>NC_084473.1:15000-1418333 GCF_027409185.1 Cynocephalus volans | reverse complement strand
CGGGTGTCTTGCCGAGTGGCCGCCCGGTGGTGGTCTGGCCACTTGGCTCGGGTGTGGGTGGAAAGCTGAGCCCCGTGCGTTTATGGGCACGTACGAGCTTGTCCCTACTGCCCTGTGCCACCCTCTGCAGAGGCCGCCCCGTGCTCCGTCCTGCGGGTGGAGTGCGTGTGCAGGAGGCAGCGGCCCCCAGTGGAGAGCACAGGACGCTCAGAGGAGTCCTGAGAGTCCTGCGGGGCTCCGGCGTGGAGCCCAGGGCCTGCCTCATGCAGGAGGGGGCTCAGGGGAGGGCGTGGGAAGGGTTGAGGGCAGCCTGGATTGGGATCTGGGCGGTCAGGTGGATCTGAGCTTGGGGATGTGGACACTGCCCGTCTGTAAAGTTGAGGAGACTGAAGAGCGCAGCACCATGGCGAGGGCTGGGTGTACGGTAGGAAGGTCGGAGAAAATCAAATCATGCGAGTTAGGACGGCTCAGACTTCCCACTGCCTTGAGTACTGTAGTAGGGAGCTTGAAATAATATGTTTGTCTTTACTTCGGGTCCCACCAAATGCGTTGATTCAACAAGTCCCTTTAGGGGATGATGTTCTCTTAGAGTTTACTCAGCTGAGAAACGTGATTCCACTTAACAAAAGAGGTGGGTCAGTGGTGCCCTCAGTCCTGTGGGCTGGGACTTTAAAGTTTTAAAAGATCCGTGGGTTGTAGTTGCAATGGAGGGGATTCCTATTTCCATCCACCATGACCTGTGAGAATGCTGTGCCGCAGGGGTGAAACCTGGCCCTGCGTGGGCTCAGGACGATGAGCTGCTCACGGTTGCTCCCACAGCAGACGGACTGGACGGAGCCCTGGCTGGTGGGGCTGGCTGCCTTCCACGTGCTGTGCCTGCTGCTCACATGTTTCTCATCCCAGAGGTATAAGCTACAGATTGGGCATTTCCTGTGCCTGGGTGAGTAGAGCAAAGCAACAGTTCTGCAGCTGGGATTGCCACGTGACGTGGTATTGCGTGTGTGTGTGTGTGTGTGTGTGTGTTCCCTCTGTGTCTTCACTCAGATCTGCTGCCATGTGTGTTACTTTGAATTTTACTGCACTCCCAGATTCCACTCTTAGGAACTGTAGTTTTTGGGGGGGGGGGGGGGGGGTGGCTAGCCAGCCACTCTTGGGAACAATAAAGGAATTTTTGGATATTAAATTTGAAAGGACTCTATTGAGTACCTACCGCATACACAAGAGGGTGCCAAATACCAGTTATACCAAGAAGAGTTTGGTGTACTGAAATGCTGACTGACTGATACTGAAGGTGTTTTCCTCCATGGGCTTAGTCCTGCATTGCTTGCTCTGTGAGGAAGAATGCAAACTAGTAAGGCAAGTTCTATGCATAAAATAAGACATTGCCCAAATTAGTTTTCCTGTAGCCCTTATCTTTAATTTAGAGAAGGAATAGAGTTGCATGGAATGATTGAGAAAGATTACACAGAAAAAATAAAGTCGTTGCACAGCTTGTAAAGAGTGAATAAAATGCTAATAAGAAAAGATAAGGAATAGATAACTGGCCTGGGCATGAGATCCAGGGAGAAGGCACCTAAATGAGGGTGAGAGGAGGGCATCGGGAACAGAGGTGGGCAGAGGCCTGGATCAGGAGTCAGAGAAACCACCGTCCCTGCAGGTGCTGAGCACTTCTGACGCCAAGCAGATCCAAACGTGCTTGGCTGGAGAAGGGAGGTGAGTTTAGTCAACTGCACACATGGAGGAAACCTGGACAAGACACTGTCTTAGAAAGACTGGTCCTGTGCAGGGAAGGCAGATATAGAGTTATTCATTTCATTCTTCCTACAAGACTCTTTATCAAATTGTGTACTGAGGAATGCTGGGCATACCTCCAAGGGGAGCACCGGCATTCTGAATAGTCACAGACCCAGCTGCTCATTGTCAGCTGTGTGAGCGTCATGACAGGAAAGTCAGGAACATGCAGAAAAACGAGGAAGGGGCGGAGTTAAATCACTGTGGCAGGGATGAGCCAGGCAGCAGGTCTGCAGCAGGAGGCCAGACAAATGCTCCATGCAGGGGTGTTATGTTTGCAGAGTGCAGAGGCCCTGGGGCAGGACCTCAGAGAAAGGGGGTAATCTCATCAGATGAGCTGCAGTGAAGCAGAGCTATGTGTGGGTTATATTCCAGGATGAAGAGGGGGATTACTGTGCACTTGGGTAACAGTAGACACATGCCTTCTCACTCATTCAGTTCTCAAACCAACCTAAGAGTCAGGTATCATTTGCCCCATTTTTACATGTGAAACATACTGAGGTTCCCTAACTTCCCTGGCTACACAGCTGATAAGCGACACCATCAAGATCTCAACTGGGGCGGCTGCAGGGGGCTTGCCTGCAAATTCGCTGTTGGCTGGGTGGCATCTGGCAGGGAGATCGCTGCTCCCTCCTCTTTGATTAGCTCCCTTGGTCCTCTTCTCTCTTTTCCTTCTGCTTCCTTCCTTGTGCCTTGCGGAGTCCATGGACAGAGGGAGGGAGTCAGGAGATTGTGGACCCCTGGTTCAGTCTACTTTCTGACAGGCATCAACAAGAATAGAAGTGTTTGCATGTTTTGACTGACTTAGCAGAGAAATTATAACAGAAATGAAAGCATCGGGTACTTAAGTTTGCAGTGTCACATCTTCTTCAGTTCCTGTGTGGGTCAGTATGTTAGCAGCAGGGGCTGTCAGCCCCTAGGTGTTAATATCAGCACTGCCTCTGAATGACTTGGGAGCTGGGGGAAGTCCCGTGACTTCCTGTCATCTGCAGGTGGACTGGTGAGGATTAGTGGAGACTGCAGCCCTGGATCGCGATGCTGCAGCATTCCTACTGCTGCAGGAGTTTGTTGTCCCTCCCCGGCCTTTGCTCCCAGCACCTTTAGGTGCTTTTCTGTCCGTGTTCTGTGGAAGACTCAGTTACAGTCTCGCAAGGGCAGCCCCAGAAGTGTAAGGTGGAAACTAGTTGGTTTTAGCCTGAGTCTCACAGCTCTGGCATTCTGAGCATGGTGCTGTATAGGACTTGACCGTGGCTGGTGTCACGCAGGAAGTGCCCTGTGAGGCACAGCAGCACGGCATGGTGGACACTCAACTTCCAGGAGAAGGCCTGGGTTCCTGCCACAGCCCTGCTGCTGTTTTGTCTAAGATAGAAATTACATTTCTCATCAAACTCTCATTATTCTGTTGTATTAATGTTGAATATTTTGTTTAGAGAACATATAGTTTTATTCTGTAATGATTAACGATTGGTCATCTAAATTCTAACACATGATTTCTGTCTTTTTTCAGTGACTTTAGTCTATTGTGCTGAATATATCAATGAATTGGCGGCCATGAACTGGAGGTAAAGCCACTTCCTGTGTGTTTTTACTGTGTTTTAGGAGCCACATGCTACAGTGGTGTTGTCACAGGGAGAAACCAGATCATTGGAGCTATGTAAACACTGGAGCGTGTTTGCGTGGTTAGGTTTAGGTTCAGTGCAGGGATGATGCCCTTTGTTGGTGGAGCAAAGACAGCTGTGTGACGCTGACTTGCACAGTCAATGAAGAGTGAGAGTGTTTGATGGAACATTTTTAAGTACTTTTAGTTGCAGAATAAAAACAGTGGCATTTTAGCAAGAACTTGTTCCACATTGTGGTTAGAGCAGAAGATGGTGCCTTGTGGGGCGTCCGCCTTCCTCCTTGGACCCACCTTGTGGAATCGCCTGTTCTTTGGAACAGCGGAGTGGCCTATAAGTCCTGGCAGCCCTGCCCCAGGGATCCCTGATGATGTGGGTTCCCTGTCCCCAGGGCTGCAGGATTCTAAGTGGCATGCCAGGGCCAGATCCCTGCCCTCATGCCCTGGGCCATCACCCACTCCGTCCCCTCAGGCCAGAGTCCCCTGAACTCTCTCCCTGTCGCCCTGGCCCCCCAGCTGCTGCTCCTCCAGGACCCCGCAGCCCTCATTTCCCCTCCTCCTTCCCTTTTCCGTCTCTCACTTCATCCACTGGAGCGTCAGAACCCGAGCCATGGCTCAGCCTCCTCCTGCCTCCCCGGCTCCTGCCCTGCATGTGAAGCCCTCGTAGGGGCCGAGACCACTTGTCAGGTGCCAGAAACCTCCACGGTGCTCCCGCTGCAGTCTGCAAACAGAGGCCCACGGGCCAGGGATGGCCAAAACTGCTTTTGAGTGGCTCGTGAGCTGACAGTGGTTTTTACATTTAAAATGTAAAATATAAAGAAGAAAAAAGCAAAATTAGTGGACCTTCAGCAAGAACGAGGGGAGGGCATTGCCTGGGGGCCTGCGGATCCTGCACACATCCTCTCTGGCCTTCCCAGAGAACGTCTTCTACCATGAGTCATGTGACCCCAGGCTTCACCTGCCTGGCTCAGCTCACCGTAGACCCCAGTGCCCCAGGAGCCTGTGTCGCTCTGCTCGGCTGCCTCTGTGCTAACCTGCCTCTGTGCTCACCTATCCTCTGCCGTGCCCCCCCGTCCTCTGCCGTGCCCCTGTGGGCTGGTACACCACCCATCCTGGGCTTGGGGACTGGTCCTGCACCAGCCGCGCCCTCCTCATGGGAGAAGGCCCTCGTCCACCTCGCAGTGGCCTGCATGTGGTCAAGCACCGTGGTTGAACTCGGTCCACTGGGTCTTCAGTCTGCAAGCGCTGGGCCCTTGCCCTGGCCCCTGCTGTCTGCCTCCGTCTAGGGTGCTCGGGCAGCAGAGTGCCCGCTGGGATGTCCAGGACACGCGTCCAAGTTGACGTTTTCATAGTGACTCCTCCACCTTGAGCGTCCAGCTCCACCTTTGCAGTGGCAGTGACGTGCAGTTGTCCAGCCAGAGATGTCTCCCTCACAGGAAAGTCTTCAGGAAACCCGTCTCCACCTGTGAAGCAAGCCTTGGCCAGCTGTGCCCACCTCCTGCACCCCTCCCTCGCTGATGTACCCACACCTGGATCACCGTGGTGGCCTCCCATCTGAGTCATCTCCCGGCCCCCTGACCCCGGCCCCCTGACCCCGGCCCCTCAGTCTCAGAGAACCCAGAGCAGAGGCTCCCACCTCAGAACGCTCCAGAGTGCTCCCGGGTGGTCCAGACAGAAGCAGAGCCTGCCGGATACCCACAGCCGCCACTCCGTGATGTGTGACACCTGCTGTTCAGAGGGGTCCCTGTGCTGGCTCCTGCCAGAGTCCTAAGTAGAGACCCCATCCATCTCTGTCTTTATGGCCCCTCACCTTGGGGCAAGTTAAAGTTATTCCATCTTTCTGAGTCTCTTCTATAAAGATATAACAACACCCACCCCACAAGGTTGCCGGGAGAATTAAAGACGATGGAAGTACCCTGCACAATTCCTTCCGTAGAGCAGCTGTAGAGTGAACACAGCGGTTATTATTTTATCATTTGAGAATTTCAAGTCATTAGCTTCTCACAATTGATATCAAATCTGCTGTTGACCCAGAGCACCTGGTCGGGGACAAGGGCTCGCTACCCTTAGGTTCACTGCCATTCCTTCCACCCTCCTCCCTGTACCACAGTCCCCTTCTTTTTTGATCCTGTGACCTGGTGTATTAATCATAAAGAGCATCACGTTTTGGGTGACAAAGTGGAAATAAATGATGTGAAAGGTGGGCTCAGTGGTGGTTGTGGGGTAGTTCCACCTTAATCCACCAAGGTCTCTCCAAAAGTCAAGCATGTCACCAAAACTTTTTTATCATTGTTATGCTAATTTTTTTTTTTTCTTAAAACAGATTATTTTCAAAATACCAATATTTTGACTCCAGGGGGATGTTCATTTCCTTAGTATTTTCGGCACCACTGCTGTTCAATGCCATGATCATCGTGGTACGTATGCTGCGGACTTGTAAGTTGTGGTTTTCTCCACGTGTATGTTTTCCAATTCCTAACATCTCTCAAAACAATTATTTTTAGATCATGTGGGTGCGTAAGACTTTGAGTGTGATGACAGACCTGAAGAGCTTGCAAGAGAAGAGAAAAGAGAAGGGAAGGAGGAGGAAAGAAGAATGACACGGTGGCAGCCACCCCGGGTCAGGTCCCCTCCACCGTGTTGTCTCTGGTTGGGGCACCTGTGGCACAGGCCCTCTCGGCAGCTGACTCCTGGCTTGAAAGAGGTTCTTCTATCCTTTTTCCATCCACAGGGATAGAGCACACGCTGAAGCTGGCTTTTATAGCAAAGCCTAATCTGTGTCCATGAGGACACTTCTTAAACCTGGATCTGTCCATAGAGTGTTTGGGGTTTTTCTGATTCAGCTGTAGGGATAGTTATTCAATTTGAAGTAGTTCATGTCATTTATGTGATTAGCATTAATCATAAAATGCTCAGTCAGTATTAAATATGTGAAGCTAAACAGTAAACAGCATCATCTTCTTTGTGGGCACCGTTACCTGCGCATCGCACAGTGCGTTCTAGTCTACAACAGTGGCTCAGCTGAGGGCAGTGTTGCCCCGGGGGACATGGGACAGAGTGTGGTGACATGTTGGTTGTCACTGGAGGGGAAGGAGCTCCTTGCATGCAGCAGGCAGGGCCCAGGAATGCCACTGAACACCCTGCCGCATGCAGGACACCCTGCCACAAGGAGGATCTGACGCACACGCCAGCAGGGCCGAGGCCCAGAGGCCTTTGAGGCAAGGTCTAGAAAGCACATCCGGTCTCAGTGTAATGAATGAGCACTCCACAAATGTCCCCACACGCTAGGCCCTTTCAGACAAATAGGATCAGGGGCTACTTCACTGAAAATATTTTTAGTTAAGGTTTTAAACTGGAACGGAGCTGTAAGGTCAGAATTCCGTGGAAAAGAGCGTGTTGGGTGAATGAACCCTTTCATTTTTTTGTTTTTCAGGATGCAAACTTACAAATACAGAAGTATTCAATGAATAATTTAGTTGTTTCTGCCATATTTACGACACAGGTAGATTATGTTCCTTCCTAAGTTTCACATTTCTATTTTCTTGGCAGTGTGAGTGCTCAGGAACATAATGCTGTCAATTCTGGTAGAACGAGTGTGCTATTACTTCACAATGTCTACTTTATAAAATAGCTCGGGTTTGGTACGCTCTTGGCTTCTGTCAAATCTGGAGCTGTAGCTTGAGAAGACAGGTGCTTAGAGACCCAAATCTTTAAAAACATAGTGTTTAGTAAAGGGAATGCTATTGGCTCTTGATTTTGTTTTTTTTTTTTAAAGTTTGTGAATTGTTATCTTAATGTTAACAGAATTTTTTTCCCTAAGTGAAAAGTCTTCAAATTTCTAAAAGTAATAAAATTGTCCAAATGAAAGCATATATATTTAGAAATTTAAATTGTGACATTTTGATAGGTTAAAAAATTGTCTTGAAATCCAGATATATGTATATATTTTATGTTTTTTATATAATTTTAAGCTCTTAGTAGGGAAACTATTTCCTGAATTCTGAAATTAGTTTTTGAATGAGTTGACAGAATCTTCTAGATGCATTCACTGGAGCTTTTAACCTGAAATTTTTTCTGGTCCCCTTTTGATTTGTTTAAATTTTACATTGAACATAAAAAGTTACTTAAAAAATAGTATCCCATGGTAAGTCAGAATTTATATTTGACATGTCCTAGTTAAGTTGTGTGAATTGTATCTGAAAACTACCAGTTCAGGATGTTTAATGGTGTTATGGCTTCATAAGAGTTCACTACATCACAGCTTACTTTCACAGAAAGTAGAAACAGACTGGACCAGTTATATTTGAATATATGAACCTGGTAAGGGAATGTGGAGTTAGAGAGGAGCTTGCTGGCCAGGCCTGTCCTCTCACCCCCAGTGACTGAGGCCAGTGCTGGAAGGCGGAACGGGCAGTCCTGTAGGTCCCATGTCTGGTGATGTCATTGCCCGAGGCAGCGGCGTGGATACCAACGGTAGCTAATGTGAAAGAAATCAGGGAGGTTTCCAGTGTCACATTTTTCCATCTTCACATTATTAAATATCTAAGTATGGGATCATCTAACTGAATCTTAGTTTTCCTATGATAAACAGTGTAATGGTATTGCTAGCTTTGCATTAACTTAATGTGAGTGACATATGCCAGTGTATAACCATGATGTGAGCCTTTTGGTTTTCAGTGTGTGTGTGTGTGTGTGTGTGTGAGAGAGAGAGAGAGAGAGAGAGAGAGAGAGAGAGACTCAGAACAATTATATTTTATTTTTACAAAAACAAACCAGTTTATATTTTAACTAGTAAGTTCATATCTGGTGGCTTAAATTGCATTGTTAACAAATGTCTCAATATTTTGTTGTCCTTTTGCTAGGGAAAATCCTGTAAGCTAGAAATTAGCAACAAACAGTTGAGTAATTTACAAAAAGTGTGCAGACATAATCCCACTTTAGTAGAGTTTGAGAGTGTGTGAGATGTGCTGTATTCAAGCTCTGTAAAAATAAAAGGATTCACAGGAGGCCTTTTGATTTATTTAAGTAAAGCAAATGTTTTTACTGTATATCAATGGACAAAGTAGAGAAAGATTTATTTACAATTAAAAAATATATTTTCCACATTTCAACCCTGTGACACCTTAAGTTTATTGACTGCTATGCAATAAAATGTATCTTTAATAAGCTGTAGTATGCTCTCCTCCCCACAAATGTGTATTTGCTTTGGATCTTAGTGTAAATGGACACAGGAGCTCATGGAGCACTGTCCCCGCCTCTGGCCCAGCGTCTGTGCTCAGCTTCACTGAGAAGTTCATACTTGTCAGTGTCAGAAGAGGAACGTCCCCTCAGGCAACACGTGCACGCCAAAGAGAAGGTGATGTATAAACCTGAGAGATTAGCTCGTTGTGAGATATAAAGTGGCAGGGAGATGTTCACACACTCTCTGCATTCACAAAAAAATTAAGTGAAAACAAAGAAAATTAGGGATTTGTTGAGTAGAGATTCAGAATAAGCGTCTTCGGTGGTAGAGTCAGGGGCTTGAGAACAGGCAGGACGTCTTCACCAAGGACAGCCTGTTTAGTCCTGATAGCTGTTGCAGTTCCTAAACACCTTTTCTCTGGGAAAGTACATCAGGTTTCCTTTTCTAGACTTCTGGGGACCATTCTTTTTCTTTTCCACATGATACAGAACGTATGTTAATAAGCATAACCTGCATCTCTGTGTGTTGAAGAAATAAGAACCAGTGACTAGCCATATTAATATATGTTCTCATCAAAACAGTAGGGATAAATTATCTGTAATCGATTTTAGAAAAAAAAACACCTTTCTTGTGGTTATTCTACAATGTGTACTGATTCAAGAACGTGATGTGAAGAAGAGAAGGCAGGGGTCCGTCCCTAAGACCACCCTCATGGTGACTCACCAGAAGGACTTGGGACTAGGGAACTCTTCCACTCACAGCGGGGTTCATTACAGCGAGAGGACACAGATTAAAATCGGCAGAAGGGAATGGTGCGTGGGATGAAGTCCAGAGAGACCAGGCAGGAGCTCCCTGGTCCTCCCCGTGCAGTCACACAGAGCATGAGATCTCCCAGCAGACATGTGGGACCACGCATGTGATGTGCGGCCAGCGGGGAGCCCACCTGAGCCCTATGCCACATAGACACAGTCATCCATGTGACAGATGAGTCATTACTGAACTCCTGGGTGCCAGAGACTGTGCAAATGGAGCGTATAATCTAGTGGAGGGAGACACGTTATTTGAAAAACGTAGGTAAATTGTTACATGTTACAATATCATGAGGACTGCAGAAGAGTGAAACAAGCTGTGCTGCGAAGGCACTTCTAACGGGCTGCATTCTAAGCGCATCTTCAAGAAAGCAGAGGAGGGGGCTGTGCACCTGCTGGGGGAGTACTGCAGGCAGAGGTGCAGTTGCAGGAAGGCCTTGAGGCTGACACGAGGGGCAGAAGGAGGAAGGCACATGGAGAATGGACTGCAGGGGTTCCCCCGGGTGCCTGCTGTGGTTAAGAAAATGGAGGTGCTAGGGCAGGAAATATGCCGGTGGAATAGGGTTTGTGTGCGTCTCCGATTTTGCTTTTCTGGGGTAGGGTCAGGTGTCCAGTTGGAGACGGTGAGTCTGGGATGTCAACTGAATGAGCAAGTGGAGACCACAAGTTCTGCAGTGCAAGGGGTGGCGAGGCTGGACTCCACCCTCAGGATCCTTCCCGTGAGCCCGAGGCAGAGTGTGGGTGTGTGTGGGAGAGAGCAGAGGGGCCAGCGAGGCCAAGGACAGCGAGTTTCCCAGGCCGAGAGGCATCCAGGAGTGACAGCAGATGGGGGGAGTGAGCCGCAGGGCTGCGGCCAACAGCGAGCGTCGTCCATCCTTGATGGTGGCACCTCTGGTCCTGCCGGCCACTGCCCGCCTGTCTCTGTCCCTTCTCCCTGGTCTTCACTGTTTCATTGTGATGTGTCCAGGTTGACGTATGCTTGTCCTACATGGTTCTCAGACTGAATATTCTTCAATTTGGGGAAAGTCCCAGCTATTCTATCTTCCTATCATAGTATCACTGTAAAGCACACAGCACTTACCACACTCTGGGTGTGGGGAACTGACTCGCAGGAACCTGTTGTGGGTTCTGTACGTAAGGAAACAGCTGCAGAGA
This sequence comes from Cynocephalus volans, assembly GCF_027409185.1. Taxonomy (NCBI): domain Eukaryota; kingdom Metazoa; phylum Chordata; class Mammalia; order Dermoptera; family Cynocephalidae; genus Cynocephalus; species Cynocephalus volans. Next base: position 1,407,781 of record NC_084473.1, on the reverse strand, counting down.
GAAACTCACCCAGAGCCTCCCCATGGCTCAGTGGAGAGCTGAGGCTGGCCTTCTGGCTCAGAACTGTGCTCTTTAACCCTGCGTGGACACTGCCTTCCAGGGCCACTCCCCGGCCATTCTGTGCCCCAGCAATGCCTCCCAGGCTGCAGCGCAGCAGCAGCTCTGTCCTACGTCGATGCTCACTGCTCTGCACTGCTAGCTCATGCTCCTCTCTGTATTTCATTTTTCTGCTTCACTAGCTCCTTCTCACTGCTCGTGCGAGCCCTGACCCCACGTGCACAGGATCAGAGAGGGATTCGTGCTCAGCTCCTGTTCTTGCTGATGCTCTCTCCTAACATCAGATTGCCGTGTTTTGAGTGGTCACGGCTTTTGTCTCTCTGATTTGTTTTCCTGTCCACGGTCTTAATCTGGCAGTCTGCAGTTGCCGTCACCACCCACCAGCCCCTGCGGAGAACGGGCCTCAGGATGGGGTTTGGAGGCTCCTGCGTTGGGAAATTGAGCGACAAGTTACAGATCTACTCCCAGAGACAGCATGACTTGACAGGGCCTCCTGCCCCTTGTCCACACACCACCACAGCCTCCTGTGGACCCCGTGGCCTGGGCGGCACGCAGGCCCTTATTTTGTTTCCTTGTCTTCTCTCTCAGCTGAGCCAGGGCTAGAGTCTGGGCCATCCTGCCTCCTGGAGTTCCTCTCTGAGAGCCGCCATCACACCCCGGCCTTGGCACACACAGCCCTGCTCACAGCTGCACGCCCTCAGATGGGCTGGTCCTCACCTCCAGCCTGCCTGTGCTCTGTTACTTCTCATGTAATGTTGGGTGTATAAAGTCTATCTTATAGGAAGTAATTTTTCAGCCCCTTTTATCATGACAGTTCATTATAAAACATCATTTACAATGACTGCATAGTAACCAAATTATATGGGTATAAGTCCAATTTACTTAACCAGTCACCAATACAGGGCATGCAAGAGTTTTTCTAATTGTGTTCTAACATAAGCCATACAGAAATCTGCAACCTTAGAGGCATACTTTATGTTTTCATTATTGACTTGAATAAATTCCCACAAGTAAAATTAAGCCAAAATATTTAACTATTTTATGGCAGTTGGTAAATATTGCTAATCAATTTTCAGAAAACATATACCAACTATACAACTGTATATCAGCTGTACAATCTCCTGACGTTGACCACACCAAGTAGCAATATTAAAAAAATTCTTTTCTGATTAATATGTAAACATTTTATCTCATTGTTTTAACGTTCATTGCCTTGGTTACCAGTGAGGCTTAACATTTTTTCATATGATTATTGGCATTTTGAAATTTTTTATGAGTAATCAGTTCATATACTTTATGCCTTTTATTGCAATATAGACTTTTTAAAAATGTATAGTATTTCTAATTTTATATGTTAAAATTAACTACATATAAGGCAAATATGTTTTTCCAGTCTGCAATATAATTTTGGCCTTTGTTTAAAAAGTTTTACAACACTGAGAAATTATTGAACTTGGTGAGTCACTGTCAAGAACCCTGAAGGGCTGACACTTGGCCTTGTCAGCAGCCGCCAGGTGACCCTCCCGCCTGGCAGGAGGGGGACGGAGGCCAGGCACACCGTGTGGTCTTCACGCTTTCACTCTTCACTCAAATCTTGGCAGGTGTGTAAATGCTCTCCTGGTTTGTTTCATTTATTACTCAGACTCACATCAGACACGCAAACAACATCGCGGTCTCCTGCAGCTTCCAAACACAGACCCCCTTTGCTCAAGCACTGAGATGAAAAGGGGCACCTCAGAAATTGTGAATTTAAATGTCAGAAGCCACGGTTTTCCTCTTAACGGATTTACTTGCTAAGAAGCATCATATGTTTATCCATAAAGTTACTTGAGTTAGGCTTTTTGCTCTTTAAATTCTTCTCTACTCGTATAAGTTACTGATGTGATAATTATTAAGTCTAAACAGCAAATTTCAGACTACTTAATCAATATAAAAGTTTATCCAAGAATCTCTTAAAACATATTTAGTGCATAGTGGTATAATCATTTAAATTTTGAAATACATTGAGGGACATTGGTGGTATTTGTCACACATGCACGCATGCCTCAGCAAGCCGTGCAGCCTCAGCTGACACTTCACTCCCTTGAACAGATCATCTGCTCGCGAGTTGAGCTAGTAACCAGGGGACGTGTCTTCCACCAGCCAATGGTTGTATGTGTGACACGTAGGTGAATCAGACGTCTGCTCCCTGGAATCTCCATCCTGAGCAGAATAAGAAACTGGAAATAGAAACAGAAATTTGGAATAAAGATGTGGACTGGGCAGATTCATGTGTCCAGCTGCTGGAAGGGGATAAAGCACTTTCATGTTCATTACCTTCCAGAGTCTTCACAACTGCTCTGGGGGGGTTGACATCCCACCCTACAGGGGAGGCAACTTTGTGTTGACAGCAAATTGAAATACATGGGAAGTCAACTGATTTCCAAGAAAAAGAGCCACAAACAATTGTTGTGGAATTCTACACATGAACACATGGTCATTGGAAAAGTGCGTTCATGAAAAACCAGGAATTCTTGAGAAACACGGGCATGTCCAGCAACAGGTTCTGAGTGAAGACACTTGTCTTGGTAAGCCCAGGGCACAGTCAGCTCTAGTCCAGTGTGCTGGCAGCCTTGAGTGATCTCTCATATGCAGTATTTCCAGCCACTGCACAAGGGAAAAGATTTTAAGTTCTGTTTCCAGGTGTTCCCAGAGATGTGCTTAGAAGAGTAACAAGGAAATAAAAATTTACTCTGTGGAAAACAGGATCCTAGTATAGAAAGTATCTTTGGCATTAGAGAGGTTGGTTTTGCCTCCTAGCATCCAAACCTGCTAGAAATTTCACATTAGCCAAATCACTGAATTTTTCTGAATTTCAGTCTCCCCTTGTGAAAAGGTGCATAATAATAGTATCCATACTTATTTTAATAAGATCACTGTAAGGATCAACAGACATGATATATGTTGAATTTCCCTACAGTGCACGTACATAAACTGCCCCTATCAGCCTGGTGACACTGGGGTGTTCAGTCATCAGGACTATGCTAAGAATCCAGGATGCGTCAAAGCATTCACTCACTCCAGGACCCCACCTGGAGAGAAAGAAACGTGCACAAATAACTCAGTGTGGCAGAGAAGTACTAACCCTCTGTGCAACCATGACCTTTTGTCTGTGCAGGTCCTGGTTATCTGAACTGTAAAAGTCTCTCCTTTGCTGTTACTAATTCATTTCCAGCTGTCTGGCGAGAAGGGTAGTTTTCACTTAGAGCTGCAGATGGCACTGAAGGTCCGTGTCAAGTGCTCGCAGCTGCTCAGTCAGAGGCCCCTGTTTGGGCTGCTTTCAAAAAGTTTTGTCACTTAGGAAGAGAAGTCTGGTATTTTTGATTGAAGACCATCATCCTGAATTACAGGGAATGGACCCAGAACAACAGTGCTTTGAATTCCTTCATTCATTTTAACTAGGTGAACAATGTCTAAAACATGTTGTAAAGCCAATTTTTCCTTGCTCAGAAACAAACCCAGACACACACACACACACACACACACACACGGGCACACACACATGCACACATATGCAAATACACACATACGTGTGTGTGCATACCCACAACTCGCACCCATGTGCCTGCATGCACACACATGCACACATGTATACACACATGCACAGTTGGGGACTTTAACCCTCCAGTTTCAGGAAAGGGCAGATCATCCAGACAGAAAACCAGGAAACATCAGAATCAAAAATCAGAATTTAGGCCAATTTGGCCTAATGGACATATATAGAACATTTCATCCAGCATCTGCATAACACACATCCTTCTCAGCATCACATCGAGCATTCTCTAGAATAGACCATATGTTAGGTTGCAAAACAAGTCTCCACAAATTTTTAAAAATTGAAATTATATGAACTATCTTGTCCAACCATAATGGAATAAATTTAGAAATCAACAACAAAAGGGACACTAGAAACCATAAAAATACATGAAACTTAAACAACATGCTCCTAAACAATGAATGGGTCAAAGAAGAAATAAAGGAAATTTAAAAATTTCTGTAGATGTTTCTCAGACCAAACCAAAATCAGTAGAAGGAGAGAAATAACAAAGATCAGAGCAGAAATAAATGAATTAGAGATTAGAAAACAGATACAAAAGATCGATGAAACAGTTTGATTTTTCAGAAAGATAAAATTGATAAACCTTTAACTAGACTAATGAAGAAAAATAGACTACTCGAATAATATAATGGAAAATGAGACATTACAACTGATAGCATAAAAATACAACAGATTGTAAGAGACTACTATGAACAACCATATGCAAACAAACTGAAAAACCTAGAAGAAATGGATACATTCCTGGATGCATACAACTTATCAAGGTTGAATCATGAAGAACTAGAAAACCTAAACAGACCAATAACAAGTAGTGAGATTGAAGCAGTAGTAAAAAGTCTCCCAGCAAAGAAAACCCCAGGACCAGATGACTTCACTATTGAATTCTACCAAACATATAAAGAACTAATACCAATTCTTCTCAAACTTCTGTAAAAAACTGAAGAGGAGCAAATACTTACAAACTAATTCTACAAGGCCAATATTAACCTCATACCAAAACTGTTTAAATAGATACAAAACAGAAAAAGAAAACTGCAGACCAATATCCCTAATGAACACAGATGCAAAGATCCTCAGTAAAATATTAGTGAACAGAATCCAACAACACATTAAAAAGATCATTCACTTCACCATGATCAAGTGAAATTCATCCCAGGGATGCAAGTATGGTCCAGCATTTGCAAATCAATAAACATCACATCAAGAGAATGAAGAGAAAAAAAAAAAAAAAAAAACATGATCATTTCAATAGATGCAAAAAAGGCAATTTGATAAAATCCAATACCCCTTCATGACAAAAACACTCAACAAATTAGGTATAGAAGGAATGCACTGCAAAACAATAAAAGGCATATATGGCAAAGCAACAGCTAATATACTGAAAGGACACAAATTGGGCACTTTTCCTCTAAGATCTGGAATGAGACAAAGATGCTCACTTTCCCACTTTTATTCAACATAGTACTAGAGATTCTAGCCAGCATAATAAGGCAAGAGAAATCAATAAAGAACATTGCAAATTGGACAGAAGGAAATCAAACTATCCTTGTTTGCAGATAACATGATCACATACATAGAAAACCCTAAATACTCCACCAAAAAATTACTAGAATAAATGAATTCAGTATAGTGGCAGGATACAAAATGAACACACAAAAATCAGTAGCCTTTCTATACACCAATAGTAAAATAGCTGTAGAAGAAATCAAGAAAGTAATCCCATTCACAATAGCTATCAAAAAATTGACATACCTAGGAGTAAATTTCACCAAGGAGGTTAATGACCTCTATAATAAAAACTATAAAACATTGGTGGGAAAGATTGCACAAGACAAAAATAAATGGAAAGGTACCCCATGTTCTTGGGCTGGAAGAATTAACCTCATGAAAATGTCCATGTTACCCAAAGCAATCCACATATTCAACACAATCCCTGTCAAAATACTGATGACATTGGTCAGTGTGTCTGTTTTTATGCCAGTACCATGCTCTTTGGGTTACTATAGCTTTGTGGTATAATTTGAAGTCAGGTAGTGTTATATCTCTGGCTTTATTTGTTTATCTATTTATTTGCTCAGTATTTCTTTAGGATCTTTTGTTGTTCATGTGAATGTTAGGATTTTTTTTTTTTTTGTATTTCTGTGAATAATGTTAATGGTATTTTGATGGGGATTGAATTGAATCTGTAGATCATTTCGGGTAATATGGACTTTTTCACAATGTTAATTCTTCCAATCCATGAACATGAAATATCTTTTCATCATTTTGTGTCCTCTTTAATTTCTGTCAGCAATGATTTGTAGTTCTCCTTATAAAGATCTTTCATCCCCTTAGTAAAATTTATTCCTAGATATATATATATATTTTGGGGGGGGAGCTATGGTAAATGGGCTAGCTTTCTTGATTTCTTTTTCTGATAGTTCATTGTTGGAATATAAAAATGCTGCTGATTTTTGTATATTGATTTTGTATCCTGCAACTTTACTAAATCAGCTCTAAGAGTTTTGGGGTAGAGTCTTTGGGTCTATATATAGGATTGTGTCATCTGTAAACAGGGACAATTTGACTTTGTCTTTTCCAATCTGGATGTCCTTTATTTTCTTTCTATCGTATGATTGCTCTGGCTAGTACTTCCAATATTACGCTAAATAGGAGTGGTAAGAGTGGGCATCCTTGCCTTGTTCCTGTTAAAGGAAAAGCTTTCAGTTTTTCCCCATTCAGGATAATATTCGTCCTGGGTTTGACATATATGGCTTTTATTGTGTTGAGATACTTTCCTTTTATACCTAATTTGCTGAGAGTCTTTATCATGAAGGGATGTTGAAGTTTGTTAAATGCTTTTTTTCCTGTGTCTATTGAGATAATCATATGGTTTTTGTCCTTGATTTTGTTGATGTGGTATATCACAATTATTTATTTACATATATTGAACCATCCTTGCATCCCACGGATGATCTCACTTGATCGCGATATATAATCTTGTTCATGTGCTGTGGTATTATTTGCTGTTTGTTGAGGATTTTTGCATCTGTGTTCATATTGACATATAGTTTTCTTTTCTGTTGTATCTTCACCTGATTTTGGTATCAGGGTAGTGCTGGTCTCACCGAATGAGTTTGGGGAATGGTTTCTGATTTTATTTTTTGGAATAGTTTGGAGAGAATAGGTATTAATTCCATGTGCTGATGAGGAGAACTTATATTCTGTAGTTGCTGGATAAGATGTTTTGTTGATGTCTGCCACATCTAGTTGGTCTAAAGTGTAGTTTAAGTCCTGTGTTTCTCTGTTAATTTGTTGTTAAGATGATCTGTCCAGTGTTGAGAGAGGGGTGTTGAGGTGCCCAACTATTATTGTATTGGTGTATGTCTCTTTAGGTCTAATAGTGTTTGCTTCATATATGTAGCTCCTCCAATGTTGGGAACATATATATTTATGATTGTTGTGTCTTCTTGCTGGATTAATCCCTTTATCATTATATAATAATCTTTATATCATTATTTGATATCTTCTTTATATCATTCTTCTTTTTATCATTATATAATGATCTTATTAAGGAACAGAATAGAGAACCCAGAAATTAATGCATGTACTAACAGCCAACTGATCTTCACCAAAGGCACCAAGAATGTACATTGGGGAAGGACAGCTTCTTCAATAAATGGTGCTGGGAAAACTGGATATCCATGTGTAGCAGAATGAAACTAGACCCATACTTCTTGCCATATACCAAAGTCAACTCAAAATCGATTAAAGACTTAAAGATAAAACCCAAGACTCTAAAAGTCCTAGAAGAAAACACAAGAGAAATAATTCAATATATTGCACTGGGCAAAAACTATGAAAGCACAGGCAACAAAAGAAAAAGTAAAAAAAATGGAATTATATCAAACTAAAAAGCTTCTGTACAACAAAGGAAATGATCAACAGAGTGAAAAAGACAACCTACAGAATGGGAGAAAGTATTTGTAAATTATACATCTGTAAGGAATGTACAGAATATACAAAGAACTTAAACAACTCAACAGTAAAAAACAAGTAATCCAATTAAAAATGGGCAAAAGAGCTGGATAGAAATTTCTCAAAGGAAAACCTACAACTGGCCAACAGATACATGAAAAAATGCTCAACATCAGAGAAATGCAAATCAAACCATATTGAGATATCATCTCACCCCTATTAGTCTGGCCATTATCAAAAAGACAGAGAATAACAAATGCTGGTGAGGATGTGGAGAAAGGGGAACACTCCTACAGTGTTGGTGGGACTGTAAATTGGTGCAGCCATTATAGAAAACAATGTGAAGGCTCCTCAAACAACTACAGAAAGAACTGCCATACAATTCAGCAATTCCACTGTTGGGTATATACCCAAAGGTATGGAAATCACCATGTTGAAGGGATATCTGCACCCTCATGTTTATCACAGCTCTATTTACAGTAGCCATGATATGGAACCAACCTTAATGTCCATTGATGGAAGACTGGATAAGGAAAATGTGGTATATATAAACTATGGAATACTACTCTGCCATCAAAAAGAATGAAATTCTACCATTTGCAGCAACATAGATGAACTTAGAGAAAATTATGTTAAGTGAAATAAACCAGGCATGGAAAGAGAAACACCACATGTCCTCACTCCTAAATGGGAGCTAAAAAATAAATAAGAAATGGAAAGAAGGAAGGGAGGGAAGGAGGGAGAAAGTGGGGGAGGGAAAGAGGAAAAGAAAAGAAAAAAGGAAAGAACAGTTACAATAATACATTGAGGTTTCAAAAGGAGAGAAGAGAACTGTGGTTTTCAGAAGTGGGAAAGGGGAAAGGGAAGTGGGCTTAGTGAAAAACTGGTTAAGGGTCACAGAGAATGATTATGTTTTGGAAAGATAAGTATACTAATTATCCTGATTTGATCATCACATATTGTACACAGGTTTTGATATACAACTCTGTACCTTATAAATGTGTATGATCAGTTATGTTTCAGAAACAGAACAAAAAAACCCAAAATACAAAATACCAATGACATTCTTCACAGAATTAGAAAAAGCAATCTTAACAACTGTAAGGAATCACAATAGACCCCATTTAGCTAAAGCAATGTTGAACAAAAGAACAAGGTTAGAGGCACCATGCTTCCTGACTTCAAAATATACTGTAAAGCTATAGTATCCAAAACAGCATGGTACTGGCATAAAATAGGCAAATAGACCAATGGAACAGAATAGACAGCCCAGAAATAAACCCACACATTTACAGACAACTTATTTTCCACAAAAGTACCAAAAATATGCAGGGGGGAAAGAACAAGCTCTTCAATAAATGTTGGTGGGAATACTGGATATCCACATGCAGAAGATTGAAACTAAACCTTTATCTCTCATCATATACAAAAATCAACTAAAAATGCATTAAAGATCTAAATTTAAGACCTGACACTATGAAACTACTAAATGAAAACATGGGGGAAATGCTACACTAAATGGAACTGGGATACACTTTTTTGAGCTAGACTACAAAGGCACAGGTGACTAACATAAAAATACACAAATGGGATTATGTCAAAAACTAAAAAGCTTCTGCACAGCAAGGGACACTATAGCCAAAGTGAAGAGACAACCTACAGAATGGGAGAAAGTGTTTGCAAACTACACATCTGTCAAGGGGCCAATATCCAGAATATATAATTAACTCAAACAATTGAATAGCAAAAACAAACAAACAAACTCACAAAGAACCCAATTAAAGATGGACTAAGGACCTGAACAGACATTTCTCAAAAGAAGACATACAAATAGGCAAGAAGCACATACAAAATCCTCTTATCTCCAAGGTTAGTTTTTAAGTTTACATTTCAAAGTATAGTTTACATTCTAGAGATGTCAATATACTTTCTAGTTCCTCAGATTTTCTAGTGTAAAATAAAGAAGGAAGGGTAATGCATGGAATCAGCCATGCTGCAGAGAACGCAGGAGACACCTGGGGAGGACACAATGTGCTAAATGTCTATCAAAATTTTGGAGCTAAGTTGACATAAATCATGACTTTGTAGATACTGAATAGGAACCAGGAAAAAATAAATAAATAATCCCAGCACACAAAGACTATATCTCACTGTTGGAGCAAATGAAAGAAACAGACATTTGTTTAATGAATCATCCTCCCTGGGGCAGTGGAACCACCATCCTGGGAACGACAGTCCTTGCGTATGTCAAAGAAATGCCGGTTTTCATGACAATGACAGGTGACTTGATTAATGACTAAAGCTGGTGGGTCAAGGGGAGAAGGTCTGATCTGGATTTTTGCCAAAATTTAACTTAAAAAAAAATAAACAAAAATAAGGTAAATGTTGGCTTGGTCGTTTTTGTCACAACCACACTAGAAATAATAATGGCTAGAAAGAATGGAATGCATAACTACTAAATATGTAGAGAGGAAAAACTGGTGAGAAAAAACCCTATCACTCCAAAATAAGGTGAGAAAGGAGAAAAGCTTTAAAAATAAATACACACATACACACAAACCCCGTTCATTCTTCAAGTTTACAGTGATAAACTTGATTTCACATCCAGACAAGAGCAGTGCTAGAAAGAAATAACACAAAGAAATGGCTGTTAATATCAATGGAAAACTCCTGCCTGAGTTAGGAGAAATAAATCCAGTCGTGTATAAGCTCAGGATTGTGAGAACTTCAAGTTCTGCAGAAAAAGAACTTGATAAAATTCAAAACTAAGGACCAGAAAACAATGAGCCAAACAAACAAAAACCACCAACAAACTAGGAATAAAAGGAAACTTTCATAACCTAGTAAAGTCTAACTAAAAATTAAATAAGTAATTTACAGCACGTCATCCCTAGTGGTGAAAGTCTAGCAACATTTCCTTCCACAATGGGACACGCAGGGCCCCATGCCCCTCCTCCACCCCAGGCTCAACACGGATGACAGACACCTGTTTTGCTCACCTGTGCAGCAGCTGCCACCTGTGCCTGCACACACCTGCGACTGGGGCAGAAGCTGCTTCCCACGTGGACGTCCTCCCACGACTGGCCCGTGCTGAGCACAGACATCAGCGGGCCGTGGCTGGGCCTCCCACCCGCCACATCCACTCACGGGCGGTCACGCCGACACCTGCACCGGGGACAGGGGACCTGCACCTGACTTCCCCTGTGTGACTGAGTGCTATCCTCGAGGAAGCAGAGCCGGTACTGAGGAGGTTCCAGTCCAGTTTCGTGGCTTTACCTGCCATGGTTGCCATTGTTCACTTTTCACTGTGCTTCAGAAGGCCTGGGATGACATCAGCGTTCTTCCATGTGAACCAAATACTGGGCCTGGACCGCTGATCGTCCGATGACTCTTCTGCAGGTTTGGAGCCCGCCTCTGGTGTCCCACTGTGGGAAAGTGGAGTTGGCTTGGTCAGGCCCACTCACCTAATAGCCAGCCGGCTGTGATTCAGCACCCCCGTGATGAACAGGTTATGCAGGAGTAGTGCCAGTGCACTTGTGCACCCACGGATCCCCTGCTCGGTGCCACCATGGTGTAGGTTGGTGTATAAGACAACAGCTTTGGGCTGCTGGCAGCGGAGCTCGCGTCTGAAATAAAGCATGTCTACTCTGCCCCCAGCTACTTGGTTTTTCTTTTGCTTACCTGACTCATGGCCTGCACAAGACTGGGTACTTGGGTCTGTGACCCAGCCTGACACCCAATAACCTCACAATAAACCCGAAGTCTGCACCAGGCCCACAGGGCCCTCTGCTCTGCAGCCTTCACTGCATTCTGGCCTCCCACAGACTTGAGACCTGGCCTGCAGGGACTCTGAGGATTACGCATCCTCCCTCCTGGTCTCATGACGCTCTGCTGGCGGCCATCTGCTCAGAGCGAGCTCAGAGCACCCCTCGATAAAATGCCCCCTTCCCCACCGCCCCCCATCCTGAAAGTCGGTCTTATATCATTTTGCAGCAATTGTATCTGCCTGCTGACTGGTCCCTGTTATTTCTGGAATGCTCTTCTGGAAGGTGACTTCAGGAGGGAAGAGCCTGGAGCTGCGCCAGGATCTAATACTTCTAAGTAAGTATTTTTGAGTGAATCCACTTCAATTTATCACAACCACCACCCTGTGAGGTAAATGGCATCATCTCCACATGAGACGAAAAAAGAGATTCCCAGAAAATTGAAGTGGGTTCTGAAGACCACGGTGACACGGGCGGGCCATCAGACCCAGCTGACTGCAGGCCCCAGGGCCTTCCTGCTCCCCATGTATGGGCAAAGAAAACACGGTGGGAACTGGATGTGTGCTCCTGTCTCCTGCCCCCAGGCCCCTCATGAACCCACTTCGTCCACACACCTTAAAGAGGGTTGGCTCGGGAGGCATGGTCACACCGTGGAACACCCACTCCCTGCCCAGTGCTGGCTCAACAAGCAGCAGGAGTTTGAGAAATTGGGGGTGTGTTTTCTGTGCAGGGAACTCCCGCACACAGGCCAGCCGGGCAAGGGTAAGTGCTCGAGTCACAAAGTCATGGCAGGTCAGGACCAGCACTGCAGCTACAGAGGAACAGATCCATGTCAGAAAAGTTATTTGGGAGAAGAACCTTAGAGACTCACAAAGAAAAACTGTTTGGACATAAGAGGAGGAATTTGCCTCATGTGAAGAGGCACAGACGAGAGATCCAAAGCCCCAGGAACATCGTTGACTGGGGAATCTGGGGGTCCCAGGCAATCCAGATGAAGTTCTCGTGTGGATTCCACAAGGAGGCCATGCTGTGCTGTCAAGGACCCAGCTGAGTGGACCCATTTCCTGCATCCAGCGTAGGAACCTGCTAGGAGCCAGGCCTGTGGGCCGTGCTTCAGGAAACCGTCATGCTGGATTCTCAACACCGGTGCACACATGCTCCTCACCTCTTCCCTGATTCATTTAAGGCCAATCCTGGTATTAGATGAGCCATGCATAAAAGAGAAAACTAAACTTGTGACCTGGCTTTGAGAAATAATATTCTAAACAAATGATGTCATTAGGAATGCACCTTGCAATCATATAACACCTTTGTAGCCAGACACACTAATGTTCACTGCTCATTCCTTGAACAGACGTATCGTGTGCCACTCCACGCAAGGTGCCCCTCGTTCTAATCGTCCCTGCAGTAGCCCTCACAGGCAGGTGGTGTCACTCCAACTTTGTGATGGGGACACTGAGGCCTAGGGAAGGTGAATCATTTTCTCAAGATCACAGAGACGTTAAGTAGGGAAGCTGGGAGCAGAGCCTGGTCTGGCGATGAGGGTTTGTCATCCCTCCTGCACCTCCCTCACCCCTACACGACAGTCCAGCTTGAGGAGAACCAAGTTCCCAGATAAATGTGACACGTCCCTTAGGAGCTGAGGTGATGCGTGATTCTTTTTTTTTCTTTTTATCTCAACCGTGTAGAAGATCTGACAGTACCACTAAATTGTAGAAGTTTTATTGTGGCCAGCACCAGTCTATGAGAAAACTGCGTACAATACTTTACCTAGGGTTCAATATATTTAAAAGTTTTCAAAAGGTATCAGTCATCAGTATGTCCAGGTTGAAGAAGCTGGGTTTGCAGGTGGCTTAGTAGCCAAGGTGGTGGGATGTGTGCATAGAGGAAGGTGTCCCAGGAAGGTGTCAGGGGGCACAGATCTGCCACCAGCACACAGTGAAGAGTGAAGACTGTGAAGGCTGTGAAGCCTCTTGAGAAAAGGCACCTGCAAAGCAACGGCCATTAGGTCAACAGCCGACTTCTTAATAGCAATGGGAGCTGGGGACAGTGCCCGGAAACCTGCAACTGCCGGGAAGCCTGTGTCCAGTAAAACTGCTAAGAAAAAAGGAGAAATGAGAATAAATGAAGCATAAAGAATAAAGGTGGAATAAGGACAGTCACAGAAGAAAAGAAGAAATATCCTTCAAAGAGATCTTACAAGAAATTCATAAAAACTGTATAAGACTTTTATGAAGAAAATTATAAAATTGTTTTAAAAGATGTAAAGATGCTCTTATAGAAAAAACATACCACATCAAAAGACAGGAAAACCCCATGTCACAAGTAAAGTATTTCCAAACTGACTACAGGGTCAGTCTCAGCCCAGTGTCAAGCAAAAGGGAGCTTCAGTGAAATTTCACGATCGATGCTAAGTCCTAAGTGCAGATGTAGCCCACCAGGTACCAAGACCGCTGGTAACTCTTCAGCAATCCCTGCACACGGTGCGCTGGTGAGAAGCCGGAGCCCACGGACCGGGCAGCGCACGTGGGACCCCGTGCGAGGACAGCCCTTCAGTCGCCGCCCTGGATGACCGGTCACCCACGGAGACGTGAGTCTGGATCATCATCTCACAGGCGCTGGAGGTCGGCACCAGTGGGCCGGGCTCAGGTGAGAGTGCTGGACTCTAGAGCAGCGTTGACTTTGGTGGAAGGGGAAGTTTTCTAAAGAAGATTAAAAATTCAGTGACATTCCAGGGAAGACAGATAAAGCCGACTACATGAAAATTAGGAATCTATCTTTTCACAAGCTACCTCAAAGAGGTAGAAAAGGCCAACACGAGGAAAGATTGGCAGCATACATAAAGAGCAGAAAAAGATTCCTGGCCAGAGTGTAGAAAGGATGTCCAGGAGTCCACAAACAAATGACGTGCAGCCCGCTAGAAAAGTGGGCAAACCACCTGCAGAGGGAGAAGCGCAGGGAAAGTCTCGGGCCCAGCCAGCGACCAGGGAACACGGATCGACACAGAGGCCCCGTCCACACCCTCCGCTGGTGGCACAGCTGACAACGTGACATACTCGTGAAGATAAGGAGCAGAGGGAGAGTTCGTGCGACTGCTGTGGTGGGCGCTGTGCCTCAGCTGATGACCTGACACAGCCCGTGATGTGGGACAGACACGCGGTCCTCGAGCGTGGGCTGCAGGGAAGCTCTGCGGGATGTCCAGAGCGTCCCCTGCTGGAAACACCGCACTCCGTGTGCAGTGCCTGGATTCTGCTCTGTGAAACACGGTGCCATCCAGCTGTGGGTTTCCACACCGTCGAATCCCCAAGACAGCATGCGAGCGAGGTGAAGGAGGCCGTGCAGGGCCCTGCGTGCTGGCACCTGCAGAAAGTCAGACTCGCACAACCACACACCACGGGTGTGCCCTAGGGATGCTGCACGTGCGGTGAGAGGACGAAGGAAAGTGACTCAAACAAATACGAGACTCAGAACGTCCCTCACGTCTGGGTGTGAGGAAGGGTCTGGCCACGGCCTGGGACATAAAGTGCACACAGGCTCCGTTCGTCCTTTTTATGTGGCACGTTGCAATAAACGTGAGCGGGGATCTTAGAAACACTTGTAGAAATCACCAACTTTAGATGGGCCTGGTATTCACGGCGTTTATATCCCGATGAACACTTTCTCTTATAGTCAGTAGGTAATCTCACTAGGTATAAGAAAAAAAGAAGGAAGGAAAATAACACAGAAAATAGGACGAGCAACAGCCTAGCTGGTCAGAGCCATCTCCACCGCAGAGAGGGATCATGGAGGCCAAGGGTCACCAAAGCTTCAACCCGAGGCGAGGGGCGCTCAGCACTCCGGGGTCTCCAGCCAGACACAGAGGAGGAGGCTCGGTACGGGCTCAACCGTGAACACGTGCCACACTGGGGAGGCAGGAACGCAGGGTGCTTCTCTTCCTGTTGTTCTCGCTTCCCAAAACACTTCAACTGTGTACTGCCAGTTCACGGTTGCGTGTTCTTCTCCTAAGCAGGCTCAGCCCCACGTCACCTCCCTGACCTCCCCCGTCCCACAGCCCTCCGTCTCTGACACCTGCTCTCCCCTCTGTCCCTGCTGGCTCCAGCTCTGCTGTCCTCTGCGCCTCTCCCCACCAGCCACGTTTGTCCTCTCAGATGCTTTGCACACACCAGCCTCAGTCTCTCCCTCCTTCACCCTGCCTGGGGCCTCTAGGACCCTCGTGCTCTTCGTCAGTCCAGTCGTCTCCTGCGCTCTCACTGCACATCATCTCACTGACCTCGCTGGCTTCACACGCCGTGGGGTGATGCTTCACACCTCCTCGCCCTGTGCAGGTTCACACCAGTTCATTCCCCCTTAGCAACTGCTCGAGGGCATCTGCCCTGCTCTGCTGCATGGCGGAAGTCACATGCCCTGGGCTCTCAACATCCCCAGGGTTCAGCACAGTTGTACCCACAGCGGGCGCTCAGTACCCTGCTGCGTCTCTCGGTGCCCTCCCGGCCCTCTTCCTCCCTCCAGCTCTTGTTAATTCTCCTCTCCTTCCGCAGGTGCCAACCTCCCATGAACCACAGCCAGGACATCTTTCCTAAAAGAGCTTGCAGCTCGTCCTGGTTGCCCAGGCAGGTCATGAACATGCCGAGATTGTGAATTATGGTATGTTTTTCCCACATAATGTAAATATACTCGATGCTTCATTTACTTTTTATTACTAAGGATAGTTCTTTGGTATGAATACTCTGTTAGCTTTGAACTAGAGGATATAAAGTTAGATACACACCTGGGGACGGACAGTGCCAGGTACAGTCTCTTTCTCTGTCTTCATGCTCCCTGGGCAGGTTATGTTGGGCGGATGTCCTCAGCTGCTTTTTAGAGGTTGAGTGCTGTAGATCTCAGAGACAGCTGGTGCCACAGACGGCAAGCCTGTGAGCGCCAGAGCCGGGCTGGCACCGAGTCTGAGCCCAGAGCAGCAATTGCTCTGCCCACACCTCAGGCCTGAGGACCACAGGTCACCAGGCAGATGAGCCCAGGCACCGGGAAGAGCCAGGCACTGGCACTGAGGCAGCCCCAAGGCTCTGACAGGCTTCAGGAGACACGTGGGGATGTCATAGGAAGCTGTGTCCTCTGCCATCTCATCTCAGAGGTGCAAAGCAAGGGATCTAGTGCTGAATACATGAACCCAGCAGGAGGGGTGCAAAGGCTGGCCGGGCAGCCGCAGTCCTCACCTTGGGACAGGTGGCTGGTCTGCTCTGCGGGGCCCGAGTGTCTTAGGTATCAGCTGTATTAGTCTGTTTATATTGTTTATTACAAAATACTTCGAACTGGGTAATTTAAAAAGAAAACAAAATTTATTGCTCACAGCTTCTGTGGCTGGGAAGTCCAAAGTCCATCTGGTAGTGGCGACAGTGACCCAGGGGTCCCACATTGCAAGATGGTGGAAACAGAGAGAGCAGAGAGACAGACAGACTCTCCTCTTCTTTTAAAGCCCTCAGAACCACACCCCTGACCACCATTTTTAATCCATTCTCTACCACACGGTCCTATAATCCAATCACCTCTTCAAGGCCCCACCTTTCAATCACCATAATAGGATTTCCCACCCTCTTAACAGTCACAGTGGGGGCTAAGTTTCTAATACATAAAACTTGGGGGACACAATTCAAAACTTTGGGTGGACATTGAAATCCAGTATATCAACCAACAACAAAACATTGAAAAGATAAACTTGAGAATAAGGTAAAATCAGCTCTCTCTGTTAACGATGTTACAATTTATTAGCTTATTTTTTTTAAATGAGATATAAATAAAAAAATTTACAAATTTATGGTAGGGAATTACCTTTAGATGGATAAAACTCAGAAAATGGATCTAACAGACCCAGGGAGAAAATGCATAAATAAAATTAATCATCAGTTCCACGTGGGAAAGGTGGAGCACTTCGGGAGTTTCCGTGGCAGGCTTAACGTGGAGCAGCAGTTGTGAAGGGACCTCGGCTCTGGGTCGGTCACGGTGGGTCGTGCTTCCCATTCTGTCTATGCCAGGACAACCCTTCCCGTTGCTGAGCTTTGCCGCATCCTCTGCCAGCAGGGCCTCAGAGAAGGGCAGGTGATAGCACATCTCGCTGACTCACCTGTCCCCTGTGGGCTGGCCCTCACACGCCGATCTTGTAACGGCCCGCAGGTGTTCCCACCCAGCGAGGCCTCTCCTGGGCACCTGGTCCCTTTGGTCAGGTTCAATGGCCACAGTCCCTCAGAGAGGTGTGTGCTTTTTCCTCCATTAAGAAAGCAATTTTAGAGGGAGGGTATATTCACCTAACAAGAAATATTATTAAATAATATAAACCTAATCTTCACCAAACCCAATATAATCCATTTTATGTAATAGAAGTAGACCTTCAACTAAGTGATTGTGTTCTGTTACATTCTTATCCATCTCTGTATCTTCAGATTGCACCATGACATAAATGAGGTGCTGATGAAAGAGCCCACATGCCTCAGCCACTTATCTCGGACTGTCACCACTGGTGACGTGAGAGCTTCACCCGCTCACCTGCTCCCTTTATTAGTCCAGTGTTGTTTAAGTATAATCCCTGGGCTGTATTGTTATTTTTCCAATAATCGATTTAAGTCTCTTCCCTGCTTAAAAGAAAAATAATTACCAAAATTCACAGGAAAAAAAAAAAAGACCTTTTTATGATACACTTGATAGTAGCTTAAATTTACTTACAGGCCAGGCACAATACTTTCATTACAAAAAGCACCTCGTTTACATACGTACAAAAATCAGTAAGGTGGGCATTAGAGTCCTCATATTACCTCTGTTTATTAATTTTACTCACTGAGACTGACAAAGAAAGAGAAGTTGCTGCAGTCCTGTCGCTGCTAAACAGTAAACGCACGGTTTACAGAACTGCCTGTCCGATGCCAGACCGGGAGCTCATCCATGATGGCTCGTTTTCAATAAATTGCATTGATTATTGATTGACAGTCAAACAGGAAAATGCTATTGAATCAAAACACTATACACATTTTATAGAGACAGCCACAGAGCACCACGAGGAAAAACACTGCTAAATATTCTCCCGGCACGAGTTGGGTTTTCTGTGATCTGTAGCAGCCCACGGCTTGTCCTCCGTGCATTACGAGTACAATTCTATAACCTTGACCGATCTGAAGCTTCTCTGTAACTAAATTGCAAACAGGTTTAAAGGTTTTCTATTTACATTCTCTCAAAATCACAGCTAGAAAAGACGTATGTACAAAATTTCAGCATTGCGTGTGAGGAGAAACAGGAAGGGGTCGTGCACCAGTGGAAGTGGGATAAACTAAAGTCTCCAGCCTCCGAGTCTTCCTGGAGAGCAACAGCGGCCAGTCCTGAACCAGGCTGCCATTCACATGGCCACCTGAACCACGAAAACAATTTAAGGTTTGCAAAGAAAATTGTTGAAGCTTATTTAATATACAACGTTCATTCTTATTGCAATAGTTTAAGAATTTTGCAGGTGAATTCCAGAAACTAATATAAGTTTTAGCACCTGTATTTGTTTCCTATTGCTACAAAACAAATGACTGCAAATGTAACTGCATAAAACACTATGCATTATCTCAAGGTTTCTGGAGCTGAGCTGAGCATAGCAGGGTCCCTCCTCAGGGCTCACTGGCTCTGTTGTCATCTGGAGCTTTGGAGTCTCTCCCAAGTGCAAAGGGTCATTGGCAGATGCAGTTCCTCCTGCTGTAGGACTGAGCCCTCAGATCCCAGTGACTGATTTTGGTCCCTACCTTGTGATTATCTCCACAACATGCGTTTGGCCACTGTGAGGCCTGCTGCCTTTTCTCTTTCCAGGGCTCACCTGGTTATGCCAGGCCCACCCAGGGAATCTCCCTCATTGTCTCTAGTTCCACTGATGAGGAGTCTGAATAAATCTGCAAAATCCCTTTGCAATGTAAGGTAGCATGATCCTGCAAAGGCCCATCCCATGCTCAGGCCCAGCACAAACACGGGGTTATATGGGGTCCTCTCAGAATTGTGCCCACCACTGAACTTACCAGATTAAGATGGAAATAATTATTGATTTTGGTTTGCTTTTTAGAAAATTAAATGACAAGCTCCTTGAAATCAGTTCTGATTACAATGTTTTTATTCATACTGTAGTTTAGTTTATTAGTGTAATTTAGCTTTTTTAGTATATTTCTGTGAAAGTAAACTTTGAAGAAAATTTCCACTAAAAGTAAACCATGATTTGCAGTACAATCATAATTGACACGTCTCTTAGGCCCTTAAATATCTGTATCAGAACTGTTTCTTTACTTGCAATTCCTAAATATGAAAAACTTCCCATGTTTGAATGATGTGTCGGCATTTCTCTAATCCCAACATTAGTGAGTAAAGAAAAATAACTAATTTTCAGAGCTGGGAGCAGGAAGCCCTAAGAGGCCTGCGTCACTGCAGCGAAGTGGGAGAGGGAAGCTGCACCTGCCCCGCATCTCACCTGCACCAGGAAGAGGACTGCTATGCACATGTCCACCTTACTGCAGACAAAAAAACAGTGTTCACAGAGGCCATGTCTTGCTCAAGGTCACGTCTCCAGGAAGTGGAAGAACACAAAGTTGACCCAGGACGTTTCTCACAACTGAAAGCTGCCCTAGACCCCATTCCTGAAGAGCAGACGCCCGCGTGAGAAGGTGCAGTGAGGAGTCTCGGGTCTTAGGGGGTCACAGGAAGTCACTGCCCTGTCGGGACCTGCCTTGAGAGAAGCAGGCAGGGAGGGTAACACCTACTGCTGGAGGAGCGTCTTCTACTGATGCCAGAAACCGCAGGAGGCGCAGAAGGGGCTTCCTCAGACTCCTCTGGGTACAGTTTGAGTTCTCAAGTGAGGGGATTCTTTAATAGCCAGTGTGGTCTCAACACAGAACCTGTCCTACATAGAATCTGGCAAAACCAAAGGAAATCACAAAAATAACAGCTTCAAGAGTGTCTTGTCCAATCTGAGTCAGAGGATGAGGTCATGGAGAATGCAGTGTCATGGAGAATGCAGGACACACCACGGGACAGTCCTCTACAAGGGAGACCTGGAGGCCGGTGTGAGCTCAGCCCAGGACGCAGGGAAGAGGCTTCAGCCTGCTTTGCAACCAGCCTGGGGCTGCCCGTTCTGAGCGTGCGTCATCTCAGCCCTACACGGTGGCACCCAGATTCTCGACGATTTTGTTACTTTATGAACCCCATTCTTTGTCCCTCAGGACACTGAATATTTTAATGGAATTTCCTCACTTTACCTTGTTTCATTATTGTTTTGCATGAAATCCCTTTAACAGGCTGCAAGGCCTTTCTTTCCACCTGTAGAAAAACCCTTACAATCTCACAAAAATCACTCATGTACAGAGACTCAAAATACTAGATGTGACAGAGAGCTTGGGCTCTGCCAGTGACATCACATCTCCTGGCTCTCACCTGCTCGAGTGGAGTCCAGGAGGGAAACTTAAACCTGGGACGCGATCTTTCTGAGTTGAATACCTTGCTTGTTCCTTGGCTCAGTTCTTTAATTTTCTGTAACGTCTCGATGCCAGTCCTTTGTTGGGAGCAGAGGTGAGGAAGCAGGCTGTCAGGGGGAACCAGGACCTGTCCTCATGGCCAAGTCCACCTGCTCTTCCATATCAGATGGTGCGTTCAGAGGGACAACGGGGCCACTGAACCCCACTATAGCCAAAAAGTAAAAATATAAACTGGCATTAAATCTGAGCTCTCCTTCCTAAGCACAGCGAGCGTGGGGATTTATCACAGCCTCTGAGCAGCAATCTTCTGCACCGTCCTCCCTGGGAAAGAAAAACAGACCCTGAAGTTCAATTTGTCAAGTCCCCTTAAAAGCAGATGCATGTTAAGTAGCCTGAACAGGCTGTCATGTGGTATTAATTTAGGTTATTGCAGCTCCATAATTGACCCTTTCTTTATCGACAATCAGTCTGACAACACCCCACCCCCTGAGTTGCTAAAGTATTTAGAATCCATTCCAGAAAATCACTTTCCCAGATTTCTGAGTAGCAACTGCTATTGATTTTGTTGTGCTCACTGGAGTAAACAGAATATTTTGAATACTAAATACTCTTCCCGTTATTGAGAATCACACGAGCCAGATAATGGAGGCTGGTAGCAAGGTTGGGTAGTGACTCAGTGCATCCCGCAGAGTGTCCCCAGGAGACACGGATCTGGGCGCACGTCCGGGAATCCTGTCACCATCGCGGGCTCGGCGACTCATCTACACTGTCTACACTGCCGCCCCTCGAAGCCACCCCGGAATCAGGTGGGGGTCCCGGCTTCACCCTGCGTGGGTCCCGCGCACTCTCCCACCTGCGACCTGGGCACTGCGGGCCACGGGAGGCCACCGAGGATGCATCAACACTCGGGCGCTGGTGCGTGGAGCTCAGGCTGGGGCGGCGTGAGGGCGCACACGTGGGGTGCACGGGGGTGCGTGACGGTGGGACACAGGGGACACAGCCGCGTCCTCCCGAGCACGAGGGCCCCGTGACACGGGCCGCAGCTGCCCGCAGGATGCTCATCTTAGGTGATGGCATCAAATTCCACCGACTGCTCAGCAAAGACCGTGGGGTTGCCTCCTCAGTCCCCAGAGGCTCCTCTGCACGTCTCCAGGGGTGTCCCCTCCCGGCCTCTCCCGCAGGGGGACCCGCAGCCCTGGGCTGCATCTGGGCTCCGTCCTCCCTTCTTAAACTCCAGTGACACATTCAGCCTGTCGGTTCCACCTGGAGGAAGGGAAGGCTGACAGCTGCTCACAGTGTTGCCGTAGAAATTAGGGACAATCGTGGGAAACACACGTTTTACCTGAGGTCTGGCCTGTGGGCATTACATAAGAAAATGTAGCTGATGTCATCCGATTCCAACCATGTCTTCAAAGTATCTAACCAGGTGATAATTTCCATGCAGGTAGGAGCCGGATTATACCAAAAAAAAAAAAAAAAAAAAGGAAATGTTAGTCATTTTTAGCTCCTCGACTGATGTCAATATCTCTATGTCCTCCCCTTAGCACCTAGAATAGTGTCCAGTTAATGTTGATTAGAGAATTAAAGCCACGTCCCCGTGTCTTCTCAGGATAGTGCTACAGAAGCGTGGAGTCTGCAGGGGACACAGCAGAAAACAAGAGCTTCACTCTGAACTACAAACTCCAAGGGGTCTGCTACAAACAGAGTGGCATGAAAGGTGGAAAAAGACGGTCTTCTTCTTACCGAGACAGATGTGCTTGGCGCAGAGCCCACGTTGTGAGAATACAAAGTGACTGCAGTATCGATGGCCCGAACAATCCTGTGGTTTTTGAGAGCTGGAGACAGAAAGTACGTGTTGCTTCAATCGTCTGCAGGTGTGTTGTACTTAATTCGTTAAAGGTGCACTTTAGAGTCATTTTGAAAGTATTACCTCATTGATGTGGGCAAAAGCTTGCCAGGAAGCGTGAACTGCACAGGTCTAAACCCTTGTGATCAGTAAAACTCAAAACACCCCTTTGTGGTGTCTGTAAGTTTCCCCTGAGGCACGGGTGGGTTGGGATTTTCAAGAAAAAGAGCATCTGTTAGCTCACCTGTGACCACCTATTTGCTGAAATATCTTGGCCCACAGGTCATCTCAGATTCCTTCTCTCTCTTTTTTTTTCTTTCTTTGCTTTTTGCCAAATCTGTGTTAGAAAAGAATATACTATGATGGTTAGCAAATTTGCATGTATAAATGCAAAAGTATTTTATTCTATTTGGCCATATATTTCACGTAGAGAAAAATATTCTAAGTAGGTAAATCTGAATTATGTTTTGGTATTTATAAAGGATGAAGTAACAGGGGACCTGGGGAATTTCCCGTTTCTCAGACCTAACTGTGAGGTGAACATGAGCAAGTAGAGGTGACTCAGGGGACAGCCACTTCTCTACACAAAGGAAGAGCAGTTACCCTAAGAGGCAGAGTGCCACCTCCGTGAAAATTTGGGCAGGGTTACTGCCACACATTCGCAGACTATAGCTCAAATCCGTTCTATGAATGGAATAGTCTTAAGTTTTTAAAAAATTTTTCAGAAAAAAATGGAGTTACTATTGGGATTTGAAGCGCTCCTGTTGTTACTGGTTTTTCACGTCGTCGTGTGACCGTGCTTCAAGTTAATGCCTGCAAGCTTCACGACCTCGAGAGCTTTCCCCAGATTGTTCAGCAGCATTATTCTTGTCATTAATAGTACCTGTTCAACCCACTTCCCTTCATTGTAACAAGTATCTGAAAGGATGATTCACATTCTTAGCAGGAGTAGTAATGCTGGCTGCTGTGACAAACTAACTTCACGCAAGCGGAGCTTACTTTCCTCCAGTGGGGGTAGGTGGGATGGCTCTGCCCAGGCTCCTTTATCCAGCAGGGCTGTGCCTTCCATGTGACAGAAGAACAGGAGAGGAAGGGTCTTTGGAAAGCCTCAGGCATGGGCCTGGAAGTGGTGCAGGGCTTTCTTTTGCCTACATCCCATTAGACAGTGTCAGTGTGTGACCCACCTCGATACAGAGGCTGGAAGGGTCCTCCATAGGTCAGTGCACGCCAACAGAGAGAAGAGCATGGACACAGGTGGGCAGTGGCCATCTCTGCCACAATGCAACAGGAGCTCACTTCATGCACAAGTGCTCCTGTTTTAAATGCTCACAGTAAAACATGCACTATCTATGCAAACAGGCTGAGCAAGTTGTTTCTCTTGGCAAAACCGTATTTGTAAGAAATACATATGTCACAGTTGTAATTATCTTTAGCAGTGCTGGGTCCTGGTGTGACATACATTTGACTCGTTTTGGTGCACCTGTCTGTGCACACGTTTGATGCTGACTCGTCCATTCACTCTGCAATTGCGTATTTCATAACTGTGCTACTCTGCAGACTCTGCACCAGAAGGTCAAAGAGCGGGGTCCTGCTGTCTCCCTGAACTGGCCGTCTGAGCTTGTGGTCCATGGAGACAGACTTATAAAAGAACCAGTTGTACTTTCTGTAAAGAAAGGGCTAGTGTGTGAGGAATGTAAAGGAAAGGTGCATGGTGGGCAGAGGGAGGGCATCGGGCTGCAGCACTGGAACTGCCGTGATTCTATCGGCATGTTTTTGGTAACTTACCTAAAATAACATGAATGTCAATCATGTTTTAACTGTTGACAACAGGGGAACCAAGATATGGTAACCCAAGATGAAACCCAATAAACCCACCGAACCCAAGTGAGACAGTCCTGCTAAGTATTGATTAATAATTGATTCCTATTCCTCCAAAATCAGGTTTGGAAATGACATATATAAACTCGTTTTTATATACACCACACATAAAAATAAACTCCAATCTAACCCTGTAATGGAAGACGACAGGCAGACTGTAATGTATTCCTGATTGTACGTTACAAAATCAAAGTCACACAGCACCCTTCTAGCCTTGCTGCAAGGACATGTTCAATGGGCAGTGGACACTTCAGCATACTTGCCCTCGTAGACTAGATCGACCTGAAGGTGTAGGGCCACGGAGCCTTTGGGCTGTGTGGTGTGACCCTCACCTGCAGGCAGGGCAGAAATCAGGGAAGAGAGGAGAGGGAGGAGCTGCTGGGCAGCCGCAGCTCCAGGTGAGGCCAGCACAGGGGGCCCCTCCCCAGCCCCTCCAAGCCCCCGTGTTCACACCTCTTACCTGTCCTCTGTATTCACAGAAGCTTTGACACCCTTGCCCTCCCCATGCTCAGCCACCCTGGGGTTCGTGTTTACAGGGATAAACAACAGAGGGTAAAGGGTTTGGGCTCTGCATGACCAGGCTGCCTGGGACAACGCACCTCACACTTCCTCAAGGCTGACTGTGCCGACGCCTCCTATTCCTTACAACTCTCAATAACTCCTTGTTTCACAGCACAGTCTGTTTCCCAGCTCTCTACCACGGAAGTTAGTGTGAATGCAGGACCCAGTGAGGAGGAAGAATTTATTTAATCAAGATAAAGGTAAGAAGGAAAGTTTTATGGCAGGTCAGTTCTGGTGGTAAAAATGTGTCCTTGCTGTATGGACCCTACGGCTGGGGGCACAGAGCTCTAGTGCTTACCAGGGCTCCTCCATGGTCTGTCCGCACACAGCCTGTAGAGCATCCTGTTGTGCTCCAGGGTTTTAGTAGGTTTGTGGGCATGAGTCACCCCTGGAACCTCTGTGACTCATCCAAGGCACCTGAGGGAGCCAGCAGTCCCAGCAAATTAAACCTGGGTACATCTGGGAATTCTGCTGTCATAGGGAAATTTAAGTCAATGAGGGTGATAGCAAAGACCAGTGTGTCTCCGATCTCACGGGCAGGAGCAGGGAAGTTATCATGTGTACGAAACTTTCTGCTGGTGATTTTGTGATCAGAGTGTGTGCCCCAAGTGGCCCGTGGCTGATCTGCTTGGGGCCCAGATGGCCACAGCATCCTGTGCTAATTTTCCAGCCTCATGTGTGCAGGTTCTGCTGCTCATGTCTGTCTCAGGAACATATTTGTATCTCGCCAGTTAAAGCTGGACTCTTAGGTGCTCAAGGGGTGACAGACAGACTTGCCTGATTTCGGCGCACAATGAGCAGCTTTCCCTGCAACTAGCAAGCCAAGGCGTCAGACTTCACAACACCTGTAGGCAGTTTTGATTCTCAGCTTCATGCTCTTTTCTTCAAATCTTGTTAGCTCTAGTCCCCAGAATTCTGGACCTGCCTCCGCAAAGTGGTATCAAAGGATCACAGAAGTCCAGGTCTGGATTAGATATGTCTTCAAACTCTAGATTTCAGTTCATGATAATCTCTGCATTATGTCACTAGTTTGAAAGGCTTATCTTTTTCAGTGATAACTAGTGACAGGATTCATGACATGAAATTCTAGATGTGTAGGCCAATAGTTTTCAAACTGAGTTCCATGGGTGTCACTTTGGTAAACTGAGGAGTGAGGGTCCATGCATCCCTCAAGCTGCCTCCTGCTTCTACCCCCACTTCCCCGTGGATGTGGCCAGACTGGATTGGGCTGGGCTTAGAGGTTCTGAATGCATCGGGGGCAGGAGACCTGTGTGCTAACCCCAGTTCCACTGGCTCTTGCTCATTTCAGTTGCCCACAGTGCCTAGCCCTCTGCAAAGCCACCTGCAGAAGCAAATGACGTAATAAACATGAAAATGCGATTCTCCAACTCTATGTCGGCCCTTACCTGGTTAAGGGCAAACTTCGAAAGAGTTGAGGAAGCCTGACCCCAAAAAGATGATGAAGTTTTGATACTGGTGTGCACAGACAATGTGGCCAAAAGTGGGACAGAATGAACTGGCCTTTGCTTCTGGAACCTTCTACGGGGGCACATTAGCAGATACTCATGTGTTTTGGTATCACAGAGTTAAATCGAGTCCGTCTTGGTGTTGAACTGGAGATTTTTGAGTTTATCACATATGGGACACAGTAACTACAGATAAAAAGGTGGATTCTAGAATCCCCCTGGGACTTAGGTCCAGCATGATGCACTCTCCTGAAATTTCTCCTGTTAGAATTAATTGAGGGACAGTCCGGAGTGAACTATGGGGTCTTTGTAAAGAAATGCCTGTTTTGCATTGAGTCTGCCAATAGTGATTCTCACAGCTCACGCACTGCTGAGCACCTGTGGGGATGCTGTGGTCAGGTTGCCATTTCTCCTACACCTATCAACATTCTAGCATTTCCTTCAAACCCAACCAAAGTTCCCAGCTTCCTTCAAGCTTCCAAGGTCTTGCCAGTTAGATCCGCTTTTCTCTTTTCTTCATGTTCCTGACAGGGTGCTATTAAACTGTGTTAAGGTCCTTGTCACAGCCAGCCTCGATCAGGTTGTGACGGTCTGTCTGCCTCTCCCCATGAGTCTTGTGCTCAAAAGAGATAAAGAAGTCGGTCTCTTTGCAATACCTTAATTATTTGCAGGAATAGGTGATGCACACAGAAGTACTGCATTGAACTAAATTTGCAGCTAGCAGCAGTCTTTTCCCTGAACGTAGTTCCTGAGGTTCAACTATCCTTCCTGAATTGTTCCTGCTCCCCCAAGTGTTGCTGGGTTCTCTGCCTTATGTGTCCTGTCACCACTGAGCATTCCCTTATGATGCTGAAGTGTGGACACCATTTTAACAAACTTAAAGCTGTCTTAAGTGCAGACCCTGTCAAGGTAGGAATCACAGTGGTCACGTCCCTGTTGAGTCTCCTGAGTCTTCCAGGTATGATGAAAGTGACCTTTATTGGACAAATTGATCCACGTTCCTGTCTAGAGGTGCATGTGTGTGCACATGTGCGCCTATGTGAGTGTGCACACTGGTGCATGTGTATATATGTGGGTGTGTGCTGCTTGTGTTCTTGTACGTGTGCAAATGTATGTATATGTGAAATTTGGGGTAATTTTTGGAGGCACAAGCTTAAGCCACCTATCTCTGAAATATGCACAGAACTGACACAGCTATAACACTGTCATACAAAGCAGACAGCAGTAAAACCTAATTTTAAAAGCTCCTACATGAGTTCAAGCTCTTTGAGCTAATTTCAGTCCTGAGACATTTTTGGAGACTAGCTTGGGTGTTGTGATAAAATCATGTTCTAAAAGTTGGTTTTACAGGCTGACTAAATTAAAGACACCTGGTACTAAGTAGTTGTAAGGAATTTGGCACGATTAATGCTCAGCTGCGTTTTCTCTGTCAAAATGAACTGCCTCTCCTGCCTTGTGAGGTCTCTTGGCAACGCTGGATTCATTATGACGAGGCACACCACCAAAGTGGTTAAATGTAACTGATTAAAATTTGAGAACCTCGTCCCAAAACATCCCGAACCACCTGGTCCCATTGATGAGATTCAGGGTTCAATTATCTTCATTTATGTCACCTCCTAAGCATTTAGAACAAAGAACTGCTATCCCTTCAGGTACTGCAAAATGCCTCACAATCTAGCATGTTTTCTAACAGTTGCCATACTCTGTAAGCCAAATCCTGACAGATTCAAACCCTCCCCTTTTCTGTCTCTCCCTGGTCAATATCAGCTTCACTCCTGTCGCTGCTGATCAATACGGCAGACGGACACAGGTTCAGAATTCACCACAGTATCTTCATCGACTTATTGGTTTGATCCTCCACAGGAAAAACCAATATGTGGGACTGCCAAAATTATACAATTCTTGGTTTACAAAGATCATTAATTAGAATGATTTGATTGGATGCAACAGACACTGAGGGGGGAGGTTCGAGCCAGGTTCGGTTTCCACAGGTGAGAGGACGCCGGGGACGTCCCAGGTGTCTGCAGGGACACAGAGCTGGTCGGGTGCTGCTCAGGGTCCATCTCCCCGTCCGAGGAATATGCATTTATGAGATAATAACTCACATTTTTCATGTTTTCATTAAGCCCAGGCCCTAGAACTGCCAGTCAGAGGGAAATAGTAGGGTTTCCCCACCAACCTGTGATTCCTTATTTAGAGTAAAAGCAGAATTATATTCTGGGATTAGATGTTCCTAATTTTGTGGAAGTCTAGTCATCTAGTGGTAGAGATGCCGATTAGTCGTCTACCTGTATATTCTGTGCAGCAAGGAGTCACCTGCCTGGGGTCAGAGAGCAACTCGGAGCTTCTGGGGCCTGCGCTGAGCTGCTGGTGGGCTCCATGCACCTGGAGAGCAGAGACGGTCAGCGAAGCCCCTTCCCCATGGCGTACCTGAGACGGGGCCTCGTTTGCCCTGGGCAAGGGCCAGACTCGGACCCTCCAATTCCCCTTCCTCTGCCTCGGATGACCCGTCCATCTGCACAAGGGGCCACTCACAGGGCCAGAGGGGCCTCACTCTTCCCCTGCCCCTGGGCAGTGGGGACCAACCCCTCCTGCCTCTCCGGCCCCTGCTGACTGCGGGGTGCGAAGTCCTCTGACCACTGACCCCCAGTCAGCTCCCAGGCTCGTCCCCGGCCTCAGCTACCCCTCCTCACAGAGGACAAGCCCCTTCTGACCAGAAGTGCCTCAGGCCTCCTCCTCCAGACTGTGTCGCACCCCTGCCCAGGTCCAGGTTGCCTCTTCCTGGGTGAAGTCATTCACGCAGGCGTTGCGTGTGGGAGTGGTGGCGGCATGTGGCTGTGGTGGCAGGTGGCAGGTGGCTGCTCTCGGGCTCTCTTCCGAGGAGCCACGCAGATGTGTGCAGGGCCAGCGCGGGCGGCCGGAGGTCCCCCTGCCAGGGGATCCCACCCTCGGTGCACGGTTCTGCCCATGGCCCCGACTCCCACCGGCTGTCGCCGAAAGTGCCACCAGGCCACTGCCCCGTCTTTTCTGTTTGTCATCTTCTCCCAGCTGTGATGAGGTACAACTAACAACCGTTAATAATATCCCATGGGAGCAGATAGGGTACGTCGTGGAAACACAGGGAGACCCTCACACCTTGGACAGAAAAGACTTGAGACGTTGTCACCGCCACATCACCCTGAAGGTAAGGATGCCGTCAGACAGCGCGCCAGGCAGGTCTGCAGATCTGCTGTCCCCAGTGTGGGTCGGGCTCTGGGTGACCTCCACTCGCTCCTTTCCCTCAGTGAGGTCACGAGGTGGCTGTGACACTCAAGTGTGAGATCCTGATTTAGTTCTCTCCACCCTCTCCTGTGTGGTGACTGCAGTCTCTCTTGGCTGGTTTCCTCACATAAAGGGACTCCAGTCTCACCCAGTGTCCCCGTTTCCTGGTCTCCCACTGTTCTAGTCGCCCCTTTCAGCATCTACTGTCAGGAGAGGAAGTGTCGGGATGCCGAGGACCAGGATGCGGCCGAGGGAGGGGCTGTACCCTCTGAACAGGGTCCTCTGTCACTTTATTCTCTGAATCATCAGTTATTTTTTGTCCACAGAGTCAAATCTGCAAGGTTCCCCCAAATTCAGCAATATCCAGCCTTCCCACGACTCCTTGGTACTAAGATCCCACACAGGACACTGCATCTTCCGCAGCACCTGCCCTGGTCTTGTTCATCTCTAAATGTTCGGCCCTGGAGTTTCCTCCAACAGAAATCCCTTCGCTGTAACACACACCTAAGACACGCCTGGGCTTCAGGGCTGAATTAATTCCCCACTTGCTACCAGAAAATCTCTCTACAACGGCAGCCAGCGAGGTCTCTTATGGGCCCCTCTCATTGACTGGCTCCTCCTAGGCTGCCCGGTGCCGCTCTCCAGGGACAGGAAAGGTTCTATACTTGTGGGGCCCCCTGTTCCTACACAGTAACAAAATACTGAGTCATCAGTTAGAGCAGTTTTAATTGAAACCTGGTGCTGCTTCTAATCCCACAGAGCAGCAAGACCCTCACAGGATCTTAACCTGCAGAGACCTTAGGAGTAATTTAGTGCAGTCTCCTGGAGAGTTCACCAGGAGAGGCCGATGTTTACTGCAGCGGCCAGAGTGGCCGTGTTGACTGAAATGCAACAGCTGGCGTCCATCAGCAGGGGGACTAGGGACTGGGGCTCGGCTGTCTAACCCAGTGAGGTCCAAGGACCAGCGGCAAATGCTCTCCCAGGAGCTCAGACCCACCAGGCCCGTGGAATCAGAGTCACTGCAGTAACACATCGCCCGGGACCTGAGTTCACAGTGAAGTTTGAGACGACCTGTCTGCACTGAACCGTTCCTCACTTACTAGAGCGTCCTTAAATCTCATATTTTCACTCCTGTAGGAGTGGCAATTTTCCTGCTGTTCCTCAGCTTCCAGATTAGCAGCTCATCCAAAAATGTCCCGGGGTCATTTGGGACCAGTATCATCTCATCGAATTCCAGAATAAATGGGTCGGCTCGCCAGGGTTGAGTCTCTGTGTTTTCTTAGAAAAAAACACAATCAGCTACATTTCACTCTTCATTTTAACAAGAACGATCATTCACAAACTGGCCAGACCCTCAGAGTGACATTAACTGTAAAAAATAACCCGCGAAGTTGACACATGTAGAAACTGGTACTGGCTGTTAAACGGGGCTTAATTTCATTCGGCTTCATGGCTAAATACGCTGACGCAGGTCGCACAATAGACACAGCGTTACGTAAGTACGGTACACACCAGACACCTGATGTAATATGCCAAGGCCAAGTAAATGCTAGACGTGAAGTATTATTTTCTGTCACTTAATTTTTTGAAGTAACATATATTCATCTCTGGCTAAAATTCTTATTTTAAAAAATTATGTGAAAGCTACCATTCAAGAATAGGATTATAAAGTTATTTTAATTTACCAGTGATAAAAAACTTCATAGCACAAAAGGAATTTTAGTTATTGTAAAATAACTTAATATATCAATGTAAAGTTGTGATTTTGAAAGAAAAATTCAGTTCATCTTTAATAGCATTATTTAATGCATCCATGACAGATATTTAAGAGAGCAGATTTAAAACGTTAGTAATATGGACATAATCACACTTAACATTTTAGTGTTTTAAGGTATTTTTCACCAAAATAGGTAATCCTAGTACTTTGCAATTATTATAAATAATGAGGTGTACAGTATGTATTTTGTTCTCATTGTAATGTTGGCTAAAGGGCCAACCTTACTTATCTCCGCACTTCATATATTACACAAGAACAGGACCATTCAAAACAGGGGGAAGAAACAGCAGCAGAGCAGCGCTGGCTTCTTGCAGCCCGTGTGGGGAGAGTGCCTCCGGGAGCGGCTGGCCTTACTGCTTAATTAAGGCTGATGGAAACCCCACGCCCACGTTTGCCGGAAACAGATCCATTCACAAAACCCTGAGACTGGAGACAAAAGGCAAATAGTTCAACATATAAGCAGCAGGTTCTAAAACTGTCAGTGGAGACGAATTGAAAAGCCCCAAACCTGGAACACCGAGTGTAATGTGATCTTGAGGCTTGTCACACACGGCTGGACTGAATTAAAGCCAGCGAAGTGAATTAGCATGTATTGAAGAAAGGCATTGGTGTGAAATGTAAGGAGGAAACGACTCTAGTAGGAATACAGAGATGTCAGCATCCACTCTAGGTGTAGGAGGTGAGCGGCGTCCAGCACGAACCAGAGCCCGGTCCCCCTGCCATTGCTTCAGTCGTCCTGTCGCCTTCCCTCCCTCCCTCCACCCCTACCTTCCCTTCTCGCTGTCTCTGCCTTTTTCTCTCTCTCCCTCTCTCCTTTCAAAATAAATTTCTGTTAACTCACAATCAGAGGTATGTAAATGACAATCAGTAAAACGGGGACAGAGTGCCTTCAGTCACATAACATGGGGGACTGGCAGAAATCTTAGCTGAGAGAGGTTCACTTTTGAACTCTTTGGCATTTGAAATAAAAAATGAAGAAATACAGAAACACATGTAGATATAAATAAATGCATAGATATGCCTATATGTGTACAGTCATGGTCCCCGTCACCTGTCCCTGCAGGAATCTGCCCAGGCCCGTCCTCTGATGCCAGCGTTCCCCATCCCTGCCTGCAGCCCCCACGGTGCACACAGGCCGGGGCACCCACAGCTCAGGGCCCACACCCCACTTGGGTTCCCGGGCCTGCGCAGACACCTTACACCCTGCTTCCAAGATGATGGATACCTGAATCAGCACACGTCCGTTTCTGGTGGAATCCTGTCATATTCTTCTTCTGTATCTGCTGATGTGATTCACAGACATCCACATTCAAAGGTGGAGTTACTTGATTCAGTAATTACAGAGGAAGAAAGCTGAGGCCAGAAGGTGACGGAACAGTCTGGAACAGAGCCGGGTCACAGCCCTCTCTCTGACCACTGGGTCCAAAGGCCTCCAGCTCACCTTTGAGAAAGACAGGGGAGAAAAGTCTCCCTCTCCTCTGAGCAGCCCTACTCTAGGAAGAAATTAAACAGTAAAGACAAACCAGCAAATAAACCAGGACTTGCTGGAACGATGGGGAAGAGACAGGGATCCTTGAGATCAGGTCAGGGTGGTGACAAGCAGGGGCCAGGACGGGAGATCAAGTAGGAAACTAGGGGAAAGGAAGCGGAGCAGGAGCCACGTCTTAGGTCCAGCATGGGGCCCGCAGGTCATGAACTTGTAGCCCCCGCCGGAGATGCAAAGATGCTGGAGAAAAAGTGGAGGTTCTAAGCAGGAACAGGGCAGATCCTATTAGTGTCAGAAAGATCCCTCTGGCTCGTCATAGGAAACACAGATTTGGGGGACCTTGGGCAGCCCTGGAGGGACGGGAGAGGCCATTCTGCACCAGGGCATGCCCATCCAGGTGGGAGACAGTGTGTGGACGGGGACTCACAGTGCAGAACTGTGACCACCAGAGCAAAGAAAGGCTGAGAACTAACTACCATCATCTCAACAAATAAACATCGAGCAGGAAAGAGCTGTCGAGATCAGAGTGGTAATTGGTAAAACTGAAAGTATCATACAGTAGAAAACTTAGATATGAAAGTAGTTATTTGAAAATAAAATGAACAAATCTCTATAAAGAATGGTCAGGAGGAAAAAACTTTCTTCAGGATGTAATAACAGGAATAAAAAGGCTTCTTAACTATGTAAACTGCAGAGTAAACAAGGTACTAAAACATTATTCACAAGTTGTTGTATTGAATTAACAAATTCTTAGGAAAACATAACTTACTATAATGGACTGAACTTATTTACCCTATAACCATTAAAATAGAATTCATAGCCAAAAATCTTCCCACCAAAACAGCACTTTAGGACTTGAGATTACCTTTAGAAAGTGTTTAGATGCATCTCAATTTCCATGATGGTTATTTAAAACAATGGAAAGTCAACAAATAACTGGAAAGGGAAAAATGCGAAATAAATCACTCAATCCAATACAAGTTAGGAGAGTAAAAAAATAAAACACTTTACAACTGGGGTAAATATAAAACATAAAGATGCTAGACAAGTGCAAATATATCTCCCATTAAAGTACATGTAAATGAACAAAATGGGGAAGATCAAAAGCAAATGGGTGTTAATGAAGAAAATTATCAATTTTTGTTGAAAAAAATTAACCAAGAACTACCAAAAAAGAAATATACCATATTAATTGATAGGAACACTTATTATCATAAAGATGTCCTCTGTTCTCTAAGGAATTCATATGTTCTCTGTAATTCTAATTAAAGTCCCAATAGATTTTTTATAGACTTTGAACATGTTATTCTACAACTTATGCAAACCAAACAGTTTTTAAATCCCATCATTTTTTAAAAATAACATGGTGGTGATGTTTTCTGCTAGGTAACATGATATATTAGGAAGCTATAGTGAATCCATATGATCGACACAGAATTAACTACTAGAATATATAAGGAAAGGCTAGAAAACAAAATTGAAAAGTTAAAAAAAATAACAAAATGAGCAAAAGATAGGAAAAGTCACTGCACGGAAGAGAAATCTTCAATGGTCAATAAGTGTATTGAAAAATATGGGAAACTTCACCAGTACTCAGGGTAATGCAAAATAAAACTCGAATGAGATCCCATTTCCTTCTCATTGGGTTGGTTAATATGTAGAATCCTAGCAACCCCGAATTGTAGTCAGCATGTAAAGTAACGTGAAGTCTCATACATGGGTGTGCAAGGTGTAAATGTTTCAACTACCTAAGGAAGAAATTTAAAAACATTGAGTACAGTTGAAGATTTGCATACCTTGTAATTCTATGCTTGCTTGTGCACCTCGAGGGATCTATTACACATCTTCAAGTGAGATATACAATCATCTTCATGGCGACATTATCTATGAAAAAGGAAACAAGGGAAATGCCAGTGACCATTAACAGGAGAATGGAAAAATATATTGCATTATATCCTTTGCAGGAAGTCATAATATTTTATTATTGGTTAGGTAGTTTTCTTTTCTTAAAGAAACTCAGTTATCCTAATTGTATATATTTTTCAAGATTTCAAGATATCAAATTATTACAGTTCAAGAAACTGCTCCTGATAAAATTACCTATTTCAGGCATTTTTCTCTTAAACAAATTGACTTTTTTCCCTTTTTCTTCTCTCCATCTCTGTCTCTGTCTCTGTCTCACACACACACATACACACACACTCTCCCTCTCTAGTTGTAAAATATAGCAAGGAAATTCAGTAGGCCATCGATTTTCCTGCAATCCAAGAAAACCAAACCAAACCAAACGTCCTGATCATATATGATTTGAAATGAGAAAATATTTATCACCTTAAAATAAAGGTTGCCTACTTGGAGAAAAATCAAAATTTTCATCAGTTTTCTTGATCCTGGACTTACTGGTGGCACCCAGACTTTGAAACATCTGTCCAACATGTTCACTTCTGTGTAAACTATTCACGGAGGGAGACGGTGGATGTTTGAGTGGTACATACTCTGTACTTGCTCTTCAACATGCTGTGATCCTTCTCATCTCTATACACTTAAGTCTTCTTCAATAAAGCTGCTCTCCGCTGTTTTACTGTTAAAAAAAAAAAAATTAAAACCCTTAAGGTCAGGTCAATATAGTGAACTGCAGGAGGTGAATGGTGTCTTAAGTTTTCCTATTTGAGGAATTGTTTTTTCCTTACTTTTCTTTTAAGCAATGTATGCCTTTCTTTTTTCAATTTTTTTCTTTTACTATGTTGTACTGGATTTACTTGTGTTTATTTTCTAGTGTAGCGTTTATCTACGGTTTAGTTTCAAGGTAGTGCTATTATAATACAGAGTATTTCCTTTTTGGACAAACTATTTTTTTGCCACTTCTATATCTGGGAGTTGCTCCTTTATATGTAAAGTAATTTTATTGTGTTTTATTTGATAACTATAATGCCATATGAATTATATTTCTAATAACTATTTTTTGTTTGTTTGTTTTTAGTAAAAGTATCAGCATGTGTCAGTAATAAATAATGTTTTAATTAATATTATAATTGTTATTTTATTTTTTGTGTGATGAAAATACTTAAGATCTACTTTCTTGGCAAATTTCAAGGACACAATACATTATTATTAAATATAGTCACTATGCTATACGTTAGGTCTCCAGAACTTATTCATCTTGAAACTCAAAGTTTATACCTGTTGACCAACATCTCTCCATTTCCCCCACCTCCTGCCCCTTGTAACTACCCTGCTACTCTCTGTTTCTACAAGTTCAAGTTCTTTTGGATTCCAAATAAAGGTGACATCATGCAGAATTTGTCTTTCTGTGCCTGGCTTATTTTACTTAGCATGATATCCTCTGGGTTTATCCATGTTATCATGAATGGCAGGACTTCCTGCTTTTTTTAGGCTGAATAATATCCCATTGTGTGTGTGTGTGTGTGTGTGTGTGTGTGTGTGTGTGTGTGTGTGTGTGTGTGTGTGTGTGTGTGTGTAATCACATTTTCTTTATCTAGTCATCCGTGGATGCACACTCAGGTTGTTTCCATATCTTAGTATCATGAACAGTGCTACAGTGAATATGGAGAGCAGGCATCTCTTTCAGATGGTGATTTTATTTCTCTTGGATGTGTACCTAGCAGTGGGATTGCTGGATCGTGTGACGGTTCAATTTTATTATTTTGAGGAACCTCCATACTGTTGTCCGTAATGACTGCATCAGTTTGTATGTCCACTAAAAGTGGATGTCCTTGCCTACATTCCCTAACTTCCGTCTTTTTGAAATAGCTGTTCCAACAGGTGTGGGGTCGTACCTCACTGTGGTTTGGATTTGCATTTCTCTGAGGATTAACGATGCTGAGCAGCTTTCCATATACTTGCCGTCCACTTGTATGGCTCTTTTGGAAAAGTGTCTATTCAGGTCTTTTGCCCAATTTTTATTCAGGTATTTGTTTGTTTGTTTTTGTTCTTGTTTTGGTTTTTTTGTTTGTTTTGTTTTTTTGTTTTTTGCTTTTGAGTTGTATGAGTTCCTTATATATTTTGGATATTGAAATATTATCAGTTGTTTGGCTCACAAATAATTTCTGCCAGCCCGTAGTTTGCCTTTTTATTTTGTCAATTGTTTCCTTAGATGTGCAGAAACTTTTCAGTGTGATGGAATCCTTCTTGTTTATTTTTGCTTTTTTTCTAGTGCTTTTTGTTACATATTCAGAAGAAATCAGCACCAAGACAAGTGTCATGGAGCTTTTCCCCAATGTTTTTTTTTTAGGAGTTCTATGGTTCCAGGTCTTACATTTAAGTCTAATCCATTTGGAGTTGATTTTTGTATATGGTGTGAGATAAAGATCTAATTTTATTTACTGCATGTGGATATCCAGTTTTCCAGACACCTTTTATTGAAGAGACTGTTCTTTAGCCAATGTGTATTCTTTGCATCTTTGTCAAAGATTAGTTAAGTATACATGTGTGGGTTTATTTCTGGCCTTTCTACTCTGTTCCATTGGTCTATGTGTCTGTTTTATGCCAGTTCTGTACTGCTTTGATTACTACAGCTTCATAATATATTTTGAAATTAGGAAGTGTGATGCCTCCAGCTTTGTTCTTTTTGCTCAGGATTGCTTTGGCTATCCAGAGTCTTTTGTGGTTCCATACATATTTTAGGTTTTTTTTTTTTTTTCTATTTCTATAAAAAAAGTCATTGAATCTTGCATTGAATCTTTAGATCACTTTGGGTAGTATATACTCATTATTTTGTATAGTTATAGTAAGGCATGCTATACTTGTTAACAGGTTTGTCTGCTGGAAGTTTGTGATTCTACCTGCCTTGTTCACCACTGAACTTTTACTGGCACATGGGAGGGAAATAAACACCTGTGGAATCAATTGTTTGAGGCAGTTGAAGTGAACTCCTGCAATAGCATGCATTAACACAGAAACATCTCACAAGAAGTGCTGAACAAAACAGAAAACTGCCAGAGGCCCACACAGGAGCAACCAATCGCTGTGCACTACTTAGGGGCACATGTGTCTGCGGAAGTTTATCTGTAAAGCATACCTGGAGAGGTAAACACCAAACTAAGAGCAGCAGTCACCTTTGGTGGGGCAGCAGTGGGAACTGAAGGCTATTTTTTGATGCATTATTCCTTATTGTGTGTGGAAGGGACAAAGCAGGGATGTAGGAAGGACAAGGTACAGGCCACAAGGAGCATTGCCCATGGAAAACGTAAAAACAATAATGCACGTGACTATATGTCATCCATTTTTCTAAAACCTGTAATTCTAAACAATTTAAACAACAATATACTGTACTTGGAGAAAATATCTCCTTGAGTTAAGTTCCAATCAATTGCTTTGACTTAGTAATACACACATTAGCTTCAAATTAGCACATATGTGCAACTCATAATTTAATACCGTTAAATTCTGTGAGAAGTTATGTCAGAGCTCCCCGACACCTGCCACTCACTACACAGACCTCTGCCACACTCATGCCCAGGGATTCAGGACCAGTGGGGCTGCTGGCCTGTTGACATGCGTTACTGCATTTAAACAATCATCAAAATAAGCAGTGGTGGTGGACTGAAGACAAAGGAAGGCAAAGGAAACAAACCAGCGAACGGTGTTTAGTTCTATTCTGTTTTTCTGTGAGAGCTGGAGAGACAGCGAGAGGTCCCAGAGGAAAGCCAGCGGCAGGAGGCTGGTGCTCCCTCACAGAGGCAGGTCACCGAGTGTCACTCAGCCATTTTCTCTGATTTATGAGAAGAAGCAAGCTTTGGAAGTTTTACACGATATGTTAGAAAGTGTGACAGATTATCTGTTGAGGACGGATCGCTGGGAGATGAACTATCTCTGGAAGACATTTCAAAGCACCTAGAACTAATCCCAAAGACACAGCAACAATTTCTGGACTTTATTGTGAAACGGGATATTTATGAATCTTGACCAAATTCATCTAAGGCTTAAGGCTTTCCTGAGTACTGATACATCTGTTACTTTTTTTGATCATTGAGGAAAGATGGACAGATCTAGGTGGCACCTTTCAGCAAATACGGTTATGCAGAGATCATTGATACATTTGCAGAAGTTGTTAAGTAATTTGTGAAAGTTGATCTTCAAAAATAGAGGCTGTAAAGTAGCTACTTGTTACTGTGATGAGCCCATAATTGATTTACACTTAACCTTTGTTTTTTAAAAAAGTCAATATAATTAAAACTATTAACATATTAGTTTCCTCCTATTTTGTCCTGTAGTGTTAATTAATTTTCTTGATTTTTTTAAAATTTAATGACATAGTTATAAATACAAAGTCCAGTAAAAGAAAACTTTTACTGGCTGCATCTTTTTCTGACCATTATTATTTGTTACATTTCCTCAGTATTATGGAAAATGCCCTTTCGTATGGATCAGGGGTGTATTAAAAGTCACCTGTTCTTGGTATCAAATAAAAATGGCATGCCTCTGGTGCAAAGGCAATATGGTATTACTTTATACCAATTTAAAAGTCATAAAAAGCATGTAAAAGCTTTTTAAAAGCATTAAGTGGAAGGTTAGCAACTTTTAAGGAAACTTTACAGTTAAGGAGAGTCAAGCAGGGAGATAGCAGCTCTACAGGAATGTGGTCCAGACAGATACATGACGGATGGATAGATGATAAATAGATAAACAGATAGATGATAGATATAATTGATGGATGATCAATAGATATATAGTCAGATGATGGATGGATGGATGACAGATGGATAGATGCATAGATGATAGATATGATTGACAGGTGATTGATACATGGATAGATGATAATAGGAGATAATAAATATGTACACAGGTGATAGATTAGATAGACAGACGATAGATACGATTGATAGATACATAAATAATGATAGATGAAGGATAAAAAATAGCGTCTACTTCCAAGAAGTTTAAAGTTTGTCTCAAATCAATGTATTAACAATAAATTATATTTCAATTTTTTTACTTTATTTAAAGTACAAGATAATTGGTAAATATTTTATTTTTAAAAATTCCTTATGTGAGCTCATATTTCATTTTTTCTTCCTGAAATGTCTCTTAGAAATTTTATGCTGTAAGTGATGTACAATCCTACCGTGGACTATTTTGCAGTGATTAAGAAAGGATACTATACGTACATATTTTCTGATATGTGAAAACGTTCTCACTACAGAAATTCCAACAGCTTTGATATTAGGTGATTTTTATAACCTCGGGAGATTTTAATTATTTTAAATTCTGCACGAGTTAAAACTTTTAAAATATATTTACATCTCATCATTTCGAATTTGTTTAATTCAAATTACATACCTTATCATTACACTATGGTTTCAAAATTATTTTGAGTCATCTATTTTGTGTTGCTGTAACCCGGGTAGCTTGGTGGCTCACTCAGGTGACATTACTTATGCAAACAGCCCGAGAGAGGGGCCGCGACTGTCACAGAGCTTGCGTCCAGGGTTTTGTGTGTGTTTAATACACTAATATCATCCTACTTCTTGAAGTGTGCACTTAGGTGAGTCACCTTTCTCTAGTTCCTGTCAACTTCCCATTCTGTTGTCACTAAGCTAACTGCAACGTGGGCGTCCAGCTCTGGGCAGGGCCTCTCAGGTGCCTGTGCTTTCCTGTGTCTTTCAAGAGTTGTGCAAGAGTGTCCCCACACAGCCCCCATTGTGCTCCTGCCCGGTGACTTCCTGACAGCGCTACAAAGTTGCGACCTGGGAGGGACTGCCCACAGCCCCGGGCTCCTCCGAGGCCATCTCTCCCTTATTCCTCAGCTGCTCAGTGTGGAGGTCACAGCTGGGCTCCCAACAAGCCTTTCTGAGCACTTACAACATAATTTCAAAAGGAACAAACCTGTGCCACAAGAAATCATCATGACCGGATTTCTTCTTGTGCAACACCGGAAAACCCAGGGGCACCGGAGGCACAAAGCAAGGTTGAGTCACTCGTTTGGCACACGGGAGTCTGATCTGAAATGACATCATGTCTTCATCTTCTCAACTGCTCCTTTGTTTAGGGAAAAGTTACTGAATGTCTACTGCATGCAAGGAATTTTGAAAGATAGTTACGTAGAACAATTCTATCTCATGTTTAACTGGATTGATCAGAACTTCCAGAATCATGTTTTTAAAATAATTGTGGTTGTAGGAATCACTTATTTATAGCACTGAGTCCAGTGAATGGAGGTTTTCAAGAAGCTTGTATTTATTTATCCCTTAATGCCTGGTAAGAAAGGTCCTGGTGATGAGCAGTCGGGAATTACCATCCCTGCCACATGTCCTGCCCTGGCCGTCGTAATTCCACATCTGTTTTCGATGTTTGACCTTCATTCCTCTTGGGCATCCCACAAACTATTTTCTCTCAAACTACTTTTAAGGAAAAAGAAGTATTCCCGTGATCCAGACCGTCATCACAGTGCAACGCCAGGCCTCACTGCTCCAAGTCAGCTGAGGCCCCTGTCGATCAACAGGATGGATTTAAATACAACACTCCTGGAGGAGGGACTGCACAGGGGATTCAGGTGCAGTACTCAAGGCAGAATTGTGGGTGACAGGTGACATCGCAACAGCTCCTGCTACTTGATACCTGCGGAGATGGCTTTCTTAGTCATATGTTTTCTTAAGCCTTCACCGGGAGTGTTAAATAAATCAAGATTTTTTAAATCAGGAATTTAAAACTCAAGAATCAAGCCTCTGTTATCTCTGTTAATAATCCAATGATGAATAAACAATGAATAAACAGTGGTGATAACAGTGTTAACATACATGCCTGCCTGGAAAATACAGTAATAATGTGCTCTACTTAACAACCATTGATAATCCATTTCCAAGCATGGTATAAAGTCTGTGTTAGAGAGTCAGTAACGTGTAACTAGCACAACTGGGTGAACTTCAAAGCATGAGATATGACAAAGAGCAGTCCCACCCGGAAAGCACATGTTGTGT
This sequence comes from Cynocephalus volans, assembly GCF_027409185.1. NCBI lineage: Eukaryota > Metazoa > Chordata > Mammalia > Dermoptera > Cynocephalidae > Cynocephalus > Cynocephalus volans. Next base: position 1,365,718 of record NC_084473.1, on the reverse strand, counting down.
TCACTGCTTGCTTTATAAATATGTCTGATACCCACAGGCTGATTTGGCTTCCTGGTTGGTTGAGAAAGTTCTTGATCTGACACATGGTGACAAACAACAAGAATGTGACAACCCCCTTCCCTGACTGTTCTCGTCCCCTTATTTTGGGCTGAAAGACCAAAAAAAAAAAAAAAAGTTCTTTCATTCAAGCAAGATCAGAAAAGGCGCAGCTCCTGGGAAACAGGGCACCCTGGTGGCAGGGTGGGCAGATGGAGTCGGGTGCAGCTTCGCAGGAGATTGATTGACTTCATCAAAGGCTTTAGGTGCATTTCCCACCCTCAGGCGCAGGGATGAGAGGAGACGCAGGGCGGTTTCTACGCATGTCACCGGAGGGCTGCAGATCTCACTGTCACCTGAAGGTCCTGTGTGACTTCCCTGAAGATCACGTCCTTGAGAGCCTGTTTGCTTACCTACAGAATTGGAAGTGTGGCTGGACAATATTGAAATTCTATTCCCTCTTTAATATCTTTTTCAAGTCCTTGGGTCAATTCTCTGCTTTGGGTCACAAAAGAAAGACTAATTCAAGGAGACCAACAGTCTGCCTGAGTCACATAAACACAAATGTATATTAGTGTCTTGGCCCTGGAAAGTATTAACAAGGAATATAACAACAGAAATGTACATGTGTGTGTATACATATATATTTTCCCCTTTTTCATACTAGTTCTCTTTTCTTGTGAACCCACAGCTGGCAGCTGGTCCCCTCACCCCTGCCAGATGCTGGCAGAGCAGAAAAGTCACGCAGCGTGGGTGAGACGCTTCCCAGAGTGCCTGCTGCCCGGCCCTGCGGTCTTAACTCCAGCAGCATCAGTCGGGTGAAATGAAACCATCTTGCGAAGCGCAGTCGCAGATCCTGAGGAGCATGTGCTCATTAACCCGTTCGAAGAAACGAAAACACAGAAGAGAAGAGCACGTCCTCCTTTTTCACGGGACAAGTGCGGATCGAGTCCCTTGTACGAGCTACAAAGTATTCCAGGGGGCGGGCCACGCTCATGACCAGACTGGAGGTCCGTGTGCATGTGCCTCACGTCCACGGGGACAGGAGACAGACAGGGGGGCAAATGCATTGAATAATAAGAAAGCGATCACGACAAGCCAGGCAGAGATAAGGGCACGTGGCCATGTGCACCTGTCCTGTCTCCCCCTCAGCCCTGCGCTCGGGCACGTGCCTCCGGCAGAAGTGACACTAGGCTCAAGCTGTGTCTTCTGTTCTTATCTTCACAGCCACCCTCTTCCTTGGACAGTTTTCTGTTCAATGGTTCTTACTGAATGCCCATTCTGTGCACTGAGAATTCAGAGGACACCTAGATATTCAACACCTTATCTCTAAACAGAGCTCACATTGTCACAAGAACAATGATTACAGGTGAGCATGAAATAAAGGTCACTAGATAGTGTGGAGCTTATGGACAGAGGGGGCACTGAGTTAAAGAGTGACTCATGGTGGGCAGGGGATGCTGGACAGGAGGACGGTGGACGGGGATGGGGGATGGTGGACAGGACACATAGAGGACAGGGCACACGGTGGACAGGGGGATAGTAGACGGGGATGGTGGATGGGGGACAGTGGACAGGACACAGAAGACAGGGCACATGCTGGACAGCAGGACAGTGGAAAGGGAAGTTGGACAGGGAAGGTGGATGGGGTATGGTGCACAGGGGTGTGGTGGGTGGGGGACAGTGGACAGGGCAGATAGAGGACAGGGCATATGGTGGACAGGGTGACAGTGGACAGGGCACATAGAAGACAGGCCACATGCTGGACAGGGGGATGCTGGACCAGGGGACGTTGGGCAGCCCGACCCATGGCCCGGGGAGGCTCGGGCAAGAGAGGACGAGATGTCCTGGGGCGGCCTTTCCTGCTGTGTGGAGACTCTGAGCAGGGAGGGCCATGGCCCGCGTGTCTGGATGGATATTCAGGCTTCTAGGTGAGGAGCAGCGTCGAGGGTGTCGAGAGGACCAGGGAGGCTGGTGGGGAGTCGGCAGCGTTTCCGTGCTCCTGGGTGATGACGGCCGGGGTGGCAGCGGGAAGAGGGACGTGGACGGATTTGACACACACGCCAACAAGACATAGGCAAGGACCGAACGTGGGGTGAGAAGAAGAAGCGATCGGGCGGGCACTGCGCTCCGAGTGTGAGGAGTGTGAGAGGAGCGTTCCGTGAGGAAAGTCGGGAAAATGGGGGTCCCGAGCTCTGAACAGGGCAGACCGAGCGTGGGGTGCCCGAGGCCCTCCCTCCGGCGTCTGCGAGTCGTGTGAGGTCGGGCAGGGCTGGCAGCAGCAGCAGGAGATGCTGGCGCTGACGTCCGGCCACCTCGATCCGCTCTGCGCCGTCGCGGAGTCGCTTCCCAGGACACCAGCTCCCGCCCTGCAGCATCAGACGGGGTTACACTGGGGACTTCAAAGGACAATCCCATTATCATTACACAATTACCAGAGCCCCTGGACGGTGCAATTAGTCTTCCTAATCACCAGTGGACCTTCAGCATTTAACTGGTAAATAGCTAAATTTAATTAAGACTCTGGAGTGCTGGGAAAACTTAATTTCCTCTGTTCCCTGTACTTCTGTGCAAGTACAATTCTATTTGCTGTGCTATTTGGGATTTGTGGTGATAATATGTAAAAACAGCAAATGAAATAAAAAATACACAAATGAAACTAATTATTAAAGATTTACAGTGGGACGTGTCGTCTAAATCCTAGAACCCATCTGTGTCCCCCTAGGGTTCTTGCCGGTTGGAGGAGTGTGAATAAATGTCACTCCGCCAGAGGAAATCACGACACAAGGACAGCAGAGCCGGGGAGACAGGAGTCTCCAGACACAGGCCTCAGACCCTCCTTGGTCCTGGCCCATGAGTCCGGCGGCAGGTGAAGAAACTGAGGAGTCGGGCCGGGCTCAGCCTGGGGTGGCATGTGTGGGGACGCTGACACTTCCCAAACTGCACCTGCCCAGCTGGCCTGTGGGGACCAAGGTCCTCCCCAGACCTGGGAACTTGCCCTGGGGCCTCCTTCTCTGGGATGGCAGGTGCTGCTCCCAAGTGGTGGCACTGCGGGGACGAGCACTGGCAGGTGCGCTGTGACAAAAGCATTCCTGCTGGAAAACAGGTGGGCAGACCTGGGACGCAGCCTCACACCGATCAGCCCGACCCCAGCGTTCTGCAGGAGGAAGTGTGCCCCGGCTAAAGAAGCTGCTGGAAGCCACTGTGTGCACCTGCCGCCCCTTCCTCCTCCTCCATGAGAAGTTCTCAGTGACACCTCCAAAGTCTTCCATTCGCCCCACCAGCTGCATGCCCACAATGCCACTGAGGTGACGACAACAGCCACCACCCGCCCATGGCAGTGCTCTGGGCACATGCTCCTCTATTCTTGTGAAGACTGAGGATAACCCGTTATCTAGGATCCCAGCAGTGGGAGGTTCCCAGCTTTGAAGTGAAACACTGAGGTGACACGTGTCCACAACTCCCGGAGTCTGCTCTTGGCCCCAGCCTCGACGGGGCAGCTCGACACATCACACAGTAAATGCCCCAACACGCTTCCTGGGGCGCGGGTCGTCGCCTTCCCCTTGTTAGAGCAGGGATTTGCACAGGGGAAGATGATTGCACGGCATAGAACTGGTGTCGTGGAAGCAGGGGTGGGTTGCAGAGATGAGCGTCAGGCCGGCCCCTCATGACCCTCAACTTTAGTTTCTTCACATGTAAAAAGTGAGACAGTGCTGACCCCTCACCATGCTGGAATTAGTCACTGAAAACACCAGTACAGACCCTTACGGCGTGTGGCAGATAAAAGCTCCACAACTACGTCAGCAACTCTCCTTTCTGGCTTTTTTTCCTTTCAAATCCATGGTTTCTATATCTAAAGGGATATCCATGTGACCAATGACCGAGCAACTGGTATTAGGACCAGATGAAGTGTGACCTTTAACTTGAAGTTATGACTCAGCACACATGTGACCATACCTTGTTTTATCAGAGACATCCCTGTTCCGGTACGTTACGTTGCCTCTATTGAGTTAATGTCATTTGACATTTGCAGAGGGGTGGACTCATTTCTAGTTTCTGAATAAATGAATCAAATACAACCCAAGATTTATCTTATTATGTAACATTGTTAAAGTGTCCTAATGCATTTCCCCTCCAACTTATATCTAGTTTGTTTGTATCTGGAACATTGAAAATAAGCAAGGGTGAAGGTCAGGACTAGAAAAATGGCCTTTCGTAGCCTTGGATGCAACCCCAGCTCTAATACAGAGAACATTCGGGAGAGAACAGCTCAGAAAGAAACACAGATCTTACAGTCATTTCAGTCTCAGCCATAACACAGGCCCCCAAACCTGCACCAGCAGAGGGACGTGGCTGCAGGTGAGTGACTGGACGGCAGGTAATGAGTGGAGCGTAGCTGCCCCTCGGTTACTGAGCTGATGACACGCAGCCGGGCCCCGCTTCTTGGAACGTTCCATGCATCATCTGCGACCATCACAGCAAACACTGCTGGGAAGATCAAGCAGCTCGTTAAGACCGGGCTGTCGCCGGGCACCTAACGCAACGCTAATCAAAATAAATTAAAACCGGAAACGCCATTTCTGACAACCCTGCAGAACTGTGTGGATATTTTCTAGTAGCTATTTAGTGGCAATATTAACAGCTAAGTCGCGGTGCTCACTTACCGTCAGGGTCATTCTCAGAGAAGCAGCAAGTTCGCTTCGTGAGATTCCTGCACGGCCAAGGCACGCGATAAGGTTCTTCATTCTGAAATGACAGAACAGTCTTCAAAATCTCCCTTCACTCTGATGGCAAATAGAAGACTTCTGACTTTTAAAAATTTACACCATCTCTTCAGGGAATGGGATCGGCCATCGCCTGCTTCAGTGTGTGTAAGCTGTGGGAGTCTAATTTGTGCACATGGAAGGACCCAAGAAAAACACCATAAATATATGATGGTTTTGATGTTGTGCCTTGGGGACACACAGCAATGAATTTACATTAAATTTATTATAATTTACCAGATGCCACAGTAATCGTCTTAATGGAAGTCTGAGCGGCGGGCAGTGGCCACATAAGTGAACTGTGGCGTTGTACAGTCTCAGTCCCAAGGATTGCAGGGAACCTGCAGATTGTCTCATTGGCATCACGTCCACACGCGTGAGGAAGTCTGTCCCCTGTGGTGTGGAGCTGCTGGCAGTTCCCTTTTCTAGCTGTCTAGCTGCCTCTCGACCCCCACTTCTTGGAGGGCTTCCTCAAGCACCATGACTTTCTCTTCCAGCGTGAGGAATGTGTCATCTGGCAGCTTACCTCCGGATGTCCCCAGGAACAATCTTTCCCTCTTTTTTCTTCTCAGCTATGAAGAGGTTCTTTCTATAGCCCTTAATAAGCAGCCGGGAAACTTCTAATGAAGAACCTCCAGTTCTGCAAGAAAGCTACTGTTTCTACATTAAGTGAGATTTGGATGAGCTATGTACTATATTAATGGTTTTTAATTTTACACTCTTAAAAATTATCGAGGCTCTAAAGAGATTTTGTTTGAATGGGTTATATGATTAGTTACTGTACTCGAATTTGAAACTGAGAATTTAAAAAAATTTGAGTAATTTAACATTTAAAATAGCAATAATAAACCCATTAAACATTAACATATATATGTTTTGTGTAAATGTAACTACATTTAGCTAAAAATAGTGAGAAAGCGTGAAACTGTTATTTTATAGTTTGGCAAATTTCTTTAGTGTTTGACTAGAAAGTGGATTTCCATGTCTTTCTCAGCCATCGAGGACATTCTTCCCTGACATAGCACCAGCACTAGACAAGCGGTAGTTTTGTGGAAGTTAGCTGCAGCGTGGAATCTAGAACCGTGTCTCTACCGTTCCACACCATGTTGCCCTAAAGTCTACTGGTCTATCTTGCGTTTTCAATGGGTCTGTATCCGTGTGTGATTTTGTAATATCTTATATCAGTCATTTGAAAAATCTTGGTTTCATTAAATTATGCTGATCTTTCAAATGTTAACACATTTAATTTTATAATATCAAAATATGGAATGTGTTAACGCCATCACCAGTCTCACGGTAGATGTTTGGATGTACAGTATTGGGGAGCTGTGAGTCGTTCTTGCAGGTGAGATGTGCTCACAGAAAAGGCAGTGGACTCAGCTCCCTGGAACACTAGTGCACGTGCATCACCGATAGACAGTCCTTTCACTTTGGTTCACAGCTGAAGTGTTTCAGGTACACCCGCATTTTGTTACATGGAATATTTTTTAAAAGCGCACCCAAGGTTTGTGACATAATAAAATTCCTAATACCTATTGCTTCATCAATGGCACTTTTAAGTGTAGCTAACAGAAAATGCTGAGCTCCGTGGGTTTGGCACAGATGAAGCCTATGAGAACTGGCACAGTTCGGTGCTAAAGCCTCGATCTGAACCCAGGCACCAGCAGAGTCATCCACTTTCCCTTTTTGCTTAGTTGGTTTTTATTTGCTTTTCATTTTGTTTTACAACCAGTCCAAATGTTAACAAAGTGAGGAAAAACTATATCTGAGAATTATGAAAATAGGTTTGGCCTCAGGGATTACCCTCAAGGGTCTTGGGGACCACAAGGGATGGCAAAGTACAGTTGGAGGGCCATTCCATGCAAGTTATTATGTTCAAGAAGTATCATCTTTTTAATGAGTTGTTAGACAATGTTTTCAAACATTTTATTTAAGTGTTTTTGCATCATTATTAGTGAGTGAAAATGATTTATAGCTGTGTTTCATTCTTTGCCTATTTTTTGAATCAATGTTTTATTGTTAATAAAGACAATTTGATGATTTTCCTTTTGTGTGTGTTCCAAAATAATTTAGACAGCATTGGGATAATCAATTTTGTAAAATTTGACCAAATTCCTCTGACAGACTATCTGGGTTTTGCTCTCTATAGCAGAGCTCTTTACTAATTTTATTTCTTTTAAGGCTATTGGTTTAAACTTTCTGACTTTACCATGGTTGATTTTGTAAAATTTGGAAAAATTACTTTTTAAATTCTTCATACTCTGGGACCAGACCTCCCTCCCACAACCAGGCACAATGCCAGCACCTTGGGGCCTGCTTTGGGGTCCTGAGGTATGGAGCTGGAGACCAGACACACCCTCACAATAAGGCATACCACCAGCACCAAGGAGCATGCCAAAAACATCACCTCCATGTGGGTGGCCCACCACAGTCACCACAATAACCACAGCTGCCACAAAAGTGGCTGGATGCCACAACCACCACACAGATGGTCTGCCAGCTACTGGAGTGCATTGACACAAGGAGAGTCACCAGCAGAGAAACAGAAAAGAAGAGGATGTCTCTCTCCACAAAGCCCATTCCAGAGTGACAGAAGCATCTGCTCTACGATAGTATTGGGGGCCCTGCTCACACCTCTCAGCATTGGACAGATCATCTAGGCAACAAATCAACAGAGTAACCACTACTCTTTCAGAAGGAGAGAAGAAATCTAGAGTTATCAGAGAGGGGAGGGAGAGGAGATGGGGAGAGATTGGACAAGGGGCATAAAGAATAAGTACAATTTGTAACAATATATATGCTAGTAATACTGATTTGATCAACAAATGTCAACATTGAACCCAAAAATATGTATAATTGTGATTCAAAAAAAACTAAAAATAAATAAATAAGTAAATAGAATTCCTTGTACTCTTTACTTTTCATTTGCATAAAGTTGCACAAAGTCTTATCCTGGGACTTTAAATTTTCTCCTGATTTCTGATTATTTCTCTGAATGTCACTTCTAATTAATTTACTTTTTTCCTATTTTTCTTGATCAATATAGCTAATACATCTGCCTATTTTGTTGGTTTCTAAAGAAGTCATATTGGATTTATTTTGCTGTTCTTTGTGTTTTAATTCATTAACTTCTTTTATCTTTATTGATTCCTGAAATTTGCTTTCTTATGCACATTCTATTGCCCATTTTAATTTTGAATTTTTAATGTTTTTTAATTTTCTTTTTATTGAAAAAAAGTTTTTACTGTAAACTTTTCTCTGAAAAAGAAATGCTTTAGGTTTTGCATTTTCATTTTTTTCCAAATATTGTGAAATTTTATTTTCTACCTTCTTTTAGTACCAAAGTTTGCTTAATATAATTTTATAAGCAGGTCCAGGCTCTATTTTTATTCATTATGAATTTCTAGATTTTTTTTTTTCTTTTTTGTACTGTGACCTGAGAATGACATCTTATAATTTTTAAAATTCTATTCTTTGAATTTTTGAGGTTTTCTTTGTGGTCAGAATTTTATGAATGTTCCACATGTACTTGAAACAAATATGTATTCTCTGTGATTAGGGACCCCAGTTCCAAAACTATTCAAGACATCTTAATAATTATCTTGATTAGCCCAAATGTACTCTTAACAAATTTGGCTACTGGGCCTATCTTGGATTAAGAGAAAATTGCCTATTGTCTGAGTGTTTCTATCTATTTCTCTTTAGGTCTCCTTCAGTTTCTGGCATATGATAGGTTTTTCTAAGTTACTGAGTTGTAATTATTAAGAGCTGAGTCCTTTTGAATCATTACATTTTGTTCCTTGTGTCTTTGAATAGTTATTACTCAAAATTTGGCCTCAGCTGAGATACAAAATATAGTGCAGCCTATTTCTTTATTTCTTGCATTAGCCTGTTATATTTTAACCTTTTCTTCTAGTTTTTACCCTTTGGAATCTTTTGTTTTAGGTATATTTCTTATTTACAAAATAATACTAGATTTTGCTCTGCTAGCCAACCTAAACATCTCAATAAGTGCATTAAGCCCATTTATATTTATTGGTATTATTAATACATTAACCTCAGTTTTGTCGTACTGTTCTATATTCTTATGTGTAGAAGGCTTTTCCATTATGTTTCACTGTGAGCTGCCTTGTTTGCATGCTCTCTCTCTGTCTCTCTCTCTGTCTGTCTCTGTGTGTCTGTGTCTCTCTGTTCCTCACTCTGTCTGTCTGTCTCTCTCTGTGTGTGTGTGGAAAGGTTTGTATTTGAGTTGTATCCTTAGCTTTCGACCAATACTCTTATGCGATGCCTCTGGTCCTCTTTCGGTTGAGCACTGTCTGTGGTGCTCTGCTGTAAGAGATTCTGAAATCAGATCATATCCATTCATCCCTCTTCCACCTCCCTAGTATTTAATTTGATACAACATTCTTTTACCAAAACTCAATATCTCTAAGGCAATCAACTAGTTTTTCTAACTTTTCATGTTTGTTTTCAATTCTTATCCCCAATTTTTCAAATAAACCTACTAGATGTTTATTTTAGAGTTCCCTTCCTGTAGAATTTTCATTCCCGTTTGTTTGCTTTTATTGTCTTTGCAGATACTCTTACACAGCCTTCTGGTTTCCACTGCTCTGTGGAGAAGTTAACTGACAGTCTCACTTTCTGATCTGACATGGTGGAATATGTTTTTAAGATTCTCTCTGTCTGCTTCTTTTTTGTTGATTTGTACATTACTTTGACATGCCTAGGTGTGATTATTTTTTACTTATTCAGGCTGCTGTCTGGCATTTATAGATTTCTTGAATACATGGCTTAATCTCTTATGCAGTTTTGGAAGATTTCCAAACATCATTCCTTCTGTGATTACTTTGCTTCATTCTGTCTCTCCGCTCCTCCTGGAACCCCAGTTACAAGTATAGTAGACCTTGTACCTCATCTCAGGTATGTTCTTGTAGATTTTCTCCTGCATTTGCTGTGCTTTATTGAGTATTCTCTTTTAGCCTTCTACTTCACTAATTGCCTCTTCTATTTTGCTTGTTGAATTCTAAGTTTTGGCTTCTGATTTTTCATTCTAGAATTTCAAGTAGAGTCTTTTCATAGCTTCCAATTCTCTTCTCAAACTTTCCATCTTATCGTTTCTTACACAGTCACAGTTATTTTGAAGTCCATACGTGCTCACTCTTGCAGCTGCACCTCCTTTAGGAGGTCTTCTGGCTGAGGAAAACCACATCCCTGCCTGCCCTGCCCTAGGATGAAGACCCCACTGCTGTCTCTGCAGCCAGACAACTCTGAGCACATAAATGTGACCGGATGGATCCATGCATTATTTGCTGCATGCTTGCTCTCTGATAGACACTAGGCCAGCAGCTGCAGGCAAGTGAGCAGTATGTCCTGTCCCTGTCTCTGAGATCCTCTAGGAGGATGCAGCTGGTGACCACAATGTGCACACAAGCATGTGGCAGGGTGACTGGAAGCTTCAGTTTTGTGGAAGAACCTTGTGGAGCACAGTAGTAGAGAAGGTGCATCCTCTCAACTCTGGAGACAGGGAGAGGTGATTGACCCCTGGGATACTGAGACACAGGGGGGCCCATGGTACTTCAGGACGTTGCACTCGATATTGGAACAATGCATAACATTTACTGACTTTCCCTTCCTTCCTCATGTCTAGTGTGTTCCCAGGTTGTGGCTCTGGGCTGGGCCTGCATTGCTCTCTGCTGCCTTCCCAGTGAGTGCTTGGGGTGGAGGGAGGCCGTCCTGGCCCTGATGGAGGCGTGACAAGGCCCAGCATCTGCTTGTGAGGAATCAGGGAACAAAGTCCTGACACTCAGCAGAGCAACTGTCACTCCTATGATGCCGCTTGAAAACACTCGTGCTGTTCATCGCTCCCTGTCATGCTTGCAGTGGTGCTACGGCACTCTGCATCAGGGGTGGGGGGCCACAGGGTCCAGTGGCCCCTTGGACACCCACACTGTTGGCTGCGGTGGAGGCCAGACTCTAGCCAGGCTGTCAGCCTCCCCTGAGGCCACCAAGAGGACACAGAGCTGAGGTCCACACCGCGCCCTCCCAGAGGGCCCCGCCTGTCTCAAATCCAAGACTTCCTTGCGTCCGAGGAGCACAATTTGTGCATCTGCAGGCTTCAAAGACGGTCTTTTTTAGAAGACTCATTTCCCCTTACGTGGATGTGTCTGCAGCTCGTTCCGTAATTAAACACTGAAGCCCCCTCATTAGCATGGACACAAACGCCTTAAGAGGATGCAGCTGTGTTGTTCTTGGTGCCTTTCAAAGAAAACACACAGAAAGTGTAGAAAGTGAAGCTCAATGCTGTAAGCCTTTGCTCTCCCCAAACCGCTGATGTTCAAACTTCCCAGCTCAAGAGGGAACCTGTCGGTTGCTAAGAATCTCTTCTTTCAGAGATTCATGGGTGGAGGTCTGACATTTAGCGGGTGGGACTGTCCTGGGCCCTAAGGGATAAGAAAGGCATCAACTCCTTCTTTTGACTCATTAGCAGCCTGGGTTGGGTGATTCCAATTTATTCTTTATGAGCGGGTGAAGCACTGGCTGCGGGGCAGACGGTCATTTCCATGAATATGTCCTTCGACCTAATAAAGAGACAATTTTCTGTCTCTTCAAGACTGACCGATTGCTCAAGTAGCCAGTGGAGGTGACAACAATAAAATAGTCACAATAAATAAAGCATGTTCTGAGCTTCTCCTTGTATCTGTGAGCTACAAAACATTGATATCTATGTTAGTGCACAGAGCTTATATTTAACATTCCTTCCAGTGAACCAGGGCACTTATTCTTAAATAGAACGGATGTTTTGAGATAAGAAAATGTCAGTTAGACAGGCAGGATTTTTACACTGTTATGCATGGCATAAGAGCCCTTGAAGACAAATTTTGTCAGGTCAGAATTGGCTCACCCCCTCTAGGTCACCGTGGCTGCATGTTTGCTAGACTGACGAGCACAGGTAACATCTCAGGTGAGAATTGTTGAGGAGATGCTGGCCTCACCTGGGCTTTGCAGCCCCGATGTCAGCTGAGGAGGGAGGAAATGTGGCCCCGACATCACATAGCCCAGCGCAGGTCTGGGGAGTGTCTCCAGCTTTACTGCATGTCGGTGGCTCAAACTCCAAGTTTGTCCTTGACCCTCTGCCTTTTTCACTTGAGGCCTCTCTCCACCATTTCAAAGACAAAATGGGGACAGGGAGTTACATTATAACTATATTCAAAATCCTAAAAAAGAGTGAGAGATACCGTTCCTGAGCTCATAAAAACCAAGGGCATGGGGAAGGCAGGGACGCAGACGGTGCCCGAGCCCTGACCTGCAGCCTGCCCCGGGCCCTCCACCAGCCATGCCCTGGCCAAGTGCTCCTTCCACCGGATGCCGCGTGTGGAAACAGTTTCGCTGTCATAAACATGCTATAAACTGCAAATTCTCCATGCTCAGTCCAGTGAGCAGATAATCAACAACCTCCCACAGGAGTATTCCGGGACGGCAGAACAGAATCAGTCTTTCAAAATAAGTTTTAAAATATTCAAGAAAAAAATAAACAAAATGAAACCAAAATCGCCCCCAAGGGAGCCAATTCACTTTTCCTCATCTTGGTAACCCTGCTAGTAATTCTGCCAGAAGTACACATTTTGCCAAATGTCTTTAAAAATCTCATTTCTTAACAAACCTGAATATATTCCAAAAGCAGACATAGTACAGAAGAAATACTGAGGAGACAGAAAGCGAATCAAGGAACCATTTGCTTCTTGCAGGCCTTCGAGGTGGACTCCCCACGCATGCGTCTACAGCGTGTTTCTGTTCCCTAACCAGCACCTCCCGTGTCAGAGCCAGGCATGAGTGGCCTTTGACATCAGTGGGATTTGGGAAAAAGCAAACATTTATAATCACTATTTGGCTGAGGCTTATTATGTTAAGGAATGGAGTCTACATCTTCCTACAACACAGACCTCGCAGCCTGCTATGTTCATCGATGGCCAGTGAAACGGGTCAGGTACCTGTGGCCGAGGCCCTGCCACCTGTTTCCTTCTACCTTCTCACACAGGAAGCGCCAAAAACAGAAAACCACCAGAGGGCTGTGAAAGGAGATCCTGAGTTCCCCCTCTTTTAATAGAATAAAGAATATCCTACAAGTATGAAACCTAAAAACCGTAATGACAAATTCCATCCACAATTTAAGGGAAAAGCTCTGCTTATAAATATCATGCAAATTTAACATCTTCCGTTTAAAAGGGATTATTCTGAAACTTTCATCAAATGCAAAATTTCTAATGGTTTTCATGAAAGCAGTCCCCAGCGTGCTTGACAAAACACAGACCTTAACAGCAACAGCGCAGATCATGATTATTCCCAGAACCATAAACTCTAGTTTTTTGGCACTGGGTGAAAACTGTTTCTTAAAAAAAAAAAAGAAAGGAAGGAAGGAAGGAAGGAAAGAAGGAAGGAAGGAAGGAAGGAAGGAAGGAAGGAGAGTGAGCAGCAGGCTTCCAGGCCTCTTCCCTGTTCGGGACCTTGCACGCCCCAGCTGGGCCATGGCCGAGCCCCGTCCTCTCCTCACGGCACAGACAAGTGGACAAGCGGACGTGCAGAGCACCACATCCCTGCTCATGTGACACAGACACCCTCTCTTCTCTACTTAACTAAAGAGTTCCAAGTAGCAAGAGGTTTCTGGCCAGAGTCACCCTGGCCCCCGCGTCTGGGCCCGACCACTATCCGCGCATCCTCTGGCCCTGGGGAAGCCCTCCTGCCACCCCCTCCCCGTCTCAGGCCGTGGCAGGTGTGGCCTGCTGTCCCCGGCTCCCACACGGTCTGTGGGCTGCAGCTGTAGAATGCACGGCCTCCCTTCTGCTGGCTCCAGACTTCTCCACTGAAAGGCCTACTGCCTGTTAACCATTTCTACAATGTGTGACATCGTGCTGGAACAACAATGTTCAAGAAATCACCATCGACTGAAAATCACCACGACCCCCATGCAGAGAGCCCTAAAGATTCCTGGAAGGCAGGGATGGTAGAAAAGGGGAGACAGAATAACGCTTGTTCCCAAGATTCAGCTTCGTGTATTGTACTTGGAGATTTTGAGGCGATACTGCAAACTAATTCCAATTGAAACAATTTAACTGGATACCCCGTATTTTTACTTCTGTCGAATTAAAGTCCCTGGGCACACTGCAGACATATAGTATAACATTCTTTAACTAAAACTTAAGTATAAGAGGAAGTTGTCACATTAATGTGACATTGGACCCTCCTGAAATGTGATAGTTTCTATTACTCTTTTAGACAAAATGGGAGAAAACTCTGATTTTTCAGTGAGGGCTCAGATTTTGTTGATATTTGTGCTAATGTCAGGAAAATTGATACAATATGTTACAATCAGAACAACATGTGTTTATATTTTTAAGGGAAAATACTTTTCTTATTGTAAAAGCAATTTATTTTCAATTACAGAAAATTTAAAAAATAAATAAAACTAAACTAAACTAAACCCACCCATTATCTCATCGCCCAGAAATAATTGCTGGTAACATTTTGGTGTGTGTTCTTTCAGTTTTTGCCAATTGGTACGCATCGCAGTTTTTCAAAAAGAGGATAACATTATATTTATTCTTTCATAATTTTTGAAAACACTTTCCTGAGTATACAGTCAACATTTTCCCACAATGGGTTCCATCATATGAGATTCCTTGGCAGCGGACTGGAGAACAAATTGTCCTTGCTGGCTTGAGGGATTGAAGCCATGGGAGGCTAGAGCGTCAGGGCCTCGCACTGAGCCCGGGTCACAGGCCTCGGAACGCGCACCTGCGGGTCCCGGCGCACCTGCGGGTCCCGGCTCACCTGCGGGTCCCGGCTCACCTGCCGACCCCGGCGCACCTGTGGGTCCCGGCGCACCTGTGGGTCCCGGCGCACCTGCGGGTCCCGGCGCACCTGCCGACCCGGCGCACCTGCGGGTCCCGGCACACCTGCCGACCCGGCGCACCTGTGGGTCCCGGCGCACCTGCCGACCCGGCTCACCTGCCGACCCGGCGCACCTGTGGGTCCCGGCGCACCTGTGGGTCCCGGCGCACCTGGGGGTCCCGGCGCACCTGCCGACCCGGCTCACCTGCCGACCCGGCGCACCTGTGGGTCCCGGCGCACCTGTGGGTCCCGGCGCACCTGGGGGTCCCGGCGCACCTGCCGACCCGGCGCACCTGCGGGTCCCGGCGCACCTGCCGACCCGGCTCACCTGCCGACCCGGCGCACCTGTGGGTCCCGGCGCACCTGTGGGTCCTGGCGCACCTGGGGGTCCCGGCGCACCTGCCGACCCGGCGCACCTGCGGGCGCGAGCTGGAAGCGCACCTGCCCGGTCTGCACGCAGCCCCGGAGCCCCGAGCCGCCGAGACCGGGTGGTGAAGCCGCCGACCTCGTGGTGGTTTGGAGGGCAGCCGTGGAACACGAATACGAGGGTACTTCGAAGAGCTCAGGGTAAGTAGATCTAAAGGCGAATACGAGTGTGTCTGGTCTTCGGGAAACCCCCTCGTCTGGGCTGAGAGTAGAAAACGTCTCGCAGGCGGGATTGAAGCAACGCGAGTGGAACCGCGCGGAGCCCTGCGCGACGCGGACGGCGCGGACGGAGCTCCATCTGTCGGTGCTTATTTGGGAGCAATAAAAGAGGAAACAGTCACAGAGCAAACGTGAGCACGTGAATGTAGAGTAGGCTGCTCCGCGTGGGTGGGGCAGGGGCGTGTGAACAGCACCGACGGCCGGGCGAGGACCCGGAGCCCCCGGGGTGCAGAGCCGAGCTCCGGGGGAACGTGCGCAGCCAGCTGCAGCCGCCCAGAAACGACCCCTCAACACAGCCACGTCTGGACGTGATGCCCACCTGGGCCGGGGCTCGAGCGGGACTCCGGGAGCCGAGAGCGACGTGTGCCAGGGCAGGGCCTCAGGGTCCAGGCGGGGACTTACTAAAGATGCCGCGAGCTGCAGAGGGGACGAGGATGGGGGCGGGGCGGGTCCCAATGCCCGGGCGGGGAGGAGCGTGCACCTGCGGGGAGGAGCGTGCACCTGCGGGGAGGAGCGTGCACCTGGGCGAGCCCCGAGGTCCCTGAGGTCCGGCCGGGCGGGGACAGCCCTGCAGGGCGGGCGTGTGCGGTGGCCTCTGAAGCAGGAGCCTGCAGACCACACTGCTCCTCCTCCAGGCGAGGGGACGCTCCTCCAGGGACAGTCACTCTTTAAACTGCAGTCACCACGGCCACTGCCAGAAAACACAAGACATGTCAGAGAGGAATGACCTGGGGACTCGCATTAAAGGCCGTTCAGTAAACAGATTGTTCTTAAATTCCACAGTTCTTTCGTCTGCTCAGCCGTGCTCACCTGCAAAAAGCACTGGAATACTTTGGGGGGGGCAGGTCTTACAAGACCCCTGAAGAGCGTGAGGAGAGAGCGCCCCTTGGGCTGGCTGCTGGGGTCTAATCAGCCTGAGAAAGTCTAATCAGACCTCAGCTCCCGTGACAACAGCTACTTGGGGACTCTAACGTAGTTGGACGACATCGCTGTCTTGGGTAGAAGCCTGGAGCAGCAGGAGAGGCTTCCAGGCAGTTTCCTTTAAATCTCTCCGTAGAGTAGCCGGTTCTCCAGCAGATATGAGGAGCATTTACCCTGAGGACAGCTGTAAAGTAAGGCAGATCGTAACTGAAGCCACAATGTTTCATTGTTTATTATTATTTTAGTTATACTAAGTTTCCATTTACATTGTCAGGGCTCGGGCTCAGACCCTTCAAATCCATTGTACAGACTGGGTCCCCAGACCCCTCACATGCCAGGCTGGGTCCCCAGGCCCCTCACATGTCAGGCTGGGTCCAAAGGCCCAACACACGCAGGTCCACGCTAGGTAATTGGGAAAGATCCCGGGAGCTGTTGACATATGACACGAGCTCAGTCCTCAGCTTCCTCAGCCGCAGCAGGTTACAGGTCCCGCAGTGGCAGTGGCCTTGCAGAGGGTCCTGGGGGCGCTAGCAGCAGGGGGGCACTAGCAGCAGCAGCCTCCAGCAGCAGTAGTGGTCTCCCTGTGCCCCCCCCATCTGGGATGCCACAGGGGTCCCTGTGGTCAGAGCCACTCGTCCTTATACTTAAGTCCATAACCCAGGACACCTGGGTGCACACACTAGACAGTAACCAAGGAACACCTGGGCGCACGTGCCTGTTCACGTCAAAATGCTCGGCAAGATTCTGAACGTCTGAGGGGCCCTGACCATTTTTCCTGTTTTCCCAACAACAGCAAACAAGACAGAGGCCTGAGCGGCAGGGACTCGCCCACAGAGCCCTTCACGTCACTGATCCTGTGTGTTCCAGTCCCCCCTGAGATCGGAACCGATCGTGAGCTCACACTGTGAGTGAGAAACTTCCAGATCTCAGCAGCACAGGCGGAGGTAGCCACGGCCAAGGAGGAGCCGCCCTCTGTCCTCGGGGCTGAGTCTATAGTCGCCATGGTGTTCAAGCTAGAATAAAACAAAAAGCAAGCAATCAAAAACATACGGACCACGAAGGTGCCCGTCCTCCAAAGATGTTGCGAGGCGTGAATAATCAACTGGGAATCGCGTCCCCTGACCCAGGAGCAGGCAGGTCTGGGGAGAGATTCCCTGAGACACATGCCCCCCGGGTTCTCCGTCTTTTTCCAGATGTTGGCAACTTCAGTTTCACCTTTCTCTGCATCCTAACGTGAGAAGAATTAGTTAGGGTGGGGAGAGCGAGCTGCTGCGACCGATGGTGCCCCAAGCTGTGCCTTCTGCGTGACTGTCCAGGACGGTGATGCAGACTCCTCACAGGTAATGTGTTAGTTCCTTTCCAGCTCCTCATCAGCCGGGATGCAGGGAATAAAGAGCTTATCAACCCAGCCTTGGCCTATTTCTGCTTCGCCAGCTGGGCTCGTGTGAACAATGCGGCCAGCTGCAGGCCAGCGATGTGCGCAGACAATGCCCAAGTGAGCGAGATGGCATCAGCATAGAGAGGCGGCTCCGCACACAGGCTCGGCGCCAGCAGGTGTGGCATCCGTGGGGCGACAGGAACCCGCTAGCCCGGGCCACCACGTCACCATGACTCACAGTGCAGGGCTGGCGGCTGGACGTGGTAACTGCCACATGGGAGAACGTGTCCCCAGGCCCCTGAGTAAAGGGAAAAGTAGCTACAGAGTTTTGTTTCTCTTTCCAACCAGGTGTCAGGAGTGTGGCCTTGGGGACCCAGGGTGAGGGACACATGTTATTAGACCTTCAGCAAATGCTTCACTGCTCAGCAGCAGCTTGTCGTGTTTTGTGTGCGCACCCACATGCATGAAACAACCTACTCTCATAGACCAGCCCATGTTTAAACACAGTAGTGTTAAGAAAAAATAGGAAAGTAGCATTCTACTAAGTTATATTATTTGCAACGAAATCATTTAGCCCTCCTGAGCCTTGAATATTCCTGACAGATCATGAGAACGCCCACCTTGTGGAGTTTGGAAAAGATAAATGTAAAAATACAATGTAGAGAGCTTGGCAAACTGTAAACAGCTAAATAAATATTAGTTCTTATTACTATTATATCAGAGACTGGAATAGCCAACTTGAAGAAGAACTTAGAGAAATTAAAGTGGTGAGTCTGACACCCCCATAGCACTGACAATATGCCAATGTGCTTACTAATTTATTCATATTCAAATAAACGTTTGCTATGTGCTTGGAGCTGGGCTATAATACCATCAAGTCAGGCATGAACTTTGTCCTCAGAAGAAAATGAGGAAACAATTTTTCATTCAATTGATAATTCAGACTACTAAACAGGTCATGTTTAATTAGTCTCAGTGAGGAAGTTAGAACCTTCCGGGCTTTGAGATTAAAGCTGCAATCTCCTGGCAAGCCTCCAAACCTCTCTGGATCAGACATTGCGGCTGCAGACGGGAACATTACCTGAGTGACTCTCACACTTACCGAAAACATGGACAAGTCTCCTCTCTGTTTGGAGCCCGTGCCCCTCAGGGTCCACGCTGCAGACTTGGCGCACCCCACACCCCTGGCTGATTCAGCCTCATCAGGACCTCGGGATGCGGCTGCTTGTCCCCGGTGACTCACAGCCACCTGCCACAGACTGCCGCTCCAAAGGGAAGATGCGGTCATCACATCACGTAAGTGATTCAGTCTCCTACTCCTTTGTGAGCTCAGTGCCATCTATTTATTTCCTGGCAAAAAAGAGCAAGTTAATACATTTTTTAAACTTCGACATTTCCTCTTAAAGCAACAGTGGGATCTGTTTAACTAGAATCTAATTTTCTTCAGTGTGATTTTGCCTGAGGAGGTTTCCAACGTAGGTGAGCCCCTTCCCTGGCCTTGAATTCATTCAGTCACTAAATAACCGCACCACATGGTTTGGTAAGATTATTCCCCAGCTCTTTTTTCAGGTCTAGAATGTTACTCTAATTTATAAGAAAATATATATTTTTTGAGTCAATACCATGTTTTTCCAAGATTATGTGACAGCCCCCTGCGACCCCCATTCTCTGGGGGACCCAGCTCTCTGGAGGGAATCTGGTGAGCACAGTCTGTTCAGGAGTGAACCATACGTGTGGCCACCATGCCCCTGGCTGGGCAGAGTCGGTGGGATTTTTCTCCATGTTCCCCTTGCCCACATCCCATGTCCAGCGGAAAAGCTGGTCCCACAGGGCCCTGGTGCCTGTGTCCTGCGGAGGGAGCTCCGACTGCAGAGGGACAAGCCAGCTCTGGACCTGCTTTAGCTCTGGCCCCACAGCCCCAACGCTGTTCCACACACTCCTGCCCTGGAACTTTAATCCTTCAGAGCATCCAAAGAAAGTGTGTCGCCTCAGCCCACTGTCCCGTCTGCCCACCAGTCCTATTTAACCTGCAGACCTCTCATCGCAACGATTACCCTCTGTCATGGCTCTTGGGCTGTAAACTACGCACTGTACCCCTTCCCATGTGGAGGAAGTGCAGGTGTTGTGGGGTCAGAGAGGCTGAATTATTTAAATTCCTTGAGCTTCAGGGTAAGTGGAGAACTTCCTGTTTCCTGTTGTACAGTGGACCCTGGAGTCAGATCTATGTAATGCTACTCAGATTTGTCATTGAAAATTAAATTGCTGTGGAAAGTCAAGACTTTATGTCCCAAGAAGAAATATTTCTATATCTTTAACCTGTGTTTACTTTACACTCGGGGGGGGGGGGTCCCACGTGAAATGTGGCAAAAGCAGCAGAGAGAGATTTCGGAGCGACTGAGAAACGACTCACACGTCTCTACTGCACCCGAGGTCGCTCTCACGTGGCGTCGGACGTTCTGCAGGCCACGGGATTCCAGGCAGGGAAGGGCCGGGCTAACCCTCTACCTGCTGAAAGGGGGCTTCCGTGGTGCTGTCTCTAGATCTCATGTGCATGATGCTTGGCTTGTGACTTTGTTTTGAAGAGGAATTGCTGAGTGGGACAGAAAGTGCTGCATTTGGCATCTGTCAGTCCTGCTCCTGACTCTGCCTCTTACCTGGGGTGGCTTCTGCAGCTGGATTGCTTCACCTGGAGAAGAGGGAACGTGGATGTCCACCTCACCTGGCCCTGTGGGGACCCAGCACTACAGATCTGCAAGCACTTCGCAATCTACAAGGCACCCCAAATTCAAGAGGGTAGTTGGTTTCAGCAGGTCCGTCTGAGCACAGCGTGTGCACAGGCGTTGGTTCCATCTGGAGCAAGTGCTCTGCTGAGGCTTGGTGTCTTCCTGGCATTTTTAATGCCCTTTGCGTTCACTAGGTCGCCGGCTTGAGTCAGGAGTAGAGATGATCATGTGGATGAATAATAGTTTTGGCAAGAGGGAAGAGCCGTGGATTTTGTGAAAGTGAAAAGAAAAGAGAGCTTGAATATACAAAGGTCTCCAAAACAGAGTTTGTTTTGTTTTTCAGTCCTTTTTGGTCTGTCCCAAGGACTAGTTTGTGCATTAATGTATGATGTCACTTTTCAGATTCGGTGAGTTCCTCTGTCTGATCTTGCAGGAGATTTAGTGATGTACACGTGGCAGAGTTCGAAGAGCTGGAACTTTCCACACTGCCTGGGCGATAAAAGTGCTTCCTATGAGGTGATTTCCAAACTAAAAGCACCTGTCTCCTGCAGTAGCAATCTTTAGTTCTGTTCCTGCTGCACTTTGATGGTGTCCTTTGTCATTTTCTTTGGCAAAAACCCTGTCTGTAGTAAAGCCGACATACAGGACTGCGTGTGCCACCCTCCTGGCCCATGCATGCCAGGACTCAGCACTGTCCTCTCACTGTTGGAGTGATGGACTGAAGCCATGTGGGGACCTAAAACCACATGGGCTCTAAAAGATTTTAAGAGGATTTTAAGTTTTTTCTCTTGGCTTGCATTTATCTTAGTTCCTTCTTTTCCCTTGGTTATCTGATATTTTGAAACTTGGATATGGGGCAAGATGATATTATGACATGAAGGTAAAGTTGTTTTCCAGCCAGCCTGAAGCAGCAGACTTGCTATAGGACTTGCACTATGCAGACCCCGGGAAACCAAGGAAGACTCAATAAATCTATGCTGATTCCACCCTCTAGCAGGACCCTGAGATAACAGCAAGGACGGGAGCAGAAGCCAGACGGAGCCTTGGCGAGACCTTGCACCTGGGTCCTTGCATGGAAACCCCACAGCTCACGTCCCCCTCCCTCCTGCTTTTCATTTCCCATGTTCCATCTGCTCAACCCCCTCTTTAAAACTCCTCAGTAAACCTGAGTCTTTGAGATGACTTTAGTCTGGCCACTCTTCTTCAGGTTCACCAGAGGGATTACTTAGCTCAACATCTCTCCTCAGGTCACCGGTGATCCTGAATAAAAGCTGAATTCCTGTTCCACAATATTTGACTTTTGAGTGATTTGCATTTGAAAGGGGGAAGGCAGCTGGGCCTGAGCCCAGTAGCACCACTTATCTCATCAGGGGAGGTAAGAGGTGAGGCCCGTCAGAATTTTCCAGGTGTTCCTGGGGAAGCATACAGAGGCGATGTCTTCCATGGCCATTTCCTCCCCTTCCCCGCATGGCTCTGTGTTCTCCACAATGTGTGGCCTCAGTATCAGTCAGTGCTCTGCAGAGCAGCAGAACCAGTAGGATGTGTGTGTAGATATAGAAAGAGATTTATTACGGGGAATTGACTCATGCAGTTATGGAGCTGACAGGTCCAGGGATCTGCAGGGGAAGTCAGCAGGTGCAGACCAGGAGAGCTGAGATGTGGCTCTAGCCCCAGGACCTGTGGGCAGGAAGAACCCTCTCCTGCTGGGGGGGGGGGCAGCCTTCCTGCTGTCTTCAGGCCTTCCGCTGGTTGGATGAGCACCCCCACACACACACACACACATTGGGGAGGGCCACAGGCTTTTCTTAGGGGACCAATTTAAGTGTTAATCTCATCAGAATCAGACTTAGGGACACACCCAGAGTAATGTTGACCACATGTCTGGGTTCCCTGTGGCCCAGTCAAGTGGACACATACATTGACCATCACAGTCTCTTAGAACTTTCTCTTTTTTTCTCACATCAGAATCTCAAAGAGCTTTCTGAACAATATATTCATCATGAAAAAACTAACTGATGAGAGTATTCTTGAGAATTTTCCTTAACTCAGTTTCCCCAGTAATGGCCAAATGTCTGCATGGCCCTGGTGCTATGCCAACAGCATTTCAGATGCCAACTCAGCCTCCATAACAACCGACTGTGCATGTCACACGTCCACTCCACTCAGGCCTGGACACTTCAAGAGGCATTCAACACTGAGCGTTAGCAAGTGCTGAGCAGCGTTTGCATCCAGACAGTGAATTTCACTCTAAATCCTCACTGAGTTACCCCACTGCTCCCCAGGTCCCCTCCAGGCTTGGACTCAGGACACAGGTCTAGGCCTGTCTGGGCCACGTGCTCGCACTGGGAGGGGATAGGAAGCTGAAGGTGAGGCGGCCACTCCAGGGGCCAAGTCTCAGGGCTGCTGAGAAGGCTGGTCTGGCAAAAGAGAAATGGTAGGGCAACCGCACAGAGAAGAGGCAGCACTCAAGTCCCAAGAGCTGCAGAGACAGAGGCTGGCCTCGCTCCATGGACCTCACCCTCCCTGCTTCCAGCAAGTTCCTGTTTCTGTTGAATCCATGGTCCGCTGTTGCTGACAACCAAGCACTCCTGACTAAGAAAGTCACACTCTACACGTTCTTGCTGGAAGTGTCCACTATAAATCAGTACTCGCCGGCTACAGAAGTTCTATTTCTAACTGCTAAACCCAAACTACTGAAGGTCAGACCAGTGAGCCCTGGGGGGAGACTCACACCAGGCTGTGGGCAGCCACGAGCCACTCTGGAAGTGGAAACAGTCTACTGATTGTTCATGTCACTTTCTGCTACTCAACAAATCATGCCAGGGCTACTTCTGTCACTAACCAACATGTGGACTTCAAAGCAGACGCGCAGGAGGAAAGGCCGCACTCTGTAATGCTCTCTTATCTCCAGCACGGTCCCCACACGTGTCTGTGCATGGGTGGGGTCAGCTCCACTGTTGTATCACAACAAATAACAGAACTGCAGAGATGGATTCCCATGTCTGCAGCAGAACTTTCCAGAGCTAGAGCTCTTCCCACACCCCAAGGCCCCATAAAATCTTCAGAGCACCCATAGTTTGTCCAGGACCCACATAAAGGAAAATGACAGTAACCCTTTCTGTCATGTGAGCTTGAGTATTGCTACACATTTTGAAGTAAAGCCCTTTCATAGGTCAGGTATCAGAGGAAAATAATGACCTTATTTTAAAAAACAAAGTATCTTGTAACTTCAAAGGGTTTCCATCAATATTCAAGTATGATGCTTTCAGGATAAAACAGAGTTTACAAGATAAGGAGACACAGTGAATCACAGAGCTGATTCATCTACTGACTTCGAGCAAAGTTAGAAATGTGCATTTTAATGGAATATAGGTAAGGCACTGTGCTCAGTGTCCAGAGAATCAACCTCAAATCCAATTATACACTTGAAAAACAGAACCGCCCCAAGTGCGGCCCTGTTCAGAGTGATTTTGCCCTGCCGCCACCCAAGCCAGACATGAGCCACACGACCTCTTCGGTGGCCGCCATGACTCGGAGCCTCGGCATCCAGCGTGGGCCTCAGACAAGCGCAGAAGGAAATACGGTCTTCAGAGAGCAGTTCCAAGTCAGCCCGAGCAATGAGTCACTGCCCTGGATAATACTTTTAAAAATGAGATACGTTTTTTTGAAACCTCTAACAATTTATAAAAACTAAGTTCCTTTGTTTCAGCCTCATATATCTGCGACATCGTATTTGCTCACAGCATTCAACTCTAGGGTCTTGAATTTTTCTTGGTATTAAATTCAATCATTTTGCGACACAAACATTTTAAGTCAAAGATTATTACTTAAAAATAATTATTATTTACTTAAAAGTAATTAATACTGCCTTTAGTATTTGAAGAGACCGTGGCCATTCGCATCGCAGGGAAGCGGACTCCTCACCTGGCTTTGCTCTGTGCTCAGCGTCTTCTGTTCCCAGCTGGCTCCAGGGGTTTCTCCTCTGGCCACACACACCCTGCGGGTCGGTCCCGTGGTTAAAAACTCCTACAGTTGAGGTCTGTCCTCTTCCCCAAGGGTAGCAGCTATGGACAACTTTTATTCAAAAATAAGCAATAAAAGAGGTAAATCAATATCTTACATATTAGTGTCCACTCAGATGGCCCTTGCGGTATGCAAAATCCACCTAATATTTAAAAATAAACAAGCAGTTTGCATGATAGTACATCAATACACTGAAAAATAAAACATTTAAGAAACACCTAAATCTAAACATTCATACGCCAAGCTGACCATAACCATTTTAGCAAAATGCACATAAAATACTATTTATTCTTTCATCCAGCAAAAGAAATGTTTCTGGGGCACACTGCACCAGGGACTCATTCATGACCATGACACAGTGGGATAAAAGCTGGAGTGGTCAGAGGTGCTACTGGACACGAGGAAGGAGACGCCAGAATGAGGACACAGGGAAAGTACCGCCAGGCCTGAAAAACAATCTAGGCTGACGCCCAAGGTGGGAGTTTGTCACACAAACTACTTGTGTCCATGGTTGTAGTGCCCTGAAAGGAACCCACAGAGGGTTCTGTGACTGCACACACCCCACACGTACACACCACGCACGCACATGCCATGCACATATACACACCACACATGTACACATCACACACACATACACACCACACACGTACATGTCATACACAAATACGCACCACACATACACACCATGCACACACGTGCATGCCACATATGTATACACCATGTACACATACACACCACACACATACACACCATGCACATATACACACCACACACATACACACCATGCACATATGCACACCACACACACACCATGCACATATACACACCACACACATACACACCATGCACATATACACACCACACACATACACACCATGCACATATACACACCACACTATACAATGGCACTTCAAAAAGTTCATGGAAAAATGGAATGAAAAGATAACAAAAATTTTCCATGAACTATTTGAAGGCCCTTCCTAGGCACACACCACACACACCCACCACACACGCATGTACAGAACATCATGCACACACACAAGCATGAACACACACAAGTGCACGCACAAAACTAAGTCTGGACCAAATCCCTAACCTAGATTTTAATTTACGGACGTTTCCTCTGGGGCTCTGGCCGACGTCGGTGGAATCGCTTCTCTGTTAAGAGGCGGATTCAGCAGGAGACCGTGAACAGTGTGCACGTGGGGGCTGGAGTGGAGCGTTCGGGGACGCCTGATGGCTTCAGAGTCAGAAGGACAGGACAGAACAGGGGGTGCCACTCAGAGACGCGCCTGTGCGGGGCAGACCCGCGGTGCCCCAGGAGCCGGTGCGGGGCTGCTTCCTTGGCAGGCCTGTGCCTCCTGTCCCGGCCCTCGGGGACCGCGTCCCGCTGGGGCGGGGGTGGCAGGTGCATGGCCCGGGGCGGTGGCTCCAGGGGCCTCCGCTGGAGCTGCAGGGGCTGGCCACGCCCCGGCTCGGAAGCCCCCAGGCCAGCCACACGCGGGACAGCAGACCGTGCAGGTGACCTGCCGCCCCTGGAGCCTGCGAGTGTGAGGTTGTCCACGCCTGCGGCAGCGCTGTCACCCAAACCCCAGCTCACCCCGGTCCCCCCGGCTTCCTCCCCCTGTGCTGCCCGACGAGCTGGGGCCACGCCGAGTGTGGCAGTCCCGGCCCCGCCGCTTGGGCGCCGCGCCTACTCCACACCCGTCCGCCGTCCTACCGACCCGGCCGTGTCGCCCGCACGGGACCCGCAGGGCTTGGAGGAAGGGTCCCCTCCGGCCACCACGCGGTCCCTGCGTGACTCGGCCTGCGCCACGCGCTCTCACCGCGGCTCTGCCCACGCTGGCTTCTCAACAACAATTACATCATCAAGTGATAACTTTACATTGATGCGCCCAGGACAAAGCACGAATGATAAAGGGCACATCACAGGTGAGCCACCAGTCGCGTCAAGGAAGGAAGCATCACTGGGACCCCAGGAACCCCTGTGCACCTGCTGGTGACGACCCCGTCCCCACCTCCCCGAAGGCAGCCCTCACCTGACTGCGAAGCTCGTGGATGAGTTTCACGTGTTCATGAACTGTAGGGACACTGGAGCGTGTCACACCCTCGACCTCTGCCGTGCTGGGTGGGGGGCGGTGGGACCTCCTCCGGCTGGGCCAGCATCTCCCGTGTGACCCTGCACCTGAGCACGTTTACCCACTCGGTTCCCTCCAGAACACGGATATGAGCTTTTCAATCATCTTTTCCCACGTGGCTCACTTACGGTATTTCAAGGGACGGATGTTCATATGCAGGGCCTTCAGAAAGTTCATGGAAATATTCATATTGTCTTTTAATTCTATTTTTCTACGAACATTTCGAAGTACCCTCGTATCTTAATATAGTCCAGTTCATGAATATTTTTGTGATTATTGCTCTCTTTGTCTAGTTTGCTAGAGGTTTCCGTACTGCACAGTCTCCCAGGTAATTGACCAAGTCATGCTCTAGAGGCTGTATTGTGTTTCCTTTTACATTTAGATCCACTGCCCTGGAACTGGGTTAGTGAGTGTGTTTGTGGTCAGCGTTAGAATCACATCATGCTTTTCCGTGTGGATTTCCAAATGCCCCAACACCACCCACTGGACAGGTCACACTTTCCCCACCACTGCAGTAGCTGTGTCTGCACCTGTGCTCTTTTCTTCTCAATGCCTCGGGCTCTCTCAACACCCTGTGTCCGTCCTGTGACAATTCCTCACTGTAGCTCTATAACAAGTCTGCATTCATTCAAGATTTGTTCTTCTACAAGATTTTCTTAAGCTTGTGAATTATGCTAGGGTTTTGTGCTAAACCAATAGAACACTATGGAGAAAACGGACATAAGTAAAGTGCTTAAGGCTTTTAATTACATTAAGTCTTAATTTTTTCTAGAATATTTTCGGAATTTCTCCATAAAAGTCTAGTGCATCTTTTGTTAGATATGTTGCTAAGATATGATTTTTTTTTGCCACTCTAAATGTATTTTTTAACATTTATTTTCTAATTGTTGATTGCTGGTATGTAGAAATAAAGTAGATATTTTATGTTGGTCTTAACTTGGTATCTTGCTAAATTCAGTTATTAATGTTTAAAATTCATCTGTATATTATTGGATTTTCTACATACACAATCATGTTATCTATGTATAAAAATAGATTTATTATACTCCTTGCAATTCTTATAAATTATTTCTTCCTCTGTCTTATTCTATTGTCTAGGAACTTCAGGCAAATGTTAAATATCAATCATGATAGTGGAATTTCTTGTCTCATTCTTCATCGTGGGATGAACGGTGTTCTGCCATTAATTACCAATTTGCTGTAGGTTTTTTGCAAAGTTTTTTTTAGACTCAGGACTTCTCCTTTTGTTCTTAGGTTGCCAAACCTTTTCCGTTCATGTTGTCAATTATGGATATAAATTGCACTTTATCAAACACTTTTATATGCATAAAGCAACACAATTTTTCTTCATTCTGTTAACTGGTCGTTTGTATTGATTTTCTTAGAATGTTCAACTCTTCCATGTCTTTGCTGATTTTTTGTCTGCCTTTTTATTAGTTACTGAGAGATGACTTTTAAAAACAAACAGCATAATTGAGAATCTGTCCATTATCTTTTGTTATTCTGAAAATGTATGCTGCATATTTTGAGGTTATATTATGAGGAGCATGCACGTTTAGAATTGCTATATTATCTTTGCAGTTTGAATTTTATTATTATTAAATGTTCTGCTTCATCTCTGGTAGTGTTTTTGCCTCCAAGTCTACTTTGTTGGATATTGGTGCAGCTACTCCAAATTATTTTGCATGGTATGTATCTTTTCACCTTTTTATTTTCAAACTTTTATATCATTATGTTAAAGGTATGTCTTTTGTAAACCACAGTCAGCTGGCATGCTGTTTTCAGATCTGTATGAGAGGCATAAAGTTGGATTATTTTTATTCACTATAAAAATTTTGTCCTTAAATTTGAGAATGTAAGTAATTGACATCTAATGTAATTACTGATATATTTAGATTTAAATTTATCATCTTTTATTTGTTTACTATTTGCATTTCCTTCTATACTCCTTTTTTCTCTTTTCTTATTTGGGTATCATTTGGTTTATTTACCCTCTGTTAGCTTGTTAAATGTACATCCTATTACTATTCTTTAAGTCATCATCACAGTGATAGTACTGCATCTGTTCTTGGCATATGTATGCATATGCATGCACATATTCATATGTACAGACGTGTAGAGACATGTACTAAAATCTGCATGGCATCACCACCACTCTTTCACAGTCAGTGTTTAACTTGGCTTGCATATACATTTATGACTTTCATTGCTCTGCTTTCTTCTTGTATCTCCATGCCTTCATCTGAATTTATTTTCCTCTGCTTTAAAGACTCCCTTTAGAATTCACTTCAGAATGGGTTTGCTGTGCAGCCTTCTCATGCTCTTTGTTGCGGCTGCTTATCTGGAAGTGTCTTTATTTTGATATTATTCTGCAGTGGTATTTCCACAGGGCCTGGGCTCTAGGTAAGCACGTGGCTTTTCTTCAGCACCTGGAAGGCCCCTCCCCAAGGACTTCTGACTTCCGTTGTTCCCGTCAGTCTCAATATTGTTGCCTGGCTGCAGGTGATATCTCCTTTTGTTTGGCTATTTTTAAGATTCCACCTCTCATTCAGTTGTCAGCAGTTTTCACATGCTGTGATAAGATGTGATTTTCACATTATCCTGCTTGAGGTTGTTGAGCATCTTGAATCAATGGCTTAACGTCTTTACTAAATTTTATGAAAATCTAAGCCAATATTTAAAATGTTTCTTTTACTGCATTTTCTTTCTCCTCCCTTTCTAAAACTCCGATTACACGTAAATTTCTATCAAATTCTTTATGTCTATTATGTTCCTTTCTGTTTTTCCTTTTTGGGTCTACCTTTATTCTGAATGTTTCCATGTTTACTAATTTCCTCTCATAAACAGTGTTTAATCTGTATTAAATCTATGCATTGATTTTGTAATTGAAAATATTTTCTTTTTTAGTGCTAAGATTGCTGATTTATTTTATAGCTCCCACTTCTCTGCCAAAATTCTTCACTTTCACATAATTCTTTTACAAATTAATCAGTTATTTTAAAGTCTTTGTCTAATAATTCTGTTACCTGGATCACCTAAGTGTTTTGTTGTTGTTGTTGTTGTTTGTTTTTATTGTCTATTCTTCTTGTATGCGTGGGCATCTTTGATCAAGTGCTGGACATTTTATGTAAACGATCTTAGAAATAATTTTAGACTCTGGATAAATTATTCCCTCACAATAATCTAAATTTGCTTCTGACCCCCAGTCTAAGGGACAGATCGCCTTAGTGGAATCAGGTAATGAAATAATTAGGAACTTGTTTATCCTTATTTCTAGGATGTTGCACTGGAAGATTCTAAGGAGGTGCTCAGCTCTTTACCATCACCCTGCTCCACGATGGGACCAAAACTCAGTTATTGTCCCTCTTCCTCTTTGAGGCTTCAGAAATCCCTGGTATGGTTTTCCATTTCTCTGAACTGGCAATTACCGCCTGCAAAACAGCCCCCAGATGCTGGGTGCCCCCATTGGCAGCCCTCTCCCTGTAGAAGTGGACACACACTCCCTCCGCCCTCAAAACTCTCCCATGTGTTCATCCAGATCATGAGCAACGTGTCCAGCTCTCTAAGTGCTTCCAGCCTGGAAGCTTGGCCTGCGGCCACCATGAAAATAAAGCTCCTTGGACTCAGTGTGGGCACACATCTTCCTCTCCCTTTCCAGGCAGCGATGTTTCTGCCTGTGTTGAGACCTGACTTCCCAGGGCCCACTGTGGACTTGGCTTTCATGACCAATTCCTCATCCTGGAACAAATCCCTAAAATAACAAAAACACACAGTGTCTGAGTTCAGTAATACACTTCCACTTCAGATTTAAAGACCCATCATTTAGAAACTGCAGAGATCCTGGTAAGCCCATGGAACGAGCTCTGAAACAGCATGGGGAGAGGGGAGCGGTCTCCTGTGCAGGGCTAGGGCTTCTCGGGATTTACTATGTCCCAACTCTGTGCTTCTTTCTTACACATTCATCAGGAGAACGTCACCGAAGGTCCTTTCACTAAAAGAGCTACCTTGAAGCAAGGAAGCTCTTTATTCCTTCAGTTCCCAGAGCGTGGGGATCAACACTGGCCTTATTCCTGCGTTTCTGGACGCTGCAGGAATACTATGTTCTTGAAAATTGCTGAAACTGCATTTCTAAAGGGTGTTTTTATTTATTCTGCTCCTTTCAGAGGTGGCGTTAGGTCACTACAGGATTGCACCGTGTTCTGCCCCAAGTATTATCTAATTAGCAAACAGTCACAGCTTGCACACAAGGGCACCATGCAGGAAAATTAAACACTTCATTGGGCTCCTCATCCAACTCATGAAACAGTGGATTTGAGGCGATTAATACTGGCTGGAATTGATGCCAGAGGAGAGGGTCTGGGAGGCCTAATGGCCAGCCTCAACTCACCCTGTCCTTTCACCAGGTTCTCGACTCTGCCCCAGGAAGGAATTCAAGAGCAGAATCACAGTAGAAAGTGAGAACAGGTTTAATGTAACAGATAAGAAATACAGGTTCCATAGACATTGTGCAGCCTAACTCCAGACAGTTTAACACAAGAGTAAGAAATGCACACTTAAATGCAGTACAGAGTGCAGGCTAGTTCTAGAATGAAAAACGCCTGCTAAGGGAAAGTGTGACATGAAAAGACAGAAATGAACACTCCACAGGTGAAGTGGCCCCGGAGAGGGAGCAACGGCCCCACCTTCTGCTGGGGTTCCACTTTTATTGCTTTGTGATCTAATACATATTCATACTGTCTAATGAATATTCAGCTAAAGGGGTGGTTCCCAGTTATGTAACGTGGACTTGCATATGCTCAGTTGGTATTTTTTTAGGGCATGATCGTTGGTCAAATTCTATCACATGCATCGAACATATTCAAGAATATTCTGTGTTCCTTAGCACCCCTAGTGGAAAGTCATTCAAAGGATAAATTCCACTTTTCTGAGCATGCCCAGAAACTGGATTTGCATAAGTCAGCCCTGTAATGTCAATTTCCCCGTGTTGGTGTTGAAAATAGGTCCAGCAAACAACAGTAACTCTTCTCTAAGGGCCTGTCTGGAGGGAGGGGCCTGAGACCTGGAAGGGGCTTGAAACCCAGAGGTGTGTCCTATAACCTGAACCCAGCGAAACTGGGCACCTCCTATCTCAGAATGAAGGTTTTACTTAAAACGTAATGAAAAACAGGCTGTATTTTCACATTGCAGTCGGTGTTATTGTAACTTTTAGGGGAATATGGGTGATAGGAAAGTCCACTTATTTTAAGGTTTTGTGGTCTTTGCTCTACCATGAGAAAAACAGAATCTATCTCATTTCTGTCAGCTGTGCTAGTGGAGTGGTTCTTATTGTTTTAATACTGACTTTACAATTATCACAGGCATGACATTGAGCAGACTGTGTCAGTCACAGACTATCACCAGCGGACGAGTATCTAAAATCTACAAGATTTGCCCAGGTTGTTCTCACTACCCAGCTTCCTTTCTCCCCACAGTAAAAAGGACCCAACCTTCAAAGCTCTGCTCGGACTCCCCTGTCTCCATAAGGCTCCCCGTGGTTTTTCTAGCCAAGTCTAAGCCAGGCTGCAGTGTGCATTGCTGCAGCACCTTCATCCACCGTGTCAAAGGCTCTCTTTGCTTCTTTGATCAGTTTGTTTTCTTTGACCCTCATTAGTAATACTTGACAATTAATATTCCTAAGAAGTAGAGGCATTTCTTTGGGGCAGGGCATGGGGTTTGCAGGATCTACGGCAGCAGGACTGTGTCTTTTCTGAGCACACACACATCGTCTTGATGAACTTAGATCAACTTTCATCTGACAACTTGAATGGCCATTTATCATTTTCTTAATCTGGTCAGCATGTTTGTGAGGCATGTGGACAGTATACTTTTTTCAGTAAAGGGACACAGTTTTCAAGTAAAGGGACTGAGGGGCTATTAGCAGATATCGTAAGGCAAAAGAAGGATTCCAGTGTTCGGTCAACAGTAAACCACATGCCAAGAACTTACAGAAAAATTAGTTTTAAATTTGGCAAGAAAATGACAGTAACAGAGATTAAATTATTGCAGTATGCATCGTTCTTAAATTACCATTATATACTTAACTGAAAACATTGCATAAGTCTCTTATCTATCAACATTTATTTTTATTTTGTGGTCCGTTTCCTAGGAACCCTAGTGACAGGTTCTGTCTCTTTTAAAATTAAATTTCATAATTACTTCCAGAACCATGATGGTAAAAAATATGTATACATATATATAGAAACTTGAAACAAAGATTGGGTTTCTGCTGGAAGGGATGGTGCAAGGTGCCCTGCCCTATTGGTGAGTCCACAGTGACACCTGGTGAGGCCACACTCTCAAGAGGGAAGCGTTGTGGAGAGGTCAAGAACTGTGGGTTCCCAAGGTGACTATGTCATCTAGTCAAGAGTGTCTTCACCACCTCTCTTCAATTCTTTGAGCTGCCATTTTTCTCATGTGTAAAGTGGAAACATCTTAAAAATTCCAATCTGTACTATAACTTTTATAAGAAAGTTTAAGCTTCAAAACGTTTGTGGAAAATAGAACTGAAAAATAATAGGAATATGTTCATGAACTTTATGAGGTACCCCATGTGCACACGTGTGCATACCTACACGTCTGAAGTGACTCAGTGAAAAAAACTCATCTTTTCAGCAATCACACCATGCATCTTAGGAGCCAAGCAAGCACTTTTTCCAGAGCATTTTTCTGTGGGAAGGTGACTTCCATATTTCAGTGGCCAGTCTGAAGAGTGGCAGGTAGAGTGACCACACATAAGGATTTGTTAGTAAATAAACAAATGAAGTGTGACCTAAAACAGGTGGGGAGCTCTCTCCCTCTACAATTTCCTGCTGACTAGATATAAAAGACCACTTCAACTGATTTTACTGACTGTTTTTAGAGGGTGGACTAAAACTTACTTTGTCTAGCTTGCCTCCAAATAACTTCTTGGCTACTTCCAGACAGTAAATGAACCCTAAAGTTAGCTGTGATGGTTAGGGATTTTCACAACAGTAGGTCGTGGGCTCTGAGGCTCTCTGAAGCAGGAGCTCCAGTACGTTCTGGATAAATGGTGACATAACTGTAATGGATTCACTGCATCTCGCAGGGATTACTCTGAATGGGATAAAAACTTATTTAAACACACATTTTTTTCTGGCATATTTGAAAAACTCACACCTCCTACGAGGTCTGTTTTTTGCATTTTTAAAAACATGTAGCCTAAATAGATGTTTAAAGACTACATAAAAATAATAATACAATAACAGTAAGTTTGGGTTTCATGGATAAAAACTTTCTCCCTGCTACTTTAATATCATATTAGAGAAAAACACGCAAAGCCTTTGCACCTGCACCACTCACCTCCCTCCCACGTGCAGCTGCTGTCCCCTCCCCCATGTGCACCCGCTGCCCCCTGACGTGCAACTGCTGCCTGCATGGGAACTAACTGCCCCCTCCTCCAGGTGCAGCCTCTGCCCACCACCACCCACTGCCGTGTGCACCCACTCTGCACCCTGCCCCACCATGGGCATCCTGCCCTTTCCTCCAGGAAGAGCCTCGGGGAATTTATGCGCCCTTCTGACAGTCTCGCTCTGACCCTGCATCTCCAGGACTTGGAACGTCGTGTGACACCTCTCAATACACAGGTATTAAATTATCTTTCTTTTAAAAAGGCCTTATGTTTATACACAGATAAATGCAATCATATAAATATGTAAATTCCCTTATTTTGGGTACATCCATTACCTTTCTCTCTCTTTTTCTCCTTTTCTAACACCCTTTCTTCCCCAAGCCCCTCCTCTCCAGCAGTCCACTTCCTCCCCCAGGTAAGAACCTGGTGTCCAGACTTTCTTATACTTTCCTCCATGGTCATATAATAATACACAAAGTAGACATAAATATGTAAATACACATTTATCTTAGCCATTCTTTGTTTAATAAAAATGGGATTCCATTATACATCTCTCAAATCTGATTTTCTCCTTATCTGTGGAAATCCCTGTAAGACAACTCATCTACAGAATTACTAAGTAGTTCTTAATAGTCCATGATGTTTAATTGCCAATGTCTGCTTAACATTCCATGGTGCGAATACACAATAATCCATTCAACCATTCTTCTGTCATGGGCATTACCTGCATTCTGGATTTCTGCAACTATGAAAACTGCCATAATTTTCCTTTTGCATTTATCTTTATTTGGGCTTTTATTTTACAAAATAGATGCTGAGGAGTAAGAGTCCTCGCAGAAAGGCTTATGCATTTTGAGTTTCAATGCGCATTGCCAGGCTGCTTTCCAAAGGGCTTTCACAAGGCCACCATCCATACCTGAGGCTGTGCCTTGTGCCCAGATGCTCACCAGTAATTGGGGTTGGATTCCATGAGTTTTGCTAGTTTGATAAAGTGATATTTCATTTTTGTTCTTAATTGCATTTAAATGATTACTATTAATAATGTGAAATTTGCAATGTTTGTTGAATTTCTGGATTTTATCTTCTGTGAATCATCCCTTCATGTTACTGCCTTTATTTTTGCCACCGTTTAAACTCTAAAAACATTTTTAGCTCACAGGCCATTAAAACCAAACAATCAAAAAGACAAGCAAAACGGACCGAACTCATAGTTTTTGCTGAACTCTGATTTAAAATTGTATTAATTGGTGGGGTTTTTTGTCAATAGCATGTAGCTAAGTTTTTGTTTGGTTTGGTTTAGTTTTGCCCAATTTAGCATACTTTGTATTTAATTGAGAAAAAAATCCTCTACTGAGTCAAAAGTATCAGTAAGAAGAAGCAAAACTGCAAGAAAAAGCCATGAGGTCTCAGCAGCACAACTCCAAGCAAGCAGCCGATGCCTTGACATCCCGCGCTGCAGCCTTTCAGCCACTGGCTGTTGCAGGACTCAGGGGCCCCACAATGGAGAAATGTGGCTGGGGAACCAGGCACCAAGCATGCAGGGGCCGGGCCTAGTGTGGCTTAGGTCGGTCCTTCCCACATCATGTAGCTGAGCTCAGCCACTGGGACACCAGCCCACCTGTGAGAAAAGGTGGCAGCAGTGCCTCCCTGAGGGCCATAGGGAGGGAGACGGGCCAGGGCAGGGAACAGATGGCATGGACAGGGCCACAGGCTCACACGCTTACCTCTTTGTTTTCCTTATGTCTATTTATTCTAACATGCCATCCATGCAGAAGACAAGAGTGCTAAGTGTGTAGCTTGACAAAGTATTGTCAGTGCACACACCTGTGCAACCAGCACCCGGATCAGCACGAAGAACATCACCAGAGTCCCACACGCCAGAGCCCCTCCTGACCCCTGTCCTTCCCCAAATACAGCATCATCCCAATTTCTAATAACAGAATCCTACTTTCTCTTATAAAACCCTAATTACTAACATTAATTTTGACCAATTTCTTAAAAAATTATAATTGGCAGGGAAAAATTGTATATATTTATGGTGTACAACATGATGTTTTGATACATATGTACACAGAAATCAATTCTGATTAATTATTGACTGAATTTGAAATTTCAATAAAGAGAATAGTGTAATGTATCTGTTGTGTCTGGCTTCTTCTGCTCAAATATTAGCTTATGAATTTTGATAATTTGTTGTTGTAAGGTATCCTGTTGTGAGATTATGACACAATCTATTCAACAGTTCTCCTGTTGATGAACATTTGAGTTGTTTCCAGTTTGAGGATATTAAATACCACTATATGTATATTTGTAAGAATATTTAGGTGAATGAGTATCTGCATTTCATTTATAAAGTTTTAAAAATTTTTAATTGACAAATTATATAATTGTATGATCGCCTGCATTTCCAGGGTGCAGTGTGAAGTTACAATGAACGTTTACAATGTGGACTGACTGAGTCCAGCTGATGAACATGTGGTCACGTGTCATATTCAGGCAGAAGTACACGGAGCCTCCAGCTGGCGTTTGGAGGATCCACGGACTGGAGTCCCAGCAGGTCAACCTCAAGGCCTCAAGTCAGATGCAATTCCATCCTCCCTTAATATAAGAAACGGAAGCTGGCACCCCCACATGTGAGAGGAAGACGCCGGCCTAGGCACTGCAGAGTCTAACAGAAAACTGACTCAGACCAAGGCCTCCGTTCTACCCGCTGTGAGGCTCTCAGGGGGGATTCAGTGAGAACTTCATGAAGAATTTTCACACTGTGCCCAGCCATGCGCCAGGTAAACGTTTCTGGAAACAGCTCTGTGGACAGCCTTGAACTTAGGAAAGATGATCTGTAAAAGTGTAAACTCGATGAAGTCACCTGTAATTTCCAGTTACACCGCTGGACAGCTTTCAACAAACCCACAGAACAAAACGACCCATCTCCACTTTTCACCCACATTGACTTAGTTGAGGCTCAGAGCTTCTTGCCAACATTTTTACCAAAACCTCCTAATCAGTCTCATTACTTTTTTCTTACTGTGCCAACCCCCCCCCCCAAAAAAATAAACAAACTGTTCTACCTGTTCTCAGGTTGATCTTTCTAAGCACAGTGTGGAATCATGTGGGTCCTCACAAATCACTAGACTCCTGTTCCCTGAAGGGTACGTCTACAGTTCCCATCAGCTCCTACATCACTAACCTCCCCTTACCAGCAGGATATGTCTACATTTCCCATCAGGCCGAAAACACCTTGGAGACACATCTCTTCTCCACCCTATGCCCTGGTTGAGCTCGTAGCCCCCCAGATCACTCTGACTGTAGCAGCAGTAACCCTGAGACCATGTCACTGCTCCTAGCCCTGAAGAGCTGACTCTCCACATCTGGCCAATTTCTGGGAGGCCTGACCTGCTCCACAGTGTAGGAAGGACCAGGTCTTTGTCAGTATTTACTACACCATACTCATGTGTATTTGTGGACATTCTTGTCTCCCCGTGGAACACAAGACCCTGTGTAGCGGGCTGTGTCTGGCACATCCTCGTGCCTGGGCCCACCTCCTGGTGAGGCCACCTGTGTCTCAGCAGCCAATGAGCTCTTCCTAAAAGATGTTGTCCAGCATCTAAAAACAGTAGATTTATTTGCTTCTGGCACAGATCTTCACTGAAACAGGGATTTTTATTTTACCAAATAAATCATGAATGAGTCAGGCTTCCAGTCAAGATGGTGGAATAGACGGTCCCCAGCATCACTCTCTCCCATAAATCAACCACTTTACAAAAATAATAAAGCAACAACAGCCAAGCTGGGGCTGCTAGAGCTCAGGGTAAGAGGAGAGACCTATGGAGTGCATGAAGGCAGGAGAAGCCATGATGAGAGAAAGAAAAAACCACTCTGGCCATTTTTAGCCCTGGCTGCATCCAGGCTGGAGCTGCTGAGCACATGGAGCAGGAGCCAGCAGAAGCTGCAGCTGTGCCCTTAAGATGAAGTTGCTTGGAGTCAGCAGGGGAGAAGAGGGCCATGGTGGCCCCCAGGCCAGCAAGACCACTAACAGGGTTCCCATGGACCCACACAGGGGCAAGGAGACAGAACAACTGAAAAAAGGGGAGCCATTCAGAGGCCGGGAGCATTGCCTGTCCCATTCAAAGTGTTTGGAGCAAGGGTGGTAGGGGAGATGGGCCCACCAGGGGAACACTGGGGCACAGCAAGGACAGCTGACCTGCCCCCCAATCAGCTCAGGCCCACTCAGAGGAGACTGATCAGAATATAGAACAGCAGGGGTTGCAGTTTGATGAAAAGTCTCACACCCAGACCAGAGTTTCTACACAACCCAGGTGCACTGGATCTCACGAGAACCAGAAGCACCTATAAAGTCAATGGTTAAACCCTGCGCTGCACAAAAAGCCTTCCCCAGGGAGTCAGCAGCAAAGCAGCAATTTAGCTCAACCACAGGGCTCAAGTGCTGGTCCCCACAGGAAGTTCTCCCATTGTAGAAGTAAGCAAAGGACAACAAATTAGTTCCAGTGCAGAGTTTCAGTGGTGGGAACAGCAGATAATCCAACACAGAAATGAAAGAAAAAACAAAGTACCCACAACCAAAGTTTGATGACTAGTGAAGGTCTCACATCACCAAAGAACACCTATAACACCTAGAAGGACCAGAAAGAAGTTCCCTGGGCTACCAAGCCAGAAAGGGTGCAGGGCTGGGGCCTCAGCAATGCCCCCCACACACCCATAGCAATCCCAGCAATCCCAAGGGTAGAGGATGAGAACCTTGGCCATGCCCCCCTGACATACACAGCCAGCCCTGTGGCGACCACTGAGATGCCACAGGAAGCACCCCGGGTTCTCCCAGCAAGGTGGTGGAGGCCTTGGGCCTTTGCCATGCACCCCTATCACCAGCAGCTAGCCCAGCAGTGACCACCGAGCTGCCACAGGAAGCACCCCAGGTTCTCCCAGCAGGGTGGTGGGGGCCTAGGACCTCAGCCATGCCCCCCCCGACACATGCAACTAGCCCAGCGGTGACCACCAAGCTGGAGCAAGAGGGCCCCCAGGTTCCAGAGTTGAGACGGTGGGGGCGAGGGCTTTTGCCACACCCCTCTGACATCAGCATGCAGCCCGGCTATGATCAGACCACCCCTGGAAGCCCCCTGGTCTCCCCTGTGGGAATGAGGGGGTGCCACAGGCTTCAGTCCTGTCGCCCCTCCTTCTTCCATCCCATCTCCTTCCCCTTTCCCCTCCCTCCCTCCCTCCCAGCTGCTCTGCAACCACATCCTAGAATGTAAACAATAATATTAATAAGATTACATTTTCTTTAAAAAAAAAAAAATCATGACTAAGAAGATCCAAACTGATGTCATGTTAAAATCTCCTTAATTAAACATTCAGGTCAATTAGATGGGTCTTGGCCCAAGCCAGAGAGGCAGAAGGCGGGAGCCTCACTATCCTGAGGCTAAACTTGACCCACAAGGGCCAGTGCAATGCACACTGCTTCTGGCAAAACGGACTCAGTTTTTAACTTAATCTCACACACACTAAACCTACCTGCAGAGGTATCTGACACAGTCTACATACCCCCTTCTTCCTCTCCACTCCACACATGCACCACATGCACGTTTTGCCATCAGAACCCAGAAAACTGAGAATTTATTGAGTACTATGTCGTTGGCAAAGTACACGAGAGACGAAGAGCTGCACATAAAAGCCACACAGAGATCCACGGAAGACCACAGCTTAGATCCCTCTCTGACTTTATAAAAACTTAATGTAGTATAAAAAGGAATTGGAGACTTTGTGTCGTTGTTTCTGCTCCCTAGGAGAGCCCCACTGTGTTATGAACAGCTTTATCTGTTACCTACTGAATTTATATTCATCTCTTGACTACAGTGGTCAAGACAACACCCCTGCAGGCTGGAGGGAGCTCGACTTCCTGGAGCAGAATTGATAAGCACTGCAGAGATTTGAACGGTGCATTATCTAAATCACTGGGTTGATAGCGTGGGGGTACTTTTTCATGAGACTAAGTGTATCAGACCATTTTGTGTTGCTTACAACAGAATACCTTAAACTGGGTAACATGTACAAAACCAGAACCTACTTCTAGTTTGAACACTGGGAAGTCCAAGGTCCAGGGCCACATCTGCTGGGGGCATCACATGGGGAGGAAGGGACGAGTGCTTTGGTGCTCTGCTTGTATGGCCACCAGTCCACACTCATGACAAACCATTAAACCACTCACTCGCTGCTCCATGAATGGATTAATCCATTCAAAAGAGCATAGTTCTCATGATCCAATCACCTCTCAAAGGCTCCACCCAATTCCATGTTGGAAATTAGGTTCTAATGTGAGTTTGGGGAAAATCATTCAACCCATAGCACTAGATTTCCCGTTTCTTTAATCTTGTAAAAAAAGACATTACAGTTTGCAAATAGGTTAACTATTATGTTTAAAGCTCAAAACAACTTTGAGGAATCAGAATCTTCCCATTTTATAGGTGAGGCGGCTGAGTCGCAATCTTGCCCTGTACATTGTGACTCAGACAATAACTGCAAAACCTTCAGAAAATTCATGAAAAATACTTCAAAACGTTTATGGAAAAAATAGGATCTTTCCATGAACTTTTTGAAGACCCCCTCATAGAACCCATATTTTCCAATTCCAATTACCCTTTTTCTCTCAGCACAGACTTGCTTTAATCATTCGCAAATAAAGCTCAGCACTGTCCTGTTGTTGTAGAAAATAGACTCCTCTGCTTTGCAAATAACATTATTTGTTTTGGTTACAGCTAAAACCCAACAATTATTCTGTTGAACTCCTGCTGTGGAGACACAGGGTTACTGCAAAGCAGCTCTGGCATGAGTACAAGATGTCAACTCTGTACAAAATTTGGCTGCATGCTTTGAACTAGAGAGGCAGGCAAGCTGGCTGTCCACAGGCCACCTGTCTGGATTCCTCCCCTCGAAACAGGCTGGTCATCTCTGGGCAGATGCCTGGAGCCAGCCAGGCCCTGAGGTGCTCACAGATACGTAGAGAGGGAATTTGTATTTGCTCTGGAGGTGCCACAGGTGAAAACAGGGTCAAAACAAAGACCAGCCGAGGGTCTGGGGAGCTGGGATGTGGGACGAGCTCGCAGACAGGGAAGATGCACTGCATGCCCTGGAGCTGTTCTAAAGGAGCTGTCACGTGGCCTGGCAAACCATCGATCTCAGGGTGGGAAGCTGAGGTGGCCGTAAGATAACGCCGTGGACTTGGTCTCTGTCTGCTTCCAATTATGCTGATGTTGTCCATGGGATTATTCACGGCATCGAAGTATCAGAATCCATCCAGTGGTCTGCAGTCTCAAAGAACATGATCTAGAGCCAGCTTCTGTTTTGCATTTCTGAAAGAATGAAAATACATTTGGCCTCCACTCATGCAGGTCACGCAGATGTGGCAGGAGACTGTGAATCATGTAATTGCTCGGCACATGGCAAATGCACACTGAGGATCTCAGGACGAGGGGCTCTGCAGGCACAGCGGGTGGCGGGGGAAGTGGGCAGCCTGGTGTTTGCTCCTCCCTGCGGCTGTCAATCTGAAGGCCCTTGAGACAGCTGTTTACAGATACAATCAACTATTTTAGCGGATGTGAAAACTGCACCAGAACCCAAAGCAAAGGGTGAGTTACGTGCACAAGGGAGACGTGCTCTAGATGAATTTTCAGCCCAGAGGCTGTATTCCTGAACCCACATTGCAGGTAATTCTAAAGAACACATTTCTTAGATGAGCATTTTCCTCCAACAGTGCTCTGCTCTGGCGTCTATGTAAATATATACGCGTAAATATGTATATATATAAAACAATTTCTAGCAGGAATAATTGCAAGGGAAAATTGCCATATTATCTCTTTTGTCAGTAATTTTCTACTTTTATATTTTTAAAGAGTATTTTTTTATATAATAAAACCTTTAGTTAAATGTTCAGAATGTATACGCCTGTAGTTTACAGAATTTGAAGGAAGGAAAGGGCCACACTGTGTGACTCTGCCCAGGAATGACCACTGAACACCCAGCTTGGACTTGTCCACTCCGAGCTTGGAGCTGACACTGGCCGCCTCTTGTCCTTGCCCCTGGGGTTCTGTCCACTTCTGCATGGTGGCCCTTCGTGCGTTATGCACTCGCAGACAGTATGACTGCTCTGCCAGCCCCGGGTCCTCAACGTCTTCTGAGGACGGGATTCTGAGAGCTCTCATCTTCCTGGCTGTTTTTTCAGAGCACATCCAGTTTTACGCTTCCATTTAAAAACAGGTTGCCCCGATCAAGCAGATGCCCCAGATGTCTTTCACGTCCACTGCAGCAGCCCGAGATCAGACCAGCTCTTCTGCTGGCATGTCACCCTGTTGACTCTTAAAAAACTAATTATTGCTAAGCCACATCCCCCTCACCCTGTACTTGATTTTTTTGGCTGTTTAGCAGAATTTTCATTCTCCTCATGATAGCAAACACCCTCTGATTCTTCATCCTGTCCTCATGGGGATTATGCAACCCACTGTTCAGCGGCTTCTGTGGTCAGGGAAGACCGTACCCACCTCAGACGCTCTGTCCAGGTCAGATGGACGCAGCTCGCACGAGGCTTCTGAGTGCGCCGAGGCCAGACCTGGGAGGTCCCTGCTTCCTCGGAGAAGTTCTCACAATCTCTCTCATGTCCCAGCCCACTACCAAGCTCCCTAGACTTCTGAGTTGATCTTCTGTCTGTAGAGAGAATTTATCTGTTTCTAATTTTCTTATCTAAAACTATTCAAAAAAACTGATAATCAATCATCCATCATCTTCTACTCTGGAACCTGGCTCTGCAGGAGAGAGATGGCGTGCTCAGCCTGGATAAGAGTTTCCAACAAGTGTGGGCAGGGTTGAGTAAAAGCCACATGGTGGGGGAGCACCCCATGAGCAGCGGGGGCCTGGAGGGTCAGAGACAAAGGAGATTGCTGAATGCCGAGGCCCCCGGGCAAAGCTGCAGCTCAAAAGCGGGACTCGGCCGGCCACGGGACCCTGCAGTGAGGACAGAGGACGCTGGGCCAGTGTCCCAGCCCCACCCTTCTCTTCGATCCAGCCAGGGCCCACCATTGCCTGAAACCCACCAGAGACCACAGGGACAGGTGGCCTGGGGCAGAGTCCACACAGGTTGTCAACCCAGGGTGGGAGCAGGTTGGAGCCGGTGACCACGAAGTCAGTGGAGTGCAAGGGACCGGTGCAGACCCCCATGGTCAGAACCTGCTAAGCCAGACAAGCCTTGCATGGCGATCCCACCAATTCACGGTCATGAAACCCAGTCTGTCATTGACACCCACATGGTGTCAGCCACACAAAGGCCCAACAATCAGTAGAAAGAAATGATGTAAGCAAACCCTGAGCTTGCAAAAGTCTTCTGATTTCTTCTTAAAATGTCACAGTCTCCAAATGTCCCTGTAAAAGCTGACCAAGAATTAAGTGGAGCGTGAAGTGACCAGTCACATGAACAGATTGGACACGTGCTCTGCAATGGCCGGGCACGTCCGGCGTGGCCGTGTGTGGGTCCCTTCCTCACACACTGCGTTCTTCCTCTGCACCCCGGATTTCAGTCTCTAGGGCATCCTCTTGTACCACAGCAAAAGCAACTTTTAAGCTATAATTTTATGCAGTGTGTTTCCTCTTCTTCCACAGCACTCCGCTGAGTCTCGAAACCCTGCCACCCTATTGTAATCTTAAGCTTTTTGTATTTTCTCAAGAAAACTTTCTCGTCTCTAAAACCTGGAAGCCACTTCAGTGCT
This sequence comes from Cynocephalus volans, assembly GCF_027409185.1. Classification (NCBI taxonomy): domain Eukaryota; kingdom Metazoa; phylum Chordata; class Mammalia; order Dermoptera; family Cynocephalidae; genus Cynocephalus; species Cynocephalus volans. The sequence continues at coordinate 1,322,034 of NC_084473.1, read as the reverse complement.
GCCTTAAACTCAGGCTCCACGCTGCTTCGGAAGCGCAGGTGCTTGTTAGCAAGACCCAATAGCACATTTCCAAACATTCCTTGAGTAGTTTCCACATAATTCTGTAAAGATTGGGATCCAAGGTGGAGTCTAACCCCACAGAAAATAAACATGTGAAAATAGTGAGCCAAATTTTGAGAGAGAAAGAATTAATGTAGACTATTTTTACAATATGTTAAAAAGTACCAAAAACCAGTAACAGATGGAAAGCTGGTGCTAAGGTCAGAGTATACTGAAGCAATCCTTGATTTATTTTCCCCTCGGCAAATGTCGGTCACCTACCATGTCAGGCCCTGTGTTGAGCAAGACGAAGGCAACAGTGAGCAAAGTGGGTATGGAGCCCTCTCACGTGGAGGTCACAGCCCGGTGAGTGACTGGACCACATGCTGTGCAGGGCGAGGGCAAGTGCCAGGAGCAGGGTAAAGCCGGGCCTTCTGCCAGGACCCATCCGATGACCCATCTGAGAGTGGGTGGCGGCTGGGCCAGCGCAGTCAAGGTGGACGTGGTGAAAACCGTCAGGTCCTGGACACACGCTGAAAGACATCCCGTGGAATCAAGGCGTGGAAATAAAGAAATCAAAGATTACTCCGTGAAAGGATGGAGTTGCTATCTGATGGGTGACAGAGATGGCCAGGGCCGGTTTGGAGGGGGGTCCGGAGCCAGTTTCAGAAACGTTGTGTTTGTGGTTCCTGATCGTCATCTGACTAATGTGTGCTGTAGACACACAAACGTAACACGGTAACTACCTCCAGTCCGTTTTCTGTTGCTATAACGAATGCCTGAGACTTGGTAACACAGAGAAAGGAGGTTTCCTTGGCCCACGATTCCGGGGCAGCTGCGTCTGCTGCGGACTCAGGCTGCCTCCACCGTGGGTGGAGAATGGAAGGGCAGCCGCTGGCAGATCACAGGGCGAGCGTGGAAGCCAGGCTCCTTCTAACAACCTGCTGTGGCAGGGACCTCGAGAGACCACTCGGTCACCCCCAGGGAGGGCACTGATCTATTCGTGAGGGACCCGCCCCGGTGACCCACACACCTCCAGCACGGCCACACCAGGGCCCAGATTCCAACATGAGTTTTGCTGGAAATAAGCCACATCCAAAACCTAGTGATGATCTCTAAGTTTTGGGATTCATGCTATTTTTAGCCTCTATTTTTACGTACATTTTCCAGTTTTTATAAATGATGGTTTATTAATTGTGCATTTAGAAACTTTTTTATATTGTTATTTTCTTCTCTTTCTTTCCTGTAGAATAGATCTCTGAGGGACAGGGCTAATATCTTTTAACTGAAGAATCCTCAGCATTTCGGCTCCCACATGTATCTATGAAATGAAATTTTTTAAAAAGTGAAGAGCAGTAATTCTTCCAGCAAGCTGCATCACGTTTGTCATTTCATATGAGCTCCCAGAGATATTTTGCATAAACCTTCCCTAGTCCAAGCAGATTAACCGCAATTTCAATTCATGTTCATAGGGAAAGAAATAAATAAATTACTACTTGGAAAGAAATGGGTTAATCCTGGAGAGCTCACCCTGCCAACTGTTCAGTAGTTATACTTGTGTTGGGCGAGGGCAGGAAAAGGCCCTTTCATTCTACTTAAATACCTGCTTTAGAATTTCATAATTGTCTTTACAAGTAGTTGATATTTGCTGAAAATATCAACACAAATCTTAACTATGCAGGAGGACACTAGCAGAAGGAGAAAAACCCTTCAGACATGGGAAATGGCATTTTTCATTGTTTAAGATTAGAAACTGTATTAGTCCATTTCTCTTGCTTATAACAGAATACCTGACACTGGGTAATTTATAAAGAAGTGAAATTTATTTCTTATAGTTTTGGAGGCTGGGAAGTCCAAGGACAGGGAACACATGTGGCGAGGGTCTTTTTCTTGGTGGAGTGACTCTTGGTGACCACTCAGGTTGTCACATGGTGAGAATGGGCTGAGCAAGAGACAGCTGACCTGCCCACTCACTCCCTTGTAAAGCCACCAGAACCGCACCCATCACTCCATGAATGGATCGATCCATCCATGAGGACACAGTCCTCCCAGTCTAATCACCTCTTCAAGGCCCCACCTTTCAATGACTGTAATTGGATTCCCACCCTCTTAACACTGTCACAATGGAGACCAAGTTTCCAACACATGACCCTTTGGGGGATACAGCTGAGCCATAGCAGAGCCCTTATATGAAGGATAAACATAGTTGGCTAAAACTGAGCCCAGCAGGCATCCAACAGCACGTGAATGACGGTGTCTCACTCCTCAGAGATCCCAGGTCTTACTGAGACCCGTCTCCACCAGCAGAAGCATGTTGCTCACAGTCTGGGTGGTGCCTCAGACTCTGTATTTTCTTTCTTAAGCTTCGCACATGGTCCAGCTAAATCAGATGCCAGTTGGAGTGCTACGGGACAGACCCACACCCCCCAGCCGCTGAGACGTGTGATGCCCCAGCAGAGTTTGAATAAAGAACTGCTGTGCTGTCTCTTCACAGTAAGTCAGCCTGCGTGTGGCTGGGGGACAAGCTGCCTGTCAACCCTGCATGAGCTCCTCCTCTCTGACCTGCCAGCACCTCTTCGTGAGCCTCCTAGTTGTGTGACAGTTCGTATATACACACGTGAGTGTGTAAGACGCCACTGAGAGGGGATGGGTGATGTGCCCAGGCTCCTCCCTGACAGCAGCTCAGGGTTGCAGAGGCCCCACCGTGCACCCTCCTCACCCCGTGCCCCCTGTGTTTGCTCCGTCCACCGTGCACCAGACTCGCTGGGTACAGCTTTTCCCTGCTGCCTCCATTCTATCCTTCTGGGCCAGAACCCGGACCCCGTTCCCTAGAAAGTGACGTGTAGGTGTAGGAGGGGATGTTGTTAACACATGCATGTCTGTAGGAACATCCCAGTGCTCGGGCTCTGGTCCTTCCTCCCAGATTCCAGGTGCAGGTCCCACACCCCACCTGGTCAGCTGGGGCAGTGGATAACAGTGTAAGCCTGGGTGTGGAATTAGAGACCCATGCACCTAGCTGCTGTGTCCTCAAGAGAAACTTGATCACACGTTCTTGGCACAGAAACAACACGCTGTGGAAAGCTCAGGTGTGCCTCACTGAAGACCTCCCCGGTGAGAATTTGCTTCTGGAATGAGGCTAGGCGGTCCCAGCTCTGCTCACACTCCTGAATTCAGTTTGGTTTCCAATAGAATTATATGTTTTGGGATTTCTCCAGGAAGAAAGAAGGGAAAGAGTGTGGGGTGGAATTGTGTTGCTTTAAAAATCAAGGCACAATCTCAGCTACACTGGAGGATTTCATGAAACAAAATGAAGATGAAACTAAAAAAGTTTTCCCTCTCTCGATGCCTGCCTTTTTCTGACCTCCAAAATTTTTGGAGAGTAGTGAATGAAAAAGAATAAGATAATAAAAATAACAAGAATTATTTGTTAATTATTAGTTAATCCATATTAATCACCTCGTGTGTGTACAGGTAAAAGTGAATTACAGCAGAAACAAGATAAATTTTTAATTTTTGTATTGAACCATAATTGATTGTACATATCTGTGGAGTACCACGTTGAATATCAATATCTGAGTGAAACATGCGATGCTCAGATCAGGATAATTGGTATATTCAACATTACACAATGTTGTCATTTTCTGTAGCCCTTTCTCAATTTCTTGCTAACCTGCTTCCCCTTTTCCCACCTCTGGTAACCTCAGTAGGATGATTTATTTAAAAACTTGCATCTACTTCATGGTCGAGGGGAATGGGGATTAAATAAATTAGTGTATGCAAATGGGTTTTCGATTTGATGTAGCTGTTATAATGATCAACTTATATTTATTATTTCATATATAGTTGCTCACATATTCTAACCTCAAGGGAGCTCTGATACATCGTATATAACTATTGGTGGAGCCAAACCAAGGGCACTTTTCAGCAGAACAGGAAAATAAAGGGGAGCAAGGAATTTCCTTCTTCCTTTTTGTCCACTTTGGGTCACAGTGAGCCACGTCTGGGCTGCTTCCTCTGGAATCCATGGTGATCCAATACATCTCTCAGAAAGGAGGCAGATCGCAAGGAAGAGAGAAACATTAAAAGTAACCCCTGAGACCTGGGGGTCAGCACACTTAGCCTTTCCCAGTGTCTCGGGTCCAGGAAAGACAGAGGTTTGGGAATGACAGCTTGGCTGGCGCTGTGGAGGGGAGGAGGGCAGCCCAGACACTCACCAGAGCTGAGCATGAATCCCAGCTGCACCCTGGAGGTGACACTGCCCATTGGGGTGTTTGCTTGGGGGGCAAGGTCATGTGTTCCTGGCATCCACCCACAAAGTGACATCATGGATGTATGGAGTGACTCCACCTGCCACTGGCATGTGCTCTGGCCACTCCTCCACATTTGTGTTTCTGGAGGCCAAGGCCACTGTCCCTCATATTTGGGGTTCACCTTTCCACAGCCTTTTTCTCATCAGAAACAAGGAAGGCCACTGATCATGGAGCGTGTTTTTAAATTATTGTAAGTAAAAGATACCAACTATAATTCTTAACCAGCTACAACGGCCTTCAAAGTTGAAGGTTAGAAAAAACATTTTTCAGTTGAGAAAAGTTGAGAGGAAGTTTTATCATCAGACCCAACCCACAATAAATGCAAAAGAAAGGTTTTTTTCAGGATGAAGGAAAATGACAAAAATTGGAAATTGAGAGCTACAAAAAAGATTAAAGAGTGCCAAAAATAATAACTGTGTGGAGGGAAAAATACTGTTTTATTTTTTTCTGATGTTTATAGAAGGCCACTGAATGTTTGAAATAAAAATAATAATGATATCCCCTGAGAATTACAACATATGTATAAATAAAATTTATGACAACAATAATACAAAAGATGAGAGGAGATGAGGTAATGTTTTTATATTATATGAAAGTGTTATTCTATTTAGTTAATATAATAATTCAAGTATGCATATTATAATTTCTAGAGGATTTACTAAAAAGAAAAATAAATAAAGCAAAGAGTCATAGTTTAAGAAAAAATACAAGGGACAAAATTATACTAAAACAAAAAAACAAAAGAAACCCAAAAACAAACCAACGAACCAGAGTAATTCAAACGAAGACAGAGAAAAAGGATCAGAAAAAATAAGAACAGATGGGAGAAATAGAAAAGAAATAGCTAAATGGTAGATTTAAACCCAACCATATCAACAATCAAACTATATGTAACAAACTAAACACTGCAATTTAAAAAGACTGTCAAAATACATATAAAAGCAAACCCCAAATACATGCTTTTTAAGAGAAACACGCTTGTGATATAAAGGTACAGATAGGTTCATGTACAAAGATGGACAATACGTTCTACGCAAACACTAATCATCAAGAAGTTGTAGCAGGTATATTAGCAGCAGATAAGACAGATAATGAGAAAAAAACAATTATCGCCAGAGATAGAGACATTCCATAATAAGAGTTAATTTGTTTAGGAAACATAATAATCCTACATGCATGCACCTAACACAAATTACAAAATACATTAAGCAAAAATCAATTACATTAGAAGGGAAAATATCCAAATCCACAATTTAAAGATTTTAACACCTACATCTCAGTAATTAATAGAAAAATTAGACACAAGAATCACTAAGGATACAGAAAACTTGAGTAATCATCCAATTTCACTTAACATTTTAAATCAACAAATGCAGAAAATATTCTCTTCAAATGTATGCAAATCATTCACTGAGACAGACCGTAAGCTGTGCTATAAAACATGTCTCAATAAATAAGTGATTAAATTCATAGTGTGTTCTCTTAACAATAAAATAAAATTTTAAATTATTAATGATACATGGCTCAAAATATTTACAATATAATTAAAAATTGCATTTATAAATAACTCATGAATCAAAGGAGAAAACACAGGAAATTAGAAAGTATTTCTAACTTAAAGATAATGAAAGCATGACATATCCAAATGTGTGGGATGCTGATTAAAACAATGTTTTGAGGGAAATTTATAGCTTCTGAAGCCCCATCATTTGTTAAAAGAATTCATGCTGATCAAAACACACTTTAAGAAAATCCATAGGAAAGATAGAAGCTGGAAAAAATATTCATACATGCATATTTGACAGATAACTCATTCATACTATACAAATAACTTCTACATCTCAATAACAAAACAGACAATTAAAAAGGGGCAAAATATTTGAGCAGATACATCAAAAGAAAAGGTAAATTTTTGACCAATAAATACACTAAAGAATGTTCAACATTGTCAACCATCGGGTTATGACAAAGTACAGTCTGGCAGAAAATATTCACAATAACATAACTGAAACAGGACTTGTATTCATAATCTATAAAGAATTCTTACAAATCAATAATGAAAACAAACAGCCCAATATAATACTTGAATAGAGAACTTACAAAAAGAAGAGATACAATGACATGTAGATACGTGAGCATTTGCACAGAGTCCTTATTCACTGAGGAAAAGCAAATTAGAATCACGGTGAGAGAAAGCTTCATCCTGTTTTCACAGTTAGATATATTTTTTAACCAATTATAGATACATTTGTAACTATGCACTATCGAGAGTCTGGAAGCATTTATCAGTATGTCAACTGAGCCCAAACTGAAAAATCCATTTCTCCACAATTCATAAGTATTCTGAGTGAAATATAACAAAACCTAATAGGAAATACATAACTGTATCTTGACCAAGAGAGTGGAAGGGAGAGATATGCAGATGCCAGAAAGGAAGAAGAAACTTACAGAAGATGAGTCAAAACAACCCGGGAGGTTGTTGGAGCCAACTTCAGATTTAACACTGCGGGCTGGGCTCAGATTCTAGCGCCCTGGAGAGGACCTTAGCCTCAAACACATGTCGAACCAAAACTGAGTTAGCCAACAGAGAGCAGTATTCAAAGAGGAGACAACAGCAACAAAATTTACATCAGAGAAACTTTATCGGCCTGGACGACTATGGAAGCCATAAGTCTAGGTAGAAATCTAATAAGAAACAAGTATTGGAATTCCACTCCTGCATCACATGTGGGAGTGGAATCCAAATTCACATTATTCATATGATCCTGAGATCAAAGGCCAAAAAGTGATTACAAAAGCCAGCAACAAGCTGGTGTAATCCACAGGACTCCAGAACACACAAACTCTAAGCACCTGTAAGTGGATGTTTATAAACACAAGATCATTGAATGCACCAAAGAAAAACTTCTAATAAGAATTAATTACAAAGGTCAGAAGGAAATGGGACACTAAGAAAGAGGGATGTCAGATAAAATAAAAGGGTGACTGTCCCCACAAATTCTAAAAATGCTACAACAACCTGAAAGGGACTTAGAAATAAGTGTAAAATAGTGTTCAAATAGATTTAAAGAGAGTTTCCCATGGCATAAATAAGCAACTATAAAGAGACATAATAAAAGTATTTTAGAAAAAAAGATATACTAATTTATATAAAAATTAAACAGAAAATATAAATTTCATTTTAGATGCAACTAAAGAGAAAACTAATAATGTGAAAGGCAGCTATGAGGAGATGAACCAGAAAGTAATACAGAGAGACACACAGGTGAGAAACACAGCCATGGGTTCTGTATATATCAAGTAGCAACTATCGACGGGAGTAAAAAATGGAAAAGAGATAATGGTTGTAAAATTTCCAGAATGAAGGAAAACGTGATTAAGAGATCAAACAAAGTTTTGAGCAGTACTACATAAAAACAAATCTATACCTAAGCATATTGTAGGAAAATTTCAGAATATCCAAGTCAAAGTAAAACGTCTTAAATGTAACCAGAGAGTTCAGACAGATTATTTATAAAGAAATAATGGTTGGGCTAAGAGTAGAATTCTCATTATCAGTGTTGGAGACTAGAAGACAATATAATGACATCTACTAAGTTATGAATGATGGAAAATGTCATCCTTTAATCCTACGCCCAACTAGGTTATCGTTCAACTACAATTATAAAATGAACACATTATCAGGCAGCTAATTTAATACTCACTAATGATGCCCCAAATAACTACAGAAACATGCACTTCACAAGGAAGGAATTGAATTTAGAAGGCAGTTGCCAGCATGAAAAAGCTGCTTCCCCTGTTGTTAAATTCAAGGCCTTGAATACAAACAATAATAGTGGTCGCTTTTCAGAAATTAAAAAAGAAATTAATATGAAGGTATTAGTCAACAATATGATAGAAGACAAGGTGGTAGAGATTATAATTAAAGCATCAGGAGAAAAATAGAGCTATCAGTTAAATTTATTCTGTGATAACTTAAGATTTTTTTTAAAAAAATTCTTTTATGACACTAACGGATGATGAATAGGCTGAAAAGCCTGAGAGCAGAGAGAGGAAGAGGATGGAAGGAAGGATTGAAAATAAGTCTGGGAAAAGGTGAAGGAAAACGAGGCTAAAACTTTGTAAACACTAAATCCACAGCACCGTGATAGGAACAAGTTCAGATAAATCACTTTTCTGACCAAATGTAGAGGGATTAAACTCACCTGTTAACATGCAAAATTATCGATGGCAAAGCAGCCCTTTCGAATTGAGAAAGAAAAAAATGGGAACAAAAATACACAGTAAATATTCACAGAGAGAAAGCTACTGTGAAAAATTCACCTCAGTTCACATCAAATTTAAAGAAGAAATAATAAACAGAATCAAAGATAGCACTGCAAAATGGTAATAGAAACAAAGAGATAAAACAACACAAATTCCAATGCACTTAATAACTGCACCTCTGACGTATAAAGAAACAACTAACAGAATTAAGTGAATCTACAGAGTGACATCTAAACCCATACCTTTCTGAATTTGAATGTAAAATAGACAAAACATTAATGAGTTTATAAAAGTTATAAAAATCACAAGAAGTAATGAATATGCATTGTTTCCTCGGGTATGTAATATTAACCAAAGCAGGACCCACACCACGCTTCACAAAAGTTACTAAAAGCAGGATCAGAACCAAAGGATCGACATAAGAGAGAGCAAAACAAAAACCCCATATATTTGAAAATGGGAACAAATGGCATAAAGATGAAGTGGAAAATTACTATTGAAATTATTGCATGTTAGAATGGTATGATTCTGGAAGTCTAACATGCCAAAGCCAAAGGATTCAGCCGAAATGGGGATGAAAAGACAGTGTCAGAGCCACATGGTGTCAGCTGGGTTTATGAAGGACTGCACAGGGAAGGAAGCCCCAAAAAGCATGAGGAAGCCTCCCCGAGGACTGCAGAGGGAGATATGCCCCCCAAGGACTGTATGGGTAAGAATGCCCCCCCCCAAACTGCATAGAGAAGGAACCTACAAAAAACTGCATGGGGAAAATGCCCCCCCCCCAAGAACTGCACAGGGAAGGGTGCCCCAGCTACACCCCCAGGCCTGCACGGGGAAGGAAACCGGTTCTTCCTGCTTTTCTCCATGGGTTTCTGCTAAGGCAGAGGAAAGATTTGCAGGAAGAAAGGCAGGGCTAAAATTTACTTGGATTGTTTTCCTTTCAACTTATATTCTACATATTCTAATTGTTTTAATAAAAATAAATATCAGATGTAAATAGAGTATAACAAAATACTAGACTTATTTTTTTTTTAATTTTGTGTCCTTGCTATAAACTCTGTTATCTACTATACTTTTCTGTATTTGTAAAGCTTTTCCAAATTAAAATAAAAGATATTATCTCTGGTAGAATATATAAATTGACATTGAAGGAAATGTAAGTTTTTACAATTATCTTAGATATTATCTCTGGTAGAATATATAAATTGACATTGAAGGAAATGTAAGTTTTTACAATTATCTTATTCTAGCTGCTCCTTTGGAAGGGTTATGCTTTATAAAAATTACTGGTGAATTTTTATTACAAGCTCAGTCATGGAAACAGTGTGAATATATTCTTTTTTTTTTTTTTAGAAATTAGTCGTGAATGAATATTAATCAAAACATTAAAACCAAAATACATGGACATGAGAATAGATTATTCCACTTTAATCTCCACAGACTTTAAATTCTAATTTCTAAACATATTCTTTCTTCATTTTTTTTTCCTTCAAATCTCCAAAGTAACTCTGCTATTTTTCTGTTCTGTCAATATTCCTTGCCACATTTATTTTTTTCCTATTGCCGGATTTTTAATGCAACTCTAATGGAATTGTGTTTGGCTCTTAATAGAACGACTTCATTACACCAACCCCTAATGCAACTAAATCCTCAGCAGGGAGGCTACCAGGAGACCCCAAACCGCAGAACCACTGCTGGTTCTGACACAGGATGCTGACACCTGAGTCTGAATTATGAATTGTTTAATTTAAACAAATCCCTCATGGAAAAAGAAGGATTTTAATTACCACCTATTTAAAATACACATTAACATTTTTATAATGAATTATGTTTTTGCAGTTTCTCAATTCTTGCCACATGAATAACTGTCTTTAAAGAACATCCTATTTCTTATTCTGCTCTTGTTCTATATTATCCAAATGACAAAACCCACAAAGAGTCTTTTCTAGTTGAAGGGTTAGTAATTTGTTTAAGTTTACTCGGCTGATGAGGGCTGGTGGGAATCAGCCGGAACCTTCCAGAGCATGAGGCCCTGTGCTTCAGACACTGCGTGCATGTATGTGTGTGTGTGACACAGAGAGGGAGATTGTGAATGACTGATTTAGAGCAAAAAGTGCATTGCTAAGGTATTGTGGAACTTTTCAGCCAAAAAACATAATCTTCAGGATCAACATTGTAGATTTTCTGTTAATAAATCTCTTTCCAGAAGTTTTTCTCAAGAATACCTTCAAGATGGTGGAGGGGAGGCTGGACTTTAGTTTTCTAATTAACAGATACTCCCAACAGTTTAAATATTAACAGGTGAACTGTTGCTGATTCTTTAAATCCGGATGCTTAGAAACAAAGCAGACACCGCTGAAACTTACGTGACATTAGAGCCAAAGAAAATGAAGCCACCTGAGTATAAAATGACGGAGAGACAGGCAGCACCATTGCCACCCCTCACAGAGTGGACCCTGTCCCCCGCTGACCTGGTGACAGCCTCAAAGGAAGAGCTGGGAGCCCAGATGAGAAAAGATTCAAGGTATAGCTAAGAAACTGGAACCGTAAAAGCCAGTTTTACTAAAAGGAGGAAAACTTCAAGGCCACATTCCTCATAATACAAAGCACTTAATTTTCCCCTATATGAAAAAATATTGATCATTCTTTTTTTGGTGTTTTATAAATGAAAACTTTTTTACTAAGGCATAACATACATCATATGTATTAAATATTACATGTTGAAAATTTTACTTTTTTAACCAATATTCTGAAAAATCTACTTAAAATATTAGAACCATTAGAGAAACACCACACTCCTTTCTGATGCTTGAAGAGGTTAACTGGTGATGCTGAGGGCCGGAGGGCACATCGTGCTAGGAGCTGTGAGTCGTGGGCACCAGCACAGCACCAGGAAGAGGACGTTTCTACACTGCTGGACAGACACCTGCCATCTGCTCCTGGTGTAGTGGACAGACTCAAACCAGGGAGTCAAATCCAGGCTTTATTAAGTGCCCGCTAAGGATAAAGTTATTAAATATTCTCTAACTTAGATGAGAGTTGAAAACCCATCTCTGTGGAGCCCAGATGGAGTAAACCATGGCCCACACCGAGACATCTCTGTTGTCCTGCAGCAACTCAGTAAAATTTAGTTTCCTCCAAGCACTCAGATCTTCCTGAATTAAAACATTTTCTCAGGAAAGCATAGAAGGGATGGATTGTTGTAACATATTTCTAGAACCAAGTGCTGCATCCTGAAGGGGCCTCAGATCTTACATGTTAGGAGGTCCACAGGAGTGAGAAAAATTAATCCATAGTTACAGGCAGAATTGGGCACTGGACAGCTGGGTTTAAATTCTGGACCTTGGGTGGGTTCCTCACTTTGGAAAGTGGGAACAATCATAAAGCCTGTCTTGGCCCTGGGGTGAGGATTAAACTAGATTAACATGGGAAGATGCTTAGACTCCTGCCAGGCACCAAGCACGCCTCTGCAAGTGTTAACAAATATCACTCCTGTTAATTATTGTCAGTCTGTTCTCAGAGCCAAGCACGGGGAGGACTTGGTGACATGTGGGTGTGACTCCTGCCTGAGCTGGCCTCACATCAAGCAGAAGGAATGAGACATTGAGACTCAGGAAACAGCCACAGCCAGGCGTCCCCTAGCCCACTCCTAGCCCACAGTGTTTGCTTTTAATTACAAGGAAAAAGTTAAAATGAGAGGGCCAATGGCCGTGGCTGGAGGGTGAGGAGGCGCTTGGGCAGCAGGACTGTGGTCCCCACCAGTGCTTCAGCCCCAGCCAGGGAGGCTCCTGTGCACTCTGCCTGCGGCCCACAATCCCTCCTTGGGGGACAGGCACCAAGAGAAGTGGCGTCCCCGTGAAGAGGGCAGAAGTGTTTCCGCAGGGACAGATGCCTCAGGAGGAGGCCACGGGCCTGAGGACCCTGCCCCTCCTGGTGCCTCCATCTCCAGGTCTGCTCTGTCCCCCCACCCAGTGTTCCCTGCAGGGAAATGTTCCCAGTGTCTAAAAGATGGAGAGACAATGACTTAGTGCAGCTCCACAGGAGATGCTCACAACCGTGTGTGGTCTTAGTCTGAAACGGCAGACGCTGTCCCTTTCTGCCGGGAAAAGACAGCCGACCTTGACCCCATTCGTGCGTGGGAGGGGTTAGTCCCTGTGAGCAACTCTGCAATGCTGTGTGCACAGATGAAACTGCCTTGGCAGACGATCCCGACATGGAACGCCACGTGGCTGCAGGATGCCTGCGGTGGGTGCGTGCAGAAGCGTGGGACCCGCCGCCCTGGGCACCCTTCAGGGTCGCACCTGCCCTGCTTTCGGATTCTTGGCGTCCACCTGGTGTTTGTGAGCGCTTGCTTCAGCCCCAGCCGTGTCAGTAGTGGGGGAGGCCGGCGACGCTCAGGGTTCTGTCGGTGCCTGGGACAGTGCACGGCCAAAGAATCAGGTATAAAGTGCTTGCTAACTAACTGACTTAAACCTCCTTACCAACCCTTCAGGGTGAATTTAGGTGAAAGAGCCAGAGGGAGAAGGGACTTGCAATGCCCGCCTCTTGGGATCCCCGTGGTGCTGAGCCTCTGGGTTTTCCAGGAGAGGCAGCGAGTAGTGCCCAAGGGATACAGCCCCCGTGAGTGTCGGGCAGCGAGGTCCTCACAGGCACGGACGGGCCAGTCATCGCTCCTTTCAAGCAGATAACATTATCATTTTCTCCTGGGAACACAGACCGTCCATGAGTTTTTGCTGAAATACATAGAAATGTGTAATGAATCCTCAACAAATGAAGACAGGTTTTAATCGGATCCCACAAGGGGCACCAGGGAGCCTCCCAGGAGAAGTGGGGTCTGAGGGAGAGCGTGGAGAGGGTGGGTACCCCCAGGAATGCTGTCAGCAAAAAAGGACGCAGAAGATTCTGAGGACCAAGCTGCACCTGCCCAAGTCCACGAGTGTCCAGTCCTGAAAATAGGTAACACATCACAGGAAGATTGACATCGGATAATCTGAGTGTATCCAGCAAGAAAAACAAAAGTTGTTTTTGTGGGGGCTACACTCCCACAGCCCCAATCCATGTAGCAAAATGCCAGTCTTCAGGGTAGAGACAGGAGGCGTCTTCCAGGAAGACAGGAGTGCGGAGGCTGGCAGTGCAGGGGGAATGCTCAGGTGTTTATCACTGTGAGCCAGGAGAAGATAAACATTATCTCTGCTAACTGAGAAGACTAAATACAGAACAAGCAAAGGTTTTCAAAGGCAAAGTGTAGCAGTTTGTGCAAAAACTGGAATTTATATTCTGGAGAGACAACCCCATAAGGCCAGGTGCGTGCCTTCTCCTGAGTTCTGCGGTCTCACGGGTATTCTTGTAGTAACACAGCGCACAGGGGACGGCCACCGTAAACACCTGCCCAGCTGTAATCGCTCACGTGGGAGTGGAGAGCTGGGGAGAGTTGGACAGCAGCACCTTCCAGTGAGTTACACGCCACCATCTGGGGTAGAACAAAACACTGCTGTGGGGATTAAGTTTGTGAAAACAGACCTATGTGACATGTAGCCATGTCCTCACATGCTGAAGCATTTCATGGGAAATGCCTAACATATTGATGTAGAAATCAGAGCCTTCCAACACTCAACGATCCATGTGCACAAGGAGGGGGTGGGATCGAGCGTCCTGCATACATCTTTGATTTAGGAATGCATGTTATATTGGCAGCCGAACTGTCCTCCAGTCAGCTTCAATTAGGCTAATATTAAATAAGTTTGCCTTTTCTTAGCATAGAACAGCTGGTCAATGTGGGGTGGCTGGGAGGATAAGGTACAGTTTTATTATAAATTGGCTTCAGAGAGTCCTTAAGATACATAGCATGCATGTGGAGGACTGGGAATTCACTGCTTTTCAAACATCTATTTTATCTCTTACATCCATCCATGTTATTGTGCAAACAGTTTGAGCTTTTGTGTGGCAGCCAGAGTAGAGCCGGGCAAGAGACAGGGCTGAGTGAAATGAAGCTGGGAATGGATGTGGTTTGTTGACTGTGGGATTCTTTTATTCGTTCAGCCTATACATGCTGCGTGCTGTTTGCCAGCTCCCTGGCACACGTCGCTGAAGGGCACTGGCAGCGTGTGTCCCTCCGGAGCCCGTGTTCTGCGGGCAGAGAGTGGAATGGCCAATGATTACACCTCCTAAGGAAGTCGCACAGCACGTTAGAGGGTGGCAGGCGCTGTCGTTTTTGTTTTTCTTTGCTCGTTTGCTCTTTAAATGGTAAGAGGAGAAAAAGGGACCTGGAAGTGCTCGTGGGCAGGAGCCATTGGAAGCGCCACGTCCAGGCTGCCTCTCTGAGCTGTGACGCAAACACGAGGCTGTCTGCGAAAGGAACATTCCAGACACAGGGAACAGCGTGCACCAGAGCTGTGATGGGGGCACGTCCCCACGATTGAAGAGCCGGAGAGAAACAGCTGGGATGGAGAGGGGCTGCGCAGACCTCAGAAGGTCTGGGGGCACAGTGTCACGTGCCCCTGCAGGACCCCAGCGCACATTGGCAACTTTACCCTTGCAGGCTTTTAAGCAGAGAAGTGACATGATCTGACACATGTTCAGGTGGGTCATCAGATTTCTGTGTTGAAGGGGCAAGGCTGGGACAGGAGACAGACCAAGCTGGCTGCAGCAAAAGTCACAAGAACTGCATTGTGCATATATTTTGAAACCAGAAGGATTAGATTTGGGACGTGAAAAAAAGAAAAATATCAATGCCTAGCACTCTAAAGGTTTGGCCTAGGTGCTGAGGGATGGCGCTGCTGACTGTCACAGGTACCGAAGGCTCCGTGTGGAGTCCTCACACCCCGGCTCCTTACTCCAGCCTCGCTGCAGGCAGATCCTGGCCTCGTTCAGGTCTCTGGACTCCGACCCTGCAGCGAGATAGCCGGCTTCACCTCCAGGCACAGCAGTTAAAGCCCATCGTGCCTTCTCTATGCCGTTCTTCCCCACTCGAGGGCCTCAGGAGCCTCCTGCACTGGCCGGCGTGACCGTGTCAGGTGGACCTGGAGCGGCTGCGTGGAGCAGGCCCCGCCGGCCGCGCTGAGCTCCTGCTGCAGGCGGGCAGCGGCCTTCACTGTGCGAGGTCGTCTCCCGCAGTCTCCAGCAGCTGTGGAGGAGGCCGTGTGGGGAAACTGGCAGCCCAGTTCTGAGTGCACGTTCTCGGTCTGACATCCGAGGCAGACGTCACCAGGTAGGGGGATGCTCAAGATGCAAGTGTGGAAGATCGGGAGCTCCATGTCATGGAGAAGTGATGGCCCTCCCCCAAAATCCAACTTAGCCGATAAACTGAATTAATTTTAGCTGAAGAAGCTCATGTTCTAAAAAGTAATCTATACAATAAAATTGATGTGGGAGAACGTATCAGATTAAATTGTGGTACAATGTGTCACTTCGTGCAGCTGAGCCTTTTCATCTCAATGACAGCTTTTCATGCTTTGGTTAGTTGAGAAAATTTCTGGGGCGTGTTGAATGTGCTGAGGCATCCCAGAAACTCTACTTTGTTTAATATAATAAAATTGACAATACTAAAAACCACAGTCTCCTAAACAAAAAATGACCCTAAGCTATTTGGGCATAACAATCCCCCAAGCTCTTCAGATTTATATTTTTAAAGTGTCAGTTCTGAAGGGTGTTTCATTTTCAGCAACCATCTGTATAAATAGTTCATTCTCTTTTAATATGCTGGAAACATAGCAACCGGGACAATTGACAATTTTGGAAGGACGAAGATGCACACGAAAAGGTCATATTTCTATAAGGTTTTGTCTCTGAGGAGTTGTGCAGTGCTGAACAAGAAGATGTTAAATCAACTAAAATATCTTCCTTGAAGATCTCAGAAAATTACAGAATAATATTTCTCTTACATGAAGTTAAGTAGAAATAAAATTTATAAATGGAATGTTCAGAATACATTACGTGTAATGTACCATGTGAGTAGATCATTTTATCCAGTCCAGTTTTCTAAAGTCAACATAATTTTTTGTTTTATATAAATTAAATATTGATGTGATTTGTCAATTTCACGTTTCAAAATTCTCCAGAAGGAGATAGTGTGCTCAGTAAATAGTAAGGACAGGTGCTGTGAGAGCTTCCGGGGGTACTGGCCGTGGACTGATGATGCTGAATAGGAGTGACCGCTCTGCTGTCACACTGGAGCCGTGTTCCGTCCATGAAGGGATAACAGTGTGAGTCCAGTAAGTCAGCGAGTTTGCTTTTAAACCAAACCTTCGGCATTTACCGAAGAACAAAACCAGGAAAACACTAAGCAGTGTCACATTAACAACAGCTCTTGGCACTGGCTAACCCTCTGTTCAGTGTTTCCAATTCCGAGCTCATGTGAGGACCTCAAAATATTGTACAGAAACAGAATCAGAGAGCAAGAGAAAAAGGGAGACCCAAAGTAATTGACCTAGCAACTACTTTTATGCAATATTTAAGTTTTCTGTTTATTATACCTTCCATATTAGCAATCAGAATTCTCTGTACACAATGAACACCATCTGAATAAATAGGATAATTAAATGTAATTTAAAACTGTTCCATAGAAGAAACATACAGCCATGTGTTTCAAGAATCTACACTTTTTACACTGGCTTTTGTTAAAGCCAGCATTGCCCAAAGGGAGGAGCTTGAAAGGAGCGGCAGGAAAACCTGGAACCAGGCCTGTCCACAGCCCTGGAAACTGAGTGGAGAGTTTCAATTGTGCTAACACGTGGGTCAAGTAGAAACCCCGTTTGGATGACAGCAGCCACGCACAGCTGACTGACAACCCGGGATCAGTATCCATTCATTTCCTTAGAGAAGCCCCTGGCTGCCCGTGACTCAACAGCAGTTCAGGGAAGGTCACACTTTGGGCTGTAGGAGGACAAGAATTATCTAAAGAAAGAATGATAAAGCAAACTAGAGAACTCCATAGAGTTTCCATAGTAAAATATTTAATGTTAGCTATTTGTTGAAAAAAAACCCTTAGCTGGATCTAAGTGAACGCAGTCTTGTGCTGTCCAGTATACGGACATTCTACTTAATCTATTCTATTCTTCAGTTATTTCAGAACAAGTAGAATTAGTAATTACATAAGTAATCGCCTGTTTGCCGCCACTTTTCGTACAGAGATGAGAGAAACTGGCTCACGTAGTTCCAAGGCCATGAGAGAAAGGAGGCGCGCGGAGACTTATGGCAGCACGCACGCTCCTGCCTTGGCACTGGAGGCAAGCAAGCTGGTATCCTCTTTGACTTGTTACTAAACCAAGAAACTATTTAAAGAAAATTTTTAATTACTGTTCCATTTAAGAATTTAAATATAAACAAATAAGTCCAGGATTTCTTATTTATTTGAAGAATTAGCCAGCTCCTATCTCTACACATTGAAAAGTTCTGTTGTTAGACTGACTTTTTGATAGCTAAACCATATGGCATCTCTTTTTTCAGCCAACAATGAGAAATACATGTTTCCTGCAAGGTTGCTAGTCCTGAAATGATACTATTTATCTCTTGGCAAAAGACCAGTTGAGACAGTGGTATGTTAGGCAGGCCTTAGGGACCGGCCAATCATTTATTTCTCTAGTTTCTTTGAGTTCAGTCTGATATCAACTTAAATCATTAGAGAGAAACTTATTTTGAAAGCATTAATTTGGTTCCCTGTGGAAATGCTGTCACTGAATTACAATCCAACATGTGCTTTCAGATTTGAGGGTCACAACAAGGAATAGCTGTAGAAAGACACTTATGCGGCTCTGAGCAGCTTCTGATGAGGCTTTCATATGGTCTGTCTACAGGGAGCCATGCCACACATTCATCCTAGAATTCAGATCAAGGAAAATTTAAAGAGGAGTTTCACTCTTCCAAAACTCACGTGCGTCCTCAGATCACTGGTGCTCTGATTCTCTCCATGTCTCTCCTTCCGTTTCTCTCTCTGTGTCTCTCTCTCTGGCTGCCATGCATGGACTCGTTCATTTATCCCATCAGCAGACATTTCTATGGTGCTGGATCATCTGGGTCAGCCTCTCGGAGGACTACGGTTGCCAGAAATGAAAGATGTCCTTTGCCTCTGAGGAGCTCGATGCCCGTGTGGGAGACGATGTGTCAGAAAAATGCAGTGTTTAAGTCCTTTAACTAAAGGCTCTAGGAACGAGGTAAGGAAACGACAATTTTTTTCTTATCAAAGATACAGGAAAAGCTGAGCTGTTTGACGAGATAAAGAAGTGAGCAGGAGCCCAGCGGGCCCAGGGGACCCTCGGGAGTGGGGTCTGCAGGATGAGTCCGGCAGGTGCTGAGAGACGCTGCATCCTGCGCAGACGTCAGATTCCATACTGTGGAAAAGAAGGCGTCAGCGAGTGAACATACATGGAGAAATGTTCTGACCAAACACGTGTTTAGAGAGAGTTGCAGAGAGGAGAGGCTAGAGTTTAGCTGCCTGCTGGAATGATCCAGATAAATGAAAATAAAGACCCAAAATATAGCAATGCCAAAGGCTTAAAGGCGTTTGCTTCACTCTCACACTAGTCTTGCTCCTGCCTTCTGAATTATATACACACATATATATGCTGTGTATGTTCTGTATGTATTTTAAATACAAACCGCCTCCAATACTGTTTTGAAAATAGCTGTGAGGTAATTAACAAATTTCTATATAAATAATGTTGTCCCCTTAGTATCATCATCGTTTTCTAGGACAATCTGTTGGAAGGGCTCTTGGTATATGACGGTTTGCCATCTATTGAAGCACGTGTCCCACAATACACATGTGCAATCAAAGGAAATAAAATCAGTGCTGGGCTAAAGAAGACCCGTTTCAGAGACCACACGGGCCAGGAGAACTTGACTTATATCATTAGGAGGCTCTCGACTGTCACCGTAGCATGGCTGTGCTGAATTTCCTTGAGGCGAGCCAGCTGACGACCCAAGAGAAAGACACCCAAAGCCATGCAGAACGAGGTGGGGAGCTGAGCGTTCACTCCAGGCCTCTCTGGAAGGGCAGCTCCTCACCAAACTGGCTTCTTTTTCTGTTTCTTCCTCAAATCCTTCATGATGGAAAGAAACGGGGAGATGCTGGAGCTGGTGGATGCGGGTGGAGCCTCCTGGGGCCCGTCCTCCCCACCCCTGCCGCAGCACCCTTCGCCCTTGTCTCTCCAAAGAGCCTTTTCTGCATCTGAAAACAGGACCACGGTGGAGTTAGTGTCCAGACCACGCCACTGTGGACGTCTTCCCAGCCTAGAGCATTCTTCTAGCTTCCAGGAAGGCTGACTCGCCGCATAATGCGGGCGGAGTCAAGTTAAACCAGGTGATGTGAAGCCCACCTGGGTGCACCACCTGCCCAGACCTTCTCACCCCCACCCCCACCCCAAAACACTAGCACCTTCCTTGGCTGCGGAGATCGCCGGTTAGGTCAGCTCTGTGTGAGGAGCTGCACCCTGGGGTGACACCTGCAGAAGCACCTGGAAAGACAAGCCCGTGCTGTGAGCACACCTGAAGTCATCCTTTTACCAGTGGCAGAGGGCCCTGAAGGGCTGAGACAGCACAAAGATGAATTTGGAGCCAAGCAGGAAGGACCTAGCAGGAGATGGGGTTGGCGGCGGCATTGTGGGGACTCCAGGCCTGGCGGCCGCAGCCTCAAAAAGCCATCGTCCCTTCCCTGCCCTACTGAGTGTGCAGGAAGGTGGGGAGCGGGCTGAGGAGGAGAAACCAGTACTGGCAGTGAAAGGAGTGACGTTGTGAGGGGACACTGGAGCCGCGACATAGGCCGGTGCCAGGTGTGGGGCTGCACATGCCCAGCTGCCACCCACCTGCCCGGACCCCCTCGCTGTCCCCTTGCAAGTAGCTGCTCCCCTCGGCAGCATCTGTGGTGTCTGGAGCCAGCTCTTGGTTCCACAGCCTCTCCTGCTGAGGGTGCCATCTCCATGGCTTTCACTGTCCCGTGAAGGCCACGGCCCCTGTCAGCTCCTCTTTGCTCCGGGGTCTCTCCTGAGCTCTGGAGTGTGTTACTTCACATCCCTCTTCAGATGTCTCATCATCTGATCATGTCCACATGGGAGCTTCTGACACCCCAGGAGAAGGCTGCCACCTGCCACAGCCCGCCCTCCACAGGAAGCCACACCGCTGCCACCCAGGCTCCTGCCAGAGGCCACGAGGCTGAGCTGGCTCCAACCGTGGAGGCTGCAGCACATGCGAAATCTCCCCAGGGGTCTGCAAGTTCGCTTCCTGTTGTCCCTGAGGCCTTCACGATGACAACGCTCATCCCCAGGGAGGGGAGCAGTGAGGCTGGATCCGAGGCAGGTGGGACCCGGAGGGCTCTGCCAGGCAGGGATGGAAGTGGGAAGACGTTCCAGGACGTTCCGGTGCAGGAGCTGAGAGATGGAGAGACCAGAAGAGGAGGCGTCCAGGTGTCCACAGGTGCCCCAGCTGGGGAGGCGGGGAGCTCGCTGCTCGCTCTGCAGGCACAGCCCGGGAAAACTGCGACCCACACGCCAGCTGCAGCTTGAGAACGGTGAGTGTCCTGGGGTCGGCGGGAGGTGGGTTAAAGCAGCCGTGGAGGCGTCGAGGCAGGAGCTGGAGAGAGCACCCCGAGCTCCTCGAAGGCCTGCAGCACAGCAGGGGCAATGTCAGAAGCAAAGAGGGCTGGGCGGGGTCCAGGGGCCACAGCGGTGGGGTCTGAGACAGGGTCTCTGGGAAGGAGCATGGAATGTGGAAGTCCCCAAGGCCCCAGACGCCAGCGCGAGCCATCCTGAGGACACCTCTGTGGAGCGGCAGGGACTTGAGCACTGTGGTCCTCTGTCCTGTGATCTTCCAGGGATGTTCGGGGAGGGCTGATTTTAGAAATAGTCTTCTCGGCTTTGTCTGACCATGACCACCCCAGGAGAATGTCAACACACTTTTGGAAGCATAGAGAATTGGAAAATAAAGCCAATGCGAAGGTGTTCTGTGTGGCAAAGAGCTGGTTCCCTGGCCACGCTGGCCCCAGAGTCTCTGGGGACGCAGAGCCGGGACGCAGGTTACACGAGCTCATTGTCAAAGAGGCAAGAGGCTAGAATAAATCCCAGTTATGCCAGAAAGTCACTTTCCATCTCTCTTTTTTACTTTTTTATTATTGGTGGCTAGCCAGTGACTGGGACTGAACCCTGGAAAGTCAGTTTCTCCAGGAAAATGTTGTCTGCCTTAGAAAATTTTTACCTTGTCCCAACCTAATAGGTACTTCCTAAGTTTATTGCAGACTTAGGATAAAGTGTATAGACAATGGAAACAAAAGAAAAGACAAAGAGGCTCCCTGGAGGGTCGGAGGAGCTCGGCACCGGGTCAGCCTCCTCTGGGCCTCTGGGGTCCTGGACAGATCCATCCACTGTTACCGTTAACTTGGAAATCCACTCCTGTGTCCAACAAACTTGTGCTGTACCCTGCTCTGTCTGAATTGCCGAAACTTGAAGATTCTCACTGGAAACCATTTTTTCCTTGTCCTCCTAAAAGCCTACATTTATTCAATAAGTCTTGAGAGAAGCCCCCCTGCCCCTCCGCCGGGGCTGAGACTAAAACATGCCGTAGCACCAGGAAGAAGACAGTAATCATTTAATTTTTCTATAACAGTAACGTGCTCTTCCCACGTTGACACATATTGATCTGGTTTATTGCTTTAACAACTGCATGTTATGAATTTAGCATCGTTTTATTCATTCATTATTGAAGGGCATTTAGATTATTTCCAATACCCAACTATAGTCAACGTGCAATTATTAATTAGGAGGTGCATGAAAAATGCTGTCAATAACATTGTTCACCTCATAAATTAAAGGCAGCCCATGAGGAAAATAAATAATGAGAGAAACGTGGCATGAAGTGGACAGTCCAGGAGGGACCGGCCGGCCGCGAGTCTGGCCCTGGCGCGGCAGCTCTACTGAGCGCTGTGGGGAGGCGGAGGGGAAGGGGACCCAGCAGCGGTGGGAGAAGAGGCGCAGGTGGACAGCTAGTCACATGCACACGCCCTGCCCCCAGCAGTGCACTTTCTCATTACATGACCCTGACGTGATGAGCTTCCCAGCATGTGAGCCTGACAGGAGCGTGGCCCTGTGCATGAGGGGGACTGAAGCCCGGGCTCACTAGTGTAGCTGTGGGTTAATGTGACACCTGGGCACAGGGATGTTGCGGGCGTCAGCCCAGGACGGAGGGGGTGCCGCCTGTGGAGCAGCTGCCAACCTTGGCTTCAGGCGGCCTGGGCGTGATCAGGGTGGGGAGGTAACGTGGGGGGCTTACGTCCCAGACAGTGTGCTGCGTGCTGCCTGTATGTCAAGATATCTGACATTATGGCCACTTACTGAGGAATGACTCATGTTATTCTACATGTCAGGGAACTGTCACTCAGAAGATTTAAATAACTCACCCAAATCACTCAGGTGATGTTTACTGATTGTCCACACACCGTTAGCTGCTATGCTAGCCATAGAGACTGTGTTAGGAAAAAACAACAAAAGGCCATTAATCAAATAATCATGTACAAACAGATTGCATGGTGCAGAAAGTGCTATCAGAATGACTAATTTCGGGTTCTCTCCCAGCTTGCAGAGCCGTGGGAGACGTCCAGAAGGAAAGAATGAAGCTTCAGCCCCAGTGCAGCAGCCGGCTCTTCTCTGAGGGCGATGCTGCTGCTCCGTGAACGTGTGTGCGTCGGGAGGAACAGGCTGGGTCAGAGCGGGGTGCAGAGTAGAGCCGTCCCCTCGGCAAGGGGGCAAGGACACGTGTGCTTTGGGGTCGCACACTTGATCCACTGAATTCTCAAGGGAGTGGCTGAGACCGATTCTCCCAAAGAATTTGGCAGCTTACGTGAAATCTCTTTTCACAGCCAATTTCCCTCTCTGTGCAGATCTGTGGAAGAAAGTCCAGATGAATTCCCGCTTCTTCCACCTGGTCATGGAGCAGGTGACGTGAGGGACACCCCTACTTTATGAATCTCCTGGCTTTCGTTCAAGTTCCAAACCTCTTCCTGCTATGTAGTAAGTATTTCATTTCCTGTTACTTCTTCCCATTTAAAATAATCAGCATATTACACTGATTTATGGTGATCATTTTTAGGATAGAAACAAAAACCTTTTAGATGAAAGTGAAATTTTTCATTATAAACAAACATGTGAAGCCCTAGAAAAATAAGCTAAAGAATTGGAGGAAGAAGCTCTTTCAACAAATGCACTTGACTTTGGGGTTGTTCCGCCTGCTGGAGAATGTGGTTTTGTGTGACGACGGGAAAGGGACTGAGGTCACCTGCTTCTTGCAGCTTCTGTTCTGCAAGAGCAATGCTCAGAGTCAGCGACTGCGGGAGACGAAGACGCCCAGCCTGACGCTGGAGTGCGGGGAGGTTCCAGAAGTCAACGTCTGCTCCTTCACGAGGGATGTTTTCTGTAGTTGTATTTTCTTGTGAGGTCTTTTTCTGATTTGGAGATGAGGGCAATAAGGGCCTCGTACAGTGTGAGCTGCGAAGTGACCCCTAATGTTCTATTCTGGGGGGGGGCGGGTATTTTTATGAAAAAATTTTAAGTGATTCTTAAATGTTTGATACAATTCAGTAGCGCAATCTGGGCTTGGGAGGTTTCTTGTGTTATCAGGTCCGTCATTCTACTTGTGACTCTGCTGAGATTGTCCATTTTTCTTCAGTCTGTGTGTGTCGTCTGTGTCTTTCTGAGAATTTGTCCATTGAATTGAGGTTACCTACGTGCTCGCGTCCAGCAGTTTATTCCAAGTCCTTCCATCCTTTCACTTCCGAGTGGTTTTCGGTGTCGTCTCTACTTTCATTTCTATTCAGTGATCTGAATTTTCTCTCCTTTTACTCTTGATCTGTCTAGCTAAAGGCCTGTCATTTTTTGATCTTTAAAAAAAAATAAAAAAAACTCTCGTATCATTGACTTTCTCTGTTTTATTTATTTCCACTCTAACTTTTATTATGTTCTTTCTTCTGGTTGCTTTAGATTTAGTTTCTTTATCTTTTCCTACTTCTTAAGGTAGAAATTTATTAAATAGATTTGAAAACTTTATTAATTTGAATACTGGTGTTTACAACTATAAAAGTTCCTCTTAGCACTGATTTAGCCACATTCATAAGTTTCATATGTTGGGTTTTAATTTTCATACTTTTATCTAGAAAATTTTCTTAATCTTTCTGATTTTGATTTTTCTGTGAGCCATTTAATATTTAGAAGAATGTTGTTTAATTTCTGTGAATTTTCTAAATTTCTTTCTGCTTTGGATTAATCATTATTTTCTTTTGGGGTTGGAAAAATACTTTACATGGCTATAACGCTTTTAAATGTATTGAGACACTGCGGCCTCTCATATGTTGTGACCTAACCTGGGTTTACCTGGAGAGCGCCCCACGTCACGTGAGTAGAGGGTGCGTCAGGGCAGGCTGCTCTCAGGCAGTCGGGTGGACGTGTCGTGGAGATGCTCGGGTTTTCCTTTTCCTTCCATGCTTCAGCCTGGTTGTCCACCTGCTGCTGGAAGAGCAGCATTGGAGTCTCCAGTGACTCGTTGAGTGGGCTGTGTCTCTCTCAGAATCCCTTAAATTCTGTCAGTTTTGCTGCACATATTTTGACAGTCTGATGTTGAGTGCATGTAGTTTTACAGCTCTTTTGTCTTAATGATTTGACCCTTCTGTCATGATAAAGTATCTCTCTTTGTCCTTGTTAATAATGTTAAGTCCATTTTGTCTGGTGTTAGTGTAGCTGCTGCAGCTCTCTCTTGGTTCATGTTTTTATGGTCTTTTTCCCCATTCTTTTAATTTCAACCTACTTGGTTCTTTGAATCTAAAGTGCATGTCTTACAAACCAGATATAGTTTGACTATTTCCTAATCCATTCGGACAATCTCTCCTTTTATATTGGAGAGTTTAGTCCATTTCAATTAAATTTAATTATGAATAGGGTAGGTTTTATGCCTGTCCTTTTGCTATTTGTTTTCTCTATTTCTTATGTTTTTTTGGCCCTTTATTCCTTCATCACTGTCTTCGTTTGGGTTAAATAGATATTTTCTAGTGCTTCATTTTAAATCCCTTCTTGTTTCTTTTACTGTGTGTCTTGGTCCATTTCTGTTGCTTATAACAAAATACTTGAAACTGGGTGATTTATGAAGAAAACAAAATTTAGTGCTTACAGTTTCTGAGGCTGGGACATCCAAAACCCAGGGAACACATCTGGGGAGGGTGTTGGTGGTGACTTCAGTGACAGTAGGGTATCACATTGCTAAAATGGCAGAGCAGACAGAGACAGACTCTCCTCCTCTCCTTATAAAGCCCTCAGCACCACGCCCCTGACCACCATTTTTCATCCATTCACTACTGCAGGGTCCTACAATCCAATCACCTCTTTAAGGCCCCACCTCTCAGATAGGATTTCCCATCCTCTTAACAGTCACAGTGGGGGCCAAGTTTCTAATAAATAAAACTTGGGGACACAATTCAAGCTTCAGTGAGTTTTGGGGGTCTTAATTCTATCCACTACACTGTACTCTTAAAATAATTTGCTTAGTGATTTTTCTGGGGATTACAATTAATGTATTAACTTAAAATAATATAGTTTAGATTAATACCAACTTAGTTTCTTTAGCATTTAAAAACCTATTTCTAACAATGCTCTGTTCCTTCCTTCTCCTTTCTGCAATTATTGTCACCCAAATGACATTCTTGTGCATTATAAACACATCAACACTGTTTTATAACTATTGGTTTTTGTAATTATCTTTTATTTCAGAAGAGTTACAAGCTAAAAATATCATTTAACCTGTCTTTTATATATATACCCACACATACAGACATGCATTGCTTAATGATGAGAATATGTTCTGAGAAATGTGTCATAAGGTAGTTTCACCGTTGTGGAAACATCATAGGGTGCACTTACACAAGCCTAGATGGCAGAGTATGACACACCTAGGCCATACGATACAGTGTGTTGCTCCCAGGTTACAAACCTGTACAGCATGTTACTGTACTGAACACTGCAGGCAATTGTAACACAACTGTAAGTATCTGTGTCTCTAAACACATCTAAAAATAGAAGTACAGTAAAAATATGGTATAAAAGCTAAAAAGTTATATACCTGTATAGGCACTTACCATGAAGGGAGCTTGTAGGCCACAGGTGGTGAGTGCACAGCAGGGCCTGGGACATTACTGTGCACCTCTGCAGACTTTGCAGACATGGCACACTTACTCTGCACTAAGTTTATATGAAAATAAAGTAATTGCAGTATGATGTTATGATGGCAACAAGGTCACTAGGTGATAGAAATTTTTAGCTCCATTGTAATCCTATGAAAATACTGTCATACATGTGGTCTAATGTTGACTGAGATAAAATTCTGCAGCATGTAGGGCTATGTATCTTATATTTTATATTTACTGGTGCTCTTTATTTTTCTCTCTGGATTCCACTTACTGTCTTGTGTCTTTTCATTTCAGTCTGAAAATCTCTCCCTAATGTTTGTGGTAGGGTGGGTTTGATAGCAATAATTTTGTTTTTGTTTTTGTTTTGAGAATTCTTTATTTTTCCTTCATTTTTAAAGAAAAGTTTTGCTAGATTTTGAATTATTGATACTTTGTTTCCAGTGCTTTAAATATGTCATTCTGCTGCCTTCTGGTGCGCATGGTTTCTGATGAGATTTCAGTTGTTAATCTTATTAATAAATACCTTTTACATGGTGAGTCATATTTCTCTTGGTACTCTCAAGCTCTCAACAGTCTCTTTTTCTCTTTGTTTTTGTTTGTTTGTTTTAACAATTTGACTGTAATATGCATGGATGTGATTGTTTTTAGTACATCCTACAGAGACTTAGATCTGCAGATTTACTTTTTACATCAAATTTTCGAAGTTTGGGGCCGTTATTTCTTCAGCTGTTCTGTCCAATTTTTTCTCTCTTTTCTCTACTAATGGGACACCCATTTGGCAAGCACATGGTAGGCATCAAGTGTCCTGACAGATATCTGGTGGTGCATGTAGTAGACTGAGTGTTCTTGTGCCCCCAGAATTTGTGCTGAGACCCTAGTCCCAATCTAATGGTTTCGGAGGTGGAACTTTTGGAAGGAGATTAGATCATGCAGGTGGAACCCTTATCGATGGGATCAGTACCCTTATAAGAAGAGGCCAGAGATCTAGCTACTGCCCTTCAACAATGTGAGAACACAGTGAGAAGGTGTTACCTATGAACCAAAAAGCAGGCTCTCAGCAGACACTGAATCTGCCCACATCTCGATCTTGGATTTCCCAGCCTCTAAAACTGTGATAAATAAATTTCTGTTGTTTAAAAGCTACCCAGTTTATGGTATTTTGTTATTGCAGCCCAAATGGACTAAGATAGAAAATTGACACTGAGAAGAAGGTGGGTTGCTGTAACAAATTCCTACAAATGTGGAAGTGGCTTTGAAGCTGGGCAGTGGGTAGAGGCTAAAAGAGTGTTTGGGTTTATGCTAGAAAAAACACCTGTATTGCCATGAATGAACAGAAGAGAAAGCCTCAGGCTCCTTAGGGGGTGCCTACGTAATTCTGAGCAGAATATCATTAGAAACAGTGATGGTACAAACCCATTCTCATGAGGTCTCAGATGCAAGTGAGAAACATGTTATTGGAAACCGGAGGGATGTCCATGCTTGTTATAAAGTGGCAAAAAACTTGGCTGCATTGGGTTTATGTCCTAGTGTTTTGTGGAAGGTAGAACTTGCAACCAATGAAAATGAGTATTTAGCTGAGGAGATATTTATGCAAAGTATTGAAGGAACATCTTGGTTTCTCATCTATTTATAGGGAAATGGGAGAAGAAAGAAATCATTTGAGGATGGAATTATTAAAGGAGAAGGAGCTGGAATTTGAAGACTTGGAAAATTCTTAGCCTGTCCGTATTGCAAAAAAATGAGAAAGGATGTTTGGAGGAGAACACTGATGGTGTGTCCAATAGACCATTTGATGAGGACACCAGCGGGGCTGTGACCCATGGACTTTCAGGAGAACTGCCTGCCGGTTGTACCTGACAGTGAGGGAGAGGAGAGAGGATGAAGGCGGGCTGTCAGATTTCTTGGGTTTTACAGGTTAGGACTACAGAACTCTTTGGCTGTGAATGTGTATTATTATTCAAAACAAGGAACAAATGATTCCAAAGTTAATTCAGAGGTGATCAGGACTGCATTCTCAGTTTCAAAAAGGAAACCATCACCTAACTTTCAACAGGCCAGATGACCTCTGGGGTTGGGGCTGCCCAAAGCCATGGAGTCAGGACCACCTGGAAGATCTCTTGGTGTTTGACCTCTGCCCTAGAGTGCAGAGGAGCTACCACCTCAGCTAGTCCTTTAGGCATGACCATCACCCCAGTGGGCCTGGAGAGCAGAGCATCAAGTCAAAAAGGCTTATCATTGAGCCTAAAGATCTCATGAAGTTTGCCTTGGTAGATTTTGAACTTGCTTGGAATCCATCACCTCTTCTTTCTTTCCTATTTCTCCCTTTTGGGAGAGAAATTGAGAAATTTCGGGCTTCTCTCTTTCAGGAGAAATTGAGAAATATGGCTGTACAGCCATTTTATTTTAGAAGTGTATAACATGTTTGATTTCACAGGTTCACAGCTGAAGAGAAATTTTGTATCAGGACAAATTGTACCTTGAGTCTTACTCATTTCTGATTTAGATGAAAATTAGATTGTAGACTTTGGAAATTAGACTGTAGAGTTGATGCTGGGGAAAAAAATTAGAAAGTTGGGACTGTTGGAATGGAATAAATGTATTTTTTATGTGAGGAGAACATAAATTTGTGGAGCCAGGGGTAGAATGCTATAGACTGAATGTTCGTGCCCCAAATTCTTACAATGAAACCTTAATCCCAGTGTGACGGCATTTGGAGGTGGGCCCTTGGCAGGTAATTAGGTCAGAAGGATGGAGCCCACATCAGTGGGACTAGTGCCCTTATAAGAAGAGGCCAGAGAGCTAGCCAGTGGTCCTTCCATCATGGGAAGACCAAAGAAGCCAGCTGTCTGTGACCAGAAGAGGGCCCTCGCTAGACCCTGATGATGCTGGCACCCTGATCTCAGACTTTCAGCCCCCAGGACTGTGAGAAATAAATCTCTGCTGTTTATCAGTCACCAGTTTGTGGTACTTTGTTATAGCAACCTGAACTGACTGAGACAGTGTCCCAAAAGTCTCTGAATCTATGCTCATTTTTCTTCATTCTTTTTTTTTTCTTTATCTTCCTTGGATTGAACAATCTCAATTGAAGTATCTTCAAGTTTGCTGATTCTTTCTTCTGTCCACTCAAATATGCTGTTGAGTCACTTTGGTGAAGTTTTTAATTTAGTTGTTGAACTTCTTTTTTGTAAGTTTTCTTTAATTGAAACATAGTTGATCATGCATATTTGTAGGGTAAAGAGTTGAAAGTCAATACCTTTATTGAACTTTTTAACTTCAGAATTGAAAATTTTTTACATTTTCTAGTTGGTAAGCCATTGATTTCACAAGTGATTAATTCCTTTAGTTCTTTTAACACACTTACAATAACTGATTTAAAGTCTTTGTCTAGTAAATCCAACATCTGGGCTATATTAGGGCCATTCCTTTTGGCTGTTTATTTTCCTGTGGATGGGCAATACTTTCTTGGTTTTTTGCATACTTCAAGATTTTCTGTTGAAACTGGATATTAAAAAAAAAAAAAAGAAAAAAAGTGTGTCAGCTCTGAAAAGTAGTTCTCCCACTCCAGGGTTTGCTCCTGTTGCTCTTTTTTTGTTGCTGTTTTTCTTGCTGTTGTAGCTGCTTGTCTTTAAGTGACTTTTCTGGTCTAATTCTGTAGAGTTTGTGTTCCTCATTGTGTGTGACCATTGAGGTCAGGTGCAATTATGTTAGTTGCTACCAAATGATTAGACAGAGATGCCTTAAAGTTCTTTAGCCAATACATCTCCCACCCTGGCCAAGGGGCTTTCTCTGTGGATGGGGCTGCCTTCAACACTCTGACTGTGCACCGCCAAGCCTTAGCCTTTACTTGCTCCTGGTGCAGGGCCTGAAGGGCAGCCAAGGGTCAGAGGAAGGGCTTTGCTAGGTCTTTCCTGAGCTGCACACAGCTGAGCACATTCACATGGCCTCTGTATATCTAGGAATGTATGAATGCCTTTCAAAGACTAATGTAGACCTTCCCCAGATCTTACTATTAAGAGTTTTGAACACCTTTGTGTTTGTTACGCTGCTATCACCTCCTCAGATAGTTGCGATTGTAGACAATTTCCACTGATTATTTTCAAAACATTTTCTGAAGATAGAATAGGGGTTTTTACACTGATTCAGGTCAAATAATGAAATTCCTCAGAATGTCAAAAATACTTAGTATTTATTCATTAATGTGTTTATAGTGTTTTGCCATAAAAATTTTAAAATAGTTTAAATAATTAAATTTATCAATCTGTTGTTGCATGTTGATTTTTAATTGTAGGTAGAAAATCTTCACTTTCACCATGTTAAAGGGGAATTTGCCCATGTTTCCCTCTAGTACATGTATGGTTTTGCTTTACAGCATTTAGTTTCCTGATACACATGTAGTTTATGCCTGTGTATTGAGATAAAGATCCAGGTTTATCTTTCTTGCCCAATACTATTTGTTAAGAAGTTAATCTTTGTTTCAGTGATATGAGACATGATCTTTATCATATACTAAATTTGCATATTTTAGGGTCTAACTCAGGAAACTTATTCCATTCCACTTTTCTTTTCTTTCTTTCTTTTTTTTTTTTTTTCCATTTATGTACCAGCACCAAACTATTTAAATTATAAAGGTTGCATGGCACGTTTTAACAGATGGTACTACTGATCCGTTACCACCACTACCATCGCCACCAGTAGTTTTTCTGTTTTCTCTGAATTAGCTAGTGATTTGTAAATTTTGTATATTTAAAAACAAAGGATTATCACTTATTAATGAAGGCTACTACTTTTCTCATTTCAACTTTATTAATTTCTTCTTTAATTCATATTATTTTTTACTTTGGCTTTCTCTTGTATTCTGTGATTTTTTTTAATTTCCAAATTAAGAATTTAGCTTATTTATTTTATTATTTGACTTGTACTGAAAGAAGCAATAAGAACTATGGCTTTTTTGTGTGTGATCACTGCTTTAAATGCATCCAGTTTGGGGTTTTTTTTTAAGAAATTGAATACTTGCATATTGACTTATTTTTACATCTTCACCCCCTTGCTTTGTTGAAGTCTTGTACCTATAAGTAAATATATTTAGTATCATTAGTCCTGTAATTAAAACTTTCATGGGTATCTGTTGGTGAATGAAGCTCATGCTCTACTATGTCCTTCAATAAGAACCATGTGTACAGAACTCCCTAAGTCTTGTATGCTTAAAGCTTGGGGAAAAGCTTGACTCTGACAATATAATTTTTTTACTTTACACTTTCTTTCCTTAAGTGTTTGTTTGTTTGTTTTTAATTGTGCTCCATTATTGCCTTGCTAATTCTTTTGCTTTTTAAATTATTTTATCTTTTGGTCTGGAGGCTTTGAGGATTTTTTTTTTTTCTTTAAAATCTAACAGTTTTACTGGGATGTATCTTGTTGTTAATCTTTTTGAGTCAATGTTTCCACTAATCTAGTGGACCTTTAAATACCGTATTTAGACAAATGACTTATTTTAGTTTTGGAAAGTTTTCTTAGATTATAATGTTAAATATTTGTTCTATTGCATAGTTTTGGTTTTTGCCTTCATGGAGTCCAATTATATGTATGTTGTTTCAATCATTTGCTTTATGACCATTTTTACTTCTTTATTACCTCATTTTTATCATATTGACTGTTTCCCTACTTTTATTCAATATACTTTGTTAAATATTCAGGTTAGTCTATTTTCCAGGCATACCTTTTAATTTTCTCTTTATTTCTGAGATATGTTTTCTTCCATTTCTTTCATGCGTTCAATAAACTCAAGAATCATCTTATTCTTATTGTGTTTTTCTTTTTTTATTTTAATTACAGTTTTTATTACAGTTTCTTATTTTAATCATGAGTTTTTTTATATATCACCAAAAAAATTGTTTTGGTATAATTAATTTAATTTGAAATGTTAGGATAACATTTTCTTCTGATACATGTTACTTTTGGGGGGAATAAAGAAGAAAAGGATATTGGTGTTTGCTTACCAGTATTAATGTAGTAGCTTTATTAAAATTACTATATTTCCTTCTATTGATGTTATGGGTTTAGGGTGTAGTACAGAATTCCTAGTTCAGCAGCACCCTCTTCTGCCCATGTAGTGAAGTGTGGTTTCTCTAAGGGATGTCTGTGGGTGCTGGTGCTGGTGCTGGTGGTGGAAGGGGCCTCATGAGTCCCCTGATTTTTAAATTCGCTTTCATCACGTGGGTATTTTGACTTTCCTCTGTGATTCTTGCCTCACTTTATCAATTTCTAAGGGGTGCTCCTCTGCTGCTTCTTACTTCTTCTCCCCCAGAAGCAATGCATTTTGAAGACCACACCTCAAATGATGTCCACCTTAAGGTTCCTTCTCTGTAGACGCTTCTTTTAAACACCAGGTTACCTTTCCATTCGGGGTGTTTTTCTTTGTGGTGGTGATTTTGTGTGAATCTTTAGTCTGACACTAGCCCCTCCCTTCTTTCTTCTCTGCTCTTTATTTTTTTAAGTGACTTTGCTCGTAGCAAAGGCCTTGGAAGGAGCATGAAAGATATCTTCCTGGGTTTATTTATTTTCTTTTCATACTTTCAGGTAATTTTTAATTTGAGGAGCTTCTGTCATCCAGTATGTTGATAGAATGTTTCCTTTTTCTTTTTACATTTATTGTATTATTTTGTGACTATTTGGGGAGATACAGATCTAAGAAGCCACCATTATTCTCAGCTGTAAAGTCTGTTAACTATTTTAATAACACAATATATTCCTTTTTAAATCAAAATATTTTTAATTTATATTAATCTTAAAAAATATCAAAGATATAAAGAGACCCTGTCAGAGAAAAAGTACAAATAACCAATAAATGTGAAAAAATTGTTTAATGTTATGTTTAATGTTATAAGTAATCTCAGGTATCAGATTAACACGATCTAGTCCGTTACCTATTTGTAAACTCATTAAAAATGTATTAATTAGTGTTGGCCTAAGACTCTTGGTCTTAGGCACTCCTAAGTACTATGGCTGAAAGTTTCAGTATATATTACAAATGTCAAAAATGTTCTTATAATTCATCCTAGCCATTTAACTTCCAGAAATTTATTGTGATAAAATAATAATTTATAAAAAGACTTATCTATAATGGTGTTTTGAAACATTGTGTTTATTGGCCAGAGTTGGAAACAGCTTATTAAATAAGCTGGTGGTTCACATGCTGCAATCTATGGTGTAGAGAAATATTTAATGTCATTGAATATTATTCATAGCATATTGTTATCAAAAAGGTTACAAAACAGGGTGTATAGTATTGTTACATTTTTCTAAAAAAAGTGTGTGTGGGGTGTGTGTGAAGAAGAAAACAAAATATAACCAGTAATTTTCTTATGATTGTGCAATTGCTGTTGGGTTTTATTTTTTCTCTGTACTTTTAAGTTTGGTATATACATTTGCTCTTTAAAAGTACATTAATTTTTAAAGCAGAAGCATGAATAAGAAAACATAGCAAAACTTGCCAAAGCCACTAGTTCTGAAAGGATTCAAAGAACTCTGCCTTAATAGTATCCTTAGTTTATTCTAAAAATCAGTTTCTCTGTCTCTATCTACTATAAAAATTGAATCACTTACTTATTAGTTTGTTGATGCCAGAGTAAAAATGAGACAACTAAATATTTTAAAGTATTTTATCCATTTTCAAACAGATATATACATGTAATTACTTATATAGGATTGTAGGAATTATTTTATAAGGAACAACGAAAGAAACAAACAAATCACTATTAGAATCAGATTCTTAGAATGTAGGATGAAAAACTTGAAAATAAATTTAATTTAGTAACGTTTAGAACAGTGATAACTGAAAGGAAGTCTAAGAATACCAGGTTAAGGCAACATAAACCCACTGCTGCATTCCTGAAAGGAGTAAAAAATGAAAAGCTTTAATTTCATGTAGCTGCAGCTATCTATTTACACATGCTTATGTATTTAAAATGTATATACACATACATATTTATTTACCGTTAATACACAGTATTAATTCACACCTTTAGAAAGAGCTATATTAATACCTGCAGCATAGATACTGACATTATTATGAGTTTGTTTTCTTTCTCAAAAGCTGTGATACAGATGATAGGCCAGGAATAACATATACATTCTACAAAACAGCTGCCGTGTGCTCTTCAGGCTTAAGGTGATGTTTAATGTCCAATCATGTTTCAAATTAAATAGTGCTCCAATGAGTTCTTCTGTTACGTGAGAACAAAAAGAAAACCGGAGAATGCAAGTAATAACTGAGTTTTCATTTTTGTGTTCTTAGCCACGAAGCACATCCTGCAAACCCCACAACTTTTTTTTGGTATTTTAGACTATTTCTGTAAAATAGAAGATAGACATAGAGTCTATGATGCTGCCGCAGTCTCTCAACTGTTTTATGATCATTTTTATCTCATTTTAGTCATGGTATTTGTATGAAAATCCTAAGACCACACAAACCAAATGTTTTGGAGGAATAACAGGAACCGAGGGAGACCCATTGCTTGATGCTTTTTGTACCCTGGTTTCACTTGGGGATCTCTGTGAAGTGCAGGTGCACGACCTGTGTTCTTTCAGAACCGAGCTTGTGAAGTGCAGCCCTTTTCTAACTGCTGGGTTCCGTGGTTCCTACTCACTCTGCGAGGGTCTAATCACAGCCCGGTCACACCCTCCCGCACCGTGGGTGTTGCAGGGAGGGCGCTGTCCCCACCCTGGACCTCGCACACAGGTGGTCTGAGACACCTCAGGTGAAGCTCTGGGCAACAGCCCCAAGGCTGTCCAGTGTGCAGACTGAGTCGTTTGCCGTGTCGTGTGTCCGAGTGTGTCATGAAACACGCTTTCCTTCCACTCCACTACACATGCACACCACACCGCACACACTGTCCATGCTCACCACACACATCACACACATATACCATACACACACTATATGCACACTCACACACCACACCACACATAGTCATACACCACAGACACCACACACCCCCACACACACTGAACAACTTTTAAAAGCCAGCTGCTATGCACTTCACTATGAAAAAGAAACGTGCCACATTTTACCTGCCTTTACACACCTGCCTATGATCTCAGTGTGCCTCTGTTCTTACAATGATGGTGTTTTGTGTGATTGCAACACATTTGTTAGGACAAATAAGATCTTCCAAGAGACATAGAAATGGCTTGTTACCAATAAGAGTTAGGGACATGCAGAATACAAAATAAAATATAATAAATCGATTTAAAAATTATAGAATCATGACAAGAAAGCAAATTCATACATATCTAGAATGCGATCAATTTAAATACACATTTTCTCTTATCTAGGGAATATTTTTACCACTCTGAAAAGTACAGAGAATAATTTTAAATTTGTATACTAGCTACTTAGAAAAAACAGAAATGAATATGAAAAAAATTAACGTTTTCTTTTTTAAGAAAATAAAACTATGTTAATATTCACATAAACTCCACCAATTACATTGCTAACATTCATTCCCCAGAGATAATCACTGTATTTTGAAGTTGGTGAGTATCCATTTTATAAAGTGCTTTTTGCACTTTGCATATATATGCACACACACACATACATAATATATATATTTTTTCAACTTGTTGTGGACACCCCATTTGTGGACACCCAAATTATGCAAGTGGCCACTGCAAATGCAGACCTTTCCTTTCAAACTTTTGCATAATATTCCATTGTCCGTGTCTCGACATTTTCATCTATATTTTCTTGTTGATGAACATTTAGATTGCCCCAATTTTTTGCTTTCATAAACCAGGCTACAGTGAAGGTCCGTGGCCAGGTGTCCTGTGGGTGGGCTGACAGTTCTTCAGGGGTGGGGTTGCTGGGTCACAGGTTATGCACACGCCCACTTTCCTAAAGTCCCCATGTCCCTCCCTTGGGACAGTGCAGGGCCTGTGCCATGAGTGGTGCTTCACAGTTACCTGTCTTGCCCTGGGTCAGTTCCCTGTAAAAGTCTGGGCCAAAAGTCCCCTAGTGTCACCGTTTCTCACAGTAACTGGTTGTTTTCCACATGATGACGGTGAACCTTTTCACCATTTCCTTACTGGATAATTCTCACAAATGCTGGGTCACATCTTCCCATCAGGAGAACAGGATTCGCGTGAGCTCTGGAGTCTGTTCTCAGTTTCCCCCAGGATGTGGCCAGGCTACTGTATTGGATCAGTCTTTCAATACATGACCAATGATCTGATTATGTATTAAATTTCCATGAGTTACATCTTATCCAGTGTTTCTGTACTTAGAAGGAGGAACTCATCAGATGCCCAGTTTACAACATTTTATATAGCAAACGTGTCCTGTAGGTCAGGGGTCAGCAGAATTTTCTGTAAATGCCCAGGTAGTAACTATTTTCGATTTTGTGTGTTTCCTGTCTCCATCACACCTACCCAATTCTGTTATCATGGCACAAAAGCAGCGTGAACAATGGATAAATCCATGTGAGTCCCAGTAAATCCATGGGCCACAGCTGGTGACCTCTGTTTCACGTGTAAAGAATAAGCTTCTGAAAGCCTATTGTAACATGATATATACTAAGAAATGCCTGCTTAAAATAAGAATCATGTAACTTGCCGTCCCCTTTCAGGAATAGAAATCTGTAGAACTATTCAAAGTTAGCTTCCTTAGCTAATTAAAACAAATTAATAATTTCCTCCCAATTATGTGCACCAAAGACAATCAGCTTTTAATTTCTCAGCAATGTCCTCTGTGTGTGCTTGTGTGTTTGTACTTCTTTATGTGTGCATGTGTGTGTGCTTGTGTGTGCATGCATGTGCGTGCACACTTGTGTGTGCACACTTGTGTGTGTGTGTGATTTTCAGCATGACTCCTGGAAGCATGTGAGAGGAAGGGAGCCCCTTCCCCACTGGTTTGTTTTTCTCTCTGAACGCAGGAAGCAGAAGTGTGTTTGTTTTTGCAGGATTCCCACTCTTGGTGTGTTGACATTAGGCTTAGGTGAGCAGCTCTTTCTAAAGCCCGCAGCCATTCACAGGCTCTGACGTCTGGCGCGTTTGCAAGTTCATGAGTAAACCAGTCCTTTCCAGCATTTGCTCTGGTCCAGTTCACTCAGGAATGCGGAGCCGCATCATTGCCTGAGGCGTCCTGACAGAAGGAGGTGAGGGAGAGCCTCTGCCCACCCCACGACCTCTCTCGACTGTGACCAGCACCGCTGTGCGATCTGTCAGAGGAAAGCCTCGCCAGCCCACGTGCGTTTCATTGAATGAGTACGTGGCAGAGCTACGAGAAGTCACTGAAGAAAACTGGTGTCTGGGGAAGGTGTTCTTGGCCGTGAGCGCTGCAGCTTCCACTTGACTCCTCTGGAGAAAGCGGGGTGCTGTGGTGAGGAGATGACGGGACCAAATGACAGGGGCTTTCCTTTGGGTCCCAGCCCTTCCATCAGATGTGGCCTCTGGCAGGAACTGAGGACCGTCACACATTGTACCCAACTAGTGACAATCAACCCTGTACCCACATACATGTATAATAAACTGTCTTTAAAATAAATAAATAACCCCCTCCACTTCCCCGCAGGCCCTGTCACACCCAGAAGGCACTGTGGCAAGTGTCCACGAGAGACTTTCCCTGCACCCTCCGACCTCCCCAGGCCACAGCCTCCCGGCCGACAAGGCCACTGGGAGGCCACTGAGGCCCGGCCCTAGAATCCAGGACACAGCCCGCACTTCCAGAAGCAGCTTCTGCCACAGGGAGCCTCGGCCCCTCCCGGGCGCAGGCCACTGCTGGCCATGGAGGCTGCCTACTGCCCTCCAGGCCCGGGGCATCGTTCCCGTCCCCTCAGCCGCCTCCTGGCCTGAGATATCCACCCGGGCACGACACGTCAGCAAAGTGCGCGCCGCATGCAGTGCTCCTCACACGGACCCGGATCACCCCCAGCCTGGCCACTCTGTCCCCGAGACCTCATCACTGCCCCTCACCCCCTCCCCTCCCAGCCACCCCGCACCTATGGCCCAGCCTTGTCTACACACCAGCAGAACCACTTGCCAGTGCATGCCGGGCACAGAATCCCCGGGGCTCCCTCTTCCTGGGCCAGGCCCTGATGTCCACATCTCCCAGTTCCTCGTTTCTATCTGCTGATGACAGCAGTCAAACATGCGCCGTCTATGAGGGGTCATACTGAAGGCCTGGACAAGCCATCGCCTGCTGGTGATCGTCGACTGACCCGCCAGCCACCCCGTCCATGGGAAGCAGACCTCTTTCTCCCTGCAGATCTCCTGCCGTCCTCGTGAACAATACCTGACGACAATTTAACTCCGCTGTCTCCGAAAGCAGCAGCTCTAGAAGCCCGGTTTCTGGGGAAACGTCTTCGCGTTCGCTTCTGCAGCTGCATTCCACCTGCCCCGCCTGTGCGTGTACACACTCGTCCCAGGTCCTTCCTTATGGCTTCTGTCCCTCTTCGTGCAACACCTCACTCTGCGTGTCTTCTGACAGTGACAAGAGGTCAAGGGCACAGGTTACGACTGCGGGCAAGGGTGGACACCAGGATGGCAGCCTTAGACGACATTAGTGAAGTTTCTGTGCCCAACACAGAGAACACGCTCAGCAGCGTTGGCTGTGACTGTCATCTCTGGTCTCCTCAGGCAACTCTCTGCTGACATTCACCACTGTCCTCAAAACACCATTCGGAGTCCCTCTCTCTTACTGTGTCTCCCCAGTCCACCTGCACCTAAGTTCTCCTTCCAGGTCCTGTGACTGTGTCCAAGCCGGTGTCACCCGCAGAGGGAGGCCCACCCTTGTCAGTACAAGGACAAGTCCTCCCCGCTGAGCCCACGCTCCAGGCTCCTCTGTGCCTTCCACAATTCCACGCTGTCAGGACTCCCCCTCTCGATCTTCCTCCACTCGCACCCCAGTCCACTAATTGCTTCCCCAAAAGTCACATGTCTGATCAAGGCGGCCTATCTGAAAAAAAACACAAAAAGAATTTCACTGAGTCCTGGGTTTTTCTGTGGCTGTTTCTCATAGAATATCCTTCAGTAAAACAACACGAACGTTTACTGATTGACCTTACAGGGTCCCATTATATTGGAACATTGAAATTCCCAGAGAAAACTATAGAATAAATAAAAATTACAAATTAAAAAGCCTATAACGGCCAAATCCCACTAGAAGTTGGCTAACGGCGCAAGCCTGTGCATCCGGCTCGGTGATCGAATGAGAGATGGAAGCAGACGTTCTGGTCTTGCTGATGCAGATCATCGTCTCTGTCCACCTGGAGAAGCAGAACCCGATGGAAACACATGCACGGGAGGCTACTCTTCTGCAGTCCGGGGCTTTCTAGAACAGACAACAAAAGAGGTTCCCTTTCGTAGGGATCTAGGGGAAGTCTCAGTGATCAGGGTCACTTGACGGAACCTGCTGAATCTAAGAGGCACAATCTCTCGGCTGCTCATGCGGCCACGACCCCAAGTGGATCTGCCTTGGGGGTCAGAAAGGTCAAGTTCACCCACCACCAGGTGAACAGGCACAGCTCCTGGAAGAGGGGTGTCCAGGATAGCTAATTGGGTCTGTATTGATCTTGTCTTGGAAGACAAGGAAAAAGGACCACAAAGTCAATCGACCTATGCGAATTATCCACAGAGCATTAGACGTTATTCCACAGGTATTCATGGAGCACCTGCTGTATGTCAGCACCTGGCACACAGCAGCTAACACTGACGAAAGGTGCTTCTGGTGATATCTGGACGAGCCTCGGTCCTGCCGGCCCTGCCCTCTCCTGCAGGTCTGGAGTCAGGCCCCATCCAGAGCTTGTCTTGTCGGCAGCTGCTTTTGTCATCGGTTTCATATCATCCAAACCATAATTGCCCACAATTTTCCAGGAGCAGTTCTAGGCACCAGGGGTGCAGTGGTGGATCAGACAGATAGAATGCCTGCCCTCCACACAGATGCCAGAACTACTTTTCTTAAGTGAAAAACGATTGTGTTTCCTCTGCTAAAAATCCTCAGTAATCCCATCAGGGACAACTAAGCCCAAGCCCTCTGTGTCTCCAAGCAGGAGCAGGAGCAGGAGGGAGAAAATCCAATCCCCATCAGGGATCCGGCTTTCAGAAGTGCAAACCGAGGCTCTGACTCCATGTGCACTGCACCGAGGAGCTTCAAGCCAGGTGAGGAGTGTGTGTCTGGAAGTCTGGAAGGTTGATACAGCTGTGCTGTTCCTGCAGTCACCAGCTGCACACCCAAAGAACCCAGTTTCTCCCCAAAATCTACCGTTCGTTCTTGTTCTCCTTAATCCACCTGTTTAGTTTCATATGTTTAACTAAATTAAAAATTACGTTTAGTAAACATTGAATGCCCATTCCCCGTGAAGAGCACTGTGCTAGATCCTTGAGATGTACAGAGAAAATTCATACCCAAGTAGTTAATAATCACATTTTTATATTCTGCAAAACCACATTCAAATATAGAAAGGACTTGTGTTTTGCACAGAAATGTAGAATTTCATTATTTCAAACACCAGGTAAAAAAGGCAGGGCTGTTCTGTGGTTCGGTCTCCACCTCCACAATCACAGCATGCTTGCCACGTGCCTCAGAGCCTTTCTGCAGAACCTGGAGATCAACCACGCTTCCCTGGCTTAGGTTCAGGCCAGAGAGCAGTACCCAGATCTTCAGAAAGTAGAATAATCTTTAGGATAAGAGCTTCTGCCTGACAGAAAAGAATCTAGAGCTCATTAGGTATTTTCATGAAAATATACTATTAAGTATTGTTAACATTTAACATTAAAGAATAATTTTAGACATACTGTATAATCAATTTTTATTTGGGTAGGAATTGTTGACTTAGGTTAGAGCAGTGCCCAGAGGCAGCCCTGTAGTCCACTAACTAGACTCATGAAGCAAGAATCTCCAATTTTAAATGCATTTATGCACTTTAAGCTATCAATTGTGTATGTAGATATGATGACCAATGAGACCTTCTGAATGACCGCTGAAGTCTGTGAGCTCGTGTTGTAATAAAAAGAAGGTCGGTTGACAAACAGCCACAAGACAAGGTAGAAAAGACAGGTGGCAATAAAAATGGACAGCACTAGCATGAGAAAGACATCACTTTGGTGGGGTAAAGGGGACAAGAAGGGGAGCTTCATGAAATAATGGATTTGCAATAGGCAATGAAAGCAAAGATACATGAGAGTCAGGAAAGAATGGATGAATTCAGAAAAGGCCAAGGACTTAAACGTGAGTGACCGGGTGGGATGCATGTAAAACCGTGAAGAAAAGAACCCAGAAATGGCAGTGGGGCTCAGACACGTCCTGGAAATGTTGGTGGAATCAGAGTTGAGGACTGCAGGGCTAAGGACTCTGGACTGCGTCCTGTCGCTGTGACTCTAGGATCTTGGCACACTGTTTTCTGGTGTGAGGCGGCTTAGCTGCAAATCGATGCCCACCATTTGGAATGTCTGTGCTCTGACTTTCAATTTGGGGATAATATCATAAACTGCTTATTTTCTGTGTTCATATCTCATCGGAAATGGCAGGTCCTCCAGAGAGGGTAGGGACCGCGTGTGCCTCTGCCCCAGGCTCCCTGGAGGGTGACTTGTAGGGCCTTTGAGATGCCATGAAGGGCTCTTCAGAGTGAGGCTGCAATTTAGACAGGGACTGCTTTTTTAGTCATAACACCTCAAATTCACAATCTTAATTTAGTGAAACTCTACCCACCTATTTCCATGTATTTTTAAATGTTAACTAACAGACGGAGAATTTATTTTATTTATATATGCATAGAATATAGCAAAACTGTTAAAGAAAAAGAAAAATAGACCGTATCTACACCAGTGAGGGGAATCAGGAGAGACCCGTGGCTCTCCTGGCCATGACGCCGTGGAACCCAGACCTTGTCCAGTTGTGTTCAGTCCTTCATTCTGTGCATTGTGTACGTGGGGCCAGCCAGTGGGCAATCGTGAGATGTTCTGTCTGGGATCTTTCTTTCAAGAGTATTCTTGTATGAAAAACTGTTTCAGTTCTTTGGTAGTCTCCATCTAGGCCATGCCAGTTTTTTGGAACACAGTGTTAGTTTCAAAGCCGGTTAAAGAAATATAAACACCATCTTTACTAAGCATTTTATGTAAGGTTGGGATTACCATTCAACAGGTTTTATTTCCTCTCAATTTTCCTAAATAGCAATGGGAGGGGTAGAAGAAGGGGAGATGCCTTGTGTAAGAAATTAAGCCAACAGCTGCCACCATGTACTAAGAGCAGAGAAGGGACAGCAGAAATCCCAGTGGGGCAGAACAGCAGGCTTGGCCCATGGTCCTTCTGTGGGGACAACTCCAAGGTTATGCTCAGTGATTAAAATCGTACTAGAGTTACTCAGGAACATTTCAATTTTTAACAAAATTATTATTCCTAAAGCAAGAAAACAGGTAGTTTTCTATTAAAGAAATGCTAAATGCAAGAAGTTGCTTGTACTTAAAGAGTATTATAATTACTCGAAAATTGTACTCCTCAGAAACGCCTGATTCACAGAAAAATGCCAGATCAATGGGGCGTTGTTGCTGTACTTGGATGAAATTTTTCATAAGGCTGGGTGGATGTGTTCTATTCCAAGCAAATCTTGTGCGTCTACAACCCAAGTTATTCCTTTCAAATGAGCCTGGTGACCATCACGTAGATACTCACAAAGAAACATCTTTAAAAACTGGAATACTTTGCATCTATTCACAGCCACATGCTCACATAACCCAAAATACCCACAGTATTAACTTGATTGAGAAGGCGGAGCAGCGGCAAAACAACTTTAAACAAAATGGTTTGACGCAGGAAGTCCCAGTTCGTTAGGCCCCTATTTAGAATGCATTGATTGAGAATCCAAGCTTCGAGGACCAGCGCATGCCAAAGTTAGACACAGCAGATGTCCCTGTCTACGCTTCATTCATGGGAACTACACTTGGCCTGATCGTTTCTCTTAGTAACTATGATGTCACTATGCAAACAGCTTGAAAGAAAAATAGCAAAGGGAAATTTATAAAAACTGTGTGTGCAGTAGTTGTGTCTTGCATTTTGGAGAAATTTCCTATCATAACTAGAAATTTCACTATGCTCATTATACAAACCAAATGTTAGAATGAAGAGTTTAAAACAGACATTTAAAGCCTGAAAACTAAATTAACACTTTCGTTTTGATCTTTTCAATTTATTGAAAGTCTTCTGGAATCTATTAATACTTCATATATAAAGAAAAGAATATTTAAGTTTTATAAAGCCAAGTTTGGAATAAGGCAAACGGAGTACTGGAAGATTAGGAAGATCTGGGGCTCATGTCAGTCTATCCTAAATAATTCACTTATCCCAAGAGTCAGATTCATTTACCTAATAAGAAAACTTTCTTTCAAGAAAATACAAGTCAGAATAAAAGCACCTTTTTCTTGCAGACTCAGTTGTGCCAATTGACATATAAGCTGATACTTTTGACTCAAACTGAAAATGAATTATGTCTTCAAATTTGCCAACGACTACTCTGCTGTGCTCAGCCCTTCACTTACTGTGAGGCTGAAACTTGCCAAAGCATGTAGTACTTAAGCTCATGAAAAATAGTGTGAAGAGTGTCTCACCCCCGTCATCTATGCCTGTGACCCACCGCTTGTCTTGTCTTTCTCTAGCAGCACGAGGAGAGATCAGCTGCCGCAGCAGAGAGGGTGGAGGCAGACTCAGGGTGCTGGGGATGTCTGGGACCATCCGTATCCTGTGCACTTCTGGGAGGCAGAGGGCTGAAAAGCAACAGCAGGACCCATCCCGCACCCTGTCTCCCTGGTCAGCTTTTCCCAGCCGGTTTCCTCGTTTTATGGTGGGGTGCGGGGGGGGGGGGTGGTAGACCAGATGATCCCTCAGGGTTCTTCCAGCTGTAGGACCTGGCTGTTCTGGTTTATCATCTTTCCAATGACAGCCCAGAATTAGACTTTTGTTACCAACATGGAGGGTCTTTTCCTCCCAGAGTGGACATGATTGACAAGGCTGTTCTCTATACTGGAAAATCAGAGACATTGGAGAACGTGCCCCATCCTGCTCCAGTGAGCTCCTCAAAGGCCATGAATAGATTCCCCTCTGTGCATCTAGAACCTCTACAGGTTCCTGGCTTGTGGTACGCACTTATTAAATTTTC
Source organism: Cynocephalus volans (assembly GCF_027409185.1). Lineage (NCBI taxonomy): Eukaryota > Metazoa > Chordata > Mammalia > Dermoptera > Cynocephalidae > Cynocephalus > Cynocephalus volans. The sequence continues at coordinate 1,277,134 of NC_084473.1, read as the reverse complement.
ATTGATTAATATACTCTCCTTTGTTATTGAACCGTCTTATATATTTAAGCACTTTCTAAAAAATATCTAGTTTTTACAAAACAAAAATTAATGTCATTATTTTCATAGAAGGTGCTTGTTTTTGTGTTTCTTTGTGACCATCCGCAAGAGGGTCGTGAACTGTGTTTGAAAGGGATAATCTGGCTTGTAGAGATGTGGGAGAAATTGTCAGAGGAGACTGAGTTCACCTAGCCTCCCACTTTATTTATTATTTTCAGACTCAGAAATTAGAACTATGTATTTAGTTTGGTGATATTAAGATTGACAAATGCTTAGTAGGAAAAACATAAAACTTAGTAAATATACCTGAAAATGATTAAGATCTGTAAGATAATGCAAATGTATAGAACATTGTAACATAAACACAAATAAATTATTAACAAGCAAAAAGCCAATGATGGATGAAACAATTTAAAATACTTTTCAAAATTTGGGAATTGGGTGGAATAATAATAGTGAATACTTTTTAAAGTACATCTTGAAATGCAGGCTATAGAGGAAAAGAAAAAAAATAACATTTTCTTAGATTTTCGTCTAACGTGTATAGAGATGAACTAACTGAAAATAGCAATATTTTTTAGATCTATCAGAGAATTGAGGCACAGGGCTAACTGCTGTCCTGAAAACTAGAGAGACAGACAGGCAGATCCAAGGAACCACAGCTGGAGCCAGCGCTGGCAGGAACACGTAATCTAATTGCTGGGACTGGGTGTAAAGACTGAGAGGTAGAAAGCCCTTTTGGCCCAGCCATGGGGTGGGGGGCACAGCTCCTATGAGATTTACCTCCAGGAGCCCCAGCAGGTTCTTAGGGTGAAGATCAGAGAGAATCAATCCCCTTGTGCTTCCAGCGGGGGGTGGGTGGGGCAGGGGGCAGAACTCTGTTTTCTTCTGAGGAGACATGACCACAAGGGAAAATCTCTTGCCAGAGTCTGACCAACTGGGGCTGTAGCAGGACCTAATCCACTGGGGGAAGGAAAATACCAACTCCACAGCCTTCCTGTATCACTGGGGGTGGAGTGGGAGGCAGCAAGAAGCACCTGCCAAGGTCACCGTCAAGGACACTAGAGGAAACTTTAGCCCTGACACCTATGGCCACAACAAACAGGGAACACTGTCCAACTCCTGGTCAGACACATATGTAAGCTCACGCTAAAGACCTGTCCAACTCCACTGTTTTAATCCAGTACATCATGTCTGGCTTCCAACAGAAAATTGCAAGGCATGCTACAAGAAAAAACACAGTCTGAAGAGACAGAGCAAGCATCAAACCAGATTCAGATTGACACAAATCTTGGAATTATCACACAGGGATTTAAAGAACCTATGGTCAATATGTTAGGGCTATAATGGAAAAAGTGGACAACATGCAAGAACAGATGGTAATGTAAGCAGAGAAATGGAAACTCTAAGGAAGAATCAAAAAGAAATGCTAGAAATCAAAAACATTGTAGCAGAAATGAAGAATGTTTTGATAGACTCATCAGTAGACTGGACATAGCCAAAGAAAGAACAAGAGAACTTATGGATATGTCAACAGAAACTTCCTAAACTGAAAGGCAAAGAGCAAAGAGAATGAAAAAACCAGAACGTCGAGGAACTGTTGGACATCTACAAAAGCTGTAGCATCTGTGTGATAGATACCAGAAGGAGAAAAAAGAAAGAAAGAAAGGAAAAGAAAAAAAAAAAAAAAATATATATATATATATATATATATATATATATATATATATATATATATATATATATATATATATATATATATATATATATATATATATATTAGAAGTAGTAATGGTTAGCTAAGGATTTCCAGATTTAATGACAGTTATCAAACCACAGGTCCAAGAAGCCCAGAAAACATCAAGCAGGATAAATACCAAAAAACTATACCCAAGCTTACTATATTCAAATCTTAGAAACCCAAAGACAATGAGAAAGTCTTAAAGGCATCCAGAGGAATAAAATCCACCTCACCTAGAGGAGAACAAGGATAAAAATTACACTAGCCTTTCATTCACAAATTATGTGTGCAAGAAAACAGTGGGGTAGGATATTTGAAGTGTTGGAAGAAAAAAATAACTATCAACCTAGAATTCTGTATCCAGCAAAATTATCCTTCAAAAATGAAGGAGAAATAAAGATTTTCTCAGACAAACAAAAATTAATGAAATTTGTGGCCAGAATATCTGCCCTGTGAGAAAAGTTGAAAGTTCTTCAGAGAAAAAGAATTTGATAGTTCTGAATCTTAGGTCTTCATGAAGTAAGAGTGTTAGAGAAGGAATAAAAGAAAGGAAATTTTAGGGCAGTGAAATTATTCTGCATGGTACTATAATGGTGGTTACGGGCCATTGCACGCTTGTCAAAACTCATGGAACCATACAACATAAAGATGAATAATGTAAACTATGAAGTTTAGTTAATAATAATATACCAGTATTGACTCATCAACTGTAACAAATGTATCACTAATGCAACATGTAAATAATAGGGGAAGGCAAAATGGGGATACCAGGAGCTCGCTTTACTTTCTGCTCAATTTTGCTATAAACATAAAACTGCTCTAAATACATAAAGTTTATAAACTTAAAAACACTAAATGGCAAGAAATAAAGGCATCTCACCTGTTCCCTAGAAAAATTTATATCCCCGCCTATCACTACTTCAGACAATACGATATTACTGCATCTTCAAGGAGAATAACATATTTTAGCATTGTTTTGTCTATTTATACTCATCATACACATGTGTGTTTCTGTGTCTGTTTGCATATAGACATGCACATGTGTGTTTAATGGAGGTTCAGGATCTTGAGGAAAAGTGAATTGGTTAATATGACAGAGAGCTCTTTCTTGAGAATAAAGAAAGATGAGACAATTTGATTTTTGTTATGGCAATGTGAAAACCCTTCATCTTTCCTGTTGAATTTCATTTGCATGTCTCTGTTGTAAGGCAACTAGCCAAGGGGGTCTGGTTGAACATTTGGTGATTATTAGACTTTAGAAACTAAATTATAAATTTGGACTCATCTCTTGTTGGGCTGACAGATGGAGCTCAGATACATGCATTTTTGCTATCCACATTGAACTACTATTGATTTTTAACGATTTCATAAACTTCAAAAATTGCTTTTAAGAGCATAAAGGATGATTACACTCACAAAAGGAACCACGCTGCTTCATCTAGAACTTGGAGTTCAGGGCAATTAAGGATAAATAATCTCTTTTCATGGGAATGAAGAAAATCTGGGTTGAAGGACTTCTCAGACTGCAAGGTGGGACTGCCAAAGTGAATCAAAGAAAAACTTGAACCACAGTGATTCTTGTGTGAAATCCCCTCTGTTCTTGCAAACTACTTATGCACTTTTCTAGAACATTCTTAGAAGTATCTAACCCACAGCAGAAACCTTAGCTCATCATCTACAGAAGGCCTCCAGTCCGGGGATAACACAATGGCCTCACTCATCAGAGCTGAGTTTTTCAGATTTAGATGGAAAGAAGGCACCAGTACCCTCTGACCTCAATCCCAGCCTCCTTTGTTGCCATAATATTAAACTCTGTTACAGAATCACTTGGACTACAGGAGCACACGAAACACATAGACCGCATGGACCCAAGGCAACTATCACCTCAGGACCACATAAACCACAGGACCACTTGGATTACAGGACCACGGGACCACATGGACCACAGGATTACAGGACCACATGGACTATGGGACAACAGGACCACAGGACTACATGAACCACAGGAACACTGGACCACAAAACTACATGGACCACAGGAACACATGGACCACATGGGCCACAGGACCACAAAACTAGATGGACCACAGGACAACATGGACTATGGGACAACAGGACCAAAGGACCACAAAACTACATGGGCCACAGGACTATATGAACCACATGGGTCACATGGACCACAAGGGCCATGAGACCACAGGACTACATGGACTATAGCATCTCATGGACCATAGGACCACTGGATCATATGAACCACATAGATCACATGGACCACATGGGCAATAGGACCACAGGACTACATGAACTATGGGATCTCATGGACCACAGGAACACAAGAATACAGGGATCACAGGTCCACAGGACCACAGAACCACATGGGCCATGGGAGCACATGGACCATAGGACTACATGGACTATAGCATCTCATTGACCACAGGACCACTGGATCATATGAACCACATAGATCACATGAGCAATAAGACCATAGGACTTCATGGACTACAGGATCTCGTGGACTACAAGAACACAGGACCACATGGACAACATGGACCACATAAATAACATGGATGGTGGGGGCCACAGGACCACAGGACCACATAGACCACAGGATCACAGAACCACATGACTCCAGGATAACAGGACCATGGAACCACGCGAACCACAGGACTACATGAACCACACAGATCACATAAACCACAGAACTACAGGACCACATGGACACGTGGGACACATGGGTCATAGGACCACAGAATCACATGGACCACAAGACCACAGAACAACATGGACCACAGGACCACAGAACTACATGGATTACAGGACCATATGGACCATAGGACCACAGGATCATATGAACCACTAGACAACATGGACCCCACAAACCACAGCTCCCTGGGCTTGTGACAATGTATAACTAGAAAGGTGTTGCTATTTTTTGTTTTCTTTATCACTTTTTCTGACATTTGGGAAGAGACAATACATTTCAATGTATATGATGTGTTAATGAGTCTAATTTAATAAGAACTTACTTCATTTTGCCATGCCTGGATCTTCAAGTAATATTGTGCTTTATCTGTTTTCCATATATCTGCCTTACATTGCAGATCTGTGTTGATTTTTCACCTGAGAACTCTTCACCGCTTTAACAGAATCCACCCATTTATTCACGAATTGTTCATTCTCTTGTTCCCTCTCCCTTCAACAAATTTTTGTTGACTTCCTTCCTGTAACATTTCTGGAGCAACAAAGATTATCAAGTCATGTTTCTGTCCCCAGGGAACTCTCAACCTCAGTACAATATCTGATTATCTAAGTTACATACAAATCTTCAGATTTTTAAAGTCATCATCTTTGAACACACAAGAGCCACAGATTCCAAATATTCTCCTTTTATTTACCCAAGGGCCCCCTCAACATTAACTAAGGCTAAATGAGACAGCAGAAAATTGGGGTTTTTTTTCCCTAAAAAAAGAAATTGCATTCCACTAGGTAATGGAGTAGAGTTGTGAGTTTGTATTTTACAAGACTCTGTTAAGAAATGTCCATAATTTCTCCTTTCACCTTTCCTGGAGACTGGTCGGCAGCAGCCTCGCCACTTTCATACTTGGAAGACAGCACTACAGGACCTTGATCAAGGTGAGAGTGTAAAGAATGGGTAAAGCATTTACCTAAGGCACGTGTTCATTGTGATGGCTTTTCCTGGAGGGCTGATGGAAGTCACGGGACAGGAGATGCTGCCCCTCCTGGCATGGTCACCAGGTCCTGCCTCATAGCAGGAACTTGTGTCTCCATTGACATTTCTTAAGACAATCAATGGGGGACAGAACATTTCCTCCAAAGTACTCTCAGGTGCCAACCAGGAAACACAGCAGGTCTTTGAGGCACTGAGCCACCTCAGGTTGGATTCATGTGGCCATTTGTGACAGTTCATGCATTCACCCTGAAATCATCCTCCTGACACCCCCACTTCCCCACAGCCACATCCGCCTCCATGTGCTCCCCTGGGGATGTCTGTACAGCCCCTTGCAGCACGTGCCATGTTTGTAGTTTGCCTCCCTCAAAGCACCCAGTATGCAGTTGCTACATAACTGTTTGGATGAATGGATGTAAATGAATAATTAATGATTCCTTGTCCATTAGTAGTTTCAGAGAGAGAGCAATGGGAAAGTCTCATATAAATCATCTTATGTTAATTGGAAAAACGATTAAGGTGATTCTCATGCATCTCTTCTTCATAGTATAAAAGGATATTTCATTTAACTCCAATCTTCACGTGAGACTTATTATGAAATCTAAATTTACTCTCTTATCTCCTGAACTTGGAGTAACCTAGCTGACTCAATCTTGCTTATTCATTATACACATATTCCATAAATATTAATAACTCAATATGCATCAGCTACTAAGAGAACACAGTGACAAGAAAAGAGTTCTGGCCTCAAAGTTATACAATCATGTAGCACAGGAAAAAGATATGTACATGAGAATTAAATGAAAAGCAATATATTTAAGTTAGAAGAGATGCACGGACAAAATAAAATATTCGTCATAGCACAGAGGACCAGGTGTACTGGGGCAATCGGGGAGGCTCCCTGGAGGAAAAGATGTTTTGCTGGAGACTCCCCTTTGCTCTCCAGCTCTTTTCATTCCCCGATTTTGCTCTGCTTTGTACCCCTGGACATGACTCCATCAGGCTTTCCAGGCTGAGAACTGGGTTTAGCCGATCAGAAGCCTCAGCAAGAAATCAGAGGGTGGGAAGGAGTAGAGGTTGGAGAGGTTGGACATGTTTTACTGTCCTGCCCCACCCAGTCCCACCAGGACAGCGCAGGGGCTGCGCCTCCCGTGGATCGACTCCCACCAGGCTCCCGCAATGGTCCTGTTTCCCTTCCCTCCTTTCTGACAGGGGTGCTGGCTGCTCTCACTGCTTCTAGATCTTGAGTGTTTTGCCATCCCTCAGTGGTTCCTTAATTTCCCCCACACTCTGCATATTCACTTCCATTGAGTTCCTTCAGCTGCGCTCTTTGGCGTGCACCCTGATTGCCGTACCTCAAAAGCAGAGACTCTCATTGTAAGGCAATAATCTGTGCAGAACTAGACCTAACGATGGGAATTTGCAGGAAGACAGACTCAGTTCCCAGAAAGAAAGAATTGTCTGATAATTAGAGTTTTCTGCAACAGCTGGATCACCTTTGTCGATGGCCTCCCTACCTCTGGGGTGAGTAGGGCTCTCCTGGGAATCTGGTTAAAAACACAGATGACCAAGCTTGAAGTCAGTGGGATGGCAGTGGGGACAGAGCGTGTGCATTTTAACAAGGCCCCAGGTGATCCTCAAGCAGGTGGACAAGGGCCCTATTTCAAGAAACTTTGAACTAGGAGCATGAAGTCGCTTCATTCAAGTACCCAACTGCACTGAGAGGACGGTTGTTGACATGGTCCCTTCTGATGGGGAGATTCTAGGATTCAGTAACCAAAACCCTTCTTTGGAAAGACAAATCTGCTTTGTACAAGCAAAATAGATAGGAGTCAAAGGAAGACCACTTAGGAAGTTTATAACTCATGCATGAGAGAAATAATACGTCCCTGCACAGGGTCAGTGGGAAGAGAAGAAACAGCTCCCCACCCCGTCCCCTCTGCTCCTGACCCTACGCTGGTCTCCCAGGAAAGCTGGTGCAGCTGCTCTCTCTGAGCTGGGCTGCAGGTGCCACCACTGCTCGTGAGCCCAGCCTTCAGTTCTCCACACACCCCTGGCTGCCTGTCTATACCAACACGCACCACCAGAACCTTTCAGCAAAGACTGTGCTTCTGGGCTTTGGTTTTGAAAAGCCATGTGGTTCCACGGCCAAGCCCCATGGGGAGTTCTCCAGGCAGATCTTCCAACCTGGCAGGGTTAGAATCGTCATATGGACACTGGCCGGAGGTCAACTAAACTATTTTAAAGGGACTGGAAATTGGAGAGTTCTGGAGAGAGTCAAGACCTTTAAATCGTATCCTGATTCTAATTGCCCTGGAAATTTTCCAATTTCCTTACAAATACAGCATGTGGAATGTGCAGCATTTGCCATTCTTCGAAGCAAAGCTGAGCTTCAACCGCTGATTTATCTTTGCCATGCTTTTTAGAAGTTTGGCCTTAAGCTTATGAGCACTAAAGTAGAAAAATGAGAGTAGCGTCCAACAAAACAAGCAAAGAATGGAGGAAGAAAAACGTGTGCAGGGATGACAAGATAAATAGGGGGGAGGCAGGGGCTCATCTTCCCAACCAAAGTGAAGTCACGGTCAAGGAAACCCGTTCAAACAACACAAAACACAACTCCTTCCTAAAGTTTCTCTCCTCCAATCAGGCCAGTACCTGGCCTACTAGTGTGATGGTTGCTCAGGTGGTTAAGGCAATACTCATCCTGCAAATGTCTGCTGAGGACCTGTTACGTGTCCCGCACAGACCAGATGCTGGGGAGCAAGACTGGAGGAGACTCAAAATTGGGCCGAGTGTTGAGACGCTGGGACGATGCAGGAAATGAGGCACCGCCCACCTACCGTCAAGACACCGTGTGCGTGTCCATCTCTAGGTTAGTTTTTCCTCTGTATTTTCCAAGTATACAGAGCACCTTTCATCCTATGTAACAAGGAATTATGAAGACTTAATTTCAAAAGTTGCTTAGTAATTGAATAAAACTTCTTATGTCGAAATTGTGGGAAAATATGCAACATCCTTAGAATAACATTGGAAAAAACACCAGATCATGAAAGTGGACAGCACTAATGATCCATGAGAGGGCACTTCAAAAAGTTCATGGGAAGATTTGTGTTAACTTCCAATTCCATTTCTCCATGAACTTTTCAAAGTATCCTTGTATGTATTCATGCTACTTTAAAAACTACAGTGTGCATGAATTAAATTATTAAGTTTAAAAATTATCTCAAACTGCCCACATCAAATGATCTTTTTTCTTGTACTAACTATACGAAAGCCCTTACCATGAGGGCTGGGAGAAAATTTCACATTTCAAAGCCCATGCCTTTATTGAATTACTGATGCATTTGGTGATGCCTGCTGTGCCACGGGCTATGCAGGAACTGTGAGGACACCAGGAAGTGACAGGAGCGTCTCAGGGCCTCCCTGCCCCACAGGGGACGTCAGCCGATGCACGATGGACACAGCAGGGTGCAGAGTCTAGTCTCTTACGGGAGGAGCAAAGTGTCCTGACACTCCCACTAGGTAGACATGATACTTAGTTGGTGATATTTTAGGTCACTTCATGAAAAATGTGGCATTTGAATTGAAAATAATTCAGAAAGATTTACAGGTTAAAAGGTGGTGAGATTAGAATTTCAGGTTAACATGAGTAAATAATGATGAAACTAATAACTTGATTGGGTGATACTCTAAGCATTGTTCCGTTGGGTCTTTATCAGAGCTCTCAGGGACAGAGGTTTTCACAAATATTTAGAAGAAGAACCACCTTAGAAAGTCCGGGCTTTCCCACGGACACGCAGTAATCACATGCAGTTGCCCAAGCCTAGACCTTCTGCCCGTAAAGGAACAGTGATTTTTCCTGCACAGGACCATGTCCTTTGGAATAAGGGATGAAAACGTGTCATTTCTCAAAAAGGAAAAACGGTATTTCTGAGAGACTCACAGGAGACATTAGAATGTAGAAGGAGCTGAAAAGGAGGACCCCGGAAGTGCCAAGAGGAAGACTTAACTGCAGCATCATGGCCACTGAGAAGGGACGTGCTAATGCTGGTGATTACAGGCTTTCCCAAAAGGGCCAGCGTGAGGGCCACGGATGAACCCCAGGACGGGATCCCGGTCTGTTCTGGCTTCGCCTCTTACATTGAGGACCCATCATGATGGCAAGCTCATAATGGTGGCCAAAATACTGCTGAATGATTCAATATATGCATAAACTAATTTACTTGATGGTTTCAGAACCACACATTGTCACAGACATAGGATAGGGTGTTGGCATTTCAGCAAACTCTTACATTACAATTGTGGCTCGTTACATTTACCAAAATACCTTGAAAATGCACTTAGATGTGCTCAGACAAGAACAAAAGAAAGAAAAGGAAGGAAGGAGGAAGGAGGGAGGAATTTGAGCACAAGACTGTCTACAGTGAGTGCGGATGGTAGAAAAAATTTAGACATATTTAGACACATTTTAGAGAATTACAAATAAAATTCAAATAACTAAGAACCGGCTGCTGGTAGGTGGCTGTTGGGAGCTCCGTACCCTGTGACAGTGAATGCTGGGTGAGTTTGTGGCAGGCGTCCGTGCGCAGGGACACAGGCTGCACTGTCTGGGAAACTGTAACATAGAATCTTCCATGTCTCTAAGATTTTATTATTCAGTGATATTTGGTATATACTTATGTAGGCCTGTTAGGTTTTGTCCACGTTTTATTTTTTTGTCAATTTGTTAATTTATTTTAATTAACAATTGACCTCCTAAGCTTCTTGATGGCTCGTGTCCCTGGTCCCGTAAGTCCTTTCCTCCCTGTGTTCTATGTTGCCCCAGTACAGCACCCCATGAGACACTGACCATTGAGCACAGCTGCAGCTGTGGGGTCTGCAAGTCCTGCCCAGCATCTGTGAGCATGTCAGTCATGGTGAGGACAGCAGAGGACTGTGTCCTTCATGTGTTGATGACAGAAGCCCAGCACGAGGCTGCATGCTCAGTCTGCAGGTTTCATATGCTTGTAATCTAACAAAGACTCCGTAATCCATGCGTTTAGCCGAAAGCAATCTCCCCTTTTCCAAAGAAGAACAAAACGCTGGCCCAGTGGCCTCCTAAGCTGGCGATACTCAGCCTGTTCATGGTTTTCAGCTCCACGAATCACACACAAATCCAGCCCAGCAGCGGAATCCCCTCAGCTGCAGACTTCAAGTTCCTTCAGAGCCTCCCGAAAAACGCAACATTTTGTGTGTTTAGCCCAAGCTATGCATGGGCTAAAGTGTTCAGAGAGGACAGATAGTAATTGGACAATATGTACTAGAAAGACCAAATATAAATTATCTGTCATTATGTTAAATATGTGATTCAGAGAAGTTACCTGCAATTTTCCCACGTGTCAGCCATTTGGGGCATCAGGCATGATTCAATGTCCTTGATTCTTTCACGATTGTCATTGAATGGAGTCGCTTTGAGGGACCTGCACCCTCTTGTTTCCAGATGATGACTAGTGTCTGGAAGTCGAGGACGGGGACTTCGTCGGGACTCCACGCGGTGCCGCCAGCCCCAGGACCGCGTGGCCATCGGCTGAGCCACTTCCACTCTGTCCTGCTCCGCACGTCATCGACTTCTCACCAAAGGTCTCTTCCAGGGAAACTCATGTTACTGTGAATAACACAGGAGAGGCTTTTTTGTTTTGAGAAAAATAAAACTACCAAAAAGTTCTCTGTAGTAGTTTACATGCTAGAAGACATTAAATCAAAAAACAAAACAAAACTTGTTTTTTCATCTATTTTTCCCTTTCTTAAACTGGGTGGTAATATAGGCATCCAAACAGCTGCTTTTAACTGCCGTTATTTTTTCAACTCCTTTTCTGTTGAAAAAACGGTAGACTGAATACTCTGAAAGAAGAAGAAAAAAAAAGCCTGACCAAGGAAAATTATTTGAAAACTAATTGGCTATTTAGACCCTTTTAGCTGTTAACACATGGATTCCCCTATTATGGTATTTTGAATACATATCCAAAGCAAAGAAAGAAAATAATCTGATCTGTGTTTTTGCAAATGGAGACAAGGGTGAACTTTTGTGCATATCTGAACAACCAGATTATTTGTCAAGGCTGCCGGTACATGCTGTACTTTGCTTCTGCATAAACCTCAGATAAGTGAATCAGAATAATGTAAGAAAACATGAGATGTCATCTTGACCACGAACCCATTTCTCAAAGGGACTGCTGAACTTCTCCACAACAAGATGAATCAACACACACTTGCAGACACACACAGACACAGAGATGCACAGCACACACAGATACATACATAGGCACTCACAGATACAGACACATACAGACACACATAGATACACACAGACAGGCACACAGACACAAACACAGATACACACACTCACCGATACACAAACACACATACTCACAAACACACAGAAATACACACAAAGATACACACACATGCACACACAGAGATCCATACACAGAAACACACAGACTTATACACAGATACACACACAGATACACAAAGACACACACAGATACACACTCAGACACAGAGACATGCACGTAAACATTTTCAGGCTTTCCAGGGATGTGCATCAGAACACGTGGTCTGGACCTGAGACAAATGGAAGGCCAGAGTCCCGAGTGCTCCATGTGTGTGCTGACCTAGGAGACCTGTCATGGACCATGGACACTGAACATGGTTAATCCTTGGACCTTGCTCACGATGGTGACCCATGCACTCTGGCCCCCTTTAGCCTATTTCCAAACCTCTAGAAGGGACAAGGGCATTGTAGTCCTGTTGGAACAATAAGTCTCAAGTCTAGAGGTACGCCTTCACCAGCCTCTGAGGGCGGGGAGGAGGGTCTAGTCCACCAGCGGGCTGAGGGAGTTGTGTGCAGAGGACATTGGAACATAGAGACACATTTCCTATCATTGTAGGAATAAGATCAGTACTCAAGTTAGATGTGTCATCTCTGGGGAGGCTGTGGAAATGTGCAATGGACAGTGTATCTGGATTATCTGAAAATGTTTGGGGCCGGCCCCATTGCTCACTCGGGAGAGTGCGGCGCTGGTAGTGCCAAGGCCGCGGGTTCGGATCCTATACGGGGATGGCCTGTGCGCTCACTGGCTAAGCGTGGTGTGGACCACACCGTGCCGAGGGTTGCGATCCCCTTACTGGTCAGGAAAAAAAAAAAAAAAAAGAAAATGTTTGGAGAGCTAAGCCTCTGAGCGCTTTGCCTGTATTCAGCCTGAATTTCACACTGTGGGTGTTTGTAATAACCTATGTATCGTGAGCCATTAGTAAATCTGAAACTGTTGTAATTTCCTGAGCTTGGTTATTCCGTTTCAGCCTCCGGACAAAGGAGTGTCTTTAGAGAAAAAGGAGCCTCTGTGAACTCTTCAGGCCTCTGAGACCGAGGGAACAGAACTCTGGAGGGGACGTTGCTGGGATGGTAGTGACCCGACCCCAGCAGAGCCGGGATGGCCTTTGCAGTAGGAATGCATTCTGTCTGAACAGGTTAGGCCACCATGAGGCATTCTTAACTGTGGCCAGAGCAGCTTATTTCAATTTCTGCTCAATTGAAAATATGCTGCAAAGTAGCAACCAGCCTACCTTCCTGTACCAGTACTTTAGAAACAGGACTTCAAAAGTGATTCACTGTGGCTTTCTTAGGAAAATTACGATTTTCTACCTTACACTATACATACATTTTTATGGATTTTATTTCCACAAGATTATGAATTCTTGAGAGTTTGACACTTGCTTTGACCAGGTCTATAATTTTAGGATCTGGCATTATAACAGAAATGAAGGATGGATTCCATGACCGTGTGGCACGTGACTTGCTACAGGTACAGGAGTCCATGCTCCTGACTGACAGCACTTTCTGTTATGTACTTCGGAAGACAGTTAGCACCAGACTTCATAAAAGTGGACATTTCAGCACCTGGAGCAGGTGGAAGAGTCAGCCCTGCTCTCAACAGAGCACTTGGCACCCAGGGGGCCCAGGACCATGGGCACATTAAAGTCCCTGTGCCCTAGGTCTCCAACTATAAAGAAAAGGTGATAAAATAGCTCCTAGAATTGAGGAGATGAGGGGATGAGGGGATGAGGGACAAGAAAATCTTGTAAAGATGAGATGGTGTAATGTCCCTCGCACACAAACATTAACAACTGTTGAAGGCAATTGTTATTTTGTCGGTCCCAGAACATCACATAAGCAGTTAACTCAGCGAGGTACTGTCTGGAGCACCAGGTAGGTGCAGGAGTTGGTGCTGAGCCTGTGAGGTGCTTAAAGGTCAAGGCAGAGAGTGACAGGGCTCTGTGGCAGTCCCAGCCTGGTGGGAGTGGAGGACGCGCTGCCAGAATAAATGTGAGACAGGAAGGCCCCGGCACAGGGGCGGGTGGGCCAGGAGAGGTCCCACGGGGAATGTGGTGTTTGAGCAGGACCTTAAAAAACTGACAGATTTAAGCAGACGTGGAAGTAAGGGCAGCTGCGTCAGAGGGAACAACGTGAGTGTGTTTGGGGGCAGAAAAGGTAGAGAAGCAAAAAAAAGCTCATTGTTTCATTTATACTATTTCCAACTGTAGGAGACCCAAATAGTGTGTGGCCATGAGATCTTCACGTCGCCTCCTTTCCTTCTGATGACAACCGTGTGCAGGGATGTCTGGTTTTCCATTATTCAGGTGAGGTAAAGTAGGTTCGGAGCGGCTAGACCACCGCTGTCACCGAGCCACGAGCTCGAGCATCTCACCTCGTTTGCTCCGTCCACGCTCTCTCTGTCCAGACCCCTCAGTGTCCTGTCCCTCCCCCACAGCCTCTGGCTCGGTGCTCAGCGGAGCTCGCTCCTGGGTCACTCCCAATAATTCCACACTCAGAAGAGTCCTACACTAGATCACAGATCACACGGTGCCCCTCCACACTCCACGTGCAAATTGTGCACATGGGGGATTCAGTGCTGACTCTGTGACACTGACAAGTTACTCACACTTGCGGAGCCTTTGCTTATTTTAATTTTTTTCTTTTAATTTATTTTTTCTTTATTGACCCATGATAATTGTATGCATTTGTGGGGCACCATGTGATATTGGGACATTTATTCAGTGTGCAGTGATCATATCAGGGTAATTAGCATCTCAAACATTTGTCACCTCTTTGTGTTGGGTTGGAGCCTCTGTTTACTTTTTTATTTCATGATATTAATAGCTACCACAGGGTTTTTTAAGGAGTACATGGAAACTCACACACACACACTCAAGCACATGCACAAACACAAGCACACACATGTGCACATGACATGCACACATGCATGGACAAACACACATACATGCACATGACACATGCACACCTATGTACACCTGTGTGTGTGCAAATGCACACACGTAGCCCTCAGGAAACATCAGGCCCATTTACTTCCTCTTTTGCTGAACAGGTAATAGGTCAGCATAACATGATGGTAAGCTAATTAGCAGAAAATAAAGATCTAGCAGCATTTGCTATGGCATCACTTGAATTGCTGCAGGTCCTATAAGAATTTGTTCCTAAACCTTGTACCCACGTGCTTTTAAGCATTTGCTGAGGGAACAGAGTTTAGCCTGACACTCCCCTCCCATGGCCATCATGGGATTTTTGGGTCTTCCTTCTCATGGACAGTGTGCCAGCAGAGCGGTAACATGCTGGGATCATCTCTGCAGGACAGAAGTGCCAGGTAGATGGAGACCTGGGAGATCTCTCCTGCTATGCAGTTGTGAGGTGGAGAAATTTCAGGACCCTGGTTTTCCGACAGCAGAAACTACTCAAAGACGCACACTGGCTGCCCAGGGCTCCGTGCAGGTGTGCATTGCGCCAAGCTGTGCCAGCCTCTATGGATATGAGCAGCTCTCTGTAGGTGGATCTGATGCTTAATTGTGGAATTGAAGTCACAGGCACCATTGAGCCAGGGGTTTGCATGTGAGCTTTGCCTGGGCACAGGAGCAGGCAACATGTTCATCTCATGTGGAAGCCGTCCCATGGACATACCCGAGAGATTCAGGGCATTTGGTGCCCAGATGTTTGGCTACCTTTCTATTTACAAGGGGGAAAAAAATGACCAAAGCCTATCTAAGGAAAATGTCCAGCCTTGTTAAAAAAAAGATGAGCAGTTTTCTCAGCAAGTTCACTAATTTAAAGAATTTTCCGTAGCAGCCATATGTCCACAGCATGGAGCTGGGGGTGTGCTGTGTTCCTCCAGAGGCCACGGCAGCCGAAGTAATGAGGTCTGATCCCATTTAGTTCCCCTCCATCATCGTGTCAGACACTCAGTGAAACTGAGACCCAAACACTTAATCTTGCTGCTCATAATTCGTGAATAATAGTATGATTTTGACTTTGAACTTTTTTTGCCAAATTTTTGCTTATTTAGTGTCTTCATCCAAACTTACTGACAACTCATTTTTGGAGCTGCTTGCTTATGAAATTCCAGCATAGGTGCGTGGAAAATAAAATGAGATTCCACTGAGAAGGTATGACAAACTTCCAGTAAAGGAAAATGAGGCACATAATGAAAACAGGGAATTACTCTTTGAAAATATCAAGTCTGATTAAGGCAGATTTAATGATTTTTAAAAAGTGACAACTCCCAATGACACCAGTAGGTCTCCCTTCACCAAACAGGTGAAGAAGAAGCAGGCAGGGCAGGTCATATGCAGAGTGACAAAATATGCTGGATTCTGTGTGATTGTGACCACTTATAAATCTAGAGGCCCTCACCTCCTCAGAAAAAAGTTTGTTTGTGTTCTCCACACTGTTAAAAATCAGAAGGTCAACTTATGAGATTCTGCCAGAGTTGGCAGATACTAAATATTTGTTTCATAAAAGCCTTCTGTCCTAGACGCCCCCTCCTCGTCCCCTTTCTGCGTGTAACTCGAGGGCCACATCTCGTAGACTCTCGCCCTCAGTCCTGCAATACAGCTTTATCTGACATTTTGCATCAGTTCATTTACTCGAGGAACATTTATTGAGTAAATTCCAGGCACTGTGGCAAGAACTCGACATACCGAAGTGAACAAGTTGGAGAGAATTCCCAAACCTCACTGAGCTGGAGATCCAGGGCCCGAGAGAGAGCATGAGAAATAGTAAACACACGGATGTCACGGTGCTAATTCATAACAGTGACACAAATCTGGAAGGGGAGCAGGGGCGATTTCAGACACGCCGATCAGGATGGAGAGACTGAAGACAGAGCAGTGACAAGTGAAGGATCTGAGATCTGAGAGTGTGTGAATTGAGAGTTAGGAAGAGAGAGCAAGACTGAAGATCCAAACTTGCAGTCCTCAGCAGAGAGGTCTCCAGAATAGAGGGGACGTCTGGAGACTGGGCCAGGGGTGCCACCCCGGGGACCAGGGCAGGGATCGTTCTTCACCCAGTGTGTACAGTAAAATAAGGACTAAAGATTCGCCACTGGTTAAACTGACAAGAGCACTTTCAAGGGCCTGTGGGGGTCAGAGTCCGGGGAGAGGGCTGAAGAGAGAGAGTGGGGTGGAGAGAATGGGCCATCGGACAGACTGGCCGTGAAAAGGAGCAGAAAAATTGGGGAGTGGTTGGGGTGGTAAACATTGTCTCAAGTTTTATTTTTTTAAAGACAAGTAAAATGATTGCAAGTTTGCTGATGGAAATTTACCAGTAAAGAGAAAAGCTTATGATTCAGGAAACAGAAAAGGAACTTGTTGAAGTGATTTGAGCAGATGGACGGGGTGGATTTACTGCACATGGGAAGGATTTGCCCCACACGAGGACGGGGAATTCTTTCACGGAGACAGGAGGACCAGTGGGTGACATGCGAAAGCCAGTGTACATGCAGTTTCCCTTGGGAGGCTTTTATTTCCTCAGTGAACATGGAAGCAAGGCCTTCAGCCAGGAGTGGAGGTGGGAAGTCGGGGAGGTTTGCAGAGGGAAGAGAAGGTGAGAAATGCTGTCACAGCTGAGTCGGAGCACGCACCGGGAAATAGCAGGACTGCAAGGTGGCGCCAGCTGCTGGGACTCTACTCACAAGGTTAGAAGCCAGTCAAGCCTGGTTATGGTTTACTTCCATCCATGTTCAGTGCTTGAGAATAGACAAAGTAGACAGACCTACCTCACCAGGAGGGGGTTTAGCCCAAGCAAGGACCTCGGCACCAAGGGCCACAAGGGATGAGCAGGTGGCCAGGCAGGTGCATAGTCGCTGGAGTTGGGCATCATGAGATGGGCTTCTTCCTCCCAGCTCCTTACCCTCTGTCTTCTCACTTGGGATGGGACTTGAGATTGCTGCGCTTCTGTGGCCTCCTGCGGGACCTGCCTCCGATTCCTGCATCTGGGAACCGCTCCGCGCCCCTTCGGTCCTGGATCTGCATGGGAATCACGATGTCTGGTTGTCGCCTTTTCTTGGCTGGCGTTCTCACCCTTTGCCTTTTCTACATGAGAACGCAGATGTGCTGCTCATTCAACCAATTTTCAAGTTTGCTACATTTCACTTATCTATGACATGATCTTCGCTGCAGGGTTTCTGAGGCCCAGAAGTAAAATATCAGCATTCTAATTTCCACCAAGATAAGAACAGAAATCTCCTGCCCTGAGAAAGAGGGACGAGGTGGGGGCCCGGGGGAGAAGAAGGGGCCAGAAGAGAGAGGAGAGGGAGCCGTGATTCATCCATGCAACTGAAAACACAGCCGCCATCAGGATCAATGTTACTTTACTTATTTTTTATAAAGCAACTACTTGGCTAAAGAATCATAAATGTTTTACCAACTTGATGCTGAGGCATAGAAAAGCTGATCTTTGGAGAAGTTGCCTGGGAAGTGTCCTGCACTGGCCCTGTGGATCTGTCACATTTAAAGTAACTTGAATTAAAGATCTGCTACACATCAAACACTGTGCCAGGTGAAGGAGATATAAGCCAGATATCAAACCTGCCCTCAAAGAGCACAGTAATGTCTAGTGTAAGTATTTTATTAATTTTCAGCTATTGTGAGTTTAGTGCATGCTGGTCACTCCGGTGACCTCCCCTGGTGCCTCAAGCTTCGGTGGCCTTCACACAGCAATGCCTCCTCTTTCCCAAGCTCTTCTCTCCAGGTGAGCACGTCACTGTCCTGGGTTTCCATCCTGTCGCTTTGATCATTCCTTCTCTACCCCTTTATTGGCTCCTTCTCTGTTTGTCTGCACTTTAACTGCCACTCTTCAGAAAGGATCAATCTGTCACTCTCTTTGAATCAACCCTCGCAAGTGCCCCCAGCTGAGTCATCTTGGGATGGATAATATCATTAAATTTCCAACTCACACTGCTCTCCTGAGCCCTGGTCTTGTACAGGGTTCATCCTTTCCATCATCATCATCATCATCATCATCATCACCACCATCACCATCACCACCATCATAACCACCATCACTACCATCACCACCATCACCACCATCCTAACCACCATCACTACCATCACCATCACTACCATCACCATCACTACCATCACCATCATCACCACCATCATCCTCCTCATCATCATCATCACTATCACCATCATCATCATCATCATCACCATCACCATCACCATAATCACCACCATCATCACCATCATCACCAACACCATCATCACCACCATCATAACCACCATCACCACCATCACCACCATCATAACCACCATCACTACCATCACCATCACCACCATCACCACCATCATAACCACCATAACTACCATCACCACCATCACCACCATCCTAACCACCATCATCACCATCACCATCACCATCACTACCATCACCATCATCACCACCATCATCATCATCATCATCATCACCATCATCACCACCATCATCACCATCATCACCATCACCATCATCACCATCATCACCACCATCATAACCACCATCACTACCATCACCACCATCACCACCATCACCATCATTATCACCATCATCACCATCACCATCATCACCACCATCATAACCACCATCACTACCATCACCACCATCACCACCATCACCATCATTATCACCATCATCACCATCACCATCATCACCACCATCATAACCACCATCATCACCATCACCATCATCATCAGCAGCATCATCACCACCATCACCACCATCCTAACCACCATCATCACCATCACCGTCATTACCACCATCATCATCCTCCTCATCACCATCACCATCATCACCATCACCACCATCATAACCACCATCATAACCACCATCACTACCATCACCATCATCACCATTGACACATCAACAACATCACTCACATTTTAAAGTACTTTTAAATTTTTAAATCATGTGTATAATCATTACCTCATTTTATCCCTCTAAAAATTCTGAGTTAAATATTGTTTCCACTTGGCTCCTCCAATCAGCAAATGTTTATTTAAAACTATCCGTGATAGGAATGGACATAAAATTGCACCATCCCTGAGATACAGAAGTGGTGATTCAGTCTCATTGGGAATATAAATGCGTAATTGGATACTTAGAATGACACATGTATGATGAGATTTATAAAATGTGATAGGAACAGTGAGAAGGTGGGTCTAACACATCTTGGTCACAGGACATGAAGTGAGCCCTCCTGGAGCTGAGCCTTAGCTAAGAGTAGGAGTTGCCCAAGTGTGTAGGGTGGGGTCAGGGCTCACAGGCATTCCACGCAGACAGTGCAGTGTGGTCCTGGGTACAGCAATGATGAAAATCGAGGAGAAGGAGGAAGGCAATTCCTAGCAGTCTGAGGTTCATGGAACACAAAGTTCAAGGCGTGGAACGGCAGTTCACGGGGCTTCACACACACGCATCAGGTAAGTTAGGGTAGTGCACACAGCCTTGCCGAAGAGCTGAGGTCCGTTTGCAGGTGAAGGGGCCTGATAAGCGGTTTTCAGCTACTAGTTGTCACGGCTATGTATGTGTTTCAGGGAAGGCATCTGGTAATTGAGCAGAAGATGTTTCATAAGAGCAAAACTTAGAGAATTGTTGAGAGAAATCAAAACCTACATGCTCCCAGAGAAGCTGAGACATCAAGGATGGAATCTAAAGGATGAGGTAGTCAGAAATCAGGCCAGGAATGAGCTAAGGGGGTGAGAGCAGGTGAGTAGACACAGGCATAGATGCATCGAAAGAGCCGTTTCAGTAAAAACGGTGGTGAACGAAGTTGAGAGAGCAAGAAAATCCAAGCGGCATCTGGGAGATGACAGGAAACTTAGTCTGGCTGGAGTGAAGCTCTATGAAAATGTCGTGAGGTGAAGCATATAACAAAGAATAGTTATAATGAGACTTGGATAGACTTTACTATGCAGAAGGAAGAGACAAGTGACAGGAGGCTGCGAGGCTCAGGCTCGGGGTCTGGGTACGTGGGATCCACACCTGCAGAAGCAAAGAACTGATTCAGACCCCACTGCCTCTGTCTCATGATAGATAAACAATAGACAGTGCCTTGGATCGGCGTCCCCCCAAAACTTGACCCCCACGTGACAGTGTTAAGAGGGTGGGAATCCTATTACGGTAACTGAAAGGTGAGGCCTTGGAGGGGTGATTGGACTGTCGGGCCGTGCGGTAGTGAATGCACTAATAACGGTGGTCAGGGGCGTGGTTCCGAGGGCTTTAAGAAGAGAGTGAAGGAGGAGGTTGGTCTCTGCTCTCCACGCTCCACCATGTTCGTCATGTCATACCCTGAGTCACTGTGGTCACCACCAGGACAAGACCCTCACCAGATTTGTCCCCGGGACTTTGGACTTTCCAGCCTCCAAAACTATAAACATTAAATTTCATTTTCGTATAAATCACCCAGTTTCAAGTAGTTTGTTATAAGCATCAGAAACAGACTAATACAGGTAGATAAACAGATATATAAATAGAGAGGTGTATATATAGACACATAGGTATAAATACAAATACCACTATAAATATAAATAAATGGAATATTGTACATGGGATATACATATTATATAGAGAGAATAAATACTGAAATTGCTGATATTCCACATTAGTAGGATCCAGACCTAACCACCCTTTCCTCCAAAACCGTCCCAGCAATTATCTCCTCCCAAATGCCAAATGTGCCCAGCAGTCTGGAACATGGGGGACCTGCCAGGGACTCGCCTCTGCTGGCTCCCTCACAGTGAAAATGTTTCATCTGAGTCTTTTCCTAATGTCATGTACATAGGTGTGACTAGTTCTTTTACCTGCAGAGCCTTAGCACAATTTCACATGTTCCATCTGTACTCGTTCATTGATAGAACATCTGCTAAACATCCAATAATGTTGAATTGACGATCTGATGGATAAATGAAGGCTGGTTCCTTCTGACTAGCTTTGCTACTGTGCAACACTAAAATCAGTAAATAAACAGCATCAGCTCGTGGAGTGATGCCGCCCCAGTGCAGTCCATTGGATGCTACATGATGATTACGAAGTACTTGTTCTTTGTTTCTTTTCTAGCAAAGCAAATAAAATCCCTAATATCTGTAGGGCCGTTACAGAGGTGGTTCTCCCTTATCTTTTGACTTTCATTTAAAGAGTCTGAC
Source organism: Cynocephalus volans (assembly GCF_027409185.1). NCBI lineage: Eukaryota > Metazoa > Chordata > Mammalia > Dermoptera > Cynocephalidae > Cynocephalus > Cynocephalus volans. Next base: position 1,255,163 of record NC_084473.1, on the reverse strand, counting down.
ATTAATTTTTCCTGATCAATGTTTGTCGCAGGCCACTGGGCCAAGCACACCTATCATTTCCCAAACAAGCCTCCACATCATGTGAGTGGCTCCTGCTGTCATGGCTCCTCTCAAACTGAGTGAGCCACCAAGCTCCATGGCAGCTGTCACTCAACTTCTCTGATCTGCACACATACAGACACACACACACATTCTTTTCTCCAGCAGTTGAGTGTGTGCAAACTTTTGAATCTTGGATGCTATTCACAGATTAAAACATCGTGAGCATTTGGCATATGAGAGGCTGTGCTCTGATGTGTACACGAGGATCTTTGCATAGGGACTTCTCACAGAGCATCACTTAAAAGTCACCTAGTCCTCACAACCACTCTCCATGATGAACAATACATTCCCTATTTAATAGAGAAGAAACCTGACACAGAAGCTGTTTAAGAGAGGTGCCCCCGGGCTTGCAGGTGGCAGGTGATGTGTGGAATTCAGGCCCAGGCAGTCTGACTCCAGCACTCGTGCTCTTTCCAGTATCCACGCTCTCTGCCCTCGAGGAGTCATTGTCTGAAATAAATATTACAGTACGAACCGGAGAGCCCCGCAGGAGCATTGCATAAGAAGTGCATAGGAGTGCCATGCATCAAACACAGGAAAGGTTTCCAGTGAGGGGACGCTCGAGCTGAATTTCTAATGCATTGGTGGGCGACGCTGGCAGGCGGGTGTGGGGGGCTGTATACAGAGGGGGAAGAGCAGGAAGCCTCAGGAGCCTGGTGAGCCACGGCGAGTGGAAGGGACGCAGACCCTCTGTGAGGCTGAAGCGTGCTTTGGGTGAAGGGCCTCAGAGGACACCACCCCTTGGCCCAGCAGCCGCCTCTGCTTCGTGTTTCTGGTGTCTTTGCTTTTCATTCTCTCACACACAGAGGCTCCTCTGCATGAGGACAGAGGTCGTGTCTGCCTGGCACCTAGAACGATGCCTGGCCGCAGCAGACATTCGGAAAGCACTTGGTGAGTAAGTGATTTTAAACTGTAGGAAATGGAAGGGGGTCATAGGAATTTTTAAGGCAGGAACAAAATATGGGAACATGTTTTGTGCTGGTGAGGAGGGTGGGCGGCCGTGCAGCAAGAGAGCTCAGGGAGCAAGAAGACAACCATGAAGAAACCCCGGTCACGCGCTGGAGAAGCGGGGACTGTCCTCGGCTTGGCTCTCAGTCTGGAATGGCAGTCCCTCGTTCTTTCGTCTGTCCCTGGGATAGCCAGGGACCACTCTGAGAACTTACAGAGGTGTTGGTTGAACCACTCTGATGAACTTTAAGCTTTGACGGATAATGACAACAGGGACAGGCAATGTCATTCTGTCTCTCTGTACAGGCGGCTTCTGGGTCAAGGACAGGGTATTAGAAGGACTGTGTGAAAGCGTCTCACAAGCAGAGCCAGCCGCTAAGCCCCAGCACGTGCTCCCCGAGAGCAGCCAGGGGCGTGGGGCTGGAGAGACAGAGCGGGGCCTACCCCATGGAGGCCTGCCCCGCTCACCTCCAGCCACCTCTGCTCTCTGAGAGGTCACTTAGTTCACCACTAATACCACCAGCTGCCGCATGGGATGTTTCTGAATATCAAACATGCTATACAGGTAAACAACTCTGCACAAACTTCCACTGTCATTATCATCTTGCAGCAAAATCGGAACAAATACATCTTCATATACGGTCATATCAATGGACTCACTGGTTTTATAGTACAAAGAAAGGTACAGACGTGGCACAGGTAGGTAGATGGATGAGGTATGTATGACAGGTCGAGAGGTACATGATAGACATGTGATAGGTGGACAGACAGATGACAGATGCATGGTAGGTGCAGAGACAGATGATGGGGATGTGGTGGATGTGTAAATAGACAGATACATAGATAGAGACGGAGGCATTTCCTCAAGGATGGTGACAACGTTTCTCTAGAGAAGTCGAGCACAGCTGTCCTAACATGACCCCTGGAGCCAAACTCCTGAGGCTCTAAAGTCATGGAGCCGTGTCCCAGTCGGGAGGCTTCGGCCAGGACACTGACTTCTTTGGGCTTCAGTTTCCTCGACTGTAACATGGAGATGATAATGGTACCCACCACGTGGTTTGGTTTTGTTTTAAGATTAAATAAATAAATGTCTATGAATAGGTTTAGGACACCCCTGCCACATATTCAGTGCCAGAGTTGGCTAATGCTGTGACAAAAACCCTGACATTACAGTGGCTTAAAACCACAGACATGTATCTCCTGCTGTCGGAACAGTTCAGTATGGTCACTCCACAGACAGACGTCACCGGGTGGTCAGACGTGTGACCCCACCCCGTGCCGAGACTCACAGGTGTTCCTGGTCATCTGCACACGGCCGGCACGAAGAGAAAAGGGAGGCCCTGAGCACATCACGTCTTCTCCTTAGCCACTGTGACCCGGAGTGACAGGCACCCTTCAGCTCAGCTCACGAGGGAGCCTCTGTGTCACGAGCCCACCAGGCGCAGACAGGGGCTGGGAAATGTGACAGGGGGTGGGCAGCCATTTCGCAGAAATACCCCCCCACCCCCCCGTGCTGGGCCCGCCAACCGTCTGTGCCACAGACGAGGTGAACGTAAGCCACCATTGTCACTACCGCATCGTTGGGGACAAAATAAGGAAGGGACAGCTACACTTCAGTGCATTAGAGTCATCTCACAACTAAGTGAGGTACAATATTCAAAGAACATTGCTTCAAATTAATTGATGAAATTATAGGTTAAAAGTTTCTCAATGGAGATAAAGTACTTTGTACTTTTATGACATACTTCATGTCTTGCATATGAAAATGTCTCACAACGTTTTCATTGACTGAATGACTAAATTTAGAAGATGCCTCCAAAAATGTAATTCACTGTTCTTTGTCCTGGGGCATGTCTCGTATTTGTTTATAAGTGCCTTGAATAAGGAAGTGACGACATGTTAATCGAATCTGAACATTGCAGAGGTTTAGGAAAGGTACAGATCAGTCAGAGTGAGTCGACTGCAACCTGGAGGACCCAAGCTGGCTGATCTAAGGGACGTACCTAATAAGACAGCATTTAATATGGGTCAGCATGAGGCTCATGGTTTGGTTTCAAAAAACTGCACTTGAGTAAGTGCAGGAGAGGTACAACACACCTTGAAAACAATAAAAAAACAATAATGCTACATTGTCCCCGTTTAATTCAGGTGAAGAGAGTTTCTGGGATGAGAGTTGGTGGTACAGCGGCCAATCCAGCTTCCAGACCATTTCCCACTGTACCACTATATACATATATATTTTTTTTTCTCAGCTGTGAATTAAGGTTGGCTTATGACCCAATGTGTGCAAATGTAGTGAAAGATAAGCAAGGTTGATTATGACAATGCCTGAAAATTGGGCTTGATGACATTCCTGTATCAACACTGTGAGTGTGCCGCTCCTTGCTGTATCTGAAGTGACCATAAAATGTAAGTAGTAAACCTCATATTGTGCATATTTTCTAACAGCTCAGTTGAGTTATGCCATTTTTTTCAGGTTTATATGCTTTCTTCATTTGGTATTTGTAATTCTCTTTGTGTTATAATGTTTCTAAGTCAAACTAAATCATTTTGAATAGCATTTACCTATCCAAGCCACAAAATCTCAAAATCTTAAGACCAGAAGCCCCGTTACCCTTGAAATCACAGTATAAAGTCAGGCAAAAAATATGAACAATGAACTCTCAAAAGCAGAATATAGACCCCTGTCTCTTCTCTCTCCCAGCAGGAGTCAGAGCATTTCTTCTAGAGAGACTCAACCCGATAGATTCCAGACAGGCACACACTCAACACAGCTCAGGACTAAGGTGACAGCTACTACACGACACTCGGCTTGAGGTGAAGTTCTAAATTCTGAATGCAAGGTCAGCAGTCACCCGTGTGGAGAGTCTGCAGGGAACAGCTTGCCCAGACATGCAGAGAGTCAATAGCCCCCAGAATAGATGGGTCCTGCATAGGCATCTGACACAATACACACAAACCCCACAAAAAACTTCCAGCAGTAATTTTTAGAGCATCACCCCTTAATATTATGTTGTTAGAGAAATACTCCTACCTCTAAAGTAAACAATTTTTTTTTCTGATTCTTAGTCCAAAGAATAAAATTACTTAGCAGAAACAGAAAGAGTAAAGAAAGCAGAAAAAAACATTCAAAAACTAAAATCATCCTAATATCTTCATTTTGTTAGAAGTAAACATTGCATCTCTGAAGCAAGAAGTCTATGAAAAAGAGGACTGAAAAAAACAAGAAATCATCTTAAAACTGGGGTTGCCCATCAAATACAGGATTCCCAGATAAATTTGAGTTTCTGGTCGACAACAAATGATTTCTTAGTGTAAGAACGTCCCATGCAATACCTGACCATATTTACACTAATACTAATAATTATTTGTTGGCTATTTAAAATTCAAATTGAAATTGGAATTGTGTATTTTATTTGTTCAATCTGGCAACCTTACATAAAACTGAAATTAAAATAAATTAGCATAAATGAAATTAAAATCAACTGAAGAATTAGAAAATCAATTTAAGGAACTCTTCTGGAAATAGGTGACGAAATGGAAAACGTGAGAGAAACAAATAAGATAATTAGATACCAGTCCAGGAAGCTTAATATTTGAATAATAGAATTCCAGAAAGAGGGAGCAAAGAAAACACAGGATGGGAAGGGAACTATTTTTTTACGAAATCGAAAAGGTTCCCAGAAGAAAAGGCCGTGCATTTCCAGATTTAAAAGGCCCATCCGGTATCTTCAATAATCAATAAAGAGGCTCGGACCAAAACAAATAATCGTGGAATTTCAGGACACAAGATAAAAAAGGTGAATTTTAAAACATCCAAAAAATAAAAATAAAACCAACAGAGAAGGTGTGAGCAATTTGGAGTGAGAACAGCACTGGAGTTCTCAGCTCAGCAGAGGAAGGGAAAGGAGATGGAGAACTCGTCTCCATGGGGGTGATGGTCATTCAGCCGCCACGTTTCTCAGCCCCACGCCTACTTTCCAGTTGCTGCGCTAGGACATGAGGCTCAGGCACTTACCAGCTGGACTCCTGTTAGCTCTTCCAGCGGGGCTCCCAGAAGGCAGTGAGGAGAGGGGCCTTCCTTCTGCCACACTCATCCTACCAGTGGCTCTTTGACTCTGCAGCAGCAGTTGGCTCCAGCTTGTCACATCCGAGCTCAGGTCTCAGCAGCCAGTGGGCACTGCTCCCGGAGGCTGAGCTGCTGCCCTGCAGAATCCCCACCCGAACTCCTAGGCCCGTCCACAGCTCTGTGCTTACTCCCTGTGTTGAGTTCTTTCTGCTGAAATACCTGTTTCCATTTTCCTGACAAGACTCTTGCACACTTAGTAGGAAGAGTGCAGTTACACTCAAAATGTATTTCTGGGATTGGTTTGGCCATTTCACTGTAATTCATCACACCTCACAATTTATTAACACATAAAAAAATAAGTTTTAAGTATTGATGATCTAGTTTCAGAAGGAATGTACTCTGTACAGTCTTTGAGTGTCCACTGGCTATAAGAACTGTGCTGGCTTTTAACATATTCTGTGTCCTTCATTCTTCACAAAATAATTTCCTTATACTATATTTATGGGTGAAAAAGAATCAGCAAAAATTACTTACTATGGGAAACATTAATTTAGGTCATTATAGCTGACCTTAGGCACCAGGACTGATATCTGATAGTTTTAGGAATAGTAATATAAATTTAACAAGAACAAAAAATCCGACTGGAGATATGCAGAGTTAAAGGGGACAAAGAAAGACTAGGACATATTAGTTTAAATGTTAAGAAAGAACCAAAGCTGTAATGCAAAAGGCATAAAGTGAAATTGAGCCCTGGGGGCAGACAGACATCGGCGGGACTGATCTAGGAACTCTTCAGCAGAGGTGAATCTAAGAATATCACAGACTCATCAGGAAGACTCTCTCCTTCAAGGTGCTCGATTCATCAGGATATACGGACATGACGCTGTTAAATAATTTAAATAATAATTCCTTGTTCTAATTCTACCTGAGCTCCACAGACTTAGGCTTACATTTCTGTCTCTAGGGTGAGGATCTGGTGGCCACTCTAATGTGTGTATTTTGGCCGTGTGACCTTTCCTTTTGCTGTAAATGAAGACATGTGCACTCTGAGCTCAGCAAGCATCGTTGTGATCTGGCTTCACACGCGGGTGCTCATGAGCTGACAACCCTCATGGGGGTATGAACGGCTTTGAAACAACACGTGGAGAGACAGACCCGGAAGTGCTCAGAGACCACCTCTACCAGAACCTGGTCTTCACCACCCACGAGCAGTGAGCTTACCATTCCAAACGAGTGCTCTTCCCACTTATTTAAAAATATTATTGTCTACTCTTCTGTATATTTTAGATAAGTTTTAGTATCAGCTATTCAAGTTCTACCAAAAATTCTATTGGAGATTGGATATTTTATTTGCATTAATTTAGTAGATTAATTTGGGGAGAGTTGACAGCTTTACAGTAGTGAATTCCTCCACTCAGTAAGACTACCTCTTTATGTAGGGTTGACTTTTGTGCTCTTACCTTTTATGGTTTTGCACAATTGTAAACCTTGCACAGTTCTTAAGGTGATTCCCAGATATTCTAGGGGATTTTGTAGAAAGGGCTCTTTCTAGCCTTTACCATTTCAAATTGAAAGTTAATTGCCTGGTTAATCTTTCAGTTTACCAGTTTGTGTGTATGCACGGATAGAGCAAGTTGCCCGATTGGGTTGGGACACAAACATTAATTTCCATATTTCTTCTTATTGGGGCAGGTTATCCCCACAGAGTAATCATGTAAGTTTCTGCCTAGAAGCTGAGTTGAAGGAGATTGGAGGTTTCACTTTTCAGTACACTAATTTTCATTTACTCTCCATTTTCAATTTGGACATTCACCTTCAGCTGTCCAGAATCCACCTCCTCTGGAGGTTCCCAACATTGGCTGCACATTAGAATCTCCCGGGGAGTTTTAAAAATCTCAGCACTCTGGCCACACACCACGCCAATTAAGCAGAATCTCCAGGGTGGGATTCGGGCACTTTGCAGACTCCACAGGTGATCCACTGTTCTGACCCTTGATACGCAAAGTGTGACCCTCAAGCCAGCAGCACCATGGGGTCACCTGGGAGCTTGTTAAACATGTGCATCACCTACAGCCTCAGCCCAGCCCTGTTAGATCAGGATCTGCATTTTAATGAGAATCTGTATGCACATTAAAGGTTGAGAGGCACTTCTCTGGAAATTAAATCTCCAGCATACTAAATCTCCAGGCTTCTGCTGAGTAGGGAGTATTAGTGGACAGGCTTTTGGGGTCTGGACGCTTTCTCACACAGCAGCAGGTCTCAGATGCGGGTAGGCACCAGAAGTATGTGCAGAGCTTCCGGGCTCTTCTTGCAGGGGTTTCTGATTCAGGAGGTTTAGTGTAGGACCCCAGGCTGCATTTCTAATGGTTTCTAAGTTATGCCCGTGGGGCTAGCTAGAGACATGCTTTCAGACACAGCGTTATACAGACCCCTGTCTCAGTCTCAGCTTTCCTGCACCTGCTCCCAAGCCCTTTGGGAGAATTATTTGCAGAATTGCTTGGATTCCAGCCTTCCCAGCTAGTAACTGGGCTTCCTCCTCTCTAGTGTGAGTCAGCCAGCACTCAGCCACCCTTCTCCCGTACTTGGTTGATTAGGATTCATTTCTCATCTCCTTTTTCAATGTGGGTTTTGTCCCTTTATTGTCATTCTGGTGGGATTTGATCATGAAAAACAGATAAACCTGTTTAATTGCTTACAGTGAATTTAAAGTCCTTGATTTATTACTTCTTAACATATGTATCAGCCATTAAAATCTCCCTGATGTTATTAATTATGCTTATTTTCAAGTCCTCTTCTGTTTATTGTATTCATTGTCCTTGAGTTTAGCTCCTCTTCTAGTTAAATTTGATATATTTATTTTTCATAAAGACTCGTTTATTTTGAGATCATTGTAGATTTACATTTTGTTACAGGGTATGTGTAAAGACATCTGTTGAGCCCTTTACTTGGTTTCTCCCAGTAGTAACATCTTTCAAAATCACAGGGTATTGACCTTGATCAAGTTAAGAACAGCTCCATCACCACAAAGATCCCTCCCCTAGAAGCCACAGATATGCAATCCATTTCTATGGTTTTGTTATATTATGCTATATAACATTATATATAACATATATGTACACACTACGTATACAAATATGTTCTATAGTTTTCTTCAAGTATATTATATAAATGCTGTCAGACAGTATGTATCCTTTGAGGTTGGCTTTTTCACTAAAGAAAATTCCCTGTGGATTCATCCAGGCTTTCGCGTGCATCAGAGTTTGTTCATTTTTGCTGAGCAGTACTCCACGGTGTGGATGTACTACTGTTTAACCATTCTCCCATTGAAGGATGTCAGTGTTGTTTTCAATTTGGGGCTATTAAGAATCATCCTGGTACGAGCATTTGTTCATGAACAGGTTTTTATATGAGCACACATTTTCATTTATCTGAGCTAAATGTCCAAGAGTGCAATTGTGGATCATACGGAAGTCGCACATTGAGTTTTCTGAGAAACCGACATACTTTCCAGAGTGGCCGCACCGTTTCACGGTCCCATCAGCAGAGTGGGAGTGACGGTTTCTCTGCACCCTCGTTAGTGCTGTATGCCGTGTTGCAACTCTCTCTTATTTTAGCGTTCTGATAAGTGTGTTGTGATATCTCCCTATGGTTTTAATTCTCATTTCCCTAATGGCTGATAGGAGTTAACATCATTTCACGTGCTGTTTGCCATCTATATGTCCTGTTCTGTGAAATATCTGTTCACGTCTTTTGCCCATTTTCTAATTAGATAATTTGCTATTTTATTGTTGAATTTTGAGACTCCTCTATATATTGCAGATCCTAGTACTTTGTTAGATATGTGGTTTGCAGTTATTTACTCCAAGTCTGTAACTTGTCTTTTCATCCTCTTAACAAGGTCTTTTGTGGAGCAAAAGGTTTTAATTTTGATGAACTTCAGTTCATCAGTTTCTCTTTTTTATGGATTGTTTTTGGTGTCAAGTCTAAGAACCCTTTGTCTGCCCTCAGATCTTAAAGATTTTCTCCTATTTTCTTTTTTCCTAAAAGTTTTATATTTTACCTCCTACATATAAGTCCATAATTCATTCTGAGTTAATTTTCAGGAAGTGTGAAGTTTAGGTCATTTTTTTCCTGCTATGACACCGTTTGTTGAGAAGGCCTCCCTCCCTCCCTCCAATGAATTGCTCTTGCACCTTTGTTGAAAATCAGCTGAGCATCTTTGGGCGGGTTTATTTCCGGTTTCTCTGTTCTGTTCCTGTGATCTACATATCTGTCCCTCCACCGGTACCACACCGTCTTAATTAACGCAGCTACACAATACGCCTTGAAATCAAGGAAATGGATTCTTCTGAGTTTATTCTAGTTTTTAAACACAATTTTAGTTAACCTAGAGCCTATGTCTTTGCGTATAATTGTAGAATGAGCTTGTCTATGTGTACAAGAAAACTTGTTGGAATTTTAACAGAAATTGCATTAAACATATAGAAAAATTGGGGGAGAATTGACATCTTTACTGTATTGATTTTTCCTATCCATAAACACAGTACATGTTTCCACTTTTTTAGGTCTTCTTCCATTTTCGTTCATCAGGAGTTTGAAATTCAGCATGAATACAGTATCTGAAGATACTGTACATGTTTTAAGTTTATACCAAATATTTCATTTTTGTAGTGATTGTAAATGTTATTGTATTTTTAATTTCATTTCCATATGTCCATTTTTAGTGAATAGAAATGTGTTTAATTTTAGTATGTTGAACTCATATCCTATGACCATGACGAAATCACTTATTAGTTCTAGCAGTTTTTTTTTTTTTTTTTGGAGATTCCTAGAGATTTTATACATAGACAATTATGCCATCTGCAAATAGGAGCAGTTTGAATTTTTCCTTTTTTTATTAGTTTACTAATGCCACAGACTGGGTGACTTAATCAATGGAAATCAATTTTTTCACAGTTCTGGAGGCTGGAATTCTGTGAGCAAGGTGTCAGCAGGCTGGTTCCTTCTGAGGCTGTGAGGGAGATCTGTGACAGGCCTCTCTCCTTGGAGTATAGATGCCACCTCCTCACTGGGTCCTCACATGGTCATCCCTCTGTGTGTGTCTGTGTCCTGATCTCCCCTTCTTATAAGGACAGCAGTCATATTGTGTTAAGGCTTACCCTAATGACCTCATTTTAAAATAATTACCTCTGAAAAGACCCCGTCTCCAAATACAGTCACATTCTGTGGCATTGGGTGTTAGGACTTCAACATGTAAATTTAGGGCAGAGAGAGCCATGACTGAGCCTGTAATACTGTCCAATCTGTGTTCCTTCATTCTGTCTCTGACCTTCATGAAGTGGCTAGGACTTCCTGTATGATGTTGATAACAATGAGGGCAACCAATAGTCTTGTTCTCAGTCTCGGGAGAGAGCTCCCAGTTTTTCATCATCTTCTATGGTATCCAGCAATCCCACTTCTGGGGATATATCCAGAGGATTGGAAAATATCTAGTTGAAGGGACACCTGAACTCCCATGTTTACTGCAGCTCTATTTACAATAGCTGGGCAATGGAACCAACCTAAGTGTCCATCAATGGATGATTGGATAAGGAAATTGCGGTCTATATACACTATGGGATACTACTTACTCAGCCATAAAAAAGGAATGAAATTCTACCATTTCAACAACATGGATGAGCCTGGAGAAAATTATCCTAAGTGAAACAACCCAGATACAGAAAGAGAAATACCACATGTTCTCACTCATAACTGGAAGCTGAATCCATAAATAAACAAATGAACAATAAAGAGAGACAGACAGAAAGGAACAACAATCACAGTGATATGTTGAACTTTTAGAAGACTAGAGGTGGAAAAGGGAAGAGGAGGGGGACTGATGAGGAATCGGTCAGTGGACACAAAGCGTGGTTGCATATTGGTTATTAGTAATGATGAATGAGCGGATGATCCTGATCTCACCGCCACACACCGCACACCGTTTCTGAAAATCAACAGTGCACCCCACATGGATGTAAAACTGTCTTTAAAAATGACGTTAGATACAGAATTTTGTAGACGATCCTTATCAACTTGAGGATGATCCTCTCTATTCCTAGTTTGCTGAGGATTTTTTAATAATAAATGGGTGTTGAATTTTGCCAAAGACTTCTTCTGAATCACTCCGTAATCAAACATGTTTTCCTTCTTTCGTCTTTTTGTCTGTGGATGGCCTTAAGTATCACTTGAAAGTCGAACCAGCCTCGCGTACCTGAGAAAAATCCCCTTTGATCATAGTATATTGTAGTTTTATATGTTGGTAGGTTTGCTTTGCTGATGTTTTGTTGAAGGTCTTTGCAGCTAAGTTAGACTGCAGTTTCCGTAAAATGAGACTCATGAAATGTGTTGGGAAAGGTCTCTCCTCTTCTATATTCTCGAAGACATTATGAAATAAATCGTATTAGTCTTTTGCTAAATGTTTGTCAGTATTTTCCAGTGAAATCTCCTGGGTTTGGAGATTTGGGGGTGGGAGTTGTTCACAAGTTAAACTTGTTTAACGGTTTTGAGACTATTTGGGTTGTCTTTTTCATATTAAGTGAGTTGCGGTAGTTTGTGCTTTTCAAGGAATTAGCCCACTTCATTTGAGTGATTGAATTCATGTGTGTTCTTAGAATCCTTGTGATCTTTTAACGGCTGCAGGATGTTTATTGATATCCCACGTTCATTCACAGTATTGGTAATTTGTGTCTTCTTTTTCTGTTTTCTTTAGATAAGAATTTAGATTATTGATATAAAATCATCCCTCTTTTCTAATGTGATAACTTAGTACTACAGATTTCCCCCTCAACACTGGGTTACCCTCATCCCACCAATTTTAATACATTTTATTTTAATTTTCTTTTGTTTTTATTTCCTTTGAAATTTCCTCTTTGAACCATAGATTATGTGTGTGTTTGCTGTTTAATTTCCAATAATTTGGAGCGTTTCTTGTTATGTTTCTCTTATTGATTTGTATTTTTATTCCACATTAGTCAAAGAGTGCCCTCAATGTGATTTAAGATCCTTTAAATGTGCTGAAGTTTATCTTATGACACAGGATATGGTCTGCCTTTGAGTATGCATCATGAGCATTTAACATGTGCACTCTCCCTTTGTTGAGTGGAGATTCTATGCATGCTAGTTAGATCCTGTTGGATGATTGTGTTTGGCTCTTCTGTATCCTTGCCAACGTTCTGTTTAATAGTTCTATCATTGCTGACAGTGGGGTGTTGAAGTCCCCAACTATGATTGTCAGTGTATTTATTTCTTCTTTCAGCTCCATAATGTTTTAATTGTGGTAAAAAACACATAACATAAACTTCACTGTCTTTACCATTTCGAAGTGTACAGTTCAGGAATGTTAAGTGTATTTACACCATTGTGCAACAGATCTCTAGAACTTTTCCATCTTATAGACCTGAAACTCTGTATCCATTAAACAACACCAACCCTGTCAGTCTTTGCTTGATATATTCTGAAGCTCTGTTTCTTGGTTCTTACATATTTGGTGCATATGTCTTCCTGGTATACCTATCTTTTATAATTATGTAGTGTTTCTCTTTGTCTCTAGTAATTTTCTTTCCACTAAGTTATACTTTAATATTAATTTAGTCACTCCTGTTCTTTTTAAATTAATGTTTGATTCATAGATATTTTTTCATCTTTTTCTTCCAACCTGCCTATGTTGTTGTATCTGATATTCAGTCATTGTGGGAAAAATAATATACACACTTACATGGGCTCCATCTTCAATGCAAAGAACAACATTCTGAAATTATACATAGGGAGGGAACCCTGGTGTGCAGAGAGGTCAAATGGTTACAATCTCAGAGACTAATGCTTACAAGTATCACTACTACTGCATAGACACTGTTATTAAAATGGTCCAGTGCAGCAAGCATAAGAGTTCAAATTCCCACCAATTTTTTTCTTGTAGAAAATAGAAGTGTGTGAGGTTCACAACACCATTATGATTTAAATTTGTATGATTTTTAAAATCTATCCTATTCTTAAACATTATGAAAATTTCTCTCAGTAACATTCACCTTTACAGAAAATGTTACCTACAAAATGAGAATAAGTAGCTTAGTTCAAGTCACAAAACTTGAGAATTTGCACAGCAAACCAACTTGCGCCACAATACAAGGTATATGGACAGGGACCCCTCCCGAGGCCACCGTCCTGCCTGCCCCACACTGGCACAGCAGGGTTAAGGTCACACGAGCATGCCTGCCTATCACAGTGGTGTTAGGTGTGCTGGTCTTCTGGTGCTTCTGCAGGCTTGAGGAGATTGTTAGCCAAGATAAAGCCTGATCGTACTGAACTAATGCAAAATAATGAAATGTTAAAATTCCTTCCTTCCGCAGTTTCTCATTTGAGGCATCAAACCCCAGCTCCCTTCAGAGCCACAGGACAGCGTCTGGCTTACTAACTTCCTGCCTAATGGATCTTGCTACGCAAATTGGACTTTTTGGGCTTTATTGCGCCCTAAGGGGATTACTGCTAGATTATGGTCATTTATTCTTTTTCATTCTTTATCTATTATTTACACAGGAAATATTCCTGTTTTTCTTTCTGAAAATTCTCAGTTATTCCCGGCATTAGAGGAAGAATTTTTGTCAGTTTTATAAATTACCTATTACTGTACGTTTCCAAGCCAATGTATTAGAGAACTTCATGTTGCATCTACTGTAAGTAGTGATTTACAATGTGCAGTAATTGAGGCTGACATGGTGACACAGGATATGGCTACTTTATTTCCTGCTTAAAATCCTATAAGTTGAAAACGCATCCTGCAGCCCTCATGGGGGGCAGGAAGCAGCAGGTGAAGCTTCCACAGAAGCCAGAGACCCGTGGCCCCCAAGGCATGCAGCATGGTTACAGAGATGCAGCATCTGGAGACTCCCCAGCACGCCACCCCCAAGGCATGCAGCGTGGTAGTTCCAGAAGTGCAGTAGCCAGAGACTCCTCAGCATCGTCCCCCCTTCCCCCAAAGCTGTGTAACATGGCCGAAAGCACAGCAGCCAGAGACCATCGGCTACCCCAACCTGTGCAGCATGCTTCCAGACGTGCAGCACCCAGAGACACCCCCAGCACTCCCCGCCAGGCTGTGCAGTGTGGTTCCACAAGCACGTGGTCAAAGGCGAGTTCCAGGGCTCACTTGGTGATGAAGAGCCCTTGGCAAAGTGATTGGACTCCCAGCTCTGTCAGACCACATCGGGGGTGCCCATGTGCGCCGGCCCCTCTGCGGTGGAGGACACCCCTACAGGGAGAAGGTGACAGGACTGCTCTGTGTTCATTCCTACCCCCTCTTTAGTTCTGGTTCTGTGTCTCAGCTGGTGCTTTGGCAGCACACACAGCACGTATTATTTGGCTGCTTGGTCTGGCTCCCCTAAAGAGAAGAACTCTGCTCCCCTGTGCCTCTGGAGGGCTCTGCTGCTTGCTGCCCTGCCTCAGCCCCATCGTCGCCTTTCCTACCTTCCATGACATCCACACCTTGTTTCCACATCGTTTTTCCCTCACCTGCTCACCTCACCTGGAGGGACTTGCTCAGCCCAGACATGAGAGCCCTGGGCCACACACAGCTCTCTCAGCACCTCCAGGAGAAGCCCAGCCCTCAGGATCAGGCCTCTGGGTCCATACGTGGGGATTTCAGATCCTGGCACCGGCACTGACCCCCTGACCTTGTTCACACTCACTTTTCCTGGCTCAGTTTCTTCGTCTTTGGTACTTGGGTAATAATAACCACCTCACAGACATGTGGCAAGACTCAGTGACCAGCCGTGCAGAGCTTGTGGCCGCAGCACGGGTCTGTCTTCCTGAACAGGGGAACGTCTCAGGGCGGTACCGTGTCATCATCATTTCTGATTATCCAGTAAAACGTCCAGTTTTTGAACACATAATTACGCAAACAGATACTTTCAGGGGAGAATGCATTCTGGCCACTGCTAAACCAAGTGAAAGGTCTACAGTATGTGGAATTGCACAGAAGAATACATTGTCTAGACAGGCATAATTTATAAGTCCCTAAACTGGGTTCTTTGTATAAATGATACTTTTCTCTTAAATATTTTAGAGAAAAGCCCAGTTATTTTTATTCACACATTGTCTCTGCTGAGAGAGCCAGCGGTTGCTGCTTTGTGGAAAGATGTCCCCTCAGTCCTTGCTGAGAGGACAGAGGCCCCAGGCCAAGTGCTGCTGCCGTGGAAGTCAGGCCAGCAGAGCTGTCTCCTTCCCCGCTCCGCCCAGTGTGGGGAGGAGACACACACCGGCCGTGCCAGGTAAATAGGAACAGGAGCCTGTACTGCAGAGGTCACAGGGAGAAACCAAGGGAAACTGAGTTCAAGGTCACGCAGCCCCTGGAAGAAAAGAAAGAAGGGATGGGTCTCTCATTAATGGTCCATCTTGTTTAAGAGACCTCTCCGTGCCAGGAAGTGGAGGGAAGACTTGGTAGACAGAATCCAAACAAACTGCCCACTTTAGATACTAGCCTGCCTACAGGCTAGCAGAGCAACCCTGGACAGGTAACTTCACCTCTCTGTGAAATAACACCGGGATCCCTTTATAGGGTTATTGTGAGAATAAAGGAATCTATAGAACGGCACACTCAGAAGAGAGCCTGGACATAAAATTTTACATAGTTGGCAGCATGGAATAGTTTGCTGTGTTTTCATCAGTGTTAGGTGTCATCCGCACTGCGCTCAGCCAGTGAGCGCACTGGCCATCCCTATATAGGATCCGAACCCGTGGCAGGAGCGCCGCTATGCTCCCAGCGCCGCAGTCTCCCGAGTGAGCCACGGGGTCGGCCCAGTTTTAAAATCTTTAATCTAGAACTTAGACTTTTGTTTATGGTGTGACTTAAGGATCCATTAACCTGCAAAAAAAATAATAATAAATTCAATTGCCAGGGAGATAGATTGGTTGTAAAATATTCACACACTAAAGTGTCCTACAACAGCACAGAAGGAGGTGGTAAATACACTGGTGGTAACATGAAAATCTTGGGAACAAGATGGCTATTGAAAATTCCTAGAGTGAGAGCTGAAAATTATCTTAGAAGTCATCAACCCCCCTCCCCCAACAACAGAGGAGGAACATAAGACCCAGAGGCAAGAGGTCCTCGAAGACAGGGATCTGGTGTCAGAAGTTGTGTATTATGAGATCCACGTTTCACCAGCCCTGAGACATTAGGAGTCAGGTTTCTACTTCACATCCTGCAGCTTTTCCATCATTAAAATGGACATAATAGTAATATTAATGCCTTCTTCTTAAGGAAACTGTGTGGTTCTACTGAAATAGCTGGTGCAGGAAATCTGTGAAATCCTGTGCAAATGCTAGTTATTGGTGCTATTTTTAAACATGGACCAGAAAACAGGTGTCTTTCCTGTTGCCTGCCTTTATGTAATGATTAAAGCAGTTTCTTTAGAACATAAGGAAAGTTCAGCACTAATTATACTGTTTCCCGCCCTCCTGGGGGTAGGGAATATGTACGTGGAAGATCCACATAGAGTCAGGCATATGCACATGGTGGACATTGTTTTAAACACAAAAAGTGTATTTGTGGAAAGAACTAAAATCAGAATGACTTTTATATAAGAACCTTTTAAAAAAGTTTTTGTAATTGTCATTATATGTAACACAAGTGCCATTTCTTTATTTCAAATAAATTTCACGGCCACATGCTTCAAGTATTCTCAACCAGCCTTCCCCAGAACCACACACCTGTCATTAAGCAGGTGAGAAAACGGGCCATGAATTGGGTAGGCACTTATGCACCTGAGAAACTCCGATTTCCTCATTATGTGACTTTTGTATGCTCTAAGTATTAAAGTTGTTGTGGGAGAGATTAAGTTCCTCAGTGAACATACAGGTGGCTGAGAAACGTTGACCGGTCCCACACGGCCGTCCACGTCTCATTCATTCTTTCAGCACCTCCGTTTGAGGACTGCCAAGGTGGAGGACCTCCGGGAGCTCCACGAATGCTCTGAGAACAAGACAGACCCTGCCCCTGCACCTTTGATGCCTTCATGAGAAATGAATTCTAACTTAAGACTTAAACTCATCAGAGACCACAGGAGTTGATAATGTTCATAAAATTAGAGGCAGCTGTAACAATGATCATAGAGTTACTACCACATTTTAATTACTAAGAGAGTACCAAGTGCCAGCAAAGCAGGTTGGCTCACATATTATCTCATTTAAACCTAAAACCTGCCAAGCAAGTTAATTCCCTTGTCCTTGCCCTGCCCATTAGGTAGCTGCCCATCATGTCTCCGTAAGCTGCCTGCAGCCACACTCGGCTGCAGTGGCAGAGCCGTGAAGAATCCCGGGGCAGGAGGTGAAACCTGGAATACCCCGTCTTGATTGTAGAAAGCCTGTTCTGCTGCTCATGCACAGAATTAGGTAAATAATTTTGACTGAGTTTCCAGTTCAAGTGTATATTATCTAAACACCATCGATCCAGGCACTACCACTCAGTACCATATTCTTTTAACCCTTTTATAAATTTGCTGCCAGTTGAGGAGGTATGTAGAAATAAATGTACCGTATCCACCCAGAGTAACCACATGTGCATTCTTGGAGGGTGGCATGGGACACCGGAAGGCTCAGTGAGGCTCTGGAGCAAGATCATGCCCAGTGTCCTTGCTCCTGGGGTTGTACAGAAGCAGAAAGACCCTGGGAAACCCTCCCGGTGTCAGCTTCCTGAGCTCTCCCTGTCTGCCTGGTTGAGGCTTCCCCATGGGCTGAGGTGCTCTCCAGGTGCTCTCTGGGAGACCCAGCCTGCAGCATGCCAGGGCACCCTCTCAAAGGCGTCTGCAATCTGCAGGTGAATCCTGACATTCTGAGAGTGTGAAGAAATAAGAAGTCAGGCAAGGGCAGAAGTGCCTGTGGCTGGGCAGATTAACAAGCAGTGGACCTCTCAGGAGGCTGTTTGCAGAAGACGCAGCAGAAGATTGCAGTGGAAGACTCGTAAGACCTGCAGCGTGAATGGGAGAGCCAGCCCTAGCAGGAGGGCAGAGTCCACAAGCAGGCCGGGAAGGGCAGGGAGGGCAGGAGCAGAGCCAGATGGAATCAGGGACCATGACCAACACGGACTTCACACAACCTTAGACAAACATTTCCAAATAAGGAAAAAATTTCAAATCGTCAGCTCTAAGCTCACGGTGACTTGTAGTCACAGAGTCTTGGACTAGAACTTGGAGATAACGAAGCCAAACGTCAATGCTTTGCTCACGAAAACGGTGGCAATGGCAGTTAAGCAGTTTGGTTAAGATGACGAATGTCAGGACAAGACGCTCGGCTTCCAGGATCCGAACCCAGCTGTCTGCCTTTCACATCGTCTGCCACTCAACACGTGCATCCACGGTCTTCAAACCTACTCTGTTTCATACACTAGGATATTTGGTTTTTGTTTGTGATATGATGTGACTTCCCGTAAATTATATAATGTTCAAGTGCTTTTACCTGTCTAAGAGAAATGATCCGTTAGCCTGTCAAATAATGAATAGTAATTTTATTTGGGGTAAATGAAGAAAAGGGAATTACATTTCTGTACATTGGAGAAAAGGTTGATGTGTGTTTTAATTTCATCGAAACCCTGTCCTGTGTTTCCTCAAGGAAGATTTGGATGAGATGAGCCGCAAGACAGATCAGAAACCAAAAGACATTCGAATATTACAAAAATCCCTGCTCCCTCCACCCTGAAACATCTGTGCAGCACGATTTCGTGCAATTCACATGAGGAAATAACTTCACATGGCTTTCCCATTTTAATTGAGTCGTTTATAAACAAACTGCCATGACCCTTTCTTTGAGACCATAAACTAGGGAATTTTTCATTATTTCCTTTACAGCCTTTGGAAGTGGTTTGAACATATTTCAGGGAAAAATCTTGAGCATTGAAATCTTTGTAAGAATCTCAATTTTAATAAAACAATTCAAAAGATTAAAATTTTAATCTTTTAAAAATCTTTTGAAAAATTACTCATTCGTTAAAATGTTAGAATCAAAACACCTTTTTTCCTCATAAAAATTTTAAAGGAGCACATTCCATTAAACATTAAAGAAAATGCATAAAGCCATTTGAAAGAAAACTGTGATTTTCCCATTCCCTGCCTGTCCCTAAAGGAACATATCTTCATGAGCACCTGGAAAATGCTCCGTAATGATGTGTGGTGTTTGCCAAAAGAGCTCCAACCATTCTAGTATCAAGGGATTTATTTTCTTGCACAATAAATGCTAGGTTTATTAATACTCAAACTAAATTCAAGGGAAGAGTTTATAATTGACACAGAAAAGGAAGGGAATTTAATAAATAAGAACATGAAAATATACATAGATCGCCAGATATCTGTTTCTTGATATAATTAACATGACATTTGATCTAATTAACTTAAACAAATTATAACATGTACAGGTATGAATTTAGATTGATATATACATTATTTATAATTGTTTAACTATTATTCAATATTGTTAACATGTATTCTAAAATCAATCTTATAAGAACATTTCAATAAACCAGAATTAAATAAACAAGTCTCTCAAAAACTAGAATTGTTGCCATATTCTGCTGGAAAATCATAAAATCTAAAAGTGCATATCAGATGATTATAACCAACCAAGCTTGTCAAGTATGTTTATCTCAATTTGAAACATCTACAAACATATGTAACCAAAATTAATCTTTCGTATGAAAACCGCAAGTCGTTGCAGACGTCTCTGTTGCCAAACATGCAGGACCTTCCCTCCAGTGCCACTGAGGAGGAACTTGGACTAAACGTTTGTGGAGGGCGGGGTGGGGAAGCTGGATAGAGAAGGGAGTGTGGTGTGTGCTTGAATTTACACACACAGGAAAAAAGCAGGCGCCACTGAAATGCTTGTTTTCAGAGATGCGGCTTCTGTAGCTGAGACGGGAAATGGAAGGAAGAAGACCTTTTAAGAAGAAACAAGGATATTCAGATTACAGACCTTAGAACAGACCTTCTCGACACATGGTTCCTGGAGCAGCAGCTTCAGAGTAACATTGGGTGGTTGTTAAAAATTTGAACCTTAGAACTGACCAAGACTTTCTGAACCATAAATTCGGGTTGACCGACTCCCTGCATGCCTGTGAGACTCATCAAAATTATACGTCCTCAGTCTTCCTTTATTTGTAACTTTGAAGAATTACTGAAACTTCGTAATTTTTCTTCTAGTAATAATTTATTTCTTTTTTTTTTTTTTCCACGTGAGAGAAAAGTTGAAGAGAAAATTTATCAACCCTGCTCGATGTTTGGAGTTTGGAGAATGCACGATGGAGGTTGCAGATGGTTTCCTGGGAAACGCAGCACAGGAGGAGGGACAGGTGTCCCCAGCCCGTCAGGGAATGTGCGGCGCTGAGGGTGACAGTCGTGGGCACAGAGCAGCCAGCGGGTGCGACCCCTCCCGCCCGGGGAGGCGCTTGGCAGATTGTGGTGGAAAATTAATTATTACGAGTGTCATAAAACTCATTTTATGACAGATAAGTAGATTTGTGATTTTTCATGTCACCTGAGTACTCATAAATGACAACTTTTCTTCAGGTTGGTGCTTATTGATATTCAAGTGACTAAAGTCAGTAAGTCACACGCTTTGACACGACATGAAATGACTGACGGCTGCTTACTTGGTCACGTAGCACTGTTCTCTTCATGACACGGCACAGGAATGGAAAGCCCCATTCCCAGAGGCCCGAGATGGGCCTGTGTGGCCTCGGGGTGAGTCCGCAGCATCCTCCTCTCTGGGTCAGGGCACTGCCCGCCTTCTGGGCTCTCTGGGCTCCCAGGTGGCTCAGTCAACCCTCCCGGTGGGCAGGACCTGACACTCAGGATCCATCTATCCAGCCCCGTCCTCTCTTCTACCCCTTTCTCCCGAGTGGTGACACATTCTCTCCTCAGTGACACACAGTCTCCCACTATAGCAAATTCTAGAATTGAACATTTAATTTAATTCACGCAGCTCTCTGTGGGTGACTACCCTGCACGTGCTGTTGCCTGGCTAAATACTGTATTTTATTAAGAGCTGAAGCTGCAAACCAGAGGACTGAGCCTCGCCGTGGTCTTCACTTTGGGGCAGTGTGTGGTTCAGGCAGGCTGAAGACCTTCCCCTGCCAACCATGGAAATGCCACACGCAGACACGTTTAAAGTCTCTCTGGACACTTTCACAAGCTGGCAAGTTGCTCAGGGTCAGCAAGACGACAAACAGTAAGTTAAGACCAGAACCCGACAGCTGAAGACCACACTGTCCACAGCGTCGCAGAGAGAATGCCACGTGCAGGCCCAGCAGCGGGTCTCGGCTCCTCTGGATCTGTCCTCCTGCACGAAGCCTGGCCCCCACGGGCCCACCCTCAGTTTAGAGATTAGCAAGAAATGAAAACACCCCCAGCTCCACACCGTGGTGAGGAAAACTGCTCACGTGAATCTTCGTGCTGAGGATGTGGTGAGAGATTTCCCCTCAGATTTGTAGCCACTGTGACGCATCAGGCTGGTTTATACTCTTAGACCCAAATCACACCGTCCCAGAGACTCGAATGCAGAATTTGTCCTACAGTGGCTCTGAGCACATCTCACCTGAATCTACGCAACAGTAGAAATACAAGATCCTCTTCTAAGCAAACCTGCCTTAAACCTGGAGGAAGGAAGTTCCAGGAGAAACAAGTTAACCCTTCGAAACTGGGAGACACACAAGGAGAAAGATGCCCTGGGGGCCGCAGTCAGCAAAATCCCAGCCACAGGAACGTCAGTGACAGGAGTTATCAGAAACTGCAAAGTACCCATCTAAAAGATTTTAATAATGAAAGAACAGACTGCAAACGAGCAAGCAGCACCATCTAAAAACATGCAAACACACTCGAAAATGACCAAATTGAATGCTCAGGAAAAAGAAAAACTTAAAAATTGAAATTTGAAAAAAAAAAAAAAAGAAGAATCCACAGAGGGCCGAGGAGACTGGTATGAAGGAGAGATTGAGACACAGGCTGATGGAGGGAGAAGTTCTAACATTTTTATGTAGATCTGAAATATTTTTAATTCATTCCTAGGCATAATACCTTTCTAATTATTTATTTTATTTATTTGCTATTGTAAATTGGTTGTATGGTATTTTTTATCTGGTTGCAGTTCACATATTGAAAACACTTCATTTTATGTGACTATTTATAAAATTTTTTCACCAGCCAGCTGGTTGGTTCCATTATTTATCTATTGATTCTTCTGAATTTTCTGCATAGAGCATCATATTATATGCAAATAATAATAATTTCACCTCATCTTTAATTAGACCTTATTTCTTTCTATGGCCTAATTGCATAGAAAGGACTTCCCAGAACAATGTTAAGTAAAGTTGCTCTGAGTGACAATCCATGTGGTGTCAGTTTTTGATGGGACACCCTGTCCCCACCCCATCCCGTGCCTCACCAGCCCTGACAGGAGACATAACACACCTAAACCTCCAGTTCCTGGTTTATCATTTGCAAACAGGGATGTTTAGTTTTCAAGTGCATGAGACTGAATGGACACGTGATCTGCTCAAGGTTTCTCTTCCCCAGTGGTTTCTGATTTTGTATAGCAAATCTTTAAATGTTGCATTACATATTTAATATACTCATTTTATTGAATTTAATTTATGAACATTTGGATTTATGTCTAAAATTGTGCTTTGGCGTATGTCAAAATTGGTGCACCAATACATTTCATTACGCTGTGTTCCCCGCTTTATACCTCTAATCCACTTTATCTGTGTTTTATTTCTCTGTTTTGTATCGTGTATGCAGTTATTGGCCATAATTGCCACAGGTGTTAAGCTGTCACCTCTGCGTAAATGGATGGACATCAACCAACCTTCCACTCTGCAACTTCTAACTTCCAGCTATTTTTACTTTTACTCGTCTGCTGGTTTCCTTGCTTTTAAGTGATTTTTTTTCAAGATTTTAGTTTGCATTGTCCTTTGGATTTTAGACTATCTTCTATTGTTTTTACATTTTAAATAATAAATAGATCCAGTGTAAACTAATTGACTTGCAATTCTTTTTCTAAAAACTCTCAGAACTTTTTCTAAAATCAAAGCTCAGCTGTTGCTGAGGCTGGATGGAGAAACACAATACAGGCAGATTTCCTTCCTCATGCAGCTCTGGCTGGGATGCTGCTCTTTTGTTCTGCCCCATTGCTGCAAAGTTCTCTATCCTGAAGTCTAGTAAATTCACTGCTTTTTTGATTACTTTCATTTTGCCGTACTCTTCCAGAGCATTGATTAGATGATTACTGAATTTCCTCTGTCCATATCAATCACTTTCTAATTAGATTGATTTCTTTGTCGTTTCCCTTTCCTTTTATTTCGTTTTCTCAAATCGGAACTCCATGTCTGTAATTGCAGACATTTACAGGAGCAATCATGGTGCGATTTTCTTCTAACGTAAATGTGTATCTGTCTTCAGTTTTTATACCACTTTCCTTCTATTTTGGGGTTGGTCTTACTGGTTGTTGCTTCCTGTCTTAGGGCCGCACCCCACGTGTTCAGCTGTTGCTGGGGGTGGCTTTGGTGCATCCTGGGCAGGAGAGTCATTTCAGAGCTCCAAACGCAGCAAATCTGTGCTTTCTACATGTGGGCACAGCACACACAGGGAGGACTTGTGTTACGCTGGCTGTCCGTTCATTCGCTTTTCTGCACCAGCTTTGCTAAGCTCCACATGTTTGCCGTGCACTTACCACGCTCCACCAACTTCTCTGACTGCTCCACAAGAACGCCCTGGCCACGAGGTCCCCTCCTGTTCCCACTCACCTGAACTCAGGTGGAAGGACCACGACTGGGAACGCTGTTAAGACCAGCACAGGCCTCCAATTCCCTCTGTTCTGAAGGGAACACCAGCAGCCGGCCACTTTCCACTCTGCAAGTGCGTTCAATGTCTCTTTCTTCTTTTAGCATCTTCTTTGGGTTTGGTCTAAACTTCACTATATTTGGCAGCTACTCTTTGGGATAGAATATGGAATACGTGGGTCGGCAGATGTCTTGTAATTCCATTAAGTTGTGGTTTTACTATGTTTGTTCCTGCAAAATTCAGGGACCGTGGAGAGAGGACTGGAGCAGAAACACCTTCCTCTGCCATCCTGCAGCTGCATCCTCATCCCACCCCCGTCTCTGGCCCTGGTATATAATCAGAATATGATATAGATTATATTCTCTCGGAGTTCAGACATGCATTCATAAAGGTTATCAAAGATTTGTACAAAGTGCTTTCTTTTGAATCCCTTCTTAATACTCATAAACTCCAAGTCTGGGACACGATGTTTGGCTGCAGTTCAAGGAGACCTCGTCTCCTAGGATGAGTTCCTGGCCTTTTCATCTACTTTAATCGTGTTTTCTCTTCCTGCCATGTAACCCCTGACTCCTTATCTTATTCGCTTCCACATTTGCCCCCTGCTGGGAAATTCGCATCTGCAGTGATGAAGCAGAGGGTTGAATGGATCTTTCTTGCCTGGTGCGGTAACGAAGGGTGACTGACTTCCAAGGTTTTCAGGATGACTGTGCTCTGTTTACAAATATACCCCTTTTCCAGGGTACAGTTATTTAGCAAATTCTACAGCCCGTAAAGAATAGTATTATAATTAAAGTAAGCGTTTACAAGGCTTAAGATAGGATGGCTGCATAACGCCTCACAGGAGAGGTTTGTTTTCCTACTTGAATTTTCTTTGTCAGTGACTCAGGTCTTCCTAGAAATTGGGACAATGAAACACTTTAGAAATCCAGTGGGAAAATTGAATTAATATTTAAAGTATATATTAAATATAGATGAAACCTTATTGTTCTAAACTTTTAATTGTACCGTTTTCTAAACTTAGAAATTAAAAAAATCAAATGAATGTTTTTTAAGTGATGTACTGACAAAAGGTTTAGAGCAGAAATAGAATGTAAGGCATGTAATATTAAACATTATTTAACAAGGTATAGCTATTAGGAAGCAGGGGGAAGTACAGTATAGTACATGGTAAAAATTTGGAGCTTATAAATCATTTTTCTGGAAACTCTCTCCAAAATGAATTTCTTTAAACACGTGATTCAGAGTTGTGCAATAAAACCCTCTGCTTCTCCATTTGCTTCTCTTTTCTATTCCCAACCTCATCATCTGCGACCACGGCGGCTGCTGGAAAAGTGGACTCTCTTCAGCTGCTGCAGGTGAGCTCTGAGCCCTGCGCTTGCAGAGAAGTGGGGCTCGCGAGGGGGTTCCTGCTCAGGAAAAGGGTTTGTCATAGGAAAACAGGTTTGGGGCCCCTGTCTGCAAGCAGGGTGCTGAGAGTGAGCGTCCCAGCACCCACGCCGACCCGGCTCCCCTCATGCCAGCTGCTCCCGCCGGCTTTTCACTATCCTTCTCATAAAATGCTTGTCCACACGAGTGACTGTGGAGTCACAGGTTGTGGGAGTGTGCACAAGACCAGCACACAGCCAGCCTGAATCTCACGAAGCCACCTCAGTCTAGACGACAGGGCAGCATGAAAGAAGAAGGTGGGGGCAGCTGCTGCCATCTGCCCCCTGTGACTGCAGACGCAAGAAGGACGCACTCTCCTGGGAAAGACTTGTTTTTCCATGGTACTTACTGATTATGTTGCACTTTTTGCAATTTGGAGCTCAGTATCACTGGGGGTCTCAATTATACTTTAATCCAAAGCTATGCAAAGCTTCTCACTAAAAATATGGAGCCAGAGGGAAGACGGTTGCTGGACTGGGGCAGGGAGTATCTGTTTGGCTAAACCTTGATTTGAAAAATACCACTTAAAATTTTAGAATTGTGTTTTGAAGATCCTTAGTCATTTGCAGCATGGATCCGCTGGAACTGCGTTCCTGTGAGAACGTAGGGGAGTAAAGGCAGGATTAGGCTTTTCCACGCGGCAGGTAAAGCAGCACAGGAAGACGGACGCTCTCACCTCTGCCGGTTCTGACTTCCCTCCCCTGCTTTTCAGTCTCTGCTCCCCCTGCCCAGGGCCCCTGCCAGGCCCATGTCCACATACAGTATATTTACTGTCCTTCTTTACTCTGCCTTCTATGACTAGCAGTAGAGCTGTGCTTTACAGTGAAGACCATTTTCACGTTCACTTATAAGAAAAGTAGGAGAAGCAGGAAGATCAGGCCACGCAGAGGAGCGTCCCACAGGCCTTGCGTGCACAGTGACGAGTGTGCACTGTGCCACCCCTGAGACGTACCCGCCAAGGCCACCTCTGCTGCCCTGACTGTGATCACAGGAACCACTGGTGGCATCTGAAGGAGGGAACTCTGATCCGACACTGCCAGTCGCTGAGTGACGCGCTCAGCTGTTCACTGGTGGTGTCCACACTCTCACCTGCAAGGGAACGTGAGCCCCTGGGAGCAGCCGGGGCCAGAGAGGCTGGGACGCCTCCCCCAGGTGGGCCTGAGGCCCTGTGCTTCAGCTGCGGCCTGTGTCACTACAGCCACCTTCCCCGGTTGTCTCCACCGAGGTCCTTGGTGCTGCGGCTCTGTCTGTGTCCCTTAACTGCCACTCACTCACAGCGTGTTCCACGTCCCGTCACTCAACGTGTGGACAAACAGGCGTCACCTTGGGCCTGCCTCAGTCCTAGCAAGTCTGAACCTGCGTTTTAACCACATCACCAGAGATTCCTGTGCAGACTAGTGTGAGAAACCTTATTCCCTCGCTCCCACTTGCCACGTGCACACGGCCCTGCCTGGTCACCCTGCACAGGCATCTCTGACCCACCCGCAGAAGCTCCAGACCCTTGAAGGAAGTAGTCCTATCCCACGTGTCTTTTAATTCCCTACCCTCTCCCATCTTTTGTTTCGTAACTTGTATTCAATAGCCATGAGTTCATGCTTGGTTAGAAGCTCAGCCTGTGACATTCACGGAAAGGCAGCGAACTTGCCCCAAACGCTCCCAATACTTAGTGACTGAGGCAGCACTGAAGGGACTTAGAGAACTTTGTACATTACTTTTAAATTTTCAGGTAAATCGTTTTGTCTTTCTTGCAGACCCCTTCAAAGCCAGGCTCACCTTGTGCCACCCTTAGCAGAGATCAGCTTCTGTGAAATGTGACCAGACCCCTGCGGTCACCCCCTGTGCGCTGGGGGAGGGTGCTTTTCCCGCCAGTCTTCACGGTGCTGAGGTCTTTGTGGGATTCTTCCATGAAACGTTCGGGAAAACGTCAGGGAGTGTTATACAGGAAGGACGATGCCGCTGCGGTGAGGAATCATCACCCGCAAAATGCATTTTAAAAACCCGAACCAGAGGAGCCTTTGTGTCTGCGAGGGTTGCAGGCTCAGCCCAGCGGACGCGGTGCAGCCCCCGAGGGACCAGGACGCTCCAGCTGCCTGGTGTCCCCGTGGTCAGGAACCCCGGACCCTTCCTAAGCCTTCCAGGCTGGCTATCTTTGGACCCGTCTCTGCTCAGAAAAATGGGACACTCGTTCGTTTTGCTTTTCAGAGTTAAGCACAGCAGCAATAAATAAGTGGATGATAACGGCCATCACTTGTTTAGCATTTGCTAAGCACCAGGCTCCGTGCAAAATGCTCGATACGTCGTCTTTTGCAACTGATGGCTTAGGTAATTTTAAGCACCTAAAAAGTATTGGATCCTTTTTCAACGGAGGAGGAAACAGATTTAAAAAGCTCTAGTAACGGTCTGGGTCGCCCAACTCATCTGAGCAGAGGCAGGATTTGAACCCAGAACTGTCAGTAACACCACGATTCGCCTGTGTGAGGTGAAGACGGACTTGCGGAGTAGGGGGCAGCTCTGCGTCCCCGGGGGCAGGGGGCCATTCCTGGTTTCCACCCCCGGAGGCAAAGTTCCTTCAGTCAGGCTTCAAGCTCCTATGCACGCTCCTCCTGACAGCCCTGTCCTGGAGGTGAGTGGTCCGAGACCTGCAAGGACTGCCAGGTGCCAGGCAGCAGCGGCGAGAGAAACCACCGCTGCACATCTGCACTGCACACCCAATGCACACCTATGCTGCACACCCAATGCACACCTGCACTGCACACCTGTGCTGCACACCCAATGCACACCTGTGCTGCACACCCAATGCACACCTGCGCTGCACACCCAATGCACACCCAATGCACACCTGTGCTGCACACCTGTGCTGTACACCCAATGCACACCTGCGCTGCACACCCAATGCACACCTATGCTGCACACCCAATGCACACCCAATGCACACCTATGCTGCACACCCAATGCACACCTGCACCGCACACCTGTGCTGCACACCCAATGCATACCCAATGCACACCTGTGCTGCACACCCAATGCACACCTGCGCTGCACACCGGTGCTGTACACCCAATGCACACCCGCCCTGCACACCCAAAGCACACCTGTGCTGCACACCCAATGCACACCTGCGCTGCACACCCAATGCACACCTATGCTGCACACCCAATGCACACCTGCACTGCACACCTGTGCTGCACACCCAATGCATACCCAATGCACACCTGTGCTGCACACCCAATGCACACCTGCGCTGCACACCTGTGCTGTACACCCGTGCTGTACACCCAATGCACACCCGCCCTGCACACCCAATGCACACCCAAAGCACACCTGTGCTGCACACCCGTGCTGTACACCCAATGCACACCTACGCTGCACACCTGTGCTCGACCCCACCCCACAGGTGAAGACACGGGCCTCTGGAAGGTGAGGAGGTTGCAGTTAACACGTTGCAGAGTGAGATTCGGAGGCGGCAGCCACTGTCTTCCCACTAAACCTCGCTGACGTCCCCGTGCAAACGGCACGGGTGCCAGCAGGGACGCGTCAGGAATCAACACGCGTGGAGGAAGACGCTGAGCGGCCCGTGTGCCGCCGGCCCCGCTCCTGTGCCTTCACTCACAGGTGGCTTCCCGCGTGTCCTGTCCCGCACCCGCACGCAGGGACGTCCCATGCTCCGCTCCCGCAGCCCGGGCGCTTTTCCTTCGCTGAAACTAATCTAACCGAGGAAAGGAGTTTGACACGTTCCACACGCAGGCGGCGTCTGCATTTTTGCTGCTGGGCTCTGGAAGTAGCAGGTTTGGGGTCCGGCGCCCGGTCCGGCCTGTGGATTCCGCCCTGTGGCTCCAGGCGAGTCTCGCTGATAGAAAGGTCATTCATTGATTTAATTTTGACGGACCTACTTACTCATTTACTGGCGGGGCTGGACAGTGAGACAGGTCAAGGGAAGGTGGGATTCTGAACAGGTGGAAAAACAAACACGGAGTGACCTTTTCCAGGGACACGTTCAAATGTCATCACTCCCCTGGTGTTTGTTATTGCCCAAGTACAAGTTTGGTTAATTGGTGGATATAAATTTTTAAATATAATTTTGGTTTGGGAAAAATCCAGGATTATCCAAGGGAAGAAAAAAACATTCTTCGGGAAAGACCATAAAATATTGAACTCTCAGGAGGAGAGAACAGACCTGCAGATACTAGAGGTGGGCACCGGGAGTAACTGGGTAACGGACACAAAAAGAAATCACAATTTGTGACCATGACCGTGCTAATAGTATTTTTTTTTCTTTTTTTATTTTATTTTTTATTAGCATACTCATTGCTACAGATTATACTTATTCTTTATGCCCCTTATCCAATCTCTCCTCCCCACCCCCCAATAAACTTTTATTTATTTATTTATTTTAATTTTATTTTGTCGATATACATTGTAGCTGATTATTGCTCCCCATCACCAAAACCTCCCTCCCTTCTGCCTCCCCCCCTCCCCCCCCCCAGCAATGTCCTTTCTGTTTGCTTGTGGTATCAACTTCAAATAATTGTGGTTGTTATATCTTCTTCCCCCCCCCCCGGTTTTGTGTGTGTGTGTGTGTGTGTGTGTGTGTGTGTGTGTGTGTGAATTTATATATTAATTTTTAGCTCCCACCAATAAGTGAGAACATGTGGTATTTCTCTTTCTGTGCCTGACTTGTTTCACTTAATATAATTCTCTCAAGGTCCATCCATGTTGTTGCAAATGGCAGTATTTCATTCGTTTTTATAGCTGAGTAGTATTCCATTGTGTAGATGTACCACATTTTCCGTATCCACTCATCTGATGATGGGCTAATAAAAGTATTGATTTGATCATCGCATACTGTCCACAAACACTGGTAGCCAACTCTGTACCCCATAAATATGTATAAATGGAATAATTTTGTTAAACTCTGTGGATGCAGTTGCACATAAGTGTGTGATTTGATTCTGATACCACAGGAGCGCAGAGGCTGGCTCGGTGGTCTGTGTCCATCAACAGGCTCACGCTGTCCCCACCTGTGCTCTGCAGGTACCTGGGATCACACCTGTGCTCAGCATGGCACCTGCCACGCGCAGAGCTGCAGGGAAATAAAACCAGGAGCGAGTCGTGGGTCTGCTCTGAATTTTATCTAATTAAAAACTTGTCTTATCACCATAAATCTTCTTGTCACAATGCCATAGGCTTATTGCATTGAGCATGAAGTCTTCATTATATTGTAAAATCAGCAACAATCCATTTTCACGGTTAAATTGAGCTAATAAAAGGTTTATGCATTTCCACAATGTGAGTTACATGTGAGGACTGCATCTTCCTGGAAGACAGAATGCAAGTTTCAGATTACCGCTTTTCTATTCCAGCTGACAGAACTGCATTAGCCACCGCACATCCCAGTCTGCACCAGATGGACTGCACCCTAACGACAGGCAGATCACTGTGAGCATATTACAGCTATGAAACAACATTCCAGGACTGAAGCAAAGCATTCTGAGTAGTGCAAGACACATGGCAACTGTGCGACTTACCCGAGGTAATCTAATTATTCTGTCTTACGGCTTAGAAATATGGTAATTGTGCAACCCACGCCGTAAGTGCATAATTTGTACGATGCAAACCTGGCAAACAGGTCTATAGTCACTTTTATGTATAGTGAGTTCCTGAGGGCCTAAGTGTTCCTTAATTATTAGATTCCGCAGAATCTGGCCTAATACCCCGTCAGTGGCACGTCTCAGTACATGAGTCCATGAAAAGACGTGTAAGCGAGCAGGGAAGTGGGGATGTCTCTCTTTCTGACCCACCATGACAAAATGTCATCCCCACACCCATCAAAGAACAAACGCGTACAACACTGACTTAAACTTTAATATAATGTTTCATGGTCTCATCATCTGAAATTCTTTATTTTCATCAGTTTTAATTTTACATGACATGACATTAGAATTAAAAAATTAAAAAGTAACATTAGCTAATTAATCCACTTAAAAACTCTAATGTCACTTGCAAAAAACTGTTAAAAATACATCAGTACTTAGTAAAATGCAGGGATGGTGCGAATAGATGTGGTTGATACAGACAAGTGAATGCACAGAAGTCCGCAGGCCTGAGCAGCCGATGTCCTTTCACGTCCCAATTCTTCCCGCTGTCCATGTCCCTCTGGAAAGTGAGCAGGCAGGTGACCATTCGCAGGTGCGCGTCTGGGGCAGGTGAAGGTCATGAAGGGTTTGGTGCCTCTGCTCTCAGGCAGGTAAGGATGTTGGCAAGACAGCAGCCAGGCAGCCAAAGCTGTGACCGAAGCTTTAACAAAGGCCTTTCTTGAAAATCAGACACACAGTAGTTAACTGGTATTTACTTATGACTTTCGTTTAACATTTATAATTAATTACTAATAACTGACGGCATGTGGTGTATTCGTAAGCTGACTATGAAGCCTTTCTCTGCACAGAATGGGCAGCTGAACAGAGAGAGCCTGGCGCTGGGGCTCTGTCCGGTGGGACAGCTTGGCAGGGCACACTCACAGGGCGCAGCCACTGTCTGCGTGTCCCTCGCTCAGGGCCCCTGCTGAGCTTTCTTCTCTGCTGTTCTCTCCCTCGCTTTGCCTCCTGTGCTGTCCGTGCAGCTCCAACATCCGAGGGCCCTGACTCGATTCCTGCAATCGGAGAGAAAGCCGAGGCAGGGCAGCGTGAGGGGCCCTGGGAGGTGCTACTGATGTCCCTTTGCACCCGACACAAAGCCGCAGCGGAGCAGTCACAGCCGCGCCCCATCCTCCTCACCTCAGCAGCAGGGCGGGGCCCACCAGCCTCACCGTGCCCTGACTTCGCCCCTGACTTTGCACCTGCATCCTGTTGCAAATGCTCCACATCTTGAGCGTCTACCTGAGCACAATGACAACATTCCACTTGGTACCAGGATTTACTCCTCATCTTAGCAGCAAGGGTGTCAACTTGGGCCTTCTGCGTGTCCATTATCAACACATCAGCTATATACAAAAATTACACAAATTCTATGTCAATTGCAGACGGAAAATAAGGACAAGTCAAAAAATAGTGCAGGTAGTCATTTTGTTTTAAAAGTATGGAAACAGATGATAGAAGACTCCAGAAGGCTGGAAGTAAAATGCCAAGAAAAAAATAAAATAGTATATATCAAAGCTTTCATTTCAGATTATTTTTATTTATCAGAGATTCAGTGCCAAATTACTACCTTATTTTGATAGAAAAACCTTCCACAGAAAGAGAAAGGTTTGGATTTGGAGCCATCACACCCTTGGCATTTGTAGTTATGATGCCAAGGTCTGAAATTTAATTTTTCTGAATCTCAGGTTTCCCATCTCACCTGGCAAGGAGCTGTAAGGACTCTGCTGTAGATGACGTTGTGGTTCCCAGCTGTCAGGTCCCTCTCTGCTGAGGAGACTACACAGCAGCGTCTTCCACCAGTGCCTTGCAGGACCTCTGCTCAGCAGCATATTCCTCCCCTCCTAGCATCAGGCTGGATGCGGCAAAACACCGACAAGCTGCTCAGCACCACTAGTTCTCAGGGAAAGGAAAACTAACTCATAACAACACAACTTTCACACCCACTAACTGGATACAGTGAAGACGACGGACAAGGCACAATGTTGGGAGGACATGGAGCACGTGGAGCTGTCACACACTTCTGGGGGGAGCACAGCAGCCACGCTGCCGAAGGGTTCGGCAATTGCTTTGAAAAGTTAACGTGCACCCTGCCTTCCAGACACCAATTCAATTCCTAGATTGTGACCCAGAGAAATATGAACACACGTCTGCAAAAAGACTTGTACAAGAATACTCAAAGTAAATTTACTCTAAATGGTCAAAAACTTGAAATGCAAATTTCATCAACAAGAGAATGACTAACCTCATTGAGAGATATTCATACAATGGAATACTACTCAGTAATTAAAGGAAACAGAATGCTGATACATGCAGCAGCATGCACAGGTCTCACAGTCATATGTTGGACAAAAGATGACAGACAGAAAAAAACTTCATACTGTGTAATTTCACTTTTATATGGAAGTCATGAACAGGTATATATAATCTAAAGTGTTAGAAGCCAAAACACTGGTTGACTCTGGAGTAGGATTTACTATAAAAAGATGCAAGAAATTTAGCGGGGGTAACAGGAATATTCTATATCTTATTTGGGGTGTGGTTACGAGGGCAGATATAAATGCCAAAACTCATTGATCTTTGTCCTTAAAATTTCTGCATTCCCAGGATATAATTTAACTCAGCAAAGTAGAACTTAAACTTATATTTTAACAACCTGCTTAATAATCATGCCTGTGTGATAAAGGTAATTCGCTTCTTTTTACCTGTACATTCTTTTGGATAAAAACATAGCTTTGCTACATTAATAAGCCCTCCCATTTAGCCAAAGATCCTAAACTGCCTTCAAGAAATATGTAGAGTGCCAACCACGTGAGAGGCTTGACTGCAGGAGCTGGGAATTCCGTGATGAAGGTGACAGACGGGCTTTGCTTATGGAGCCAGAGGTCATTGCTGCTTGTCCCTATTTGCACTTGGTTCACAGCACCTATTCGACTGGCACAGAGTTTATAAAATCATGGAATCTGGGTGAGTGGCAGGTTTCGTGCACTCTCCAGTTTCCCCTGTGCCCACCGCTGTCTCTTCTCAAGCCTAACCCTTTCCCCTGCCCTGATGCTGTTTGCAACCCTCCTGTCTAGACAGACCATACCAGAGAGTCTGCGGGACAGTGTGCTGGGGGTGAACGGCAGAAGATGCTCATGGCAAGGACGTGCGACTCAGGCTTGGGGTTAGAGGCAGAGGAATTTAGCTGGGGAGGGAAAGGCTGAGCAGTCCCAGGCCCAGAGGGAGGGGAGCTCACGGCCCTTTCCAGTAACCGGATAAAATGGGGGGGGGGTGGACAGCAGAAAGACACAGCTGCTCCGGTGGGAAGGGCTGCTGTTTCTGAGGGGGTGACAGCCTCCTCCTGGGGGCAGTCGGCAGCTGGTCCCGCCCGGGCATGCCGTGGTCAGATACAAACTTGTAGGGGCAACACAGGGCAAGGAGACCAGCACAGTGGTGCTGGGGGCTGCCTCCCCGTGTGGTGGTCCAGACTCAGAGAATGGCCCTGCGGGGGACAGAGGTGCGGACTCTGGAGGTCCCGGTGGGTGTGTGCAGCAGAGCCGAGCCATGGGGCTGATTAAACTGGGGTCAGGAGGTGAGGGGACTTCCTTCCGGGTGTGTGGCCTGGGCACCTGGGGCGACGGATGGGGCAGGTCACGCGGCGTGGAGTGCAGGTGGAGAGGAGGTCACAGGGACATGGCCAGGAGCCCTGAATGTACGGGTCTCAAAACAGGAAAGAATTTGGGGTTCTAGCTCCTATTTAATGGAGAATTAGATTCTGTCCTTAAATGTGACCTATTCCCTCCTCTTGGAATCAGGAATTTGCTTCTTCTGCAGCAAGTGCATTTATCAGCCCACGTGACTGAAAAGCCCAGGGGGTGTAAGTCTGAACCCATCACCATAGTCGGGCATGCGGTGACCTCAGGGGACTGAGAAGCTGTTACCTGAAGGAGGGGGAAGCTTTGAGGGCTGGAGACAGCCGATGCCCACCACAGATGGCTCTGGTGACACAAACAGAAGGCTCCCTCCCATGTAGGGATTTAGAAGGTTAAACAAAGGCCTGGACGTAGGTCCAACCATATTCCTAAGAGATGGCAGCATGCCTCTCTCCTGCTTTCTGCGTTTTACTTCCGTCTGCTTTGGTTTGTTCGAGTTCCCCTGCGTCTCTTGCTCTTCGGCTTGTGTTTGTCTTCAGAAGCCAGACGCATCGTCACGCTGAACGGCCTTGCTCCTCAGAGCTTCATCTGGATCTCTCTGATTTCCAGCCAATTCTGGCTGCTATCACTTGAGGGCAGGTTTTGATGATTTTAGTATGTTATCTGGAAATACCAACTTCTTTTCCTTTTCATGATATTTCTGACTGTGACACATACAACGGAACAATGGAAAAAAGACAATAAATAGAGATTAGAAACTGAGTTTGAACCTCGAGTAACCAAGGCCAGGGAATGTGAGGGTTTTATGTGTCCTTTTAGCTCAAACCCAGACCTTCTCATGGGCTGGCTGCAGAGGAGGGTTCCAA
Organism: Cynocephalus volans; assembly: GCF_027409185.1. Lineage (NCBI taxonomy): Eukaryota > Metazoa > Chordata > Mammalia > Dermoptera > Cynocephalidae > Cynocephalus > Cynocephalus volans. The sequence goes on along the minus strand of NC_084473.1, from coordinate 1,219,637 downwards.
GACAAGAAGAGATGGCAGAGCCTGAAGGATAAAAGACAGAGACAGACACATGGACAGGGATTGGGATGGGACAGGGGCGGAGCTGGAGACGGTGACGAGGACAGAGGCAGAGACAGAGATGAAGACAGAGTCAGAAGGAGGGACTGAGAAGGACAGTCCCACTGACTCCCCTGTGGGGCTGTGCCTGTGGTCAGGTCACCAGCGTAGATGGCAGTGAAAAAAAGACAAAGCCCCAAACAGCAGCTCAACCCATTGACAAAGCTTGACAGTCAGCGTCCTGTAATCCGGCCAAACGTACCTGAATTTCTCCCTGTTGGGAAGAACAAGAAAGGGGTGGGGTGGGGGGGTGGTTGTCTTCCTCTTCCCGGGCCCCAGCCAGCGGGTGGCCGGGGAACATCTCTGCCGGACGTGGCATCAGTGACCGTGAGATCCGTGCGTGTTCCTCTCCAGCGTTACTGTGAAGCCCTGCTGGGTGCTGGCTGCGGTGAGCCAGGCTACGGGAAAGGGCAGGTGCTGGGAACAGCCAGGAGCCTGCATCCCCGTGCACTGCCTCAGGGCAGACGCTCCCCTGCAGGCTCCTGGAGCAGTGACCAGAGGTGGCGCACTGACCCCTGGAGTGAATGGGTGTCCGGAGCTGAGCGCAGTGATGGCAACTGCCGTGGATTAGACTCGTGTCATGCTCAGTAATCAGGTGAACAGCTCACATCTTCCCCTCTGACAAATCCCGGATTCTCGTTCTTTTAATTATTACCCACAGGGCAGCTTTAATGTGTTACTACCTCTACTGAGCTTTGAGTGAAGACTGCGTTGGCACCGGTGTGTTATGGATATGCAGGAGATGTTTGATGCATCTTAGATGCGAAATGAGAGTGATATTAGGATAACATGGCTTTAGGTTGATAAGAGTACATTTTCCCTGTGTTTATCCAAATTTACCAATAAAACATTAGCCCTCGTATGCAGCTGTGGGGTGTGGGTTTGCACACAGTGTGACATTGTCGGCTCTTACCAGAGTGTGAGTGCTGCAGCACACATGTCACTCGGTTGTAACTCTCACGCTTTCATTTTTTCCATTTTCCAGCGGGTCTCAATTGAAAGTCAAAGCTTGCAGTTATTTTAAAAAGGAAATATATCTTCCTGGGGAAATACCCCATATTGGCATAAATTTTACGCACTAGATTTTGATTCAGTGTAATTGCGTATGTGACTGTAGATTCATATATCAATTTATTCATGAAACATAACTTTTATTGTAATATTTGCACTTGTAGCAGTGAGGCCAGGCACCAGCTGTGCAGAGACGAGTGGCTTTACTCTCAAGAGCTCCAGTCCGCACTTGGTGTCCTAGTCCATGGCCTGCGGACCAAAGGTTGTTTTTCCTCTGCTGAGGAAAACCTCAAAAAAATTGAAGTTATAAAAAATAATCAAATGGGAAGTATAGAACCAAAAAATATTATCATAGAAATTAAAAGTTTGCTGGATTGTCTCAATGTTAGGGAGATAGAGACAGGACTAGTGAACTTGTGGACAGATAGATCGAATCTGTCCAATCTGAACAGCAGAGAGAAAACAGGCTGCAAAGAAAATGCAGAGCGTCTCAGAACCTGTGGAAAAACAGCGCTATGGCTGATTGCACTCAGGTGAAGTATCAACACCGTCAGACTCAGAGACAGAGGCTCCCTCGAGGCATCCTGGTGGCTCCTGCTCACCTGTTGGCCCCACAGGCCTGAGCGTCCTTCCCCACCCAGGGACAGGATGGGCCTGTAAAGGGCCACATCTTGTCCATGTCTTTGCCACTTGGGATTGTGCAGAAACAGCCAGACACACCAGCTGCCACAGCAGTCCAGGTGCAGAGACTGCGGCGATCGGCTGCTCGAGGCACCTTTGTGCAGTGAGCAGGGGGCCAGGCGGGAACACGAGCGCCTGGTCCCGCCAGCACTGCCAGGGCCTCTCCCGCTGATCTCGGCGAGTCCTGCAAACAGCCTCCCAGTGTGGAAACTAAGGGCAGTTGTGCCAGCTGGTCACTAAATCCCACTCTAGTCTAAGGTTTTTGTATTTTTAAATTCAGTGTTTTATCCAGTCTTTTCATTAGTTAAGTTGATCTATGAAATTAGTCTGAAAAGTAGGAATTTGTACCCATTTTCTCTGGTAGTGTATCTTTTTCATACACTTGAAGACTCACCCTCATAATGAATCTTGCCTTTTAATGACCACCTAAAATAGTATCCTGTGGTTTTTACTTATTTGATAGCATTTGCTACTAAGTTATTGATTGTAAATTAGCATATTTTATTTTTAAATTTATAGGAAATAAAAGAAGGAAAAACATCTCATAATCCCGAGGTAACTCCTTTTTACCATTCTGGTGTATATTTTTATCTCTTTCTATGTATCCATATTCACACATAATTTTTGTACTTCTGTGGAATTAGTTTTATACTGAATTTGAACATATTGATATGAGATAAATGATTTTACACATCTAAATATCTAAACATAGGATGGTATAAAAATGTAGTGATGTTAAGAGTGTTGATTTAAGGACAGTGGGTCAAGCTGTAGAACTGAGAGGCTCATCAAATACTTTTGACCCCTCCTCGAAGGACAGACCCTCGCCCTCAGACCCGCAAATAGAAAACAGACAGGGTGGCATGCGTGTTGTCTCAGAAGCAAGTGCCAGGGCCCCAGGCCACGAGAAGTGGACCCACAAAACCTCGTACCATGAGGACAGAAAAGACACTGCTTAAAACGGGGGGAGAGAGACGGGATGCACTGGCAGGAGAAATGTAATGCCCGGGGTGTGACAGCTGCAGCTGAGAACCGGAGGGGCCCAGAAGGCCCAGGTAGGGGGGAAAGGAGACCGAGGTTTGATCTAGAAGAGAGGGACAGGCATGGATGAAGGAGACCACGAGGGAAGGTTCTCATGCTTGTTCTGAAATGACGTGGCGAGGACAGCACTGCTCTGAGGACATGCACCTGCTGTGGAACCAACTTCAGCTTCTGTCCGCCTGTCGGCAGACGCCTGTGACTCACGCGTGATCATATTTGATCCTAACATCCCGCAAGCTGAGCAGGGTAGGCATTTATTATTGATTCCTGTCAAATAGATCAATGGTTTCCAAACATTGTTTGGTTGTACGTGCTATTATTTTTAAATGTGTTTAAAGGATTTTATTTGGGAGTGGTTTTTAATATTATTTTCATGATAAAACACTCGTAAAGAAACATATCTAAAGGATGAAATTAAGAATTACTTTTAAGCATTGTCATATTTTCTTTTTGCAGCTCTTTAGGGTGACGGCTGGTACAGATGCAGGTCTGGGTGACGTAGAGAGAATGTCATCACATCCCAGCTGGAGGCAGAGCGAGGACACAGGACTGTCTCCAGCCCACATCTGGGCCCCTGTGACCTCCCAGGGCTGCGGTCACAAGGAGCTGGGAAACACGACCCCAGTGCATTCGTGGTTTCATATTAATTTCCCATCTATGACACCAGCAGTTTGAGGTAAGGACAGCCGTGGCCATAGTGTCCCCATATATTAGGTCATAAATGGATGTTTGCTAAATTGGAACATGGAGCTATAAGGTGTTAAAAAGGAGGAGTGACCCCTGTGAGAGTGTCGTGACCCAGTGTAATCAAAGTCCTGGGAAATCAGACAGCCCGGGTGTGCGCAGCATCAGGAAAACACATGTATTGTAAAATGCAGCCTGCAAATTTATGATTAATGGCCCTTGACTACTACAGAATCCTTTAAAACAATAAATTAAAAGTTACACATTTCAGGTTCCTTGCTGCTCACTTACTGTTTGTGGGATTTACTGTACTTTCAGTTGTGTGGCTTAGTAAATAGCTCAGCAATCCACAGATGCCTCAGACCTCTCACTACTGCAGTTAGTTTGGGGTCAACTTTGCTAATTACTGAGCTGACTTTGTGGACTGAGGTAACGGTCAGAGCTAGCACATCCTTCAGGACACTAAGTGCTGTGGGGCCTGGGCCCGGGCTGCCCGGGACCAGCGGTGAAGCCTCAGGGACCCACTCTGCAGTGTGACGTGGAAGGAATGGGTTCCGGCCCAGGGCTGCGACCCTAGAAGAGCCACGCACGTGGCTCTTAGACATATTAGTTTTCTGTCTGTAAATCAGGGGATGATGACAGCAGCCCGACCTAACTTCAGGGATCCTGTGACTAGGTCAGTAGCAATGCAGCGAACAGCGGTCATGCGAATATTCACTGACCTGTTCCCTCATCCGTTCCCTCCGTGAGCAGCTCATGTGCCACTGACGCAGACAGGAGGGAGAGGGGGTGACCGGGCCTCGGAGATCTTTGGAAGACGATTATTCAAACACTTGTGGATGTAAGTGAACATCTAAGTAGGTGATGTGTGTCTTAATTAATCCTCACAATAATACTGTGATACCTATTCATTGTCCTTTTTAACAAATAAGGAAATAAAGGAAGTTTTAAGGAAATGTTAAGAACCTGCCCTATTTTATACTTATGAGAGAACCAAGAGTAAAATATACCTGGCACAAAATTTTCTATTATGACATTAGAATTAATTCCACCTGAGGGGTTATGGAAGTTATAAAATAGGATTGCAACGATTCAGCTATTCTTGAGCAACTTCAGAAAACCAGGTTTTTATAAAATATGAAAGAGTTCATAATCACACCACAGATGTTTAAAAGTTCTTTATTGATCAGTAATTCCAAACTAATAAGTTTAGAAATAATATCACTCTCGACAGGAACTTCAACACGGGAGAGCTAGTTTAATATCACTGTAGTGTGGTGGTTTAGCTCAACGGCTGCCCTCGGCTCCGCCTCAGTGCTGGTTAGAGGCATGGCAGCAGCGGGCTGGGGTTCAATGTGGAACATTGTTGCTCACGACATGTCTGTGAAATCTTCCCATTCTGACCAGATGTGGACCTGGGCAGACCCTGACCCGGGGCCAGGGCAGGCCATGATGACGCTAAAGTATTCCAAGAACCCTCGAGACAGTCTTTGCTCTTGAGTCATCCCAGGACCTCTCGTGGCTGTGACAAGTAACCACAGCGGGCCAGGTACAAAGAGTAAAATGTAGAGACAGCCCGTAGACAGGGCAGGAAAAAAGGCAGACAGATTGTTGTAAAGGCTGGTAAGTTAAAACAGGGGCAGTTGCCACATGGCATGACACTCGATATCCAGAACTGGTGGTGGTCCCCACCTTCCTCTGGAGCCCACACAGCAGCCGCCCCATCTGCACGGGCTGACTCCACGCAGGCCTCTCCTGGACGGCTGTCTTCGTGTTCCTAAATACCATTTGTCTTTTGGAAACGGAAAAGGTGTGTGCTCCAGCCCACCCTGTGCCTCTTACCCTTTTTTGCGACCTGCTTCCCCAGGCCTCAGACTTCGCAGGGCTCCGTTTACCTGTTTCTCTAACTGACCTGAGGGACACACCCACCAGAGCAGGCTGCACTTGCCACCTTATCACTGGAATACCAGAGATTAATTTAGTTCACAAAACTTTAGACTGAGTATAAGAAAAGCTTATCGCAGACAGGATACACTGCATAATATGTACTAAAACATCCCTTACGGTATCAGTCAGGGTTCTCCAGAGACACAGAACCTAGGGGATAATATACGTATTACTTTATATTTACTTTAAGGAACTGGCTCATACAACTGTGGGCTCTGGCTGGTGGGACTGAAATCTGAAGGACAGACCACCAGCTGGAAACTTGGGTGCTTTCACTGCAGTCCTCGGGCAGAATTTATTCTGCAGAAAACCTTTCTTGTTGCTCCTGAAGCCTCTACCAATTGGAGGAGGTCCACCCACATTATCAGGGTCATCCCCTTTACTTAAAGTCACCTGACCATAGATGTTAATCACATCAGCAAAATTCCTTCACAGCAACACCTGGCTGAGGGTCTGATTGGATAACTGGTCACTGTAGCCCAGCCAGGTAGACACATCCAACTGGCCGTCATGCTTGGTTAAACCCGTCATGGGATGGTTGTCTAGGAACCGAAGAGAGCATTTTGTTGGAAAAGGAGCTTGGAAGATTTTCCAGCCAGCGTTCTTGGACCATACAACATGAACAGGATGTAACTATGGCTCACGTTGTACTCCATGTTGCCTGGCCTTTTGTTCCGTGTGTGTGTGTGTGTGTGTGTGTGTGTGTGTGTGTGTGTGTGTGTGTGTGTGTGTGTGTGTGTGTGTGTGTGTGTGAGAGAGAGAGAGAGAGAGAGAGAAAGTACAGTCTGTTCCACTACAGTGAGCGTTTCCATAGCCAAATCAGCCCATGTGCAGTTGGCAAACAGGGGACAACGCCAGCAGGACCTGAAAGTGCCCCGGCCTCTCTTTACTAAGGAAGCTAGAGTGATAGCCCTTCACATCTGGTCTCCTAGCCCAGAAAGTCACCTCCACTTGTGTGGGGCCAGGGTCGCCCCCACTGCAGCACTGGGTTTCTGCTCCTCCTGAGCCCAACCACACGAGGAGCTTTGTGCAGCCGTCACACTGACCTCCCAGGTGACAACGTGGATCTCAGTGTCCTGTTCTGAGCATTTTGCAGAAACGCTATGTCCCCCCTATTGTCAGAGCACAACTTTGTAGAAAATGGTGTTTTTTAGAAATGCGTGTGTCACACTGAGAACAGAGCTGTGAAATACCTAGGCATGTCATTCAACATTCTACTCTTCCTCGGAAGACCTCCCCTCCTCCATATTTCTTGGTATTTTGATTAATTATGTAGGATGCTAAACCCAAAGATCCTGATAATATGTAAAAAATTCTAAGTAAAAGCAGTATTAAAACACATCTCTACATTGAAAATTATTGATAAAAACAGGGTATGTCTCCTTCTCAACTTTACCTAATAGTTTTTTGCAGATGCACATTCATTTCACCAGCTGGAAAGAGTTCATGCCAGCGGGCCGTGTGCCAGGCAGAACCAGCGATGGGGGCAAGTTGTGACAAGTCCGATCTCAGGTTCCTGGCTCTGTGAAGGTCCAGATTGTGAAGGGGACACTAATAATGGTGATATTAAAGGCCACTATGTGCACTTTGTCAGACTCCACCCAGAGTAGCGGGACCCAGCATTTATTGTGCTATGTCATTCCTAGCTGCTTTGGAGACAGCTTGGCTAAAATTCCATATCGCCACTGACACGGAACTTCATCAATTTATTTATAAACGTTCGCCGGTGCCTCCCACGTGCCTGGAATCATGCTCAGTGCTGGGAACACGGTGATGAAAGAGCCCAGGCCTGTTTCAGATGCAATAAACAGTCCGTGACAATGTCCAGCTGGCAGATGAGAGAAAAAGTTCAGCACCTACCACAGGCAGAGGTTATGCCTCAGCCGCACAGGAGTCCCTGCAGTTAATACAAAAACATGTTAACTCCAGCAATAATGAGACACAATGTGAAGACACAACATGAAGACAGAGGAGGAAATAAAGTGGCCAAATGCACAGGGGACATTTTCTTTCTGTGAGATTGCTCCACAAAGCAGAGGCAAGGCTGTCCCTACATGGCCAAGGTGTGCGCAGGTGAGCACCTGCCACCTGGGGGTCGGGCTTGCACCTGGGAGGTGGCAGGCTCCACTCATGCCAGAGGGCAATGTGCACTGTCACAAACAGTGGGAGCTCAGTGACACATCCAGGCCCACAGTGGGAGCTCGGTGACCCATCCACGCACACAGTGGGAGCTCGGTGACCCATCCACGCACACAGTGGACACTCAGTCAGTGATGCTGAGTCACAACTGGGGAAGCTCAAGCACTTTAGAAGAAAAACCAGCGAGAGAAGTCTGTGTGACTTCAGGGTAATGCAGTAGTCTTGTGTTTATAAAAGGAGAGAATATAGTGAACATTTAGGAGAAATTACGGTTATTTTATTTACCAAAACAGGGTCACAACAAAAAATAGATGGAATGTTTAAAATTAGCACTAAATAACAAGAATTTGCTAATTACCAGTATAAAATATTAAGTGGTCTGAAAGAACAATTGGAAGGAAATTACAGAGCAGAAATCACATTAATGTCCCAAGGAGACCTGTTAATAGAATTGTACTTTCCTATTAGAAATGAATCACTAATTAAAAATAGGCTGTACATGATGCAAATAGGTTTGCACATAGAGATTTACGGCACAGCTCATGAAATTAGAAGTGCATTAAGAAAATAGCTGCATTACCCAGGTTATTATGCAACCTTTCCATTCTTTGGTGTTCTATCTGAAAAACCATAATCTGGCCAAAATCTCTAAGGTACAGGGAAAAGACTGTCAATTTATCTATAAAGTTAAATGGTGTTTACCATAGTTCAAAAAATAATAAAGCACATAAAAATAATAAATTATAAAACAAAGCTTAAAACTCTTCGTTGGTGAGGGGTTAGCGAAGGTATGTTAATTTAATACACACTGGTTGCTTTATCAAGTAGCACAGAAATTTTGAAAAGCAGTTTAGTAGTTCTAGCTGTCAATTTACATAAAACTGTCTGCTCACTTTTACCCACTATTCCCACCATTTCCACTTCTGGGAATAGGTTGTAAAGAAATCAGTGAATAATTTGTAATTCTAGGTTTCGCTTTCATAGAAAAATCTTACATATTATCTTAATAATGTGTGATTTGTAACCCACCAGAGATGGGCTGGAGGTGGGGCAGACCACCCAGGTGCATGCAGTAAGGGGCAGGTTTCTGTAAATAATTTAAAATAATAAGAAAACCAGCCAGGAGCTGGGATTCTTTGCCTAATGTGCTAGATTTTCAAATATTGTCAAGAATAAAATACCCAACATAACCTTTTTTAGTCCAAGTTCTAAATAACTGCTGAGATTACTGCTGAGTTTTAAAATGTATGTAAACTTCACATTCCCTTATTTTAGTGTGCATCCTTTCATAAAATTGCGTTCTACATAAATGTTAACTGTGAGTACTTTACAGAGTTGGCTCCTGCCCCCTGTGAGCTCAATTCTGCAGCTTCCCTCCCTGTCTGTAAAAGTTCACGCTGTCAGCCCCTGTCCACCAGTTCAGGCACCCAGTCCCTGCGGTGCCACATACTCCTGCATTTAAACAGCAGATTCAGAATACAGTGGTAACACAGCTTATAAAGCACAAAAAAATATGGAACTTGAGTTACTTCAAGTCTGTCATTCTATGTCATTCTTTTAAAATTAAAATGGTGAAAATGTGAACTTCTAGGTGTAACATTTTCATTTGAAAAGTGCAAATTTCAGTCATGCAATGAAATTTGAATATTTTACTGAATTTAAATAATGCATTTAAAATTGAAAATGTATCCTTTTCCAAGCATTAGTTGCTGCTTTAAGTCAAAAAAATATTTCAAGAAAGTAATCATTATTAATGATTACTGCATGAGTTTTAATCAAAAAGAGTTTTGTGATGTAGAGAGGGGGTGCTGAAAGGTGATTGGCTGTGGGGGCCAAACACACCAGGACACCACCCAGGAACCAGGAGCAAGGTGGGCCAGCACACAGGTGACAGGCCACTCCTACCGCAGGTATGACCTAGAAGAAGGGGGGAGTTAAGATGTCGTCAAAAAGGAGACCATGTGAATGGCAGAATCCCAGTATGCATTTTTGGGGATGAATCCTAGAGAATGAAGGAAGTAAGATGAAAGAAATCCTCCCGAACCAGGAGCTATCTTCAGTGACTTCAGAGGGGAAGCAACGCAGCTGTCACAAAGGAAGAACTAAATGTGTGGTTGTCGACCACCAAACAGTAACAAGAATAATCAAAGACAGAGACACACGGCAGACGCATGGGTGCCTCTCACTATGAATCTTACCTTAAGATAATTTTTTAAAAAGTAAAATTAAATTTTAACCACCTCGTTAAGAAAGTCAAAGAAAGATTAATTGCCTAATTGTATGTGAAGAAAAAAAATAAAAGGTAGATTTGTAACATTAAACTAAAAATGACACTCATTTAAAAATGTCTGTTTTTAATTTACTATTGTCACATTATAATACCACAAAAACTATTTAACAGGAACAAATATAACAATCATTAAACACCAATCATTAATAACAATTAACACCATTATAATGCTTCCATAGCCCCCATTTTTAAGTGTTTTGTTATAAAATATTTGAAATGTATACAAAAGTACAGAAAGAATGATACAATGCCTATAATGTTTGTAATCATGTCCACAAAAAGATGGATAGAAATCCTAGCTTATGGTACCAGCAGATGTGACTGTATTTAGAAACAGGATCTTTGTAGACGCAGCAGAGTTAAGATGATGTCATACTGGACTAGGGAGGGCCGTAATTCTAGTCCGACTCACCAGGCATGTTGGATAAGAAGAGGGAAATCTGGACACAGATGCAGAAAATGCAGGGAGGACACCCTGTAAAGACCAAGGCAGAGATATGAATGGTGCATCTATAAGCCAAGGATTGAAGGCAGCCACTGGATGCTGGAGTGAGGCTTGGGACAGGCTCTCAGCCGAAAGCCTCAGAAAGAACCAGTCCTGCCGACACCTTGATCTTGGACATCAGGCCTCCAGAACTATGGCAGATCCAGTTCTGCTGTTTAGCCACCTCATTAGTGGTGATTTTTTATGGCAGCCGTAGGAAACTAATACAATGCCTGACACTTTTTTTTTTTTTAAAATGTGGAAGAGAGTTGTTACTTATAGATAAAACAACATTAGCTATGGATTGATAACTGTTGCAGCTGGGCGAGGGGTTCTAGGAACTATTTTATGTAATTTATCATTTCATGTTTTTCAATATAAGCAAATAAGCACATATATTTTTAACCTTTCTTTTCATGGACAAATGTTTTCAGTACTATACACACTTTTCTTTATCTTGCTTTTTCCCTTAATATATTCTGGAAATATTCCTCATTTCTTTTTTTTTTTTCTTTTCTTTTTTTTTTTTTTTTGTGACCAGTAAGGGGATCGCAACCCTTGGCTCGGTGTCTTCCGCACCGCGCCCAGCCAGTGAGCGCACCAGCCATCCCTATATAGGATCCAAACCAGTGGCAGGAGAGCTGCTGAGCTCCCAGCGCCGCACTCTCCTGAGTGAGCCACGGGGCCGGCCCCCTCATTTATTTTTATAACTGTATATTATAACATTGGGCAAAAATACCACACCTTGGCCTTGAAGTATGCCCTTCTTGATGGGCTCTGGGCTGCTTTCTAGTTTCCCGCTTCCTCTCACAGAGCCTTTTCTCATGAGGCTAAATCCCTAAAGGTAGAATTGCCTTTTCTATAGGTAAATAATATGTTATTTCACTAGATACTGCAGAATTTCCCACTGATTTTGTATTCCTACCAGCAATGTAAATAAAAGTGCCCTCATATAATCAAAAGTGGTTATCTTTCTGAAGAAATGAGTGTATTTTGCTTTAGCTTTGATTTGTGTTTCTCTTAGAATGAGGTTTTAGCATTTTAAAACTACTTAATTTCTTTGTCTATGGACAGAGGCACAGGCAACTAAAACAAAATACACAAATGGAACTACATCAAACTAAAAATGCTTCCGCACAGCAAGGGTCCATGTCCACAAAGTGAACAGACAACCTAGAGAATGGGAGAAAGTATTTGCAAACTACACAGCAGACAAAGGAGTTAATATCCATAATATAGAAGGATCTCAAGCAACTCAACAGCAAAAAAGCAAGAACCCGATATTAAAAAGTGGACTAAGGACCTGAACAGACATTTCTCAAAAGAAGACATACAAATGGTCAAGAACCACATGAAAAAGTGCTCAAAATCACTAATCATCAGAGAAATGCAAGTTAAAACCACCATGAGATATCATCTCACTCCAGTTAGAATGGCTCCTATCAACAAGACAGAAAATAACAAATGCTGGTGAGGATGCAGAGAAAAGGAAACTCTCCCACACTGCTGGTGGAAGGGTAAATTAGTACAGCCACTGTGGAGAACAGTGTGGAGGTCCCTCAGAGAACTAAACATGGATCTACCTATGACCCAGCCATCCCACTACTGGGTATATGCACAGAGGAAATGAATCAATATGCCAAAAAGACACCTGCACTCCCATGGTCATTGCCGCATATTCACAATAGCCACAAAGAAGGGATCAAAACTGTCCACCAAAAGTTGAATAGTTAAAAAAATGGTGGTATTTATACATAGTGGAATACTACTCAGCTATTTAAAAAAAGAGAGAATGATATTACATCATTAGTAGCAACAGGGACGGAACTGGAGACCATCATGTTAAGTGAAGTCAGTCAGGCACAGAAAGACAAATACCGCATGTTCTCACTCATATGTGGGATCTGAAAAAAAAAAAAGTGGTTCTCATAGAAATAGAGAGTAGAATAATGGCATGTATAGAAAAAATGTACCCTGCTCCACACAAATTTTTACAAATAAACATTAAATGAATTAATTTAAATTAATGAGTTAATGAATAAATAACGGCTGAAGAGTTAGGCTGTTAGAGAATATATAAAATATATGTATGTATATAGTCTTTTTTTACATTCGAAGATGCTCCTGTATTTTTAGGCCGGTATAAATAAACCACTACAAATGACTATAATTCATACTTCTACAAGATGTTCTTTTAACTTTAGTTTTAATTTTTTTTTTTATTTCAGAGGCGAGTCAGAATTTCTCTTGGGTTTGTATGTAGGAATAGAAGAACTGAGTACAGGACGCAGGCGTGCACGGTTTTACATGCACGTGTTTTCCGCAGGGGCCACACCAGTTCACCCTGCGGTGTTGTGTGGGAGAATCGCCTCTGGCCAGCACGCTGCCACTGTGGGAAGGCCACCTGCCCACCCTGGGGCTGCGAGTTGAACTATCAGCTCACTGCTGTCCACGTTCCCTTGCCTTGATAAATTATGCATTTTAGCACCATTCATGGGTCCCTTCCCCAGGCCGTCCTATGACATGCCTATCCTTGTCTTCCTCTGTGCTTGTCCTCTGATTTGTTAGGGTTCTTTACACCTATAGATCCTAATTCTTTCTACAGTATATCTTATAGTTCTCAGCTTGTATTTTTATTTTCTTTTCTGAGTGTTGGTAGTTCTTAACTTAAAGTAGTTGTATTCATAAATTTTATCCTTTATGATTTCCAGTGTTTGTGTCACATTAAAGATGTGTTTCTTGAACCCGAGGTCATAAAATGTTCTCTCATTTTTATTGTTAAATTTTTAAGAGCTACATTTCCACTTAAATCTTTATCCAGATTGTTTTTAGTGAATGGTGCAATGTATCGATTCACATTACCAGTGTCTACTCCACGCATCATTTATGTAATAGTGCACCCTTTTCACGATGGTTTTTATTATCAGGTCTCTCATATGCTAAGTTCCCAGAAGGTGTGGATCTGTTTGTTGCTTCAGTCATACAAAGGCGCCCTAATTGCAATGCTTGACGACCCTTGTTCACATTCAGTGGTGAATTTAAACACACTTACACATACTTTGGCAATACCGAGTCCTCCTTCTCATGAACATGGTGTGGTGCTACATTCTATTGAGGTCTTCTTGAATAATTTTTGGTAATTTTTTAAAAATTTCTTCATAATTAAAATAAAATAATATTTTTTCTATTGTTAATGGTATCATTTTAAACATCTTATGACTGATGTTCTTCATTAGAAGCAAAGTTGGGTTTTCAAATATTGATCTTATATCTGGCTATCTCGGTTATTACATTTTTGTTCTTTATTTTTATCTCTGATTATTTCCTGAGATAAATTTCCTAAGAGTTTAATTAGGAAATGCTGCTGAATTACATGGTACACAAATGCTAGGGGCTTGGGGCTTGTTTTCAAGCTATTTTGTGGTAAGTTCACACTGGTTTCTATCTCTGTTTCTACTACAATGTGTAAGATGGTTCATACATTGGGTATTATTTATTTTTAAGTACAGATTTAATTTATAAAAACATACCTTGTATTTTTCACTTTGTGTTTCTCTGATACCCACGTATCAGTTTCCGGGAGCTTCTGTAATGCCAGTCATTGAAACAGGACCCCCCCCGCCCCAAATCAGCATGGTCCTATTTCCACTGATCACATCTGCAAAGATTCTAAACCAAAAGAAGCCTACATTCACAGTTTCAGGATGTTCCATTTTAAATTTTTCTCTTTCCCCTTGTATTTTAATATGAACAGCAAGACTCAACCAGACTGCACCTTCCACAATTTATTTGGAAATCTCTTCAGTTAAATATTCAAGTATATCACTTACAAGTTCTACTTTCCACCAGCAGCAGAACACAGTTCAGCATAGTTCTGTGCCCCTTTACAGCAAGAATTTCCTTTCCTGCAGTGTCTAACAGTGCCTCTATCACTTGCACGTTCTGTTCATGGCATGTGTGTGTCCTAGAAGACAGCAGAAGTGCCGCTGTGACCCTCACTTCCTCTTGTGCTCGCATCAGAGTCACCTTTAACTTCCACGTTTCTACCAGCAATCTCAAGATATCCCAGACTTTTTCTATTAGATGCCTCAGAATTCTTCTTGCCTCTACCTATAACCGAATTCCAAAGCCTCTTTCACATTTTCAGGTATTTGTTACAGAAGCACCCATTGCCCAGTACCAAAAATCTGCATTAGTCTCCTGTGACTGCCATAAGAAAGTTCCCAAACTGGGTGGCTTAAAACAGCAGAAATGTATTTGTTCCAGTTCTGAAGACTAACAGTCTTAAATCGAATTGTCAGCCAGGCTGGGCTCTTTCTGAAGGATCTAAGGGAAAATCTTCCTTGCCTCTTCCAGCTTCTGGTGGTTACCGGAAATCCTTGGTGTCCCTTGCCTTATAGACACGTCACCCCAATCTCTGCCTTTGTCATCATATGGCCATTTGATGTATCTCATTCCTCTTCTTATAAGGACACAAATCATATTGGATTGGGACCCACCCCAATGACCTTGTCTTAACTTGATTGCAGCTGCAAAGATCGTATTTCCGGATAAAGCCACATTCACAGGAACAGGAGGTGAGCCTCCGACACATGCTGTTCACCACAGCACACTTCGGTCATTAACGCTGCTTCCAGGACTTTCCTGTCCATGCAATTTGCTTGCTTTCCTTTGGATAATGTCAGAAAGTCTTCGGCCACAAGTAAAAGAAAAGCCCCCTGAAAGTGGCATAAAATGCAGTGGATGTGGGCTGGTTGGTTCAACCATGTCATCAGGGTTCCAAGACCACAGCATCTTTCTGTCCTTCCATTCTGCTTTGTCAGTTAGAGGAGTCCAGGTCACACATCCAGACACAAGCACATGCAGATGCAGAAAAGTGCCACCCACCTCTTTCTCTTGCAAAGAACAAAGCACACGCCCCAGAACTCTCCCAGCAGAGCTTCCTCATGTCACTCTGTTGGGAGCTGAGCTGGGGACAGCTGAGCTGGCTGCCAGGGGTCAGGGAGGTCAGTTAAGACAATGAGAGGAGCTGACAGCAGCAGTCAAGCTTTGCTCCCTGACTGTGACAGAGCCAGCAAGAGGCTAAGCCCGAGAAGGCACCAGCCCCGACCCCAGCACTGGGGGAGGGTCCGGGTGTCAGCACAGATGCAGGACGCTGGTGGACAAGATGGAAGAAGAGGGCAGGGGGCTAGGAGTGAAAAAGTGGGAAGAGGGTCTTCAAGGCCCTCGATGAGGAGCTCCCAGCACAGCTTCTCTGAGGAAGGGAAAGGCGTCCACTGGGTCTGGTACAGGCCACAGTGTCTGCTGCAACAAACTGCCTTTTATTCTATTTGCAAGAATGTACATATTATAAAATTTACTGACTTTTCTTGTCAGATTACTGCACATGTTATGTTTATAAAAATTGTTTTATATTTTTAAATTTTAAAATGGTTTTATACTTTTTCTTTAATGCTTCTACCCTCTTGAATCAGGAATAATTTTACCTTCAAAGGACAGAAAGCCCAGCATGCAGTATCTTAAATATATAGGGAGTTTTCCCCACATATTATGAGGTCAAGAGATACACGCTTGGAGGCATTATTTCATCTCTGCTGTGGTGAGGCGGAGTTTTCATGTGTGCACAGAGCGCTTGAACCTGTGCAGTCACAGAGCTTCCGGCGTAGGAAGGACTCTCACCAGGAGGCAGTGAGCGCCTGTGTCTGCCCCATCGTGCTCTTCCAGGTGGTCGGAGGGTTCAGGAGGAAAACAAGTGTCCAAGTCTGTGCAAGCCACCGAAATTCTACTCAGTATCTATCTGTTTTACTTAATGAAAACTCCTGTGAAACGCAGACGACAGCTTATCTGACAAGTTCAGTTTTCCAGGTAATGAGCACTGTCTTCTTTTTCTGTTTTCTTAGGATTTTTGATAGCATGTTGGAAGGGGCTTCGTCGTGGGCGGGGGTGGGTGTTCGACTGCAGACCAACCCCCACCGTGCATCTTCTGTATCTCTCCAGCATCAGGAGTCACACTGTAGCAGATTGAATTCTGTCCCCCCAAAACTCACTGACGCTTGAATTGTGTCCCCAAGTTTTATGTATTAGAAACGTGGTCCCCACTGTGACTGTTAAGAGGATGGGAAACCCTACTATGGTAATTGAAAGGTGGAGCCTTGAAGAGGTGCTTGGACTGTAGGAACAGACCATAGTGAATGGATTGAAAATGGTGGTCAGGGGTGTGGTTCTGAGGGCTTTGACAGAGGAGGTGTCTGTCTCTCTCTCTGCTCTCTCTGCTTCACCATTTTTGCAATGGTGATACCTTGCTGTCATTGTCACCACCACCAAGGCCTTCAGCTGTGTTCCATGGACTTTGGACTTGCCAGCCTCAGGAACTGTGAGCAATACATTTTGTTTCCTTATAAATTACCCAGGTCTAGGTATTTTTGTAATAAGCAATGGCAACGGACTAATACACGTGTCCCACCCACACCATGGGTGGGGATGTGCTCGTGGCCTCCCCCATCAGGCTGCAGGATCCTCCGGCTCAGGGCACACCTGAGGTTTACTGGTCCCCTGAGCAGTACAGACAAGTGCCGTAGACAAGGCAGCTTCGAGACACATTCATTCAAGAGAACGACAAGTGGAGGAGGCTTTTAGTATTTAAAGCCTGTGGCCAGAGAAAGGGAACATGCGGGTTGGGACCTGTTCTCCTTCGTCCTCTCTCCTCTAAAGAAAAAAAAACACCAAATAAAACTAAAAGCCATGGCTTGAATATCCGGTTTTCTTTTTTCACAGAATTCATTACTCCTATAGATCATCCAATATGCTATAAAGTAAACCCATGAAATATACTACACAAACAATGAATCAACCGTGAAACAAAATGTTCCCTTTTCCACTAGTGTGATGTGGCTATTACAGCAGCTCTACCTCAAATTTCAAAACATAAAAATCGAGGGGACATGGTGCCTCACTACACTCTGTGAACTCAGGTCACGCTATTTACAGTTTCCTGTTTACAGCAGCCTTTACCGTCCCCACGTCCATCAGTCCTCCCCTAGACTGACGCCACGACCCTTTCACAAAGTAAATTTCTATTTGCCATCTGCTATTTAGAGTCCTTCCATCAAAGTTTCATTTGCAGCATTTTACCCCATTATGTCGTCCTGTTCCTTTACTCCAAAGCTTTTTTTTTTTTTTTCAGTGATTCAGTGGTGTTAAAATTAGCGTGGCCCTATGTCTGCATTTCCTGCCCCACTGCCACTGGACGCCACTGATCTCGTCATGCCGTGCACCTGCAGTCAGGCTCCTTCTCTAACAACGGGGCAGAGACAGTGCAAAGCCACAGGGGCCGGAGCCACTGGCCAGGACAGCCTGAGGCCAGCCTGCCCATCTGACCAGTGCCGGGTTGTTTCCCACCAGAGAACACATGTGTGGCCTAGTTCCTGCCTTATGCTCACCGGCATGGGACATAATACATCCCTCACTCTCTGCCAAATAGAGTTAAAATTCAGATATAATTCCAGATAACTGTTAGGAGACACTTCTTGCCAAGAGGACAATGTGAATGCAGTCTAGTAATTTCTCTCTGTCCACCACAATGGGGGTTCCAGGGACTATTTTATATAATTTATCATTTCATGATATTTCTGCTAGGCAAGGTGGGGACGGAACCAGACTGAAGAAATCAACTCATCTTCTAGCTTCTGCAGAATCCCCATGGCCCCCAGACAGTCACGGGAAGAAATCAAGGAAGACCCTATATTCAAACCTGGGGGACCCAGGCTGGACCTGGCTGAGGGCAGCAGGAGTGCCCAGCCAAGCACTCTCTACCACTGTGGGTTAGCAGGGTTTGGAAGCAGAGACACAAAGAGGTGACAGATACTGAACAAAATGCTGGAACCAGGGCAGTGGGGGCTTGGCCCAGACCCAGCAGGTGCGTGGAAGTGGTCGGCTTCTCATCCGGGCCTGGCTGAGCCAAAAGGAGACAAAGTCCCTGGGACAAGACCCAAGCACAGGGCTCCATTGGCCAGAAAAGAAGTGGTACCCAAAGGAGGTCCTGCACCTGCAGCCACCAGGGCCCCGGGCTCCTCCCCAGCTCAATCACCTGGTCTTTTGGACAAAGAACTGCACCTTCAGGGAGAGCTGCGGTCATTTTTTGTAGTCTTCTCTTGATTGGAAATTTAGGGGCCTACCCCTGTCTCTGTAGTCTCTGATTAGAAGTCAATAGACAACACAGACTTCCCTCTGTAAGGCTGAGCAAAGAGAAACAAAATAGCAGAGTGCATACATTCACTATAGATTTGCAAGTTAAAACAGTCACATAACTGAAACCGCGTTGTGTCACACCATGTTGTGTTTTCTGTTTAACTATCTGTGTCAACACTTAGGTAGTTAAATAGAAAACAAAGCTAAATAATCTTCCAGGACTTAGAAAAAGAGCATAAAAAGTTTCTAAAAGCGAGAGACAGGGAAGACAGGCCGGTTGGGCAGATCAGGTGTGTAAGTAACGGGCCACAGGCAGAGAGAGAAGAGCGGCTGGGCAGAGCCATTTTCAGAGAGATGCTAGAAGACGAAGTCCTACCCCAGCATTCAGTACGATCAGACGTGTTAAATGTTTGCAGCCTGGTCACGCTGTACCTCCCTGTGGTGTGAAATCACATTTTATGGGTCACCAGTGGGCTGGGATCTTCCCATGACTCTGTCAACTGTTTGTTTTTCTCTTCTGTCACTTGCCTGAACTTTTGCCCATTTTTCTATTAGGTGTTTTGTGTTTTTCTTTTTCAATTTCGGCAGCTCTTCATCTACTCTGTACACTTCACGGATTAAAGATCTGATGCAAAATGTAAAGCTACAAGATATGTAGGTGAGAAGATGGTAAATATCTCTATAAAACTAAAGTGGGGTGCATTTATCAAATAATTAATAAAAGCATAAATATTATATTAATCAATTCAGCTACATGAAAATTTAAGACTTCTATTTACTAAAAATTACCATAAAATTGAAAAAGACACAGCCTGTTAGGACATAATCACACCTCCCTAAACGTTTTCGGGATGAACACTGGAAGCACATGACAGAGAAAATGAGTCACACAATTAGCAGCGACTGATGTCTACACCAAGCACCTGCTGTGTGCCAGTCACTGTGTTCCAATCCCATTAACCCACTCACTAAGGTGGGAAATACATTTTTCTATTTCTCACAAGTAGAAAAAGACTTTCAAAGTTCAATATCACTTGGACAGACATGGTAGAACCAGAGTCAAAGCCAGGTGGTTTGAGATTGCATCCATAATAACAACCCCCAGGATAGCCCTGGAGCCTCTGCCCCCCAAACAGGACTCCCCAGAAGACTCATCCCTGTCTCACAGGTATCTTTGTGTCCTGATCATGAGGTGCTGGTCCCTGCAACCCCCATGTTGTTTGGAAAGATTCCTCCACAAGCAAGAGCATGCGGGCAGTGGACGAGATTCCTCTGAGTGGAATCCACAGCATAAAGCAGAGGCCTGAGCCCCAGAGGGCCAGAGCTCAGCCCTGGCGGGCAGGACCCATAGCCAACCTCAGCTGCTCACACCTTCCCAAGGAAATGCAGACAGCTCCCTTTCATTTTAGACCAGCCGAGGAACATTGTATGTCCCCCAACTTTTCTGCATTTTCCCTGCAGCACCCCATGATCACTCAGAGGAAGGGCCTGCAATACTTCCCAAGCCTTGCAGAGACCTAAATTCACTTAGAAAAGTAAATCTCATTTATGGATTCCTTCATACCACAATAAGTATTTGCTACAATTAGTCATGGAGAGAAAATTTGCATTCAAGCCTGTTTGTCTTTATTGTTGTGTGTTCTTGTACAATAATGAGAAAAAAAAATGGTGAAGATTTACCGTTATCTTTCTGGCCTCAGGCTTGTATGATTTAGCTCCAAAAAAAATCTGTTACTTTTAATCGTATCGTATTGCAAACCAAAAACGTCTAATAGAGTTATAGAGCCTGAAATGTGAGGCCCTTGCAGGTGATGAGTTCATTGCTTTCTGGAAGAGTTCAGATGGAGGCTGGACCTCTGTTTGTCAGAGATGTCTTAGAGCGTCTCAAAGTTAGGCATGCTTGTGCTAACTTAAGGGCCACTTGAACCTAGTAAATCTATGGTCAGGCAGTTGAATTACCCTCTTGTATTCTCATAGCTACTTCTGGATGACTTTCCAAGGAACTCTGTGATGTCATATATTAAGACAGTTTTCAAATGCTAGAAGTGTGTGTTACATACCCACCTTCAGTCTTGTCAGCAACAAGACTGACCTTGAGGCATATCTTAATCTTTTGTCCTGGTGTAACAAAATACCTGAGGCTGAGTAGTTTGTAAACAATAGGAATTCATGTCCCACGGTGCTGGAGGCTGGGAGTCCACATCAAGGTGCTGACAGCTCCGGTGTCTGGTGAGGGCTGCTGCATCCTCCCGAGGGAGAAGCATCCTCTCATGGCAGAGGGACAAGAGGGCAGAAAGGCTGAATGCTGCGTGAAGCTCTTTGTAAAGGCCTTGATCCCATCTACAGGCCTCCACCCTCGTGACATCAGCACCTCCTTAAGGCCACGCCTCCTGGGACTACTGCACGGGCAATCTGGGGACATCTGCACCATAGCAAGAGCCAGAAATTGAAAGCACAGAAAACGGAAGTGAAGAGCTGCACATCACCCTGTCCCTTGGCTTGCAGGACTTGAGAAGAAAACTGCTCACCTCGGAGGAGAGCAACGATTTCAAAAGAGGGTTAAAACGGTTGGAAGCGTAGCCCCTCTCTTCAGGAGAGGCACTCAAATTAGTTAACATAAGTGGGCTTTCATGCTAGACAGACTTCAATCCATGCCCTCCTCATGACGAGCTGATTGCATCCACGGCCAATTCACTTAACTCTTTCAGCCCTTTTCCTGTCTGTAGAATCTCTCAGGATTGTTGTAAACACAATCACGAGTTGTCTCCTCAACAGAAACATTTCCTCCTTCCCTTCAGACTTCCATGTGCTCTGGCTTCTTGTGGGCTCGTCACCGGATAGAACCCATATTTCATGTGTTGTCCAACAGTCGCCAAGGTCCTTCCACAACTGAGGTCTAGTCGCCATCCACCCAGACTACCTTGGCAATGCTGGTGATTGACAATGGGGGGAGAAGCATTTGAGTTTCTCAACTGCAAGGGAAGAAAAAATATCTCCCATTGCATCCCAGATGCACCCAGAACAGCAGCAGAGAAGCCCACTGGCCCTCTGACCACCCCAACTGGCCAGCACCCCTGAGGAAGAATCCCACACCATCCGACTCCAGCAACAGGTTCACACTCTGTTGTGGGACCCACCACCTTATTTGGAAATGTTGTTTCTCTACAGCTTTCTCAAGGCTGTGAGCCCATCAAGGACATGAACCCCGTTGTTTACCTTGCTGTGTCCGAAGTACTGATCCCAAGTTCTAGAGACTGGCAGGTGTTCAATAAGGGATGAATGCATGAATGAATGAATGAACAAATTGGTTAGCGAATTCACTTAGGAAATTAGCCATTGACTAGGACTTAAATTCAGATCTTCTCACCGTTGAAAACATCCTTCATTTCATCCCATTAGAGACCTAAAACCATCTGAAAAACAGGCTAATTTTATCACATTTTAGGAGAAATACTAAACCATAGTTTTTAAGAGCATTATGGGTATTGAAGTCCAAATACTTTCAAAAACTGTTTTTGTGCCATTTTAGTTAGATATTCCCCTGACCATAACACATTTGGGTGGCACCTGATGAATGGGTAAGTCACACGTGTCCAGATGAAAATCCAAATCTTAACATTCCACGTACAGTCACAGTTTATTGTTTGGGTTTGTTATTGGTAATATGAGCACGTGCACTATTCATGACAAATACATTTAACCAACATTTGTCAACTGTCTGTGATGCACCTGGCACTGCTCCAGGAGTCCAGGAAAAGAAGGGAGCAGTTCATCCCTGGTGATCCTTGTGACAGAGACTGCCCACAGCCACATGACTACACGTGGTGAGTTGAGGGCTGTAGAAACACAGCTCCACACGGCTGACTCCTGGGTGTGCTGTGGGGATGTCACAGGGAACCTGAACCAGACACATGAAGATGACTCTTCCTCTTCTCCCACAGCTCCCTGTGGGCTCCCACTGCTTAGGGTCTGCAGCACCCATGCCTTTGCCCAGACGAGGCTGTCCTGGAGGGTCTGGCCATATGATGTTCATGTTAGCCTATGTACCCACAGGCACTCTAACACCTGGAAGAAGCAGGGTCTAGCTCAATATCTAGGCAAAACCGACTGGCCCCGAGCCCCCATGATGTGTCAGGTTAGGCATAAATAGGAGTTAATTTATTTGATCTCCATTGATCCTTCTAACCAAACTGTGAAATGGATATTATCAGCCAAATTTTGATGATATAAGAACCAGGATCTTGGATCCCAGGTTCACTTTGGTGGCAGACTTGAACCCAAGTCTGTCTGACCCCAGCACTGAGTACTTTCAGCTCTTCAACAAAAGCTCGATGTGGTTATCACAAGAATGATAGAAACACACATAACTACGTCTGGCCTGATTCACTACACCCACCCTGACCCCACAGGCCTGGACGTCAGGCTCCACGCACCTCAGCAGCATTCGCCCATGACACAGCCGCTCATTCACGTGGCCTCGTTCGCTCATCCACGAGTGTGTCTTAATCATCTTACTTCCACCAGGAGACAGTGGGAAGCAGAGAGAGGAAGCCAGGGGAGCGTGGGAGGGAGGCTCAGGCCCCGAGTCCCTCCGCAGAGGCTGGCCCTGGGCAAATGGCTCAATTCACACTTCCCAAAAGACGCGGGCCCGACTGGGGCAGAAGGGCGAAGGTAGCAGACGATGGCGTGCCCTGAATTTTCAAGCCATATGCACCTGTTGTGGAGCTTCAATTAAGCTTTTCATTCATCTTTTCTCAACAACCTCTTCGTTAGGAAATTCTTCTGTTTTGGGTCTAATTTAATCTTCTTTTGCCAAATAAGCACACGCAGGTTCTTACGTTTCAGGGACTTGTGAGGCATGCACACAGTCGATGTTGCGGCGATGCCCAGGTGCTGAGCACAGTGTACGCTCCATGACCATGAGGAAATCATCGACACGTGCATGATGGGGCCCCTGGACTAGGGGTGAACTGATGCTGGATCAGTGAATTCAGTTTACTTCCAACTAGCAGGTGCAGAACACGCTCTCTGCACAGTCTCAACAGTGCTGGTCTGCTGTGGCAGATGGACTAAAAACACAAAGCATCATGTGGGGCAAGTGCCAGCAACCCAGCTGGAGTGGACGCAAAGAGAAGTCAGCAAGGACCTTCCTGAGAAACCAAACCAAACAGAAGGACAGGCAGGGAGGATGCGGTCTGCACCCTTCGTCCTCACCCGATGCAAGCACGGCATCTGCAAGTTAGAGGGTCATTCTGTGAGAGAGGACAGAGCACCCCAAAAGACCCTCATTTCATCGACCAGAGGAGAAAACCAGTCTCTCTAATCCACACGGTGGGCAAATCCACCAGACACACCAGGATTTGAGTTGAACACAACATTGACACCACTCTAGTTACCTCTCCTTACAGAACCTTTAAGGACATTTCAGTTATTCCTTTTTTATCCTGCAGCACCTAGCACACTGCTCAGGAGAACGTGCTGATGGAGACTCTTTCAGAGCACGGTATGCCTACCAGAATTGGGTACTAGGAGCTTTAATAAGTTTCTCATGTGGAATTATGCGTCTACCACAGTTAGGAAAATAAACGTTCTTGAATACTGTGTTGAATTCCTAGCCTCTTAATGGGGGTAGGTGATGTCGCCTGACACTTCAGTCTGGTGTGAAGTGTGGACTGTGCACCCGTGTGTAATGTCAGGGTTATTCTTAACCAAAGAAGAAAACTGTTACTCTAAATTCCAGAGTGTACGATTCCCCGACAGTCCTTAAGTATTATCAATGTAGAGAAGGAAACAAAAAGAAAGGAAATTGTCAAAAACAAAGAAAGTCTGCGAAAATATCACAGCCAAGAGGAGCCTAAGGAGATGTGGTGACCGGTGTAGTGTGGTGTCCTGGTGGGGTCCTGCCGCGGGAAAAGGACGTTAGGTGAAAAGTAAAGGAATCTGAACAAACTATGGACTTTAGTTAATAGTAATTTATCAATATGGGTTCATTGATCGTAACAACTGCACCGTACTCATAATAGGGTTATGGGGCTGTGAAGTCTCTGTGCTGTCTGCTTATTTTTCTGTGATTCTGAAACTGTTATGGAAAATAAAACTTATCAGTTTTCAACAAAAGTAAATCAATAACTAGTTAAATTCAACATTCAGTTAAGCCATAAAATCCCAGTGGTGTCTAGCTCGAGAGGGGAAACGTGCAAGAGCTGCTTAGAGTCACTACTGCAGCAGTGCACCAGCTGGATGGAAAATACCAGTTTTAAATTTTAGGTTTCTTATAAAATTTGGGGGCTTCATGCTACAGCAATTTATTGATAAGGCAGCCTAGTGGTGAGAAACTCTTTCCTTTTTATATTCAAGACCCAGATGGTACTTTACATTAAGGATTCTCTGACTTATGAGTAAGAGAAATAAAATCCTGGTCTTTCCTTCTACGTTGGATTTGAGAATGTTTTCGAGTTTCTCGACCCCCTGCCACCGTGCTGCACGGTCACAGGTCACAGAGCGGTGCGAGGGTTCTCTACTGTTCAGGTCCGTGGCTCCTGCTCTCCGGAAAGCCCCCTCATGAGCCGGGGACGGGGCTGTGCGGTGCGGGGCCCTGCGGGGCGTGGGAGCGCGGGCAGGACAGGTGGGGACGGCCACCGAGGGAGGGACAGCCACCGAGGGAGCGACAGCTGCCCACGAGCTCCTCCTGGCGCCACCTCCCTGCTGCACAGTGTCAGGGCAGGGCGACGGCCACCAGCCCCGGCCTGATGGGAGCCCTTCCGTGGCCATCTGTGCCATCCCTCTCCTGTCTCGTTCACATCTGCAGAGTCCGTGGGGGACTCAGAGCCTGAGGGAAGGGTCCCAGTGTCCTGATCAGCTGCCTGGAGCGGAGCCCTCTCCTGACCCATGGTCGACAGTCACGCAAATAAATCCTGCGGTCTCGTTTTACTAAGACCCTAGAGTTTGAGGTGCTGTCGCAGCAGTTGGCCTACTCTGACAGCAGCGTCATGTCTTTTACTCCCTAGAACTGTAAATTCACGGTGAGAAACTTGGAAATGATCAATTCTCGTCTTTTATTAACCACAGCTCAATTTGGAAGAATAAACGGGAACAGTAACGAAATCTGACTCTGTGTCCAGTCATCCAAAATACTCAGCCTGAGGTACGGGGGGGAGGGGACGGGGACCCCGGAGCTAACTTGAAATACTGGAAGGTCTTTCTTCTATAGCAATGATTAGTGCACGCTCACTGGCTGCAAAGATAGAAGGGGGAACGATCTATAAAGATCGCAAGGAAACAGGTGTTAGCCGCCACCATGGACAACACAGAACTCAGCCGAGCAGAGAAGTATTAGAAGACAAGCTCCTGACGCTGACCAGGGCCCCTGCTTGGGGGCCACTGAGTGGTTATCCCCTTAACAACCCAGGCCACGTATCATAGGGGACAACAGAGAATTGATCCTCAACAAAATGCTTGTTCATAGTTAGTGACAGTGAAAGTAGTTACAGACAAGCCAGTGAATAAGAGTCCGTCAGGCACGCAACTTCACCACACGCCATGTCTGACCTGAAAAAGCAAAGGTATTCAAGGCATAAGCCCACCTTTGGGCACGGTGCAATTGAATTAGCAGCACAAGATTAATACAATTAAAATAAAACTATGCAATGCTAGAGAAAGGAAATGCAATTCTCACCGGCCTCTGACAAAGGCCACATGACAGCATGTGGAGAGAGCTCCCCTGGCAGCCATGATACAGCCGGACCTGAGCTGGGCCTGGAGGCCTGAGGGAGCAGAGACGCTGAGTGCGGATGAAGGCGTCCCAAGCCAATCAGCCCCTGGACCAGCTTCCTCATCACTGAAATAGCCCCACCCCCAGTGACCCACCATCATCTGAAGGCTAGCTGAAGGTGCACATGGCCTCACCCCTCAAACTGAAAGTGTGCACGTGTACAAGTTCTTGTGGTTACCCCTTGTTCCACTGGACAAGTGCAGGACAGGTCCATATCCATCACCTCTGAATCCAGAGACTAGAAGAATGTCCAGTCCAAAGCAGGGGACCGCTAAGTACCTTCAGATTTATCAAATGAAGAACAAATGGGGAAAAAAAACTAACAACCGTTTCCCGTTTCCAATTATGTGGAACTTCCAGTGAGATTAGAGCAGAATGACTTGTTCAGTGATAACAATCCTCAATGCTCCACCCTGGACAGACCCCTTCACACCGAAAGCCACATAAGCCTTGTCCAACTGCATGCTGTGCACAGAGACGCCTCCAGGCAAAAGTTCTTGATTTTCATTGGTTTTCTGAATTTTATTTCATTTGGAACTCAGCAATTTAGTTTCAAGAGGCTAATTCTCCAATATGTTACATTTCATGGAAGGGACACATCCGGAGTATAATTTTATAACATATTTGGGCACATATAGTCCGAAAGTCATTTGTGAATGACATACTTCGGGTCTTTTGCCTTAAAATTATGCAGTGTTTTCAGATTCAAGAGCAAGTGCCAGTGAGTCAGCCCCCACAGTTTGCCTCGACCTCAAAAGCAGATATTAAAGGTACACACAGACCCTGGGAGCCTACATTAGCTGATGATTTTTTAAATAGTGAGCAGTTGTATTTTAATAGGAATTTAACATTCAAATGGAAATATGAGACTGGAAGTTAAAGACACATCTTCTGGTTTCAGATCCCTTGTCAAGCCACCAGGAATCGTTCAAGTACCCCCTGACCAGTCACGTCTCATTGTTTGGTTTTTACGAGAATGTTGCTGGAAATACCCAGAAGAACTGGGAGTTCGCAATTCAAAACTTCATGTCATGCCCTAGAGGTTCCCAGCACGGATGCAGACAGTTCTTCACAGTGCTGGGTGTTGACAGAGCTTCTACAACTTAACCCCCCGTATAGACTTAAAACAACCACAGGAAAACAACCAGAACCCAGAGCATCTGTGGGAGGCTAAGTCCTGAATGATGAATACAAATACAGGAAGAAGACAGAAAACCCAGACTTTCTCAGAGAACATGAAAGGTTTCGAAGTCCATAGGCAGGTGGACCGTGAGTAGGAGAGGATAGACTCACCGTCCGTCAGCAGATCAGTGACCGGAAGCCCCAGAATGGGCCCTGCTCAGCTCCACATTTTACCTCAGCTTACTTTCCAGTGTTTTCCCTTCCTAAGGAACAAGGAAATTCTGCCTTATAAGTCAAAGGAAATGTCCTCTCCATAGTCACTGACTTCGCATCCTACAATAATATCTCTATACTTTAGGTGGCTTGTAAAATTTTATGTATTTTGAATTTATGTTTATTCACAGAACCTGCATTTTACCCTTATATATTCATCAGGAAAACTGAGATAGGCGGTGCACAGTTTCCCTGGGCTCAGATTTTGGGACACACCTCTGGGTTTCAAGCCACTCCTCCAGGTCTCAGACCCCTCCTCTGGACCCGACCGTAGAGAAGATTTACTTTTGCTTGTTGGGTCATTTTCAACACCAACATGGGGAGACTGAGACCACAGGGGCTGTTTATGCAAGTCCAGTGGCTGGACCTGCTCAGTGGAGAGGGGTTATGTAACCTTGGTATGTAGCGAGCACTAACATTTATGGAGCAAATGTATTTCACAGGGCCTGTTTTTCAGGGCCCTGTGGCTTCAGGTTTAGCCTAACTTCTTAAAAGTACATATACAAATGTTAAACTTGCAAAAGACAGGAAACTTTCCCCAGGCTAGTCTCTGTTGTAAGATAAAGAATTGTAACACAGCAAGGTTGCTGGCTCAAAGACAGACAAGTTACTGATTGATATGTAAAGATACTGGGAAGTTGCTATAGGAAAAAACAGTGTTTGCTAAAATCAAGCTTTTGTTGGTGGATTGACTTAACCTTTGCAAATTGCATTACAGAATGTCACCTTGCTTATTTCACTTAATGTTACCAGCCTCTACTGTTAAGCTATAATTGGCCAAAACCCACCTATGTTCTTTTCCTGTAACTTCCTGGTCTGGAGAATAAATGTGGGGTGAGAACTGCAATTCATGGTTAATTTCCCAAAGGAAGGAATGCCTCTCTCTTGAGGGTTCCAGGAAATTAACCCCTTCAGGGTCTCTCACTGTTCAGAAGAGATGGGCTTTGAGTAATCCTTTTGTAGCTTTGTCACCCAGGAGAAGAGAGGTGACAAACCTGTGGGAAGCAAAACAAGATTGGTAGCTGAATGACCTTCCACTACAGGAGCTAGAGAGCACACAATATTCTTGAATACGTCTAGTGCCTGTGATAGGATTTGACCAATGAACATGCCTTAAAAGCTCACAACTTGCGCATGTGCAATACCATGTCACATAATTGGGACCCATCCCCCTTAATTGAATATTCATTAGATGGCAAAACTATAAAAGCCAGATCCCAGCAGGAGGTGGGGCTGGTGCCCACCCTCCTGGAACCAGCCTGCACTCTGCCTGTGGAGTGCAAATTTCTTTCTCTTTGTTTTAAACTTACTTTCAGCAAGTGGCTGCTTACTCTCTTGAGCCAGCCTGCACTCCGTACTGCAATTTATTTTAAGTGTATTTTTTTTTACTTTTGTAGTAGTCTCTGGAGCTAGAAATCTCTTTGTGAAATCTGCATCTCTTATTCATTAAGTTAAACCTGTTCTCACTGTCTGCTGTGACTCTGCTCTGGAATTCTTTCTTGTGGTGGAGTCAAGAAGAGGACAGTGGATTAGGCCACCTATCCAGCCCCTTGGACCCTGTCCTCTGACATCAAATCAACCAGGAATCTGAATGGAAGCTAGTGAACAATAGTGGACATACATCTGTTACGGAATGATAAAGACTCTACAAAAATATGGGAAGCACGAAGAAACTGACCCTGATGATTCTGACCAGTTGAGGAAACCAGTGTAGCAGCCTGAGGTGTGGGGCTTGGCTGGGTTAGTGTCACACTCAGCACCCCCAGGCATGGACCCAGCCTGGAACGTACCGCAGCGCACATCTCAACATCCTGCAGGATGTGTCCACCTGGAAGCCCCAAGGCCATCACAGCTTCTCACCAACGTCCTCATTTCTATTGATACAGCCACCGTCCCCCAAGACCTGCAGCATCCAAGTCCTCTAAAGTCATGAGCCTTTGGGTCCTGCTCTGAGGTGTGTTTCTTTCTCTTTCCTGCTCAGCCTTGACGTCTACAGCATTGTGATAACTCACCTTCTGCAGGATCTCAGGCTGCTTGCACAGTAGGTCCCACCGATCCACCCTCCTCAGCCCTGGCACTGCCTGGGTCAGACAAGTCTCTAGCTTCCAGAAGTGCACATCTTCATCTTTTTTTATTTGTTTTTTTTTTTTTTTTTGACTTGCACTTGCTGTCTGTTGCAGGTGTGTGGCAGAATGATGTCCTAAGACACACAGCTGCACTTTGTCTTCATCTGTGTGTCCTCCCTCCTGAGACTTGACCCTCAGGAGGCAGCAAGGTGGGTGGGTGTCCTCGAGAGCAGGAGTGACCAGCAAGGGGGTGGGGCCCAGGAGCCCTGAGCTGCCAGCCCTGCCAAGAGGCTCCAGGCTTGGGCAGGGGCCCAGAGTGCCCCAAAGCCCTGTCCCTTTTCCAAATGACGGGACTGTATAAGATTCTGCCAGCCTCAGGGATTACGATGGAATTTCCCTGCAGGTGGGTGAGATGGCAGCTCAGGGAACAGCCATTTCTAACTTGGAAACATAAAATAATATGCGTTTCTTGCATGATGTGTTCATGGTATAAAATTATAAAATACAATTAAAACTATTAACACCAAGGCACGAACGTCTGAGTGTGATCAAAGACCTGTTTTGCCAAAATAATTTATTCTATCTGCTCTTTTCTTGTAAGGCTTGGTAAAGAACTTGTGTTTTTAAGCCTCTCTGGACTCTATCAATGTGGACACCCGGATTTTCCAGCTGTTTCCTACTCTTCTCCTGCCATCCACCCCCAGTCCACACTCCCCGCTGGCTACTCCTGTCTCTGCCATGATCCATATGACCCTCACATCCTTCCCTTAGGACACCTGAAAACATGCGTCCATTCCTCTAAGCAAATCATTGCTCATTCTGAACAGAAAAGAGGAATATAAAGGGGAATGAAATGTCGTCCCTAATGCACCTAAGAATCTTACAACTGAGACTTACCATAAACAAAGTAATCATAATGTCAGCCAAACAAACAGAAAAACACACAAAACGTTGACTCTGCCCTGTGCTAAGAGGGAGACATCCAGAATCACAGAGGACAGGCGTCCCACCATAACTGGGGTCTCAGGGATGATTTGGTAAAAAGTAAAGCTTGAGCAAGATCTTAAAAGAAATAAAGTTAGCAAGATCAAAAGATGGATTACTGGTATGCTAGGAAAAAGGAAATTTTCTGAAGACACAGATTTGTGTATGGCATGTTTGAAAATATAAAGAGCTTATGTGAATAAAATGCATGAAGTTAGAGAAACGTGAGCTGAACGCTGCAGCCTTCACCCTGTGGGGTATAGAGAACAACAAAAGAGCATCGCTGTCCAATTCATTTCTCTCTTTTCTTTTTTTTAACTTTTTTAAAAATTGAAACAGAATTGATTGTACATATATGTGGTGTACAGCATTGAATATCCACACTCCTGTGCAATATGTGATGCTCAAATCAGGATAATTAGTACATTCAACATGACACAATATTTTGTGGCCCTTTACCAATTTAACACTAGCCCCCTCTCCCTTTCCCACCTCTGGTGGCCTTAGTTCTGTTCTCTCCTTTTGAAAGTTCAATGAATTACTGTGAGTGTATTATCTTTTTTCTTTCTTTCCTTCTTTCTAGCTCCTACTTATAAGTGAGGACGTGAGGTATTTCTCTTTCTGTGCTGACTTATTTCACTTAACATGATTTTCTCTAAGTTCATCCATGTCACTGTGAATGACAGAATTTCATTCTTTTTATGGCAAAGTAGTATTGCATTGTGTATATTTGCCACATTTTCCTTATCCAGTCATCCAACAATGATCATTTAGGTTGATTCCAACTCTTGGCTATTGTAAACAGAGCTGTAATAAACACGGGAGTTCAGGTGTCCCTTCAACATGATGATTTCCATTCCTTTAGGCATATACCCAGCAGTGGGATTGCTGGATCATATGGAAGATCTATCTGTAGTTGTTTGAGGAAACTCCATACCATTTTCCACAATGGCTTCATTAATTTACAGTCCTACCAACAGTGTAGGAGGGTATCCCTTTCTCCACATCTTTGCCAGCATTTGTTATCCTCTGTTATTTTGATAATAGCCAGTCTTACTGGGGTGAGATGATTTCTCAGTGTGGTTTTGATTTGCATTTCCCTGATTCTGAGTGATGCTGAGCATTTTTTCATGTCTCTGTTGGCCATTTGTATATTTTCCTTTGAGAGATGGCTATTCAGCTCCTTTGCCCATTTTTTAATCAGGTTACTTGTTTTTTTAATGCCAAGTTGTTTGAGTTCCTTGTAGATTCTTGATATTAATCCCTTATGAGATGCATAGTTTGCAAATATTTTATCCCATTCTGTAGGCTGTCTTCTTGCTATGTCAATTGTTTCTTTTGCTGTGCAGAAGCTTTTTAGTTTGATGTAATCCCATCTGTTTATTTTTCCTTTTGCTGCCTGTGCTTTTGTGGTCTTATCCATGAAGTCATTGTTCAGTCCTGCTTCATGAAGTGTTTCCCCTATGTTTTCTATTAAGAGTTTTATAATTTCAAGTCTTATATTTAAATCTTCAATCCATCTTGAGTTGATTTGGGTACATTGTGAGAGGTATAGGTCTAGTTAAATTCTTCTATGTTACACTTCCCCCTGTGTAACAGAGATGTAAAAAAGAATTACTCAATTACTCAAAGCACTATGAATGCATTGAGAAGCCCAGAAGGACTGCACTTCAGTAATTTCCCCATCAGGAGGAGAAAGCTGAATGTGACGGCCCCGATTCAAAGTTAGCTTCTCCCTTTTATTGTAAAGACAAGGAAGTTTTCACAAGAAAATTCAGTTGATTTAATCATTACAAAGAAAACAAGAACATGGGCAGAGTTATGGCTAAGTATAGTTTTAACAATGGAAACTAGTAACATCAGTGAAATAAACAAAGTGGCATTCCATAATGAAATTTGTAAAAAGGTTAAGTTGATACACCAACAAATGCTTATTCTTAACAAACACTTTCTTTTCCTACAGCAATTTCCTCAGTATGTTTACGTAACAATCAAGTTACTTTCTTGACATATCAACCAGTACGTTAACCTACACCAAGGACATCTGTCCTTTGAGCCGGCAATTTTGCTGTGTTACAATTCTTTATCTACGACAGAGACTTTAGCCTGGGAAAAGTTTCTGTCTTTTGCAAGTTTAACATTTCTATATGTAATTTTAAAAAGTTAGGTTATACCTAAAACTACAGGGCTTTGGAAGCTAGGCCCTGTGAAATACATTTGCTTTATAAATGTTAGTATCCTCCACACTTCTACACATGGATGTCCACATTTCCCAGCAACACGTATTGAACAGGCAGTCTTTCCTCCAATGTATGTTCCTGGTGCCTTTGTTAAAGATCAGTTGGCTGTAAGTATGTGGGTTGATTTCTGGGTTCTCTATTCTATTCCACTCTTCCGAGTGTTTGTTTTTATGACAGTACCATGCTGTTTTGGTTACTATAGCTTTGTGGTATAATTTGAAGTCAGGCTTTATTTTTTTTATTTTTTTATTTTTTTTTGCTCAGGATGCATTTGGCTATTTGGGGTCTTTTTTTGTTCCATAAGAATGCTAGGATTGCTTTTTCTATTTCTGTGAAGAATGTCATTGGTATTTTGATGGGAATTTCATTGAATCTGTAGATTCCTTTGAGTAGTATGGACATTTTCACAATGTAATTCTTCCAATCCAAGAGCATGAAATGTCTTTTCACCTTTTTGCCTACTTTTTAATGTTTTTCAGAAATAATTTGTAGCTCTCATTGTAGAGATCTTTCACCTCCTTGGTTAAAGTAATTCCTAGGTATTTTATTTTTTGATGACTATTATAAATGGGTTTGCTTTCTTGATTTCTTTTTCTGCTAGTTCATTATTGGAGTATAAGAACACTACTGAGTTTTTGTGTGTTGGTCTTGCATACTGCAATTTTACTGAAATCATTTATCAGCTGTAATAGTTTTTTGGTGGAGTCTTTAAGTTGTTCTATATATAGGATCATGTCATCTGCAAACAGAGATACTTTGACTTTGTTTTTTCTGATCTGGATGCCCTTTCTTTCTCTTTCCTGATTGCCTTGGCTGGAACTTCCAATTCTATGTTAAATAGGATTGGTGAGAATGGGCATCCTTATCTTGTTCCTGTTCTTAATGGAAAAGCTTTCATCTTTTCCCCATTCAGGATGGCATTGGCAGTGGGTTTGTCATATACAGCTTTTATTGTGTTGAGATACTTTCCTTCTATATGTAATTTGCTGAAAGACTCTATCATGAAGGGATGTTGAATTTTGTCAAATGCTTTTTCTACATCTGCTGAGATAATCATACGGTTTTTGTCTTTGCTTTTGTTGATGTGGTATACCACATTTATTGACTTGCATATGTTGAACCATCCTTGCATCCCTAGGATGAATCTCACTTGATCATGGTGTATAATTTTTTTGATATGTTGCTGTATTCTGTTTGCTAATATTTTGTTGAGGATTTTGTGTCTTTGTTCATCAGAGACATTGGCCTGTAGTTTTCTTTTTTGTTGTTGTTTTATCTTTGTCTAGTTTTGGTATCATGGTGATGCTGGCCTCATAGAATGAGTAAGGGAGAATGGCCTCTGTTTCAATTTTTTGTAAGTGTTTGAATAGAATTGGCATTAACCCCTCTTTAAAGTTTTGGTAGAATTCAGCGGTAAAGCTATCTGGTCCTGGGCTTTTCTTTGTAGGGAGATTGCTGATTATTGCTTTAATCTTATTGCTTGTTATTAGTCTGTTCATATTTTCTGTCTTCTTGGTACAGTTTTGGTTGTTTGTACATGTCCAGAAATTTATCTATTTCCTCCAGGTTGTCACATTTGTTGTCATGTAGTTGTTTATAATAGTTTCTATGATTCTTTATATTTCTGTGTAATTGGTTTTAATGTCTCTTTTTTCATTTCTATTTCTTTCTATCAGGTCTTCTCTCTTCCTTTTCTAGTTAGCCTAGCTAATGGTTTGTCTATTTTGTTTATCTTCTCAAAATATGACTTTTTGTTTCATTGATCTTTTGTATCATTTTGGGGGGTCTCTATTTCATTTAGTTCTACTCTGATCTTAATTATTTCTTTCCATCTATTAATTTTGGTATTAAATTTTTCCTGTGTTTCTAGTTCTTTTCATGGTAGCATTAGGTTGTTTATCTGAAATCTTTCTATTTTTCTGCTGTAAGCATTTATTGCAATAAAATTCCGTCTTAGTACTGCTTTTACTTTACCCCACTGATTTTGGAATGATGTGTCTTTATTTTCATTAGTTTCAAGAACTTTTTTGATTTCTTATTTTATTTCTTCTTTGGCCCATAGGTCAATCAGGAGCATGTTATTTAATTTCCGTGTATTTGTATAGTTGCCAGAGCTTTTCTTGTTCTTGATTTCTAGTTCTAGTCAGTTGTGGTCTAAAAAGATACTTGAAATGATTTCAGTTTTTTAAAATTTGGGGACACTTGACTTGTGACTTAACCTGTGGTCCATCCTGGAGCATGTTCCATGTGCTGATGAGAAGAACATATATTCTCTAGTTACTGGATGAAATGTTCTGTGGATATCTACCAGGACCAATTAGCCTAAAGCATAGTTTAAATTTGTGTTTCTCTGTTGATTATTTACCAAGATGATCTATCCAATGCTGACAGAGGGGTGCAGGTGCCCAACTATTACTGTATTGGGTTCTATCTTTTCCTTTAAGTCTAACAGTGTTTGCTTTATATATGTGGGTGTCCCAGTGTTGGGTGCATAGTTGTTTATCATTGTTAAGTCTTCTTGCTGGATTGATCCCTTTATCATTATATAATGGTTTTGTCTCTTTTTATGGTTTAAAGTCTATTTTATTTGATGTAAGAATAATTACTCCTGCTTGTTGTTGGTTTCCATTTGCATGGTGTATCTTTTTCCATTCCTTTGTTATTAGTCTGTGTGTGTCTTACAGGTGAGGTGAGTTCCTTGTAGGCACCATATAGTTGGGTCAAACTTTTAATCCAATCAGTCAGTCTGTGTCTTTTGAGTGGGGAGTTTAATCCATTTATATTCGGGATTGTTATCGAAAGATATTGCCTTACTCCTGGCATTTTATCTTTGTGTAGATGTTTTGTTCCTTTCTTCCCTCTTTATTGTTTGTCCTCTATACATTTTTTGGTCTTACTTTTTTTGTTTGATTTTTGGGGTGGTAAGATATCATTTCTCTCTCTTTCTCATTTGTGCTTCTGTGCTACCCCTGGGTTTTGTTCTTTCTTGTGCATTTATGGTAGTGATTATCATTTTTCAGGTTCAAAATGCAGGACTTCCTTAAGGATTTTTGTAGACCTGGCCATGTGGTGATAAACTCCCACATTTTTTTGTTTGTCTGGGAAATACACTATTTCTCCCTCATTTCTGAGGGATAGCCTTGCTGGGTATAGTATTCTTGGCTGGAAGGGTTTTTTTTTTTTTTTTTCTTTCAGTATTTTGAGTATATCATCCCACTCTCTCCTGGTCTGTAGAGTTTCTGTTGAGAAGTCTGCTTTTAGTCTGATGGGGACTCCCTTATAGGTGACTTGACACTTTTCTCTTGCTGTTTTTAAGATTCTTTCCTCATCCTTGAGCTTTGTCACTTCACTAAAATGTGTCTTGGAGAGGACCTGTTAGGACTGAATCTGTATGGTGATCTTTGAGCTTCCTGGATCTGAAGGTCCATGTCTCTCCCTATACCTCAAAAGTTTTTACTCCTATTTCACTGAATAGGTTTTCAATGCCTTTTTCTTGCTCCTCCTGTTCCAGAAGCCCCGTGATTTGGATGTTTGAGTGCTTAAAGTTGTCTGCTAGCTCTCTTAGATTTTCTCCATTTAAAAAAAAATATTTTTCCTTTCTTTTGGCCACCTGGGTTATTTCAAAAAGACCATCCTCAAGATCAAAAATTCTTTCTTCTTCTTGTTCTAGCCTGCTGCTTAAGCTCTTGTTTGTTTGTTTGTTTGTTTGTTTTTATAATTTCATCGAATAAACCCTTCAGTTCCAGAATTTCTGCTAAATTCTTTTTTAAGATATTAATCTGTTTGTGAATTTCCTCCTTTATAATCTGAATAGTTTTTCTCATTTTGTTTTGTGGTCTGAGTCTTCTTGTATCTCATTGAGTTTCCTTAAGATTGTTGCTCAGAATTCTTTTTCAGCCATTTCAAAGGTTTCATGCTTTATGGGGTCTGCAACTTGAGACTTATCATATTCCTTTCATGGTGTCATATTTTCTTTTCTTTTTTTTTTTTTTTCTTCGTATTTCTAGTATCTCATCATTGATGTGTCTGGTCATCTGGTAGAGCAGTTGCTTCTTCAATTAGTCTGGAGTGGGCCTTGAGGACAGAAATTCTCGTAGATGTGTTTTATGTCAAGCATTGAGTAGGCATTTTAGTTTTGGTTCTGGGTAGATGCAGCAGTGTGGTCTCTGTGTGGGTATTTTGGCCATACTCAGTGTTGGAGTTGTGTGTGAGTGCCTCCATAGCCTAGGCATCGGGGCACTTAGTGATTCCTTGCTGAGGTTAGTGACACTGTGTTGGTTTGCCAATGATGTGGGCTAGCTCTTGAGTTCTTGGGAGAAGCTCCTGTGTGCCCTGTCACTCTTTGGCTGGGGTATGTGACCCTGGGCTTATTGACATCCTGGCTAGCATCCTGTGACCCTGATGTGTGCACTCGGGTATACTGGAGCTCCTAAGTTTGAATAGGTGACCTGAGGTAGAGTTTATCTTCCCTTTTTCCTACAGGCAGAGGCTCCTCCTGAGTCCTTGCTTCCCCTAGCTGGAGATGGGTTGGTGGCGATTGTGAATTTTCTTCCTGACTCTAGTTGGGTATCCTGGTGTCTGCACTCTCAAGCAGTTCTGTGTGTGTCTCTCCCCAGATCAAGGCAGATGTATGGGCTGCACATGTACCTCCTATGCCTGGGTGTGCTACCACATGTAGAAGTGTAATTACCCGTGTGGGTTGGGCCTCTGGGTCACAGGTCTACACTCACCTCAGTTCCTGGAGTCTGCTGGTTACCTTCCTTGTGTCAATTCAGTCAAGTGGTCTGTGCCCTGCCTGCACAGCGGTGGTGGCTGCTGCTGCAGCATCAAGTTGCCGTTGCATCAGAAGTGGCTGTGGCAGTGGTGGTGGCTGCCCATGGCTGGTGTTGTCCCCAGGCATGCTTCCTGCCATCTGTTGGTTGGGTGGGGACTCCACTATCCAATTTATAACTTGGAAAACTCACCCAAGTGGCAAGATGGTTGAGGGGAGACCCTGGATTAAGTGGCACCTCTATCTTCTCCTTTTGTAGACTAGTTTCTTCATTTATTTTCTCCTGTGAGTATGCAGAAGATGGGGTCCCACAGCTCTCAAGTTCACTGGCCCATCAATACCAGACTTTCACCTAGACTAAGACAATTCCTCCGGTCCCTATAAGAATGTGAACAGTTAGTGTGTGGTGTGGACCACTGGTTCCCACCATATAAATGTGGTTCCAAATTGGTGCTTACCAAAGGTTACTGGGACTGTTCTGGAAGAAGTGGAGCTGTTCTGTTGGGAACACACTCTAAATCTTTCAAATCTGCCTCCTTTCTGTTGCATTCCTTGAAAATTTCAAAATAGAAAGAGGTTAATTAAGCAAAGTGGTCTGTATTTGTCTGAATTTCTCCATTAGAAATTCCACTTTCAAAGAAAGACAGAGGAAAACACTGAGTATTCCACTTTATTTTAGGTAAATTAATATGAATTTAGGTAATTTAACATGCATTTCATTTAAAGATTCTGTGAAGTAGATATTTTTATCTTTACTTCACAAATGTAGGAGCTAAAAATCAGCAAGCTAAGCAACTTGCCTAAGATTAAAAAGCTAGAATACAATAACAATGGGATTTCATTACAATGACCTTGGGTTCACTCACAGGACTTTTCGCACTGAACAGTGTTGACATCCACATGTCTTTCTCAACACATCTGCAAGTGCAAACTTTCATCAGATTCACCCCAAGCAGCCCTCCAGCCCTCCGATGCCACCTGGTATCCTGCAGTCTAGTCCGTGCTGACACCGTCCACCTGGAGTTGGTACAGACCCCACAGGGAGAGGCCTCGGTCCCACACTTTAGCCCAGGCACAAGAAGCTAGTGTCCTGGGTGCCCGAATTCTGACTTGGAAATAAGTTTGGGGCTCCCAAAGCCCCCTCCTCATGTTTGATAATTTGCTAGAACTTCTCACTTCAGGGAACTCAGGGAAACATTTACGTCTAACAGCTTAGTATGTAGGACGAGACAAAGGTTACATGAACAGCCAGGAGGAGAGGTCACAGGGCAAGGTCCAGGAAGGCCTCGGGCGCAGGGGCTCCTCTCCCACGGAGCTGGGCTTCCCCAGCCTCCCAGCACATGGATGTGCTCACCACCCAGAAGCTGTCCGACCCACCTGACGGGGGGTTTACAGAGGCTTCACCCCATAGCCGTGGTTTATTGTTAATGCCCCTCTCCCTTCTCCAGACAAAACGGGTGGACCTGAGAATTCCAAGCTTCTCATCAGGACTCGGTCTTTCTGGTGACCAGCCACCAACCAGGAGCCACCAAGAGTCACCTCATTAGAACAAAAGCTGCCCCTAGCACTCCATCACTCGGGGGACTATACAGGTTTTAGGAGCTCTGTGCGAGGAACCAGCAGCGAAGCCCGTATGTGTCTTTCCCATCGTAAACACCATCTCACGGGGGATAAAACGGTTCTGTGCAGAGCCCAACATCAACGTGTGTGAAGGAACCACTAAAAATCGAGCCCTTCAGAAGTGGCCGCACCCTTTAGAAAGGAGATGCTCCGACGATGTGACCGACCTGGTGTGAATTTCACCATCAGCTGTCTCTCCCTTTTGAATAAAAACCACCCCTCCCCCCCAAAAAATAGGAAATACTCAGAGAAGTTCAAGTTGAAACAAACTGTGCCCTTGCCACATGTGGATGGCGCTTTCCGTGCCCGTGAGCCTTTGCTACCGGGAGCACCTGGAAGAAAGCTGCAGACAGTGACCTGTGTGTCCTCAGCCGAGCGGAGCAAGGCCTCCTTCCAGCAAGCTGCTGTTCGGGACACATAAACACCAGCATCCCACTGTTTCTAAAAATAGAAGGTCTTCGGAGGCCTGTCCTGGAAGTTCTGCTCAGCACCCTCCTATCCAGCCGGGACCGTTCTTCACTGAACTGGACGTGCCTCGTGCACGGGGACAGGCCAGCGACCAGCGGGGACGGAAACAGGTAGGATCCTCCTGTCCTTGAAGGGCTCAGTCTTTTGGAGGAAACAGGCAGCCAAGTACTGAAATGTGCCACGTATAACTCTAGGATTTGAGTTTAAGTGAGATAAGACATGAGAGAGCAGAATTCACTCCGTGGGAGACCCAGGAATAGCTCCCCAAACGAGGCCCTGGGCGTGCAGGGCAGGCCGAGGAGTGACGAGTGTGCTCTGCGTGGTGAGCCGTGGAGTGTCGCTTGAGCGTCACAGGGTGCGTGTGAGCCGCCCAGGAGAGAAATGCAGCTGCGGGGACATGGACAGAGGACGTGTGAGAGAAACCACGTCCCAGAACATTCTGGGGGGTGTGGGTGGCAAGAGAGCTA
The DNA here is from genome assembly GCF_027409185.1 of Cynocephalus volans. Lineage (NCBI taxonomy): Eukaryota > Metazoa > Chordata > Mammalia > Dermoptera > Cynocephalidae > Cynocephalus > Cynocephalus volans. Next base: position 1,179,295 of record NC_084473.1, on the reverse strand, counting down.
TGGAATGAATGTCTGAGAGTGTCTGCGTGGAAACCCCGAGCTGCCTGCTGTTGAGACAGCAGATGCAGAGAAAAGGCGCATCTGAAAAACAAGGTCGTGAGTTCATTTTCGACGTCCTCATGAAGGGCCCAGGATCTTGATAACTACGTGGTGAGATCAACTCTGGCAGAGCACGGGGGACGCTGGAAAGCTGTCCTCCGTCACAGCCTTCTCCCCACCAGCCTGACCCTCAAGCTTTCCCTGCAAACACTTACATCGATCTCTATGTGACATCGTCCTCGAAGACGCTTCCAGAGAGGCAAAGAGAAACACAGGTAAACCTCAGCACGAATTCATTTCATCGCATAATGTTCCAGGATCGGAGTGTGGAATCAGCAGGAAAACACTGGGTCCTGAAGAGGAAACGGGGCCCTGGAGGCTCAGAGAGGGCCGGGGGCAGGCAGGGACAGCGTGGAGCCCGCGAGGCTGCTTTGGGACAGACCAGCATGTCAGCCAACCTCTGACAACTCCATCGACCTTCACTGTGTTCCTGAAAACCTAGTATACCAGTCACCTACCATGAAGATGCTTCAAAATGCATCTTATTTACTCTGCACCCTGTTATCCATATTGCAGTTAATGAGGGCACTTCCCAAGAGAGAACACGAGCTCTGCGGACCCAGGTCACTGCCCAAGGTCAACTAGAGTGCCACGTGAAACACAGGCATTCTACATAGGGACGCAGTCTGTCAAACTAAAATCCTAATGACGATGCTCGTTTAAGGAATTCTGCTCAGGGTCAGTGGGCTGCACGCCAACCATTTGTGTTTTGTTTTCAAGCTGACGTCGCAGAGCTGTCGAGGATCTGCACCCGTGCTGTGGAGAACTGCTGGAAACCAGGTGACTGTGAGTGGCCCAGCTGGCACAGTTAGAAATTAGCGGAGGCCTTTGTGGGAGCTGCTAAGGCGTGAGGGACCCCTTTGAATTGACAACTGGATCACACATGTTGATTAGAGGATTCCTCAGGGAAGGTGTAAGAAGAAGAATCTGCTGATTATTTACCCGCTCTCTTCTGTGAAGAAACGTACAGAAATAACCCAAGCTTCCAAAAAGTTCTTGATGCACGTAGTATAGAAACAACTATTATCAACACAGCAGAATTGAAATTTTCCCACATTATTACCTCTAAAATTATCTGTTGTCCACAGTGAAACATCACATTAATCATTTGGGAAACAGTCACAAAAGCTGCTCTTTACTGAATGCCTCCTGCACCCCAGCACATTAGTCAGTGACCCCAGCACCAGCTAACACCAGAACAAAGCAGCTGAAAACAGCAGGCTCCACACGGTGGAGTCTGCAGGTCAGGGAGGGGCGGCTGGCCCAGGAGTCCACGAGGGCCATCCACAGAGCCTCTGGATCACCTGGCTGGGTCCTCAGCCACGCTGCCCACCAGGCTGTCCCTGGTTTCTCCCATGGGGGCAGTGGGTTGCCAAGGGAGCACGCCAGGCCCACACCAGCATGAGGCTCACAGGCCAGCAGGACTCAAGAAAGGGGGCAGACTCTGCCTGTCATTGGAGGAGTGTGCGCAGTGCCAAGCACACTCTCCACGGCCCTTCACAGGCAGGTGAAGGTGACAGTAACAGCAATGAGCAGAATGGCTACATGCTGGACCGCATGCCTCAGGGGTCCCCAAGTGTGCCTAGCCAGGGGTTCCTTTTACCTGTTCATTCATCCTAGTCACAAACAAGAAATCTGGGGATCAGAGAAGTTAAGTCACTTGTCTGTTACAACTTTGTCTTGATGCAAATAACTACACTCTTTTTAAAATAACACCACAAGCAGACAAATAATCTTAAAGCATTTCACGTGCATTTTGGGGTCACACAGTCCTAAAATGCTTAGAGGTGCTAAACTGATTCTGTAAATTATAGATGACAAATACAAAATATATGCTGAATAAGCCGGAAGTGATGGCTGAGGCTACCGTGTGTGCTCAGGTACCTCCAGCACATCACGACGTGGCTTCACTTCTGCAGGAGACAGAAGACAGAGGGCAACGCACTGGGCAGTCGAGCTGCCTCGTCCAGGCTGAGCTCATTTCTCCAGTTACGGGAAGGAGAACAACACAGATGACTCGAACTTGGAGGAATCAGTCGTATGAAGACGGGTCCGGAGCACTGTGGACGGCCCCGCTGGCAGCCGGCTCTTGGCGAAGTTCCCCGCCTGTGTCCTGACGGCTCACCAACCCGGGAGGCGGCCGGAGTGGTCCCTGGGGACTCGCCTGCAGCTCATGCTCAAGGGCACATCCCCACTCAACCTGGAATCTCAGCCAGGGTTTGTGAAACGTTTTCCTCTCTAGATTAGGCAGAGGTGAGACCCCAACAAAAACAGATGCTGCCTGCTTCAGAAACTAGCCTTTGTCGGGAGCATAATTTCAAGGTCTGGAGGATGGATTATGTCCCCAAAGCAACAGAAGTGTCGATCACGTTAGAGTCCCAAGAACATTATTTGAAAAAACCTGCTGGCAAAATTGATCAGTGGATTCTGGCCGTCCACTTCCTCAGAGAAACACAGAAGGTGGGACACACGACTGTTACGATCGGCATCACCCACAGAGCTCCTGCAATTTAAAAAATAAAATAAAATAATATACAATTTTGAAATTTTTATAATATGCTTCAGTATCTGAGGAGGATTCATTCTAGGGTCCCCCCACGGATACCAAAATTTACAGATGCTCAAGCTCCTGACATAAAATGGCACGTATTCGCATGTCCTCCCGTATGCTTCAAGTCACCTCTTGATTACTTATAATACCTAATGGATGTCAAAGTTATACAAATAGTTTTTATACTGCATTTTTATTTGTATTATTTTTATTGTTGTATTTTATTGTTGCTAGGGTTTTTTTGAATATTTTTGATCTACAGTTAGTTGAATCTGCGAATGCACAATCCATGAATATGAAGGACCAGCAGTGTGACTGTGTGTGTCTGCACGTGTGTGTATGTCTGTGTGTATCTGTGTGTGTGCCTGTGTATCTGTGTGGTATGTGTATACACATATATGTAAATATAAATATATATGTAAAGTCTGACTGGTTTTTGTTTTCAATTTAATCCAAGATGCATTTTTGTTTTCTGACTAATCTATTCTTACAGCAATACCACCCCACTGTAAGACAAAGCTTTATATCTTTTAATCTATTATAAGCAAACCCACATATGCTGTGCCTTTTTTCATATAATTTTTACCTATTTTTCCCATGCTTGATCTCTGCTGTAGATTGAAGGTACCCTTTAAACTCAATGAAGCTTAACCTCCACTGTGACAATGTTAATAGGGTGGGAAATACTACTACGGTAATTGAAAGATGGGGCCTTGAAGAGGTGATTAGATTGCGAGGATCCTGCCATAGTGAATGGCTCAATCCACTGATGGTTTAATGGAGGTCATGGGCATGGTTCTGAGGGCTTTAAAGGACAGCAGTTGAGAAGCTCTCTCTCTCTGCTCTGCCAACCACCATGTGAGACCCTATGCTGCTGTCACAGCCCACCAAGAACGCCCTCACCAGATATGCTCCCTGGACTTTGGACTTCCCAGCCTCTAAAACTGTAACAAGTAAAGTTTATTTCTTTATAAATTATCCGTATTCAGATATTCTATTATAAGCAACAAAAATGGACTAATACAGTCTCAAAATATTAACTTTGGCAATAAGGTAAGATCATCACAGCTCAGGTATCTACATTTGGCAATGACATAAAATGGTTGTTTAACTTGAAACTCTGTGAAGACTAAAGTATCTCATAAGAATAGTATCGGGAACATGGTGTACTAGGAGCTTTCTACCCTCATCTCCCCGCAGAAGCATTAATTTTTACAGCTAACCACACAAGAGTGCTTTTGCAGGAGTCCATGAGTCCAGCAGAGAAGACCCACACACTGATGGAGCAAAACCCCCGAGAACAGATGCCCAAAGAGGGTGAGAAGAACAGCTTCACTCCACCGTGTCACCCCTTCCCCCAGGAGGCACAGGTCTGTGCCAAGAGAGACCCTCAGCCCGAGATTTCTTCCCTGGGGGAGAAAGGGAGCACAGTGAGTGGGCATCTGTACCTCCCCTAGCTGAGCAAACGTGGCCTGAGAGGCCCAACTTTTCTTGTTCCACCCAGAACCCTGAGGTGACCAGCACAGCAGAGTGGTACAGAGAGGCTGGGAACAGGGGAGAGAGAACACAGACCCAAATGGCCATCCTGAAGACACTATCAGGAAACCCACCCCCCAGCCACTTGGGTCGCTGCACCCCCAGCTGGCCCATGGGCACCACAAACACTCGACACACTCATCCCCACACACACCTGAGCTGGCTTCCCGAGCATACCCCTGCAGGTAGTAAGTGCAGGCACCTCGAGTAGACAGCCAGTTCGGCCCTGTAAGATTGAGAGCATAGCCCTGCAGGTAGTAAGTGCAGGCACCTCGAGTAGACAGCCAGTTCGGCCCTGTAAGATTGAGGGCATAGCCCTGCAGGTAGTAAGTGCAGGCACCTCGAGTAGACAGCCAGCTCGACCCTGTAAGATTGAGGGAAGGCACACAAACCTGAGCCTCTCAAAACAGGAGGCTCTCAGCACCCGTCCTGGCTTTGCAGGATTGAGAGAAGGCGCACAGTGTTAAGAATCCCCCCTCCCCGCAACAGAGAACAAGAGGGCTTGAGCAGTCACATTCATTAAAAACAAAAAACAAAACAAAAAGCCTGAGAAAGCCTCGGATTGCAAAGCTGGGCTGGCTGGTGAAGGTGTTTCTCTCCCGAGGCCCGTCAGTAGAGACTGGAGGAAGTGACTGCTGCTTCAAATGTGAGACAACAACGCAAGATTTCAAAGATCACAAAAAAATCTAGAAAACATGACACCACTAAGGAACACAATAATATTCCCATTGTGAACCCCAGAGAAATGGAAATACAAAAATTGCCTGTAAAATTCAAAATAATTGTTTTAAGGAAGCTCAGAGCTACAAGAAAACACAGAAACTCACCAAAATAAGAAAACTAATATACAGAAAGAACAAAAAGTTTAACAAAAATCAGAAACAACAAACAGCAATTCTAGAGCTGAAGAATACATAAATGAAATTTTTAAAAATGCAGTTGACAGCATCAACATCTGATCTGATCAAGCAGAAGAAAAAATGTGTAAACTTGAATATGGATCATTTGAAAATACCCAGCCAGAAGGAAAACAGAAAAAGAATGTAGGAAAATGAAGAAATTCTGCAGAATATATGGGACACCATCAGGAGAGCTAATGTTTGCATTATGGAAGCTTAAGAAAGAAAGAGGAGAAATAGGAAGAAAGATTATGCTAAGAAATAATGGCTTAAATATGCCCAAATCTCAGGAGAAATATGGGCATCCAGATTCATGAAGCTGAAAAGCCTCCAGTCAGGTTCAACCCAAAGAAGAGTTCACCAAAATGCATTATAATCACACTGCCAAAAATAAAGGATGAAGAGAGAAATTTAAAAACAGTGATAGAAATGCTGGTGTGTTGTAGTGATGAACAGGCTGACCATCCTGACTTAACCACCACACATTGTACCCAGTGACTGAGAATCAACACTGCACCCCACATGCACGGAGAGTAAATGATCTTTTTAAAAAATAAAAATATAAAGATGATACTAAGGAAAAAGAAAAAGAAAAGAGGTTCATCACATAAAAGAAAAACCCCATAAAGCTACATCAGATTTCTCAGCAAATATCTGGAAAGCCAAGACAGAGTGAGATGATATATTCAAAACACTGAAGGAAAAAAGCTTCCAACCAGGAATATTTTACCCACCAGTGCTGTCCTTCAGCAGTGAAGGAGACATAAAAAGTTTTCAAGTCAAATAAAAAATGAAGGAGTTTGTCACCACTAGATCTGCCTTATGAGAAATGCTAAAGGAAGTTCTTCAAGTTGAAAGTTAGAGCCCTTTTAGGCTCTAACCAACAACGTGAAAACACATAAAAGAATAAAACTCACTGCCAAAGATAAGTATAGTCACCTGTTGGTATCTGTGGGGCATTGGTTCCAGGATTCACTGTGGGTAAAAAATCCACAGATGCTCAAGCCCCTTATATAAAAAATGGCATAGTATTTGCATATGACCTACGCACATCCTCCTATATACTTTAAATTGTCTCTAGATTACTTATAATACCTAATACCGTGTAAATGGTATGTAAATCATTGTTATACTGCATTATTGAAGAAATAATGACAAGAAGAAAAGGTCTGTACCTGTTCAGTAAGGATGCATCTATCCATATTTTTAAGAAATATTTTTCATCCATGGTTGGTTGAATCCATGGATGCAGACCCCACGGATATGAGGGCTGACAGTGTATAGTCAACTTCAGAATACTCTAATGTTGTAATGGTAGTGTATAAACCACTAATAACCCTAGTATAAAGGTTAAGACACAAAAATATTAAAATAATTGTAGCTACAATAATTTGATAATGAATACACTACATAAAAATATGTAAATTGTTACATCAAAAACAGAATGTTAGGGGGAGAATAAAAATGCAGAATGTTTTTATGTGATCATAGCTAAGTTGTTATCAACTTAAAACAGACTGTTGTAACTACTGTAGTTACCCCTTATCCATGGAGGATACATCCCCAGACCCCCAACAGATGCCTGAAACTACAGGTAGTACTGAACCCTATATATACTTTTGCAGTTTAAGGTGCAACAGCAAAACTAGCATGAATGTCTTCTTTCTTCACAATTTTGTGGATAGAAGATACATTCTTACCACAGATGTAAAAACTTTGGCATGCACTTTTTTTATTTAAGTCAGGAACTTTCACCTTTTCACTTAAAGGAAAAACTTTACAGCTTATCGTTAACTTATGTAAATTGCCAGCATCACTACTCTTGTGCTTTGGGACCATTTTAAGTAAAATATGGGTGACTTGAACACAAGACCTGTGATATACTGCATGGGTCAATCTGATAGCCCAGATGGCTACAAAGTGACTAATGGGCTGGTAGTGTCTACAGTGTGGATACACTGGACAAAGGGTGATCCATGTCCCAGATGGGACAGAGCAAGATGGCATGAGATTTCATCATGCTACTCAGAATGACATGCAATTTAAACTTTGAATAATTTATTTCTAGAATTTTCTATTGAATATTTTTGGACCTCAGCTGACCATGCATAACTGGAGACATGTAAAGCAAAACTACAGATGAGGGGACTACTGTATAAGATGTTTTATGTAAGCCTCTTGCTAACCATAAAGCCAAAAACTATAATAGATACACAAAAGAGAATGAGAAAGGAATCAAAGTATATCAATCAGCAAGCATCAAATCACAAAAGAAGAAAGCAAGAGAGGAACAAAGAAACAAAGGATCTACAAAACAGACAGAAAACAATTAACAAAATATCAATTATAAATTCTTACCTGTTGATAACTGCCTTGATTATAAATGGATTAAAGTATTCAATCAAAAGACATAGACTGGATGAATGGATTAAAAAAGAAAAAAAGACCCAAGTACATGCTGCCTACAAGAGACTCATTTCAGCTTTAAGAACACATATAGACTAAAAGTGAACTAAAAGGAAAGAATATTCTACATAAATGAAAATCAAAAAATAGCAGAGGTAGATATACTGATATCAGACAAAATGAACTTTATGTCAAAAATAATAACGAGAGACAAAGAAGGTTATTATATAATGATAATGAGGTTATTTCATGAAAAGACTGTAACTATTATAAATATATATGTATACAACATTAGAGCACTTAAAGCAAATATTAAGAGATCTGAAGGTAGAAATAAACAGCAATATAATAAGTATAAGAAATGTTAATACTCCACTTTCAGCAATGGATAAATTATCCAGACAGAAAATCAATGAAGAAACACTGGACTTGAACTACACTTTAGATAAATGGACCTAACTAACATGTACAGCACATTATTGTCGGCAGCATCAGAATACACGTTCTTCTCAGGCACTCACAGAACACTCTCCGTAATAGATTATATGTTAGGCCACAGAAAGTCTTAACAATTTTGAAGTCATATCGAGGGAATTTTCCAACCGCAGTGGTATGAAACTTGAAATTAATAACAGGAGGAAAACTGAAAAATTCACAAATATGTGGAAATAAAACAACACATTCCTAAACAACCAATGGATCAAATAAATCAAAAAGAAAATTTAAAAATATCTTGAGACAAAGGAAAATGAAAACACAATGTACAAATCATAGGATGCAGCAAAAGCTGTTCTGGCAGAGGAGTTTATAGAGATGAATGTATGCATGAAGAAAACCCTAGATCTAAATGATCTGCTACACCTCAAGGAGCTGGAGGACAAAGAGGAAACTAAGCCTGAAGTTAGTAGGAGGAAGAAAATAACAAAGATTAGAAAAGAAATTCAATAAAATAGAGATTAGAAAAACAGTAGAAAGCATTAACAAAACTAATAGTTGGGTTTTTTGAAAAGATAAACAAAATTCACAAACTTTTTGCTAGACTAACTGAGAAAAAGAGAAAACTCAAATCAATACAATCAAAATAAGAAAGGAGACATTACAACTGATACCACAGAAATACAAAGGATCATTACCAGACTATATGCCAATTACATGCCAACAAATTGGATAGCTTAGAAGAGATGGATAGATTTTTAGAAATACAAACTTCCAGGACTGAATCATAAAGAAATAGAAAATATAAACAGATTTTCTAAAATCTATAATGAGTAAGGAGATTAAATTAGTAATCAAAAAAAGTCCAGAGCCTGATGTTTTTCCTGGTATATTAGTCAGTTTTCTGTCACTTATAACAGAATACCTGGCCCTGGGTAATTTTTTAAAAAACCAAAATTCATTTCTTACAGTTTTGGAGGCTAGGAAGTCCAAGGTACGGGGTGCATCTGGTGAGGGTCTTCTTGGTGGGGACTTTCCACAGAGTCCCAAGGCAGTGCAGGGTGACACACAGCAAGAAGGTGGAGCACATTAATGTGCCCACTCAGGTCTCTTTGTCCTCTTATAAAGCCACTAGTGCCACTCTTGGGATAACCTGTTTATCCATTAATGCATTAATCCATGAATTGATTAATCCATTTATGAGGGCAGAGTCCTCATGATCCACCTACCTCTTAAAGACCACTCCTTTCAAATGTCATATTTGGGATTAAGTTTCAACATAAGCTTTGGAGGGGACAAACATTCAAACCACAGCAGGTGGTGAATTCTGTCAAATATTTAATAAATCTTCTTAAAGCTCTTCCAAAAAATTGAAGGGGAACAAAGAGTTCCAAACTCACTTTATGAGGCCAGAATCACCCTGATACCAACACTAGACAATGACACTAAAAAAAAAAAAAAAAAAATTACAAGCCTATATCACTGATGAACATACATGCAAAAATTCTTAAAGAAATACTAGCAAAGTGAATTCAGCATCACATTAAAGTATTATGCACCAAGATCAAGTGGGATGTATCCCTAGGATACATGGATGGTTCAGTAGCTGCAAATCAGTAAATATGATATAGAATATTAACAGGATAATGGATAAAATGATACAAATATCTCAACACATGCATAAAATGTATTTAACGATATTCAACATCCCTTCATCATAAAAACTCTCAACAAATTAGATATAGAAGGAATGTACTTCAACATAGTAAAGGTCATATATTACAAGCCCACGGCTAGCATCATACTTAGTGAGAAACTGAAAGCTTTTCCTCTAAGATTAGGAACTAGAGAAGATGCCCACTCTCACCACTTCTATTTAATATAGTACTGGAAGTCCTTGTCAGAGCAATAAGGCAAGAAAAATTTAAAAGGCACCCTAATATGAAAAAGAAGAGTAAAATTGTCTCTCTTTTTATATAGCATGATGTTATAGAAAACCCTAAAGACTCCATCAAAAAACTGTTAGAACTAATAAACTCAGTAATGTTACAGGATACAAAATCAACATCCAAAAATCAATAGTGTTCTGTTCAATAGTAAAATACCATGCCCCTAAAAAAGAAATTAAGAAAACAATATCATTTACAATATCCTCAAAAATAATAAAATACTTAGGAATAAGTTTAACCAAGGAGGTGAAAAATCTGTACTCTGAAAACTATAAAACATTGATGAAAAAAATTTTTAAAAACGTAAATATATGAAAAGATATTTCATGTTCAAGGATCAGAAGGTTAACATTGACAAAATTTCATTACTACCCATAGGGATCTGCAGATTCAATATTATCCCTATAAAAATTCCAATGGCATTTTTCATAGAATTTTTTTAAAAATCCTAAAACTCATATGGGACCACAAAGGACCGGAAATAGCTAAATAACATTGAACAAAAAGCACAAAGCTGAAGGCTCCGCACTTTCTGATTTCAAACTGTGTTGTGAAGACACAGTATCCAAAACTATGGGACTGGCACACAGACCAATGTAACAGAATAAAAAGTTCACAAGTAAATCCACATTTACAGACAACTAATCTTCAACAAAAGCACCAAAAACATATAATGAGGACAGGACAGTCTTTTCAATAAATGGTACTGGGAAAACTGGATATCCACAAGTGAAAAGTGAAAGTGGATCTTTCTGATGGCTTCAGTATCTCCCCCAAAGTTCCCATGTTGGCAACTTAATCCCCAGCACAACAGCATTGAAAGGTAGGAACTTAAAGAGGTGATTAGGTCATGAGGACTCTGCCCTCACGAATGCATTAATCCCATTACTATGGGAGTGGGTTAGTTATGAAAGGATGATTTGGGCCTTTTCCCTTCCCTTTCTCTCGAGTGCACTCTCTCACTCTTCTGCTTTTCACCATGGGTCGCAGCAAGAAGGCCCTTTCCAGATGCAGCCAGCCTTGGACTTCTCAGCCTCCAGAACTGTAAGAAATAAATATCTGTTCTTTATAAATTATCCAGTCTCGGGTATTCTGCTATAGCAGTACAAAGTGAACGAAAACAGTACTTATACATACACAAAAAATGCTCAAAAATGGATTAAAGACTTTAACATAAGACCTAAAACCATAAAACTCAAAAAAATAAAATAAAATAAAAGCATATGGGGAAAAGATGAATGACATTGGTCTGGGAAATGATTTTTGGATATGACACTAAAAGCACAGGCAACAAAAGCAAAAATAGACGAATGAGATTGCATCCAACTAAAAAGTTTCCCCCGCCGACCCCGTGGCGCACTCGGGGGAGTGCAGCGCCAGGAGCACACCAGTGCTCCCGCGGCGGGTTCGGATCCTATATAAGGACGGCCGGTGCACTCACTGGCTGAGTGCGGTCCGGCCGGTCACAAAAAGACAAAAGAAAAGTAATAATAAAAATAAAAATAAAAAAATTAAAAGCTTCTGCACAGCAAAGGAAACAACAGAACGAAGAGACAACCTATAGAACAGAAGAAAATATTTGCAAACCATGTCTCTAATAAGGGGTTAATAGCCAAAAGGAACTCATATAAGCCAAATAGCAAAAAACAAGTAACCCTATTTAAAAATGCACAAAGGACCTGAATAGACATTTTTCCAAAGAAGACATACAAATGGCCTAAAGGTACATAAAAATAAAACTTCAAAAGCACAAGCAATAAAAGCAAAAGTAGACAAATGGGATTACATCAAACTAAAAAGCTTTTGTAAATCAAAGGAAACTGTGAACAGAGTAAAGAGACAACCTACAAAAAGGGAGAAAATATTTGCAAACTATACATCTGACAAAGGTTTAATATCAAGGATGTATAAGAAACTTAACAGCAATAATAATAATAATAATAAGTAATCCAACTGAAAAATGGGCAAAAGATCTTAATGGACATTTCTCAAAAGAAGACATACAGCGGTGGTGGGGATATGGAGAAACAGGAACACTGGCACACTGCTGGTGGGAGTGTAAACTAGTACAGCCATTATGGAAAACATATGGAGGTTCCTCAAAAAATTAAAAATAGAAATGCCATAGGACCCAGCAATCCCAGTACTGGGTATGTACCCAAAGGAAATGAAGTTAGTATGTCAATGAGATATCTGCACTCCCATGTTTATTTCAGCACAATGAGAAATAGCCAAGTTATGGAATCAACCTAAGTGTCCAACAATGGATGGATGGATAAAAGAAATGTGATGTATATATATGTACAATGGAATACTATTCAGTCATAAAAAAGGAATGAAAGTCTGTCATTTGCAGCAACATGGCTGGACTTGGGAGTCGTTATGTTAAGTGAAGTTAGCCAGGCACAGAAAGACAAATAACACATGAGCTCACTCATGTGTGCAGTCTAAGGAAAAATAAAATGTTGATATTCTAGAGACAGAAGAACAGTGGTTACCAGAGACTGGGGAGCGGAGTAGGGAAGAGAGAAGTGGGGCAGGTTGGCCAACAGTTGCAAAATCACAGTTAGATAGGAGTAAGGGCTGGTGTTCTGTTGCACAGTAGAGCAACTGTGGTTAACAGTCACCTCCTGTATATTACACAATAGCCGAGGAGAGGCTTTTAATGTTTTCACCACAAAGAAATGCTAAATGTATGAGGAGATGGCTACGTTGACTACCCTGACCTGATCATTACACAACATACGTATATATTATACGTGTGTGTGTGTGTGTATATATATCAAAACATTAGATTGTATGCCATAAGCATGTACAATTGTAATGTGTGAATTAAAATTAACACACACACACACACACACACACACACAATGATATATTATCCTATATCTCTTAGGATGGCTAGTATCAAAAAGTCAAAAGAGGATGTGGTGAAAAGGGAATCCTTGTACACTGTTGTGGGAAGGTAAACTGCTACAGCCATTGTGAAAAACAGGATGGAGGTTTTTAAAAAACAAAAAATAGAAATATCATATGATCCAGCAACTGTACTTCTGAGTATTTACCCAAAGGAAATAAAATCACTGTCTGGAGGAGATGTCAGCATGCCCGTGGTCATCACAGCATGATTCACAATAGCCAAGAGATGGAATCAACCCAAGAGTCCACTGATGGGTAAACATGTCAAGAAAGAGTGGTGCACATGTAAATATGCAGTGAGATATTACTCAGCCCTAACAAGGATGGAATCCTGCCACTTACAAACAACATGGATAAACCTGGAGGATGTTATTTTAAGTGAGCTAAGCCAGACACAGGATGACAAATACTGCCTGATCTTACTTGAATGCATAATCTAAAAAAAGTCGGACTCCTGGAAACGGAGAGTAGCAGGGTGTTTACGGAGGGGCAGGGGCAAGGCAAGTGGGGAGATGTTGGCCAAAGGGTATAAACGTTCAGTTATAAGACAAATAAGTTCTGGAGACCAAACATTGACCATGGGGACTGTAGTTAATAATAATGTATTGTGCACTTGAAATTTACTAAGAGATAATTTCTTAAGTATTTTTACCATGAACGATGTGAGGTGATGGGCGTGTCAACTAACTTGATCCTGGTAATGGTTTCACGATGCATACTTACAACAAAACATCATGCTGCACACCTTAAGTCTACACAATATTTGTCAATTATGTCTCAATAAAGCTGGAAAAAAGTGTTTGATAATAAACGTGGAACTCATATTTCATATTAAAAACTGGGCACTGCTGACTATGCAATCTCACAGACGACCCACAAATCCCACGTTGTGGGTTCCAATATCAGCCTCTCGCTACTCTTCACAGAAAAATTAATGAAAATGTTGTCAGGTTGGCCACAGACTTGTACAGAAATGTTGGCTAGCGGGGAGGAGGGGAGAATCTACTTGCATCACCATCTAGAACCAAACATAAAAATAAAAGACAGATTATTAACAAGCCAAGGTTAAAAATAAACACGAGTAAGTCACGAGCATCGTGGTGGTGCACACGGTGGATGACGGGACATGTCGAGGACGGGACATGTCGAGGACGGGGCAGGAGGACTTGCTGGTGGGCCTGTTAAGGGGGAGATCTCAGCAGGAAGCTCCCTAGGGTTCCGCCTTAAGGAGCTGATCCATGGTGCGTGTCCTCTTCCTCCAAAACAGCAGGGACCCCACACCTCTGCACCGGGACACATACTGTTCTCTTTGCTTGAAAGTCCTTCTGCCCTTCTCTGTAAGATCCCTTAGGGCTGTTTCAAAGCAAGCCAGATAGATGGCCGCTTGTGAAATGTTTAAGCAAAATAAATTCACTGTTCCTCTGTTTTCCTCTATCTTTATACAAGAGTACTTCAGAAAGTTAATGGAAAAAATAGAATTAAAAGATAATACTAATTACAATAAGTATGCTGGTATATACCAGGAGTGTCCCATATCACACATTTTATTAATGTTAGCTGTTAATTCTTCTGTACCCCTCTCAGACTGAAGGTTCCCTAAGAAAAGAGTGTCCTCTCTGTACCCAAACATCTCACGGTTTTCTGCATGAAAATACCATATGAGGGTACTTCAAAGAGTTCATGGAAACTTTCCTATTATCTTTTAATTCTATTTTTCCATGACTTTTTGAAATAGCGTCATATATTGAATAAATGTTGAATGAACTTACGTGCATATATTTCCAATTGCATCCTAAGCTGACACTCGTAGGTGGTGTTGGGTCCACCACCCCTTAAATTTTGGCACATATTCTATATGAGAACTTTCACGTCGCATTTCTTTTTGGCCTTACTGCTGTGCTTAGATTAGCTGTGATAACTAAAAACGTTTCTTTGATCATCTTTGATCTCTTTCTTTGGATTCTTTCTAGGTGTGTAGTTTAAGGGGGGGAAAAAAGCCATAAATATCCTTCCACACAACTGAGATGCACACGCACCTCCCACAATCACACAATTAACAACTAGTGAGATTTAAAAAAAAAAGTTTTAAAATACTGTCAGAGGGGGAAAAAAGAGTCCATAAACTCAGCAAAAATTTATTTCTTTTACAAGAACTTGAAAAGATTTAATTTCCAGTATCATCAAAAGATGGCTTCAGTAATTAGAAAACTGTTTCCTTTGGAAGCGATTGAGTCCACACGTAACTTAATTGCTGTCCATCACATGAGTGACAGTGCAGACGGCAAACGTTTCCGAAGCGCAGCTGCATTTCGTCCAAAGCTGTGTGATCACAGAAACATGGCCCTTCGTGACCTTGGGAGTTTTGCAAAATCTGCAATTAACATTTTAAAAGCCTAACTTTTGTCCAGCAAATTCCTAACTCATGTGTGCGTTGCAGTTTTTGTCCTCAGCCACACAGTCCTACACTTGTGGCTGGAGCTGGACTTGGGTAATACCGACGGCCACACTTCTGAACCACACACCTGCACACACACCCCTCACTCTAGAGAAACCCCCGCAGATCTGTCACAATGAATGAAGGTCCCGTCTAACGACCACTGTTGATGAACAACATGGCCTCCAAATGTCACCTGAAATGCAAATGCCGTCTTTGTGAGTGCCACCGCTCGGCCCCTCTCACGTGAGGGGCTGGCATGGTTGCAGGGAGAAGTGACGTGGGCTGCGTGCTTATGGCCTGGCATCCGGAGCAGGGCTCATAGAGGGTCCTGAGGCTTTCCTTGTCCACTCAGTAAGCTGGGCTATCTTCCTGCTCATTGTCCATCAAACACTCAAGGACGACACCATCTGGTGACCCAGAGACACAGCGGCAGAAATAAAGGCGAGATCTGAGCAGAAAGAAGGTCGACTGACTTGGCCCAATTATGGTTTTCGCAGCATGGTTAGCCGGGAGAGAGGGCTCTTCCGTCTTCTGTGGCTTGGCCCATGTGCACGCTTGGTCTGTGTTCGCTCGCGATTGTGGGGTGTCTTGTTTTTGTCTTGATCTGTGGCGAATGTTGTCTGCTGTTGAAGTTGTCTGAGTCGTTCATGTTCAACAGGAGAGGACCTAGCACGTACCTGATAGTGAGGGAGGCTGTCAGGGAGGCTTTTCCACTCTTAAAACTCACTGGTATAAATTCAAACCCACACACTTTGCTAATCGTAGAATTGTCATGGCCAGCAGAGGTGAGGTGACAGATCGTTGCCACCTGAGCAGAGACCAAACTCTAATCACAGTCTGTTCTTCCTATTAACCACGTGCTGGAACTGTCCTCCTCATTACCTTTGTGCAAATCTAAGCCCTCATGTGTCACAAGGCATGAAGATTGACGTCCCCTAATTGAGACTTGCCTGAGCCTGCAGCTCGTTTAAGCTCATCACATCAACGTCTTGTTTTCAAATTACCTTTAGAGTGCAAGGCCTCAATTGTTACAAACATCTTAAGTCTGCCGTGGTTTCATCCCCTCAATAACCAGTCCAGGGATGAGTCTAAGTCAGGTCCTTTGGGGCTTAGACCAATCACCTGGCATATTTTTAAAGATTCTTGGACAATTCTCATGTGCAGTTGAGACTGAGAGCTGCTGGTTTAGCTCCCAGCATAGAGACCTCAGCTGCAGGACGAGTTCCAACTTCTCTGGTTATGTTCGTGACACTCAAACCAACAATGAGTGTGCAATTGTTTCCAACCTATAAGGGCTCCAGCACCGTGACTTATTTATTCTTCTATGGCGATGGCATGGTGGAGCTTGAAGGAAAGTGGGGCCATCACATCTGTTCTGCCGCCGTTTTGCTGTGGCAGCAGAAGAGCCTGCCTCTGGGAGCCTCACAGGCCACTTGCAGAGAAGGCCAGAGGCCAAAACCCGGGGCATGTGTCCCCAGGGCTGCTCGTACAGCCACATGGGGTCCTTCCCTCCAGCCCCTCTGCCGAGGCATGTGAGACCGTGAGCAGCCCCCAGCCGCTCCCACGCAACCCCCTCACTGCCAGCCTGGGTCCCGGAAGATGGGGGTCCTGTGGGCAGCTCCTGACCTGGCTGAAGGACCGCATTTGCTCATGTGGTGACGGCCAGTCCCCAGGACTTACCAGATGCTCCTCGATATTTAAAATGTGTCAGGCAACACGCACATTTTTTCCTGATCTTGAGTTTTAACGCAAACTGGGAAATGGCATTTGTGATCAGAGGCATTCTCGCTCAGCTTTGAGGGCTGTCAGGGAAATTATTTATCGCCTTCCCAGAATTACAAAGCCATTTTGATTACTGAATACAGTTTGGTACTACTATAGACAGCATCAGCACTCATTCAGCAGACATTTAGGAAGTGATAACTCCCTGCAGTTCCCATTATCTTGGTGACGGAACAGGGCCATTTGCTGCTATTACAAGACACTTCCGAAGGCAGAGGTGAGAGGCAGCACGTCCCTGCCACGGGCCCAGGCCCAGGCTGTAAGTCTCCAAAGCTGGAACGCGGGGTCCCGCTGCACCCCTACCATCCTGCTATTCCCCAGCATGTGAACGATTCCCAGCCTGACACCGTCATGGTGAACGCCGACTTATATACCTTCCTGCTCCTGTATCTGAATCTGCACTTACAGTACCTATGAGATTATTCCGACAAGTGTAGGAAATGAAGGAAAACCCTTGCACTGAACCAGTTATTAGGATATGCCAGGATCAGCATGTGCGTGATTTCACTCATCCCAAAGCAAATCCCTTCAAGTCAGTATTAAGATCCCCATTTCACAGATGGGAATACAGAGCCTAAGGGAGGTTGGAAAATTGCCCAAAGCCACGAAGATAGTACGTGGCAGGGAGTAGGTTAGAACGTAGAACATTCTGATCCCATAGCCAGTGCTCTTTTCATGTACAGCCTCGCCGTCCCCGGTGGAGAAACAAGGAGAAAGAGCAGGGACCACGATGTCAGCGACAAGGAAGGTGTTCATGCCGGTCGACATCGTCACTATGGATGAAAGCACGACTCGTCACCGTGTAATTGGCTCCTACGTTGGACCAGACTTTGTGCCAAGTGATTTTTCAAACATGGACATTTTAAATTTTTACAACACCCTGCAGGGAGGGGATTGAAAGTAAAACTCAAACCCGAGGAGTTTCGGTTGTGCCCAGGTTTTACCGGGGGACGTGGTAAAGCCAGACCTCGTGCAGCACAGTGGCGCCAGCGTGCGAGTTCCTGCCTGGGTGTCACGCCAGCTTCCCAGCGCGTCCTTGACACACAGCACCTGGTCACGGTGCGGAAGTGGGAGTGCCACTTCTGCAGGCAGACACTGTGTGCTTTATACACTTTGCCATTTGTCAGTTCACCTAACATGCACCTGACTGTAACCGGCTCTGTGCTCAGTGCTGAGGGTACAGAAATGAGCAAGGTGTGCCCAGCCCTGGAGGAAGGCACCACGTGCAATGGTCACGCTCCTCGCAGCCTGGGGCTTCTGAATCCAGGGCGGTCCCCCTCGCGTCCCTCGCAGCCTGCCTGTGGCGGGGGCTGCAGGACGGGGCGCGTGGGGCGCGTGTCTTCCCGGAGCCCCCTGACTCGGCCTGTCGCACACGAGCTCCAGCTCTTTGGTCCTGCGGCGCAGTCTTTCTCGCGCCTGGATATTTGCACGTGTTGGGTGCTGTCTATGGGATGATCTTCACCTTATTCCTGGCCAACTCCTCCCTGTCATCAAGTCTCCTCTCACTACCGCAGCCTTCCTGGCTGGTGGCTCCCTGGGCTTTGTGTCTCAGCACTTGCTCCTCAACCACGTGACGTGCTGTCCACACACACCGCGGACTGCGGTCCCGGGTAGCCCTGCCTGGGGTCTCTCACCTCTGTGTTTCTGACACTTAGACCAGTGCCCAGTACGTAGTGGACACTCAGTTCGTATGTGTTGAATGAGTAAATAATGACAAAGGCCGTCCTTTTCACTGAGCTTTTGATCAACCCAGTTTAAAATACTATGATTTAAGTTTGGGCTGAATTTTGCCTTGGTAATGTTGTGAATGTCCAGAAACTTAGGAACTCAGGTCACACGAACCAGTTACAATATGAATCACTGCTCCTCGGCAGGAAGGCCGAAGGACATCGGGACAGTCATTCACAGAAGACTGACAGCCAGGGATAGTCAGATCCAGGAGCTGAGAAGGTGCCCAGCTACACACCTTGTCATGGAAACACATGCTGACCTCTGAGCGTGAAAATATCGACAGATAGCCAGTGCACATCACAGTTTTTAAACATTTAGCAAAATAATTTGTTTCTTTAATTGCACTATTTCCTCAGAATTAAAAAGAGAATTTATAGCAAAAGTCTGAAATTTACAGAAATGATGAAAATATCTCAGACCTTTGACTTTCTTTTGTGCCCTGAAAACACCCAAGTCTTTGTGGCAACTTGGCTTACCTTCCTGAATCATACCCTCCACGTGGAAACACGGTCACCTGGTCACCAGTGAGGTGGATCCAGAGAAGCAGCATGTGAGGCCTCCATCTCAGCAAGAAGCAAGGGACATGCAGCGCGCACCCTCGGGTGTCTCAGGGTCAACAGAGCAATGCCAGAACTCTGAAGAGAAACATACAACGCCATGACGTAATACACTGCAAAACACGGTGGGATTGCACACGGCATGTGCACAGTAACATAAAAGCACCAGTGGAGAAAAGTGCTTGAAGATATCATTTCTTTGTGTGTCATGAGGAAAGGTCTATGCAGAAATCGGTGATGAATCTTTTGTATTTTATGCTACCTAAAGTTCAAACAAAATATTTTGGAACTCCTTATTTTGAAATATTTGTACCCATCATATTGAAACACTTTTTCTCATTTATCACTCTAAATAAACTTGTGATCCATATTGTATGGATGAGAAAATAACATATGGCAGCATCAGGATTCAAATGCAAATTCCTGAAATTCAAATTTATTGCTCTTTTTTTCAACTTTTTTTACTGAGCTAAAGATAAATTGACCTGTCAAGGATCCCTTTTATGTAAATCTGTGGTTAAAATAGTATTTATTTGAAAGTTATTTTATCAACAGAAATGTCTCTTCTCTAGTCCAATGATTGTTTTTGTCTATAAAGAATACAACAAAGTTCTTTGAAATTTTAAATTTCTTTGTAAATCCACAAATAAAATATATCTGTAGTAAATAATTAAAGTGTATAAATCACCTAAAATGAGCCTGGAAAGAAGAGGGAAAAAAAGTATACAAGGTATAAGGTCTTTACAATTTTTGAATTTATTCTAAAAATGATAAAAAGATTTTAAATTGTTACTCTAATCCTTCCACTAAAAAAAAAAAGAAGAAGAAGAAGGGAAAAGTAGACCATTAAAAAATGTGATTACAGAAATCAGAGAACCTCAAGACAATGAGTAATTATGAGGCCAAACATCTCAGAAGGAGAAGCCCAGACAGGTGACCTGGTTTGGGGTCACTTTTCCCGTGGAGGCACCTACTGCTTCTGAAAGAAGCGTCTTAGAGGTGAGAAATGGAGCAAAGCTTCGGGCAGGCCCACTGGGGTAAGTCTGTCAAAAGTTCTGCTTTGACAAATCTTTTGAAATTTTTTAATTAATGTTTTTTTCAGAATTTGGCACAAAATTGGAGTCCATGGCTGGCTGCAGATGAGGGGCTCTGGTAGATTCCCAGACTGTAAAGAAAATGTATATGATTTTCCCAATAAATGAAGTAAAAATACCTAATAAAACTTAGAAATTATTTATGATAAACAACAAAATAACTTTCAGCAAACAAAAAGAAATAGAAAAAAATGCACAATGTGATAAGGGGGTCTACAAGACAGAGAGTCTGCACAGCGAATGTTACACTTGTCAATGAAATCTGGAAAGTTTCTCATGTGAGACCATTTTCATGTGAATAAAACAAGGATGCCCATCGTGATTTATATTCAGTATTTTATGGAAATCTTAGTTCAAAGTACAATAAAAAGAAATTACGATATAATGATTGGTGTGAAAAATAAATTATTTTCTATAGGTGACAGATGACGTATGTTGAAAATTCAAAAAAATCTAAAGATAAACTGTTTGAATTTAGTAAGGTTGCTGGATACAAGGCCAAAATTTTAAGTTTAATTGTATTTCTATAAGCCGGAAACAAACAGAAAATAAAATACCATCACAAAACATTAAATATCTAGAAAAATTCTACAAAATACGTGTGGAGCCGCTAATCCTAAAACTACGTTAACGTTAGTAGCTTGTGTTCCTCGAGTGAAGCAATTCGTGGGTCAGGGCGAGATGCGTGGGACACGGAGCAGCAGCTCACGCGTGAGGAGCTAGAAGCAGCAGGGACAGAACCGGGCGCGCTGCCCCTGGACACCGCAGAAGCCCTGGAGGGAAGTGGGACACCGGTGCCCAGGCCCCAGCCAGCTCACCTCCAGCCGCACACTCCTTCAAACCAAGTCCGTCTGAGCCGAAAACATCCGGACAAAAGTGTTGACAAGAGTGCAATGCATAGCAGCCTAAAACCAGAAACAGTCCAAGTGTCCCTCAGTGACAGAGCAGACAGCCACTGTCACACAAGCACGCAGTGGGACATCGTCCGGCAAGGGGAAACAATGAATCGGGCTACAGGTGACACGGGGATAAATCCCAGCAATAGAAGGTCAAGCAGAAGCAGCCAGACACGAAAGGACACTTTTACATGATTAAGCCCGAGGGGTCACTTCTGGAGAGAACGGGGACAGCCTGCGAGGGGCCTTTGGGTGCGGGAACGTCCCGCTGAGTGAGCTGCGCGCTCCCCAGTGCCCGGACCTTGTGATAATTCCCTGAGCTGTGCTGGGATTTGTGGAGCGTTGTTTATTTGTGTTATACTGTGACGGAAAGTTGAGAAAGAGAGGACGACATTCTTACGAAGGGGACGATTGAGACGGCGAGAGGTGCTCGGGTGGGGACATTTCCTGTGGTGGCATCGACGGGGAGGTGGGGTGTGCGGAGAGGAACCCGGGTCACACCGAGGTCCGGGCCACACTAGAGATGAGAGGGTTCGGGCGACCCGGCCCAGCGGGGGGACCGCGCCTGCGAGTCAGGGACACACGCGACCGGTGCCGGTTGACGTCGCTACAGGAGAAGGGACGCCCCGGGTGAGCCCGGGACGCCGTCGCGCAGAGGCGGGCAGAAAAGCCGCCGCGGGAGCTGGGGCCACTGCGTCCTCGAAGCCGGACGAAGGGGCACAAGGAGGTGTCACGAAGCAGCAGGGCCAGACCTCCGTGGTCCTAACTCCTGTGCCAACCCTGAGTGAAAGGACAAGTCACGCTTTCTGTCCTGGGAAAACCCCAGCAGCGTCACCCACAGGCCACCGTGTGCGGCAGACAGGCTGGTGGCCAAGGCGGCAGCTCCGCGGCAGTGCCCTTGGGGACCCCACAGACGCGACGGGCAGGCCGCATGCGACCCCCCAAGGCCACCCCGGCTCTGGAGGCACAGCCGGGCGGCTCCTCCAGCGCCCGGGCACCCGCGCGGGAAGCAGGTGCTTCCCAGAAAAGGGCCAAAGCTCAGAAGCCAGGGTCCCACCTCTGCGAGGGGCGGCCCCCGGGGGACCGGCCTGTCCTTACCAACGGATGGACGCAGATGCCTGAACGGGGGAAGGCGGCCTAGCTTCAGTGCACAGCAGACACGGTGCTTGTGCATTTCTACGCCCGTTCAACCAAGTCACACTTCAGTTTTAAGTACTGTTTGCTAAAAAAAATAATTATTATTATAAAATAATTCATTTTCACCATGCAAAACTCAGAAAATTCAGGATACGTTTTAAAAAATTAAAAAGAAAGAAAGAGAAGAGAGAAAATTGAAAAGAAAACTTACCCAGGAGTTCACAACCAAGAACAGTCCCTAGAAACTTTTATACACACACACACACACACACACACACACACACACACACGCACACACACTCACACACATACAAACACTCACACACGCACACACACTCACACACACACACAGGTGCGCGTGCGCACACACACACACATACACACACACACACACACACACACACACACCCTAGGTACAGGTTAAATTTCTCAAAAAGAAAAGATGCAGGATGTGGAACGTGTCACAGATGTCCATTGCACCTCGATATCAAAAGTTATTTAAAGCATCACAGTAACTTGCTAGCTCCGAGTGCCATATTCATTCCACCCCCCTCTACTTTGGTTCGCACTAACGGAGGTGTCCTGAGCAGGACCAGAGGCTTCCTGCGCAGGAGGCAGGTGGCAGAGGGTGTGGGACAGGGTTTGTGACTCCGCCCACTCCTCTGCTCCAGAGAGGGGCCAGCTTTTTATCTATAAAACAGGGACAAACCATATCTGCCCTGTTTCTACTCAAAACTTATGAAAGAATCAAGATAACAGAGTTTTGATACTATATCTCTGAATGTTTTGTTAAATCGAATGAGTAACACACATGTCACTTTACACAGATCATTTTGATTTTAGTTGTTCCTCTTTTGATTCATAATTTTAATGACGAAGCTTTCCAAGGCATCTGTCTCTGTCAGCCCTGACTTAAACAACAGACATCTGTTTCTTGTGGTTCTGGAGGCTAGAAGTCAAGATCGAGGTGTGGCCGAGCTGCTTTCATTGAGGCTGCAGCCTCCTGCCTGTGGCTCACGTGGCTGCTGCTTTGTGTGGTCACAGGGAGGGTGCCAGGTGTCTCCTGTCTCTTCACAGGAGGGCCCCACCTTCATGACCTCATGGAACCCTCACCACCTCCCAAAGGCCCCGTCTCCACATAGCATCCCATGGGGATGTTAGAGCTTCCATATGAGTTTTGGGGGAAGCAAACATTCAGTCCATAACACACATGTTCACTTAAGGGCATGTTTTGCTTCTAGTTTTTCACTGGAAACAGACAACATGCTTTTTTAAAAAATGGTAAGAGAATCAAGATCTCTGTTGTTTCAACTGACCCAAGGATTTCAAAAGAACAATTTTATTGAAGATAAAACTAATGCGTAAAATCTCAATTTTCATTTTCCATAGTTTCTTACTGTAGTGGATTGAATTATGTCCCCCCAAAACTCACTGAAGCTTGAACTGTGTCCCCCAAGTTTTATGTATTAGAAACTGAGCCCCCACTGTGACTGTTAAGAGGGTGGGAAATCCTATTATGGTAATTGAAAGGCGGAGCCTTGAAGAGGTGACTGGATTATAGGGCCATGCAGCAGTGAATGGATTAACAATGCTGGTCGGGGGCGTGGTTCTGAGGGCTTTAAAAGAAGAGGAGGGTCTGTCTGTCTCTCTGCTCTCTCTGCTTCCACCATCTTGCAATGTGAGAGCCCTGGGTCACTGTCGCCACCACCAGATGGACTTTGGACTTCGCAGCCTCAGAAACTGCAAGCAATAAATTTCGTTTTCTTTGTAAATCACCCCGTCTCAGGTATTCTGTTATAGCAACACAAAAACAGATTAATACACTTACTTACACAAATTCAGCTGTAAACCCATGTGACTCTGTGAGGGTGTTTGCTCCCCACTTTAATTAGTATTGTTTCTCTTGGGACAGCTAAGATATTGGCATTAACACTTATGAGATGGCATTTATTATCATTCCAAAAAGACACTACTTGCAGAACTACCATACAATAAGGCCAGAATAACACATCATTAATGATTTAAGCAAAAGAAAAGTGTATCAATTAAAACAGCTCTTTTATAAAAAAAGTATAATTAACCAAATGCCCACGGGTTGGCAGATACTGTTATTTCACAGTAGATTTAAGATGGTGGAATCACAACTGATTTTGGAAGTGAAAATAATTGATGCTTCAGACATACGTGGTACTGAAAATAGGATTTTCTTCCATTGGAGGTTTGAGATGCTCTGTTGACTAAAAACATCCCTTTCTATAACCAGCAACCCTGAAGGTATTCTTAACAGAGAAGGACCAGAGAGAATATCCCGTCTCCATGGTAGCCCCAGCCTGAGCATCTGCGTTGAGCACTGCTGTTGCTTTTAGACATTGGATGTGGCTCAGTGAAGCCGCTGAGAGACACAGCTCTGTCACCACAGCCCAAGCTCTGCCACTGGACATTTAAAGTGTAGCAATATGTACTAAGCACAGGCCAGCATTTTCCCAAAGCAGCAAATACGATCAAAGTGAAAGAAGCGCCTGATTCAGTTCCGACTTGTGCAGCACCAGCTCTGAGCAAGGCGCTTTCTGCAGGGTCCGATTTGATGTCAGTGAGGCTTGTGTGAACGAGGACGAGCTGTGCCACATAGGAAAGGCATGCAAAGGGGACAGGATCAGCGAAGGCATCATGAAAAAAATATATCAATGACCTAGGCTTTGAAGAATAGATAGAGCAGTCAAAAAAAATAAATAAACAAAAAGGGAGAACGTGGGGGAGGCGTGCAGAATGTCAACAGCCCCGTGGAACTGAAGGACTCGGTAGCTAGCGGGAGGTGCAGGGAAGGTGCATTCAAAGGTGGGTAAAGCCGCTGAAAATGATCTGAATGTCGCGTTAACTCATATTTAAAAGCAATTGGAAGCTGGTGATTTTTTGAGAGGGGAGTGATATGATCCTAACTCTGCTATGGGAAATAAGCTTAAGTATATTATGTCAGATAAACTAGAGAAGACATTTAAGATGCTTTGGAGGAGATGGACAGGGGATAGTGGGGCTCGAGTGGCAGCAGGTTCAGAGGGACGTGGGGAAGGGGCTCGGACACTGTGTGTCATGCAGAGCTTGATTCGGCAGGACGTGGAGCTCACCACAGGGGTTGGGGGAGAAAGTGGTCCCCAATCCACATGCCCGGCAGAATCAAGGAACACGGCAGGTCTGGAAATGCCACAAGGAGCCCAAGAAGGAAGCTGACACATCATCCAGTGCCCAGGGCGTCGGCACACGCCTGAAAACTTGTTGATTTTTATTTTTATTTATTTTTTGGATTAAAGTGGTGATTATCCTTTTTTTATATTGGAGCAGTTGATTGCACATATTTGAGGGGCACAGAGTTGAATATCTATACCTGTATACAACAGGTAATGATCAAATCAGGATAATTAGCATGTTCGTCACCACAAAACGCAATCATTCCTTGTGTCCATTAACCAATTTGTGGCTGGCACCCTCCGCCTCTCCCTTTCTCCCTCTAGTTCTGTCCTCTCCTGAAAATTCAACGTAGTATTGTTTTCTTTCTTTCTCTTTCTTTCTTTCTCTTTCTTTCTTTCTTTCTTTTTCTTTCTTTCTTTCTTTCTTTCTTTCTTTCTTTCTTTCTTTCTTTCTTTCTCTCTCTCTCTCTCTCTCTCTCTCTCTCTCTCTCTCTCTCTCTCTCTCTCTCTCTCTCTCTCTCTCTTTCTTTCTTTCTATTTTAGCTCCCACTTATGAGTACATGCAATATTTCTCTCTCTGTGCCTGGCTTTTTTAAAAATACATATATTTAGTTCATTCTATTTTTTGAAACGTAATTGACTGTACATATCTGTGGGGTACCGCATTGAATATTGATACCTGTGGGCAATATGTGATGCTCAAATCAGGCTAATTAGCATGTACGACATTACACAATGTAATCATTAATTATGGCCCTTTACCAATTTATCACTAAACCCCCTCCCACTTTCCCACCTCTGTTGGCCTCACTTCTATTCTCTCCTTTTGAAAGGTCAGTGAATTATTGTGATTGTCATATCTTTCTTTTTTAAACAATTTTATTTGTTTATCTTTTTAACTCCCACTTATAAGTGAGGACATGCGATATTTCTTTCTGTGCCTGGCTTATTTCACCTAACCTAACTTTCTCTAAGTTCAACCACGTTGCTGCTGGACGACTAGATAAAGAAAATGTGGTGTATATACACGATGGAACTCCACTCTGCATAAAAACACGTTTCTTTTAGAGTAAGAGGCTGTGCAATGGAGTAGGAAAGACGCCTGCGCCCCCGGAGCTCAGAGCCCTCCTCAAAGGGCTTGGTGGGGCCTGCTCCACCCTTTCACAGCAGGCATAGCAATTGGGGGCAGTAAAAAAGTATTTGAAAAGGCACATGTTTCGGGACAAGAGGATGAGATAGAAATGCAAAGGTTTAGGCTGATCAATAAATATTTAGGGGATATGGAGTGTGAACGTAGGATGCATGGGATGGCCTTAGGGCAGGTGTCAGCAGCCTGCTGTGGGTCCTGAGCATGTGCTCGCCTGTGCCAGGCTCTGTGCTCAGGGCCCACCACCCCGGAGTGGGCAGGTGGAAGCCGCCGTCCCTCGGAGAACCTGCAGCGCATCAGGAGAGCAGCACATGGGGCAGCTGTTGAACGGAAACCCGCTTCCAGAAGCTTCTAGAGGACAGCAGGTGCAGTGGCCAGGAGGGGCCGCTCCCAGAGGCCGCCCGGCAGCTGTGTGTCTGCGCCGCCCACAGCCCCGTCCTCCCCGGGGACGCAGACGCGCGAGCCTGCGCTGGTGGCTTCTCCAGACCGGGACCCTGGGACCCGGGGGCGCATCGTGTCCTGACTTTCCCCGTCCCGGGGCCGATGTGTGGCTACGTGGAGTCCAAGGCTACTCGCCGGCGTTCAAAACTGGGTTTGGGTAAAATGGAGATAACTTTCTAATGTTGTCTGACGCAGTGTCAGGACCTCGCGAGCTTGACAGAGGAAAGCCACTCACACGGCAGAAAGGAAGCTGGGCTCTGCGGCACGTGCCAACGTTCTCAGGTGGCCTGTCTCGGACACCGCACACCTTCCCGCCCACCTCCCAACATCGTCATTTGGACAGAAATGCCCGCAGCGTGGGGGGCTTCCCTCTGGTGACAACGAGCACTAACCACTGCGCAGCGCTCTCCGGGACCCCTCAGGGTGCGCGTGTCACCTGTCACCCCCGCGGCGACACACTGAAGGACCCGCCACCACTGCTGCCCCTGATGCAGGCGACAAACCAAGCCGCGAAACCAGGGTTGCCCGGACCCTTCGCGTTTGTAGAACAACCGGGAAGGTGACGCCAGGTGGCTCCGGGACACGGCTCCGTTACTGCGCGCTCCAGGTCACTCATTCCCAGCAGACTTCCAGGAAAGAGGAATAAACAAAGCAAATGTGGGTGCAAAAGAGATCATTTAAAAGTACACCTAAATGACCGTGCTTTCTCCTTTCACTTGTACTTATGCCTGATCCCCCAGTCAGCCAGAAACAGGCATTTGCTCGGGGAAGAAAAAACGAAGGAAGAGGCATGATCCCGATTTCCAGGGACAGAAGAAAGACGTGAGTCCCCACTGAGACAGTACTTTAAATCTGCATGACAATATGGAGCTATGCTTTAACTGAGCTATAAATATACTTATAACTTTCCACACATTATAAATGCACGACTATTCAGCCATGTAAATACAGAGGAAAATAAGGAATTACTCTGAAATACTAGCGGTGGTTGCATTATGATGCTGTGTTTGAGGGGATTTTTGTCTCTTCCCTGTTTTGTATGTGTTAGTGACATGGTTGCATTACCATTGTAAAAATAAGGTATATTTACAAGAATAAATCTGTTTTGAGCCTGCATTTTCTCCTAAAGATCAGTTTTATATACTTAAAGTTACATTTGCTTTTCTTCCAGAAATTTTCTTGCTATTTGGTTAGTGGTCTGCTATTTCCTCCAGTTTATTCAGAGGCATTTACAGAATGAAAAGTCCAGAAATTCCACCAATCACTGTGGTGTGCTGTGGAATGAGCGAGTTGGGCGCACCCCTCTTGTAAAGTACCTTGTTTTTATTCAGTTGTAGACCAAGTTGGTCTAGAATTTTTTTTTTTTTTTCTTTTTTACATTTTACTGAGATATCCAAGGAGCACACACTTAGGTCAAGGTTAAATAGACGAGCTACAAACAAATGTAAAATTTAACTAAGTCACCCAATTATAAATTCAAAAATTAAATACTTGCAATTGATCCCATGTGGGAGCCACTTCTACTCCATGTTCTAATTTTATAAGTAAACTAGAAACTCAGGAAAAGGGATTGTAATTGTCCTGGTCGTGCTGCTATTAGTGTCTCAAAAAATCAGTGTTTGGAAAAAGTGGCAGGAAAAAGTGGCAAGAAAAAGCTAGCCTGAGAGCTTCTGGATGTG
Source organism: Cynocephalus volans (assembly GCF_027409185.1). Taxonomy (NCBI): domain Eukaryota; kingdom Metazoa; phylum Chordata; class Mammalia; order Dermoptera; family Cynocephalidae; genus Cynocephalus; species Cynocephalus volans. The sequence goes on along the minus strand of NC_084473.1, from coordinate 1,150,418 downwards.
GGGCAGGAGCGAGGCGGGGTGGTGGCCGGGCTCCCAGTGGAGCATGGTGGGGGGGGCCACAGGAGCGGCAGCAGCACCCAGTGTGGTCACGTTTGGAGGATGTGAGCAGGGTGCACGTCAGCCCTCACGGGGGAGTGTGGCCGGGCCAGGGCCTGGCGAGGGGTGTCCTGTCACTTGCTCCAATCTAGGAGGATGTGCAGACCACCCCAGAGCCATGGGCGGGGGTCAGAACAGACAGACAGACCACCAGTCCAAGGACGGCACGGACGTGGGCCTCAAGCACAGGCCCCAAATCTCCCTTCTTTGGTCTGCCAAAGGGCTGGGCGTCAGGATCCATTTTTGGCCATTCTTCATGGTTAAGGTGAAGGTATTGTGGAGGAACTAACACAAGGAGAAACTGAAGCTCAGGAAAGGGACCTGCTTGGGGCTCAGAGAGCTGCTGCTGTGTGTCCTGGTGCGTCCCGGCTGCTCAGAACCCGGCAGGCCTTCGCTGTGTCAGTGTCACACAGTGCGGGCTTCGGACGCGGCCTCCCCGCCCGCCTAGTGTCAGGGCCACCCCTCAGGGAAAGTGGCTCTTCACAGCAGGAGTGAATGCACGGCTTTATTCCCTCCCCTCCTTCCTCCTTCCTCTCGCCTTTCTTTGTTTCTTCTTTCTTTCTTGCTCTCTAAAGGCTTTTTTTCGTACATTCGCATCAAATAAGTGATTTCTCAGGGGACTGCTTGGTACTCTGGATATTTGGCCCCAAAGCAGCCTCGACCAGGGGAGGAGCTGCTGTGCACTCCTATTAGCCAAACAGAAGAAAACACAAATGCAGAACACACTTCCTGGCGTTGCTATTAAATACTGTAAACACCTTTTGTCCAGAAAGAGCACTTTACAAGCGTCCAACATCCAGTAACTAAAGTCATAGGAGCAATCTGTTCCCCTTGCAGCAACGATCCCAGCGGCTGACCATTAACTCCTTCCCTGTGGGAGGAGAGAGGAACAGGATTTTAACAACCACACTGTGATTTTATTCCTCCAGCCAGAGACAGACAAGAAAACTCTTGCTCCAACTGAGCCCCCAACCGTGTCAACGCAGCTCACACGTTGTTACTTTCTGAACGTATCTGGCTGCATTACCTCTAAGTACAGAAGTCCTTACCCCACTTTTGCACTCAATTCTTATTCCGTACGGTTTTTTTGTTTTTGTTTTTGTTTTTTTTGTTTTTGGCAAGTGTGAAGACAACACAATAGGAAAGTTGGACTTCTAAGCATTTCTATAAAATGGTATTTTTAAAAGTTCTTAGTTATAATAGTAAACCTTACACTTTCCTAACGAGTTTTCAAAGGGGGTTCTGAGAAGAAACTCCAGCCACTTACAGACCCTCTGCACAATGGTCCTTGGCTAAGTCTGTGCTCAAGAAGGGAATCCTGGGCCCTGTGGAGGGAATGAGGCACCAGACCAGTTACCCCGGAACCAGTGCAGATGTCTGCTTGCTCAACCTTCAGTACTGAACTTCTGCACTTAACATGCCCTGATGACATCTTGTGATAGCAGATGAAAAAGGCCAGTTTATCTCAAAGGATCTCCAAAACCAGTTACGGGGTATGTGATGCTCTAAAGGGCTTTTTTCTTATAAGTGCCACATAAAAGGTCAAGAGGGAAAGTCCAGGGTAACAGACTGCAATGGAGGGTGTTATGATGTTAAAAAAGACCTTACAAGGTGTTGTGGTGACAGCTGGCATCTGTGTGTCAGTTTATGTTTGTGAGTCAGATCTGAAGGCTGACGGTGCGCACGCCCTGCCCCAGCCATGGGCAGGAGAGCCCGAGGCAGGTGTGAGTTCCCAGCATGGCTCTGTGGTTGCACTTTCCAAGATGAAGGCTACAAACACGAATTTTCCAAACCTCTCTTTTTCACCAAAAACCTATTCATTAAAATAGTTATGCTTAATTATTTCTTCAAGTCTTATCTTAGAATAACAACTGCACATCATTTAAAAGAGAACAAAGGCAATCAGAGGACACTGTCTGGCCTTGACTGATGTTTATACCACTTAATGTGATTGCTTAACTCAGGCTAATTAATCCTGAGGTTTAACTTGTGTGATCTTTTCTATTCTGTTCTCATTCCTTGTTTAAGAGCCAGAACCTTCGCCATTTGCCCACAGCTACAGCTCGGAATCAAAGGTCCATGTATAGTTGTTTACTGTATACACTTATTTCCACGTAAATAGTAATTCCAAATATTTCCTTTCATTGTAATCTGCTATGAGAACAGTTCTGCCCAAATTCTGCAGCCTCTCTATTACTCCTTTCATGAAAGGAAGAATAAAAAGATACAGAACTTTAGCAATTCAATGTCCCTGAGTTTCAGAAGCCCCATCGTCCCCTGTAGAGGAGGAGGGTAGAGCCCCACAGGGGTGGCCTGGTGAAACCTCTCCACCTGGGTCCCGGCATCACCCATGTCCCTGCCTCTGTCTCAGAGCCCTGCATCCTGGCCCACTCCTGCCTGTGTGCATCGCCTGAGCTCAGTCTCTGCAAGGCCCAGATAAAGGCAGCTCTTTCTTCTCAAAGAAGGTAATGCTGATACTTGGAAATGGCACTTAGCACATTTACAGCACTGCGTGCATTCCCAAAGCCCTCCATGACCATGCAGGGCCAGAGCAACCTGCCCCTGGGCTGGGGCCTGCCCTGCATGCAGCCCCTCTGCAGGCTGGCTGGTGCTGTGCATGTCGCACCCCAGCAGGATGACATATCTGTGACTTAGCCTGCCTTTGATGCTCACTCCTACAGCAGGAGGCGTCTCCTCTTTGACTCAGTGCACAGTGTCTGGGCTGTTCTTGACTGTTTTCATGTATGTTTTTCCTGCTGTGGGGTCGGGGCTGGACTCTCCCGACTGCATTGCTACAGCAGCTATTTCCCCACATCTGTCTCCCACATTTGTCCTTCAGAAATCACTATTGTGGGTTTTCATCAATATGTGTCCTTAAAAGCTTCGTGGTGTCGTGAGAAACCCACATGCTTCTGCTTTTAATAGACAATTTTGTTAAGATCCTCACAATGCTGCTTCCTAATTATGTGACCATGGTCAATTTACACAGTATTTCTAAGGCTTCATTTCCCCATCTGCAGAAGATAGTAGAAATACCTAATTCACAGGACGAAATACCTCGTATCTTGCACTTTTGTGTTCTGTTTGAATGAACTAATTGAAAAAACCCTTTGGGTTTCAGAGTCTGAGGCACAGCCTGCTGGAATGGGCAGTCGGTAACATATACCAGGATGCAGGTGCTTCTAGAAGCTTTGAATTTTGGAACTGTCCTTAGAATTTCTGTGTCCCGTGAATATGGCCAAGCTGAAGGCCACAAAGACCCTTGAGAAAAACCAAGTTCCACTAATGACCATGAATTGTTTTGTCTTAAATTATGTATTTGCATTTTATTATTAATGGAAATCTGTTCAAAGTTAACATCACGAAGGTTTCCATGAATTGTATATGCACACCTAACTGCATGTCTGTTCATTTCTTCCCCTGAGGCTTGCTTGTCTGTTGGTTTGGGGTGTATATTTCACGGTCCCTCAGAACTGAGAAGTGCTGCACCTCAAGCACTGAACATATTCATCCGGATTACAAATCCCAACCTTCTCTGGTTTGGAGGCTACACATGACCTGGTGCTCAGGGGGATATTAAGCAAAATCCTCTGTCTGGACAATTTTCTCACTTTGCTGAATTGTAAGTAATAACAGTTTTAAAGGTTTTTTCCCCAGAAGTTCTCAACCCACCCAGTGAGAGTGTGTTTTTATTGACTGCGTGTGTCTTGATCCCTTTGCAGACTTTGCACTTCCCATCACTCCTGAGGCCTGAGAAAGTGACGCGGGAGCAGCCAGTGTCGAAGCAGAGCAGTCACGGTGGAGGGTGAAATGTGCACAGTACACAGGTGCTGCTGCCTTTGGGTTAACATACCGAGCTCTGCTGCCCGTTGGTTTAATAAAAAGCAGCAGAAAAGATCTGCTTTTTCCCATACTGAGTTTGGACCGTACTCCCCAATCCATATGGGAAGCTTTATGGGATAAAGCACATTAACTCTTCATTTTAAAGTAGTGAAGTCAATAGGTCTTCTCTTTTGCCATCATCCTCTTCACCACAGAAACTCATCAGACACGTGAGGATTAAAAAGAACTGGTAAATAGAACTAACGGAAACTTGCCAATGGATTGTGTTCACGCTGGTCCCATGCTGGAGACCCAGGCCAGCAGGGCAGCCTGTGTGTTGGGAAGTGCCCTGGACCCTTAGTCCAGCTCTGCCAACTGCAGCCATGCAGCCTGGCCAAGGCTAGAGATCCCGGGACTCAGAAGTAAACTGTCCTCACAGTGCAGCAGAACAGTTTGCAAGGAGCAGCTCTTGACAGCCACTGTGACACCTTCTAAGGTGTGTTCTCACCTATTTCCATAGAGCTGCTTTTATTTTTGCTTATTTCATTTTTTTTTTTTTTTTTTTTGGAAAACCAACTCAATTGCTTTTTATTTTTTCCCAGCTTTATTGTGGTATAAATGACAAAACTTGTATATCTTTAAAGTGTATACAGTGTGATGATTTGATACATGCATGCACTGTAAAATGATTACCACAATCAAGTTAGTTAACACATCTGTCTCCTCACATAGTTAGGTGCCTGTGTGTGTGTGGTGAGAACACTGAAGGTCTCCCGTCTCCACAAACGTTAACTGTGCAGCACAGTACAGCTGGCCCTCCCTGTCCACGGGTTCCACACCTCTGGTTTCAACCAATCACATATCAAAAAAAATTTTTTTAAACAATAAAAAATAATACATTTTTTTTTTAAATATAGTAAAACAACTTATTTGCATGGCACTCACACTGCACTAAGTATGGTAGGTAAAGATGATTTAGAGCATATGGAGGATGGGCATAGGCTATGTGAACACACTGCGTCACTTTACATAGAGGACATGAGCATCTGAGGATTCTGGTATTCGTGGTGTGATCTGGATGCAATCCCTGTGGATGTCAAGGAACGACCATATTCTCAACATAACATACTGTATGTCAGATCACGAGAACTTACCTGTCCTGCATAACTGACACTTCGTGCCCTTTGACCTACACTTGAACACTCTCCCACCTCATGCCCCTGGTAGCCACCCGCCCCTCTCTGTTTCTACGAGTCCGGCTTTCCTAGATCCCACCCACAGTGAGGCCATGCAGTATTTGTCTTTCCGTGTCTGCTTATTTCATTTAGCAAAGTGTCCTCAGGTACATCGCTGTTGTCACAAATGGCAGGATCCCCTCCTAAAAGCTGAGTTACAGTCTATGGCATGCACACACGATACCTGGCCTCTCCATTAATCCTTTGATGGTCACTTGGGTTGGACCCATATTGTGGCCACAATGAATGGTGCTGTAATGAACATGGGAGTGTCTCTTCCAGGTAGTGATTTGATTTCCTTTGGATACATATCCACACGAGGAATTGCTGGATTATGTGGTAGGCCTATTTTTAATTTTTTCAGGAAACTCCATACTGTTTTCCATAATAGCTGTACCAATTTGTACCAACAGTGTACAAGTTCCTTTACTGCCAAATCTTTGCCAACTCTTGTTATCTTTTGTCTTTGATACTAGCCATTTAACAGGAGCGAGGTAATATCTCATTGTGGTTTTGATTTGCATTGCCCTGACGATTAGCAATGCTGAACATTTTTCCATAACTGCTGGCCATTGTATGTCTTCTTTTGAGAAATGTCTATGCTTTCCATTGCCTATTTTTTAACTGGGTCTTTTGTTTTCTTGTAACTAAATTGAGTTTTTTATATATTTTGGTTAACAATCTCTTAGATATATGGTTTGCAATGTTTTCTCCCATGGTGTAGGTTGTCTCTCTGCTCTGTTGGTTGTTTCCTTTGCCATGCAGAAGATTTTTAGTTTGATGAAATATCATTTGTCCATTTTTGGTTTTGTTGCCTGTACTTCTAGTGTCATATCCAAAATATCATTACTCAGACAAATATCAAAAAGCTTTCTTCTGGTAGTTTATTATTTCATGTCTTACATTTTAGTCTTTAGTCCATTTCGAGTTGATTTATGTATATGACATTAGATGATGGTCCAGTTTTGTTCTTTTGTATGTGGATATCCAGTCTTCCCAACACCATTTATTGAGGAGACTTTCTTACCCCATCGAGTGTTCTTGACACCTTGTGAAAAATTAATTGACCTTAAATGCATGAATTTATTTCTTGGCTCTATTCTGTTCCATTGGTCTGTACATCTGTTTGTATTCCAGTAAACAGACTGTTTTGATTACTGTAGTTTTGTAGTAAGTTTTTTAATAGGGAAGTGAGATGCCTCCAGCTTTGTTCTTCTTTTTCGAGATATTTTTGGCTATTTGGGATGTTTGTGGTTCTATATGACTTTTAGAATTGTTTTTTCTATTCCTGTGAAAAACGTTATTGGAATTTTAATGGGGATTTCATTGAATCTGTAAATGATTGGGTGTTGTATAAACATTTTTACAATATTAATTCTTCTAATCTATGAATACAGGATATATTTCCATTAATTTATGTGTACTTCAACAATGTTTTACAGTTTTTAGTGCACAGATCTTTTACCTCCTTGCTTAAATTTATTTCTAAGTACTTTTTTTTTTTTTAAAACATTATAAATAGGATTGGTTTCTAGATTTCTTTTTCAGGTAGTTCATTTTTAGTGTATAGAAATGCAACTGGTTTTTATATTAATTTGGCATCCTGCAACTTTACTGAACTTATTTTGTTAGTTCTAACAGGGTTTTTTTGTAGAGTCTTTAGGGTTTTCTCCATATAAGATCATATCATCTGTAAAGACAGTTTTACTTTCTTCCTTTCTGAACTGGATGTTTTTTATTTTTTATTTCTTGCCTAATTGTTCTGGAAAGGACTTCCAGTACTATATTGAACAGAAGTGGTGAGAGTGGGCACCCTTTTCTTGTTCCAGATATTAGAAGAAAAGCTTTCAGTTTGATGTTAGCTGTGGGCTTGTCACTTGTAGCCTTTATTATATTGAGGTACATTTCTTCTATACCTAATTAGTTGAGACTTTTTATTATGAAAGGATGTTAAATATTGTCAGATAGTTTTCCAGTAGCTATTGGGATGATTATATGATTTTTATGCTTCATTTTGTTAATATGGTGTATAACATCTTTTTATTTGTATATGTTGAACAATCCTTGGATCCAAGGGAAAAGATCTCTCTTGATGGTAGTGTATAATCATTTTAATGTGCTGTTAAATAAGCTTTGCTAGTATTATATTTTAAGTATTTTTACAAGTATGTTCATCAGGAGTATTAGCCCATGATTTTTCTTTCTTGTAATGTTTTTGCCTGATTTTGGTATCAGGAATCTGCTGGCCTCATGAAATAGTTTGGAAGTCTTTCCTCCTCTTCATCTTTTCAGAGCAGTTTGAAATAATTGGTGTTAATTTCTCTTTAAATATTTGATAGGATTTACCAGTAAAGCCATAAGATCTGAGCTTTTCTGTGATGGAAGATACTTGATCACTAATTTAGTCCCTCACTTGTCAATGATTTGTTCAGACTTTCTGTTTATTCATGATGCAATCTTGGTGGGTTGTACCATTTCTGGGGATTTATCCATTTCTTCTAAGTTGTCTGATTTGTTTGTATATTTTTCCTAATACTCACTTTAATTTCTTGTATTTCTGTGAATCAATTGTAATGTCTTCTTTTTGAATTATAATTTTATTTATTTGAGTCTTCTCTCTTATTAGTCTAACTAAAGGTTTGTCAATTTTATCTTTTCAAAGAAAAATTTTAAGTCATTGATCATTTCTACTGTTTATAGAGTCTGGGTTTTTTTTATTTATTTCTACCCTGATCTTTAATCACTTCCTTTCTTCTGCTAAGTTTGTCTCACTCTTTGAGGTACAAAGTTAGAATATTTGTGATATTTCTTTTTTCTTCATGTAGTCATCGCCATTAGAAACTTCCTCCTTAGAATTGCTTTTGCTGTACCCCATAATTTTTGGTATGTGTGTTTTTATTTTTGTTTGTCTCAAATTTTTCAAAAAAATTTTTGTTTGATTTCTTCTTTTACCCATTGGTTATCCAGGAGTGAGTAATTTGATTTTCATATATTTGTTAATTTTTTAGTTTTTCTCTTGTTATAGATTTATAGTTTTATACCACTATGATCAGAAAACATACTTAATATGATTTCAGTTTTCTTATATTTGTTAAGACTTGTTTTGTGGTGTAATACATGATCTATCCTGGAAAATGTTTCCCATGCGGTTGAGAAGAATGTTTATTCTACTTCTGTTAGGTGGGATATTCAGTAGATGTCTGTTTGGCCCATTTAGTCTAAAACATAGTTCAAGTCCAATGTTTTGTTACTGATATTATGTCTGATTAATCTATCCATTATTGAAAGTGGGACATTAAAATCCCCTGTTTTTATCACATTGCTATTTCTCCTTTCACTTCTGTTATCATATGCTTTATACATTTAAGTGTTCTGATGTTGGGTGCATATACACTTACAATTATTACATCCTCTTGATGGACTAACCCTATTATCTTTGTACAATGACCTTCTTCGTCTGTTTTTACAGTATTTGACTTAAAGTCTATTTTGACTGATGTAAGTATACCCCCTGAACACTTTCGGTTTCCATTTGCATGAAATACAATTTTCATCCTTTTAGTTTCAACCTGGGTGTGCCTTTCAAGCTAAAGTGATTCCTTTTCAGGCAGCATATAGTTGCATCTTGTTTTTATATTTATTTAGCCACTCTATGCCTTTTACATGGAGAAGTTAACCATTTACATTTAAAGCAATTATTGGTAGATAAGAACTGAATTTTGCCATTTTGTTAATTGTTTTATGTTGTTTCATAGTTTCTTTATTCCTCACTATCTGTCTTTCTTTGTGATTTGATGATTTTCTTACAGTGATATGCTTTAACTCCTCTATATATGTTTTTTTTTTTCTTTTGTATCTACTATAGAAATTGCTGATATCCTTATGGAAGTCTCCATGTATGTGAAGAGTCTCTTTTCTCTTACTGTTTTCAATATTGTCTATTTGCCTTTGACTTTTAAGAATTAACCATATGTCTCAGTGAAGATCTTTCTGTGCTTATTCTCTTTGGGGCTTCTTTGGGCTTTATAGATCTAGATGTTCTTTTCCCTCTAAAAATTTGCAAAGATTTCTATTGTTATTTCTTAAAAGTAACTTTCTACCCCTTTTTCTTTATCTGCTCCTTCTTGAACTCCCATCATGTATATATTGATGTGCTTGATGGTATCCAACAGGTTACTCAGGCCTTCTTCAAACTTTTTTCATTTTATATATTTTTTTTTTTTACTTCTTTTACTTTTTGTCCCTTTAACTAGGTAATTTCAAATGACCTGCCTTTGAGTTTGCTGATTTTTCTTCCTGCTTGACCAAATCTGCTGTTGAAAATCTCTATAGAATCTTTTAGTTCAGTCATTTTGTTCTTCAGCTCCAGAATTTCTGCTTGGCTCTTTTCTATAGTTTTTATCTCTTTATTGAACCTCTCATTTCATTCAAGTATTGTTTTTCTGCTTTTACTTAGTTGTTTATCTGTGTTCTCTTGTAGCTCAGTGATGTTTTTTTAAAAATTGTTTTAAATTCTTTGCTAGGCAATTCATAGATCTTCATTTCTTTAGCATTGATTACCAGTGCCTTATTTTTTCCCTTTGGGGGTGTCATGTTTCCCTGATTAATTGTGATCTTTGTGGCCTTGTGTTGGTGTCTGTGCATTTGAGATAGACACTTCATCTAGACTTTACAATCCACTTTCAGCAGGAAAATTCTGTCTGGAGATTCTAGTCGGGTCAGCTAGCAGTATTTGTGGACGGGCTTGCTGTTGGAATTCTCAGGTGAGCTGGTCTGGTTCCTGGTGCTTTTGTTTTGTGCTGTTACAAGAGAATACCTGAGACTGTGCAATTTATAAAGAACAGAGAATTATTTCTTACAGTTCTGGAAGCTGGGACATCCAAGGTTGAGGGGCCTGTATCTGGTGAGGGTCTTCTTGTTGCCTCACCTCACAGTGGAAGGCAGAAGGACAAGAGACAATATGCAAAAGAGAGAGAAAGCAAGAGGGCCAAACTCACGTTTTTATTGGGAATTCACTCCTGGGATAACTAATCCTCTCCCACAATAACGGGATAAATCCATTTGTGAGGGCGGAGCCCTCATGACCTAATCACATCTTCAAGGTTCCACCATTCAACACTGTTGCATTGGGGATTGTTTCCAACACATGAACTTTGATAAACACATTCAAACTATAGCACCTTGGTCCTCCATGGGAGGCCTGGTGCCTGGGTCCATGGGGGCTGGATTGCATTGGGTAGGGGTCCTTCTGGGTCCACAGAGATAGACCTGATCCTCAGCCCATGAGGGCAGGCCTGCGGCCTAGAGTTACGGGGGCCAGTGGGATGCTGAAGTGCTGGGGTCCATGGCAAAGTCGAGTGCTCATGTCACTCTTATTTCCCCACCTGTAGAGTGTCTCTCTCTGGGCTGTGCGGTGCAGACTTGATGGAGGGGTGGCATGGGTGATATAAAACTGTCCTTCCTACCCCATTCAATGCATCTTTCCTATTTCGGTGCTCCACCAGGTGCTGCAGTCACTTACCTGGATTCCTTAGCTCTTGTGAAAGTATATTCACGTTTGAATTATTGTTCAAATTGATGTTTCTTTCTGTGAGGAGAAGAGCACTGGAAACTTGTACTCACCATTTTGCTTTCTTCACTTGTTATATGGAGCTGTTTTTAAACCCTGTATTCTTAGAATTCATTGAAATTTGTTGTATAAACTACATATACAAAATCCACTTTATAAAATTGCCGCATTATTCTTAATAAAGTCCTGATAAAATTCTTTCTGTTTGGAGAGATTCAGAAAATTTACATTTGTGGTTTCAACAGTGACGGATATATACATACCTCCCTGCTGTCCATCTGCCATAAATATTTGATATTTTCTCCATGAAAGTAGAAAAGAACTGTGAGACCAGCATCACTATTTGTCATAGTCTTTTCTTATTATTTTTATTTTTAATGTATATTTCAAAAGTATGATATTTAAAGGAAATCAAATATTAATAAGTAAACCCATTTCTACATCAGAAATATATCTGCAATATTATATATTTCCAAAAATTCTGTTTTACAAAAATAAAAGATCAAAAATTTTGAGCTAAAAATAATTTTTTTAGAACTAAATGACAACCAGATTGAAGATGATGGGTAAAGTTCACAATTATAATCTTTATTTCTCCAACAGAATTATGCACATTTGGTTTTCTAAGAGAAAAAACAAGAATCATTAAAGAAGTATTTTTTTTTTATTTTACTCAAGCCAAGAACAGACTTATTTTTATGGTAACAATAAAATTTTATTAATCTGATTTTGTACCACTATATTAGTAAATTTCAGAAATGGATTTTTAAAATATATAATAATTTTAAAACTCAAGTTTTTACTTTATTTTTAGTTGTCTAAACTTAGCCTGAGCCCTCTGGCTGGTTTTCATAAGCTTGAAAACAAGCCAGTTTCTTTAGAAAAAGAATTTCTTTTTTCCTTAGGGAGTTTACGGCTCAGGAGATTGGTAACAGGATATGGAGACATTTATGTGAATTGCACTTAAGCCCTGAACATACCCTAATTTGAAACTTAAGAGAAATGTATCATGCATTGAATGCTGGAAACTGGTTATTTGGAGTTGAATCTGTGGTACTTGGCTCAATGGTTACCTTGTAGTCAATACAGAACAAAGGTTTGTCAAATGAAGGAAGAATGGAACAACTAAATATATGAGTACTCAATATGTTAATGTCATTTACCATCTACGAAAAGGTCTAACAGCTGCTCAGTTTGGAGGTAACCAGTTAGTATGCCAGAAGATTGATCAGCAGGGGCACAGAGTCCCTTCAGCACAGCAGGGTGCCATAGGCTTGGCCACGAGCTTCCTTCCAGTGCCCAAGGTGACTGCACCCCAGGAAAGGGAGAAGGCCACATGGTGAACTCTTCCTCTGTGACATGCATATACAACTCTAGGCATAGCCTGAATCCCCACTGTCCTCAGACCCATAGGAAACAATAATGCACTTTTACTTTGAATATCAGAGAGTGAGAAACAGAAACAGAATTTTTAAAAACAAAACAGAATGAAATTTCAGAGTACCAAGACTGTAGGACATATAACAAATTGGAGAGATTCTATAGATTTACCTAAAAATTATTTGGCCTAAAAACTTTGCTTGGTCTGAGAAAACTACAAGACCCCGCTCACTTAATGAAATATCAGCCAACACAGCACTAATAAATCTAACCTCATCTTTTAAAACTGTATTTTTGGACAGCAGAACTTCATAATATTGGATAGAATCCACAGTAAACTGATTCTTCCTAAGGCTTTAGTGAGTGTGTGGTCCTTTACCATTGAAAAACACATAGTCTGTTAGTGTTTTGTAATTAAATCAAATCTCAAAATATGTTGAGCAGAATAGATATCTATGTGAAAAATATCCATTAATACTCAGAGAGAATAAATAACAGGTAGGCTATTGTTTTAAAAACTCTCAGAATGAGCTTATGTCATGTGATCCAATACGAACACACTGTCTTTAATATTTCTATAGCAACTCCTTGTTTTCCAAATGGAATTGCTCTTATAAGCTGCCGTCAACATCCATCTGTAAGGAATCTTTGAAGAAAAGCAGCTGAGACAAGATTCTTGATCAACCAAAGGGAGCACGTCAATCTTTGAGAAGGAAAACATTTGCATTCTCCGAGCTCCAAGGCTTACAATGGAAGCAAATGTCCCAATTGGTATCCATATCTCTAAGGAGAAAATTCTACCTATAAAACTAGGCAACTAGATTATGGAAAACAGTAATTTTCCAAGGAGTAACATCTTTAGCAACGCTTAACAGAGGGAGTATTGTACAGAACTTAGTATTTATTCTGTATTTACTCAGGTATGTGCACCCGAATGGCACAGTAAACATGGCTGCCACCCACAACCAGGCAAGCGATGGAACTAGCCACCCGGGGTCCTGAGATGGGGGACATGGGCCAGCCCCACTCACCCCACCCACAGCCAGGCAGGCAACAGAACCCATCAAACCCACAGTGGTTAAGAAAGTTCTTGAGGAGATCGGCCAACGCAGCAGAATACCTACCACCAGGCTCCACTCCCTGAAGAGAAATCTCAAAGCAATTAATTTGAGACACAACAGCGAACATACGCCAAATCCCCTCAGCAGAGAAAAGGCATTATATATCAGCCCTGAAAAATGAGCAAGTCTAAGAAAAATGTCTGTCCCGTTGTTTTTCTGTTACCTTCTCTTTCTCAGCTATCAAAAGTAGCATTTCCCCAGTCATCTGAAAGAATGTCACATACAAATATGGTGACTCATTTCACTACCCTGTAGAAATATCTTGTCAATTCTTTGTGTTCAATAAATCTTATTCCTTTTATATATAAATGTCACTAAAAATACTTTCTACATACATTATATATAGTGCTTGAATTGTCATCGTTATAAATATTGTGTAATTTCTGTTAAAGTGTCTTCTTTGATCCAAGAATAGAAGTATGCTTTTTGGTTTTAAAAAAAAAATGGTTAGAACTTTACAGGAGAAAGCAAAACCCTGGATATTTCCCAGAGGAAGAGAAAATTTTATTTCAGGTTGGCTAGTTTGAGGACCTCGCAAAAACTGAGGGGGTGTGAACAGCCACATAAGAGATGATTAAGATTTTGGAAGTCCTGAGAAATGCAAATGTGATAGGAATGCATCACAAGGCCAAAATCAGCTTGAGGGTATGTGCTGATAAAATGCAATGCGGCTGTGCTATGAATGAGCTGTGTTAGGCAAGGACATCATTAGGACGCAATATCAGTGTTTGATCTCATCTGTTGTCATGGCAAAAGGTTTTCAATTCACTTAAATTTTATCGTTCCTTTAACATAATTGTTTTCTGTCCTAATTTTTATTTGTTTTGTCCCCATGGCTTGCCCTACAGCCAATGGTAGCTTTCTAACACCACGTTCCTCTGCTATCACCATTCCACATATTATGAAAAGTATCAGGCTGTAAGATTGAGATGGACCATGTTCCTTTTGTTTGATATTTTTAGACTAGTCTGCATCTGCATCACTATTGCTGCTTTGTTAACTAGACCTACTTGCTATGGTTCTAAGAGCAGCTGAGGAAATTTCCCCACAGTGTATAACACTGTGGCCACCCACCACCGTGTTAAATCTGCAGCAACATGGAACAACAGGAACACTGCCATTTAATGAATCAGCATTGCTTTGGATGAAACACTTCAATCATAATACTGCCATCAAGTTCATTCATGATTTTGGAACAGCCATTTAAATTTCTGAAATGCAAAAATGAGCATCAGCTGAGCCACATGCTGATTGTCAAGTTAAAAAAAATAGTAGGTTTACTCATTGCTGTTATTCAATATAGGAATAAAAAAATAATAAATAGGCATTAACAGGATACTTGCCTGAGTACATGCTGGCCAAGAACACCTTTGTAGACACCTTTGTAGACAGCATTGGCTGTTTGTACATAAAGGCATTAGACAAGGCAGAGCAAGATGCCCAAAGAACCTACCTGAACCTCCCATGTCCACCTCAAACTCAAGCTCTCTGTGATAGAGCTCATGGTCTTCACCTGCTCCCAATGATCTTCCAACTTCTCTTTCTATGATTTTCCCTATTTCTGTTAATGTCATCACTACCCAACCAATCAAGCAAACCGCCTCCTTCTGCCTAAATCCCCATCACCAATTTTCTGCCTAATTAGCTCTTACCATCATTCATTTTGCTGCAAGTGTAGACCCAAGCCACTGTTTTCTCTTGCCTATATTTCTTCAATAGCTTCCTAAAAGATATCCCCACATCCATTTTGCCTCTCTGCCCCAACCCTATCTCAATACTGCAGCCAGAATAATTTTTTTAAACATAAACTCATGTTATTCCTCAGCTTGACCTCCTTCAAAGGCTTCCTATCATTGCTTGATTAAGGCCAAAATCCTAAATGTGATTACTCTGATGCCTGAGAAAAATCAAGCGTGACCGCCAGCACTCATCTGGGAGTGCATGCCTGGGCTCAGTCCGTTACATGGCGGCAGCAGCAGCAGCAACTGTCAGTGACTTGAAACAATGAAGATGCATTTCCTGTTTATTCTGTGTGTTAATAATGAGTCACCTGAAGCTCTGCTTCATGTCATCTTTGCTCTGAAACCCAGGCTGAGGGCACAGTCCCATATGGAACTTTATCAGCTTCATAAACTGATAGAAATAGAAGTTTATGAGGAGGAAATGGATAAGATGATGGGCCATGAGCTGATTTTTCAAGACGCTGTTCAGAAGTGATGTAGGTTAAACATGATGTCTAGAGAGCAGGAAATACACTCTTCTGGAAGGAAAAAACCCAGCAAGAACAGGGGGATGGAAGACTTGGTGGCATAATAATATAATCAACCATACTTTCTAAAAGCTAAACCATACTTTCTAAAATCCAAGCTTCTTCAAGAAGGAAGAGAAATAAAGACTGAATTATAAAGTGACTATTTGAAATTCAGACTGGTTTCTGGCCAGGGTGGTCTTTGGCTTGGCACCAGCAACACCACAGTCCTCTGTGGGGACCTAGCCAGTGGCCCTGATGACCTCTGAATTGCCTCTAGACTTCTTGAAGGACAGCACAGATTTACAGTCTTTCTTCCTTCCGCTCTCTTTCTGTTTCATTTAGTCCCAGCAGGCGGTGTTTCTGCTGGTATAATCCCATCTCGATTCCTTGCTTCAGTTGAGATGACTGGTAGGTCCATGGCTCACATCCACACTTACCTCTTTATCAGATGGTTTGTCCAACACAGCCTTAGTTTTCTCTTCCCACATGCTTTCTCATTTTGTTATAATATGGGTAAATTGAGAATTTTCTAAATCTTTAAGTTCTGCTTTCCTTAGTTTAACAATTTCTTCTTTAATCCATTTCTCTCTTCTCACACTTTACTGTAAGCAGACAAGAGGAACCAAGCTCTTCCTTTAGCACTTTGCTCAACTAAATACCCAATTTTATCACTCACTATTTCTACTTTCAACAAAACACTAGAATACAAACACAATTCAGCCAAATTATTTGCTGCTTTATGACAGGAATCACCTTTCCTCCATTGTCCAATAAGATGTTCCTCATTTCCATCAGAATGACCTTTACCGTCCATATGTCTAGTAACTTTCTGCTCATGATTATTTATGTGTTCTCTGAGATGACAGAAGTTTTCTCTACAGGTCACCTTTTGGTCTTCCTGAGCCCTCACCATGATCACCCTTAGTTCACACCTGGTACAGGGGATCTCTCTCGTCTGTTCGACCCTCTGTCCTCATTGTATTTACACATGTGCACACATTTAACATTCATCACCCTGTGAAATAAAACCAGTTCAGCTGCAGTGGTTAGTGCGAGCCTCTGGGGTTAACTCTGTAAGTGCAGCAGTTTAACCTAGTCTATAAAGACCCTAATGCACCAGGAAAAAATAAGAATAATGAACAAAGGCAAGAAGCAGTGTGAGAGGAGGGGTGGCAGGAGGATTGGGTTTTCCAAAGGTTCTGATGGCCTTGCCAGACATTCATAAAGACACTGTCAGTGCTGCAGGGAAATGAGTAACAGAGAAAACGAGTTACTTGTCAAAAATCATCAGCTTTATACTACACGTAAACACATACATGCCACCTAACTAGCTCAGTGAAAAGCTCTCTATGTCCTGGTCACTGATAAGTCACCCTTCTGGTGCATAAACTACTTCCTTGAGAGAGCAAATTCTACACTTACTTTGAAAATTAAGTGAGATCTCTTCTGTAGGAAGAGACTCTGTTATAAAACATCATCCCAGCTCAATACTTCTTAAGGAAGTTCCAGGAAATCAACCATCTCACCAAGTATTTCTCCAACCAGAAATTCCTGGGGAGCCCAGACCTCCATTCCCAGAAAACCCTCAGATGGTTTACAAGCTTCTTTCTCCTTCTTAGTTGTCCAGACTCGCAAATGAAGAGAATGAGCATGAACTTAAGTGAAACATCCAGCACCACAAACCTAGGAAGTCAGAAAGCCAGGATTTCATTCCGAGTGTGTGTAACACCCCCACTCAAGCTTGTTCCATTATGCATCGCCCTTCAATCAGTCTGAAAAAAACCTCTATCATTATTAAAGAGAACGGTCTAACCTGAACCCAGGTAGTCAACCCAGCTTGTGGCACTTCGCAAAGGTAATATTTTACTTAATATTACATCTTAAAGTCCTGGGACAAGGATTTCTCGAACAAAAATTACCTGGAAGCCATACTGTGCATGCACCGAAGTACAAGACCCTGTGGCACAGGATGTCTTCAGACATTCATCCAATCACTTGTTTGAACAGACATTTTATAGAATTCCTCAAAGCTGAGATTTTTCAGGTAGGAATAACATCTTAATGTGTTTTTATTGTCAGTGTTAATTTTTTATTCTGTAGCTGTAAAATAATGTTCATTATACTATTAATTCCTACATAAAGATAACCATCTTTGTCCATGAGTTTTATCTTGATTTGAAAATTTCCATTTATTATCCTGGGTTCACTAAATTAAATATGGTTATGAAGATTATCTAGTTTGGTGTGCATGTTAAAATCTGTACTAACTAGCTCTACCAACCTAAACCTTTTAGAAACCAACATGGTACCAGGAAAATAATAAATTCAACAGTTTTATGAATGAGGAAACTTCCTGAAAATCTGTAATTTAAGTAGCTTCTGCCCCTAAATCCTGAGCCTGAATGAGCTCTAGGGACAAGAAAGCACTTAGGTATGTTAAAATAAGTAGAATTTACTGATGGAGAAGAAAATGTAGAGGAATTTCTGGCAAGAAAAGTAATCCCTGTGGCAGTGAGGGATACTTGACTTTCCAGTAGCTATCCCTCCTTTTCCTTACTAAACAGTTGCCTATATTGGAGAATAACACTCTGCCCACATAAAAGGCATATTTCTCACCCTTCCTTGCATTTTTGTGTGGCTCTTTTTTTTAAGCTCAGTTCAGTGAGACCTAAAATGGAAGTTATTGAGAGAAAATAACAGGAAGGCTTCTTAAAGTGGTAACAGGAAGCTAAACAAAGTCCATTTACCACCCTTCTTTCCTCCTTCCTCCTGTAACCTTGAGGATTGAATCCATATGTAAAAATAGTAGAGGGAATAAGTTTAAGAGTCTGGGTTCTTGGCCATGTAGTGGGGTCATTCCACCAGCCCTTGACTGCCATTCTTCTAACTTATTTTTGGTGAGGGAATAAATATTCGTATCTAAATCACTGTTGTTTTCACAGGCCCTGGCTCCCGCTACTGCCTGAGCCTAAATCCTACCCCTGCTGCTGGGCTAGAGCATACATTCAGCCCACACCCTTGAATAGCTGTCCCTGCCTCTGCCACCATGCTTATATCCACATCTGGCCTCTGCAGATGCATGGGTATGCAAATCTCCAGGTTAGGCCCACAGATGTCCCCACACACTGCCAGCCTGACCCTGTCATCAATCCATAGTCAACCCCTGTAATTGTGTGCAAGTATACTGCCACACATGTATTCAAAGTTGGTCCTGTCACCTGTCTCCTGTCCCAGCCCTCATCACTGTGTGCGAGCCTGCTGCTGACCTCTCCTACTACATACATGCCTACAGCGGGCCACCACAGCTAAACACATGGACACCACTAGCTCTAGTCCTTCTGCTACCTGACATAGTCCCTTGGTGCAGAACCCAGAAATGCTCCTGAGGAGCCCAAGAGCCCTGCAGCCACTATGGACCTCCCACATCTCTCAGCACTAAGGACCACATGGTTGCCAATGTTGTGGACAATGGCTGCCTGAAGTAATGAGACTTGGAGCCACTGCACACTCCCACAATTGGATCCTCTCACTTCTATACCTGATGTCACAGTGCACCTAGCATGCCTCCCAGTCATTCCCCCTAGGTGAAGGTCTTTCCTTACTGAAACCAGTGCAGAGAGTGGAAGAGGTGACTGCTTCTTCAAATGCACATACAACTTTGCGAAGGTACAAGCATCATGAAGAATCACAAAGAACCACCAAAGGAACAAAATAAACTTCCAGTAACTTACCCCACAGAATTGAAGATCCACACACACATTGCCTTACAATAATTCAAAGTAATTGTCCTAAAGGAGCTCAGCAAACTATAAGAGAACATAGATAAACAATTTAATAAAATCAGGAAAATAATACATCAGAAAACCAGGAAAATAATAAAACAGAAAGCTCAATAAAGAGATAGAAAACATAAAAGAGAACAAAACAGAAATTTGGACCTAAAGAATACAATGACTGACCTGAAAAATGCAACGGAGAGCTTCAAAAGCAGGCTAGATAAAACAGAAGAAGCATAAGTAAACTTGAAGACAGCTTATTTGAAATCATCCAAACAGAAGTAAATGTTCTAAAAACTAAAAATAGACTATGGGAATCCATGAGATACCATAAGGAGTTAACAATCACATAATAGGAATTTAATCAGGAGAGGTAGATAGGGACAGAAATATTATTCAAAGAAATAATGGCTGAAAAGTTTCCAAATCTGAGGGAAGATATGAACATCTAGGTACATGTAGTTCAAAAGTCTCCAATTAAATTCAAACCAAAGAAGAGTCCACCAATACAAATTATAATTAAACTGTCAAATATCAAAGACAAGAAAAGAATCTCGAAAGCAAAAATAGAAAGAAGGCTCATCACATAAAAGGGAACTTCCGTAAGTCTATCAACAGATTTCTTAGCGGAAACCTTGCCTTCCAGGATGGAGTGGTATGATATACTCGAAGTGCTGAAAGAGTAAAATTACCAACAAAGAATATTTTACACAGCAAAGATGTCCTTTGGAAATAAGGGAGAAATAAAGACTTTCCCACAAAAACAAAAGCTGAGGAAGTTCATCATTACTAGAGCTGCCTTACAAGAAATGATAAAGGGAGCTCTTTAAGATGAAATGAAATGCTGCTAATTAGTAACATGAAAACATATGACAGTAAAAAACTCACCAGTGAACGTGATTTCATAGTCAAATTTAGAATATTCTAATACTGAAATGGTGGTGTGTAAATCATTTATAACTTTAGTATGAAGATTTAAAGACAGAAGTATTAAAATAAGCATAGCTAAATCAACTTCACAGATACATAATATAAAAAGATGTAAACTGTGACATCAAAAACAAAATGTTGGTAGGAAAAGTAAAAGTGCAGAGCTTTCATATGCTATCTAATTGTCATCAGCTTAAAATAGACAGGTATAACTATAAGATCTTTTATATAAGCACCATGGTAACCACAAAGCAAACACCTGTACAAGACACACAAAAGACTCTTTACCTTTGAAAGGAATCAAAGCATTCTGCTACAGAAAAGCATCAAATCACAAAGGAAGACAGCAAGAGAGGAAGAAAGAAACAAGGATCTACAAAACAGGCAGAAAATGATTAACAAAATGTCAATAGTAAATCCTTACCTATCAATAATTAACTTGAATATAAGTAGATTCATTCCTCTAATCAAAAGATGTAGACTTTTGATTGCACTTGTTACACTTGAAGATACTGAAAGAACCAAGTCTAGACCCCTGACTGGTTGCACAGATTGGATAAATGGACTTTAAAAAAAAAATAAAAATAAAAAACCCAACTACATGATTCCTAGAAGAGACTCATTTTAGCTTCAAGAACACACATAAACTGAAAGTAAAGGGAAGAAGAAAGATATGAAAATGAAAAGTAAAAAGATCAGGGGTAGCTATACTTATATCAGACAAAATAGACTTTATGTTAAAACCTTTAAAAGAAACAAAGAAGGTCACTATATAATAATAACAGGGTCAATTCATCAAGGTGATCTAACAACTGTAACTATATATGCACCCAACACTGGAGCACCTAAACATAAAAACAAGTATTAACAGACTTGAGGGAAGAAATAGACAACAATACCATAATCACATGAAACTTCAATGCCCCACTTTTAACAACGGACAGATCAACCAGACAGAAAAGCAATAAGGAAAGATTGGACTTGAACTATACTTTAGGCTAAATGAACCTAACTAACACATGGCACATTCCATTCAGTAGCATCAAAATACACACTCTCCTCAAACACACAAAATCACTCTGCAGGATAGATTATATCTTAGACCAGAAAACGAGTCTTAACAACATTGAAGTCATATCAAACATCTTTTCCAATCACAATGGAATAAAATTATAAATTAATAACAGGAGGAAAACTGGGAAATTCATAATTATGTGAAAAGTAAACAACCCAATTCTGAACAACCAATGGGTCAAAGAATAAATCAAAAGGAAAATTTCAAAATATCATGAGACAAATGAAAATGTTTTCATCTTCCCCAAAATTCATGGGATGCAGCAAAAGCAGTTCTATGAGGGAGATTATAGCAATAAAAGATGCATGAAGAAAAAACAAACAAGCAAACAAATCTCAAGCAACCTAACATTACACCTCAAGGAACTAGAAGAAGAACAAACTAAGTTCAAAGTTAGTAAGAGAAAGGAAATAAAAAAGATCATAACTAAAATAAATAGAGTAGAGACTAGAAAAGCAATGAAAAAGATCAATAAAACTAAGAGTTGGCATTTTGAAAAGATAAAAAAAAATTGGCAAACCTTTTGCTAAGCTGATCAAAACAGAAAAAGATAATACTCAAATAAATACAATCAAAAATGAAAAAGGAGATATTACAACTATGCCACAAAAATACAATTGATCATAAGAGACTAGAACAATTAAAGACCAAAAAATTGGATAACCAAGTAGAAACAGATAAATTCCTAGAAAAATACAATCTACCCATCATGAATAATTAAGAAATAACAAGTCTGAACAGAACAATAGCAAGTAAGGAGAGTGAATCTGTAATAAAAATCTCCCATCAAACAAAAGCTGAGGACTGGAAGTCTTCACAGATGAATTCTAACAAACATTCAAAAAATAGCAACCCTTAACTCTTTCAAAAAATAAATCTAGAGGGAATACTTTTAAGTTCATTTTATGAGGACATTATTACCCTGATACCAAAGTCAGACAAAGACACCAGGGGAAATGAAGGGGAATGAGGAGATGTTGGTCAAAGGGCACAGAGCTGCAGGGGTGCAGAGCAGGTAAGTCTAGAGGCCTAATGCACAGCATGAGGACTACAGTTAATAATGTGGTATTGCATGCTGGAAATTTGCTAAGAAAGTAAATTTTAGGTGATCTTACCACACACTTACACAAAGGTAATTATGTGGGATGGTGGGTATGTTAATTGGCTTGACTGTTGTAATTGTTTTACTATTTACATGTATATCAAACTCATAAGTCTTAAATATGCTGTACACCTTAATTATACACAATAAACAAATCACTGCTGCTTTTAGTTTTTTAGGTTTTTGCAGCTGACCTAATTGACATCTCCCAATGGGAAGTGGGTATTTTAGTAACAATGTATCCAAGTTATGCTTTGAAAACCAATCAATATTTGAAAGAGAGAAGTTTGTATCTTGTAGATGTTATACTTGAAGATACTGAAAGAACCAACTCTAGATCCTTGACTGGCTGCGCAGACTGGAGTTAGGAACCAAGGTGCAGAGATTCACGGGGCCAGCAGGAGGGACGAATAGAGAGCGGTGCTGTGCTCGAAACTCGGAGGGACTGAGAGGTGGGACCTTTTGCAAAGTGATTAAGTCATGAGAGCTCTTATAAAAGTGGCTTCAGAGTGTTCACCCTTTACACCCGTCTTCCCCTTCTGCCATGTGAGGACACAAAGTCTGTCTCCTCCAGTGGACGCAGCCGCCAAGCACCATCCTGGATGCAGAGAGCAGCCCTCACCAGACGCAGAACCCGCCCTCATTGATTTGGGGCTCCCAGCCTCCAGAACTGTGAGGAATAAGTCTGTGTGACTGACAAATCACCCAGCCTCAGGTACGTTGTTATAGAAGAGCAAATTAAAAGACAGCTAGAAAGGGAAATAGGAGGGAGATTAAGGGAAGAGATGTCCACCCAACTCTTTCTCCATGAGATGCAAAAGCTGTCTTAATGAGAAAAGTAAAGGAGGATTTTTTCCAGCCTCTCCCAGAATCTAGAAATATTCCTAATCAGCTACTAACAAGATTATGTTCTGTCTGGCCAGAGAACAACGTGGATGCCTTTCCAGTTGTTGAGAAGCGTTGTAGGAGTTATACTGGCATGTACAGTTTGAACCATGTGAAGCAGCTGATACTTGACTGCCTTTGATGCCATCGTATGAATTCCATACTACTCAGCTTTGAGTTTTGACATTATTTTAGCATTTTTGCTGCTAAATAAAATTACTGTTTTTGCTTGTTTTTATAATTTATATTGTTATACTAATTACTAAGTGTTTCTTAAATTACTATCAATTGTTTTCATTTTTTTGAAATTTATATGAATATTATTTTTTTAAATAATGTTTCTTTCTATATTTAATCTTTTTATCAGTTTTATGCTGTTGAAATTCTTTACTCTCTAATTTTTTTTCTTTTTTTTCTGACCGGTAAGGGGATTGCAACCCTTGGTACAGTGTGGTTTGCACCACGCTCAGCCAGTGAGCGCACCGGCCATCCCTATATAGGATCCGAACCCTTGGCCTCGGCCCTACCAGCACCGCACGCTCCCGAGTGAGCCACGGGGCCGGCCCCTTTACTCTCCACTTTTAACTCACCTTCTGTCACTTCATTTTGTACATTGTTCTGACAACTTTGAAGCGGAACCAAAGGGAAGCCCCCGTGGCATTTTCAGACCAGGGACGGGTGACCAGATGCTTCTGCTCCATCTACCTGCTCTCTCGACTCCTTCTGTGTCCCACCATTGACCAGTGACAAACTTAAAATAAAATAAAATCTTAGCATGGAGAATCATAACCCCAAATGCACCCATTCTCTCCATGGATAAAAGCCCCTCGACCTACTGGATCCCCCATGTAGAGAGTGTGACCTACACTTAGGTTTGCAAACTCAGATTCCCACAGGAGACAAGCAAGTAGCAGAAGTGAATTCGCCAGCTCGTCTGTGACTTTGCCTGACTGGAGGGGAGGAATATCCAGATAGTGCCAGCTCCCGCCTGCCGGTGTGGCCACCAGTGTCCCACCTGGCCAGGTCTTCCTGTCTTCAAGGCAAACTGGCAGCATTGTGTGTGTGTGTGTGCGTGTGTGTGTGTGTGTGTGTGCGTGTGCGTGTGTGTGTGTGTTTGTGTGCGTGTGTGTGTATTGCGTGCGTGCGCGTGCGCTCACGTGCGTGTTTGAGTCCATTCTTTTTGTTGTTGTTTTACTTTATTTTTGATTGACACAGAATAATTGACTACAGTTAACAATAATGTATTATATATTTTGAAGCAGACAAAAGAGAGGATTTTGAAGGTTTGCACCACAAAATTGATAAATATTAAAGATGGTAGATATACTGGTTACCCTGATTTGATCATTATACAATGTATACTTGTATCAAAACATCACATTGTACCACAATATAGCTTTTTACATAAATTGTTCTTTTTTGTAAAAAATGTTCCCTTACTTTTTAAGGCCATGAGAGCCAAACAAAATATGTTCCGTGAGCCAGATTTGCCCCCAAAGTCACTGATAGAGCCCTGGTGAGAAATCATGTGATCTTTAGTGCTCTGGAGGCCCATCCTCTGCCATGCAGACTCCTTAGACAACGGCTTAGCCAGTCAGACCGCTAGTAAACCTGCTGACAAGAAGGTCACGGAACGTCTGTGGAAGCCACGACTTGTACCTGCCTATTTCCCTTGTCGATCTTTCTTCTAGTCGGAATTAATGAGGCTACTCGTCCTGTGTCATAGCAAAACACAACAACCAACATCTACTAAGCAGGGAAAGATGCAAGGGGAAGAAAAAGGTAAGATAAATAGAATCGATATTTGCAGGTTTCCTTGAGGGATGGTGCACAAAGGTGATGCCCGCTAAGTGAACTCTGTGCCTGCTGAACACCGGGCACCAGACTTCAAAAATATTCCCCACTCTCGTGAGCTGGACTAGCTGGCTCAGAAGTCCTGAAACACTCTTTGCTCTTTTAGTTTTAGACAGGGGTGGCTTAAGTTGCCTGCTCTACCTTCTGTCTTGGATCAAACCATATGAGGGAAGAAGTCTTACCAAATTAGATCAATGGCCATCACGGGGGGGAGGGTGCCCAGCGCACAGAGAATTTCAGAAGAAAAACATAGCAGGAAGGAGCAGGACTCTGCCCCTCCAGTTCCTCCACCAGCTCTCCTCCGTGGTCACCCAACATATTGGCCAAATGGCATCTTCAGAATCAGCTGGGCCTCGATCCACGCCAAAGGCCTGTGGGCAGCAGCACAGAGAGAAGGACGGGGCAAAAGCTGAACGCACGCTCCTCGCTGTGTGCCAGGTCCCTGCTGCCCTTGGGCATGTAAGGTCGAGACTAGCGTCACAATTTGTGGCTGTAGACACCTCAGTTGTGAGGTCGCTTCACGTCTTCCCAGAAGCTCACTTTTACTGAAAGACATTGGGGGATAAATTATTGTTATTGAAATGTGCTGAAACAAACGATCACATTCACATACATTTTAATATAAGATGTAAAATTCCAGTCATCCAGAAGGTGCCCAGATATTTCACGACGGGTCCCAGGCTGTGTGGAGCACAGTCACTCCTCTGCCTCGGGCACATCAGCAGCCTGACCCCAGACAGTGTCTTCTCTGCGACCAGCCATCTCCCGTTTACGAAGAGGAAACGCGTTTTCTAGAATCTAACAGTTTTGTACTCATAGAACAGAAAACTCTTGGGGAAAATCCTTACTCTTCTGGGACTTCATCCTCACAGCCCATCAGGAGGGGTCCGTCAGTCGTGGGAAGGCAGACGCAAGGGCATCCGCCGAGGTCACGCCAGGCGCTTGACCTTACCCACACCAGGGGGGCTCCGTGCTAACGCAGCCCGGCCTGGGCCCTGGCCTCAGCTTCTGTCCTGAACTCGGGACTCCACGTCTCCTCTTGAACATCACATGCTCTCCCACACTGACCATTTCCCAGATGCAGGACAGTCGCTCCCACCCTCCAGCGGGCAGCAACTCCAGCCCGGCTCATGGCGGCTCCACCTCGGAGTCATTCTTTGCACCCATCCATCTCTCTGTCTCTCTGTCTCTCTGTCTCTGTCTCTGTCTGTCTCTCTGTCTCTCTGTCTCTGTCTCTGTTTGTCTCTGTCTGTCTCTCTGGCTCTCTATCTCTGTCTGTCTCTCTGTCTCTGTCTGTCTCTCTCTGTCTCTCTCTCTCACGCCAAACCCCCCCTGCCAGGACATCCCGTGGGTTCTCCGTACGCACATCCCGACCCTGGTGTACTTCTTACCTGATTTATCACAGTAGCCCCTGACAACTCTCTCCCCTCCTGTCCTCACAGACTAAGTCACAACAAAAACCTTCTCCCTGTTGCCTCCAGTCACTCGTGGGATGTCTCCAGATCCCCTCAGGTGTTGCCCTTCTGATTTTACCCAAAATGCCAAATTATATTCTTTCCCTAACTTCTGCGAAGGGCAGTGCCCCGTGTAGTTCCCAGTCCCTCACACAGGAGCTGGCCTGCAGCCCCAGTGCTGGACACCAGCGCGGTGGCACTTCCCACATGGAGTGTGAGCGCACGTTCTTTCTTGATGAAATAGAAATGACAAGCATAAGAATAACGGGAAGTGTGGGGGACTGAGGCTCAGCCACCGCCCAAGTCTGTCTCTCCCCTTCTCTGGCTGGGTTTTCTCATCAGAACACAGGAGGCTTGGGCTGGATTAGGTCATCTCTGACTGCCGTCCTGGGGCCAGCTCTGTGGGATTTATAAGACGCCCAAATCTTCTCCAGGCTGCTCAGTGTTTTTGCAGGGCCAGCAGGGAACAGGACGCTGCTGGAGACCCTGCCGGTGAGTGTGCCTCTCTCTCCCTCTCTCTGTAAACTGTGGGCCCTCACTGCCCATTTGTGTCTTGTCTCCACGATTAACTAAGATGCTAATCTCATTGATCAGGGCTCAAATGATGTTTGATACAATGTCTAATGTATTGATGGAGCTAATAAATGTCAAACAGCCGTTTCTATCACAACCATGTTCTGAGGAGTCGTATCTCTCCACTGATAAGCAGGTTTGGGCACCGTGCCACCAGCTAATGGAGTGACCTGGTGAAGCATTTCACCCCTTCTTCCGATCAGGGTTGATCCGTCCACTAGACACCATGGGCATAGTCCTTCCTGGAACCATGAGCACGTCAAGGTTGGACGTGGCTCCAAAATATGAAAAATAAACTACAAAATGAGCAAGTGTTTAATTATTTGTCAAAAAGCGTTTTTTCACTTCAATGACACAATTTCAACCCACGTCACATATTTCTGGATCAGTGTGCGTATTGTGTGATGTCCCTGCATTGCATGTGTCTGTCTGCTGTGAGGTCTGGTGCTGGAGGCCTTCGTGGGGCCTCCCCTGGCTTCACCCCACCTGCTCTCTAATGTCCTGAGTCACGTTTGGGTGATCAGCGTACGCACTTTCTGCAGCCCGGGACGTCTTCTTCCTGAATTTCCACGTCCATCAGGAGTCAATTCAGTGGCTGTTTTAGGTTCTGAGATTTTCTGGCCAATGTTCTTGCTGCTCGAGGTTGAGACCACGCGCTGATGACGCAGACAGTCTCTAAATTTGAGCAGAAGCACCTCAGCCTGCTCGCCCTGATCCCAGGTGCGCTGCTCAGCCGCACTTGAGAAACAGATGGTCTCCCACAGCGTGGGCAGGAGACAGGCAGTGCGAGAGCGTGGAAAGAAAGTGGTCAGCGACTCCATCGTCATGGCTCATCTCTTCCTTCCCTTGAATGGGAAAAAACGAAATCACAAAATAGAATAACCAACTTAGGTGAATTGGAAGTTGATTTGCCAAATCAACCACTAGACTCATAAATTTTAAGATTCTAAAATGCTGAAATCTGAGATCAGTATCTTGTACCTTTAAAATACATCTGTCTTCACTTCCACCGACATTAAAACATTCTGGCTTTTGTCCAACGAAAGTCATCGTGTTACAAGGCTACAATAGTGTTTCCCAGCAGAAACAAGAATCGCATTGCTAAGAAGGAATCAAAGGAGTCACGCGTCTCAGCCCCACTCATCCAGCTCTTGTCCTCAGCTCCCCACAAGGCAAAATGTGGGTAGTTTGTACCAAATCTCCCAGCACCTGGCACAGTTCAGGAGCTCAGTAAACTTTATTAAATAACTAAGTCAGGAAAGAATGGGTTATGAATGAACAAGCTAAGATGTCTGAAGATGGATATTCTAAAAGTTAAAATCCCAAAAGCTAAAAAATTAAAACCTTCGGCATGTCCATTGGTCTACCTTAGCAAGTGCTTCATCTTTCTCTGGTTCTGCAGCATTTGCCTAAACAGTCCCTGCCACATGTGGTGGTGGCTGTGAGAATTCTACGACACAATCTAAAGCTGGCATCCAGAGGAGGTGACACTCTTTAGTGCTCTCTGCTCCCCACTCCCATAACTATATCCAATTTCCCCCTTAATACACCAAGTAGTTTGTGTTAGGACAGTCTACAGGTGATGCTAAATGGAAATTTTCTGAAGCTTTGGATTTTTTATTAAAAATCTCTCTATATATATAGTTGAAAATCCATATATATAGTTGAAAAACATACAGGAGGCAAATATAGGAAACAAAATTGTCAGAATGTCTGATATCACGTTATATTGTAATTTTCAAAAAGATGTACTCTATATATGGTGCAAAGCTAAAATATTTTTAGAATGATTGCTAATATTTTATCAGAAAGTCCTCATTTGTATTACAGTAAATGTACATTACATAAAATTTACCACTTTAACCATTTTTAGGTGTACATTTCAGTGACATAAAGGACGTTCACGTTGCTGCACAGCCGTCACCGTCATCCAGCTCCAGAACTCCATCTTCCCACGTGGAACCTCTGTTCTCATTTAAGTGTAGCCCCCGTTTCTCCCTCCCCCGGGCTCTGGCAGCCACCAGTCTATTTTTTGTCCCTATGAACTTGGCCGCTGTAGTGGCCTCACAGGGAGTCACACAGTATTTTGTGATGGTCTGTTACACTGAGCACGACGTCTTCTGTGTTATCTGTGTTGAAGCATGTGTTAGGATTTCATTCCTTTGAAGACTGAATGATATTCTACTGTACCCGTTCATCCGCTGATGCACACTGGGTTGCTTCCACCTTCTGGCGACTGTGTAAAACACTGCTAGGTACATGGGTGTTCGCGTCCCTGCTTTCAATCCTTTCCTGTACATGCCCAGGAGTGGAATTCCTGGGTCATGCGGCAAGTCTATGTTTAATTTTTGAGGAGCATCAATCCTGCTTGCCACAGCCACTGTAGCATGCACACTCTCACTGGAAACGTGCAAGTGTCCGATCCCAGGTCAGCCCCCTCCACAGCCTGTGCTTCCCATCACCATGTCACACAGCAGGACCCCTCTTAAGGGAGTGTTGTGACCTTTTTAGGGTGTCGATTGAGTCATAGTGCATCATTGATTACAGGGCTAAAGAACAGCTTCTGTTTTCTAGCAGCCACTGCAGTGTACACTAGTTCCTCTGCCTGGAATGTCCCTCCCACCAGCTCACACCAACTAGCTCAGATTCATCCTTCACGTGCTGCTTCCCAAGCAGGCTGTCCTCGAACACTCGGTCCCAACCAGACACCCCATCAGTGCCCCTAGTAGCACCGCCTGTTCACTACAGCCCCTGTCATAATTTCAACTATACACTGATCTCTGGCTTTGTCTGTGTAACATCTTCTCTGTCACTAGACTGTAAACCCATAAGAGCAGAGACCAGAGACTCCGACTGTCCCCTCTACATAACCAGTGCCCACCACTGAGCAGAGACGTAGCAGATGCTTCATGACATGACGGGAATATACAACAGCGAGCATAGTACTTGAAGTGCTTATGCCTGGCTCTCTATGAGATTCTCACCCATCATGTATCAGCCTTGATTCGGTGCAGTTGCCACACACCCAACCGTGAGCCCCACCCGGTGAGTCCAATGGTCTCTTTGGAACCTCGGGCTCCAGCACGGTGCCTGCTGAGTCCCACACTCACAGCAACTGCGTGTTGGGCATGATGTCAGGGACACAGTGTATGCAGGGTATGCTAATCCTTGCAATAATAAACCACACTACAAATTGTGCTGCATTCTGTTTTCTCAACAACCAAGGTTTTAATGTTTATATTTCAGATAAGATGTAAAAAGATAATGTCAATTATTTTTAGAAAGAGGTAGAAATGTCTGCTTCATAAAAGGTTTTCTCACAACCAACCAAAGGAAGGAACGCCATGCAGATGAGGACGTCCTGCTGGCCCAGAGCCAGGGGTCGGGGCCTGGCTCGGTGCCTGGGGATTGCAGGACTCACCTTCTCGGGCCTCAGATGCCACAGCTAAGATGCTGGAGACCGTCTGGCCGAGCATCTTGAATTGCGGATGGTCCACGAAACTTATTCCAGCTCAGAATTTCCATGATTCTTATTATGCCATCCTTTGAAATTCTTGGGAATATTGTCATTGGAAACATGGTATTGGTAATGTCCTAGGGTAAAAAATATTCACAAAAGAGCCCTTTCCTTCCTTCCTATGTGGACAATATGGATTTAGAGTCATTTCAAGTGCAGTATTTGGGTTTCAGAACAAATACTGCATTATTTTTAGGAAAAACTAAAGCATTTTTATTATACGTACTTTGAGCATTTGTAGACATATATATATATGTATATACATGTACTGAAAAACACTGAACTGGTCTCTGGGCCTGTAATGTTTTGTTGGTACATCAAGGACAAATTCAAAGGCACCAGTTGTTCAGTGAAATGACAGACACTAGAATCACCAAAGGCAGAAAGGGCCACATCACGGTCAGTCAGCACCTCTCAGCTTCTTGGCTTGTGACATTCTGGCCTGGACACCTCTTTGGTGTGGGGCTGTCCCGTGCACTGTAGCGGCATCCCCGGCCTCCACCCATTCAATGAAGCGCCGACCCAGGTGCTCTCAACCAAAGTGTCCCTAGACAGTGACAGTATACATGGAGTGATCACAGGCCCCACAGCCTTGGAAGGAAGCCCCACGCACCCTCCCCCAGATCCACATGTCTGAGCATCATATGTCTCCACAGCAACGGTAAAAGACGGTTTACTGCTGCAGATTGTAGGTGAAGTGACCCAGCACCCATCTCCCATATCAGCAAACAAACTGTGCAGCTGCCTCTGTGACTTAATTAGAGGTCCAGAGAGGTTAACATATTTGCCAAAAGTCACTCAGCTAATTAAAATTATGTACATAATCTGTGGTCTCTCTAGATTACAAACTAAAGTCTTAGATTTGGGGGATTAAGTTAAACAAGTGATTTATGAGTAATTTAAACAATTAGTGAAAGTCTTTCCTTCACCCGTTAAAAATTTGAAATGTCGCTGTTCCTACACACCAAGATCTCTTTATGCAGTGAGGTATTTAAAGGGTTTAAGTTCAGTCACAGAAATCAACATGTGACAAATAATGGCATGCCAACCCGAGTAGGCCTCGGACGGAATTCAGTTGTCTCTTTCTTCCCCGGGTTCCCCACACCCACGCCAGCCGAGGGTGTCCCCAGTGCAGTCCTGCTGCCGCCGGCCTCTCGTGCGAGGCCCACGTGTCGCTGCCGCAGTGGGGACCCTCGCAGCTCATGCAGGAGCCCGACGACAGCCAATGAGCCCGGGCACAGCCGAGGTCCCTCCCCAAGAGAGGAGAAGGGAGCCCCGGAGCCCCTGAAAGGCTCCCGCAGAGTGGAAAGGTGGCCCGCGCGCGTCTAGAGCTGTCGCCTCCGTCGGTAACGTGCACGGCCTGCGTCCCCGCGCACGACCTCCCTGCGGCTGAGCGAGCAGCCTCGAGCAGCTCCGGGAGCAGGAGACGTCCACTCGGCCGAGGCCACTCCGGGGCGGTGCGGGTGTCGCAGGCAGCTTCGAGGACCAGGGACAGTGGTCCGGTGGCCGTGCGCGCAGAGCCACCGGCGAGACTGGACGGCGGGCGGAGGAAGAGCCGGGTGTCTGCGGAGAGCAGGACACTGAGTGACCACACAGGTCACTCGTGGGCAAGGAAAGGGCCGGCGGCGTGGAGACACGACAGGACATCGCGCGACAGCTGCCACGGGCTGGAGAAGGTGCCCGCCGTCCCCCCGACAGAAACAGCGAGCGGGGTAACGTCCCGGAGGAGCAGTGGCCAGCGGGGAGCGCGACCGCAATGAGGACAAAGGCTGGAATCCGCAGCGACAGGGCGGGGGACCGTGTCCTCTCAGCGACCCAAACGCCATCTCCACGTCCCCGTCAGGAAGCGACATGGAAAGCGGTGAGGCGCGGGCCTTGGGGACAACGCACGAGCCCGGAGCGCTCCGGCCGCAGGTGCGACTGCAGAAACGGCGGCGACCCGCGACTGTCCCACCCGCAGACCGTCCGGGAACGTCCCTGAAAGGGGAACTCAGGCCTCCACGACGTGGACCTCACGAAGAGCCGAGAACGAGAAACGTCGTGACATGAAAGGACCGCGGGTGAGAGTTAGAGCCCAGAAGACGGAAACGTGGAGAGAAGCGCGCGCGACGGCGGCTTCGGACACGCGCGTCAGCTGCGGAGACGCGGGCCGAGAACGGGCGAAGGATGCGCGGACGGCGCTGCGTGCCCCGACCCGACCCGCCGCGTGCCCCGACCCGACCCCCGCGTGCCCCGACCCGCCGCCTGCCCCGACCCGCCACGTGCCCCGACCCGACCCGCCACGTGCCCCGACCCCCGCGTGCCCCGACGCGCCGCGTGCCCCGACCCGCCGCGTGCCCCGACCCCCGCGTGCCCCGACCCGACCCCCCGCGTGCCCCGACCCGACCCCCCGCGTGCCCCGACCCGACCCGCCACGTGCCCCGAACCCCCCGCGTGCCCCGACCCCCGCGTGCCCCGACCCGACCCCCCGCGTGCCCCGACCCGACCCGCCACGTGCCCCGAACCCCCCCGCGTGCCCCGACCCGACCCCCCGCGTGCCCCGACCCGACCCGCCACGTGCCCCGAACCCCCCCGCGTGCCCCGACCCGACCCGCCGCGTGCCCCGACCCGACCCGCCACGTGCCCCGAACCCCCCCGCGTGCCCCGACCCGACCCGCCGCGTGCCCCGACCCGACCCGCCGCGTGCCCCGACCCGCCGCGTGCCCCGACCCCCCGCGTGCCCCGACCCGACCCGCCACGTGCCCCGACCCCCGCGTGCCCCGACCCGACCCCCCGCGTGCCCCGACCCGACCCCCCGCGTGCCCCGACCCGACCCGCCGCGTGCCCCGACCCGACCCCCCGCGTGCCCCGACCCGACCCGCCGCGTGCCCCGACCCCCCCGCGTGCCCCGACCCGACCCCCCGCGTGCCCCGACCCGACCCGCCACGTGCCCCGACCCCCCCGCGTGCCCCGACCCGACCCACCCCGTGCCCCGACCCGACCCGCCGCGTGCCCCGACCCGACCCGCCGCGTGCCCCGACCCGACCCGCCGCCTGCCCCGACCCGACCCGCCGCGTGCCCCGACCCGCCGCCTGCCCCGACCCGCCGCCTGCCCCGACCCGCCGCCTGCCCCGACCCGCCGCGTGCCCCGACCCGCCGCCTGCCCCGACCCCCGCGTGCCCCGACCCGCCGCCTGCCCCGACCCCCGCGTGCCCCGACCCGCCGCCTGCCCCGACCCGCCGCCTGCCCCGACCCGCCGCGTGCCCCGACCCGCCGCCTGCCCCGACCCGCCGCATGCCCCGACCCGACCCGCCACGTGCCCCGACCCCCGCGTGCCCCGACCCCCGCGTGCCCCGACCCGACCCCCCGCGTGCCCCGACCCGACCCGCCACGTGCCCCGAACCCCCCGCGTGCCCCGACCCGCCACGTGCCCCGACCCGACCCGCCGCGTGCCCGACCCGACCCGCCGCGTGCCCCGACCCGACCCGCCGCGT
Organism: Cynocephalus volans; assembly: GCF_027409185.1. NCBI lineage: Eukaryota > Metazoa > Chordata > Mammalia > Dermoptera > Cynocephalidae > Cynocephalus > Cynocephalus volans. The sequence goes on along the minus strand of NC_084473.1, from coordinate 1,116,305 downwards.
GCCCCGACCCCCGCGTGCCCCGACCCCCCGCGTGCCCCGACCCGCGCCGCGTGCCCCGACCCCCGCGTGCCCCGACCCGCGCCGCGTGCCCCGACCCGCCGCGTGCCCCGACCCGCCCTGTGCCCCGACCCGCCGTGTGCCGCGACCCGCCGTGTGCCGCGACCCGACCCGCCGCGTGCCCCGAACCCCCCGCGTGCCCCGACCCGCCCTGTGCCCCGACCCGCCGTGTGCCGCGACCCGACCCGCCGCGTGCCCCGACCCCCGCGTGCCCCGACCCCCGCGTGCCCCGACCCCCCGCGTGCCCTCACCGAGGACAGCAGCGCCTTCGGGAGGCGACTGAGACTCGGTGAGGGCCTCAGGGCAGGGCCTGATGCAGTAGCACCGACGCCCTCACAAAGAAAGAAAGAGACACCGGGGACACGGTGCACAGGGACAAAACCTGGTCAGAAAAGCTGACTTCCAAAGAGAGGACCTGAAGTACAATGAGGTGGCCCTTCACCAGCTGTCACTAAAGTGCACTTTAAAGTTTTAACGACCGAAAAGTACTGTAATGCTGCAGTAAGTGACAGACTTCACAAAACCCAAGGAAATATGTAAGTGTTTTTACATGTTTAGTATTTTTTTTCAAATATGTAACATGTATTAAAGCACTAAGTGTAATAGAGAGACAAAAAAAAATCTAAAACTATTTTCAGAAAGATTCATGTGACCACTGGAGTCTAACCACTAATTGTGAAGGATTAAAGTTTGTTTTCAGCGGGACGCGTTCTTTGAGATGAGGAAAGAAAGTAGAAAAAAGTGAGAAGCGACAGAAAACACATAAAGGGGATTTTTAAATTCTACTCTGATGATAAAAGAGCTCATATTGATTATAGATCTACATGCTGCATAAAACTGTAAGATAAGAATGTAAAAAGCATCGTCAATGAGAATTAAAAAACAAAACAGTAAGGCGGCTACTCACAGGAGCCACTGATAATATTTTTCTGTATATTAGTGTTTTCTTTCTGAATTATAGCGACGGTCGTGGTAAGAACCGTAACAATGACGAAAACCACCGTTCACTGAACGGTTATAATGCACTGGCAACCGTGTAGTGCTGTCAGCATCTGCTACTTCATTGAACGTGATCGCACCGTGAGGACGTAGGTCGCAGAGGAGGAGACGGAGGCTCGGCAGGGGGTCTGGTGGAGTGTGCAGAAGGGGACGCAAGCCCGGGGCTCTCTGTCACGTGGACTTGTTCTAGACCATGGCAGGACCCCACATCCTACACGTGGACCACATTTCTGCTCTGGTTTTTCTACTAGGCAATCTGTCAAGAGCAGTCACACATGGCTTTCCGTTGTCCCAAATCGTGCCAGTGCACAGTGTTACGTTCTACACGGCATTACGCTTACTTTTTATTTTATGGCTGGACAGCACGGTGACTGTCCACGCTTTTATATTGAACAACTTTGTAAACATGTGAACACACAGAGGCGTGTGTGCATCTCAGACTACTGGCTTAAGATATATTCCTAAATATGAAATTAGTCTGTCAAAACACATGAACATGTTTAAGGTTCTTGACATGATTTGCCTAATTACCTCCAAAATGTCCACCAATTTGCATTCCCATTAGCAACGTATGAGAGTCCATTTAACTGTACCCTCCAGCATTGGATATTATTTTTATATTTATTAGGGATTGTCCATTTGGTGGTATATCAAAATTTTAACTTTGATTATTTAATTTCTAAGATCCTTAAACATTTTTTCTTATTTTTTAAAGTCAATTTATTTTTTATAAAATTTTGGTGTTTGACATTTTTCTTATTATTTTTCAATAGTCCTTTGTATAATACGCAAATTAACATACTTTGTTATAAATATGGACAAATATTTTTACTACTCTGTTGTTCATTTTTAAAACTGTTTTGACGTTCCAAAGACAGATTTGTGTGTGTGCGTGTGTGTGTGTGTGTGTGTGTATGTGTCTTTTTGTGATGGGTAAGGGGATCGCAACCCTAGGCGTGGTGTCGCCCGCACCGCGGTCACTGGGAACCCGCTGTGGGAGCACCGCTGCGCACCCAAGTGCTGCACTCTCCCAAGTGCACCACGGGGACGGCCCTCAAAGACAGATTTTAAATTATAAAATATACCTTCAAGTTTGGTTACTGTGTAGAGCTAACCCTAAAATATACAACTTACCAAAAATCTAAGACGTGTTACTACTTCCAAAAGGTTATGGTTTTGTACTTTGTTAATAGAAAACAATCGAATTTCCAGAGATCTTTCGATCCCCAATTTAAATATTTTATTTTTTTGAAAATTCCAACCAGGTTTTACAGTTTTAGGTCTCATATTTAACTCTGTAATGTATCTTGAGTTGATTTTGGTATATGATGTTAGGTAAAGATCTGATTTCATTTTTCTGCAGGTGGATATTCAGTTTTCCCAACACCATTTATTGAAGAGTCTGTCCTCTCCCCATGTATGTTCTGACACCTCTGTCAAAAATCAAGTGACCATAAATGCATGGATTTATTTCTGGGCTCTCTATCCTATTCCATAAGTCTATGTGTCTCCTATCCCAGTACCATGATGTTTTGATTCCTATAGCTTTGCAGTGTATTTTGAAATCAAGTAGTGTAACACCTCCAGCCTTCTTTTTTGCTCAAGATTGCTTTAGCTATTCAGGGTATTTTTGTGGTTCTATATGAATTTTAGGATTATTTTTTCTGTTTCTGTGAAAAATCTCATTGGAATTTTGATACAGATTGGGTTGAATCTATAGATTACTTTGAAGAAAATATATGAAAAAGTTCCATGACATTGGTCTGGGCAATGATTTGTTAGGTATGACACTAAAAGCACTGGTAACAAAAGCAAAAATAGACAAATGGGATTGCATCAAACGAAAATACATTACACAGCAATGGAAACAATCAATAGAGCGAAGAGAAAACCTGTGAAATGGAAGAAAATATTTGAAAACACATCTGATAAAGGGCTAATATCTAGAACAATAAGGAACTCAAAAACTCAATAGCTATAAAGCAAAAAACCCAATTAAAAAATGGGCAAAGAACCTGAATAGACTTTTCTCAAAAGAAGACATACAAATGGCCAACAAGTATATGACAAAACGCTCAACATCACTAATCATCAGAGAAATGCAAATTAAAAGCACATTGAGATATCATCTCACCCCAGGTAGAATGGCTATTATCAACAAAACAAAAGATAGTAAGTGTTGGCAAGGATGTGGTGAGAAGGGAATCCTCCAATGCTGTTGGTGGAAATGTAAATTGGTACAGCCATTACAGAAAACAGTTTTGAGGATCCCCCCAAAAACAAAAATCAAACTACCATATTAACATTTTTCCTTTGATATATAAAGGTGCTTCAAAAAATTTGTGGAAAACTAGAATTGAAAGGTAATACAAATCTTTCCATGAACTTATTTAAGTACCTTTGTATACTCAAAGGAAATGAAATCAGAATGTCAAAGAAATACCTGCAGCCCCATGTTCACTGCAGCATTATTCACAATAGCCAAGATACCGAATCAACCCAGGTGCCCACCATCGCATAGATGGATTAAGAAGTGTGGTGTATATACACAATGGAATTCACCCTTAGAAAAAGAAGGGCATCCTGCAAATTGTGACAACATGGGTGAACCTGGAGGACATCATGTTACATGAGACAAGCCAGGCACAGAAAGACAAATACTGCATGATCTCAACTCTATGTGGAATCTTAAAAAGTTAAACTCGTCGAAGCAGAGAGTGGAGTGGTGGTTACCAGGGGCTGGAGGTAGAGTGGGCTGGGGAGATGTTAGCAAAAGGTTACAAAGTTTGTGCAGACAGGAGGAACACTGCCATATATCATGGAGAGTATGGTTACTGACAATATATCCTATACCTAAAAACTGCTGAGAGAGTAGACTTTAACTGTTCTCACCACAAAAATAATACCAAGTATGTGAGGTAATAAATTTGTTAATTAGCTTTAGTTAGCCATTTCATAATTTATACATTTATTAAAACCTCACATTGTACACTATGAATATATACAATTTTTATTTTTCAATTAAAAATTAAAAAATTCCAACCCAGTATAAAATAATTTTTTTAAAAATATTCTTATAGTCAAGAACATACAGTAAAAACTTATTTATCCGTTTTTGTCATTTAGAATTCTTCAGTTGTTACTTCTAAATTTGTGTATTTAACACGTTATTTTTATTTGAAAAAATAAATTTTAAGGAAACAAACAGATACTGGGATTTCAGGTGAGGCAGTACCTCCTGGGCCATATTACGATTAAGCAAATCTCTCTCAAGCATAATGCTGACCATGAAGCAAGATCCCGAGTTGCTTGTGAATCACCAAAGATTCAACTCTGTACACATATCTTAACATATGTGGACTCTTTAGAAATGGACTAGGGACAAGCGCTGGCTGGTCACCTCGGCCTCTGGCCTCCCACGCTTCTTCCCTCACACTGTCAGAATTCAAATGAAGTGTGTTCTTCAGGAAGAATTGCTACAGTCAGATAATTTCCATCCTTCAGTCAGGCTTGGGAAAAGAATCTTTTCTACTTAGCTATGAGTGTTGGTGTCTGGATATTTATTTCCAAAACTATAGCTTTCATTTTCCAAAGTATATGTAATGAAAAGAATTGAAGCCTGCTTCAAAAGACACATGGGTGATGTGGTTTTTTATGATTTTGGTAAATTGCACCTGACAAAATAATTAGGCCATTAAGCCTGATCCTTAGAGAACGTGTGTGGTGGTGAGGGGGCAGGAAGACGGTTGGGCCGAGTGTGACACATGGTCACCTCCAGCTCTCAGTCTAACCTCTGACATCTGAGGTTTGGATTCATTTACTCTTGCGAATTCCTTGTTCTAAGAACAACTCGAGAAAAAATGAACAATATGTCCTAGGCATTGAGCAGCTCTTGAAGGTCGTATATACATGACTCAAATTTGCATCAGACAGGCAGTGTCCTGGTGACTAAAGGAAATGTCCTAGATAAAATATGGTGTTGTGACTCAATTCTGGAAAATCTGTTTAAGAGCATGTATTCCATATTAAGCACCCTCTTGGGCATGGCGTGATTTTACCTTCTCTACCAGCAAACCAGCTACATCCCAGTTCTCAAAACAAGTAAGAATGATGACACATGAAGAAATGCAAAGCACCTATCAAATTTTCTTCTGCTAACAAACCAGGGTTATCACGGTGCATTTAACATGCTCTTAATTAGGTTAACATTTCTTTGAGAGATACTTATGAGGAGTACGTGGGTACTGTAAAAAGGAAAGTATTTCAAACAATATCTGGAACTACCTCCAGGGTACTGCAGAGTTTTTAGAGATTCTTACTCAATTCAATCCAGCAAGCTAATTCTAGAGCATGTCAGGATATGGTCAGAGGCATATACTAAATTAGGTTATATGAACAGGAATGAGACATAGATTCACTACTTAAGGCTACATGATTTTTCATTCAACAAACATGTAGGAAAGAAAGAAAAGTGGGAGAAGAATCGGGGAGATGAAGAAGAACAAGCAGGAAATAACGAATAAGAAAAGAATCCAAACAAGAAGAAGGAAGGAGGGAAACTAACCCATGCAAAGGCCTGCACTAATTCAGGAGCCAGAGCTGCAGAGGTAAGACGTAGCCCTGACACCACAGAGCTCACGCTCCAGCAGAACAGGCACTCAGCTCACTGCCATACAATGTGATGACAAGGGGGCAAAGCTTTATACACATTTACATTTAATTTAATCATCCAAGCAATTCTAACAGCAAAATCTGTATAGTATGGTAAATCCAATTTTTATAGATAATTACCTAAAAGGAAAGGAACATAAAAGTTGTCTTGAATTTTTATCTTTTATTTGAAGAGATCACTTTTAAAAATGTGAATTGAGAATTTTACCCTCTAATATCTTCAGGAGTTTATAAGGAGAGACATGCACTTTGAATAAATGGATATAGTTTCATATGCATGTACAGCAACTTTTTACAGAACATCTTGTGAAAATATAACTATTTCAAGAAAGATAGCATTTCTGATAAAACCTAATGTATTATGAACAAAGACATAACTGTAGAAAACCATTACTTTTGTAACCCAAGTGATAAACAGAAACTAATGACAAAAGGAAAAGCAATTCAATAGCCGGAGGCCATAGTACAGAGAAAAAGCTAAAGTCAATGAATGTTATGCCCTTAATACATGCCAAACAAAGACATAATACAATAAACTTAGGAAATATTTAACTTGAGAAAAACATTTCAAAGCTAAATTCAATTACAAATCAGTGTTAGTTAAAAAAAAAAACACAAAAGTAATGCTGAGCTCATATTAAATCAGATATCAGATGTCTATAGACAAATGCTTTACTATTCTTATTCTTAAAAACCTATAAACCTAGTATGTATTTATTACAGCATTACAGACTAGCTGACCAGGTATAGTAATTAATCCATTATGGAACTGAAAATGCCTAGAAAGAGATCTCTATTTATCAATGGCTGATTTTCTTAATATGATTAATTTACTCTTCTGTGAAATGCCCATCTAGTACATGTGTAAGTAATGGTTATCCAAGTAACTCTAGCTTTGGGTCTTGACCTGGACTCAACAAATAAAATTCAATCTAAGTGACATAACAAAAACATTAACATTTGTAAACATTAATATTTATCTTTAGCACACTGAGTTCAACGGCACATTAAAATATTATACACCATAAAAGGATTAGACAAAGTGAGATGTATACCAGGAATGCAAGAGCAGCTCAACACAAGAGAATCAATCAATGTAATACACCATTTAGAATAAATGGAACACGCACACAATCATCTCAATCGATGCAGAGATTGCATTCGACAAAATTCAATGTCCTTTTATGACAGAAACATTCAACATACTAGAAATAGGAGACTTCTTCAACACAATAAAGGACAATTAAAAACACACATGTAATGTCATAATTAATGGTGAAAGATTGAAAGTTTCCCCTAAGATCAAGAACAAGACCAAGATGCACACTTTCACACTGCTATCCAATGTTGTCCTGGAAGTCTTAATAAAAGTGATATTAAGTGATTATAAGAGTAATAAGAAAAAAGAAATAAAAGGCATCCACATCCAAACTGGACAGGAAGAAGTAAAACTATCTCTATTTGCAAATGACATGATTCTATACATAGGAAATATCATAGAATACACACAGATACACCAAACATACAAACAAATAAACCTGCTAGAGCTAATAAACTAATCCAGCAAAGTTGCAGGGTACAAGACCAAGATCAACACACAAAAATCAGTTGTGTGTTTACTCACCAGCCATACATAATCTGAAGAGGAAATTTAAAAAGCAATCCCAGTGACAATAGCATCCAAAAGCATCAAATATGTACAAAGAAATTTAACCAAAGAAGTGAAGCACTTGTACACGGAAACTGCCAAACATTGCTGAGAGAAACCGAGGATCTAAATAAATGGAAAGACATTCCGTGTTATCGGACAAGAAGACTTAGCATTGCTGGCATAGCAATGCTCCCCAGAATGATCGACAGATCCAGGGCACTTCCTATCAAAATCCACTGCCCTTTTTTGCATAAATGAAAAAGCTGATCCTCATATCCATGTAGAATTGCAAGAAGCGCCAAATAGCCAAAACAACCTTGAAAAAGAAAAAAACAAAGTAGGGAGATTCACACTCTCCAACTTTAAAACTTACTTACACACCCACAGTACCCTAAATAGTATGGCCCTGGCCTAAGGAGAGACATAGGCCAACGGAGTCGAGGTATGAGTCCAGAAATAAGCTCAAATATCTATGGCCAAATGATTTCCCACAAGGATGCCAAGATCATTGAATGGGGAAAAAATAGCTTCTTCAGCAAGTGGCACTGGGACAACTGTAACCTCGTAAAGAAGAATGAAGTCAGACCCCTACCACATTCCACATCCAAAAATTAACTCGAAATGAATCAATGACCTAAATGTGAATTCAAACTATGAAACTCTTAGAAGAAAATATAGAGGTGAATCTCCCTGACTTTGGACTTGGCGACTGATTCTTATATTTGACACAAAGAACAAGCAACAAAAGAAAAAATAAATAAATTTGACTTTATAAAAAGTAAAAACTTTTGAACATCAAAGAAATATAAGAAGAAAACCCACAGAATGGGTAAAAATATTTGCAAAATTATACATCTGATAAAAATTTGGTATACAGATCATAAAAAGAACTCTTACAGCTCAATACCAAAAGTATAAAGAACCCAATTAGAAAATGAGCAAAGAATTTGAATAGTCACTTCCTTAGAGAAGATGCACAAATGATCTAAAAAGCACATGAAAAGATGTTTCATATCACTGGTCCTTATGGAAAAGCAAACAAAAACCACAATGAAATTCCACTTCACACCCACTGGAATGGCTTTACTCAAGAAAATAAAAATAACAAGGGTTGGCAGAATGTGAAGACACAGGAACCCAAGTTGGTGACGGCAGTGTCGGATAGTGCAGCTGCTGTGGAAAATGTTCTGGCGATTTCCCAGAACGTTAAACCTGCAATTACTATACAACCCAGCAATCCCTCCCCTAGATACATACACGAGAGAAATTAAAGCATATGTTCACCCATGAACCTGCACACAAAAGTTTAGAGAAGAAATTCACAACAGTCAAAACATGGACCCAACCCAAATGCCACCAGCAGACAACTGGATAAACAAATTGCGGTACATACGTACAAAGGAATATTACTCAGCCATAAAAAGGAAAGAAGTACTTCCACGTGCTAAAACCTGGGTGAAACCTGAAAGCATCGTGCCAAGCAAGATAAGCCAGACACAGCAGGTCACACAGTGTGTCATTTGTCTGGAACAAATTCTCAGAGGCATGAAGCAGGGGAGAGATCACTGGGGAATACGGATTCCGTCTCTTTCCTCTGTCTTCTCCTTCTAGAATTCTCACTCATTAACACCGTGAACCTCCAGCACTACGTGTCTAAGCTTCACGCTTCCTCTCTTATTTCCTCTCTTCACCCTTTAGCTCCAGCTTCCAAAAGAATTTCTAAACAATCTTCTCTAACTCTTTCAGTGAATTTTAACTTTTTGTCATATATGTTTTTAATTTCTGAGTTCATGTTTGTCCTCTGAGTGTTTCTTTCTAATATCTTGTTCTCATTAAGTAACTACTTATTGAGGAAGGGAGTTTTTGTGGAGTAATAAAAGGCTTTTGAATCTTGAGAGAACTTGTAGTTGCCATAGTGGACACACTGAATATCAATGAATTCCACACTTTAATATCATTAATTTCCTGTTCTGTGAATTTCATCTTGATAAAAACAGAAAAATAAAGAGAAACTGAGGTTTTCAAAAGAATTGCCTTTAACTCAATCTTGTTACTGGTAAATGTCATAGATTAAAAAGACCACTTCAGGAAGAAATAGACAAGGATTCTGTTCTTGCATAAAACAACCATTATCTTCGGTGAGTTGTACTGAGCCACCCGGGACTAACCTCAGAACTTTAAAGTAAAAAAATTAGTGGAGAGAAGGAGCCACAGAAATAAGAAAACCTATTCGTAGCACACGAGTATGGGCTCCTATTTATGCTTGTAGACATGACGTCCATGCTTCGAGATTCAGTCCAACGACACTTCTTTATATGTGTGGTATATAAAGATAAATTAAATATTCTACGTTATGTATTTTTTTAAGAACGGAATAAAACTGTGAAGTTCTACGAGTATAAAATTAGTTCAAGGAGGATGTGAAAAAATAAAAATGAAATCAGGAAGCAGCATGGACGAGCCCACCTTAGGTGCTAGGATGGAAGGTAGAGTTGATCTTCATGGTTCGCAGATTCCATGTTTACGAATTCACCCACTCGCTGGAGTTTATTTGAAAGCCAGAAATCAATATTTGCAGCAGCCCTTTCTCCATCACCTGTGGACATGTGTACAGTGGTGAAAAATGTGAGTTCCCCACACGCGTGTTCCCAGCGGCCTTCCTGTTTCAGTTGCCGTCCATCAACAAGTGTCCTTTTTGCAGCATGTTTGTGCTTTTTGTTGCTGATCTTTTGTTTAGGATGCCCCGAGCATGCTGCTGAGGTGCTGTCCAGCCCCCTCAGCACAAGGAGAGGTTCATAATAAAATAATCTTCACATACGCTTATTCAAGCACCTGTCACGAACATGAGCGTCTACATTTTATTTGTCTTCATGTATTTTTAGTTTTGCTTTTTATTTTTATAAAAGCTATTCATGCATGGAGGCAACCAGTTTTTCCTCTTTTAGCAACACTTTTGGACGATGCCTGAACGGACGCTTTTGCGCTTCTCAGTGCAAACATTTCTACTGAGTTCCTGCTAATGCACCCTCCGGATGTCACCCCATTGCCTCCCTGTCCCCACCCCCCATCTTCCTTAAGGGATTATATTGTAATTTTGGTTAGATCAATATTCAACATTCACATTTTTGTGACTGAGTAGATTCAACTGACAGCTAAGACATGTAATAACCGTGAGTCTGTTTTTTAAAGATGATTTTGTTGTCTCTAGAGTTGATAATTGCCTTGTTTTTTATTTGGTTATTCTCAAGTAATACAATGAAAAGTCTTCTCTCGAGAATTTCAGACCTCAAATTCTCCTCCCCAATTCTTCTTGAGAGAACTCTCTAGACTAGACATCCTCTGCCGGCTGCACAATGTCACCTGGGGTCTCCCTGTCCACCGTCCCAGGAATGGGCTTTTCCTCTCTCCTGAATCCTGCTGTTTTCTTCGTGGTTTCCCTTCTCAATTTGTTGAAGTGTCTGCTCCAGTGGCTTTCCAGAAAGGGAAGGAAAGGGAGGAAAATATTTTTCTTTAAAATGTCTGACCATATTTGAAAATATGTGCATTCTACCCTGAATCTTATTGTTAGTTTGACTGGACATAGACATTTCCTTCAAGGGAAATCACTTCCCGTCGAACTCTGCTCGCCCTCGGGTTCCAGTGCTGCTGTCGTGTGGCAGTCGGCGGCAGACCTGGGCTTGGTCTACGGGGTCTTCAGTTTTCCCCACTGGACAGAAATTTCCCAGAGTTGTGCTTTAATTTGGGTCCTTGGTTTTTTATTTCAATCTGGAAAATCATGTCTTCGGTTCTGCAATTTTTTTCTTGAATTATTTCAGTGATTTTATTCCCTCAATTTTCTCTGTCCTCTCATTCTGGAATTCTTATTTATTAACATCATAAACCTCCCAGACTAGTTGTCTAATAAGTTTTTAAATTTTTTCTCATTTTTTTTGTCTATTTGTCTTTTAGCTCTAGCTTTCAAAACATTTCTTCAATGATATTGTCCAACTTTCACTGAGTTTTAACTTCTTGTCATTTATGTTTTTAATTTCTAAGAGCTCACCTTTGTCCTCTAATGTTCGTCTAATAACATCTTGTTCTCATTTGATGGTCGTAATGCCATCTCTAATCTCTCTCAGGGTATTGATGATTTTTTCTCTTTTGGGTTTTGTTTTGTTTTGTTTTGTTTTTGCTTGTAAAGTCTTCACGTTTGTGTATGTGTTTTTGATTGTCTATTTTGTCCTCTGTCTCTCCTGCCAGACATTTTCTAATATGCCGGGTAATCGCTGGTGTGCTGTCCCTGCTGATTGGTAGAGTGATGGCATCGTCTCCAACAGGACCCAGCCACACTCAGTCCTCCAGAGGAAGAGCACGATTCTGTTTGGATTGCTAATAAGGGCTGTGAGTGACAGAAACGTTCTTATTTCTCTTCTGGCATCTCCAGGACTAGACATAGGAAACACACCCTGCCCGCTGACCCCTCCGTAGTGACCGACTCCCTGAGGGCTGGGTAACCTGTCCTCCAGCCCTCTGCAAAGACACTTTACTCGCTGTGAGATTGGCTTCTAGCTAAAGCCACATCATCTAAAGTGATTCCGAGATTCTTCAGTCCAGTGTAATCTGTGATGTAGCTTACAGCATCTCTTGCTAGACAAGGAAAAACTACAAGTTCAACCCCTCTCAGGAGAATGTTGTACAGGGAGGGGGAGAGAGCGTGAGGGTGGGCAGCATCTCAGGGGAGGCCCAGCACCCCCAGGAAGGGGACAGAGCTGGACTTGGCCTGCCTTTCCATGTGACCTAGGACTAGCCACGCAGCTGCTCCAGGGGGCTCACACCAGCCCACCCTGAGTCGATTTGGCAACGGGCAAAGCCCAGGCAAGCACCTGCAGGGCGATGCTGCCAGTGGGAGGATGATTTAGTTGTTCAGTCTGTTTCAAAGAAAATAAAATAAGAAACTGTCTAATTTTATACGAAATTCAATATGCACACAGAGTTTTGGAATGACGTCCAGATGGGACGTTCTACGGAATTAATCCTGTAAGCATGCATCAGAGCAGCAAAAATCATATGCTATCTGTGACCGCTTTGACTGAGGCCTGGAGGTAAACGTGCTTGCCCTTTGTTCCAGTCAGCGTGATGGAGGCACGTCAGCCCCGCAGTGTGAAGGGCTGGCCCTCCCCAGAGCCAGCTGAGGCTGCAGACTGTGAGTCCAGAGCACTCATATTCCCAAACATGTTCAAAGTTATTTTTAACCTTTTGTAGTCCTTTCTTTTTTTCACTGTTGAGAGGCTATTTAAAACCATTTCCTTCTTTATTCACTTTGGAAATACAGACAAGGACACTTCTTGCAAATTGTGAATGAAAAAGTAAAGAGTCACCACAGAAGGAAAGAAGCTTCTGGGCTGACAAAGAGAGAGAGGGGCCGAACCTGTGTCAGGAGGGGGCGAACCTGAGTCGGGGGAGGGCGAACCTGAGTCAGGGGAGGGCGAACCTGAGTCAGGAGGGGGCGAACCTGAGTCAGGAGGGGGCGCACCTGAGTCGGGAGGGGGCGCACCTGAGTCGGGAGGGGGCGAACCTGAGTCGGGAGGGGGCGAACCTGAGTCGGGGGAGGGCGAACCTGAGTCGGGGGAGGGCGAACCTGAGTCAGGAGGGGGCGAACCTGAGTCAGGAGGGGGCGAACCTGAGTCAGGAGGGGGCGAACCTGAGTCAGGAGGGGGCGAACCTGAGTCGGGGGAGGGCGAACCTGAGTCGGGGGAGGGCGAACCTGAGTCAGGAGGGGGCGTAGCGAACCTGAGTCAGGAGGGGGCGAACCTGAGTCAGGAGGGGGCGAACCTGAGTCAGGAGGGGGCGAACCTGAGTCGGGGGAGGGGGCGCACCTGAGTCGGGGGAGGGCGAACCTGAGTCGGGGGAGGGCGAACCTGAGTCAGGAGGGGGCGTAGCGAACCTGAGTCAGGAGGGGGCGAACCTGAGTCAGGAGGGGGCGAACCTGAGTCAGGAGGGGGCGAACCTGAGTCAGGAGGGGGCGAACCTGAGTCGGGGGAGGGCGAACCTGAGTCGGGGGAGGGGGCGCACCTGAGTCGGGGGAGGGGGCGAACCTGAGTCAGGAGGGGGCGAACCTGAGTCAGGAGGGGGCGAACCTGAGTCAGGAGGGGGCGAACCTGAGTCAGGAGGGGGCGAACCTGAGTCAGGAGGGGGCGAACCTGAGTCGGGGGAGGGCGAACCTGAGTCGGGGGAGGGCGAACCTGAGTCAGGAGGGGGCGTAGCGAACCTGAGTCAGGAGGGGGCGAACCTGAGTCAGGAGGGGGCGAACCTGAGTCGGGGGAGGGCGAACCTGAGTCGGGGGAGGGGGCGCACCTGAGTCGGGGGAGGGGGCGCACCTGAGTCAGGGGAGGGCGAACCTGAGACAGGGGAGGGCGAACCTGAGTCGGGAGGGGGCGAACCTGAGTCGGGAGGGGGCGAACCTGAGTCGGGAGGGGGCGAACCTGAGTCGGGAGGGGGCGAACCTGAGTCGGGAGGGGGCGAACCTGAGTCGGGGGAGGGCGAACCTGAGTCGGGGGAGGGCGAACCTGAGTCGGGGGAGGGCGAACCTGAGTCGGGGGAGGGGGCGCACCTGAGTCGGGGGAGGGGGCGCACCTGAGTCAGGGGAGGGCGAACCTGAGACAGGGGAGGGCGAACCTGAGTCGGGAGGGGGCGAACCTGAGTCGGGAGGGGGCGAACCTGAGTCGGGAGGGGGCGAACCTGAGTCGGGAGGGGGCGAACCTGAGTCGGGAGGGGGCGAACCTGAGTCGGGGGAGGGCGAACCTGAGTCGGGGGAGGGCGCACCTGAGTCGGGGGAGGGCGCACCTGAGTCAGGAGGGGGCGCACCTGAGTCAGGGGAGGGGGCGCACCTGAGTCGGGAGAGGGCGCACCTGAGTCGGGGGAGGGCGAACCTGAGACAGGGGAGGGCGAACCTGAGACAGGGGAGGGCGAACCTGAGTCGGGGGAGGGCGAACGTGAGTCGGGGGAGGGCGAACGTGAGTCGGGGGAGGGCGTACCTGAGTCAGGAGGGGGCGAACCTGAGTCGGGGGAGGGCGTACCTGAGTCGGGGGAGGGGGCGCACCTGAGTCGGGGGAGGGGGCGCACCTGAGTCGGGAGAGGGCGCACCTGAGTCAGGGGAGGGCGAACCTGAGACAGGGGAGGGCGTACCTGAGTCAGGAGGGGGCGAACCTGAGTCGGGGGAGGGCGTAACTGAGTCAGGAGGGGGCGCACCTGAGTCAGGAGGGGGCGCACCTGAGTCAGGGGAGGGGGCGCACCTGAGTCGGGAGAGGGCGCACCTGAGTCAGGGGAGGGCGAACCTGAGTCAGGAGGGGGCGAACCTGAGTCGGGGGAGGGCGAACCTGAGTCGGGGGATGGCGTACCTGAGTCAGGAGGGGGCGTACCTGAGTCGGGGGAGCGGACCTGCGTGGGGGGGCGTACCTGAATCGGGAGGGGGAGAACCTGAGTCGGGGGGGGGGGCGGCGCACCTGAGTCAGGAGGGGGCGCACCTGAGTCGGGAGAGGGCGAACCTGAGTCAGGGGAGGGGGCGCACCTGAGTCGGGAGGGGGCGCACCTGAGTCAGGAGGGGGCGCACCTGAGTCGGGAGGGGGCGAACCTGAGTCAGGGGAGGATTACCGAGTCAGGAGAGGGCCATACCTGGGCCAGGGAGGTCATATATGAGTCTGGGGAGGGCAAAGGCAGTTTCCTGTGTTCTCTGGACAACATTACGGTCCAGGCCAGGACCCTCTACTGGTGACTTCCGGCCCCTCCCTGTGACTCGCCTGGTCCCCTGCTGCCCTCCGTTTGTGGGCACAGTGGCTGCATGCATGCAAAAGGTACTGAGGGTGGCTTTTCCTGCAGACGCGTCTGGACCGTCGGCCGCTCCCCCGTGGGACTCTGTCCCTGGCCTGCTGCCGGGGTGACTCCCTCTGCTCTCTGGGCTCCTCACCGCTAGATTTGGGGGTGGGGAGGGGCTCTTCGAGCTTTCTGATGTAATAAAACTGAGCAGCGCCCCGTCTTTGTAAACGTTCTCTAGGAACATGAAGTCTGGGTGCCTCTCCCTTCCCTTCTCTTTTCCAGGACGGGGCTCGTGGGCCTGATGTCCCTCCTTGTCCCGTCCAGGCCCTTCCCTGGAGGAAACTGCTCCCGCAGGCTGCCCGGCCTCTCCTGCCTGCTGCTCTCCCTCCTCCGCTGCCCCTTCTCAGAGGGGACTTGGGCGTCAGAGGGGAGTTTAGGAAGAGGCTGGCGGAGGGAGACGGAGGGAGACGGTGGGAGGCTGGAGGAGCAGTCGACCGCTGACCGCAAAGCGGTGGAAACCAGCAAACGGAGGAGCCTAGAGAAACGAAGAGGAAAATAAGCATTAAACCGAGCGGGTCTTGCTCTGTAGCTACAAGTTAGAGGAACGGAGATTCGACGGCGTCAGTGGAGGATTTCTTTCACCTTAAAGTACAAGAATCCAACAACGTCAACAGAAAGTCATGCTTGAGTTTCCTGCAGAAGAGGGCACCAGACCCACGGGACTCCCATCGTGTGTGTGTGCGCGCGCGCGCGCGCTTGTGCATGTGTGTGTGTGTGTGCCTCTGTGTGTGCCTGTGTGTGCCTGTGTGTGCGAGTGTGCCTGTGTGTGCGTGCGTGTGCGTGCATGCATGTGTGCGTGTGTGCGTGCGCGCGTGCGTGCACGTGTGTGTGCGTGCGTGTGTGCGTGCGTGAGTGTGTGTGCGTGCGCGTGTGTGTGTGCGTGTGTGTGTATGCACGCGCGTGTGTGTGTACGTGTATGTGTGCGTGCGCATGTGTGTGTGTGTGGGCGCACGCGTGTGCGTGCGCGCGTGTGTGTGTGTGCGTGTGTGTGCGTGTGCGTGTGTGTGCCTGTGTGTGCGTGTGTGCCTGTGTGTGCGTGTGTGTGCGTGCATGCATGTGTGCGCGTGCGCGTGTGCGTGCGTGTGCGTGTGTGTACGTGTGTGTGCGTGCACGTGTGTGCGTGCGTGCGTGTGCGTGCGTGCGTGTGCGTGCGTGTGTGTGTACGTGTGTGCGCGCGTGCGTGCATGTGTGTGCGTGTGTGTACGCACGCGCGTGTGTGTGTACGTGTGTGTGCGTGTGCATGTGTGCGTGTGTGCGTGTGCATGTGTGCGTGTGTGTGTGCGTGTGTACGCGTGTGTGTGTGTGTGCACGTGTGTGTGTGTACGCGTGTGTGTACGCGTGTGTGTGTGTGTGCGTGCGTGTGTGTGTGCGTGCGTGTGTGTGTGTGGTTGTATCAAGGAACAGATGCCTTTATTTCTTTTTTGTATTGTTTTTGAGTCTTTTTTAAATCGAGGCAAAATTTTCATGTGGTCAAATGCACAGATCTTAAGGGAAAATTTTAATATTTTGGTAAACATGTAGTCATAAAACCACCATGCCTCCGTGCTATTCTCCTGGGTCAGCGGTAACAAATGACCACAGCTGGTGGCCTGAACCAACACACGTGTGTTCTCTTGCAGTTCTGACCGTGCGAGTCCAAACGGGTCTCACTGGGCCAAACCCAGGTGGCAGCTCCGGGGCAGGTGCGTCCCCTTGTCGTCTCCTGGAGGTCGTCCCACTCCTCTCTCTGAGTCCCACCTCCTTTCCCTCCCCGTGTCCACTGTGTCCTCATCTCCTTCCTCCTCTGTCCCCAAATCCCCCTCTCATAAGGACATTTGTCGAGGGTTAGCATCTTGTGCAATGTTCTGCTGAGAGGACGGCCATGACCTCTAGCCACAGCCAGAAGAGACACGTGGTGCCAGGACCCGGGTGGGACGTGCTGCCCACAGCACTTCTCAAGATCATGACACCAGCTGACAGACACGGCTGCGTCCTTGACCTCCAGGGAGTGTGCGGAATCGTCTATTCAGGTAGGATTTCGGGGGTCCTGCCCCGGGGCTCCCGCCTTGTCCCTGCTGGCTTACTTTTCCCACGGTTTTCATAATAAATATCCGTTGGACTTTGGCTTTTGGTCTTCACTAGCTTAGTGAACGGTCACTCCTGGTCCCTCGGGTACAACTGCCATTGTCTCCAAGTAGCTCATTACCGTCTCCGCCTCAGCCTTTGTCACAGACGTTCGTTTAGGGCTCCCCTGGATAATCCAGGACGGCCTCTGAGTCCCGCTCTCAACCTTGACCTAATTACCTCCGCAAAGTCCACCTCTGACGGGACATTCACAGCTTCCAGGGACTAGAACCGTCGTCCCGCTGACCGCAGCAGCCAAGGAAGACGTTCCTGTTTCCCACGAAGCCGCCTGTGCCCCGGGGCCCTCACAGGAAAGCCGGCTGTGGTTTCCGTCAACGCGGGTCGGCCGCTGTCGAACTTCGTGAGGGACCACCGCGCATGGCTACGCTTCTGCGCCCGGGCTCTTTCACGCGGCGCCCTGCTTTCCAGGTTCGTCCGTGCGGATGGGAGCGTCGGCAGTTCACTCCTTTCTGCTGCTCAGTAGTGTTCTGTGCGTGATTGTATCACACTTTTAAAATCTGCTTTCCTGGGGATGGTTATCTGGAAGGTGCACAGCCTTTGGCAATTACGAGTAGAGGAACTACAAACATTCTTGCACAAGACTCTTGTGTACAGATGTTTTCATACTTCTTGGGTAAATGCCAGTGTGTTATCGGAGTCACATAGCAGATGCGTTTTTACCTTACGAGAAACTGCCGAACAGCTTCCCGCGTGGAAGAGCCTCTTCGTGCCCCCTGCAGCAGTGCTCGGACGTGAGCACTCGAGGCGCCACGACCACCGCCACAGCTGGGGCGTGCGTTCTTAACTTCAGCAAACGGCATCATCACACTGTGACATTAATTTACATTACCATGATATTTAACATTTTGAGTACTTTTTTATACTTTCATTGAACATTTGTATATATTCTTTAGTGGAATGTCTATATAAGTCACCGGATCATTTTTATTTGATTATCTTTTTTTATTGATTTTTTTTTTTGGGTGCTCTTTGTATGTTCTAATACAAGTCCTTTGTCTGATATAGATATTATGAATATTTTCTCCCAGTCTGTGACTTGCTTTTGTATTTTCTTAATGATGTATTTTAAAGATAATTTTAAAATTTGAAACAGTTTAATTTTCCAATTTGCTCCTTATGGGGTTAGTGCCTGTTTTTGCTCTTTTTAAGAAAACTTTGCCTACTCCAAAGTTTTCAGAATATTCTCCTACATTTTCTTTTAAAACCTTTATAGCTTTAACTTGTAATTTGTAAATGAACTAGGACTTATTTATAAGTGTAGTGAGATGTAGGGATAGAGGTTGGTTTTTTCCCACATGTTTATTCTGTTATTCCAGCATCATTTAAAAAAAATAAAAAATCTTTTCTACATTTAACTTCTTTAGAACTTTTGTCAGAATTCAATTTGCCATCTGCATGGATGTCCATCTCTGCACTATGTACTTGTGCATGGATAGAACTGTCTATGTGTGTGCCAATACCACACTATCTTAGGACTGCAACTTTACAGGAAACCTTGATATTGGGTAGGATGGGTCCTCCGACTTTGTTCTTCCTTCTCAAAAGTATTTGGACTGTTCCTGGGTCCTTCGTGATTCCATGTAAATTTTAGAATTGACTTGTAATTTTTTTTTTTTCAAAAGCAGCCTGCTGAGATTTTGGTTAGGGTTGTGTTGAATCTACAAATCAGTGTATGGATATTTGAATTCTTAACACAATTGAGTCTCTAGATTAATGAAAATAGTGTACCTGTCCATTTGCTTAGATTTTCTTTAATTTTACTGCACACATCTTGCCCATTTTATGTGAAATATGCTCCTGAATATTTCATATTTCTTCTTGATTCTATTATAAAGTTACCTTTGTTCCCTTTTCCACTTGATTGATGTTAGTATGCAGAAATACAATTAATTTTCATATTTATGTTGTATCTTATGAACTTGCCACATTCACTTATCTATTCTAGTAGTAATTTTGCATACTCCTTAGACTTCTCTGCACAAACCACTGTGTCATACGTGAACAAAGACCATCTTATTTCTTCCTTTCCAACATATATGCTTTTCTATTTATTTTTCTTGCTCGGTTGCACTGGCTAGGATCTCCAGTGCACTGCTGACTTGAAGTGGACAGAAAGAACATCTTTGTCTTGTTTCTGATTTTATGGGAAAATCTTCATTATTTTGCCATAGTGAACTGTAGGTTTTTCATAGATGCCCTTCATCACATTGAGAAAATTCCTTTTTATTCTTTGTTTGAGATTGCTGCAAGTTTTTTAATCGTGAATGAGTGTTTAATTTTGTCACATATCTTTCTGTATTTATTGAAATGATTATATGATTTCACCTTTACTCTGTTAACATGTTGTTATATTGATGGTTTTTCAAATGTTAAGTCAACCTTGCATTCCTGGGATAGATCCCTCTTGGTAATAATTTATTACCCTTTTATTTGCCAACATTTTGTTAAAGATTTTTGAGATTATGCTCAGGGGGAATCTAGTCCATATTTCTGTTTTTGGAATGCCTTTGTTGTGTTTGGTATCAGGGCTGTGTGGACTCACAACGTGCTGGAAAGTATTCCTTTATCCCCTACTTTCTGTAAGGGTTTATCTAAATTTCCATTATCCTTCTAAATTTCACCATGTAGGCCCAAAGTATCTTTGTAGTAAAGTTTTTTAATAAGCTTCAATAGCCTTCAGTACAAAAGCTCAAACTTTTCATTAGATATATAGATATTCAAATTTTCCATTTCTTTTTGTGACAGTTTCGGTAAGCTATCTGTCAAGTAATTTGCCCACTTCCTCTAAGTTATCAATGTACTGAAATAACTTTGTTCATAATATTCTCTTTTAATCTCTCTAAATTCTACGTAAATTGCAGTGATAACTCCTTTTTTATTTCTAATATTGATAATTTGTGTTTTCTTTGTTTTTTCTTGATTAGTATTGCTAAAGTTTTATAAATTTTATTATCCTTTTCAAAGAACCAACTTACAGTATTTTTAATTATCTTTATTGTCTGCCATTATTTTATTTATTTCAGTCTTTTATTATTTCATTCACTGTATTTGCTTGGGTTTAATCTACTCTTTTTCTCCTTTCTTAGATAGAAACATAGAACAAGTTTAAATATTTGTCTTTTCTAATATCAGCATTAAAAGCTATAGCTTTCCCACTAAGCACTGTTATTGCTAGGTTTATTTTTATAGGGTTCAAATATTTTCTAATTGTCTGATATGGATTGAATTGTGTCCCCCCCAAGTTTTATGTATTGAAGCTTAATTCCCATTGTAACTGTTAAGGGTGGGAAATACTTTTATGGTAATTGAAAGGTGGGGCCTTGAAGAGGTGATTATGCTCTGAGGACCATGCCCTAATGAATGGATTAATAAAGGTGGTCATGGGTGTTGTCCTGAGGGTTTTAAAAGGAGAGCACACTCTGTCTCTGCTCTGCCATTCTGCCATGTGAGTCCCCTGCTTTACTGCCAAGGAAGACCCTCACCAAATGTGTTTCCCAGACTTTGGACTTCCCAGCCACAGAAACTGTAAGCAATAAATTTTGTTTTCTTACAAATTACCCAGTTCCAGGTATTTTGTTATAAGCAATAGAGACAGACTAATACATTGTTGTCGTGTTTTCATCCTTTACTGGTGAGTTATTTAATTTTTGTTTTAAAAAAAACTGTTTAATTTCCAAGTATTTGGGTGTTTTCTAAGTTTTTTGGTCTAGTTCTATCCATTACTAAGAAAAGGATGCTAAAAATATCCACCACAATTTTGGATTTGTCTATTTCTCTATCAGAACTTTCTCATTTATTTTGACGCTCTTTATTTAGATACATCATTGTTAATGATGATCATGTCTTACTGAAAATTTGATATATTTAATGTTGTAAAATATCCCTCTGTATCTCTTATAATCATCCCTGTGTGTTTTTAAGTGTATATTGTCTAGCACTAATGTAGCCACACCAGCTTTCTTGCACTGATTGCCTGGTATATATTTGTTTCATTCTTTTACTTTCAACTTATGTTGCTTTATACTTAAAATAAGTTTCTTGTAGGCAGCATGTATTTGTCTTACTTTTGTATGCACTCTGACAATCTCTGTATTTTAATTGGAATATTTGGCTCATTTACATTTAACACAACTCTTGATATTGTTGTTTGTCCAACTTGGAACCCTAAAACTGTCACGCTAATGAGCTAAGCTATCCTGAGAAGTAAAAATCCAGATGGAGAATCACCAAGGAACCTCACCTTGTGATTACTTAGCCCCTGGCCAACAGCCTACCAATCACCATACTTTTAAGGGAGGCTGTCCTAAATCATCCACATCTAGCCCCTGGCCACCAGTGGACCTGCCAACTGTCCATTGAATGAGAGAGCCCTTCAGAGATCAGCTGAACTACCCTAGGCTAGATGAGTCACCCATCTCTAACCCACATAATTGTGAACTCAATAAAACAACTATTGTTTTAACTACTAAGCTTTAAAGCCATTTGTTACATAGCCAAAACTAACTGATACACCATCTCACTGACTACAGTTTAATTAACTGACTACTCTAACTACATTTTCCTCCGATCTTCACACCTCTAATTTTGTTTGCCTGATACTTTTCCTACTGTATGTAGATATTGAAAATCTGTTAAGGCCACCTCTCTATAATTAAAACAAAAACCTTTTGTTAAATTTTATTTAGTGGAGCATTTTGTCTGAAGTTGGTTGACTTCTAAAACCTCTGCTCATCTTCAAGATATGGCATGTTTTCTTAGATCATTCCAAATCACTCACCTACATCTTCATTCTAATCATTATGAGCCCTATTTTTCCTTTAATGTATTCATCCGTTCTTGACCTTTCCCCTTCTTTCAAAATCAGAGAGATCTTTAATATTCTATCAGTTAGAATACCTTCTCTAAGCAACCAAAACTCTCACCCATGAATTGAATCATTTCATAGGTATGGATTATAATGTCACTGTGAAAAATGAAGGGTGCTAAAAATAAAAATACATGGAAATACTTTTATATTTCCATATGGTTGCTCTGAGGTTGCACTCACAGAGAATGAAAATATCCCAGGGAAACAATGGGACTGGTTAAAAACATTGTTCATCATTAACTCACAAATATGTCTAAATATAACAAGTTTGTGGACATATCTCATGACCACACCATCATCAATATGTATCACTAATGAAAACATAATTATCCATCAAGTTCCCTTCCACCACAGAGCTAAATCAGGACATGAACCGAGAACTCTGCCACACCAATGAGGAGAGCACTGGATTGTGGTCACAGGCTCCCATGCCCTTGCTGATCACAGCATAGAAACAAGGAGATTTTGCACAGAAGTATCTTTAACACTTCTTGTATATAAACATTAATTTTCATTTTAGCGTGACATTTTTGGAACCCCAGAATCACTTTCTAATGCGAAACGCAGGGTTCCTGAGAAAGAACCCCAGAGAGTAGAATGTTCGGCACTGCCACTGGCTAAGCTGTACTCGTTTTCTTGCCCTCACATTCTCAAAGCACAGTGTTTTATTTATGGGAACTCTATATAAAACTTGGAAAATTAAAGAAAAACAAACAGATATGGTTTGCCTTTGAGTGGTGAGAGTTCAAAAATTACCAGCTCAGCAATGTGTCCGTGGGACCTTCATGACCCCCACCTTTAAAACAATGTGAGAGCAGACATGGCAAACACAGTCAACACATGCCGCCAACCCCAAACCACCCCTCCTCTGTTGAGCCATAATACTTTTCTCTTGGACCTGACATAGTGAGAGAGAGTGTTCCAGGTTCAGCAGGAGGCGTCCCAAGGGTGTGGAAAATAAGACTTCTGGCTCCTAGGTCCTGAATATACAAACCGTAAAAATTGGTACATCTGGAAGCATTGAGTTGTGTGTTGCAAGACAGGGGTGGGGAAGATGACTTGAGAAGAGGCTATGAGTGATCTGTGCCAGCCAGTTTGGCTCGTGAAGAGCTCTCTCTCCATCCATCTTCTACTCATGATAACTGTTGGGCATAACCACGAAACTGTAGAACTTAGGCCGGGGTTAGCAACCAGAGATTGATTTTCGCATTTCCCTTTGTGGATTTCACAACTCCCAACAATTGTTCCAGGGGTTCAAATTATTTACGTAACCTTGCAAAGGCTGGAGACCTGAATACAAGGCCTGAAAGCAGTCACCATTTCCCTTAGACGCACAGACTCCATTTACATCACTTTTCGAATCTTGTACTAGGTACACAGTGCCAAGTTGCAAGACTCTTGGAGAGACTGAGAGCCTGTGCCTAGCCAATAAAGAGCCCTCAAGAAAACAAAAGCCCAGTAACAGCAGAGCCCCCGCAGCCCTCTCTTGCAGCAGAGCCATCAGCAGCGCCTGCCACTACCGTCCGCTCCTGCAGACGCGGAGTCTCTCTGAACGCCCTCTCTTTTTCCAGTTCCTTTCCAAATAACAGCAAACATAACAGCAAATGTGGACCCTGGGAAATGCAGAGGACAGAAACAGAAACACTTTGTCCTTCACACGAATCTCCATAAATTTCTGAAATAAATGAGCTTTTTCTCACCAGCTTTATCAACTCGAGACTGTCAAGACAGCACAACGGTGTAAGCACTGCACCCACCGAGAGGCCAGCGGCTGGCATCTTAGGCCACGGTCTGCTCTTCCCCTTCCCCCACACCAAATAAAACTTTGCAAATCCCTAGGGCTCCAAAAATGAGTAGACTAGAGGTTTTTAAGGTTTCCTTATAGTTTTAAAGATTTCTATTCTCAAAACTTGCCATGTGTACCCTGCCTCAGGGCACAGAAGGCAGCCTGGGAGGAGCCAGAGCAGGATGCGCTGCAGTTTCACAGAGGCCTGAGTACAGCCTGGTTTCAGTTCCGTGACAGAAAGAACCATGAGATGTCATCATCACTAGAATGCTCAACTTAGAAAGTGCCTTGCAGCTTCTTTCCATGAAGCACTGAGGACAGACTGTTGGAAAGAGCCTGAGAATTCTGGTTGAAATTCATGGGAATTGATTTATGAAGCAACCTAGTGCTATGAGATAAAAAAATTAAAAAGAAAAGAGAAAAAGCCCACAGTGGCCAGCCATGAAAGGTCAGAGGCACAGGGCACGCAGAGACTCCAAAGCAGAGACTCCTGAGCGTAGGGCGGGCATCCGTGGTGGTGCAGGGTGGGCCGTGGGTCTGCACCCCGTGCACTGCTTGGAAAAGATAAGAAGGGTCCTTTCTTCAGACACCATTAACACATCAAGCTGATACTTCACTGTCTTCCCAATCCTGGAAACCCCTTTAAGAAAGAGGCTTCTAAAGCCATCTTCTCCAGCTCGAGAGTCTTGTCATTCTCACCGACTTCCCCAAGTAGCCACACGGTTTTCTTACCTTTCTGCTTGGTGGGATCTCAGACTCAAAGCCTGGGGCTGGCGCCGCCCGTCCTGCAGCTCCTGCAGCGGAGCACCTGTGCAGGCCACTCGGTGCCCCATCCGAGCCCACAGCACCGGCTCACAGGGCTACTTCCCCGCGTGCTCGTCCAGCCCGCTGTCCCTGTGGGTGCAGCCAGAGGGGAGGCTGGGGCGACAGCGGCTTACACACTGACCTCATCCCTTCAGACCCCACACAAACACGTCTAATGTCTAAAAATTAATGCTACTTTAAATGCTTAATATATTTTTAAATGTCTTGTGTGACATAGTTATTAGCCTGACAGAGAAACTCTGTGCGGTTAGCTTTACTGGGTAAGAGGATAAAGTACCACCAATTGCTCTCCTAGGCCAGGCGCTGTTAGACGTTCATCATCTATGAGCTGACTTCATCCACACGGTTACCCAAAGTGACAGGCACAGACGAGGCTGCTGTGAGTTCAAAGCTTGGCGGTCGTGGGGCCAGAACAGGACTCCAGGACTCAGACCCCAAAGCACTTCTCTTACCCCTCCTGCCTGTCTCGCTCCCCACGTCCTCTGCAGGACTTCTTGTGCAGTCCATGGGAATTTTAGACCTGGGGACACAAAAACCCCCTCTAAGCCTGGCCAGACACCTCAGAGACAAGTACTGTGAGAAGTGGCCCAGTGCAACCCCGTTGACTTTGCTCGTGACTTACCGGGGCGTGGGCAGGACTGTTCACACCTCCGTTCTGCGCATGTGGGAGCCAGGAAGTGCAGAGCACGTGTGAAGAGCGCAGGCCAGATGTCAGCAGCAAGGCCAGCACCTGCTCCACCGTGACCCCCCGCTGGCCACATCCTGCTGCAAGCACACCAAGGAGGAAGGTGCGGCACCCCACGTGGGGAGAACACACTTTCTGGAAAGTAGAGGGTGTAAGTGTTGGTTTGCATTACTTGAATGAAGCTTTCATAGAACATCTTTATCTTCTCTGTTTAAGTATTGCCTATGAATATAAAAAAAGCTCTACCAAAAGTATATGCTACATAATGACGACATTCCTTACCTAACACTTCAGCTCCAGCTAATTCCCAGGTCACACAGAGCCAGTGACTTTCCTGGACCCTGCTGCACACTGCTGTGCCACCGCGGCTGTCTGTGTGCCCAGCGCTGTGCCGGCCGCCAGGGCTGCAGAGACTTGAGGCAGGATCACCGTCCGCCAGGGCTTGAAGGGCAGGGGACATCTCTCCCATGCTGCCTCGTTAGTGGCTGCCACTGCAGACTGGTTCCTCAGAGCGTCTCCACACGTGTCATCTCAGCAGAGCCAAGAAACACTGACATTTGCTGTCAAGGGGACACAGACGTCGGGAGGTTTTCTCCGCCTTCCCCCTGCTCCGTCTTTCTCTCATCCTTGCTTGGTCCTTCCTCTGCCATTCTCGCCACGTTCAGGGCTCCTCAACAGACAGGCTCGAGAGAAGGACACGGTTCCAAGGGAGCCACAGTTGTAGTTGTCTCTTGTGACTTGACCTCACAGTACCTGTCATTTCGAGGACAGGGATTTCCAGGGCAGCCTCTTCCCAGATTCGCTTCTGAGAAGGGTGCGCTGGTGACCAGCACGCATTAGTTGGAGCCTGCAAACTGGCAGGTGGAGTTTATACTTCACGGAGCACATAGGCCAGGGCGTGAGCTCCAGTCCAAAACGTCACCCATGAAGAACACCCCGAGATGGACAGAGGGAGGTGCGGAGCGTGTGCTTCGTTCACTCGGTAAAGCCTGGGAATAGGGTGCAGCACCCCAGACCTCCCAACACCCGAGCATGAGCAGAGAAACAGGAAATCGGAAAAGCTGTTCAATGTGGGTTTTTTGCTTTTTGTTTGTTTGTTTTTTATTTCATATGATTGTAAGTGGGAGAAGAGAAAAAGCCAGCCAGTTTTATAATAGTTGGGATTCCTATTATCCAAGGGTTTGCAAACTCTTCTTTCTTCATTAAAATATATATATATATCAACCTTTTAAATTGTCCACGATGGGACTCCAAATGTAAGGAGCAGTGTGGTCATACAGACAGTTTCTCAGGACACATCTGCAGGCCTCACCCACCTCCTGGCATGGTCCTGATCTGCGTCCCGGACCCTCTCTGCTCTGCTGACTCTGAAATCCCGCAGGAGTGTCTTAGACACCAGGCCCTGCCCTAACCAATATGAATCAGGGGTTTCCACCTGAATTTTACTTGTTAAAAACTTAGCAGTCTTTCTCCTCTGAGCGCTCCTCCTTACTGTGTGGTTGGGAACCCCTAAGCAGGAGAGAGGTGGCGACCTCGCCTGCCTTTGATTAAAAGCTCAGTCCCATTGCTCAGTGCCCTTGAAAACAACTTCTCCAGGATGTTTGAAGTGTCAAGTCCAATCTAAAGTGAAATCCCACATTTTAATCACCCTTTCAGAGCCAGCACATCCTGACTGCATGTGTGAGGACCCCCCTGTGCGGGGTCAGGCCGTGGTGGCTGCGTCGGGGCACAGGGCCAGGCTGGCCTCCCTCCAGCTCCCCGCGAGCCCAGCGGCTGTTTACATGTGGGCGCTTTCGCTGTCACGTACTAAGCCACCATGGGAAGATGAAAAATTCTACTGCGGGTGATGCAGAAGTAATTCGGCCAGGTGCCAGGAGAGTGGCCAGCAGACGGCTGTGCCATGCTGACCATGGAATTTTGCCTTTATTTGGGTCCAGAAAACAAGAGCAAGTAGGAAGAATGGAAGCCAAGAATGCCCTTGAGGAGAAACTCAAATTCCTTTTCGAGCTCGGGTGGCTGAGGGGTTTAACCTTACGTGTGGTGCCGATGAAAGGCCACTCCGCTGGGCCCAGCGTCCTGGCCGTGTGTACACACACGTTCAACAGACGCCTCGTACTACGGACGGACGCTGGGCCGCACGACGCTTGTCTAGTCAGTGTCCCTGAAACATGGACACATAAGGGAGCCAGACACTGGCCAGCCCCTCCTTCCTATCATTCTTCAGACAGTAATAGGCATCGACACTCGGGGCACATAAATTAATAAATGTGTCCCAACATTGCACTGTAACTGGTTAGTTCCTTTTACAAAAGGGGAGAGAAATAAGAATTTTATTACTTCTGCTTCTTGAGCAGTCTCTTTTTTTGGCTGACGCTAGATCCTACAGGCATCTGCTGGTTGTTCTATTCTGAAAACAATGTAAAAATTAGGTTTCTTAGTCTTTTCCCCTTGTATTATCACTATTACGACCATGGCTTGGATTTCAAATTTATGCATAACTGACCTCAAAGGTTTATCTCTTGTAAAGCAAAGCCACTTAGTTGTGAAGCAATAGGAAACTTGAATCCTAGAGGGAAAAAAGCCAAAAAAATTTTTTTTCACAAATATAGGAATACTTTTTGCCAAAATGACAGACACATTCTCCTGAAGCTGACAAGGATTTAGGAGCCAATCTGATGCAATTTCCTGTCCTCTCTGACTCATTTAAGCATTTCATGCAATTCTCCCATTAAAAAGAAAACACGGTGCAGACAATGCAGCTGTGTTCCTGAGCTGCTGGGGTGGGATTGTGAAGAGGACTGCAGGTCAGCACGGAGGTTCCGCCAGGCAGGAGCGAAGTTGGCAGCAGCTAGCAACCGCAGCAGTGCTCGGTGACGAGGCTCCCTTCCTCCCTTCCTGACTGCACCTCCCCTTCTGCAGCCACAGGTGGCCCAGCCAGGACTGAAAAGAGATTCGGGGCTCCCATATCAGTGAATCACACAGTGCAAAGACCCTCTGCACGGATCCCGCCACAAGCAGGGCTGGTAGCAATAGGCTCTGACTTTTATTCCATCACAATAAATGCATTAATTAAACGAAAGCCTCAAACCCTTCTGCCTCGTGTGGGTTGACAGCTCTGACTATATAACAGACAGTTATTTAGCCAAAAAGTGAAAAATGCCGTCTATTTAGGTGAATGGTGAGTCATCATAACTACACTACAGAATTTGCACAGAGGATGCCCTAGTCTTCAGGGGCCTCTAATTTCACATTTGAGGATCAGAAGCCAAAGAGGTCAAGTCACTGTACTGGGGTCATAAGCTAACTGGTGGCACAGCTGGGACCAGAGTCCTCTGTGAATGAGGCGACCCACATGGACCCAGGTCAGAACGGAAGCAGCAAGGTCAGGAAACACGATCTGTGTCTCTGTGCACCACCCGGACCAGAGCCCGGTGCCTACAGCATCTAACCTGACTTGGCCCGACTGAACAAGTTCATCTCTCACTACTCAGAGACTTAAACTAAATTTCCTTTCAATCGTTTCAGCCAGATTTCTTTAGCCCACCTACATTTAAGTTCCCTGTCATGCTCTCAGGCCGAGGTGGGTGATGGAAGGAATTACTGCTTGAGCATCCCCCCTCTCCACCCTACAGATGTCTACTCAGCAGTGACCAAAAGATTCCATTTGAATTCTGTTCAATAATATTAAAAGCATGTGCCATAATTTCAATGTTAAGCATCGGGCAGTATTCATGCAGGAAACACTGTCTGGTCCCCATAATAGATATGAAAACTCTGGGTGTAGAGTATCTTTTTGGTTAGTTCTTGCTGGTGGTCCCAACCAAAGAGAACCTTCCTCTTGGAATATGAACTGCTATTGTGATTAATTGGACCCTTCTGAATGATCTCGTTGTGATGGCCATCGTAACACTGCTTAAATAGCTGTTTATGTTAGAGCAGAGCCTTCAACATCACCTAAGTAAGTAGTTTAAATTTGGAAAGAATTAAAAGCCTTTCTGACTGAAAACTTTCCCCAGTGGCCTGTCTAAAATGTACACTTTTTTGGTTACATGGAGTAAATTCATTGATTCAATCACCCAAAATATTTATCGAGCGTCTACTCTGCTCCAAACTTGCAGCTAACAGAGCAGTCTATCGAAAGCACAGCAGAGCTCTGGAAGGAAGGTGGCCGGCTCCTCTGTTGGCACTTGCCTGTCGGCCTGTGGGCACCTCTCTGCTGGCACACACGTGTGCAGCTCATCTGGAGCCATGGGTCCCTGCGGTGTGTGGCAGAACACTGTAGGACATCAGAGGCTGGAGCTGGAGGACACCCTGCACCCGCTCAGAGACTGCTGGCCCGGGATGCAGAGCTCTGCTGCCCAGGCCTGACAGCAGCCCTTGCCAGCCGTGTCCTGCCACGTGTCCACCAGCCAGCATCAGCTGCTTGTGACAGACACTATTGAAGACATGGATGACCTCAGCTTTATGTTCAAAGAATTTTTCCTTTTCTTTCCTCTGTTCAATTCAGAGATATCCTTTTCATAAAGCCCAAGGGGAAAAATCAATTAAATGTTAAACAAATGCACAAATGAGCTAAAAAACCAAAACCAGTACAACATTTTGGGCATGACAGAGGTGAGCTGCCCAACACAGAGGAGACTCCTGGTGTCAGTGGGGTCTGGCCAGGTCAGGGGAGAGCGTGAGCAGAGGCCATGGCCCCAGCGCTGGGTGGCCTGACCCCAGCAGGGCCTGGGCTGCAGACAGATGCCTCAATGTGGTTTCAATTTGGGAAACAGAACAGCACCATAAAGGCTGTAAATACAGGCAGACTTTCCCCTCCATATAGTAGGCCGAGAGACTCCACACCCTTCCCAGTAAACAGCAGCTGTCTGCAGAGATTTCCAGGAGAAGTTTCAATGCTAGCTCTACAGACAGTGAAATAACAGCCCCAAGGTGTAGTCACCTGAACCCGGTGCAGAGGAAGTGGGGGCCACTCAGAGCTGCTGTCCAGAGGAACAGAAGCACATTTGTCTTGCATGTCTCTGCATCCCCGGCCTCGAATGGTACTTTGTAATCTTTCTGTTTTCTTTGGATTCACTTAAGCAGAGGATTGTTACACATTTTTGAACTGCAGTAAATTCTACCTCTTTCAATAACAAATCTCCTGGGATTAACAGATGCTAAAAAAGCCAACTGGTTGACAAGCCCCCAAACTGAACATAGACCTGAGTGTGCTCCCCCTATCCCACAGATGGAATTTTTTTCCATCTGAATCAAATTCCAGATGTTTACAAGCACAAAAGATCTGTGTTGTCTTCTTGTCAGAAACGGGATGCAGTTGTTGTGCGAATGTCCAGATGGGAGCGTGAAACGTTCACAACCTGATTTACCGTAAACATGGAAACCCATTAAACTATGCTTATGGGGAAACTGAGCTCCCTCTGTTTTGTAAAATGCAGTTGTGAGCACAGCACAGACATTTATAACGTCGCAGCCATTCCCTGTAATGTCTTCCCTGACAAATGCATCTTAGGTCATTTTTACTCAATATTCTCAGATGCTAAATTTCTTGTTGGGCTCCCAGGATTAAATTTTGGTTCTGCCACTTACTCCTTAGCACAACAGGGGGCCTTTATTTGGGGCTCCAAGACCTGATCCCTGTGTCTGCAAAGGGGGTCACACCATGGTTACCTCACAGAGCCACGGCGGGAGCCTGCACCCTGCTTCAAACTGCACATACCGACACCTCCTGTCCAGACTCATTTTTCTCCATGGCATTTCACCATCTGATACATGATACTTCTTATTTATCTGTTTATCTTTATTCTCTTCTCACAAGAATGTGAGTTCTACGAGAACAGGATTTTCTCTGTCTTTGCTAATGGCTGAGTGCTGGGCACACAATGGGACTTCAAGAAGTGCTTGTTAAATGAATGGATGGGTGTTTGCAGCTCAGTGTGTGGCCTCTGGTGCACCCATCAGTCACTGGTAGTTGTACCAGCAGCAGTGGAGGTTTGCCTGTCATGGTGCTGGGTAAACTCACTGCTCCTTCCTCTACTTTCTCCTAACCTTGGAGTTCGTGCCATTACACTGCACCTGCTAGGCCCAGTCTTCTATAAACATTGGCCAGGTAGGATCATTTGAGTTTATGCTTTGAATCTAAGTGATGCCTCCTGCACGGGTCTCGAAGCCCAGCCAGTTCAACGAACGAAGGCAGAATTTAAATGCCGAGATGAGGTAACTTCAGTCTGGAGCTGACACCACGCTGGCTCCAAGTCTCCCTGTGCATTTCATCGCTTGTCCTGAACCCCAGGCTTTTCTGCCCAGAAGTCAGGGCTTTGCAGCAGCCATGCCAGGAATGAAGTGGAGGGTGAGGAGTGTGCCCTGAGACCTCCCTCAGTCCTGGCTTGGAGCCCACTCCTCCTGCCATGAACAAGCCGAAGAGACCCGGGGACCTGTGTGGCCCCACCCTACCTGGGCACAGCCCCCAGCCAGCCACCCCACCCCTGCCGCTTCCAGGGCACTTGGCAAAACATCTCGTTCTCTGTGTTCTAGAAATGCATCCTAAAGGTATTCCTCCAGTACTGTTTCACAGGAAACCTGGAAAGGAAAAGACAAATATGCGTGTGCATCTCAAACCAAAGCCGCATATCCACCCACACAGTTGGTTCCTCTAAATGTGTGTTACAGCTTATTATAAACAACTGTCTCCTCTTGTTCTTTCATTCTCTCTATGTATAATACACGTGTGCACACATACAGTTTTCCTACTAAATGCAAACTCATTACGGATAGAAACAATATCTTACTGTTTTGTATCAGTTTTAGTTTACACAGGAATCACCTGACATGCTTATTTGAAAAATAAACAGGCCAATAAATCGTAGTAACTATTTATAGCTAAATTACAGCAAAATGTGCCTGTTTATCAGCATCCTTGTCTGTCCACTTAGTAGAATTAAAAGAAATAAAGAGGAACACTTTGGGGGAGTTACAACTTTGATGAAAATGCTGAACTGACTCAGCAGTTCCGGCAGGCCTGGAAATCTGCATTTTAAATGCTCCCCAGTTCATTCTGATACTAGCAGTCTGTAGAGCACGTTTGGTAAAACGTGCTTCAATGTTCTGTATAGAAGGTATTTTTAAAATAACATGTTTACTGCTTAACAAAAGAAACTAACATGCTTCGTTCCTATTTACAAACAGTAGAATAGACTAATTAGTCAGAAAAGAAACTCACCAAAAAGTATAAGACAGTGGAAATATCCCCAGGAGACCCACAGTTGGGCTCCGCGCTGCACATGGAGAATCACAGCGGCTTCTCTGAAGGGACTACAGACACCGGGACCAGGGCGGCCGGTCTGGCTGCTGCTCGCACTTCGCTGCCCTCCCTCCAGGGGGTCCTGGCCCATGGCCCCTTCCTCAGGTGGGTGTCCCGGCGGGAGGTCACAGCCTGCACTCTGCACCCGGGGCTGCATGGGATCAAGGGAGGAAGTCAATGGTGTTTAACAGTCACAAGAGGTAAAGGTCCACCTGGGAATCTAGAACAATTTTAGAAATTTATCTCCAGTGAAATCTTCCCTTTCCAGAGATTACGAAACACTTCACATGACTGAAATGCATTCAAAATGGTCACTGTAGCCACTGTTTTTTTTAAAGTGTGTAGTTAGGCATTATTTCATACATTTTCACAGCCAGAAATGTATCCCCTGAAAGAAAGCCATGGCCATGATTTTATTTATTCATTTATTTATTTATTTTAGACTTTGTGATGGAGTTTGGATGTGTCGTCCCCTCCAAAATTCACGTGGAAACCTGATCCCCAGTGTGGCAGTGTTGGAAACTGACTGAGTCATGGGGGCGGATCCCTCATGAATGGATTAATGCTCTCCCTGGGGTGGGGGGATTAATGAGTGAGTTTTCGCTCCACTAGTTCCCTTGTGAGAGCTGGTTGTTTAAAAAGACCCTGGCACCATCTCTCTCTTGCTTCCCCTCACCATGTGATCTGCTTGTACCCACCAGCTCCCTGCCACTTTCCACCATGAGTAGAAGCAGCCTGAGGCCTGTGTCAGATGCAGCTGTCCCAGAATCGTGAGCCGAATAAACCTTTTTTCCTTATAAATTACCCAGTCTCAGGTAGTTCTGTTACAGCAACACAAAACGGACAAATACACTTTGGGAGTGAAAGAATCTCTTTCTCTCTGTCTCTTTCCCTTTGCTGTAATGCAGTTGATTGTACGTATCTGTGGGGCGGTACCTGACGCTTCAGATCAGGACACCCTGTAACAGATTTTCGTGGCCCTTCACCGATTTCTCCCTTTCCCGGCTCAGTCTCCCCTTTACCCACCTCTGGGAACCTTAGTTCTGCTTTCTCCTTATGAAACATATTCTTGTGATTGTTGTATCTTTCTTTTTTTATATATTTATTTGTTTGTTTTTTAGCTTCCCCTATGAGTGAAGACATGTGGTACTTCGTTCTGTGTCTGGCTTATTTCACTTACCATGATTTTCTCTAAGTTCATCCACATTGCTGCAAATGGCAGGATTTCATTCTTTTTTAATAGCTGTGACTTCAAATGCATGTTGGCATAGTCTAAGAAGAAAAAAAAAATAGGCCAATAAATCATAGTAAGAATCTGTTGCTAAATTATGGCAAAAGGTGTCTGTTTCTCAGTGTTGCTGGCTGTGCCCTTAATAGAATTGAAGGGAATGAAGAGGAAGACTTTGGGATGGATAGAACTTTAATAAAAACGTAAAGAATGTTTTAAAAATATCTTTTGGGAAGTATGTTTTCTTTCCTTCATAGTTTGAGTTAATTTAGGTCATTAATAACTATGAGAGTTGTATGAAGACATACAAATCTCCACAGAGAGGCTAAACAAACCCGTGTGGCTGCAAGAGCCCTGCGGATTCGGGAAGACCAGTCCCTCTGGAAAGCGGGGGCCACTGCTTAAAATGCCTTGCTCTTGAATATAGTCATCAACTCTTCATTTAGATTGAGACTTTAAATCACAGACTTGAGATTTCTCGTGCTTGAACTGATACTGATACCGTTGATGTGTAACACGGCAGGTCAGTTCTTAAGACCTGCACTGGCTGTTTCTAATCCACTTTAAGGAAAACCTTCCATCCTCTCATTATCTGTACGGGGTGGGTATGTTTCTGCTTGAAACAAAATGCTTTCTGTAACTGTTATCTATCTGAAATAAAACTGGGAAGTAAAGCAATGCCTCAATCCTGGGCCATTGAACACTGTCATGTTTCCAAGGGAATTAATTCACTTTGTCAAACCTGCAGAATTTTATCAAGTCAATTATTAGTGAGAATAATTAATGCGCTTTTCATTTTATTATTTTCAAATTTTTATGGAATCATATAAGGAGATGTTCTAGCCTACAGAGGATAAAAATCTTGCACATCAAAGACATGTGCTCTTCAATTAAGTGGACAATATCGTCCAACATGGATTTCCAATCAATTCTGAGTCACAGCCTGCCAAGGAAAAATACTGATCTCTGGATAAGCAAGAAATGTTCAGTAGAAATCCTCGGGCAAAATAGATGAGTTGTGTTTTGTTTTAAAATGTATAAAAGATTTAGAAGTTAATACTTGAAAGAGAGAGAGGACACAGAGAAAGAGACTGAGACAGAGAAGACAGAGAGACCTGTATCTGTCTCTCTGTACACACGAGAAGTATAGAAACGGACCGTCGGGGACTCTTCAAACTCACAGGAGGCAAATGGGTGGGAGGAGTCCTAGGCTTATTCTGCGTAAATACCAATTGTGTATTTCTTTTATGCTTTCAGTGAAACTGTTGTTATTTAACAAAATACAATAAGAAATACTGTATCATACTGTATTTTATTAGGTGTATCTTAGTGAAGGTTAGCCATTGACACAGCACAATAAATAACTATATACTGTGAAAAAAATTTAAGAGGGAAAAATTGCTACATTAAGCAGAAAAAATGAAATTTAATGCTAATTAAAGCTTCATTTAACAGGAAGGATAAATTAACAGAGTGGTTACCATAGCAACACCAGGAGTCGAAGGGTTCCAGAGTGCCCCTCACTAAACACAGTCCTCATAGTGGTTGTTGTGCTTGTGACTAGGCTTACCCTGATCCTTCCTTGCAGGGACTCTCACCTGACGGCATATCACCCTCTCTCGGAAAGACCAGCACTATTGGATCAAAGCATTTTAATAAATTATGCTCAGAAATAAACTAACAGAAAATATTAAAGACATATCAGACAACATTAATTCTGCTGACCATGGATTTGCAAACTCACTGACTTCACATAGTGTCAGTGAGGAATGATCCCAGGACTGCACCCCTGGTGTGAATGTGACGCCTGATCTCGGAAGCTCCCATCCTGGTGGCCTTGGCTTTCATCTCTTCCTGGCACTGCTTTTCAGGAAGGCCGGAGAGACGCAGCCCAGGCCCCTCATTCATTCTCTTGCCCTCGGTCCCCTGGGAGCATTGTCATCCACTCAGCTATCAAAGCCCTGCTCTTCTCATAAAGCAAGCCCATATCACCATCATGTTTACATAGTTACCTTCAAGAGTCAGCATGAGAAACTGCGAAGCATTAGTGGAGGAGCTTTTGGCTGTGGGTCAACAGCCTTGCGTCTTGGCCTTGATTCTGCTGCCTACACTGTGCGATCTCCAGTCATTTAACTTTTCTGAGAGCATGAGCGTAGACCAGTATTTTTTTAAAGCAGCTAAACTATTCTTCCTACTAAGTGTAGTATCAGACAGAAGCTCGACTTAAAAGTGGAGGTGGAGTTGCTGTAGATTAAGTGGGGGTCGGGAAGCTCAGCTCAGAATGCTCAGGCTCCCTGCTGAGTCTTGGGCGTACCCAAGCTTCCGAAATACGTCGTCTGTCCCAGCGCAGTGTCCTGTGTCAACTGACGACAGAACTTAGTGGAGCTCTTTACGCAGAGACTTCCAAGCACAAAGAATCCCGCTGCCTGTGGGTCGGAGGTGCCTTGCTTGCTGATCAAAGACATAAAGGATAAGAGTTAGTTGTCACTCCACAGGCAGAAACCCAGACTCACACTTATCGGAGCAGCCCCACGTCGCAGCAACCGACCGAGCGGCAGGTCGCGGGGTACAGTCGTGTGCATTAGGGCTGAGTCTGCCGATGCGCACCAGGAAGCCCAGCTGGCGGTGGCACGACCAAACAGGGAAGCGTTTCTTGCATGAAACAAGCAGTCCGCCGTGAGGCAATCTAGCCCTGGAACACCAAGTCCACCATATTGTCGACGTCCCGAGTCTTCTGCTTCGGACTCCAGGGGGTTAGCTTCTGTCTTAAGGGTTCCGGGTGCTCCTGCCTGGCCTCGGGGCTCCGCTCCTTGCAGCAAAGGAAACCGTGCGCCAGCCCCAGCGCCCGGTGTCTGCGTTGACCTGCACACAGACTGTCCACGTTCTCCTCTCTGTCTGCTCCTAGAGGCCAAGTGTAACTGGCCTTCGTGGACTCCTTCCCTCCGGAGCCCGGTGAGGTGCAACCAGCTGGAGCCTGGCAGGGCACGGAGGGGAAAGACACCCTGGAGCGTGTTGCTTCTTTGCCCTGCCCCTCCCTGGAAAGCCTCCAAGCTGATCTGCTTCTCAGAAGATCATCCTGTTGACACCGTCCCGCCTCCCAGTGGGTCTAGGAGCGTGAGGGACAACCGGGCATTACAGCAGTCCCGAGGTTCCCCCGAGGCCTGTCCGTACCTTGCACGTGATCTTACCGTTTTCACCCCCACCCCATCATTCTAGTGCTGAAGGAGAGCGAGGGCAGACAGCGTCTGTGCTGTGCGCCCTGCAGCCAACCAGACCCAGCCACACGCCTCTTCAACGGCTCGGGAAGCTGTCACCGCGCATCGCCTCCAGTTCACAGTCCAGGCTGTGGGCTGGAGTGAAGGTGGCTGCTGTGTCAGCATCCCCAGTGCACAGCACCCGGGCCGGAGCAGGGGCCGGAGCAGGGGCCGGAGCAGCCCCACATGCCCACGCTCCTGCCCATGACAAGGAGCGGCGGGACCTGCCTAGACGCTGGCCTGGGACACAGATCAGACCCACTCGAGAAGAATCATGAAGTCGTGCCCTGAATGCTAGAAAAATCAAAACCCTCAGTGTGAGGCAGCCAACCTATGACCACGAGGGACGTCCACAGAACGGGGGAACCTGGCCTTGAACTGGCCGCCCTCTTGACCACGAGTGTGCGTGACACACGTGGGTATTTTACATACATATCGTAATCCACCTTTGAGTTTTCTGTTACTTGCTACAAAACTCATTGCCGAATCATTCATTTTCAACTTTTCGATCATCTGCAGCCTGAGCATGACGGAGTTATTCGTGGTTTGCACAGCATGTGTGAGTTATCGCCCTTGACAATGGAGATACAGAAGCCCAGACACAGACATGGGAGGACGAAAGGAGTCAAAAGCACAGGACGGGCTCACGGAGCGGAAGGACAGCTGACAACGAATGCAGGATTAGGGGTACGCATTGCAGCATTTCCAGTAGAACAGAGCAGAAGCAAACAATAAAGAAAGAGGTTTGGCACTGGGCACGGAGGCAGGACAGGTGATCAGGGAGGCGAGGACTTGAATCTTCATCATACCCAGAGAGCCGTGGTCACTTTGAACTAGTCTAACTTATCTAAAATAATCTAAATGAGTGCTTCCAACCTTTCATTTCACACAAGTCACCTGGGGATCCTTCTGAAATGCAGTTTCTCATTGACCAAGCGTGTGTGGGGTGCGGCGGGGTGGGGTGGGGGGAGGCTGCTTTTTTAATAAGCTCTTCCAGGGTGTCCAGATGGTTCCGAACCAAACTGGAGCAGCGAAGTGCCAAGTGACCTCCCTGGCACCCGTGGCCAACACTACAACCGTGGGAGTCGTCTCAAGAAATGAACAGCCTCCGAGTGACCCGGTGAATGGAAAGAAATCAGGGCATGTGTGGTATGTGTCGTGTGTGTGTGTGTGTGTGTGTGTGTCTGTGGTGTGTCTGTGTGTGTGTGTGTCTGTGTGTGTGTGTCTGTGGTGTGTGTGTCTGTGTGTGTCTGTTTGTGTCTGTGGTGTGTGTTCTGTGGTGTGTGTGTCTGTGTGTGTCTGTGCTGTGTGTGTCTGTGTGTGTCTGTGCTGTGTGTGTGTGTGTGTGTTGGTTTAGATCTGAGTCTCGTTTATGTGATCTGACCAAAACTTAACATTTTTGGAAAGCACAGTTTACAGAGAGAGTGTGAATACCTATGTGACATGAAAGTGTTCTCTTCTTGAGCCTCAAAGACTGCACAGGAAGTGATGATGGCGATGACAGTAAATCCTGACAACATGCCTCTTTTCTGAATGGCAAAGGGGTTGTGGCTCACTCTTCCACGTTTTCCAGAGCTGCAGCTCCAGCCCAGCTGGAGTCTGCTTGGCATTAATGAGGCTTGGAAATGCAGAATCCCACAGCAATAAATGCAACATCTTTTTTTTAATGTTCTTATGTAGCCATTAAAACTCAAATATTAATATTAAAATAACCATTGTAAAATAAATATAGTAAAAATATAAAGAAATAATCAAAAGAATTCTAAAACATCCACAAATTGTTTTAAAACTCCTTTTGTATGTAGTCATAAAAGGAAATTTAGATTTATCAAAAAATATAATAATGAATAAATGAATATGGAGTGCTTATTTGCTTTAAGAATAAACTCACCACAGGTTGTTTAAATAACAAATATCCTTAGCACACTTAAGATTCAATTCAACTGAAATTTTACCCGTATTCTCAGGGATACACATAACTAATTACAAGCCTATCCTCAGGGTCAGCTCTGCGAAAGTACTTTGTAAGAGATCAAGCCAGTCATTCAGATGGAATTTCCACAGATGCCAAGATTTGAAGGCATCTGGTTGGCTGACCCCATCTTTCATTTCACTTCCGAATGCTCTTGCCTTTTGCAGAGTGGTCATTGACACGGTACGTAACGGTCTCTCAAAACTGACTCCACTTTAAAAGACGGGAAATTGTAATTACAACCCCACATGTGGGACTGTTCCTTCACAATTCTGCCAATCATAAGAGCTCGGATAAAAGTCAAATGTAAGGAGCTGTTTCACTTCTTCTATGTTCAATTACGGAGGAAAAAATCTGGGCGCACAGAAAGCTCCAACTTTGGAGTCGATATAAATTCATTTCCACTATTTTCCATCACTCCGTGATTTCAACCTGCTGACAATCAAAAATGGAACCTCTTCACAGTGTGATGGGTACATGAAATTTGTCATTAGAAATATCCGTCAAGGTCTGAGTAAGAATATAGTCTTTGTTAGTAAGAAGAGCTGTTGACCATTTTAAACAGCACCTATCAATAAATTTTAGCAAAACAATCTCTCGAAGACTGCTTACTGCTAACACTTCGACTACAAATGCCTTTAAAATTATACCAAATGATTCCAGGTGTTGCTTAATTCTAGATCTTCATTCAATTGGTTTCATCTTCATTAACATGATGGTTACTGATGACATTTAGTAAGGGCCCTATTGGAAAAAAGTAACATATCACAGATTCTGAATAATGCAAACTGCATTTACTTTCTGCTATTTATATCCAGCTACTATCTTATAAAATAAATGCAATGTAAGTCAATTATTAAAATGTGCAAGGCAATTAAAATATATTTTGATCTTAGTAAAGTTGTAGTGATTTAAGGATACAGGCTTTAAAATAAGTCTTCCTTTTAAAGATAGGATCTCTTCTCAAACTCAAATATTCCCACTCTGGGTAGTAGTGATGACTCACGGCCATTCGCTAGCGCCCTGCGTGTGCAAGACATTGTTCAGACTCCTGCAGTAGCACTGTCACAGGTGACTACATGACTCCTGCCTGATCATTGATGTGTGCTTTTTAAAATATACAGTAATAGTCACATATTAAATAAAAACAATATAAATATTAGCAAGACTCATAATCGCTACATTCAGCTTCACAGTTGCCCAGCAATTAAGATAAGTTAAACCATGAGCGAGGGGACATTGCATCCGCTCCTGCACCCAGCACCCGCGTGCAGAGACAGTGCAAACCAGCGACTTTGGGGCTGCTCCACATCTTCTGAAAGCCATCGAAAGGATGCATATTAGGGGCATAATAATGACCATATGACTGTGGCCATTTGTTCACAGGCAGGGAAAAAAAGGTAGGTGTGAAACAGATCTTTTCTGAACACCTAAGTATACATAAGCAGTGCCTTAGCACAGCCAGCAACAAAGACTAATCCCCATGCAGTGGAAGCAAAGCCCCACTGAGGGTCGAGTCTGTGGATGCACAAGCATGTCAGAAGCACCGACGAGTCAATGTGAATGTACCGTACGTCGACTTCTGACCCTCAGCCACAGAGCCTGGAGTCAGCACAACTTATGCAAACAGAGACAACAACTAATGTGGTCCAGGGTCCCTGAGTCAAAACTTGGGTGGCACCTGCAACTGCGGTCCTCTGGACAAAGCTGTAATCACTATCTCAGTATGACAGGTTCCAAGACAACAAAACCAAATATTACCATGTAAGAACAGTCCCCAAAAAGTGAGATTCTGAAAGGAAGACGAGGAGTGCATTTGGTCAAAGTGCTTAAATCACGAACTGCATGAAAACATAACACTGCTGCTTAGTTTGTAAAGAGCTCTCATATCTACTATTTTATTTACTTCTCTAATAAACACCCTATATACTAAAAAGGAAGGGATAGCAGCCCCATTCTGCATGAGAAAATGAAAGGTCAGGAGCATAGGGGACTGGTCCCAACCACAGTGACAGTGCCAGGGTAGGGTTCAAACCAGTGCCCAGCTGACTCTCTGACTCACAGACCTTCCCTTCAGTCTGAAGCCAACGCAACGTGTTGCTTCCTCTGGAGTTTTGCACTGGATTCCAGCATATAAAGGCAAAAAGGGAGTCTTAGAGCCATGTTTAGGCAGGTCGGAATGACGCTGAGGACAACTTAAAGAAAGCTCTTTATATAATGGAAAGTAAACTTATGAAACTTGTTGCCACAAGAGGTGGCATAGACTACAGATATAAAATATCCAGAGCTGCTATGTTGTGCAAAGAAATATTCATTCATTGACAACCCAGCGGATGACAGAGCAAAGTCACATGTTTGGGGTCTCCCCGAGGTTAACATCAGAGAGAATGAGCAGCCTGCCTTGCTGTGACTGTCCCCTCAGTGCTTTCTGTAGAACGTGGAGCTGCTTGGCGCTGGGGTTCCTTGGGTGCAGAGCTCCGCACACAGCATACGCCGACACTGTGTGTGCCCAGCGGCCGCCAGCCTCCAGCCTCATCTCCTGTTTATCTTGGCCTGTTTTCTTTTCTTGTCCTCCGTCTTTCTTCCCTGCGGTTCTATAACTTCCTGCTACTTTTCTTAGCTGTGTGTCTGCTGGTGTTTCCTCTCTGGAGCAAGAACTCTTTTAGGGTGGGGTGCTGTGTCTGCAGCACCTTCAGCTCTCTGCTGAGTCTGAATGAATGAATGAATGAGTGAGTGAGTGAGTGAGTGAATGAATGAGTGTGTGAGTGAGTGAATGAATGAGGAGTGAATGAATGAGGAGTGAGTGAGTGAGTGAATAAATGAATGAGTGAGTGAGTGAATGAATGAGTGAGTGAGTGAGTGAGTGAATGAGGAGTGAATGAATGAATGAGTGAGTGAGTGAGTGAATGAGTGATTGAATGAATGAGTGAGTGAGAGAATGAATGAGTGAGTGAGTGAATGAGGAGTGAATGAATGAGTGAGTGAGTGAGTGAGTGAATGAGTGAGTGAGTGAGTGAATGAGTGAGTCAGTGAATGAGGGAGTGAATGAGTGAGGGAGTGAATGAATGAGTGAGTGAGTGAGTGAGTGAATGAGTGAGTGAGTGAGTGAGTGAGTGAGTGAATGAGTGAGAGAATGAATGAGTGAGTGAGAGAATGAATGAATGAGTGAGTGAGTGAATGAGTGATTGAATGAATGAGTGAGTGAGAGAATGAATGAGTGAGTGAGTGAATGAGGAGTGAATGAATGAGTGAGTGAGTGAGTGAATGAGTGAGTGAGTGAGTGAATGAGTGAGTCAGTGAATGAGGGAGTGAATGAGTGAGGGAGTGAATGAATGAGTGAGTGAGTGAGTGAGTGAATGAGTGAGTGAGTGAGTGAGTGAATGAGTGAGTGAGTGAATGAGTGAATGAGTGAGTGAGTGAGTGAGTGAATGAGTGAGTGAGTGAGCGAATGAAGAGCGAACGGAAAGCCCCTCGCCGATCTGTCTGCCACTGGCCTCGAGCCTTCAGGTCTGCTCTCCACTTCCACCCACACAGAACTTAACTCTGGTCCTGTCCACCCCCGGCTCACAGCTCGTCAGTCACTCACCACAGACTAGGGGACGGAGTTCAGAGAACTCAGGGTGGCATTTGCAAGGTCCTCCTCTTTCACCATCTCCTGTGCACTGTGCTATGGAGGACACTCTCAAGTTTTCCGAATATGCTATGAGATTTTACCTCGATGCCCCTCACCCACGCCCTTTCCTCCCCCCCTCCTGCTCACCCATAAACCCGCCTCAAGGATGTATCCTCCCTGCAGCCCCCGTGCCCAGCCCCAGTGCTCACACCCCCTGCCCCTGTGCCCATGAGCACGCAGCCACACTTGACGTGTTCGTCACTGTGAACTGCTCAGACTCCTGAGGGCGGCAATCCTCAGCCTACGTCCCGAGCACCCAGGACCAGCCGTGGCAATGGAAGGTGTGGGTGAGCCAGCTTCTCCCTTCCATGGTGGAGGGACGGACTGTTTTTGTTTATTGTCACTGGAACTCCGGGTTCTACGAGGACCATGAGTCGGCCTGTGTTTCGTTGGTGCTGAGTACCTGCTATGGCCTGAAAGTTATGTCCCCCCAAAATCCAGTATTGGGAGGTGGGGCCTTTGGGAGATGACGAGGTCATAAAGGCAGAGCCACATGAATGGGATTAGTGCCCTTATAAAAGGGACCCAGAGAGCTGCCCCTCCTGCCCCTGTGTGACCACACGACAAGAAGGTGCATCTGTGAGACGGGCTGACCCCGAGTCTGCCAGCTCCTATCTGGGACTTCCAGCCTCCAGAACTGCGAGCAACAAACGGCTGTTGTTCATAAGCTGCCCATTTCATGCTATTTTCTTACAGGAGCCCAAACACACTAAGTGTCCCAAACACTCTTTGCCTAATGGGCTGCATTATAATAATGGGCAAAGTATCAGATGAAGCGCTATTACCTGCTCAGATGTCCTCGTGATTATGAGTGTCAGGTGAGCAAAAACTAGACTGTCCTTATGAACGCATATTCCTAGTGCATGAGGCTACTTCAGAAAGTTTGTGGAAAAACACTGTCGAAAGATAATACAAATCCTTCCACGAGCTTTTCGGGGTACCCGTGTACAGTAGCTGACCACACACACACATCACCTTGAGTGACGAAGTCACACGCGCCTCCTCAGACGCCCCAGCAGCCCCACCCACTGTCCCGAGCTCTGGCCAGTCACACGGAAATTTGCTAATTTAGGATATTTCAGTCCGTTTTCTAACTATAGATTTTCTATGCAGCTGTAAACAAGTCACAAAATTCTGATGTCCCAGACAA
Source organism: Cynocephalus volans (assembly GCF_027409185.1). Lineage (NCBI taxonomy): Eukaryota > Metazoa > Chordata > Mammalia > Dermoptera > Cynocephalidae > Cynocephalus > Cynocephalus volans. Next base: position 1,072,212 of record NC_084473.1, on the reverse strand, counting down.
TCTACAGGATTTGAGTGATGCTCTCTTTTATGACATAAGAAATAAATAGAGAAAAAAGGGTCGTTAAGACAGTACACACTATAAAAGACTCAGTAACAGTTAGCCATTACTGAGCGGGTTTTTTTCTTTTTTAAAGTGTTTTGTAAACTGTACGAAAAAGTTAACAAATATTATCGTAATGCTCACACAACCTCTGAGCGAATATGTACTCTCGTCATTTTGTCTCGGACATGAGGAAACTGGGCTCGAGGAGGCCATCTCGCCCGACCTCTTGTGGACGAGGAGCAGGAATCAGAACCTGAGCGGTAGCTGCAGCTCTGATGCCAGGTCCTTTCCACTCTGCCGTGACACATTCTTGAGGAGAAGAGGGGACGGGAAGTTGTCGCTCCAGCTGTTCCCTGTCACTCCCCTCTCCGACAGCCCCGTCTTCCCAGCCACACTCAAGTGGTTTTGAGGTTTCTCTCCTTGGGAGTTTCATGGACATTTTCCTCTGTCCTGGTGTGTGACCCTGTGCCAACATGCACAATTCCTACCCATCACTCGGGGCATTTCAATATCACTTTTCCTACGAAGTCTTCCGAGATAGCTCCACTGGGGTATCGTCTTTTATAATTAAAAATATGTTGGTCATTTCTTTACTATATGATGACGCACCATCCAAAGAGTCGGTCCATGTTCAAATTCTCTTTGTAATTCTATGGCACTAGTTTTCATAGAAGAGGTGTCCAATAAATATTTGTATAAGTAATGATTTGCAAAGATCTGTCAGTACAAATACATAGAAACAGTATACTTATCCATTTTTCAAAAATATTTATTTTGTACACACTATGTTCCCTGCACTATGCTAAGTACTGGTGATACAACAATGAACAAGCATTCCCTGGATGCAGGAATAAGAGAGTCAAAGGGAAACTACAGAAAAGTAACCTAGGACATGCCAGGAAACTAGACAGAATTAATAGGATTGATGCCATGATAGGGATAAGCACAGATTCAGGGAGCTCCCAACCTGGCTGTAGAGGTCAGGAAGGATTTCCCAGAATATCTGGTGTCTGTGGTGAGAAGCAAGGGTAGAAGGAAGGAAAGAAAAATGTGCTGGACTAAAAGAACAGTTTGGGTAAAGGTTCTGTAGTCAAGAGTTTATGAACAGCTATGCGTGGGGAGCCCAGATCTCAGGCACAGGATTGGCTGGAGCTACGGTAGCAACTTTGTGACCTGAGGCAGGCCCCGCCCCCCACCCTGTGGAGGGAGAAGAAATGTTGGGAAAAGTAGCCTTGGTCTCCCTTGCAGGAGCACTGTCTTCTGGTCCACCCTCCTCCCTTGTGGGAGCACTGTCTTCTGGTCCACCCTCCTCCCTTGCAGGATCACTCTCTTCTGGCCCACCCTCCTCCCTTGCAGGAGCACTGTCTTCTGGTCCACCCTCCTCCCTTGTGGGAGCACTGTCTTCTGGTCCACCCTCCTCCCTTGCAGGATCACTCTCTTCTGGTCCACCCTCCTCCCTTGCAGGATCACTCTCTTCTGGCCCACCCTCCTCCCTTGCAGGAGCACTGTCTTCTGGTCCACCCTCCTCCCTTGTGGGAGCACTGTCTTCTGGTCCACCCTCCGCCCTTGTGGGAGCACTGTCTTCTGATCCACTCTCCTCCCTTGTGAGAGCACTGTCTTCTGGTCCACCCTCCTCCCTTGTGGGAGCACTGTCTTCTGGTCCACCCTCCTCCCTTGCAGGATCACTCTCTTCTGGTCCACCCTCCTCCCTTGCAGGATCACTCTCTTCTGGTCCACCCTCCTCCCTTGCAGGAGCACTGTCTTCTGGTCCACCCTCCTCCCTTGTGGGAGCACTGTCTTCTGATCCACCCTCCTCCCTTGTGAGAGCACTGTCTTCTGGTCCACTCTCCTCCCTTGTGGGAGCACTGTCTTCTGGTCCACCCTCCTCCCTTGTGGGAGCACTGTCTTCTGGCCCACCCTCCTCCCTTGTGGGAGCACTGTCTTCTGATCCACCCTCCTCCCTTGTGAGAGCACTGTCTTCTGGTCCACTCTCCTCCCTTGTGGGAGCACTGTCTTCTGGTCCACTCTCCTCCCTTGTGGGAGCACTGTCTTCTGGTCCACCCTCCTCCCTTGTGGGAGCACTGTCTTCTGGCCCACCCTCCTCCCTTGTGGGAGCACTGTCTTCTGATCCACCCTCCTCCCTTGTGAGAGCACTGTCTTCTGGTCCACTCTCCTCCCTTGTGGGAGCACTGTCTTCTGGTCCACCCTCCTCCCTTGCAGGAGCACTGTCTTCTGGTCCACCCTCCGCCCTGGTGGGGGCACTGTCTTCTGATCCACCCTCCTCCCTTGTGAGAGCACTGTCTTCTGGTCCACTCTCCTCCCTTGTGGGAGCACTGTCTTCTGGTCCACTCTCCTCCCTTGTGGGAGCACTGTCTTCTGGTCCACTCTCCTCCCTTGTGGGAGCACTGTCTTCTGGTCCACTCTCCTCCCTTGTGGGAGCACTGTCTTTTGGTCCACTCTCCGCCCTTGTGGGAGCACTGTCTTCTGGCCCACCCTCCTCCCTTGTGGGAGCACTCTCTTCTGATCCACCCTCCTCCCTTGTGAGAGCACTGTCTTCTGGTCCACTCTCCTCCCTTGTGGGAGCACTGTCTTCTGGTCCACTCTCCTCCCTTGTGGGAGCACTGTCTTTTGGTCCACTCTCCGCCCTTGTGGGAGCACTGTCTTCTGGTCCACCCTCCTCCCTTGCGGGAGCACTGTCTTCTGGTCCACCCTCCGCCCTGGTGGGGGCACTGTCTTCTGATCCACCCTCCTCCCTTGTGAGAGCACTGTCTTCTGGTCCACTCTCCTCCCTTGTGGGAGCACTGTCTTCTGGTCCACTCTCCTCCCTTGTGGGAGCACTGTCTTCTGGTCCACTCTCCTCCCTTGTGGGAGCACTGTCTTCTGGTCCACTCTCCTCCCTTGTGGGAGCACTGTCTTTTGGTCCACCCTCCGCCCTTGTGGGAGCACTGTCTTCTGGTCCACCCTCCGCCCTGGTGGAGGCACTGTCTTCTGGTCCACCCTCCTCCCTTGCAGGAGCACTGTCTTCTGGTCCACCCTCCTCCCTTGCAGGAGCACTGTCTTCTGGTCCACCCTCCTCCCTTGTGGGAGCACTGTCTTCTGGTCCACTCTCCTCCCTTGTGGGAGCACTGTCTCCTGGTCCACCCTCCGCCCTGGTGGGAGCACTGTCTTCTGGTCCACCCTCCTCCCTTGCAGGAGAACTGTCTTCTGGTCCACCCTCCGCCCTGGTGGGGGCACTGTCTTCTGGTCCACCCTCCTCCCTTGCAGGAAAACTGTCTTCTGGTCCACCCTCCGCCCTTGTGGGAGCACTGTCTTCTGGTCCACCCTCCGCCCTGGTGGGAGCATTGTCTTCTGGTCCACCCTCCTCCCTTGTGGGAGCACTGTCTTCTGGTCCATCCTCCGCCCTTGTGGGAACGCTGTCTTCTGGTCCACCCTCCTCTCAGACTAATTGTCCACAGGATGGGCCAATGCCCCAGACTCTTGGCCAGGGCTTGGGAATGATTTCTTCTTGAATTGCTTAAGGGAAAATAAAATATCTCAACAAGTATTTTCTGCAGAAAGCAAATTCCTCTTATTCACATTGACTAATAACCCTACCCATTGAGAAGGAACAGCCTGGGATGTTCGTGCTGACCGGTGGCATGTGGCCGCTGTGAGGTGCGCCTCCTCCAGGCAAGGCTCCTACAACTCCCCCTTGGGCTTCCTGGCTCCCCTCTTCTCTTCCTCTCAGGCCATAAGTAGGGGATCCAGTGGGGATTCCCAGATCCTAAGAGAGGAGGCACCGCCCCCACCACACTTTGACTGAGTGGAGAGAAATAAGGCTCTCTGCATGAAGCCACAGAAACGCGCGAGCTGTTGGGTAGAGTGGTTAGCTCACCCTAAAAGAAAAAAACCAAAATCACTTAGTTTGGTAGTTTGTATAGGGCCCCTTTATGGCACTTTGGAAGTCTCTGCATGACCCCAATCATTGCACGGTCACTTTTGACCAGGATATTTGATCCCCTGCAGAAAATACATGGAGTGTAGATATATTGATGGTGTTCCTTAGTACAGTTGAAAATGTTTTGCTCAAGTGGTCCCCTGGGTGAGTTTGTTGACATGATCTTTACACCAAATAGGAGGGTATTTATTTATTTTTAACATGTTGATGTTGTACGTGCATGTTCAAATTTATACTTGCTGCTGTCATCAAAAGATGACAGATTGAGGGCCGGCCCCGTGGCTCACTCGGGACAGTGCGGCGCTGGTAGTTCCGAGGCCGCGGGTTTGGATCCTATATAGGGGTGGCCGATGTGCTCACTGGCTGAGCACGGTGCTGACAACACTGTGCCGAGGGTTGTGATCCCCTTACCAGTCAGAACAAAAAAAAAGAAAAAAGATGCCAGATGGAGGCTTACGAAGGGCAAGAGTCCAGGGGTCTTGAGACCTCTTCTCTAGGTGGATTTTATAACTAAACCACTTCTAAGGGACAAGGTAAAGTTCATAGTTCTTTCAAGCCTTTTCCCCATGAAAAGTCCTCTTCATCTTGGCCATGGGGCAAGAAAATTGGGCAAAAGGAAATCGGTCGTGCTATCGTGTACCCCACCCCTCTACACGAAACTCTTGGCTCATGTTTCCTCTGGACATGACTACGATGTGTTTATAGAAATGCAAAAGTGGTATCAAAGAATGGGAAGGCGGTGGATGACTAAATGTCCTTAGAATAGTCTCTTCCTCTGCACGGGGGGATGGAACGCGGCAGACGCGAGCTTCACGGATCTGGAATAGGCTGCTAGACGTCGTGCGTACATTGTCACTTACAGGGGTTACATTTACTACGTTTACACTAGGAAGACTGGTCCTCCTAGAAAGCTACTCTTCCTAAATGCTTCATACAGTTTCTAGTGCATTCCTAGGATACTAATAACATATTGAGGGTAAAAATAGCAGAACTGGTAAAGGTAAACAGTAAGCAGTATTTCTTGATAGCACATAATGTTATCTTTTATAAAAGGTGATTACTGTTCTCTCTAATAAAAGCTTAGTTGTATTATTAAATGATTAACAAAATGATTAAACAAATATAACGATTCATTTTAAAATATGCTGTTAATATATATATATTTTAGAAGTCTTTGAAGGCAGTTAATATTCATCTGAAATTAAATATGTATCTTTCTGGAAAAGAGAGAAATGACTACAGTTGAAACATTGGATCTTTACACTATTTATAAATTTAAAAAATGACTTGCCCATATCATGACATAGATGTGCAGTGCAGTAAAAGTAAATTAAATACAGCTTTTTCCTCTCTGTTCAGTTTTCTTCTTATGATCGAATATAGTTTCCTTGAAAAGGAAATCAAACTAAATCAAATCTTGCAAAAGAAATTATTTTTTGCCAGTAATCCTAGAATATAGTTTGTTGCTAGTTCTCTCTCTTTTTGACTTTTCAGACCCTTGACAGTTGAAAGTTGTTCACTTACTAACGGAAGGAATTAGATTACTTAATATTAATATATAACCTCTTCTTGACTGAAAATAAATGGCGAAATTTATAGGGGTGATGACTTTAAGGGAACTACAGGCTCTTTACAGGAAACATTGTGTTTTGCTGTTTTCAGACTTTTTCGTAGCAATCATAAAATCATACAGCTGTAGACTTTGGAGACCATCCAGCCAATCTACCCGGTTTAACTCACGAAGCAGTGGAGGGACTGATGTGTCAACACAGCCTCACACCTCCCCGTGAGCTTGTCCTGGCTTTCCTTTGTGCCAACCAGAGCAGCCAGTGCATTCACCAGACCGGGTTGTCCTGACGACAGGCGCCAGGCACGTAGTCCTGGGGATCGGCAAACCCTCGGAGTCCCTCCCGGCAAAGTCACAAGTTGAAAGGCTCAGTAAGGACTAACAAACAAGTACACTCTTAAGTTCTTTAGTCTGTAAAAATTCCTTATGTACAGTGGGCAGCAAGTGGGCAGTTTTAGCCCAGAACTCAGCAGAACCGAGCGAGTGAACCCATGAGCGGCCTGATGCTTCCTCGCTAGACGTCCCGAAGGCCAGCCCCAGGCGCGCCCGGCCTGTCCCTGTCCTGTTCCGTGAAGGTGTCCTGGAAGCTGCAAGTAGGACCGGAGGGACACGAGGTGACCCTGTGAACATCGAGCAGGGCTCTGGGTTGGTAAAACTGAGGGGGGGAGAGCCGACTGCTATTCTTAGAAGAGATGGAGCTTTCGATTTTGTAAAACGCTATTTTAAAAGAGTCTGTGAATTTAAAATAATATGGGATTAGGTGTTTTTGTTTGCTCTGTTTTGCCACACAAAAAGTTTTTTTAAAAAACCGTTTCACACCAAAATATTTCACAACAGTAGAAGCTTCCAGGCTCCGTGAGGCTGGAAACGGCCGGGCCGGAGGGACACCGCGGCGGGCGCAGCGACTCGACACTAGACGTCGCTCTTGAGGAGGGACCGAGGTCCCGCTCACGCACAGAACGGGGACAGGGAGAAAGGACAAACACCGCACCGTATCTGCCGCCTACGGTCTGTCGGGCACGACAGTTTCACTTTTTTCCTGAGTGCGTTTTAGCAGAAACGTTCACATTTCAGTCATGTTTCTGGAAAAAACAAAAAGCGCTCACTGTGAAATCAAACCGTTTGCTTCTCACGAGAGCGGAGATGAACACCCGGCCGGGACGGGGTCTGAGGGGACCACGTTTAAAATCCCCCATCTCTCCGCTGCTCGTCCCGCCGCCCTCGCCAAGCGCTGTGCTCCTGAGGAAGCGGACTGGACAGGGAGGCGGAGGGACGGGGACCAGGGCAGGGGGACAGGGATGGGGACCAGGGCAGGGGGACAGGGATGGGGACCAGGGCAGGGGGTCAGAGATGGGGACCAAGGCAGGGGGACAGGGATGGGGACCAGGGCAGGGGGTCAGAGATGGGGACCAGGGCAGGGGGACAGAGATGGGGACCAGGGCAGGGGGACAGAGATGGGGACCAGGGCAGGGGGTCAGGGATGGGGACCAGGGCAGGGGGTCAGGGATGGGGACCAGGGCAGGGGGACAGAGATGGGGACCAGGGCAGGGGGACAGAGATGGGGACCAGGGCAAGGTGATGGGGACCAGGGCAGGGGACCAGGGCAGGGGATGGGGACTAGGGCAGAGGGACAGGGATGGGGACCAGGGCAAGGTGACGGGGACCAGGGCAAGGTGACGGGGACCAGGGCAGGGGGACAGGGATGGGGACCAGGGCAGGGGGTCAGAGATGGGGGCCAGGGCAGGGGGACAGGGATGGGGACCCGGGCAGGGGGTCAGAGATGGGGACCAAGGCAGGGGGACAGGGATGGGGACCAGGGCAGGGGGTCAGAGATGGGGACCAGGGCAGGGGGACAGGGATGGGGACCAGGGCAGGGGGTCAGAGATGGGGACCAAGGCAGGGGGACAGGGATGGGGACCAGGGCAGGGGGTCAGAGATGGGGACCAGGGCAGGGGGACAGGGATGGGGACCAGGGCAGGGGGTCAGAGATGGGGACCAGGGCAGGGGGACAGGGATGGGGACCAGGGCAGGGGGTCAGAGATGGGGACCAGGGCAGGGGGATAGAGATGGGGACCAGGGCAGGGGGACAGAGATGGGGACCAGGGCAAGGTGACGGGGACCAGGGCAGGGGCAGAGGGACGGGGACGGGGACCAGGACAGGATGACGGGGACCAGGGCAGGGTGACGGGGAACAGGGCAGAGGGACGGGGACAGGGACCAGGACAGGATGACGGGGACCAGGGCAGGGTGACGGGGAACAGGGCAGGGGCAGAGGCGAGACGGGGCGAGGCCGGCGTGGCCGCGCCGCTAATGGTGGCCGCTTTCAGTCGTGTGTCCCCGTGCGGGGCGTCCCGGGAGCACCTTCCCCGCCGCCGCCTTGGACGACGTCCAGCTCCTGCCCAGAAGCACCGGCAGGACGGGAAGCCGCGCGGCCGCTGATAATAGATTTTACAAGAAAACAGGCCGGAGGCAGCTGGCCGCGCTCTCGGCCGTCCGGGCTGCGGGGCGACTTCGCGGAGGACGCGCCCGTCCCCGCGCCTCCGCCCGCCCGAGGCGACCCCGGGGAGGGTGCGGGGTCCTGGCGCGTCCCGGGCCCGCCCAGTGCGCGCCTCGGCCGCCCCCGCCCGCCCGGGGACTCGGCTCGGGTCCGAGGCGGCCGGACGCCGGCAGGTCCCTCCGCGACGGGCCGACTGTGACTTAGATGTCGAGGCGGTCGCGCGGCGCCTTCCAACAGCCCGAGGTCCACGTTTAGACAAAAACACAGCCGCGCTCCTGGCAAAGGCGTCTCTTGTCATCCTGTCACACGCGACAGGAACGGAGGGAACGGATCGAGGGGGCGGGGCCGGGAGGGCGGGGCCGGGCGGGGGAGGGGACGGGGCGGGGCCGCCGGGGGGTCTGACGACGTCGCGCGCGGGCGCCCCGCGCTCCTCATTAAAGCCGCCCGGAGCCCTGGGGACCCGCCTGACGGCGGCGGCGCGGGGATAAGGAGCGGCCCGAGGTCCGAGGCGGGACTCGGCGCCGGCGCACCCGGGCGGCCGCGGGTCCCCCGCTGGAGCGGCCGCGTCCCCGCGTCCCCGCGTCCCCGCGCCCCGCCGCCGGGCGCCGCCGGGCATGGAGTAGCGGGGCGTGCGCGGCCCGGGGGGCGCGGACAGACGCCGGACGACGCCCGCGGCTCCGGGGCGCGGGGCAGGTGCGGGCCGGGGCCGGGGACACGCGGCTGGCCGGGGCGACCCCCGCGCAGAGGCGGGGCTGGAAACTTGGGGACCGGGCGCCCGCGCCGGCCGCGGCTCGCGGAAAGTTGCGCGGCCCCGGGCGCCACTGCCGTGCGGGAGACCTGGAGGTGACCCGCCCGCCCCGCCCCGCCCCGGTCCCCTGTCCGCGTGTCCCCGCCCCCGCCCCGCCGACTTTCCTCCCGGCCCCGCTGCCCTCTCCTCCCGCGAGCCGGGCTCCCGAGCGCGCGTGATCCTCCCGCCCGGCGACCCGGGGGCCATGCGGGGACCCGGGCGGCCGCTCCTCCTGGGGCTGCTGCTGGTGCTGGCGGCGGCGGGGCCCGGCCCGGGGCGTGCGGAGCCGCGGGAGCCCGCGGACAGGCAGACGCTGCTGCGGCTCCTCGTGGAGATCGTCCAGGAGCTCAAGAAGTTCCAGTCGGGGGGACACAAGGGGCCGCCGCTGCTCGGCGGGGACTTCGCCCTGGGCCGCAGGGAGGCCGCGGACGACGGCGCCGCCCCGGAGGAGCAGCGGGTGGGTGAGTGTCGCCGTCTTCGCGCGGCGGTAGCACTGTCTCCGAGAAACACGTTTTTTAGAGATACGTCAATTTTGATCTTTAAAAATAAAAAGGTAAAAATAAATAAGAACCGGGAATATGTTAAAGAAAAAGAAAATAGGAAGAACAGGAGGTGTGCGCGTGCCCCGCAGACAGCCGTCCCCGGTCCCCTCCACGCGGGAGCTGCTGTTGCCTGGGTCGCTCATCCCCGCACAGAATGTCACTGCTATTTGGAAACGCAAGTGTTTTCAGCGAAGCGTTTCTCCTGAGAAGGAAACGCTCCAGAGCTCCTCCCTGTGACAGAGCCTGTCCCAGAGCGGCCACCCCAAGGGGCATTTCCCAGGACAGCATGGAAGCCTTTGATGCTTTAGTGACACAAGTAGGTCAAATATGATGAGGTCGGTTTTATACAGACTGAGTAAAGTCAGGAGTAAGTGAAGGCTGGCTTTAGTGGGGTGTCTCGACCCTGCAAGCCAAAGGCACCTTGAGAATGTCCCCTCCTCAGAGGTGTGGGAAGGAGCTAAGCAGCGTCTCCAGTACAGTAAGTGACCTCACACAGGGTCACAGCCGAGTCACCAGCCAAAAACAGGGCAGTGAGAAGTGATGACAGGGGACTGTCAGGAAGCAAAAGCAAGGCTTGAGAGGAGAGTGTCATGGCGGTGTCACCATCGCCGACGACCCAGTGCCAGCAGAGAACTGTGGAGGCGGCCGAGGCGGGCCGGGAAGAGTCTTGCCCTAGGATCCTGTCTTTCCATCTTGTAAACCAGCTGAATGTGTATTTCTATTCATGTAAACAGGTGGTTCCAAAGGCATTGGATCTTTTTTTTTTTCTTCTTCTTCTTTTCTAAATATTTATCTAGAAAAAGTAATGTTCTACAACCAATTTGTTGCTCGAAGACTCAGGCTTTCTTTCTAGGACTTTGAAATGTTGTGGGATTTGATTCCCAAGCTCTTCAAAATGAAAGTGTCTAAAAGTGACTTATGCGCTGGAAGCTGTTAAAGCAAAAGCAGAAACAAACCCTGTAGGCTTGTGGTCTCCATCTGTGGCCTGAGGGTGCAGAGCAGACAGGTGCCATCGGGGCTGAATGAGCAGCACACACTATGGAAGGAACACGTCCCTGGCTGAGTCTCCCGCTGTGTCGTAGGTGGCAGACCCAGGGTGCTCCCACCGTTTTCTGGAGTGCAGGGCAATATGGCTAATGACAGTTTCCAGTAATTGTCTTCAACACCGACTTAAGATCACATAACAAAAGCTCTTCATTTGGGCGATATAATCATAATCTTTCCCCTCTCACAGAAATTGTCCCTCGAGACCTAAGGGTGAAGGACAAGTTTTTAAAGCACCTCACAGGTAAGCTTTCTCGTGCTCCGCATCTCTCCCTGAATTCCTTTGCGTCCCCTGAGGCTTCATGATCTGTTTCTTCTTCCATGTTCCAGGTCCTCTTTATTTTAGTCCAAAGTGCAGCAAACACTTCCACAGACTCTACCACAACACCCGAGACTGCACCATTCCTGCATGTAAGTGACTGCACCGGAATCGCTCTGTAGATGCAGCACAGTGTAGACAGTGGCTCTCCAGTCCCGCAGCTCATTGAGCAGGCCCTGCCTTCTAGCTCATGTTTGCGGGTATCTGCTCCTGCTGAGCTGTGGAGGCAGGGCCAGAATGACCAGACCATTGAAGAAGAAAACTAATCGTGCGTCAGCTAATGCCTAACATTGCGTAGTCGCAGGAATTAATCAACTCTTGCAATGGGCTCGTGCTCTCGTTTTGTTTACGAATCCTGGCACGATGCCTTTGTTTGTATCTGCTCAACTATGGGAAACGAACGTTAAGAGTGAGCTCTGGGACGAGGACTCTGCAGTTTAGAGGGTCAGGTCAACCTGGACATTCTCACTGAACTTTCTTGACCATTTTCACTGCTCTGACTGGACACTTTTTCTTTCCATAAGTAATTATAACCTCATCACACAGGAATTTTATTGCTATTTCAAAATTCTGTTTTTCTGGCTGGCTTCAGTGCTAGTTCCAAAATGCAATGTTCCCCTTATCAGTGCAGCTCTCGGCTGTAGCTTTCTCTCCTGCAGGTTTCCTTTCCTTCTCCTCAATGTGCTTCTGGCTGTTTGTCCATAACAAAACATATTTTATTTCCCCAAAAGTGGCCCCTTGTGCTCTTCACAAAACACACGACAATGACAAGTGACTTAGCTGGAGTGACAGAGCCCTAAACCATTTTTTTTTTTTTAATTGGGACTACCATCTTCATTTCTTAAAGTTCAGAGGAGAAAAGTCATGCAGACATGCCGGGAATCTTGCTGCCCGTTTTCAGAGACTATCCAGAGGGGCAGCGGGTCTGGTCAGCAGCCCATCTACACGAAGCAGAAGGCTTCTTCTTTGTTTCGGCAGCAGAGTCACTCTGAATAGTAATAAATAGCAGTGCAGTAAATAGTAAACAGTCACTCCGTCCCATGTGGAGCTGCCAGGCACGTCCACAAACACCCTATCCATGGACCGCAGATGGCACAGTGAGGGCACATCACTAGCACTTTCCGGACAGAGCCGGGTCACAGGCACATGGGATGTGCCCCCCACAAACAAGGAATGACCGATGGATGCAAGTCAGGGCCCATCTGGCCTCACTCAGCCACACGATCCTAGGGCCAAGGCAAGCAGCGCTCATGTCCTGCAGCTGTTTGCTTCTGTGTTTCTCGAGCTCCACACTCCAGCCCACCTCCCACTCCACGCCGTGTGGACCTGGACACTCTTACACCCCTGCTTTCTTTCTTCTTTTGAAATAGAATCTCCTTCTGCTTGAGAATTATTAACCTGCTTCCCGGGGCCAGAGAACCTTGTTATTTTTATGGTTTAAATGTGTATCTATTTTGTATTAAGTAGTGTCTTACAATAGTGAAACTTACAACAGCTGGATCATAGATTCTAAATTTGAAAACAAGCCTCAGGTGATTCCATCTCATCTTTTCATTTGCGGATGAGGAAGTAGACAGTTTAAACTGTGTGTGCGCTGTCACGCGGATATCAGCAAAGCTAAGACCGAGGTCCCATGCGGCCCCTTCTCCAGGCCACCATGCCGGGCAGTGCCCAGCTTCCTGCCCTCCTTTGCTCACAGTAACTCAGCTGCGTGATACCAAGACTCCTGGGCACAACTCCTGGGGGCCCACCAAGAGGTGGAGGCCGATGGATCTGTGCATTGAGATGAGTGGCTACTTAAAGTGAATTCCACCAATTCTTCGCCCAGAAAGAGCTGGAGGGCTGAAGGTGGACCACTCTTAGGCTACTTTAGGCTGTATGAAAGAAAACCCTTAGAATCCAACTGAAAGGAGCCAGAGAGCCTTCTTACTCAAAGGGTGGTTCCTTGGGAAATGCAGAACTAAGACTTAAGCAACCGGCTGAACGAAACCTGCCTTTAGTAAGATCCCCAAATGATCCGTATGCACCTGACGGTTTTAGAGGCTTTGCTACAGACATTTGGATGGAGTGGGGCAGCTGATCAGCTGGGACCTCTGGACATACTGCAGGTGGAAGTACCTACAATTGGTTGATTAGATCAGCCCTTAAACACACACAATTTATTCTATGTACAACATGTCATCTATTTAGGAAAACCACATTCCAAAAAGCGTGGTGCTGCAGGTGAAGAAGAGACGTAAAGCCAGGGGTCCAGACAGCCCAGCTGCCGGCTGTTGGGTCATTTTTCCCCCTTCGAACCCAACCAATAGCGCTGTGAATGTTTAGGGAGTTTATGTTTAGACGTAGAGCGAGCTGCTTATGCAGCATCCTGTGCAGGTCTACTGTGGACAGGTTATCCACTCACATTTTCAACTGAGTATGAACTCTCCCATTTTTAAGTACAATTTTGCTACTTTTGAGAAATGCACATTAGTAACCTGTAAACCGCTGCCGCTTTCCACAGAACTTCATCCTGAGGAATCTGCCTTTTGGCCAAGATCTCGCTTACCTTCTCCGAGGCAGCACCTGCCAGGACAGTGCTGTGGGGGTCGTGTTAGGCACCAGGCACATCCGTCTCTCTCGGAAGCTAGCGTTGCTGCTTTTGCTGCTCTGCTGCTTGACTTGGACTCTCCTTCTTTAGAATTTTAATGCAGGTGGCTTTGTGTCACGTTCAGCTCAAGTGGGGACTCAGTCTGCACAAATCCTAAAAGTAACACAGGGTATGGAAAGACTCTCCCAGGAAGCAAACTGAAGTTATTTTGATGAGCTTTGACAGCTACCGAGGGGTAGCTGGGGCGCAGCTGTGCGGCAGTTCTGCCTGCCCTCCTCTCTGCACAGCCCCCAATTGCATTATCTAACTTCTGCCACATGACGCTAAAGCCCCTGAAGTACCGTAAATTATTAAATCAAAAACTTCGAACCTGTGGTTGCAGAGGAGAGTCTGGATTGCTTCCAGAGAATTCAGAATATTTAGAGAAATAAATGGCTTTAGCAGCTGGTATACTTGCAAGAAAATGCTCTTTCTTTGTTGTTCAGACAACTGACAAGGTCTGATTTATTTTCACTACAGATTATAAAAGATGTGCCAGGCTTCTCACCCGGCTGGCTGTCAGTCCAATGTGCATGGAGGGCTGAGGTAAGCTCCGACCGCAGAACCACATTGGTGCACAGACTGAGAACCTGAGTCCTGTCTACCATGTGGAAAATTCATGGGAGTTTAGATCACTCTTTGGCTGAGGTAGCCTTACTTGAGTAAAGTTGACACACATCTCAAACTATCGGCCAGAAAAGAAAGATGCCCCTTACTGGCCTATCCACAGCACCCAGGCACCGTCATAAGTCATTCATGTGGTGACACCGCTGGCACAGACCGCACATCAGCTAACCGACTGCAGCATGGACTGAATGCGTGAACTGGGGCACACACTTCAGATAAGGCCTGTTCACCTTTAGGCTTTCACTCATTCATTAACACAAAAGAGTATATGACTAACCACGTCCATGCACATTTTATAACATATCTAGTACGTTTTTGAGTTGGAGTCTATCATTATTCCAATAAGCTTATAAAGAATAGCTATCCTTTTTAAATGTTTCTATCAATGTTTTTTTTTTTTTTTCACAACCTCTAATGGTAAAAATATTAATGCACATCAAGAGTTTATGAACTAAACTTACCTTGGCCTCTTGAGGGCTGATGTGTAACAAGTGACTATCGGCCATACAGTCAGCGGGTGGACAGAAAGGTGTGGCTTTATTTTCCTGACACAAATGCCACAGAACTCAGTCACTTTAGACAGCAAGAGAAAACTTTAATCTCACTGGTGTTATACTTACAACATGTCTTGTGTGTGCTGGTTATGCCACCACAGATAAGAACACTTCCTGCCCATCAAGGGCCGTTCTGAGAGAATTTGCCAGGTGTCCAGGAAACACCATGCGAAGGGAACGTTCTATTTTTCCAGCGGTTACTCTAGTGTGTCTCACGTAAGGCGGATGAGCACATCGTGCTCTCTCCTACACACAGGCTCATTCTGGAAGGGCAGCGCTGAAGAACATTCGGGCAGCAGCAGAGGGGCCGAGACAGACCTGGCCCTCCAGGACTGGGTGTGCAGAGCCGACGCAGGCTGGGGCGGCACAGGTCCTGTCGCTGCCGTCCTCAGCATCCCTGTCTCCCCCAGATGCAAGTGCTGCTCCTGACATGGAGGGGACGAGGCCCACGTTCCGCGTGTTCACTGGCACCTCCTGCTTCCCTCCGTCCTCACTCTGACACTGTCCACCGATCATCCATGCCTGTGCGGCACATGGAAAAGACTGGTTTTTTCCCTCCTTTTTAAACCAGTGAATGAATGCATGTTCCTAGAGGTCTCCCAAGGTGATATGCTCAGGGAGAGGAGAATGTTGTTTTTGTTAAGTATTTCTTTATACTGAAATCCCCACTGTTTCCAGAGATGAGCCAAGGCACATACTTGGAAAAATTCCCATTTATGTACAAGTGGAAAAGCAAATGCCCTATGACCACATCCACTGAACAAGAGACTCCATCCACATCCTCTCTCTCTGCCAATTAACCGGACAGCTGCTCCCCTCAGCTGACCGCTCCTGGAGAGGCAGTTGTCGTGAGATTATCCACAGAACTGACACTCCTGTGGCATCCGTCCTGCGTGGTTCCAATCCCGCATCAGCGTGGGCACATCCATGCGTGTTTAGCCAAAGGCAGCATGGACAGTGCACAGCAAGGCTGTAAAGAAAACGAGTCCAGGCACGTCCAGCAGATGTGGCCTTGGGAAGGAGCTTGGTCATCAGTTCTGCCCTCTGCGTCACTCCCCTCCCTGGACCACAAATGCAGAATGTGATGGGAGGATGAAATGTACAAAGGGTACCAGGATTAAGGCATGTGCTCACAAGTTTCTGTTCCCAAAGGCCACCTGCTTGACAGTCACAGTTGTCCCAACTGTAACTGGGCTCATTTTAACCAAGAAATCGGTAAAGTTTAAATATCGATATTTCTGTTAAATATAATAATTTTATTCTTTAAAGATTAATTTCTTCTAATTCCAAAAGTGTTAAGCTGTGAACTGGCTAGTTATTACAGAGTAGATACAGTGCAGGACTTCTCTGCGTTTTGCAGATTGGTTCAGAAAACTAGTGAGGTGCTCTGAAGGGCAGCGCATGTGTCGGGTGTCGGGAGGCGCGTTCCACAGCTAACAGCTGGCCACGCACTGCCCCTGGTGCATACCCTTTTTCCTCTGTCCTGACACACGAAGACAGCAGGACCATGCTGCAGAGTAAGATGCCTCTCCCAACTACAGGCCATAACCTTTTTAAAGGCTGAGAGCCTGGGAAAAGCAGGTCTTTTTGCAGGGAGGGGCTCTGCACATGTGATTTCAGCACATCCATTGGTCCCCTCTCTGGAGCTCATTAACTCACCTCAGGCCCGAGAGAAATGTTATTTTCCTAGCTACCCTCCCTAGAAGTCACATTCTTCATCATCTGGACTCAGGTCAGCTGGATAAAAAGCCTGAGCTCTGGGATATTTTCAGAGAAATGGAGTTTACCTACTTTAGTCTACCAAATGCAGTCTAATCTTAGCAACCTTAAAGGTCATCATTCTTTAAAAAATACTACACTAGTGACTTAGAGATTCTAGCATAGGGTACTAGAAATAATGGCACTTAAACTTGATTAAATTATTAGCTTTGCCAACCCTTGTGAACACTGAGGTGTAAGACAATCCAGCTGTTTCCCAGAATGGCCACAAACTGTACATCACTGTGGATTGAGCTTTGATGATTCTGACCGCATACGTAAGACTAAGCACTGTTTCTTAAACTTTAATAAGGATTCACGTGTTTATGAAAAAACGTACGTACACACTAAACATAAGGATGTTTATAACTGTTATGTAATTTATAGGTTTTCTAGAATTGATAATGAAATATGAAGTTATATGAAACCAAATATATTTATTTTCAGCAGTGAGCAGAGCTGTAAAGGAGCAACACACCAGGAGCCATGAGAAGTGCCTTGCGAACCAACCGGGAAGCAGAACTACTGTCTTCATCGACAGATTCCCTTGTGAACAAGAGATTTATTTTTGCAGACAAGACTTCCGTAATTCCTTTGAGTTTCATATGTTGCTGCCACCGTTTGCAGACACACAAGTATATTCGTTAAATCAGGGTACCTGACAGTGATGCTTGCCAATCTTTATTTTAAAGAACAGAAAAAAACGCTCCACATTTGATGTGTAGGGCTGTCAAATAACGACAGAACATTCCATTTTCCTGATTAGGTCAAATCGCAAAGAATATTTCTTTAGAAACATAGGCAGAATCTTAAACTATATTTTCATATACCACATAGTATGATTTGATATTTTGTATTACTTTTACAATTAAATTCCCAGAGTATTATTTGGAACTGCATGAAAAATTTTAAAAAACAAAACAAAACAAAAAAAACTTCAGTCATGTTTTGGAATCAGTGGAGTGTATATCTGTGAATATATCCAGGCTAATTTCATTTGTCCTTTGTATAATACATGTAAAATAGTAGTCCAGCTCTTGTGCAATATGTAAATACTGTACATAAACACGAGTAATAAATGAAGTGTTTGTTATAATAGTCTTCAGAGTGACTCTTTACCTAACAAGTTCATCATTGTGAATTCATAATTCACAAGTCTACCAAGACCGTTATAATGGCAGAACGTCACAGAATATAAAAGGCATAAGTAAATCAAACTCAAAGCCTAGAAATTCCTGTAAGGGACAATTTAGCAGTTTTTAAAAGTAGAGATTACTACATATTGGTGACATAATTTATTGACAGGCCCTGATTTGGTAGTAAATACTCCAAATGTGGTTGTATCCATTATTTCCCATATGATTTTGTAATCATGAAAACACTTAACCGAAGAGGAACCTTGAGACATCTGAGCAGTTCCAGACTTTTACAGGTAGACATATTTTAAACATATTTACTTGGGTCCAATTTAAAAAGATAAGATGAATTCAGCACAGCACATGAGCCCTTGTAAATAGATGGTGCTATCTGGACGCAGCCCTCAGGACAAAGCAGCATTAAGAGACCTACAGTTTGAGGAACAGTTAAAACAAGCTGTAGGATTTTGTTTATGAACATAAAGGAACAGAAAAATTTCTTGATTTTGAGATTAAGCAGTAACTGAATGAGCAGGACAGGGCATAACTTCTGAAGTGCTCTTACTTAGTCCTATTTTCTAGCTGTTGTTCATTACTCGACCTTTTCTTCCCAATTCTTCACACTTTGAGGATAGCATTATCAGATTCCCAATCGATTTAACCTCTTAAGTTTTCTACATGTCCGAGTAGTTCCACCAGGAACCACACACTCAGCTAGAAAACCCCCTTCTGTGAAGACAAGGCTGTGCTTTTGCGGGCTCCTCCCCTGCCACTGGAGAACCTTGTGACAGAGGCCGGGACAACAATCACTCATTGCTCTAAACTCTTCACATTCTTTGGGCGATGATCTACTCAGCCTCTGGATAAGGACTGACTTTTTTACTAAAAGATCTCCCAGGATTTGAGGTCACCAGCTATGAATGGCAAATCAAGGCAGGGAATGGGGCAAACTATGTCTCACCTGCTGAGCTGGAATTGGGGATGCCCATGGCAAGGTTGTCAGGCAAGGACACTCTGTCCGCAGTGACCTGAAACTTCTTTTATAAACCAGACATTACTGTATGTGACAGCAATGTGCTTATTTTCTTCATTTTACTTCCTAACACTGAAGATAAAGATACACAACATAACATCATAGATCATTTGAAAAGGACAACAAAGGCAGTGTTTTCAAATGTTTCTTCACTTGTCAGTAAAAAAGCAGACAAACACCAAATTTATATCTCACTTGTATTTTTATAACACCCCGGTTTATTTTGACAACAATCTTTTCTGACTTATATCCATATGAATTTGAGATTAGTTATCCCAAAGTACACAGAAATTACCTATATTTACCTGTAAGATTATTAAATGCTGACGAATACTTATTAACACATCAATTTAAGCACGCCAATGCAATAGAACTTTTTCCAACTTTTGAAATTATTTTTTCCCACCTAATCCAATTTATATCTGACATTTAGTTTACATGTGTATGTAAAACAGACAAATTCTTCAACTGACCATAAGATAAACCAGCATACAAGTGTCCATACTTCTGTATATAATTAAATTTTCAGAGGCAAAGTGGTTCAAATAGGAGCAAATAATTTGACCTCATGAAATAAACCAGACAAAAGAAGTATTACACGTGCTGAAGATTAATTCCAAAAATTTTTCTCCTTCCTGTTTTTTAAACATACAAGTGTGCACTATGGGTGTGTGTGAATTAAAACACTTCTAATCTAGACTGTGATCTCCTATGTACAGGCTATAGTTACTCAATAAAAAGCCCTGGGGCAAAGAGTGAGGTAGCACAGGTGAGAGAGGGCACCTGTCCTCATGAAGCTATCCACACAAACTACTGCAGAGGTAGACTCAATTTCCTAAGTCTCAATGGGCTCAGGTGCTGACCTGGGCCTTTCAAGTGATGTTTTACTTCATTTTTGTTGTTCTATATGAAGTCACTTCAAAAAGTTCGTGGAAAAATAGAATTGCAGGACATACAGATCTTTCCACGAACTTTCTGAAGTGTCTTCCAATGCTGTTTGTTCCACTGTTTTTGTAATTGGGGCAAACTGGGAGGTTCAACTAGTGCACAAACACTTGATATACTCCATAAACTCCCCCATAAACTGTCTGAATCAAAGATTTTTATTTTTTCTTCTGCCAAACACAACTGAGTTGCATCTACAATTATTTTCAAGATATGAAACAGTAAATCAACTGAAGAAACAGCTGGGGCCTTGGACTGTGGAGCACACTGGCTGAGAAATGCAGAGGGTGGGGACGGATCACCGCCTGCAGCAGAGCATGGCCAGCCTCAGTGCGCCTTCTCCAGGAACGCCGAGCAACACCTGACACACTGCTGGTACACCGCCTCAAAGTCAGAGTCATTCCCCTGAAAGGATAGGAAAAAGAAGACCACAAATGCTGCATAACAAAAATGTCCTCAAGAGAACCTTAATATGTTAGTTAATATAGATATGTTGATCTTTACAGTAGCCCTAAAATGTGAACTGTACTTACATAATAAGGATCTTCAATAATAAGCTGTTTTTGTGGATCATAGCTCCCAAGTAGTTCAATTTTAGCTTTGCAGTTTTTAACTTGATTACTTTTTCTCTTCAAATCCCTGTAAAATTGAAACATGAACTTAGTTTTCTGATCTACGGTTTCAAGTTAAACAGGGACATCTGCTAGGGTTTTATGAAACACCATCTCAAAATCTAAAGTAACCTGACTTGAAATGAAACAGAACACTTGGCAGGTCTGCACGGCCCTCATGCAGCTGCATGTCAAGGCTCTGTTGCAGGCAGGAGAGCTTGCAAGAGTGCATATTCTCACTGATTTTGTTACACAAAATATACATCTTCGAGTCAGACAATAATTGTTTTCCCCTGTGAAATACATTTGGAGACAACCAATCAAGAAGATACTGTTGCAGAAAGAAACTCAACGAGCCACGTGAACCAATCTCAACACAGTATTTCAGGTCCCACACCCCACTACTTGACTATTTTCTTCGTGGTGTTCCTCAAGCCTCTGCTGGAGCTGAAAACTCAGCTCCACTCTCCTGATGTCTCCACCTTTCGCTTTCACATTGCTTCAAAAAGAAAAGGCAAACTTAGCTAAGCTACATTTTGATCATTCCTTCATTTATTTAGGAATTTCCCCTGAGCACCTGTGCTGCGCCAGGTACAGGCTTGCATGTGGGAACGGTACACGGAACACGCCAGCCAAGAGCTCCCAACACATGGAGTTTCACATCTCAGAGGTTCAGTGCAGTGACCAGCACTGCAGGGGGCCCGACATGCTAATGGACCATCTGGCTTAGTCTACAGGTGGCAGAAAACTTCCCTAAGAAAATGTCTGTGCTGAAACATGAAGGACAAACAGGAGCAAGGAAGAGCCTGCAGGCATAGGGAAGGGAAAGTGCAAAGGCTGGGTCTGGAGAAACTAACTCAGTGCACCACCCACAAAGGAAACACGACGGGTTCAATGCCAATCACTGCATATCGGGTGTGCTTACAAGATATATTCGTATTACCTATAAGCTATCATGTAAATGAGAAAAACGAGGACAAATCAACCAGAAAGCAAAAATTAAAAATTTATGCATTTTAACGAAAGTCTTAATAAAAAAGTAAAACTGCTGCATCCATATCTATTCAGTCTTAAAAAGTATTAGAAACACAGAAAGCTTCTCTTCATTAAAAATATAGAATATTTATGAATTAGTGATGCAAGCTAGTAAATTCCTTAGGTCACACTGAATCATGATGCGCCTTTAGTAACAGCAGGGCAGGAAGCGCGGGGCGGGGCCAGATGGAAGGGGCCAGGTGGGGTGGGGGCAGGGCTGGCCAGCTGCAGCAGGTCAGGCAGGGCAGGGCCGCAAGGCCACGCAGGGCAGTGAGGATGGGGTCTGGGAGGTGGGATGCGGGCTGGCTTCACAGAGCCCAGCTTAAACCCTACCACACCCACCCATGACTGTGCACGTGGGGAAGGAAGGCAGCCTGGCTGCTCCGCAGTTCCCTTTCCAGGAGCCAGTAGTATGAAATGAACCTGGGTGTGCAGAGCAGTTGTCAGCGCTGTAGAAGGTTAGTCCTCGCTATCTAATACCCCAGTTCCTCAGTGTTAGTGTTTAAGTTGATTAAGGCATTCAAACATGTAAACACAGTAAGCAGTTTTCTGTTTTGCGGGGAGTACAGCAGAAAGAGCACACCACCACACTGTCCACAAACACACGTGTCCATGTCCCAGCACAGACGAAGTCACGCCGCTGCAGAACAGGACACCTCCTCACAGGGAGCACCCATCACGACCCGCCGTCCTCCGATTCAATCCTGCTCATCGGATCTCCCCTTAGCCCAGGTGTCTGTCTTTGTAAATACACCTACAAGACACCTAGATTAATTACTCTCTGAATTTCTTGCTATTGTAAATTGGTAATTCTGTATACTGTGATCACCTCTGTCTATTAAAAACTTTAAGGTAATAAAAAAGCCACTCTGTAACAACAAACTACTTGGCCTATTACTAAACTGACAGTTGAACAGAAATACTCTTTAAAATATGATTACCTCAGATTGCTTTCATCCATACACAGTATATAATCAAATGTGGTGAAGTCTTCTTTGGTCACCTAAAATTGAATGAGAAGTCAAAATACAGTGTTTACATTTATACCACTCAAGCCTGGAGGATCCAAAGCAGTACTAAAAACACCCTGCTATATTTGAGTCTGTTTCTCACTAATTAACAACTTAAATAACAATTTAGGGTACTTCTAAGTTAAAATAGTTAATCTATTTCCCAAAATGGTATTGAAAAGAAATTTTATAAAGTTCCTTGCAATAATCATAAAACAGTATAATATGTAGTCACAAACTTTATAACAAAGTATAATTCAGTCAATATATTAAAACATCACATCTTTAATAACCTTCATTATTCTACCCATTTTCATTCTACAAGCACCGAACAGCCTCGCCCTGCTGACATACACCAAACTAAAGAGACACAGACCCCTGTCCTGGTGGAGCTACCTTTCCATGCCGGGCAGACACACACAAGTGGCCTAAATGCCTTGGAGAAAAGTAAAGCAGAGAGGAGATCGAGAGTTTTAGGGAAGGGAGGAAGATAAATCAAGCAAGGTGGTCAGAGAAGGTTCACTAAGAAGGAAATGTGTGAATAACTGAATCTATGGTTTTTCTCTACTCTGACTAAATATCCGTAACTTACAAATGACACACAGAGAGTGCCGCTCAGTATTTTTATTGATTCTAATCTGAACAGTTAGTGTTTTCTGACATAATTGATAAATATAAGACTACTTATAATATTAATGAAAAATTGTTTTGGAAATTTTGACTATTTTAAACAATCACAGAATAAGAAAGAACATCAACATGCTGCAGAACAAAGGTAGAAATAATTTCTAAGAATGTAATTTCTATAATAATCTTCCCCACCAAAAAGATCCCCTAAAATATCTTTGCACAGTGAAACTACATAGGAGATATTGAAAGCCTGGCTAAACGAGTAGTGATACTCTATTATAACGATCAGTACAGCAGAAGAATAAATATATTCATCATTATGTTAAAAATAAGAAATTTTGGCTTTTAGTATGCACTGCATTAGTTTTTAGTATAGCATGTTAATATTACAGAGGACTGTATTTTGTCAACCTTTCCAAGGCACTAACATTTAAAAATCTATTAGAACAAATTTTATAATATTAAATATTATTACTCCAAATTAGTTGTGTGAGAAATGTCCTAGGATTTAATATTAAACACTGTTTTTAATTTTGGACTGACTATAAAGGATTTCCACTTGCAGCTATAAATGAAATACCTTACGGCAGATCAAAACTACTACCAAAACAATCAGAACATCCATATAAAAAAACCAAAATGCCTCTTCAAAGCCATGAGCATGCTTCTGTGACAACGAGGCTTTGTGGGCCACTGGGTCTCTCAAGTACTCAGCCTTGCTGCTGTGGCACAAAAGCTCCCACAGAGGACAGGAAAAGAATGTGCCTGGCTGTGCCCCAGTAAATGCTATTTACAAAAAAGATGTGGTCCTCCTCGGGCCGACTCCTGCCACAGGCAGCTGGCAGTCTACCTTTCTCCCTCCAGGGCATTTGCTCATGCTGGGCACTGACTAGACATAAGAACAGAGATCCCAAACTTTTTAGTAGCAGAACCCTTTTAACTCTTAAAATTACTTAAGCCCTATGCTACGGTTTGAATGTGCCCCAGAGTTCACGTGTTAGAGACTTTGCAATGGTGCTCAGTGCTGACCTTTAAGAGGTGGTTAGGTCATGAGGGCTCTGTCCTCACACATGGATTAATGTCCTTATTGCAGGAGTGGGTACTGGATAAAAGCATGAGCTTGGCCCTTTCCCCCCACCTTGTGCAAGTTCTCTTGCCCTTCTGCCTTCTGTCAAGAGGTTGTGCAACAAGATGGCCCTCGCCAGACGTAGCTCCCCAGCCTTGGACTTCCCAGCCTCCACAACTGTCAGAAATAAATCTCTGTTCTTCATAAATCACCCAGCCTCAGGTATTGTTACAACAGCACAAAACGCACAAAGACACCAAGCAATAAAACAAACAGAAAAACCAGGAAGAAAAACAGACTCATAAATGACCCAGATATTAAAATAGCTGTGTAGTTGGCTCAAAAAAATATAGAGCAAGATGTGTAATTTCACCAGAAAACTAGAATCTACACACACACACACACCCAAAAAAAAAAAAAAAAAAAAAAAAATTAAGTAAACAGAATAATGGACACTAAGAACTTAGAAAGTACAGATTTATAGACTGAAAACAGTCAAAGGATTAATATGTCAGAAAACCAGTCAGTAGAAAATCTTAGACTAAAGAACAGAGTACAAAGCATGAATAGAGAAAAGGACATCAGAAATTTGTGTTCCATATACATATATGATGAATCTCAGAAGAGAAAGAGGAAAAGTAAAATATGAAATGATAACAGCCCACAATTTTCCAAAATTGATGAAAAATATCAAGCCACAAATTCAAGAATCGTACTTTGGCCTACCATAGTAAAAATGCTAAAAAAAACCAAATTCCAAAAATATAACTTAAAGACAGCCAGAGAAAACGACAGAACACAAAAAGACAACTGACTAGATGAATTTTTCCAAATGATTACAGCAGAACTACTATCAATCTTCTACAAACATTTTTAGAGAAAAGAAAAAGAGGTACTATCCGCAGCGTTTTTACGAGGCTGCACATACATCCAACAGAGCCGCGGGCAGGCTGCTCCCCTTCATCCACAGTGGCACTATCTGCAGTAGCCCCGACTAGAAACAACCCAGACCCAAATGTCCATCAGGAGTGGAGTGGACTAAACTGTGAAAGGACACAATTCCCAGTTAACGGCAATGAACTATTGCTACAAGCGACACGGAGAATCTCACAAGTGAAAAAAGCGGAAGGAAAAGACTATATCCTACCATCCCACTCCTATGAAGTTAAAAAGGTAGAATGAATTTCTAGTGGTGACCTCTGGAGGAGGGGGAAGTGGCCACCAAGGGCCCCAGGGCTATACTCACAATCTGTGCACCAGGCAATGAAACGTTTACCACAGAAAGAAAAGAATGTAAAATTAAGGAACAATCTCCATCGAATTAACTGGACTTAGAGTTCACATACTCAAGAGACTGACACAAGTTAAAAAGAAATCAGCACCTTAAAAATATTTTATTTATTAAACCTAAGCTGGAAGTACTAAGACAGTTAAGATTTTAAGAAATGTACTAGAATAGTTATCACACAAATTGTGATAATTAGTAAAGAAAACGAAGCTGTAAAACATAAGATCTAATGTGATACTTATAAAACATACCTTATTAGTACTTTAAAATTCAAAAAAAAAAAAAAATGGTTGAGAGAATTTCTTAAAAGCAACAGGGAAAAGAAAAAGCAAGAACCAGATTCTGTGGACTTACTACTTCCCAAACTGGTAATTAAAACTGTTCTCAAAAAAATGTCTCCAGTTTTGCCTTTTAAAGGCATATGTACTTACAATACTTCATTAGCATCCACTTTTATGAAAAATAATCCAACCTTAAAAACAAAACACTTGAAAGTATAATTGCTCATAATTCTGAAAGACTGAAAAATAAATCTATAGTCTTTAAACAATGGCAAGTAGAAATTGGCAAGGTGTGCAAAAGACTGAAGAGATTAGCATAGATAAATTACATAAACAATGTTTAATCTTCTGCCCAATGGAAAATTCCATTTCAGAAAGTGTCAGTCCTTAAGTACTTTAATAAAGAACTCCTAGAAAACCAACAGTATCTTCTAATTTATTGTACAAATACAAGACTACCTTCATTTGAAATTATAGGGATTGGTTCTTACTTCAAACTTAAGTCTAGCATGATAGACTGCAATTATGTGTCCATAATAATATCAGTATTATCCTATATTTCTAAGGCACTTCACAACTGAAAAAACGCTTCTGAGCAACAAACTTGTAATATAAGGGTACTTCAAAAAGTTCGTGGAAAGATCTGTATTACCCTTCCATTCTATTTTTCCACGAACATTCTAAAGTACTCTCACATGAGAAAAATAGTCACCATGGCCTATATGTTTAACTAAAAATTA
Organism: Cynocephalus volans; assembly: GCF_027409185.1. Lineage (NCBI taxonomy): Eukaryota > Metazoa > Chordata > Mammalia > Dermoptera > Cynocephalidae > Cynocephalus > Cynocephalus volans. The sequence goes on along the minus strand of NC_084473.1, from coordinate 1,046,131 downwards.
CGCAGGAAGAACAGAGCAGAGATCACAACGCAGGCCTAGCTTCTGGCCAGGACACAATCTTCTAAGTTATGTAACTTTTATATGCATTTTAGTAAGTAAATTGCAAAATCACGCAAGTCTTTCAGAACTATGGAACCAGAAGTGAAACAAAACGAGCACACACACATTAGCTGGTTAAGTTCACGCTAAATATACACATCCATTAACACATTAAGTCTGGTTAAGCCTCTCACAACTTCTCAAGCCACAGGACTCTAAATATTAGAAATTAAACAAGATCTCGTCTACCTGTCTTGCCTTATGGGCTGTGTTAATGCCATGATTTCTTAAGCAGCTCATAGCTCTTGGGTCTGGGGAATGGCCCACGTTCCAGCCAGAAACGGCACCGCTGTCAATGACCCACTGTAACACAAAACACATGTCTTCAAGCTCAAGTACAGTACCTGCCGGGCTACGTGACTCATGGGAATACCATGCCTCTTCATGCAGCTTTGCCCCCGATAATCAGGAGGGTTCCCTACTTCATACGTGGATGTCGCTGCACTGTCTATCCTCCACTGCAGGAGAGAGAAACATTTTTTTGGCAATCTTCCTGCCCAAGGGCAAGTCCGTTTGGCACCATTAAGATAGTGAATGGTACTTACATTATCTGAAACATTTTGGTCAGTTACAAGTTTTCTGAAAACTGCTTCTGCAATCGGTGACCGACAGATGTTACCTTAAAACAAAAAGAGGGGCATGAAGAGAGTGTTAGGTTTGATGGAACGGCAGATGCCGAGTCCCGGTGAACTGCTCCACACGCTTGACACAGCAGCTGCATCTTCCCTAAGGGCCAACACTGCTCTTTGCTGTCACTGTCCTCCCTGTGCACAGGGGGCCCTGGTGGAGAAGTGCCAACCACACCCCAGTTCATTAATTCGACACCAACTGTCCAAGTACTCGAAGTACAGATGACAAAGACTTCAGAAAAACAATTTTAACCAAAATCATTGTTTTCCAGATTGCTACCTATGACCCGGAAGTGAGTCATGACATCAATAAAGTGGGCTGCAACCAGCTTATTTTAAAATTAAATAGAAAATAATTAAAAATACTTATTTTCAAGTATATCGCACATAATAAGGATGAACACTGTTTCATAAAACAAAGCACAAACAAATGTATTTAGGCATAAACCGTGACTACTGAGCGACATGCTGAGAGAACCGTCGACACCAGGAGCTAACCAACCCGAGACCACCAGATCAGCCCCGCAAGCCGCAGGGCCAGGGGTCCCCAGGGCCACCCTCATCTCAGACCAGCTGGCTACAACCCCAGGGATCCCCCAACTCCCTCAGGTTTGGTAATTCTCTAGAAAGACTCACAGAACTCAGGATGGTGCTATACTATGATCACAGTTTCATTATTAGAACCAGCCAAATGAAGAGATCTGGGAAGATTCCAAACAGAAAGCTTCCGAGTCTTCAGGGACACATTCCCCTCCTGCATCGTGTGTGACAACACTCAGAGTACTGCCAACCCCAGAAGCTCACCAGGATTCTGATGCTCAGTTTTCACTGGGGTTTAATTACGTGGGCATAACAGACTGAACCACAGGCCACCTGGCTGAACTCAATCTCCAGACCCCTCCCCTCCCAGCGTGGCTCAAGGCCCCACCCTGAGGTCTCCTTCCCATAAAGTATAGGGGCCATCACAAATAACAAGGACACCCTTATCACTCCTAGAAAAATCCAAAGCATTTAACGGTTACCTCCCAGAAGCCAGGACAAGGGCCAAATTCCTTACTACATGAGGGAAAAAGATAAAAGACAAGATTTCCTCTCAAAATAGACCTACCATGTACCAAGCAATGTATTTAGGGGAGAACATAGTTAGCTGTAATAAAAATAAGAAAATAAATGCTGATAAACAAGCAATATACTACAGGAGCATGGAAAAAGATTCTATAAAGCATAAACAAGAATATAAGACAGTTTCTTAATAGAAAAAAAGGAAAATTAGAGCTGATGTTTAAAGGATGACAAGGAACTTCATGAGAAGAGGCAGGGAAAGGCATTTAAACTGGGGGCTTGTCAGTGTTTCTTTCCACACTCTAAATTTTTGTGTAGTTTTTAAAACAGGTATTATCATCAGCACTATTTTAATTACTGAAAGGCTTCCTAAGGATGTGTAATTATTTTATTTGTCACCAATACCCCGAGAATACTTTTAACAGTAAAGACTCTATTCCAAATCAAGACAATTGTTAGTTATTATGTGGGAACTCTCAAAGTAATGATAGATGCCTAATATCTCAACATCTGAAAACATGATAAAAAGCCTAGTACCACTGTTTTACAAATAATTACCATAAGCTGTAAAATAACAGCTTAGTTTTCGCATAGCAATGGTCTCTTCATTGTCTCAAAGGCCTACCACCCACACTTACTTTCCCCCCAGACAGTTGCATTCAAAGCATATGTATATGTATGAGTGTAGATTAAGAAGAAAAAACACTACTACAAAGATTAGAAGTGAAGTCATACTACCTATAAGGTCAACAGATAAGAAATCCAAATGCTAATAACTTGCCCTCTTGATTCAAAAGCTGACATCACCAAATTAATGTGTTATTTAAAAATGGAGCACACTGGTCATCAGTAAAACGCAGAACTTCAAGTTTCAGCTATGGAACAAGTTCTGTAAACCTAAAATGCCAACTTCAGATTTCCTTAGGAAGAAGTTTTAATCTGTGAAGACTCTAGTGTGTTCTTTTGCAAACAGGGCCACATACTGCACACCCTCACTCAGGCCTCCATTTCAAGGTTGGAGGGTCACACAGGCAACAGCCAAGCTCTGCAGGGGCTGGGGCTGTGTTCAGCCCATACTTCCATGGTGTGTGACACAGACAGAACATGACACCACTAACACATGTATTATCTTCAGCCACCATGCTGGCTGGGCCACAGTTCCCAGATCATCTTCTCCAGTAGGTCTCTCTCTTACAAAAACAGTCTTAATTAAATCTTGCTGAAGCAGTTCAGTTCTGTCTTGCATTAGCCTTTTAATGAGGAACCTCAGATGCTTCCCTACTTTTCAGCCTCAACGAGGTCCAAACAATCACTTTCAAGAAATAAAATTTTTTGGTTTCAAAAACATGCAGTTCTTACCATCCAGTGTCTGGGCTATCCTGTAAAATGGCATTTCTCCATCTCTCCAATCTCCCAGAACACAACCTCTCACCACCGGACCACCAAGGGCATCCTGCCTTCCCTTGCACCTGCCCCACCTTTGGTCTAATCTCAACAGGACAGCTGGAACACCTCTCTCTAAATTTAAATTAGATCACTTCCCACCTCTGCTCAAAACCCTCCAAAGGCTTATCCTCACGTGGCCTCCCAAGATCTACACCTAAAACAGGGGTTCAAAAACTGTGGCTCATGGCCCACCTCCTTTGCGTGTAGCCCACAGAGCCAAAAATAATTTTTACATTGTTAAAAATAGTTGGAAAAAACCTCAAAAGTAGAATAATATCTTGTGACATGTGAAAATTATATGAAACTCCAATTTTTCTGTCCATAAATAAAGTTCTATTGGAACACAGCCAAAGTTCATTTATGGACTGGCCAGGGCTGATTTTGCACTACACCTTCGGTATGACTCCAAAAGATGAAATATTTAATCTCTGGTTCTTTACAGAAAGAGTTTGCAGACTCCTGCACTAAAGCACCCATTACACATAAGAAAAATCAAAGTTCTTAAGAAAAAATTGTATGCTGAGGTTGCTAAGATCTACAGTAAGAACGAATCTTCTATCTGTGAAATTAAAAAAGAAAAAAGGAATTCGTCCTAGTTTTGCTGTCTCACCTCAAACTGCTAAAGTTACAGCCGCAGTGCCTGATAAGTGCTTAGTTAAGATGAAAAAGGCATTGAATTTGTGGAAGACATGAATAGAAACCGGCTCCCATTGGCAGGAATAGGGTTTGGTACTATATGTGGTTTTCAGGCATCCACTAGGGTCTTGGAATGTAGCTAGGATCTCCTAGCTATCAAATAACTACCATAGAATGTGAGTAATAAAAGATGTCTATAAGGAAGCAACTATTGGTCTGGGAAAGCAAAGGGAATATTTGGGTTTGACCCTATAAAATAAAAGTGCTTTCCAGGCAAAATGTAAAATGGGCACCCAGTAAAAGCCACAGAATGGAGGCACATTAAGCATCGGAAGTGCTAGGGAACAGCAAAAGGTCCAGGGAGGCAGTGCCCAGACGGTGCGGGTGGGAAAAGGTAAGTGAGATAAAGCGGGAAGGGTCTGGCAGACCTCTAATGTAACAAGGCACCGAAACTTTATTCTGTAGAAAATTCAAACCCATCAGAAGATCTTAAGGCCCCAGCCTGAAAAGCCAGCTGGACTACTGACAACTGAGGCCGTCTTCTCTTAGGGTGGAGTCACGGAGGAATACAACCATGTAGGACCACACCAAAGGAAGAATCCTGAAAACTAAACGGAAAGTGAGTTCTACTTGAGTAAGAGGCGCTAAACGCTGAAATCCTGAAAATGAAAGTAACTCTGTCTGGAAGCTCCTTAAAAGATTAATTAAAAACACCTTCATTTTTCATGTAAAGAAACTGGTACGCTGGTACAGGGGGCTGGAGGCCAAGGCCATGCAGAGACCTGGAGAAGTGAGGTCTCCGGCTCGGCTTTCGCAGCGTGGCACTGCACAGCTCCATCCGTAAGTACGGGCCGACAACCAGCCAGCAAACCGGTGCTGCTGTGGGCCTCAGGAGGCCTCAGAGCACGTCAGTCCGGCAGCCTCGGGCTCGCCTGAGCACCACGGGTGCAGTGCAAAGGACCCTGGGTGTTAGGACTGTGCTGCAGATGCCAGGAAACCCGGCCTGGAGAAGGGCCGGGCAGGAGTGAGGGGTCCCAGCCTGGAGAACGGGCTCTGCAGAAGTGAGGGGACCCCGGGCTGGAGAGCAGACTCTGCAGCGGTGAGGGGACCCCAGCATGGGAAGCAGTCTTTGCAGGCGTAAGGGGCCCGCGGATTGAAGAGGGGTCTGGGCGGGCGCGCCGCACAAAGGGGGCGCCGCGGCCCAGCCACGTTCGCCCCGGCCCAGCCGAGGTCTCCCCGTCCCCGGCCTCCTCCTGAACAGAACTCCTGGCCGGACGTGCAGCGCGCGGGGCCCACCCTGACCCTCCGGCGAGCGTCAGGACCGGGCCAAGTCCGCGCGCTCTTACCCAGGCACACGAACAGCACCGACTTGGGAACCTGCTCGGCCATCTTCCGCGCGCAAGCCGGGCGCCGGAGACCGCGCAGGGCCGACGGGCGCAGCGCATGCGCACTACCAGCCTCCGCCGCGCGCACCTGCGCAGTTTGGGTCCAGCCCCTCCGGGCCGAATGAGGGTGCCCGCGCATGCGCAATCCACCGCAGCGCATCCGTAGGGCGGCTCGGGGGCGGGGCCTGTGGGGCGGGACCTCAAGTCACCTGGAGGCGGAGCGGGGAGAGGGGCGGGGCCTCGAGCCCTGGAGGCGGGGCCTCGAGCCACCTGGAGGCGGGGCGGGGCGGGGCCTCAGGTCACCTGGAGGCGGGGCGGGGCCTCCAGCTCCCGGGAGGCGGGCGGTACCCGAGTCCCCTGGAGGCGGGGTCGGCGGGGCCGGCGGGGTCACGCGGCTCGGCGGAGTCGTCCCCCTCGGCGTGAGGCCGGGCTCAACCGCCCAGAGTCGCGGAACACGTGCTGGGCTCGGTCGGCCGCCGGCCCGAAACCGCAGGGGTCCGGGGAGACGGGCCCCAACGTGTCTGAGCGGCCGGAGCGTGGCCCGCGGTCTGGGAGCGAGCGGGGTCCACGCGGGGCCAGGGGCGCCCCCGGGCCCTGAGACCCCAGCCCCGTCCCGGGGCCATGTGGGGACCGCCGGGCACTGTCCGCTCGGCCTGAGGGGTTGCGCGTTCTGCGAGGATGTGTGCAGTGGCAGTTCTGCACCGGACAGAGGCTGGGCGTTCACCTGCTCCTCACCTGCCTCAGGTGTGCGCGTCGCTCGGCCCGTCCGGCCCGGGAGGCGGAGCCTGGCGGAGCGCTCCCTTCCTCTTCCTGGACAGGTGTCCGCAGCTGCGGGGGCGCCGGGCGGACCAGGCTGGAGGGCACGAGTGAGTACAGGTGTCCGGCAGGTGTGGGCGCCGCCGCCGGGGCCCCCTGGGGTGGGGCGGGGTGCGAGGGTGACGTGACCGCCCCGTCCCCTTGGAAGGCTTGCTGCAGACGGTAGGCCGTCGGTGGAAGAGGCCAGAGAACGAGGCCGGGTTTCCCTCGCTGCGCACCTGTGCAGTCAGGCCGTTCCGCAGGTCGTCAGAGCTGTCCCGCCCGCGGTGCTTTGATCCAAGCCTAGCCACAGTCGTTTAATTCATAGGAAAGCTCTTCCTAAGTTTAGGTCTTAACGATCCTACTTCGTTTTAAGTTTTTTTGAGTATCTAATATTTGAAAAGCCACGTACCAGCTACTCTCTTTTCATTCCAAATTGTTTGAATAAGCGGCATTCCAAAGCTTCGTGTCTGGTACGTGTTTGGAATGTGCTGGAAGCCCCGCGGCGGGAGTCGGGAGGACGCCTCGGCTGTGACAGGTCGCAGGTGGGAGAGAGCGGGACAGGGACGCCACCAGGCCCGACCGCTCTGTGCATCTCGCGGCTGTGATAGTTGTTGTGTTTTAATTTAAAGAAATGAAATGCTTTGAATCGGTTGATGAAAATAAGGAAATGGGATTCACGCGGGTGGCCAAAAAATGTGTCACGGTCACTTCGTTTTAACACGTATTTGAGCATAATTCAGGCCGAGTTGGAAAGAATGACACGAAGGTGCGATCCCTGCCCACCGGGAGAGGAGTTTTCAGTCTGTCTTCTGCTTGCAGAATATTCGAGTCCTCCAGTCTTGTTCTCACAGGTGTTTTTATTGAGACATGAGGAAATTGCTGAAATAATAACGAGTTAGTCAGAAAATCTGTGCACACGCAGTTCGGGGAAATCACAGGTCTCTAGATTAAAATGCTGTTTACCACACTGTGCTGGCCTGTTATTGAAAAACCTGTGCAGCGACTGCTTACAAATTACTATGTTGGATGTTAAAGTAATCAAAACAAGTAATAACCTCCATCCTGTTTGTCATGTCTGAATTAAGAAGAATTGGTTATTTGGTTCACTATCACTAATGTTCTATTTAAACAAAATTTCTGTAAGATAAGTGAATATTACCCCTCTTCTTTTGTAAGATTTTAAAAATGATTTAACAAAGTCTTTGCTCGTCAAGAGTGAGTTGATACTTTTATTCTGTTTAGGAAATCTTTATTCTCGGGAGATTTCTCACTGTTTAGAAATAGGGATTTGGTATTTCAAAATAAAAGAAAGTTGATACGGGTCAAAGGGAAATATTGTTTATTCACGGACCCGACTTACTAGCAGCCACAGAAGTCCTTGTACACATCGGCTTACTTGTACATGGCATCACTATAAGACATAATTTTCTGCAATTTAAGACCTAAGCACTTTGACTTTTTAAAATTTTCTGTGGGAAGAGTCATTTTTTACACTGAACAATCAGGCCAGAGTGGTGTGTGTGGTCCTGCCCTGAGCCAAGAGCGCGCTTCAGCTGGAGAACAGGTGGGGAAGGTAGGAGTCAAGTTTCCTCACCCGGAAGGGAGCCCCTCATCACTCCTGCTCTGTCCCCATCCACAGCCTGGGGACAGAGGGATGAGAGAGAAGCGTAGGCCACACCGATACTTGGCGTTCAGATGGTCAGTCTGGTGTAAAGGATGGATTGGGGAGCTCACTGATCTGACCAGGGATACAGGTTCTGGTTTCTAGAACTCATGAGCTAACCAAAGCCACAGAAAGATAGGAATTGGTTTAAAAAACAAAGGCTATAGTTGTCAGGCAGCGGTGTTCAAAATGTTACCTTGTTAATAAAGGTTGTGAGCTCAAGGCAGAGTTCCAAAGCCTCTTTAAAGATTAGATAGTTTCTCTTATATTGGCTACAATTGAATTACTTGTAGCAGCATTCTAGTTTCTTAGATCTTGGATGAGATTTCATCAGTTTAGTGAGTTAACCTCCATTTCTTGTAAATCATAAGGCTTACTCATTTGATTAATATGTAATTAATTAAAATTTGGAAAACCATTTTTAAGCTTACTTTTCCTATAGGTGCCCCTTTCATGATTTAGAGTCCACTGAGTAAAATAATGTAATGGGTGCTGTGGACAGAAGGAAAGTCTGGGAACCCTGAACTCTGGTAACGAGGTGGCGGGAGGGGCTCTGGGTCTTCCTTGCTTTCTGGGTCTTCCTTGCTTTCCTTCCTGACCCTTGGTGGAGGTCTGTGCTGGACACAGCAGCCAGCTTTCTCACCCTGTGTGGCAGTTTGCTCCAAGTAGGATTCTAGTGTCACCGTATGCCTCCAGTAACCCTAGCCTATTTATCAATATGTAAAGTATTTCCACATCTTAAGCTCATTTGAGCTCTTGAGTTTACCAAGGTAAAAATTTTCTTCCCAGTATTTTATAAACCTTTCCTAATTTTTTTAAAAAATTGTCTTAGTATGGACAATTTCAAATATTGTAATTGCTTTTTAAAGAAAACATTACATCTAAGAGTTCCTTAACTTGAGGTTTGTCAGCCATACTTCTCCTAGGAAAAAACTCAAATGTTTATAGAGATTTGCTCAGCCTGGGAATTCAGGAGACGTAAGACTCTTACGAATGTTCACATGCTAACCGTGATTTAAAGTTTAACAGGCTTATTAGTAATGACCTATATCTTCATAACTTTAGCAGCATAATAAAGTATGACTCAACACCCTGATCAGATCATGCTCTGTGTAACTTACAGCACAGCAAATGAAATCAGGGCAGTCTAGGATTTGATGCTGAGGACAGGAATTGAAGCTTATATCTAAGTTTTCATTTAAATATTTTTTGTTCTGACAAAGAAATTTATTGTATATCTTTATGACCTGGCAATATGATTTTATCAGAAGTTTAGCAGAATCTGTAATATTTTTTGTAGTTTGGCTGACACACTCAAGATGTCCTTACTGTGTCCAGCCTTGTCCACAGCTAGTTTACAGTGAGACAGGAGTGGTTCTAGGAGGAGTACGGTAGTCTGCAGGCAAGCAGGATGCATCGACTCCAGAGTCCAGTACATCTCCTTCCGTGTTTACACAACAGGCCGTGACCTGACATTCCCCTATGGCAGGATATTGCCATAGCAACTTTCAACTGTGGCATTTGCTTATTTGATTGGTCTAATACTGCGTGGCTGGGAGAGTTCAAAGTCGAAAGGCTTTGGGGAGTTAACATTTATGTATTATTTCCTGTACTTTAGCTGCATGTGTTAGAAAATCTCGTCGAAATTGGCTTTAACAGAAAAAGATTATACCGGTCCATGGGACTAAAAAGTCCAGAGCTGTTCCGACTTCAGTCGAGGCACAGCCAAGCCCAGGCTCTGTCCCCACCTCTTGTGTGGCTTTGCTCTCAGACTCTCCCCATGTAGAGTCAAACTCCTGCAGCAAGTCCAAATGGAAGTGCCTTGGAAAAGGTCATTCTGGAAGCTCCTACAGAAGTCTCTGATTAGGTGCTGGTGTTGGACCAACTTTGGTTTTGAACTTCTGCTGTGGCACAAGGAGATTTGTCCTAATATTGCAGATTTGGGTCACCTGCTCCTCTTCAGGTGCCACAGCATCAATGAAAGCAAACTGTGCTGCTTCCAAAATAAAGTAAATTCAAAAGCAAAAAGAACAAATTTCCACTACAATTAACTAATTAAGATGTATTGAGCATCTAGATGTATGACATATGTAATATGATATATAGATGTACGTATAGATGTATGATATATGTGTTCACCTAAAAGATACTGAGGCTGAACATATGACCATGGAGTTTGTTGAGTCACTGTGATGACTGCAGCTGGAAAAATGCACAGGTCAGATTGCCCTGAAAAATGCACTCTGAAGGGGCCAGCAGAACTCAATATTTTATAATCACGTGAAGGGAGAGAATCAAAAGAGAGGAGTTCAGCCCCCTAATCATTACATCAGTTTTCCTATTGGCTAGTACAGAGAGAGAGAGAGAGAGAGAGAGATTTTGGATTGTTACGAGGTTACATCTTACATGCAGGAATTTAGGATAAGGGTTATAAGAAGCATTCTAGGTTCTTTTATTACTTCTGGTGCCAGCATGTCTGGCTTCTAGAACAGTCTTATGATAATGTTTTCCAGGGCATGTGGACAGTCTGCTGACTTATCCGAAGCTTCCTAAGGCACTGCAATTTTTAGCTGACCTTGTCAGAGCAGATTTGTTTAGTTTATCATATGCACATATGTATATGATATAGATTTTGTAATTAAAATTTATTGAACATCTAGATATATGATATACGTAACATGATATATAGAAGTAGATATGCATATACATACATATGTGTATGAGATATGTAACTAAAATGTATTGACCATCTAGATATATGAACAAGGCACTTTTAGGGGATTCGAAGATTAGTAAAAATGTCTATTTCTGGCTGTAGGGATTGTACAGTTCAGTGGTGGAAGAGGAGAGAGCACAAAGGAAGCATGAGGAGAAGACAAATGTATGGGTGTGAGGCTCTGGAAGTACAAAAATTCCATTACACGTCCTTATTTTTAACCAAGCTTGGACCTCCCTTTCTCCCCAGAGGCAACTGTGTTTCAGGGTGGGGTTGACAAGAAGTGTCTGGGGTGTCCCCACTCCCCACACACATTTGCTTGTTTAGTCTTTGGTTACCATTAATCCTAAAGATAGTAGTGCTCAACTAATAGCTGACAGTGTCAGCCCTTCACAAGGCCTGGCAGTCCAGCTCTCTTACAGAATAACAAGCAAAGCTTCCTTCTGCGCATGGGATCTGATTCCCAGGGCTTCTGGGCTGTGGGAAGCTCTGTGGGGTGAGCTGTAACCCAGTCCCCTCGACACTTATCTCCCGAGTGGGGTGTATGTGGTCTACCTGGGTCTTGCTGCCTGGCCTCATGCTTTCAGACCTTCCCATTTGTTTTTTGTTTGTTGCTGTCCTCCTGGGAAGGGCTATTTGGGGGCACCATCCCATCAACTTGTACATCGCTCCCCTTATGCCCCCCGCCCCCCCACCACCTCAGGGTCTGGGACATGTTACTTAGTCTGAGAGGCAGAGTTATTCAGAACATTTTCTTCTAAATCCATTGGATGTTCTGTGTAAATGAATCTTCACAGGGATTCTCACAAATTGACTTTTAATTCCCAAAAGCCACACTAATACTTTATTCAACAAATAAATAATTAACAAATATTTACAGGTCATGTACTGTATGTCAGGCATTATGGTGTGTGCTGGAGATATTATAGTTAATAAAATAGTCAGCTTGCACATCCTCACGTTGCTGGGGTTCTAGTGAGGGAGATGTGTAGGAGATACACGCGCACACACGAGCGGCATCGGCCACGGTGCAGACCAGTCATCTCAATATGATGAGAAAACTTTGAGAAATCTAAGCAATGAAGTAATATGACCTGAGATATTACTTAGACTGAGCCTTTCTTTGGTGAAATGGCCCTTTGGGCTTTATATTGGGAACAAGGAAACATGTTGTTTCCTTGCTGAACAGACCCAACAAGAATTGATGTTCTGCTTTGGATCAAGCTGGTAGCAGGGGAGGAGATGAGATGTTGTCAGATTCTGAATGAATTTAGGAGGTTTGTGTTCTGATAGGGTTTCCTGGCGGGTTGGCTATGGGGCACGAAAGAAGTGGAGAAGTCACAGCGGGCCCAGGGTTCGAGTGTGAGCTCTGGATGAAATTAACCTGGAGAGGAGGCTGCTGGAGCAGGTGGGACGTCTGAGCTATGTTTGAATATGTTAAATTTGGGATGCTGTAATGGATATTGTGAGTCTGGAATTTAGGAGAAGGTTAAATAGATAAAACTTAAGAGGATTATCAAATACAAGAGGTGCTTAAAGTCACAGGACCTGAGCAGGTGGTCATGTGAGGTTTGCATGTAAGTGGAAGCAGGTGGAGCCGTAGAGAAGACAGCGCCAAGCTGGGGCTGAGAAGGAAACGCAGCCGCCACCGCCCCCATCCCCCCCCCCCCCCCCCCCGCCGTCCCAGAGATGCGGTCAGGGTCAGTCAGTGGGAGTCAGTGTGACGCCCTGGTGGAATATTAAAAAAGAAGAAAAAAGTGTCCTTACCCAGCACATAAACCAGATGTGGGCGGATTGTTCCCAGCGCATCTCAGGTGATTGTTTTCCTGGTGAGGAAGCTGGGTGCTCTGGGAGGAAGGGCAGACCCCCGAGGCCACAGGAGAATGGGGACAATTGCTGGACAAGCACACTGCCGCTGGGACCCCATTCGCAGTGCCTGCCAGCAGAACCCAGCCCTGGTCGGGGCTCACTTATTTGCAGGGCCGTGTAGCGTGGTTCCCTATAGAAGGCAGCACTTAAAATTGGTCAGGAAGAATGCTTCATATTCCAGTAGGTCAGAGGTTGGCAAATTTTTGCCTGTAAAGGGCCAGATGGTACGAATAGTAGGCTTTACGAGCTGAGAATGCAACATTTAGAATTTTATGTAGGCACACTAGAGAGAAAACAAACTTCCACAACATTTTTATTGATGAAAACCAAGATATGATATCTGAATTCTTTTTTGCAATGCAAGTCTGTACTGGTGAGAACAATGACCTTGTCTTTATTGGGAGGTATAACCCTTCACTTATTTGGGGTTCGTTGAGTGTTTCTCCTCAAAAGAGCACAAATATCCAACTGTTGCTGCTGACCTCCAACGTGATTTTACCTAGTCATCTTTGAAAATGTCTTTCACACAATATGTTATTCTTCTTTTGCTTCGGTTTTTTTCAACTATCAAAAAGTGTAAAAAACGCTTTTACTCCACAGGCCATAGGAGAGCAGGTGGTGGCTGGATTTGGCCTGAGGGCTGTCGTGTGCCAAACCCCACTGTGTCTGGGTTGGTTATCAGTTTACTGCCTTCCAGCTCCCAAGTGCTTGTCAGCAGTGCTCTGGGATAAACAGCGGAATTCCTTTACATAGCCCTCCTTTTAAAGCGGTCAGGATGGGAAGCTTCCTCAGTGGAGGGGACTGGGGGGGACTTTGGGGTAGGGAGGGCCATTAGCAGAGCCCAACCAGCCACCAGCCCAGGACGAGGCCACTTTGACCTCAAGCCTGGGCCCCGTGAAGTCCTCTGTGCAGCCCCCTCTGCTCAGGAACAGAGCCCCCACCGCCTGAAGGGCCCCAGTCCCACCAGCCCCCAGACTCCAAAGCATGCCTCACCCCCGCTGCCCACCGCTTCTCGCCAGCAGCTCCTGCCAGGGCCCAGCGCTGGACTTCTCTGCTCTCCCAGGGCTGAACCACACTTTTTCCAACGAGCCCTGAATCTCTTCCAAGCTTGTCCTTCCTGAGGATTCTCTCAGCCTAGGCTGTCGTAAACAGTTTCCTTATATCTGTAGTCATAGTAATTGTTGTGTTAACCTTCTCCCCTTTAACCCGCTGTGTGATTTCTACCTCTTGTTTGGACCCCGCCTGCTACACCTGCTGTAGGTGAGCAGGAAAGTGGTGGAGCGGAAGGAAACAGTGTATCTAGGGTCTGACAGAGGAAAGCATGGGGTATAATCCTATAATGTTAAATTGTTTTGAGGTGTGCTTACTGATAGCAGCACTTGGTACAGCAACGATAACACATCTTTTTATCCATTTTAATATTTAACGAAAAAGGCACAATCACCGTTTTGCTTTTTTTCAGAAGGACTTGCAAACAGTGTATTCTGAATTCTATGCAAAGTGCTAAAAATATAATTATAATCATATTTGATAAGTGTTTTACCCATTTTTCCACCTCCAAAGTGATTAGAATACATGTAAAAACAAGTAAAATCTAGTCCTAAGTTAGAAAGTTAAAATTCCAAACACTTCTACATCTTTCTTCTTTAGCTAATACCATAGGGGGATCAGAAATCATATTTTAAAATCTCTATTGCTTACTGTGTTAGGTTTTGAAAGCTCTGATTAGTGAGTACACACTCAGGTGGGACACGCTCCCTTGTGCTAGTCTGACGTGGCTGTTCTGGGCAGTGGGCGCTGTCCTGCACCGGGAGGAAGAGGGCTTCTGTCCTTCCCTCCTGAGCTCTGCTGTCAGCAGGTGCCCAGGAAGGAGGAGAGGGTAGAGGAGACGCACTGCTTCCTACCCGTCTTGGCATGGGAGCGGCATGTCACCATCTCAGGGCAGCTGCCTCCCAGGGACAGCCCCACGCAACGATCTGGGAGGTCCATGCTCAGGCAGACACCTGGCTGACCAGCCCCACACCTGATAGAATGAACCCTCCGCACGTAACAAACCCAGTCATTCGGTGAAAACTGAGGTTAGACACCAACAGAAAGTCAGAAAACAAATACATTATCTAGTTGTAATGCAAATCACAGCTGACATATTTACCTTGCAAACAGACGTTAACCTCAGTGGATTTTACAGTTATATGCTCACTTGTCATGCAAACTCATACCATCTCAGGGTCTTCTCTCCTTTTTAGCAATTGAAATGAAATGAAGCCAGGTCCCACCTGAGTGTGTACTCCCTAATGAGAGTTTTCAAAATCTATCAATTCTGTAAGTACTTCATTGGAAATTTGGAAAACTAGAAATGTTTCTTACTGTATATAAATTTTTTGATCCCTTGCAGAATACCAAATAACTTTCCATTGTGGGTACGTTACCTCAAATCATGACTAAAATCTGCCTCCATAAGATGTACTTTAAAGGCCCAAATAGTCACTTGCAATTTTCCTCATTCATATGTTTTCTAAGACCCTCTAAATCCAGACTGTATAATCAAAGCATCAATAACAGGAAAATTTAGAAGTATATTGGTAAACGTACATCATTTTGAATAGGTGTCTTAAGATTTATTCCTGATGGGAGAATGACATGCTTCTGAGAATTTGTGTTTATCTCTCTCACATTCAGGATTGCAAGTAAAAGAGCATCAGGCTTTCAGTCTCTCAAGGCCATCATTAAAATGGGACAGTTTGATTTTAAACAAGTACGTGATTATTGAGAAAATGAGTAACTTTACATTGGGTCCTAAAAATTTAAATTCCAGAATTATCAATGTTGTACAAGTGCATGCAACAAACAAACAGGAATTTAGTGCACAGCCTGTCACCAGATCCCTGCCTTGAGTTTCCTTTGTGTGTATGTCTGAGGGTGTGGGGGGGCTTATGTGTGCGTAAAACATAAGAATCCACTTTCACTTTTCCACACCTCTTCATGCGAGGCATACTGTTGACCCTGAGAATTCAGGTTTGAAATGTTAGACAAGTTATGGAATAATTATCCATAATATAAATTTTTACAGCTGGAGTCATAAGTTCCTGCTAGTATCTTAAATATTTTAATTATACAATATTCAGTTAGTACTGAATAATGTTTACATAATCATTCAGACACACAAGAGACCATAACATTATTCACATCTGTGACCCACTACACAGCCTAAGGAAAAATAGCCTCAATTTTGCTCAAGTCTCCTGTTAACTCTAACTGATTCTGACCCTTGCCCAGTGCCCCCCTCCCATTTACCACCAAATCAAGTATTATACATTTATACATATATAATATCTCCATAAATAACACATTTCTTTTTGTGCATGCCTTAAAGCATTTACATAAATGTGTCATACTCTGTGTATCTTTATGCAATTTGTTGGTCCTTTCAATATTCATATTTTTCCAAGATGATGTGCATAGTTCTAGTCTATTTGAAATTCTGTTGAATTTCATTTTAATACTATAACAAACTGTATGTATTCATCCTTCTTTTGAGGAAAATTTAGGTTGTTATTATAAATGTATTCATTTTTATTTATTATGATTTTGCTTTTAAAAACATTGCCTTGGTGCACATTCTATACATGTTGTGTTAGTTTCTGGGGCTGCTGCCACAAATTGCCACAAACTGGTTAGCTTACAGCAACGGAAACGCATTCTCTGCAGTCGTGGAGGTCAGAAGTGGGAAGTCCAGGCGTGGCAGGGCCAGGTGTTCCTGGGCATGTGTCCACACTGTTCCGTGGCCACATGGCCTCTCCTCTCCTCCCCTCCCTCTGTGTCTCCAGTCTCTCACAAGGACACTAATCACTGGATTTTGGTCCCAGCTGGGGAATCCACAGTGATCTCATCTTGGAGATCCTTAACTTAATTAAATCAGCAAAGACCCGTTTTCCAAATAGTTTACATTCACAGGATCCAGGTGGATGCATGGACTGGGTGACAATATGTACCTGTGAGTGCTCCCTTTGGGGCATCTCCATCCTAGGAAGTGCCATTGCCTCTGCTGGTGCAGCTGTCCCAGCTGTGCTGCTGATGTTCCCACCACCACCCACCACGGGGCATGGGGCTTCCCTCTGGGCCCCAGCCCTACACACACTTCCCAGCGGATCCGTAGCTTTTTTCAATCTACAGGATAAGAAATGGTAACTCACTATGTTCTTACTTTGTACCTCCTGATTCCTAGTCAATTTGATCAATTTTTGTATATTGGCCATGGAGATTACCTCTTCTATAGATTAATTGCACACTTTGCCCAGTGCAAAGTACAAATATTGTGCTATTTGTCTTTTTATTGCTTTTTAGATCTTTATATAGTCTGGATCTCAAATCTCTGATTTATATGTATAAATGTCCTCCAGTCTGTGGGTTATATTTTTATTTTTTAAGTGTGTATTGATATGTCTTTTTAGTGTAGTTGAATAGGTCTACAGCTTCCCTTTACCGTTGTGCCTTGTTTATGGAATTCCTCCATACCCCAAATAATATAGATATTCTCTTTTATTTTATTTTGAAACCATTAAATTTTGCTTTTAATATTTAGGTTTCAATACATTGAAATTTTATGTGTATTATGTGATATAATCTAATTTTATTTCATTTTAATATGAGTGACTAGTTCTGGAATAATTTATTAATCTACCATGTCACACTGTCATGTATTTTTAAATGAATATTATTTATTTATTTTTTTGCTTCTGTCATGATGGTTTCATTTTTAATTGTATCATGGCTTATTCAATAAACTGTTTTGTATATTTTTAAAATATTAGGTTCCTACCTCACATTCTATACCAATATAAGTTTGAGGTGGGTAAAATATTTAACGTAAAATAAAAGCTCTGGAAGAAAATATAGAAATATAGCTGCATAATTTTTTTTAATGAAAGTCTTTGTTCATTATAATAGGTAGAAATAAAACAGTAGAGAGCCCAGAGAGATGTTGCTATATAAAGATGGGTGCTGAAAATTATAAATAAAATTTTAAAACAGAAAGCTGAGGCGTAGACTTGCAATATAATTGAAATTATAGTCAGAAGGAGTATGACATCAGAAAAATAGGCAAAGAGCATGAACAGAAAGTATGCAAAACAGGAAGTGTGAACAAAAGAAGAGTCTCTAGTACTCAGATAATTTCAAATAAAGATAGATCACCCCGCCTTTGTCTTTATGGTATGCCTGCTGTGCCTCCGTCAGCCTCCCCAGGAGCACTGGGGATGTTTTTTATGGTAATACCCAGTGGTTCCAAACACGAATAATTTTTTGGAAAGTGTTTTGATAATGTAATACGAACTTTTAAAAAATTCCAACTCTAAGGATTCTATCCTAAGATAATCACCATCCAAAGGCAGCACCTGTAATAGCTAAAAGTGAAACAGTCTATGTGTTCAGCAAAAGGAATAATTCGGAGCAGACACTAAAATGCCAACAGAAGTACTGGTGGGTGTTAACAGTGGGGTGCCCTTTTCTTCAGTATTTGCAAACGTATACTTTTCCCTTTATTTTTTAATGTACTATGCCATAATTCCTGTTCGCTTAAAAATATAGAAATTTTGTTGTCATCCTTGGGGCTTTTTGCACCATGAAATTGAAAACTATTTTTTCTATAAGTTCTGGTTCTTTTGTGATTTGATTTTTGACATTTTATATCTTTCATGAATTTGGAGATCGTCCCCATGTACCGTGAAGGTGTGGACGCGTCTCTATTTTTTCCCCCATAGACCACTGTTGAACAGCACCTCATTTCAGCCTTGGCTTGAGGTGCTGTCTTTATCATGTACTGATTCTTTTATATATTTGGATCAATTTTTGAATTTTCTATTTTGTAAAACTGCTTTTCCTGCCTGTATTTGCGTTCACTACAAAACAGTAATTATCGAGGCCTTATAATATGTCACAGTTTCCGGCAGAATTGGTCCCTTCCTTACTCTCTTTTTACGTATTTTTTCCTAGTTCTTGCTTATTTTTCCATTCGAACCTGAGAATTACTTTAGTTAGTTAAGAGAAACTGGTAAGACTTAGAAGATGAGTTTGATTTCTTTAAGGGAAAAAAGGTAGAAAAAACCATCATATGCAAACTCCCTGTCAGCTGGGAATCAATATTTGTGACTCATATTCCAGAAAAAAAGGTTAATTTCCTTAATACATGAATCAATAAGAAAGAGAGAATCACGCCTACAAATGGACCAGAAAAAGAAACACGTTAGACAGAATGGAAAGAGTCAACGAGTCACCGGACAACAGCAAATTTAAAGTCCACCGAGAGCTTCTGGCCGTGACGAAGAAACTGGTGTCGGAATTGCCACTTTCGGTCACAGCCGGAAACCTGGACGACATGCGTGGAGTGACACTGCCCCGCGCGAGACGTGTCCGAGCCCCTGGAGAGGAGCGGCGGGAGCTGCGCTGTCACCAGGACGGGGAGGGTCCAGAGATGTGCGGAGGGTCCCCTCGCGTCTCCGGACAGACGTGAGCTCCGTGTGCACAGGGCGACTTTCAGGGCAGCCGAGAGGGGCGCAAGTCCCGGGCCGCACAGGGCGGGGGACAGCAGCTCCGAGCAGAGCGCAGAGTCCGCTCCACACCCGGGGCGACGAGGAGGAGCAGCCGGCGGGGGGGGGGGGGGGGGGGGGGGGCACAGCCCGGGAGGCCACGCCCCGGAGGGACACACACTGGAGGGACACACCCCAGAGGCCACGCCCCGGAGGGTCACACCCCAGGGGGTCACACCCCAGCAGGGTGGCCGCAGAAGTCCCAGGGCTGCTCCACACACGGGCACGAGTTGGAGAAGGTCAACCCAGCGGCTGCCAGCACAGGTACCGCCACCGCCCGGAGGGGACAGCGACAGCTAGTGCTGCACATGTGACAACGTCCACCTTGCCAGAAATCAGTTGAAAACAGACCCCAAACGATACGCGTACCAGGCAGGATTAAAACGCCTACTTTAAATACTAGGGGACATCAAACAGTTCATGGAAAGATTCGTGTTTTAGTTCTGTTTTTCCACGAACTTTTCGAAGCGTCCTTGTACGTTCCAGGACTGAAAAGAACATAAACATCGTGAGGACAGAAATGGGAGGTACGAAAAACAGCCAAATGCAACATTCAGAGCTGAAAACGTGGTATTTGAAGTGAAAAGTCCGTCTGATGGTCTGAATAGCAGACCTGGAGCCACAGTGGACTTAAGGACACAGCTGTCGAAAATACCCAAAAGGAAGCAGAGAGAGAAAAGAGGCTGCGGAAAAACCAGCAGACCTCAGTAACATGTGCGGGGGGGGGGGGAAATAATGTAACATGCATGAAATTTGAGCACCAAAATTGGGAAGAAAAGTTTAAATGTTTTTTTAAAATATGCCCCTAAAATTTCAACAGACACAATTAGGGAAATGATAAGGCAAACCACAGACTAGGAAAAACGTCCTGAAAATATGCTGAATATACTGAAGATGGAGATGCATCTCTGATGTGTAAGGATCTTTGACAACAGCGACAAAAACACAAAGCACTTTCTAAAATGGGCAAAAGACGTGAACAGGCACTTACCACATGATACAGAAATAAGCCCAGAAAAAAGTGTTCAACGTCAGGAGTCATCTGGGAAACAAAAACTGAATCCATAACAAAATGCCACCCTGCACCCACTGTAATGACTAAAGATCAAACACCTGGCCATACCCAGTGTTGGTGAGGAAAGGGAGTGACCAGGACTCTCGGTGTATGTTGCTTTGTGTTGCTTCACCCCCCCACGGATTTGTCACCCCACTTCCCCTGGGTGACAGAGATGCAAAGGATTACTCAAAGCCCATCTCTTTCGAGCAGTGAGAAGCCCCGACCCGGTTAACTTCCCCAGAACCCTCCAGCGAGAGGCATCCCTTCCTTGGGAAATTAACCCCAAATTTGGGTTCTCTTCCTGCATTTATTTTCCAGACCAGGAAGTTACAGGAAGAGAACATAGGTGGCATTATAGTTTAACAATATAGGCTGGTAACACTCAGTGAAACAAGTCGGATGACATTCCAGTAAGGCAATTAAGTGATCTTACAGCAATGTCTCAGTATCTTTACATAACAATCGGTAACTAGTCTGTCCTTGAGCCAGCAACCTTGCTGTGCCACAATTCTTATTTTGCACCAGAGACTTATAGCCTGAGGAGAATTTCCAGTCCTCCGCAAGGTCAATATTTGAAACTGCAAGGCTTTGGAAAACCAGGCCCTGAGAAGTACATTTGCTTTTTAGTATATTCCACAGGTGTAGATGGAACAATCACTTTAGTGAACTCTTCTGTGGCTTCTTACATCATTAAACGTGTGTACCATATGAAGGCAATTCCTGTCCTAGGTATTTACCCAAGTGAAATAAAATGTTTGTCCACAAATGGCTTAAACATGAATATTCACAGCAGTTTTATTTGTAATAGCCTAAAACTGGGAAAAACCCCACTGTTGGTCAACAAGTGAGCGGAAGAGCGTGAACCCTGCCAGGCAGCAGAAAGAGCCCAGCTTCGGTCCCTGTGGCAACATGAGTGGATCTCACTCATTTGGTGGTGAGTGAAATAAGCTGGGCAGAAAAGAATACACAATGTTTACTTGTATTTACATGAAATTCTGGCACAGGCAAAACTCACATATGGTGACCCAAGGCTGGGTCAGGGTCGACTCCCTGGTCACAAAGGGCAGGGACAGAATGTGTAAGAGATGGAAACATGGTAGGGGGTCTACACATTGTCCAAGCCCACTGAGCCAAACCTATGCAATAGGTGAATTTTATTTTGTAAATTATATCTCATAACTTGATTTTAAAGGCCTTCATGGAGAGCCAATATTTTAACTATTCTGAAATAAAATTGAGTAAAAATGCACTGTTCAAAACATACTAATAGTGTGATGCAATGCAATTTAAAACAGGAGAAAAGGACACACAGCCCCCCACACACATTTCACTTTGCTTGCATAAAATGTACATGAAATAGATTTCTCTAGGCAAACCAATACCATTGACGATTTGTGGGATCAATTTTCCCATGGCTTGATTCTTGCTAATTCTCCTGTGTTGGAACACAACAACACTGATTTCTTTTTAAGAAAACAGAATTCCGATATGACTGTAATTCGGTTTCCACTTTTAAAATAAATCACATATTTCAAACATACCAGGCACCAGAATGCATCACATTATTTTATTAGGAATATCTGTATTTTGCTAAAATTAAAAAAAAAAAAATTAAAAGGCTCTTTTCCCTACGCTGTCTGGTCAATTGGTCCAAGTCAGGCTTCCCTCGGCGCACCTTCATCTGCATTCTGTAGGTCACACGAGTGGAGCAGTAGAATGCCACTAACCTTGGATCCCGCAGCCCTACAGTCACGCGTGTGCCTCCCAGCTGCAGACAGCCAGACGGGGGGTCCTCAGCACCAGTGCTCGTGAGGTCCACGGCGAAGCCACTCCACTGCTGTGGCTCTTATGACCCCTTGTCCAGGGACAGGGGATAGCCCATTGTCCCCAGTCTACATCCGAGCTGGAGGTTATGTAAGCTTCGATACCACAAATCAATGCTCACGTGGTTCTATGAATATCCAAGCAACGCTGAGAATGTGGAATGCTGTACAGATGCAGGCATTTGTCACTTGCAGTAATCACTCAATTTCCAAGTCTCCTGGAATCTTACTAGTGGGAAAGTCTATTAAGACAGCCAATTCAAACATTTTTGACAGAATAGTGAAATGTATGAAGTTACTTCAAAAAGTTTGTGGAAAACTAGAATTGAAAGATAATACAAATCTTTCCACAAACTTTTTGAAGTACCGTCATATTAAATTTTATATTGGATATTACGGACAAACTGTAAAACATATTTTTTTGTTAATTTTTAAATTTTTAATCTTTTTGTGTTAGCATTAAGGTGAGTTAATTACAGGGGAGGTTTGGGAAAGTTTGACCAGATTTAAGATCCTTTGGATCCCATGGTTTTATAATTCCTGAGGTTTTGAGAGTTTAAGGTTTTCCAATCTCAGAGTAGATTTGATTTATTAGGAAAATAGAGATAATATAGTGAATAATGAGAGTTTCCAGTTCATTTCCTTTCTCTGGTAGAATATGATTTGTTAATGCTTAACTGTGCACGAGAAAAATGAAATTACAATAAATTTCTAACTTCTATTTAGTAGATTTTTTCATTACTGCATATATATTTTAATCTTTCAGTGAATAACCCTATACCCTCCAATCTGAAATCAGAAGCAAAGAAGGCTGCTAAAATATTGAGAGAATTCACAGAAATAACTTCCGGAAATGGACCTGATAAGATCATTCCCGGTAGGTAAATCAAGTGCTTGCTGTTCATTTCCGAACTTGTTTTGTCTCCTCAATTGCTATTGGCACTCTTTCCATTTCTTTCACTCCAGGCAGTGGACCCCATTAACACCAGCGGGTGCTCAGACCACCCACCTTTTCCCACAGCTGACCCAGAGATGCTCTGAAGCCCCTCAGTGCTCTTCCCGGGTGGTCTCCTAGGTAGGGCAGCTGCAGACCTGCAGCCCACCGGCCGCTCTTTCCTCCCTCTTCTCCCTCTGCCTTGCACAGACTTTGCCCTTGGTGGCACTGGTGCCCGAAACACCACGTATTCCTTTTCCACTTAGACTTCCCCAGACTCACCTGTCCTTTTCATCTCTTTCTGAAAACTCTGCAAGTTAACCTTGCAAACTCACTAGCTAATCTCATAAATAAATTTCAGTTTTGTGTTTTCTCTTTCCACATAAAATATTTACATTCTATAGTGATTTAAGAAGACATTAATAATTCCCAGCACAGCTGTGCATCAGCATCCCCTGGTCATTAAAATACAGTCCCTAAACGCCACTCCAAACCTGCTGAAACAGACTCTCAGTGTAGTGTAGCCAAGAATGCACATTTTTGACACATTTCTCATGTAATTCTTGTGTAGTCAGGCTGACCACCCAAGTGCTGGTCCAGAGGTGAGCCTTTGGGAACCACTACCTGTTCATTACACTGCCAGTTATTTTCAAAGGGAGTTTCATCGAATACTTATCTCATGCAAAGAAGATTCATATGCAAACTAGCTTGGGCAATGTTGCAGACTAATTTCCCTCTTAATTAATCACTGTGCATGACCAGTTTTGTTTTCCTAAGCCAGATTTTAAATGATTTTTTAAATGCCTGTTATTGTTATAACAATACTATATAGGACTGACCGGTGCACTCACTGGCTGAGTGCCGGTCACGGAAAAAAAAAAAAAAAAAACCAATACTAATAATAATATTGATTTTTGTTACATTGGCCTGGCCACTTCTCCCATCTTGAGATGCTTGCTAGAGCCTTGCCATTCCATGTGCATACAGACCAGCAGCTTGGCATCCCTGGGAGCATGTGAGAGGTTTACTCAGACCTCATGAATCATAATCTGCAGTTCTAATACAGTTTTAAAAGATTTAAGGTTTAGAGCTTAAAGAAAATTCAACCAGAAAGGCTGAATTTTCAGAAGCAGTATTCTGAGGCAGGGGTAGAAGACATTTCTCAATACATATGAGTATGTACATGCCTGTCAGGCCAGCCACACATGTTTCCTAATGCTAGAAGGTCCCTAAGTGTGTATCGTCATGCGTGGATTTTGCGCAGCAGAATTCTGTCTTGCCCTCCTCTGCTTCCAGATAAAGGCCCTTGGGCTCCCTTTCAGGAGGAGAAGCTCAGAAAATGACAATCAGTGTACATATTAGCCTTAGTAACTAGAGCTGACCCCCAGGGGTGCAGGTGGATGTGGAGGGGGGCCACAGCTGCCAGGTGGTCAGGCTCCTCTTCCCTGGGGCCTTTCCGGGTGTGGTGGGCAGTGTTCTATTTATACTAAAACATGGGCGATAGATCACGTGATAGAAGATGAAATCTACAACACGTTTAAGACAAGCCCCCTAGACCTTTAAACCCTCTCTGTGGTGTGGGTTTGCCCTCCCCTGATGCTAAGGGCTCTGAGATGTACGTGAGACTTGATTTAGAAAGTAAATCTGCAATCCGCACATTCTGTTATAAATGAAAAGCTAATGGCGAATTATTTAGGGATTATTGGCATTTCAGCATCCCTGAATTTGGGTAGATAATCTGCAAAACCATAGTTGCCCTGTGGAATATGGTCTTTTTAAAACATATGCTTTCGTTATATCTAATATTTCTGAATAGAAGTAATAATAACTCTGAAAGCTTTGAGAACAGGACATGAGGAGTTGAAGAAGATGTTCTGCCAAAGTGTGGCTGTAAAAATAAACCTACATGATATGTAATACAGCTTTCAATCTCATTACGATATATTTATAGCCTTTTAAAATACAAAAGTACGGTACACTTCCTAGACTGCCGTTTAAGAAGCAACTTTATTTTCTGTCTTTGCTTAACCAGGAACAGCTCCACCGTGTTCTGCATATTCACTGCTCCATGCTCCTGGATGAAATGTTTTTCAGAGTCTGTTATTAATTTAAATTTTGAAACAATAGCCTAATTATATTAGAAATTAAGTCTTTTGGGGGGACATCAACAAAACCTTTTTGTGTACAAATGTCTGATTTCACTTTCTTGACAGAATATTTGATGAAAACGATGATCAATTAAATTACTACAAAGTTATATTTTGGGCGTCCCTTGTCAGTGTGAAAGACGCACTGTTGTGTAAATAAATTCACAGAATAGTGAGGCACTGTGTTTAGTGGATACGTATATTAATGACCCTCATTTTATGTAATGAATGTCTCTGAAATGTGGATAAAGGAATATAAATTTAATTATATTTTAGTGTACTAGTAGTTAAGTGGTATTCAAATACTCAAAATTCATTTTATGAAGTTCAAAAACTTTTTAATGTATCAAGATCACTTAGTTTTTCTGTTTTGGAATCTAAGTTTTTATATTAATAAAAGGTGAACTTAGCTGTGTGGTTCAAGATTGAAGTTCTGCCCCATGTGCCTTTTGGTCATTTTTTAAGTTTCTCCTTAATATACTGTATGGATCTTAATTTCTTTGAAAATAGTAACTTTTGTTTTTTAAATTGTGTTATGTCCTAAATGAATTGAAATTGCTAAAATATTTGCCCTGTTACTCAATAAAATCTCATTCAATTGCCTCATTTGTTTTGGCAGTTGTAGAATTTTGGGGTATTTATGATGTTGCATTTAGCATGACAAAAATAACAACATAGAAAAGAGTTGTAGGAGTAGGGAGGCCTCGTGCCATCTGTGGTGTGACTAGGTTTTATGCAGGGCTTGTATGTGCCGTGGAGGTCCCTGGTGAAAACCCTGCAGCCCTGTCTGTGCTGAATCCGCTTGAGGCTCGTCTGTCAGGCCTGAGCAGAAAGCATGCTCACCCACCCGCTGTTTCCATGTTTCCAGCCCACGTCATCGCCAAGGCTAAAGGCCTTGCGGTTCTGTCTGTGGTCAAGGCTGGGTTTCTGGTGACCGCCAGAGGAGGCAGTGGGATCGTCCTGGCACGTCGTCCAGATGGAAGTAAGTTGACATCGGTTCACTAGGGGAGTGGATAATCTTGCTGCTGCTTTTGTCCTGCTTCTAGTTGGAACACGGTTCATAGGGAGGATGACAGGTTCCCCCCTCATCACCTAAAATTCACAGAACACGGGCTGCCCGGGTGCAGGTGCACATTGTGGGACCAGTGAACAGCCAAGGAAACAAGCCGCCACCTCCTCTCCTCCCCCAGAGTCGAGGAAGGGACTTGGGGTGGATCTGACCCTGTTCTGTACACACTTCACTTAAACATGACTGTGTGTGCATTTCTGTTGTCAGCTGTGAACCCTTATCCCTCAGCTGCATGGCATGGCTGTTTTTGTTTGGTTCTTTTATGAAAGTTGATATGAAAATAAGGGGCCATCTGCAAATTTCTCCATTCTGTGTAGGATCCTCAAAACTGTGACATTTGAAGGATTTCCCCCAAGGCAGAATCATATCAGGAGCAGTATAATTTGGTTTTACTTTCTGGAGTAAAATCTATTACTTGATTTTTTAGAGACGAAATCAAAATATATTTGCCATGAATCCCAAGAACCAACATTTATGGTAATATTTAAAACGTATGTAGGTGTGTCACAGCCAATTAAGATTCTTTTTATACCAATTTAACATTTGCTTTTCAGTTACACAAGTGAACACATTATTCTATTAATAGCTGTTTTCCAGCATGGATACTTTAATTTTATTTTGAGAGAGAGCATGTGACATTTACAATGAATCTAGGTGTTTGTGGAACATACAGCCTTTAAACACCAGTTAGATTCACTCTTTCCTGCCCCCGTGTCCCCACAGCAAACAGCTCAGGGCGGGGCCGTGAAAGTGGGAACTGCAGGATCTCTTCTGAGCATCGCCTGGGTGTTTGCCACAAACTTCTCAGCAGGAAAACCAAACAAAACCGAGGCACCTTCCGAGGGGTCCCCCATCAGAGGGACTAGAAATCTGTGAGGAGCTCTCAGTGCTGGGAGAGGCGCTGAGGCCTTAAGGTCCCCCAGCCGCCCCCTGGACAGGGGCTTAGGGCGAAGATCTATCAGCATCAAGCCCTGGGTTCCTCTCAGAAGCCAGGGGGACTTTTCTCATGGCTTCAAAACCTGGATTTCCCTCTCCCGTCTTCCTGAGCAGCAGCCGCTCTCTCTGCTGAGGGTAATTTAAAAGCTGTCCAAATAAGGCACGGCCAGTTCCCCGGGATCCTGGCCAAGACCTGTGGTCTCAACGCAGGGACAGTTCCTAACACAGGGAATGAAAAACAACTTTGGGATTATCACACGCCAGTTTCTGTGATTGAAACTCCTCTAAGCCCGGACGGGTTATTTCTAGATATATTCAAGCAATATCCTATCATCTAGAATGCGTGGTAGTAAAGAAATGATGTTTGGAAAGCTGCTAACCCTTTCAGAAAGTACTTTATCTAGACCTGTTTAACATAACTGTCTCGCTATCAGGAAAAATAAGCATACAGTAATCCTAAAATGTGCCATATCATGGCATATGGAATTATCGCACGTTTGCTTCCAAAGGTTAAGGAATTTATCCTGTTAGAGTTTTAATAATCTTGCATTTGTAGCCTATTTTTTGTGCTTCCACTGGGCAGAAGAGGTGTCAAAGCATTTTTACCCTCAGAAATTTACAATAGAAACATTTTAATGTTGTGTTACCCTTAGGGGTGATCATAATAAACTCTCCTGAATCCTTCTGATCTCTTATATCTGTGATGAAATCCTAAGACCTAGAGCTACAGCTTAATTATTTTATAAAAATTTTGATAGTTGGAATTATTAAATGCTACGTATGATTAGTGGGTAGTTTAATCTTTAACACAAGTTGGTGGAGGAAGTGTAGTCAACAGGGGTTTCTGAGTCCATGAAACTCATAATGAATGCCTAACACCTTTCAAATATCCTTTACTTAAAAAGTTGTGTATGCTTTTTACAGAACATTTTAAAACATAGGGGGAAATAACTCTCTCATTTTTTAAAAAAGAAACCCTATTTCCATTTTAGCATTTTTTCCTTCCCATATTTATCTGTCCAGGAATCCTAATGTTTGAATACTGTATTTTTGCTTGTTTGTTTTTACTAGACTGGTCTGCACCTTCAGCCATTGGGATAGCCGGGCTCGGTGGGGGATTTGAAGTAGGAATTGAGGTGAGTGTGTCGTGCACACACCTGCAGCTGCCCCGTCCTCGGGAAGCACCTGAAAGCCAGCACACGGACACCGAGACTGGCCGGTGTTATCTACCACTGACACCTCCGGAAATTGCTCTCTTTTATTTTTTTGATGAATCTCTACCTATTTTTCTTTCCTTTCCTTTCCTGAGAGTAGAATCTCCTTCACTCACCGTCTTACCTGTTTTCATCCTGGGCGCGTCTTGTAGCAGACACGGCTCAGCCTCTGACAAGCCGCGACTGGCAATGCATGCAGGGCTGCCTGCCTCTGCCCGGGATATTCAGCTCCTTCAAATTCTTTAAGTAAAGATTAACTTCACGTTATTTCAGTTCATGACTTTGCTCCTAATGATTTGGGCATCTGTTAAATGAAGTAAAATTACACACGGGGGTGTACTTGTTTACAGAGGTCTGTTACACAGGGATCATCTTATACACGATATTAATCTTTCATCTGTCGCTTTATTGCTCAGTGACTGGTAAATCAAATCTTCAAATATGCTCAAATCATTTTCTTCTCAAATTTCAGTCAATTTCTTCTGATGCTGTCCTGTTATAAATTTGCTCAAGTTGCCATAGTTTTAAATTCCCTCAGCCTTATTAGGAGGAAATATTTCTGCTGACTCTTCTTCCATCTTTATTTGACCTTTTTTACTAACTTTTGCATAAATCTGTAGTATAAAAATAACATATTTTAGTTTTGCTTGTTATGACTGCATTTTTGTATTACATGCAACCAAATGAAAGCCTTGGAAGGTGCGCCCTCTAGTGGAGAGCATATTTTCATCAGCTCTCGCGGCCGCCCTGCCCTGCCCTGCCCTGCCCTGCAGACTGGCGTCTTCTCTAAACAGGTCATGCCTGCTTGACTGCTCGGTCCACTAATCACAGCCCACCCTTTGCACAACCCTCCAGTTCTTTGTGGGACTGGGAGGCATGCTTTCAGGATCTATTTCAAGTAGAATTTATTTCAACAATGATGAGAGACTCACTAATAATGGCTGCAATATAAATTTCAGTATATTACAGACCAAAAATGAGAGTCTCCATGATTCTCTGGAAATGTTGGATTTTTAGCCATAGGGTACATTGACAGCCTTGAAAAACAAGTACAAGTAAGGTGTAGTTCTATCATCCCGGTTCATGAAATAGAAAGACTTTAAATAAACGTTATAAAATGATACTCTCTATTATTTTCAAAAGGCAGCTTGGAGTAGTGGCTGCACTGTACAAGCAGAGACTGAGTTCAGCTCTTTGCATGCCTGTCCCCACCCTCTGCGTGGGACGCTTCTGCACACCTAGGATTCTTCATCTGTAAAACAGATGAAAATAGCCTTCCCTCTGGGCTTATATTGGTGATTAAATAAATGGATTAATACATAAAGAGCACTTGGAATGCCTTAAACTATCACTTTTTATTGTTAATATCTCACTAATCTTTGTAGTTTGTTTATGCTTGCTTTTTACAGAAACTTAATTGCAAAGCTTGTCTTTGTGGCAGTATAAAATGAACTCTGGAATTTCATTTAAATAATGCATATAAAAGATAATTGAGTTTTATGAAAAGTCTATAGAGACAAGAAGCATTTAGTTCACCCTGCGGAGCTTGTCTGTTTTTTTTTTTTTTTTTTTAATAAAATGATTCAAATAAAACATTACTTAGAACCTACTAGTAGCAGGAACTTCCTTAGGTTCTTCCACGTTTTGTCTCATTTGGTAATAAAAAGGATTTTTCTGCAGGTCAGATGAAAACATCCACTTAAACACTCCAAAAAATTTATAGAACTAATAAATTAAGACATCTTTTAAACATCAGTCTGCATGGCCTTTGCATGTCTTATTGAGATGCAATAAACCTGCCAGGCTTTACAGATGATTTCAATTCATCCTTAAACAGCCTTACGCATGTGGTTACTATCTTTATATCCAATTACAGAGGAGAAAACTGAAGCTTTGAGCAGCTCAATAATTTGCCCAAGGTCACGCAGCATGCAAAAGGAAGCAGTGGAATTCATGCCCAAATTGTTTCGATTTTGAGCCCAAATTCTTAGCCCTGTGCCTTAGGCCTTCAGTTTCCCAGGCGCACTGGGCACACATGTCTCATCCTCGCAGTAGACCAGTCAGGCAGGTCCTGTCGTGCAGATCTTACATATAAAAGGACGAGAGACCCAGAGGCCAGTGACGTGCCCCGGTCACGGGCTGTCGAGAAGAGGGGCTGGGACTGGCGCTGGGCTTCTCTGCCCAGAGGATCTGTTACGTTCCGGCTCTGACCGTGGACTCTGCCACAGTGGCCATGAGCCTGAGAAGCAGATTCTTTGTCCTTACCGCCGTGCCTTGAGCGTTCAGCTGAATTCCATTCCAGTTTTTTCTTTTATTTAGAAAAAAAGTAAGTCATGGTATTAAGCATTAACCGATGGACACTAATTTGCTTCCTGACATTTCAAATTTCTGTGACCGACCTTAAAGTGTCCAGTGCGCGGTTTCCTGGTGGTGGGCTCACGGCCTGGCCAGGAGCACACGTGTGGAAAGTGTCCCCAGTGGTCCCCGTTCTGTGATCTTTGGGTCTGGCTTCTGTGCAGTGTCTCGTTTGAAGAGATCCGAGAGCGGTGGGATGCTTCTCACCTACCTGTGTTTGACGTGCTGCAGTCATCAGTACTGACAGTTCACTGACCCCACGAGACCCGGGAGTCGCCACCTACTACGAGGTTGTTGGGGAGGTTGAAGGGGCGGTGGGTGCACGTGAACCTCACAGGACATGCCTGGCGCCTGGTGGCACTCACAGGGCATCTGCCTGATCACCCTATTTATATTTATTTTTATTTATATTATATTTATATTCTCTCTCTGTCTACACTGAAATTTTGCTACATTTTACATGTAGAATATTTGAGTTTTAATCAACATATATTTTAAATGGTATTTAGTCTTAACTATTTTTAAATACATGGGTTTCTACATTTTAGGTGTCTGATTTGGTAATAATTCTGAATTACGACAGAGCCGTGGAAGCTTTTGCTAAAGGTGGTAACCTGACCCTGGGAGGGAACTTCACCGTGGCCGTCGGGCCCTTGGGAAGGTGAGTCCCGAAAAGCACTTTCAGAATAGATGTTAGGGTAAAGGCTTAGAAACGACATGCTTCTTTTATATTAAGAGGAAAAATTAAAATGAACAAATTTATGATTTACACATACCCCCGAGGATTCGAAATTATTACGAAGAAGAAATTCACAAAACACAGCCAGTGTGACAGACTAGAAAATCTGAAACCAGAGCACACAAGGAGAAATGAAGTGTTTCAGAAACACAAGTCCCTGCATCTGCTGGATTCGAACATAAAATTGACCGAAAGCTTCGAGGGGGCCCAGGCAAGTCAAATTTTATTAACTGATGAAGGGCAACTTTGATGAGGGAAGAAAACACATTTTTTCAGACCAAATCATAAAAATTTGAAATAGGGGGGCCTTGGGCCTCGGCCACGCCCCCGACATGGTGTAACCAGCCCAGCAATGACCACTGAGCTGCAGCAAGAAGG
The DNA here is from genome assembly GCF_027409185.1 of Cynocephalus volans. Lineage (NCBI taxonomy): Eukaryota > Metazoa > Chordata > Mammalia > Dermoptera > Cynocephalidae > Cynocephalus > Cynocephalus volans. The sequence goes on along the minus strand of NC_084473.1, from coordinate 1,014,592 downwards.
GCCCCGGGTTCCCGAGCTGGGGTGGTGGGGGGCGAGGGCTTCAGCCACACCCCCGTGACATCTGCACCCAGCCCGGCAATGACCAAGCCACCGCTGGAAGCCCCCCAGTCTCCCCTGTGGGAATGAGGGGTGCCCCAGGCCTCAGTCCCACCCGTCCTCCTTCCATCCCATTTCCTCCACCTTCCCCCTCTCCCTTCCCTCCCACCTGCTCCACAACAGCATCCTAGAACGTAAAAAAAAATAATATTAATAAAATAAATTTTAAAATAAGTAAATAAATAAAATTTGAAATGGATGTGTTTTACTTGAGCGACACTTACAAAACTTAAAGTGTACTTTCCTATTAGTTAAATACTGTTCTTGGGTTAATGGAGCTGTGTATACCCAGACCATTTATGCAGGTTACACAGTAAAATTACATAAGATGGTTTCTAGGTTCCACGAAAATACTCAGTGTGAAAAGGATCCAAACTATTTACCATTCTGGGGGTGTATTTCCCTGTTTTAGGGGAGGAAGATCCAGGTGGAAAATATCAGCCTTATCTGTGTTCTACGTTATCACATCCTTCTACAGTAATTTTAACTCAAACGAGTCACTTCAAAAAGGTCAAGGAAAGATCCGTATTATGTTTTAATTCTATTTTTTCACGAAGTTTTTGAAACACCCTTATCTGTTCTTCCTCTAGGACACCCTGAAACATCTGGCTTAGGCCAGCAAGAACTAAAACGTGTAAAAACAGTTGAAGTAACTACGGAATAATATAATTATTTTGAGCTAGAATCACAGAGCTATTTGAATTATTATCTTTAGGTTTAGAGGCTCTCATGAAAATCTCCTATTTTGCAGGAATTTGGAAGGCAATGTCGCCCTGAGGAGCTCTGCTGCCGTCTTTACATATTGCAAGTCAAGAGGACTCTTCGCGGGCCTGTCCTTAGAAGGGAGCTGCCTGATTGAAAGGAAAGAGACTAATCGAAAGTGAGTTCAAGCCAAAGTGATTCTCATCGATCTAAAGAAAATATGATGAGAAAACAATACTTCAAAGATTGATGCAGTTTATACAATACATTTGTGTATTTTTTTTAATACAACATGTGGCTTTAAGTGTATGTTTTATGTTTAAAAGTTTAGTATAAAAGTCATATGTACTTAGAGAAAATTAATAATGCATAAAAAAAATTTACAAAGAAAACACATTCTACCCCCTGAAGACTAAGGCTGTTTGCATGTTGCTCCACTGCCTTCTATTGTTTTCTAAGTATAGCTGTGCTGTTTCCTCATGTGTGATTGTGATGGTAGTATGCATTCAATTGTAAATACAGTTTTTTTCACATAGCATTATAATATAGTAATCGGAAACGTAAGTTACTGGCTACGTAATACTCTCTTTGCTGGGTGCATCGTATTAAGTATACTTTTCGAACATTTCTGGAGTAAACACCAGTCGCAACTTGTGGGTTAATCAGAATGTTCCTCATTGTGAGAGGTTTCCTGTTCCTACAGTCTGACTCTGTCTTTCCTCCATATCAAACTGACCAATTTCAATTAAAAATACAGTTTGATTTTTTTCAAAAAAGGGTGTTGGAAGTATCCGAAGAGGTGAAGAGAAACTTCTACCATAAACTGGCATCTGGCTAATTTTTCCAAAGCAGCTCTTACAAATTACAAATCTTACAAATCTTGCAAATTACCACTACATTATGTGTGAAGTCCCAGAAAATGATAAAAAGCTGGGACTGGCTGAAGGACCACTTGTGGACCTGGCAGAAACTCCACTAATCACAACCTGGCAGAGTGACACTGCTGGTGGTTGACGCATGCTTTACCAGTCATGCAGACGCCGCTGCAAGAGACAAAAGCTTATACAGAGCTTACCACGCCTATTCTCCCAAGAATTCAACAGCACGTTTGGTAATATTACTTCTGATTTTATTAATTTGAGAATATCTAAGAATGCTCTTAGAAACTCTTGATTTTAGGCCTTTGGCAGACTTTTCCACTGAAGTTCAACTAAATTCTGGATAAACTAAAACAAATAAACTTCTTAATGAATTGCAGGGCTTCCACACATGTAAGGCAAATCTTTATATAATTTTGATAAAAGTAAACATTTTAAAGAAATTACGAAGCCATATGTGTAGGTACCATTTTTGTAAGAAACTTAAAAAGTAAAAACCTATACAAACGTACGTGCTTGCTGTGTATTTCTATAAGTGTTTTATATAAATGTGTGTATATTTATATATGAGGGTACTTCAAAAAGTTTGTGGAAAAATAGACTTAAAAGATAATATGAATCTTCCTATGAACACTTTGAAGTACCCTTGTATATGTGCATGTGTAAGTATTTGTATGTATATGTGGATGTACTTTTTATATTAATAGAGGAAGGATACATGTCAGAACATTCATGTTAGTTGCTTCTCGAAGTGAGCTTGCAGGGGTAAACTCAATAGCTGAACGTGCAGATATTGACTGTAGCAAGTGTTTAACAAGCGGCACATGTGAAGTGCTGTACACGAGCGATCATGTGTGTATGTGTGTGCTGTGTTTGACTCCAGAAGAGACCTGCGTGCATTACAGAAACACTCTTAATTTTATATTCCTTATTAGATTTTATTGTCAAGATATCCGAGCTTATGACATTTTATTTGGAGATACACCTCAGCCTGCCCAAGCAGAAGATCTTTATGAAATTCTTGATTCCTTTACTGAAAAGTATGAAAAGGAGGGACAAAGAATCAACGCGAGAAAAGCAGCCCGGGAGCAGAGGAAGGCAACTGTAATGGCTGGTTTCTAAGTTTCTCTCAGCAGTCACGGGAGCTTCTTTCCGTAGAATATTCTGTTGTTGATATTAGGTTCTTAATAACCTACTAAGCTTCCTTTGCATTTTCACTTACATAAAGTCCTTGTGAAAATACAACCTTGGCTATTGGTGGCACAGGGTGTCAGGGGTGCGGGGTGAGGTTAAGTTCCAGGTGTAAGAGGATCCCCATCTGCACCTACGTCTCGTCATCCAGGTCAATTGCATGGGCCCGAAGGAGCACATATGAGCCTTTAGGGTGCCTCCTTAGTAAGTGTATGGGATAAAAGTTTCCACATAAGCTCATGAAGTCAAAACATGGCTTTAATATTATGTGCATTTATTTTTGTTCCTCCCAGGCTAAAGAATTACCTCCAAAACCACTGTCGAGACCTCAGCAACCATCTGGATCAGTCCAGCTGAACACAGGCTTTCAAAGTAAATATTATTGTTGCAATTCAAATACAATTATAGTTAAGTAATTATTAAATATTATTAAGAAATCAAGCTGCATTATTAAACGTTCGAGTCAAATATAAAGAACTAATGGGTATTTAAGAAAGAATAAGTGCTCAGCCTTTTCTAAATGTATGACACAAATTCTCATCGCTCTAATTGTGAAAAGTTCTGCTCTCATTTATAAGATGCTTTCTTAAATCTACAAAGAAGTTTATCATTAGAGTTTTCTCATTTATTTTCTTTGTTATTTCTTCCAAAGACTGTTATCCCACTGATTTGAAATGGGAACAAAATAAGCCTCTTTTTTCTTGTATGCCTATAAACTTAAAATTCTGAATATTAATTTTACCATACATTCCTGGGAGCTCAGGATTTTATAAGGTGGTTGTTTAACTAGACAAAACTTAAAAAGCACCAGGTTTTGGTCTTTATCTCTCTTTTTATTATTCATTCCTATGTTAGTCACTCTTGGAATTCGGTTTTTCATGCATAGAGATTACTAGTAAATAGAAATATATTAAATAGGTAATCTTTCATACAATGATCGACTATTACACAAGAGTCACTGTGCTATGGCTTTTGTTAGCACAAAGGTGATTCTAACTCAGGTCGTGCCTTTAAAGAACTCTCAGTACAGGAAGAGAGATGTTAAGAGTAGAAAAATAACTGCTATTACTGGAAGAAAGTATATGATCGGTTCCCGGGGGAGTAGAATAAACATGAAAATTCTTCAGAGGGCAGGGAGCTGGTCTCAGCCTCGTGTTTCATGTGCTGTATCCGTTCTCCCTAATTTTCAGCCCAGGTTCCTTGTATTGATTCTCGGCTCTGCCTTTATCTTGTCTACGTTAGTCCAGCCCAGGAAACAGTCTCAGCAGCAAGACCTGTGGTCTCCCGTAACTCAGTCTGTGCCCCATTCTCTTGGGACACTGCTGTGCTGTCCCACGAGGGTGTTGTACTTCTGAGTCGTGCTCAGGTGTTGATTTGCTCAGACTCTTATTTCCAGTAACAGGATGTGAGCAGTGCGCCCATTTTTGTTTTAGATCTGAGTGATTATATAAAATTAGACTGTGTGTGTTTTACAATATGTAATGTTGCAACATTTCCTAAGAGAATAGATCTCTGTCTTATGCATATCTGAAAATCCTGCATTAATCCTCAATATCATGTCCTTCCAGTGCGGATTAAAACACTACTGTGCCCCATAAGGAACCTCTTTCACCGAGCAGGTGAGAAGCTCGGGAGACATGTTTCTGGTGCACGATCCTCTTAACACACGTTCTCAGACCTGCCACCTCAACGTCACCTTTCCCTCACCAGGTCCCGTGGCTGTGCCAGGCTTAAGGGTTGATTCCCACCAGGGTCTCGTGTTTTCTCCTGAAATCTCTCTTGTGCAGATGGGTGGTGCACTCCCACTTGCACGATGACAAGTGTGTACGGTTTTGCTGGTCACATTTCTGCAGACAGCTTTATTCATGACGCGCTCTGGTGACAACTCTCCTTCTACCTTGACTTGCTCAGTTGCATGACTTGTTGCTGCGTCTCGGTTGGTGTCTTCATATGCACAGTCTTTTCTCATGCAACACACCGTCTCAAGTTCTGCACGCCTGTTCTTAATTCAATGAAAGGAAAATTTCTGATATCTGTTTTTAATCTTGTATTTTAAAACTGACCTGTGCCTGTGTTCTTTATTAACAAACTAAACCTTTATTTTAATTTCTTGACATATCCTCACACATGTATGTAATTTTATATCAGTGTGCGTGTGGCTCACGTGAATGGCTTTTGAGTGCAGTATCGTCTTCTTTTCCTGTTTGGAGTTGCTCCCTTTCTCCCATCCCTCTGGTGTCTAAACATCTATGGCACCTCCTTCTGTCACCGTCCCAGGAGGCCCACGTCCACAGCATGAGGTGTGGACAGAAGCATGAGGTGCAGAGAGAATGCAGAACGTCCTCGCCCTGTTTTCACACAGCCCTGCACACAGGCGTGTGCACACGTCCCTGTGCACGTGCACAGTGCTTTGCTGTCGTCTCACACGACGCTGCCACGCTGCTCTTGCCGGTGGTGTCCGCTCTAATGTTTGTTTTGCTCAAGAACATCTCATACAAATCCCTATCAACTGGTAAATCTCTAATTAACTTTTAAGTGACTAATATTCCGTGGTGCAGATGTACATAGTTCGTCCAGCCACTCTCCAATTCATAGGTATTAACTTCATTTTTATTTTTTTCCATGACAAAAAAATGCCACAGCTAACATCCTTCTAAATTAATGTCTCTACACACTGGCACTTTCATTTTGTTGAGATAACTGCCATGATATGTCAAAGGGTATATTTTTAATTTTTAACAAATTTACTATATTCCTTTTCGAAAGTTTTTACTACTCATCAGCCATTCCCCACATGACACTCTGCACCACACGCACCTGCCACGATTGCGTTCCGCACCATATTCCCCATCACGTACGTTCCCCACCACACTGTCGGCCACATGCACTCCCACCATAACGCTGTCCGTTGTGACTTCCCAGCACGTGCGTGTCCCACCACAGTTCGTGCAGGAGCAGTTTGAAGTGTTTGTGAGTCGAGGCTGGTCATGTCTCTTTGTTAACTGGATTATGTTCATTCCTGTCAATTAGTGAATTTAAACATTTCTTTATACAATTGTTGGCATTTTTAATTTAATTTTGTCTGAAAAGTTTCTTCATTTTATTAGTCCGTTTTTTTCTATTGAGATACTTGTTGGTTACTCAATTTGTGGAAATGCTTGATTGTTAATGGCTTTGTCTGTCATTTGGGTTGCAATATTTTTCTACATTAATCATTTGTCTTTTGATCTTATTTTTCATATATTTCACTATATGAAAGTTTTAATTTTTGTGTAAAAATATTTCTGTCGTCTAGCTTTTAGATTTTGATTTTTTTCGTAATGGTTACGAAGGTCTTACTTTCTACACAAGATTGTATTCAGTCCCGTAGATTTTCCTGCAATATTTTAATTTTTGTAGTTACTGAATACTTATTCTTCAGATACGTTAAGATCATTTTATTAATTCTTCCTCCCTCCCCCAATATGCAATGCTAGTTAAAATAATATTATGTACTTCTGTTCATTCTATGATTTTTGGATACTAATTATAGTAACATTATATGTATAAATTAATTAGTTGGAGATATGTGTCATAATCTCCCCGTTTCATGCTTTCCACTTGTTGAGATATTATTTATGTCTTTCAGTAAGATTTCATAGTTTCTGTGCCTTTCTTGTTAGATTTATTCCTACATACTTTGTGTTTTGGCTTGCTGTGGTGAATGGAATGCACCATCTTATTTCTGTTTCAGAGTGCTCATTTGTATAGTTGAAGAAATCTTAATTTTCATGTATTTTGTTTGTCTTATATCTGGTTACCTACCCAAAATTATTTCTGGTCAGTTTTCTAGAATAGACTCTGTGGAGGTATTGGTTTCCTTCTCTCTGCTCAGCCAATGTTTATCTATCATCTATTTTTATATTTGGAAACTTTTTTCTTACTGAAACATGATTATACATGTTTGTGAGGTACAGAGTTGGGTAGTAACACCTGTCTACAACATGTGGGAGTCGAATCAGGATAATTGGTATGTTCATCATTACACAGGCAAACTTCTTAGGCCAGCGTGCACTGGTGTACACTGGTGTACACCTGTCCTTAGGGTTACACAGAGACCGCGAAAGAGTCCAGAGGCACAGGTGGCTTAAGAGACACAGTTTCCAGATCTCCAGCTCCCGATACATCCCTTCTTAAAGCCAGTCCAGCAGAGAGCACAGCATGCAAGTTGTCCACTTCATCTCGTGCATCTTCGCAATCACTTTTTCTATCTGTTAAGAAGGAAAAAGAATCCCCAAGCCCCGCTGGTTCTTACTATATTGTCCCCACAGTGTAAGAGCAGTGATCTAGTCTGAAATATGGATGTTGATGTTGGTGTGGTTAGTGAATAGTTCTGGTGAGTGGCAAATCCTTTCGTTAATCAGGTGATTTTTGTTCCTTTCCTTTCAACACAACTGAAGACGGACCTCATGAAATTGTCACCTGAATTTATAATGAGAACAGTATTTAATATTATCATTACATATGGATTATTCACAAAATCATGTAGCTATCATCACCAAAGCAAGAAGTTGTACTAGTAATTGTCTTAGTTCTTTTTCTGCTGCTGTAACAGAACACCACAATCTGGGTCATTTATAAAGGGATTTATTTGGCTCACAATTCTGGAGGCTGGGAAGCCAAGATCGAGGGACTGTACCTGGTGAGGGCCTTCTTGCCGCGTTGTAACAGGGCAGAAGGCGTCCGGCGCCAGGAAGCTCGCGTGCTTGAGACAGAGCGGGGGCATCTGGCTGAAGCCGTCCACCTACAGGAATCCACTCCCACATCAACATGTTCAAGAGGGTGGAGCCCTCCTAACCTAATTTGCTCTTAAATGTCCCACCTCTCAACATTATTGCAATGGCAGTTAAGTTTCAACATGAGTTTTGGAGGGGATATTAAAACCATAGCAGTGACGGGCCGAGCCCGTGGCGCAGTTGGTAGAGTGCTGCGCTGGCAGCGCGGCAACGCTCCCGCCGCGGGTTCGGATCCTATATAGGACTGACTGGTGCACTCACTGGCTGAGTGCCGGTCACGAAAAAACGACAAAAAAAGAAAAAAGAAAAAAAAAAAAAAAAAAAAAAAAAAAAAACCATAGCAGTGATATCTTATCTGTAATAATTATCTTATAGATATTGTTTTATCATGTCTTGGTGATGAATAACAGTGTGATTTTTTTTTTTTGGCCTCTATGTTATAGGTACTATAAAATAACTCAGGTACATTGCTGTAAAATACCGTCATCTAGCCCTCTCTAGTTTTTATAAGAATCAGCTTTCTTAACACGTAGATCAGTAAAAAAAAAAAAAAAAAAAAAAAATACCAAACTAGAAAGTGATGTTGAACCTATGACTGTGAGCAGTAAGAAACAGCCATCTGTGTGCATCAAGTAATTTTTAAAAGTCTCATTCATCTACTTACATGCATTTCAAATAAAATTTTACTTTTATGTTTAGTAAGCTGACAAATTCTTCATATATTTAAGATTTTGATCAGTTACCTACTAATAATGATTTTAATGATAACTCAATGTACAAGAAATTATTTAATAGAGATTTATGCTTAAAATTAAAAAATGAATTTCTATAAAAATTTTTGTTATAGAAAATGTTATATAAAAATATAACATTAATACGTGACTATAAAATATTTGAGACAAACATAATGAAATATGATTTGAAGGTTAAAAATGAATACTATATAATTTCTGACTATTAAAAAACAGCTTGTTGATTTTTGTTTTTAATGGATGATAGTGGTTGTCAGATCACTAGGATATGTAGAGTCTTCTATCCGAAAAGGAGAAATGTAATTATTTAAATAATTGCTATGTGAAATATGTTCAAAAGGACACCCCTTACAGCTATTTAAGCTCATATTGAACGATTTTAGGTGTCAATTAGAAATGCACAACAACAATGTACTCAAAAGGCCATGAGTGATCATGTAGGTGCTTCTGTGTCACACAGATACAGATATTTATCCTTGATGGGCATATACTTCATCTCTGTTGCTTATAACAGAATACCCAGAACTGGGCAATTTATGAAGAAATAGAATTCATTTCTTACAGTTCGGAGGCTGGGAAGTCCAAAGTCCAGGGAACATATCTGGTGAGGACCTAGTTCTTGTTGTTAACTCTACAAGGATTCAGGGTGTCACATGGTGAAATGGCAGAAGCAGGGAGCTAAAACTCCTCATGGGCTCTCCTTTTAATGCCTTCAGAACCACACCCACAACCACCATTAAAACATCAATGGATTAATCCATTTACTTGGGCGTGGTTCTCACAATCTAATCACGTCTTCAAGGCCCCACCTCTCAATTATCATAATAGGGTTTCCCACCCTCTTAACAGTGTCACAGTGGGGACCAAGCCTCCAACACGTGAAGCCTTGGGAAGACAGTCCAGTCTGTAATAGTGTGTCTTCTGGGTTTATTCAGGCATACCTCTTGATTTAAAGCATAATGAAATAGTGGTAATTCTAACAATTATAGTGATTTATAGTGATATCTTCCTATCAAGGGCAGGATTTGGCATTTTTGTGTATTTTATATGCTGTGTACTAACACATTTTCTAAATCTCTGCCCCCACCCCATCTTTTTGTAGGTAACAGAAATGAACACAAGCTCTATCCTGAACTTTCCAGCTGTCACGAGAGAGTTGGTAAATAAAAAATCTGCTTGCTAGAAGTGATTCATATCCACCTTATAATCACAAACTTTCTAACTAGTCTGATAGGTTATGAAAATCTCTTTGATTTAGAGGATATCCACATTATTTTGAGATGTACTCCATTTTTAAAAAAAAGCTATGCTTTTGTTCTTTTACTTGCTTTTAACTTGAGATAATAAAAGTAATGGAAAGCACGAAGAACTCCTGTGCTCAGCACGAGATGTGACCACATCTTTGTCTGAGGAGCACGTGGTCTTTTAAACGCTTGTTGTCCAGAAGCTTAACAGGAATAGAATGCCAAAGTTTGTTAATTTTGAATTATAACTTAAAACTTATTGCATTTTCTCTGAGTTTTAGCCTCATTAATTGTATATTTTTAAGGAGTTTTCTTCTTTTATTTTTGATGTTCAAATGTTGTGTTATTATTGGGAACTACGTCATAAAACTTACTAAGATTTCTTATAGTAAAAATAGTTCTTCAACCTGTCTTACTTAAATATTCTTTACACATTTTCCTTGAAAGAATTAGGCAATTATTTACAAATGTGAGGGGGACACAAGTTGAGGGCAAAGGTTAAACTGTCATAAATTACCCTATTTATTTTTTCACATCGTCTACTTTTTCACTAGAGTCACAAAATCATACATTACTGGATTAAGAAACTGTCAGAGAATTAACCATTTCATGTAAATGAAAGATCAAGAAATTAGGTACCCAAATATATTTTTTAAATTTATATCAGATAAATTTTTTAATTTTATGTAGATAAAAACATGTTGAAAATGTCTCATAAGCAGAGTCCCTTGGATGAAAGTCTACCTCTTCCTCATGGATTTGCCAGTAGCACCCCCTCCCCAGCTGTGACAACCACAAATGCCTCTAGACACTGCTCTGGGGACAAAAATGCTCCTGTTGAGAGCCACAGGTCTTTGTGAACTGGCCTCACATGGTGGCCTCATCTGGTGGCCTTGTCAGGTGGTCTCCCCTTGTGGCCTCATCTGGTGACCTCATCTGGCTGATTCACCAGTGATACACACTCCTAAAGGAGACTTAGTCCCCGAAGCTGGAGACACTTCCCCAACACGTGGCCCGGAGAGACGTGGGTGCCAGAATCAGAACCACCAGCCCATCAGTACAGTGTAGTTGACAATAGCAAGGTGTGTACCAGAAGTGAAGGCTGTGTTCTCTGATCTGTGGACCTCTCAAAGGCTGATATTTTCCTCCTGAAACATGTCTGGTGCCAGATGTGCTGTCTGCACCTGGGTCCCATTATGCAGGCTCCATGAGAAAGTGAGCTGGGGTAAGACGGTAAGTCCCAGGGCCCAGCCTCGCTAATTGTGAGCCTCAGGGCAGCTGTCAATCACCAAATGCTGATTGTAATCTAACTCTGTTTCCTGATTTGGGAGAGAAAAATAACCACTATTTGTATTAAACGTGAATATTATAATGGAAATGGCCAATTGCTTCAAAGATGCTTCAGGTTTTTTTAAGCACAGAAATATGCAACTTAAAGGCAGCCATCACGCAGGAGGAAAGGCACCTGTGATGCCCAGTGGTTTTTTTAGCAACTCAGAGGGCTCTGCTTCCCGGCAAGCAGGGTGGCCCCTTTCACAGAAGAACATAGCTCCTTGGCTCACCTGTTTTCCTTTCTTCCTCCTTTTTTTTTAAATGAATTTCTTTGTGGGCATTAAACTTCTCCTTGTAGAAATTATCCTTAATATTTACACTAAAGAGGAACTTTAAGTCATTTGAAGATTTTTGAAAGAAAATAACTAGTAGGGCGTGGTGCGGAATGGCTGGGAACCTTCCTCTCTGAAGGTAGATGCTGTCCCGGAGCCGCGCCTCTGCGAGGCCACCCTCAGCCCCACCTTCACGTGGCTGCGAGCTGTCCCCGAGCTGGGGCCCCGAGCTATCCCGCTCTGCTCCCCAGGGCTGGAAGGATCGGCCTGACTGAGGGGTCGTGCAGGCACAGTCGCAGCACACCCGGCCACGTTCCTCAGCAGCTCTCCCAGCAGAGCCCGGCCTCTCCTGAGCTCCAGGCTGGGCTGGGGAAGGGAGGAACGTGGGACGTCGGCCTGCTCGAGCCCAGCAGCAGCTGCCACGCTCCCTGCGGAGCCTGAGCCCTGCCACCCTGCCCTCTGCCCTCCGGCCCATTCCTGGTGTGTTCACGTCTCATCAGCAGCAGAATGTGGGGCTGACTTGCACCAGCTCCGTGACCCTCTTTGCTCTCTCATTTAGTTCATCGTATCTTTCTCCTCCTGACTGTTCTTCATGAGATATATTCCTAAAGTGTCCATGATCAACTAGTTATCAGGGATTAGCCAGGATCATCGATAGCAGACATTCCTACTACTGTAGAGTCTGGATAACCGAGTGGTGCTGGAAAATATTCCGATCCTCCTCGAGAGACTTGCCTAATAAGCATAAAGTGCTCCGACAAATCCAAGTTGAGTCTGTCGAACATGATGGAATATTTGTGTGGTTGCTCAAGATCTTGGGGTTTGGTGTCAGTACTGATTAAGAGTGCCCGGAGACAAACTTCCCACAGCCACCTGTCCCGCCCTCCACGGAGGGCTCTCCAACCTTGGGCAAATTACCTGATGTCCCCAAGCCCCAGCTCACACGTGTGAGGTAGGGAAGGCCGGAGCCGTGTCCTCGGGTGCGAGGATTAGGTGGAGCACATGAAAGTGGCTGCCGTAGAGCCCGGCCAGTAGACGGGGCTGCTGTCACATAGCTATAGAAAGAACTGTAGCACCATCTTGTGTGAGCTGCAAATTCAGTGTTTTAGTCAATGCAGTTTAATTAAAGTGTTGACTATTTTTAATTCTTACCGACAGGCAAGTTCAATTTTTAAAAATTATCTTTATTATAGTATATGGGTTCAAAAAGGAACTGGTTTACAATTTCCATGCTGATGCTTTCTGTGTATCTGTACTTAAATGCATGTAACAGCATCCAATTGCCTGATTTATGCACAAAATTATATGAAGCATAGAAGGGTCAAACTCCACGTAGTTGAGTACGCTCAATTCTCAAAGTATTTTTTTCCTATTACAATACATTAAGTTACACACATTGTCTAGCAATACTTGTTAAACATATGTAGATATGCAGCCCAATGTGCTAATTTGCATTTCATCTGATATTGAGAGATTGGATCAATTAAGCACAGATATAAATACAGCCATGAAGCCCAGTGAGAAAAAATGTCTTCTGGTGAAACAGCAAAACATACTCAAGCTGGAATCCTCAAGACCAATGACTAAAGAGCACAGCGTTTAAATTAAACCTTTTCTGATATAATCATGGGCATAAATGTCAGCTTTTCTCTAACATCTATCGTTCATGGAAGCCATCACAAACGTCTGGCTTCTATAACTAAGTGCCAAAATGAAACACCATAGACTGGGTGGTTTATGAACATAGAAATTTACCTCCCACCTTCTAGAGGCTGGGAAGTCCCAGGATCACGGTGCTGGAAATTCAGTGTCTGGTGAGGTCTTGATTCCTGGTTCACAGATGCACCTCCTTGCTGTGCCCTCACTTGGTGGACAGGGCCACTGAGCTCCCTCAGGCCTCTTCTGCACATACAGATCCCGTCCATGGGGGCCCCACTTCCTAACACCATCACCTTGCAGGTTAGGATTTCCACATACAGTTTTGGGAGGGAAACAATCATTCAGACCAATAGTAATGACTATTGTATTAAAATGGAAAAATGTAAATAATATTATCTTAAAGATTATTCAAAATTCAAACAGTCATAACCACAAACATTTGCTAAATACACAGGTACATAATAATGATCAGTTCTGACTTATGTGGATTTGGGAAGTTATTGCTAAACATTTGCTCTTTTCAAAGGAGGAATATATAAGTTTAATAAGGTGATGAAAGTCATACAGTGTGTCTGATGTGGGTCCTGCCTACCTCCAGGCATCAGAATGACAAGCCCGGAGTAGTTCATTTATATCTTACCTACAGGGGCTCCCAATTTCCCCCCCAAAACATGAATAATTTAAATATTTTTTTTCTTGCTATAGGCAATTCAAATCCACCTGTGGAAGTGACAGCTCTATATTCCTTTGAAGGACAACAGCCCGGGGACTTGAGTTTTCAAGCTGGAGACAGAATCATAGTCATATCCAAAACAGATTCGCAGTTCGATTGGTGGGAAGGGACACTTCGAGGCCAAACTGGCATTTTTCCAGCCAACTATGTTACCATGAATTGAAGATTATTTTATTTTCTTCCATGAAAATTTTTTTTAAATTTTTCTACAGATAGGGCTAACTATCCAGTTAAGCAATGTTTACAAATTTAAAAACACTTTTGTTCTACAGACTATTTGGCTAGTATGTAAAAGATTTGTGTTTTCTATATCTAGTTAATTTACATATCCTTAAATACTTTGTACTGATTTTATCACATATTCTACTTAATAGTTAATATCCTACAGTTTATATGATTGTAATACTTTTGTGTTCATTTTCAAACATCACTAAACAGCGACCTGGCCATGTATATGGTAACAGTTTCCTTAAATTTGAGAATCTTGGAGCAGAGCCTCAAATGTCAATTCATCCATTTCTACTTGCAAAGTGACTAGAAAAATAAATCAGCTTAAGTAGGGTATTACGTAACACTTAGAGTTGTACGTATTATCTAGAATATGAATTCTTAAAAACTATCTTTACATCTTCAAACATTGTATGCATACATTTACAGTAGAAACACGCAATTACAGAAAACGTTTGGCTACTATGCCTTATAAAAAGATGCTGTCTATTTCTTCTTTATGGGGCTATGTTTCTTCATTTCAAGCAGTAGATCAATTTATGGTGACATGGTTGAGTTTTCCCGAAATAAATGTTTTTTAAAATCTTTGTGTTTCCTATTTTCTTTTGGTAAGGTAGGCAGGGGCCCCATCGTTCATCTGCAGGTTACAAACCACCTCCGCTTTCAGGCAGCAAAACCCTTCCCTGAACTCCAGGCTCACCTCCAGCGGTGCACGTGGCAAGTCTGTGCGATGCTCTGCATGTGGCGGCATCTCAGACCTAACTTGCCCAAAACCAAACTCTCGCTCACCTCTCCTCTGAGCCTGCCCCTCCCGCAAACCCACTTCAGATTATATCTTTTTAAAACACTATAGTCCAATCTCACTTATGAATATTGTTACAAAAATCCTAGTAACACACTGATGTGATATGTTAAAGCCACTAAAAATGTTAAATACCTAAAAATAAAACAGAACCTTTTTAAAGACTTTGTGAGGAAAACACTCCTGAAAGATGCAGGACTTAAACAAATGGACTAGCATAAAGGATTCTGGACAAGAAACCTCCCCGAGACGTCAAGCTTCCTTAGGTTAATCAATTTTTGTTTTCTCTGAAAAATAAAACAACAAGGGTGACTAGCCCTACTGGGAACTAAAACACACTCTAAGGCTTCAGTACGTTGTGCAGGGTGGGCGTTTCTCCTGTTATGGGTGAAGACGAGCATTTTTCTGTTTGGGAATCATTTTGTATAACTGTGTATGTGACCTGTCTATTTTGCCCATTGTTATAGTTTTTATTTCTTCACGACTTTTTGAATTCCTTATATAGTAGAGGATAATCACCTTTTTCTGTAATGTAAGTTACAAATATTTCCTCCTAGTTGTTGCTGTCTTTTGAGTTTTTCCACACTGTTTTATGCTATCAGAAAAAGCAAAACAAAACAAAAACCTTTGTTTTTATGTAGTTGAATTTATGGGACTTTTCCAGCTTCCAGGTTATAAGGAAATGTACCCTTCTAAAGTATTCTGGTCCTCGTGTGGAACCCCTTCTACACTGGCACTCCAGTGTGTTGGGAGCGCACTCGGGTGTCCCTTCCTGCTCTCGGTGGACAGCCCACTGGCCGGGCCTTCGCCCCGTCTTACTTTCCCACGTTGTCCAGTCTCTCCTGGACGTCCTGTTGTCCGCGTGTTTGCCACACCACATGGACTGAATTCTAAGGCTTTGTGGCAAGCTTTAAAATGTGGCAGGACTAGTATTCCTCTCACTTGTTTCTTTGAGGAAATTTCCTGCTGTACTTTTTGTTTATTTTCACTTGGAAACTTTAGAATCAATTTGACTATCTCCAGAAACAGTAACTAATATTTCCTACTGGGATTGTGTTAAATTCACGTATTACCATGAAAGAAAACTGGCTTGCTCACAACCTCAGCTGTGCAAAGCAAGAACGGGATGTCTATTTGTTCAAGTCCAATTAGGAGTGTTATAAAGCTTTGTCACACGTAAAATGTGCACACTTTTTGTTAAGTGTGCAACTTGGTACTTTATCATTCTCGTGGACTATTGAAATGTGACGTCTACCAATTTTAAATGTATCATTCCACCCCTGCGCATTTGCTCACGCGTGCACACACGCACACACACGTGCACACACACACACACGTGCACACACGCACACACACATGTGCACACATGCACACAAACACCATTCACGGAAGTTCCTTGGGGGAAGGACAAATTCTTGTTCAACGCGGTGCTTCTGGTGCCTGGCAAAATGCTGTTATTGAATGAATTTCAGTTTATCAGTTGAGGAAAAAATAGAGACAAGAAATAGGAAAATTAAGCAGTTTGCCAAGGGTTGCACACTCATAAAAATAAGAACTAGAACTTAAAACACATTCTTCTGAGTCTATAAAAATGTTCTGTATTTAATGGAATTAAATCCTCCAGCCATTATTCACATATGTTAACACGTTTGTTTTACATTTTAGATTAATAGTCAACTTCTGTGAAAAACATAAACTTTTTTCTTCATCCAAAATGCTAATTGATATGTTCCTTCAATATCTACAGTTCAGAACTTTATCAAGGGTTTCAATTAGAATTAGAAATGCTTTAGAAAACAACCGGGGGCACTAAACACCTTTCAAAATTTGTCTTTTGCCACATATAGCACAGAACACACATTTCCTACGTGCTCTTTCTTCCATCTCAGGATTCGCAGTTTCCTGCCTGTTCAATTACTGAATCAATTAAGGCCCTGAGCTGTGGAGACTCAGCAGCGCTGCTCTCAGTCGGAGCCACCGGCTTACGAAGATGGTAGTAAAATGTTGACAACTCCTCAAATGTCTCTGGTGTCACCAGGCCACTTCCTTTTGCAGGTCTGTCTTAATTTTGTTTGAATGTGGTTTCACCACACTGCTCCTGGGAAAGTTAAAAGGAGACCTCAGGGATCTCCAACAAAGACTGATGTCACCTCTCCCAGGGTGGCGGAGACGCAAAGGATTACTCAAAGCCCATTTCTCCAGAGCAGTGAGAGGCCCAGCAGGGGTTATTTCCTAGGAATTCTCTCTTGAAGGATTTGCAAGGAAGGGGTTAATTCCAGGCAAATCCTTCAAGAGAGAATTCCTAGGAAATAACCCCTTCTGGGCCTCTCACTGCTCTGGAGAAATGGGCTTTGAGTAATGGCTTTGAGTCTCTGTCACCCTGGGAGAGGTGACAAGTGGTGCCCCGTGTGAGGAATTTATGCCTCCACGGATCAGAGACCGACCTGCCAAGCCTTGGAGAGGAAAAGGACATCCGATGTTTATAGTGACGCATCCCAGCAAGGGAAGTCCCGGCCAGGGAATCACCGGCGGCTTTCAATTAGTGTCGCATCTGCAGCAGGTCAGGTTAGGTCTTTTCAGCCCAAAGGTTTTGTTTCTCTTTCTTTCACTTTTAAAATATGGAACTCCCTTATCCAAAGAGGAGACTCAACCTAAACTACAGCTCCGATGTCTCCTTAAAGCAGCCGGCTCTGAAGTAGCTAAACGGCAGCTTGTAGAACTGTTAGTGGTTGTTACACAACCGTGTCCTTGGTATCCCAAGGAAGGGACACTTGATACTGAGGATTGGGAGCGAATTGGTCGCTGTTTAAAAAATGCAATAGGTCCCGTTAAGGCTTCTCATTTAATGGTTTGGAACTTACGTCATTTTGCTTTAAGATCTTTCCAGGACCCTAACAAAGAACAAAAACGTGTCTATGTCACTGAAGAGGAGGAAAAAGAGCCCTCGGGTCCTGCGCCACCCCTGCCTTTAGAGGTGAACCGTTCATCTGCTCCCTTGATGGATCCCGTCTTAAAGAAGGACACAGCCTGGGAATTGACACCGGTCATCTCTTTCCTGTCGTAAGAACTGGGACTCAGCCCAGACATGGAAACCTCCCGTTCTCCTTGTTTGATAGATTTAAAAACAGCATCACAGAACATGGCTTACGTAGGTAGCACTTTTACTAAGGGACGCTTGGAATCCGCTGCCAACGGGTATAATGTGGCCCCTCGGGATTGGAAAACACTTGGAAAAGCTGTTTTAACAATTGTTCGATATACTGTGTGGCTATAAGAATTTCGGGAGGCCTTACGTGCTACTGTTTGAGAAAATATGCAGAACAATGTTCAAATTGACATGAGCATGTTGTTTGGGGAAGGAGATTTTATAACGCCTCAGGCAGAGGCTTTACCTCCTCAGCAAGTGCTCGACCAGACACCTCTGCGGCCGTAAAGCCTTGGAACAGAATTCCTGACACAAACACTCCCACTAAATCTTTCCCTGCTATTAGACAGGGTCCCACTGAGCCTTATCTAGATTTTATTAGTCATCTTCAAGACATAACTAGACAAATTGACAATGCTCAGGCAGCCCAGGTACTTTCACTACAATTGGCTTTTGACAATGCTAATGAAGACTGTCAAAAGGTCCTTCTCCCCATAAAAAATAAAAATCCCACTCATGCTGCTGTGGTCAGAGCCCGCCAGAATGTGGGCACTGAAACTCATAGAGCCCAAGTTCTCGCTGCGGCTCTCCAACCTAACATGTTTTAAATGTGGAAAGGAAGGTCATTTTCAAAAGGATGGCAAACAAGAGAAAATAAAACAAACCAGAGCAAAACGAAAATGTCCTAACTGTAAAACAGGGTTTCATTGGTCAAATGACTGCAGATCTAAATTCTACATAGAAGGCAATGCCCTTTCGGGAAATGCGCAACGGGGTGCCAACTCCCACACCCCCAAAACAAGGGGAGTCAAATTCTCAATGCTCAGGCTCTGACCTGGACAATTTCCTGCCCCCAGACTTCGAATAAATGATCAAACGATTGTCAATTTGACCTTAACAGAAGATGTTATTTTAGATAAAGCAGGACAAGTCAGGTTAGGCTATACCTTAAACTACAGGGCTTTGGCCATGCTAAGACTAAGGACTGTGGTCCTACTACGCTTTAAGTTGGGCTCTGTGAAATACATGTGCTTATAAGTGTTAGTATCCTCCACAGACTGGACCCACCAACCAGCTGGACAGGAGAGAGAGACGCCGGGCGGTCGGGAGGGTGGCCCGGGGCACCCGCTCTCCTGACAGAGTCACATCGCGCCACCTGAAATGGGGCAGATTTAAACTAACTGTAACAGAGAACGTTTGTTAGGTGGACACTCTCCCCAGAAGCGTGCATACTGGCCTTGAGTCAGGTCCCCACTGACTTTTTGCAAGATATTGTCAGCAGATGGTGCTGGGCTCCGGAGCAGGTTGTCCTACTGTGCATTCTGCTTGGCTACTTACCCCCCATACCCGCGGCCAGAGTCACTGCCTGTCTGGTCTGTGCCGCGTCATCTGTAAAATACGTACCTCACAGGATGACGGGGGGACCGCATGAGGAGAGAGGGCAAACCTCACCTGCGTAAGTGTCCGACAAGCGTCATCTCCTTGTTCTTCCTTGAAGCAGCACAAACATTTTCACCCAAACTCGTAAGATACGGGGTGCGTAACCTTGTCTATGAAAAGGCAATGCAGACATTCTTTTAGCTAAATTTAAAACTGACTACATAATCCTTATGTTGCATAACAGAAAGCCTTGCACTCATGCACAGAAGGCAGTCCCTTAACAAAAGCCACCCTTACGTTCCAGAACTCCCCCGCAACCACCTCTGTCCTAAATTAATAACCGCAGTGTCGTCTACTGTGGCTATAGCAAGTCATTTCCTGGTTAAAAAAGAAAAATAAATAAATTATGCAGCACTACAAAGAAAATGCAGTCTATCCATTAAAATAAAATAAAATTGCTAACAAATATACCACACTAAAGCAAGATGTTAAAAAAGGGGGAACTTTGGGGGATGAAGAAAGACATGAGAACTCTACTTTCAGCTCAGTTTTCCTGTAAATCTAAAACTCAAAGAAATAGTCTATTAATTGTAAAAAATGAAGTGAAATAGTTTGATCTTATCACTTAATCACAGATAAATGAAGTTATAAAGGTTAAAGAAAAATTAGTTTCTGTTTTTTATATGGCAACATTGACCCTTGGTCTCAAGCCACTGTATTTATGTCACGTAATTTAAGCTTTTCAAGAAAACCAGAAGTAACAGGCTGAGAATATTCCGAGGGTGACTGGGACAGCTGCCTGTGCTTACTCTCTGGTACAGACCGGGCTATTTCTTACCTTTCTCATAGGCGAGAGCTCCTGGGAGCATACAAACAAAAGCCCAGATGTTGGGAAAATGTCCAATTTTATGTGAACTTCGATTGATCACTGAACTTCTGAACCTCAGTAAATTTTTATCATATGGATTTAGAAAGATTTGGGGCAGATTAAATGAACTAATGACATGAAAAGTCTTGCTGCTCAAGGTGAGCAGGAGCAGGGACGGAGCTGGAAGCCCCTGGTGTTTGCTCCTGGTGCTTTCGGTCCCTGCTCATCCACGCACATGGTGACTCCACAACAGCCTGTTCACTGTCCAGAGGTTCAACCCTTTTGAGCTTTGCAACAAATATAATGTTGGGCCCAAGGCAGGGAGTCTTTGGAACACTTTGAAAGGCTGGTTCTCACAAGGATAGGGAAGATGGAAAAGGCCATAAGGGTCTATTTTTTAATTTCACACATATTCAGAGAACTTTCCACTGGAAGTTTCCATACGAGCCATGATCAACTGATTACTAAATTGTGGCTGGGAGAACTGCTCCCTAGCAAATGCAGAAGAGTGGTTTTGGTCATTACCGTGAATGACAGGAGTCATTTAGTGGGCACAATCCAGTCTTCTTGAATGATGCAGTAAACACCAGCCCTGAAGAGACAGAGTGTAGCTTCGTAAAGAACGCAAGCCCGGACCCAGGCTCCACCGCTGCATGATCCCAAGCAATTTACTTAGCCTCTCTATGAGGGTAATTTTAAAGTTTGTGAAGACATTGCATTAAAACATAATACGAGTCTTTCATGAACTTCTTAAAGACCCCTTGTCCGCCTCACTTGCCCCACCTTAGACAATTCCATGCAGCATTTAGAACAGTGCCAGACATGTGACAAAACAATCATGTTACCAATTATCATCACATTTCTTTGCATTCAGAAGACCCTGATGCACTGGCTTAACCAACTTTTTCAAGTAACCACTTGTACTGAGAGTTTAGATAAGGTACATTGAAAAGGGAAGAAACACTGTCAGTCTGCTCGAGTGTGCTGCCACATGGATACTGGGGTTGGAGCCTGCTCACTTGGATGCAGAGAGGGCCATTTCTTCCCAGGATGGTATTCACAATACCTCCCTGAAACCAAATTCCACAAAGCTGGATCTTTCATGGGATTTGTTCTTGGAGGTTCCCCCTCCTTTACCTGAAGGAATGAGGCTTTCAGCTTAAACAGCCTTTCCCCCGGGCCAGGGCCCTGCCCCTCCCAGGCCCTTTTCTTCCCATGCATTCACAAGCCAGGCTGGGGAGCTTGCAGTCCACCTCTTTGGGGGAGGACCGCTCTCAAAGCTAACAGGGTGGGTGGTGTTCCCTCATTAGCAGGTCAAATGGAACCACATTCCAAGGGTGTCTCGTTTCTGGGTCAGCAAATATTTCTGGAGCATTTAATTTGTTCAGTGCCTCCTGGAGTCCTAGGAACACTGCGTGAGGCCATCGCAGTGGAGCGGAAGCACAGTGAATTCCTAAAAGACGGAAAATGAACAGCCACAGTAGTTCTAGACAGCGATGAATACTTTGTACAGAAAATGAAACTGAGCCGTGGTGGCCGGGAGTGCCGCTTCAGTGAGGGGTTTGGAGGGATCTCTGAGGTGGTGACACTGCAGTGAGAGGCACATAACTGCAGAGATCTGCACAGCATGACTGCAGGGAATAATAACGCATTCTTGAAAACTGAGGAGAGTACATTTTAAGTGGAGGCAAGAATGGGAGGTAATTAGCCCAATTTAGCCATTCCCCAATGTACACATGTTTTAAAACATTATGTTGTGTGTGATAAATATGTACAGTTTTGTTGCACTCTCTTTGTCACCTTTCCCCCTGGGTGATGGAGACGCAAAGGATTACTCAAAGCCCATCTCTTCTGAGCAGTGAGAGGCCCCGAAGGGGTTAATTTCCAGGAACCCTCAAGACAGAGGCATTCCTCCTGGGGAAATTAACACTGGACTGGGGTTCTGTCTCAGTATTTATCCTCCAGGCCAGAAAGTTATAGAAAAGGAACATAGGTGGAGTTATGGTTAGGTATAGTCTAACAATAGAGGCTGGTAACATCAGTGAAATAACAACGTGACATTCCATAATGCAATTTGCAAAAGGTTAAGTCGATCCACCAACAAAAGCTTGTTCTTAGCAAATATTTTTTCCTATAGCAGTTTCCTCTGTATCTTTACATAACAATAAAGTAACTTTAGGTTAACCTGCTCCAAGGACTTCTGTCCTTGAGCATGCAATTTTGCTATATTACAATTCTTTATCTACATCAGAGACTTAAGCTTGGGAAAATGTTCCTGTCTTTTGCAAGCTTAATATTTCTATATGTAATTTTTAAAGCTATGTTATACCTGAAACTACAGGGCTTTGGAAGCTAGGCCCTGTGAAATACATTTGCTTTAACAATGTTAGTATCTTCCACACAGTTTTTATCTGAAAAAGAGCCACATGAAGAGTTTCCTAAGCGGTGGAAAGGCCCCGCACAGCTGTGTGGCTGCAGGGAGACCTCTGATTCCACAATCATCATGTCCCACTGTGACCGACAGCAGCTGTGGCTTCGTGCACAGGTGTAAAACCATTTGATTTAACCTTCAAAAGGAGTATTTTGACTGTTACATGAAAAATAATTGCAGAGGACGGGGCATGGCAGGGTGCGTGACAGCAGCTGACATGGAGATGACCACAGGTCACAGTGGACCTCCCTCCCAGGGTGGGGGTCTCTGCCAGGCGGGACCCTAGGCAGATGGGGAAGGGCTGGTCAGGGACAGATGGGTCAGAGAGGACTCAGTCGTTGGGTTTAGGATGCCCACCAGAGACACAGGACAGCAGACCGTAAAGACACGGAAAGGTTTGAGCCTAACGTGGAGTCCAGGACACACATGCTGTGCAGGTCGTGGTGAGCGTCATGAAAGCAGATGAGAAGGGCGTTAGTGCCGGAGACGAGCAGCCCCCACTCTTCCTGAGAAGCTGGAGGGGACCCTGCAGGCGACAAGCGTCTGCACCCTGCAGAGCCCGGGGAACCTCCAGGCAGGGCCTCAGGGCGGCAGGTGCTGGGCAGGGCCCAGGCCTGGCAGCCACCTGGGCGCCCCCTGCAGGCTGCAGTCGTTCATCCTAGTTCCTCAGGACAGAGCCCAGCCGTGGAATCACAGGGGAACCGGGCAGTTCTCAAAGCTCGAGTCACAGTCCGAGGAAGCTCGCTTCACTCTACGTTCAGTATTAAAGCCCACGTGAGAACTTCGAAAAGGACAGAACCCTTCACAAATGGTGTCGATTACCCATCTCAGTGCCATTTGTACGTAACAACAAATTTTTAAAATCACTTGAATTACTATAGAAAACTGTTCTCTTTGCGTGGAAAGTCTGGCTATAAGCCCTGTGTCTGCTGGATATCAGCTGGGCCATTGCGGCTGACTTGACGTCCCGAGTGTCATGGTGGCCATTACAGGAGGTCGGGTGAGGACGGTCCTCGGGCGCAGTGACCAAGAGCACAGTAAAGTTTATCTATTACAATTATGAAGAATAATGTGCAATTTTGGAAGACGTTATGATAAATTACCAAATTTTAAAAATCCGAGTTTAATATTGAACGTCAGTGTGATTTTATTTAAAAATGTATTTCTGACAGGAAACATGGGAAACCTGTACGCAGACTGCGAGGGGTGAGAGCTGGGTGATATAAAGTTGGTATAAACCAACGTTAACTGAACACTTATTATTAAGAAATGTTCTGCACAAAGTAGGAACCTGCTAAGCAGCGCCGTGGCAAGCAGGGCCGGGTCTCCTGACCCTGATCCTGGGGGGCTGGGAGGGGCCAGTCCTACCAGCGCGGCCTGTTGCCGTCGCCTTGTCTGAGGACAGGGTCATGGGGAGGCTGAGCCAGCAGAGAGCACACCGCTAGTGACAGCCCAGCAGCAGCTGCGACCCAGACCTGTCAGACCCTGAAGCCGGGCGCTCTCTGCCGCACCAGCAGCCCACGCGGCTCGCTTCAGCATGTCCCAGGCTTCCAGGTTCCTGCTGCTGAGGACAGTCTTGCAGCTCCACGGGAACAGTGACATGGTGTCCTCTGAGTCAGGCACTGCTTCACGTCACCAGGATCTGACTAGTGAACACACGAAGGAGACAAGTTGGAGCAGAGGCCCCACTGGGTACTGACCTGTCACCTGGGACGACACAGTTCATCACACGTCCCACTCCCCACATTCCTCCTGCACAGGGTGGCATGAGCGCTGGGTGCCAGCCCTGCCGTGGAGGCCCATCTGAACAGAGCTCCTTCCAGCCCAGAATGCAAAGCCCTGCCGGTGGTCCTGGCTGGCGCTGGGTGGAGCCTTGTCCGCGGGGGCAGAGCTCTGGGGGCTGGGCTCTTCCTGGTTCTTAAGGAAAGGACCCTGCTCTTAGGGTTAGGGCTTTGCTCTTTGGAAGAGCCAGGCAAAATGTTAGCCGTGCAGCTCAGAGCGAGATTCAGAAAACAGAAACGCTGGTCAGTGGAATGAGAACAGGATCCGAAACAAGTCGAAGACGCCAGGGGCTTATTCTTTGTGCTCTACACTGAATGCCACACTGGCAAACAAGAAGGGGAGTTCGTAGTGAGAACTGCACAGGGCACGGTCCTGTCAAGCCCTGCTCCTGTCTACTCTCTCCCTGGTCCCTGTGCTGTTTCTGACCCTGCCCTGTGACACCTACCCAGGCATCCTCTCATGAAAAACACCCTTCTGGAATGATGACAATTTATGCTTAAATAACTCTGCCACTGCAAGCAGCAGCCAGTAACAGAAAACATGAAAATCCTAGATTAAACATATCATGATTTCTCTTCCTGGAATAACAGGAAGGGACATAGGAGGTCCAGGGTGGGGAGGCTGGTCACTGAGGGACAGAAGTCTTCTGTGCCACCACACTAGAGGTGACATGCTGGCGTTTGTCCTGTCCACCCACCACTTAATTCTTCTGGGGAAATACCCACCATAGACAGATATGAAAATGTGATTATAGCATGCTGAATTCTGGCAAGTGCGGTGGAGGAGCATGAATCACAGAGGGGAGGCAGGAGTGTGCAGGGCGCGTTTGCTATTTTGAACAGGTCGTCGGGGAACCAGGACTGTGTCAAGAAGAAGAGCATCTCAACCAGCCAGAGCCCAGCGTTGACGCACCAGCCAGAGGCCAAGGTGCAGGTGCAGGGCGTGCGTGGAGCGGGGCGGGGGGGTGAGAGGCACAGGTGACACCGGGCAGGGCATCGAGGCCCTAGAAGGATTTTGAGTTTTACTCTGAATGGTACCTTTGAGGTTTTCAGCAGAGAAATATTGCCACCTCACTGATCTTTTAGGAGGGTTTTCCTGGCTACAGTGTTGAAAATAGACTGTCAGGAGGAGGTTTGAGGACAGGGAGGACCGGCTGGGTCTGAGCTCTCGTCCCAGCCTCTTTTAATCTCTGGTTAACGCACATTTCACCTGTTCACTTCGACCGTCACGTTTCTACACTCTGCCATGTTTTCTCTCTTTGTCTCATTGGGCTGTATGGTGGGTAATTTATTTAGACGCTCCTCCTGATTCATCTTTGAGAGCATCTAATCTGCTGTTCAATCCGTTCATCAGGTTTTAAATCTCAATTATTACATTCTGACTTACACAAGTCCTACTAGTTTCTTCTTCACATATGCTTCCTTCCTATATTGTCTCTCGTTCTTGCTCATCTTTTCAAATTTCTCTTTTATTACTATGACCATTTTAACAATTATTTTATGTTTCACACCTGATCATTTCAATATTGGAGGGCCTTGCAAGTCAAGTGGCTGTTGTCTGTGTCTTTGTTGTTTCTCATGCGTGGTGCCTTGTTTCTTTGTTTGCTTGTGGGTTTTTGTTTTTTGTTTTTGGGGTTTTTTTGTCTTTTTTAAAATTTTTTGTGACCGGCCGCACCCAGCTCAGCCAGTGAGTGCACCGGCCATCCCTATATAGGATCCGAACCCGCAGTGGGAGCGCCGCTGCACTCCCAGCGCTGCACTCTTCCGAGTGCGCCACGGGGTCGGCCCTGCTTGTGATTTGTGACAGGAAACGGATCCGTTTCCTGGGTACTATGGTTGCAGATCCCCAGAGAGACTCTGCCAGTCTCCTGGGGCTCTAGAGCACGGGCCTGCGCCACGTTGGACTACCTGACCTGAGGGACCGCAGGGCCTGTTTGTGTGATCCGTGTCAGCACGGATGTAGGACTGTTTCCCTCTCCCCTTTCCTGTGTTAAGTTCATTTCTCACTTATTCTTGCACGAGTGCGTGTGCTTCTGGAGTCCCAGAGGTATTTGAGGGTATCTTGCTAGTCTCCCCACCTGGGGCAAACCTTGGCATTTTCTCTGTGTTTTGTGACCAGTGCAACCTTCAGAGTAGAATCCGACCTGCGTCCAGTCTGGTTCAGGCATCACCCGCCGTCCAGGATTCCTGCTTTCCCTTCATTTTGCCCTCTGCATTCCTTGTTTAGTGCCAGCTCAGCACTGCTTCTAACAATGCCCGCTACTTTGTGCTTCATCTTCATGGACACTGAGAGTCTCAAATCTGACTTACAGTTGAAAAGGGAGGTCTTCGTAACCCTGTCCTAGTCAGGGTGAGCTACTACAACGAAACACCACAGACGGGGCGGCTGGTAAACACGAGCATTCATTTCTCACAGTTCCGCAGGCTGGAAGGCCAAGGTGCCAGCATGGTGGGTTCTGGGGAGGCCTCTCTTCTGGGTTGCAGATGGCTGCTTCTCGCTGTGTCCCAACGTGTTGGAGGGCACTAGGGTCTCTCTGGGTCCCTTCTATGAGGGCATCAGTCCCGTTCATGATGGCACCCCTCCTGATCTAACCACCTCTCAAAGGCGCCACCTCCTGACACGATCACATTAGAGATTAGATTTCAACACACAAATTATGGGGGACAAACAGTCAGTGCATAACGAATATCCAGTCCCTTTATTCCAATGTCATCTTGTTAGCCTGCCTTGTTTTCATCTACTGTGTCTTCGAAGGCGTTTGCTGCGGCGGCTGTCTCCCTGGTGGAGCCGGGTTTGTCCCCGCTCTGGAGGTGAGCCTCGTTCCCTCCACCTGCAAGTCTCCCGATCCCGTCAGCTCCTGATTCAGCTTCTTCTCGCACCTCGCCGTCGCTTCTTCAAAATCTTGCATTTCTGCTCTGTGATCTTCTTTTTTCCCCCTCCAATTCTGGTTTAGTAAGTTTTATTTTTTAATTTTTTTATGTGAAACATATTGATTGTACATATTTATGGAGTAAAAATCATATGTCAAAACATGTACGTAATGTGTGATGATCAAATTAGTGTGATTAGCATGTTCATCATTGCAAAACTTAATTGTTTCTCTGTGATGGGAACACCAGCTCTCCTGTCTTTTAGCCATTTGATAATATACAGTAAATTATCGTGACTTATGCATGACTAGCATGACTGTGTGCCACTGGGACTTTTTTTTCTATCTAGCTTTAATTCGTGTCTATTAACTCACCCCTCCCTGTCCCCCCTTCTCCACCCCTTCTCAGCCTCTAGTAACCAGGATTCTACTGTCCACTTCTAAAAGTTCAACTTATTATTGTCGTTATTTATTTATTTATTTATTTATTTATTTATTTATTTTTAGCTTTCACATGTGACTGAGGACAGGTGGCATTTATCTTTCTGTGTCTGACTTATCTCACTTAACATAATGCCTTCCAGGCTATCCATATTGCTGCTAATGACAAGATTTCATTCTTTTTCATGGCAGAGTAGTATTCCATTATGTTTATGTACCACTTTTCTTTATCTATTCACCTGTAAATGGACACCTAGTTTGATTTCATATCTTGGCTGTTGTGGGTAGTGCTGCAATAAACATGGGGTGCAGATATCTCTTTAATATGCAAATTTTATTTCCTTTGTGTAAATAACCACTAGTGGGATTGCTGGATCATATACTAGTTCAATATTTCATTTTTTAAGAAAACTCCACCCTCTTTTCCGAATGGCTGGACTAATTTACATTTCCACCCACAGTGTGTAAGAGTTCCCTTTTCTTTGCATCCTTGCCAACACTTGTTATTTTTTGTCTTTTTGATAAGAGCCATTTTTACTGGGGTGAGATGATATCTCATTGTGGCTTTGATTTGCATTTCCCTGATGATTAGTGGTGTTGAGCATTTTTAAATATACCTGTTGGTCATTTGTATGTCTTCTGAAAAATGTTTATTCAGGTCATTTGTTCATTTTCTCATTGGATTATTTGGGTTGTTTGTTTGTTTATTTGCTTGTTTGTTTTTTGCTCTTGAGTTGTTTAAATTCCTTGTATATTCTGGATATTGATCCCTTGTTAGATGAATAGTTTGCAATTATTTTCTACCACTCTACAGGTTTCCTCTTAGCTCTGTTATTGTTTCTTTTGCTGTGCAGAATCTTTTTAATTTTATACAATCAACCCCATACCTCTGTTTTTGCTTTTGTAGTCTTTGCTTTAGCACTCTTCTCTATAAATTTTTGCCCAGACCAATGTCTTAGAGTGTTTCCCCAGTGTCTTATTTCTTGTAGTGTTATAGTTTCAAATCTTACGTTTAAGTCTTTAATTCATTTTGAGTTGATTTTTATTTTCAGTGAGTGATAGGGGTCTAGTTTCATTCTTCTGCATATTGATGTCTTGTTTTCCTAGCATCATTTATTGAAAAGGTTGTTATTTCCCCAGTGTGTATTCTTAGAGCCCTTGTGTTTGACAGTTGTCTATAGATATCTGGATTTATTTCTGGGTTCTCTATTCTGTTCAATTGGTCCATGTGTCTGTTTTTAATGCAGTACCATGCTATTTTGATTACTATATCTTTGTAGTATATTTTGAAGTCAGGTAGTGTAGTGCCTCCAGCTTTGTTCTTCTTGCCCTGAATTGCTTTGGCTATCCAGGGTATTTTGTGGTTCCATATGAATTTTAGGATTGTTTTTTCTATTCCTGTGAAGAATGTCTTGGTATTTTGATAGGGATTGCATTGAAAATATAAATCTCTTTTAGTAGTATAGTCTTTTGATTGTATTAATTTTTCCAATCCATGAACATGAAACGTCTTTCCATTTTTGTGTGTCCTCTTTAATTTCTTTCATTAGTATATTGTAATTTTCATTATAGAGGTCTTTCACCTCATTGGTTACATTTATTCCTTGGTGTTTTATTTTCTTGGTATCTATTGCAAATGGATTGCTTTCCTAATTTTTTTCAGCTAGTTCATTGTTGGTGTATAGAAACACTACTGGTTTTTGTATGTTGATTTTGTATTTTTCAGCTTTACTAAATTTGTTCATCAGCTCTATGAGGTTTTTTTGGTAGAGTCTTTAGGTTTTTCTATACATACGATCATGTCATCTGCAAACAGGGAAAATACGACTTTTTCTTTTGCAGTGTGGATGTCCTTTATCTGTTTCTCACGCCTGGTTGCTCTGGCTGGAACTTCCAGTACCATGTTAAATAAGTGGGGCGAAAGTGAGCATCCTTGTCGTATTCTACTTCTTAGAGCCCAACTTTTCCTTGTAGTATAATGTTACCTGTGTGTTTGTCATATATGACTGTTATTTTGTTGAAATACTTTTCTTCTGTATTAGTCCATTTCTGTTACTTCTAGCAAAATACATGGAACTGGGTAATTTGTAAAAATAATTGAAATTTATTGCTTAATGGTATTAGAGGCTGGGAAGATCAGAGTCCTGGGAACACATCTGGTGAAAATCTTCCTTGGTGGTGGCTTCAGCAACAAAAGGTATCACATTGCGACACAGGGTATCACATCTCACATGTTCCCCTTTTAAAGCCCTCAGAATTGTGCCCATGACCAGCACTAAACCATGAACTTAATTACCTCTTCAAGGCTTCACTTTTAATTATCATAACATGATTTCCCACCCTCAACAGTTACAGTGTGGATTAAGCTTCTAATACATAAAACTTGGGGGACACAATTCAACACTTATTATCTTCTATATCTAGTTTGTTGAAAGTTTTTATCATGAACGATGTTGAATTTTATCAAACGCTTTTTCTGCATCTATTGAGATGATCACAGGTGTAGAATTAGTATTAGTTCTTTGAAAGTTTGATAGAATTCAGCAGCAAAGCCATTTGGTTTGGGGCTTTTTTTGTTTTTGTTGGGAGACTGTTGATTACTGATTTAATCTCTTTACTTGTTATCAGTCTGTTCAGGATTTCTACTTCATCTAGGTTGTCTTGGCAAGTTGTATTTTTTGTTTGTTTCCTCCAGATTTTCCAGTTTGTCAGCATATAGTTGTTTATAATAGTCTCTAATGATTCTTTGTATTTCTGTGGTATCAGCTATAATGTCTCCTTTTTCACTTCTTATTTTTATTTTTTCGGTCTTCTCTCTTTTTATCATAGTCTAGCTAACAGTTTGTTAATTTTATTTATGTTTTCAGAAAAACAATTTTTTGTTTATCTTTTTAATATTTTTATCTCTATTTCATTTAGTTATACTCTGATCTTTATTATTTCTGTCAACTCATTTTTGGATTGCATTGTTTTTGTCTTTTTAGTTCTTTGAGGTGCAGCATTAGGCTGTTTATTTGAAATCTTTCTACTTTTTTGATGTAGGCACTTACTGCAATAAACTTCCCTCTTAGAACTGCTTTTGCAGTATTTCATAGTTTTTTGGTATGTTGTTCTTCTTTTTTCATTTATTTCAAGATTTTTTTTTTCTGCCTAACTTCTTCTGTGACCCATTGGTTGTTCAGGAGCATGCTGTTTAATTTCCATGTATTTACACAGTTTCTAAAGTTTCACTTGTTATTGATTTCTAGTTTTATTCCATTGTGGTCTCAGAAGACACTTGATATCAGTTCTTTGTTTGTTTGTTTGTTTAGTCTTTTAATTTGTTTGAGTCTTGATTTGTGGCCTAACCTGTGGTCTATCCTGGAGAACAATCCATGTGCTGGTAAGAATAATGTGTATTCTGCAATTGTTGGGTAAAATGTTCTGTAAATATCTGTAAGATTCATTTGGTCTATAGTGCAGTTTAAATCCAGTGTTTATTAATTGATTTTTTTGTCTAAACAATCTATCCAATGTTGAGACAGTGGTGTTGAAGTCCCTGACTATTATTGCATTGGGGGGTCTGTCTCTCCCTGTAGTTCCAATATTTGTTTTATGTATCTGAGCGTTCCAATATTTGGTGCATATATATTTACAATCGATGCATCCTCTTGCTGAATTGGTCCTTATCATTATATAATATAGTTATTGAGTTAAAGTCTATTATATCCAATATGAGTAAAGCTACTCCTGCTCATTATTGGTTTCTATTGGCATGGAATATTCTTTTTTCATTCCTTCACTATTAGGCTATGTGTGTCTTTATAGAGAAGTGAGTTTCTCACAGTCAGCATATAGTTGGGTCTTGTTATTCAATCCATTCAGCCAGTCTATATCTTTTAAATGGGGAATTTAATCCATTTACATTCCAAGTTGTTATTGAAAGGTGTTGTCTTATGCCTGACACTTTGTTTATTGTTTAATGGATGTTTTAGATATCTTTTGTTCCTTTCCTTTATTTTCTCAAACCAGGTAGGGTAATGAATGAAAATATACCTTTGTATGCTCATTCCAGAACTTATGAAATAATAACACTTGGCAAAAGAACAATACATTGCTTTTTAAGGCTTTTGGAAACAGAAGTATTTTCTTAAAAATAGCTACTTTTCAAAATTTTGGTGAGCAATTAATGAGAAACTAGTAAGAGAAGTAATGAAATAATTGTGATTTTCAAATTAATGAGTTTGTTTCTGGATATTGGCTTAACATAAAAACCAAAAAAAAAAAATCTAAATTCTCTTATGAAATAGAATCAAATTTGTTCTCATGCTAGGGAAATGACATTTACTTAAACATCCATTTGTTGCTTCCTCATCATAAATCTCAATTTTTTTCTCATTCAGGAAATATCTTTGAGGTTTCATTATGTAAAACTTGACAGATATATTAAGATAGGCTTAATTCTTCTTTCCATTTATCATAAAAATTGTGCTTACATGTAAGCTCAGGCTTACATGTAAATATTTCCGTTATTTTTATTTATAATGACAAATGATATAAATTTAATATTCAAGGTACTGATACAAAATTTTCTTTTGAAAAATATTAAGTGAATAACAAGGAAGGTGGTTTTCCAATGTGGTAAAAAATTGTAAAGTTATAGATGAATGTTTGAGAAACAGTACCAAAGAAGATTCAGTTGCCAGCTTTGAAGAAAATATGCCAAGTACCCATGATTTATGATGTTCTTAAAACAGGCAGGACAGGAGAAAAAAACTTTTATGGCAGGAGAATTTTTTTGAATAGATTCCATAGAAATGAATGACATGGAACAATTCAAAAGGCAAGTTCAGTGGTTTGACTGACCTCTAAACTACAAAACAAATGATGTTATATATAGTAAACAAACATATTGTTTACTTCATTTCACTTAAGTTAAATTTGGGGGGCTTGAAAATATGCATGATCTGAGAAATGTGGAAAAATTAGAATAAAAATTGGCCTTTCTGTGCCTACTCCTATCCAAATTTTCATTTGCATTTTGGGTTTTACTGTAAAGGTCTTGATTATCATATTTTAGATGAAGTAAATTTGGCAGGAATTACAAGCATGTAAGATGGTGCTTCTAACGTCTTCATAAACTCGAACCAAGCGCCAGATTAATATAATCCAACCAGAAAAAACTTAGAAGTCAGCATTTTCTCCCCTCCCTACAACCTACTCCCCAAATTGAATAAATACAGTTGCAAAGGAATAATTTAAAAGAGCAAAATACAGTGACTCAAGATTTCTGTGCTCTTAACTCATGGTGAATCTTCCGTGAAATTTCTATCTTAGAGCAAGGAAAGGAAAAGTGACTGTGTTGGTAGAAGAAAGAGCTCAGCTAATTCTCTCTTCAAAAAGCAATGGGAAAACTTGACAAAATTGTCAAAAACAACCGTTTCAGAAGCCTGAAAATTAGCCAGAATCGTATGTTAATCCAAGAAGCGTTGACTCAAGCCAAACTATGGAACCTCGGTAAGAACGGAAGGTCCTGTGGCGTTTTCATGTGGAGCTACCCCACGTCCTCCTCAGCAGACCGGTCAGGGCGGTGGGAGCTGCTGCTGCCGCTGGAGGCTGCACGGAGAAGCGTGTCTGGTGCCTGCTGAAGACGGCAGTGACCGTCAGTCAGGGCCACACAGGCTGCCTGAGCTGAGATACAGAGTGGCCAGCAGTAGCCAGGACAAACTTGGAAAGGGAATCTGGTGACCACATGCTCCTGGAGCTCTGAGAGGCTCTGCCTGTGCAGGGCAGAGCAGGAAGGAATTCATATCCACAAAACACGGCATTCCCTATCCTGGATGTGGACTTTCATCCTTCCAGTCTCTGTGTGAGTGCAAAGGCCCTGTGACCTGTTCGCAGAGAACTCCAGCTGTTCAGTGACTGATGGATCATTGATACAAATCAGAGAACAGTATGTTACTGTATCTAACAGTAATGAGCAAAAGGCAGTGGGTGCTTTAGGCTCTTCTGGGGAACAACCAGGAGCACCGGGTATGGTGGCCCTGGAACCTGGAGAGACACACTCTGGCTGCCCAGAATCTGTCTCGACCACACAGCATTTCTGGCAGTTCCTCCATATCCCACGAGATCCCAAATGAACATCTGAGGTGCCGTGATAGTAACACTCAACTCCAAAGAGCAATTTGCACTAAATTTACCCAGTCACTGGAGAACCTCCATATAAACAAAACATCATTTTAAATGAATCAAGGACATAAAATGAGAGCAAAACCACACAGTGAGCCTAAATATATTACAGAATAAATCACATTTGCACACTGAAGTGCATTGGGAGGGAAACGAAGGAGCCTGGGAGGCCTGGCTGCCTCTTGACTGGATAGCGGGAGACTGAAACGAGCACACTTAGAAGTGTGCACGGTACTGTGCTCCGGTCAGGAAGTGTGTTGCTCACTGGCCTGGGCGCCGTCATGAGACCCCTGCAAACCCGCTGGGGCTGAGCGACTGGCGGACTGCAGTGCAGATCGGCAGACGCCGGTTTCTCGCTGTCGCGGTGAGGCGAGAACTCAGCGTGGTGTGGAGCAGCGGCGGAGGCACCGGCGAGAGCCCACGTTGTGCGCACGCGTGCAGGCGACGGCAGCGCGCCTGTGGAGGTCCGACCTCGCACGCGGCCGGCTCGGGGGCGGAGAGGCCTGGAGGCAGCTGTGGTCACGGGCTCCCCTCGCCCCCGGGTCCTGGCTTCTAACTGCCGTTAACGTCGCAGCTGCAGCCCAGTGCAAGGAGCCCGGGCTCCTCCGAGGACCAGCCGGCTCCAGGGCCGGGAAGGGCAATACCAGGTGAGCGCGGAGCGTGTCGTGGGGCCAGAAGGTGAGGACGTGCTCAGGAGGACACGGAATGTGGACGGGGCCTGGGAGCCCACCCGGGGGGAGTCCCGACCACCAAAGATAGGATGGTTCGGGCCACGAAGTAAGTAGTGAAAACGTTCCATTACAGCCCAGAAAATGAAGCGCGTCGGCGCTGATGCTCGTGACCGGACGAGTGGGGGAGGAGCAGCTCTCCCTGAGGGAGGAGTTTCTGTCAGTCAGTCCGCGTGAAGAGGCCCAGGGAAGCATGCGACTGCTGTGAGGACCGCACGGTCACAGCCACGGCAGGCAGGATTCGCTTACGGCAGGCAGGATTCACTTACGGCAGGCAGGGTTCTCTTACGGCAGGCAGGGTTCGCTTACGGCTACTTAGCAGCCTGTGCAAAAGCTGGACTAGAAACAAGATACAGACGTCGCTTCACAGCGTCTTCCCCAAGGTACTTATTACCTGTAAAGGGGAAAACAGTGACTTTCCAGTGGAGAAGCCCAGGAGGCCGTGCCTTAGCCTGGCGATCGGGGTTAACGTTGTCTACAGTAAGACACTGGGAAACAGTCTACAACGTTCCCGGCCAGTGATCTCCGAAATAAACCAGCGGTACCCTCCGCGAGCAAACGGACAGTGTCCTCCAAGTGTAGCTGGACGGTTCTCTCCAGGAGTGCTCATCATAAAAGACAAGGACAGACAGACGGTTGCATGTTGGAGGAGAGGAGACCAGACAACTAAATGCAGTTTGGGAAATTAGATTGAATCCTGCATCAAAAGAAGGATATCAAAGGAAAATCACGAAATCCAAGTACAGCCTGTGGTTTAGGTGGCAGCGTTGCACCGGCCTGTAATCCTGGTTTGATCTGTGTAGCTTGGTTGCATAAAATGTTAACATGAAGAGAATCTGGGAGGAAGGTACCTGGGAAATCTTTCTGTTGTTTTTGCAAATTTTCTGTAAGTCTAAAATTATTTTGAAATACCAAAACCCAAAAGTACATTATTGCAATTGAATTTTGTGTGTAAGTGGTTTTCCAAAGTTCATCTTTTCCAAATGTGCTTGCATGTCCTGTAAGGCCTGAGTCCTCCGTGCTGGGCGTTCTTCAGGGCTCCTCCCAGCAGCTCCAAGCTAAACTCGCTGTACTTGGCTGGGTTGCTATTGTGTTTGGCTTTTCCATATGTTTTCATACGCACGTTTACATTATTTCATAATTTGTGTTTTTATTATCAGAGCAGTGAAAACAAAGCTGTCTGTCTTTAGGATCAAGTTCTTGTGAGACTCCACCACAGATGAGAGGCAGGGACTCAGGAAGGAGACCGCTGGAGGCAAGGGCTCCCTCGAGCTGGGCTCTGCAGGGTCACCTGCAGGGCTCTGCAGTCCCTGGGGTGCTGGGCTCATGTACTGAATAATATCTCTGGGAAAGCTACCCAGACTTTGACACAAGTTTGAAACAAAAAGAAATCAGTCTCGAGTAGCTTCTCTCTCTCCCCCAGTCTAGACAGAGCCAGGCTGAGCACAAACTGTCCCTTGACCGGACAGTGCTGCTGGCCAGTCTCTAGGCTTCGTCTGATTTCTACAGGTGGAACCCGGCGTTCCCAGTCCCGTAAGGCCCAGCATGAAATCCGTGGGGTCTGCTTAGTAACTAGTAGACTGATGTCCATGATTTCTGTTGGTTGCAGAGCAAATTGGTATTACTGGTACCATATTAAGAAGAACGTGATTAAATAATTCAGCTAAAAGCAACCATAAAAATTTTAGTTTCATATAATTATTTTACATTCATTACAAATGCTGAATTTTTTTTTTCTTTAACATGTAAAAATATCCATACTTTCATTTAAGTCAAGTGAAAATACCACATGTGTGTTTCAGGCCTCCTGGTTACCGGGTCCCCTCCACACTGCGCTGTCATTTAATCCTCATGTCTGAATGAGCAATGTTCCTGTGCAGATAGCAGGGTGAAGAAACCCGGTCAGTTCCCGCAGCACACACCTGGTGAGTGACAGGACCACAGCTGCAAAGACAGGGCTGTGCTTGTTCCAGACCCACTCAGAGGCTCCAGCCAGCTGGGAGGCTCTGAGCAGGTCAGGTATTCTCAACGGTGGTTCCCAATCATCTGCCACTATGGGCCGTGGGACGATGCTCCTCCTGTGTCCTGCAAGTGGAATAATTTGTGCATATCTGCATGAACTTAGGCCCGCGTGATGTTACGTGATTGGACGGCTGAGGGATGCTGGGCCAGGAGTGTGGCAGCTGGGTGGTCCTGGCCGTGCCCCTGACAGCTACGTGGCATCATGCACACGGCTGACCATCTTTGAATCTCAGGCTTCTCATCTGTGAGGAGCTATAAAATAAGATAATGCACATTAGTAATCTCACTGCATGCTGGGCCCATAGTAACTGATCAATAAGCATTATTGGACGTATTATTATGTTACTGTTGTCACATCATTTCCATCTTGTGGTGACAGCCATGTGGTCAACATGCATAAATAAACACAGTGGCTGCTCAGATTCCAGCTAAGAGCGAAGCCACGGTGCTGTGTCCGGCTTTCCACGTTCTAGCGTGGTCAGCAGTAGACATCCGCACTATGGAGTATAAAGCTGGGAGCACAGTGAATGGCCTTTCTTGGATGCCTTCCAGCTCTAACTTCAGTTTCTATGCATGTTTATTGCGGGCTGTCCATATGCTTAGTCCTTTGGAGCTGGTCTACCCAAACTGAACCCACCTCTCATGCACACTAGATTTTCCCTGCCTGTTTCCATCTCTGTATCGCCCATCAGACAGCAATAAGCTCCCTGAGAGGACAGAAACTGTGCCATTGTATCCTCAGAGTTTAGCCAACTGACGTGACATAGGCACTAAAATAAATTTATAGTGAATAAATGCCAGTTAAACAGAAGTTAGGTAAGCCTTGCAATTCCCATGTTAAGATGTTATACTTTTGTATATATTAAGGCCATTGCATGTTAAAAGTTTAACACAAGAATCCATTATGTTAAGTGACAGTTCAATTATTTATTCATTTCAATCATCAAGTACCTACTAAGCACCTACTATATGCTAGACATCTTCCGAGGCTCTGTGGAATGAAAAAGACAAATATCCCACCCTCATATGGAGGTGTGAGAGTTATCGAGGAAATGAAGGGAAGCAATATGTTACCTGCAAAACAGAAGTTGCCTGCAGACTGACCACTCTTCAAGGTCGAGAAAAATAGCACAGAAATGCATTAGATTCCTGAAACTACCTCAGTGATGCCATACTGAGAAATAAAACCGAAGCTCATCTGGCTTTGTCCAGCCTCAGCCCTCTGTGAAATGTCCCCAGACGTCTTTCTGCCCTGGGCCTGGTGGAGACAGGGCTTCCCAGACATCACAGGAGCTCGTGGGATGATGGTCTTTCCTCCCATGTCCCCCTTCCCCCCGGACTGTGAGCTCCCAGTGGGCAGGGGTGGCCTCTGGTCACCTTGCTGTCCTCGAGGTCGACCGCAGCACTCATGTCAGGCATCCAACACGCTCCACCAAGCAGAGCAAGTCTTCCTGCAGCTTGCATTCTAGCCAAGAAGTCGCAACC
Organism: Cynocephalus volans; assembly: GCF_027409185.1. Lineage (NCBI taxonomy): Eukaryota > Metazoa > Chordata > Mammalia > Dermoptera > Cynocephalidae > Cynocephalus > Cynocephalus volans. The sequence continues at coordinate 976,609 of NC_084473.1, read as the reverse complement.
TAATTAACGAAGTCAAAAGACACAAATACACGTGGGTTCGTGTCTGAGGAACTCGGAAACGACTACCAGACTGGCAGGGCTCACTTGCCCTTCGTGTTTTGTGTTTTTTCCCCTAATTATCCTAAAGTGATCACATTACCTTATTCTCACAGAATAAGCACAAACAGAGGAGGAATGCTTCCCTCTGCAGACCTCGGCCACTCCGTGATGCATCCGTCCCTTCGAAAGGGCAGCCTTGGTCTGAATTTATTTTCATAACTATGTGCACGTTATCTAAAAGAAACAAAGAATGTGGGAAACGATGAAGTTTAAAATAAACTCTAAAGTGTGGGAATGCAGGACCAGCCTGGAGAAGAGAGAATGTGGGAGTGACTTGCGACCTCTGCTCCAGCACGCGGACCCGAGCAGGATGGCCACTGGCCAGAAGGCCACAACTCAGAAATACAATAAACTGATTTCATTCGGAAATACTCAATTTCAAAGTATGTAAAACGGAAAGGAAAGCAGCACTTGCTGGCCACATGGGTGACGATATTTACCTTTCCTAAGCTTGGAGTCACGTTTTTTCCATTTAGGTGCCATATGATTTTATTCACAGCCATGTTAACAGTTTATTTGTCAGTGTTGAGAAACTCAGACACTAAAATTATGATTATGGCAACTAAATAACACAGAAAAGTGCTAATGACATATTGTTCAGAGAACATTCAGAACACACAGTTCTGCAAGCAACTGCGGGAAGCTGAGCAGAACTCGTGCACGTTTAGAGACCGGAGGAGAAAACAGACGTGAGGATGTTCTGCGTGTTGGGTGCTGGGGCTGTGCCTAAGGCTCTTCGTTGTTCAACATTTTATATCCTGTCTTATTTTCTTAATAATAATGATAACAACACATTCAAAAAATTCAAGTAGAAATTAGCATAACCGGGATATTCATTTGTTCTTGCAATATTCTTGCTTATCTTTGCCACACTACCTAGAATGTCCTATTGCCCCCAGGGAGATGACAGTCATGACATAAATACTGAAAAAACGAACGTCCATGAGGCTACATTTGTGACCCCTTAGAAACAAGGTCAGCTCGTCAGGATGTGGACTGACTAACATGTTATGAAACTTCTGAAAACCACCCGATTCAGCACACAGGCCTATTGTCTTAAACCGTTTCACATGAACTGTCTTTCACTCAGTGAAGTAACCATGAATATCAGTGGCACTGCTCCGGTGATCCTAGACTTGCACGAAGGAGTGACCCTGCTCTGTTCTGTCCCTCTTTTGAAATGAGCACCGCCGACAACCAGGTCTGCCAGGTGGGGTGGCTGCAGTTAGTCAGGGACACTTGGTCCAGGCTTCTCATATTCAACAGTATTTGAAGGGATTCTTTAATATAAGAGTTTTAAAATGCTAAGCAATGTTTAGCTGAGAGAGACAGTTCGTGACAGATGTGTTTAGTCACAAACCACTTAATTCTAGGAACAAAGCGATGAGCATCCTTAGGCTTCTGTGTCCTGGGAGATCACAGAGGTGTCACTAAGGCTTTGTGCTTCCCTGTGGGCCCGGGAAGAGGCTTCTCTCCACCACAGAAGACAGGAGCCCCTTCTCCACTGCCAGGGCCACTCACTCACCGGGAGCGCCACAGACGCGTCACGGGCATCAGCGGCGGGGACCTGGCATAAGAACTCGACAAAACTGTAGCGCAGAGAACTGCACGGATGGTTGGACTCTGGACACAGGATGAAATCTACCCTGGACAAATATCGGTTTTGGCAACGGTTGTCAATGTCGAGCTTCACCCCGGCCCGTGATCCTGGAAAAGAGGGAAGGTGAGGAAATCCCCACCCTTTGTGCTCCAAGAAGCAGCCACTGCTCAGATCTCCCTCCCCACGTGACTCAGATACGCCTCATATGTCCCCGTGTTTGCTAGTGACAGGCCAGCCCCTGTAAATAAGTAGCGGAGCTGCTCTGTCCCCACCGATCTGTGGAACGGAGCGCTCATCGGCCGCCCCGCTCCAGCCGCTCCGCTTCCAGGCCCTGAGCTGTGGCCCCCCGAGCACTGGAATGAAGACCCCAGCATTCCCCCGCCGTGGGCTGACCGCAGATGGTGCAGATGGGACACTCTCTGCCTTGCGGTCCCTCGTGCCACCTGTCCATCCACTGCTCTTTGTAGCCCTGGCGACTCTTCATAAAACAAAAGCCCTTTTCTGCTTGATCTTTGAGATGCTTGGAGGTCTCACGTGTTGCGTTCGGCAAGATGGAGAAAGGGAGGCAGAGACCTGAGCCAGGCGCGGTTTCACCCAAAAGCTTTATTCCACTCTCAGGGAGGGGAGACTGATTTAGACCAGTTCCCCTGAAATAAAGAAAGCAGAGGGTTTATAAGACTTTTAGGGAGGGTTCAGAGTAATGGGCAATTTTGAAATGAGCGGTATGCAAGCTGACACAGACCTTGTGGTCCGATAACATGTGGCAGGTTAAGGCACAGGCTCTGGATCAGCCACTGTCTCAGTACGAAGCCCTCCAGCCCAAAGCCCGCTAGACACAACCCACAGGACGTCCCCTTGATGACAGCAGCAATGCTTACCCCTTCCCAGGAGCGGGACCTCAGTTCCCAGAGAAGAAAGGAAAAGCGGGGGTGGGGGAAGCTCGACATGTCCGTGCTGAAGCTAAGGCTGGAGAACTCTCCGTATTGTCATAAAGTCCCCACCCTTCCTCGGAATAATCCTTTAGAATAAAGTCTGTCCTTGCCAAAGTTCAGATTTGTGTTTTATTTGAACTGCAATGTCTGAGAATTGGCAGTAAGTCCCCAGTAACAGTGAACAATGAGCTTTTTTTCCCACCTGCCGACCAGGGAGGCCTCCCAGCACAGGGTATGTAATAGTGGGACGGGGACGATGCCCAGACAGGGAAGCACCGGCAGGATCGGAGGGACAAGTTCAGACAAGGCCACATCCTACCTCAGGAGGGACGAGGGCATCTGCCCTGTAGGAAGATTCAAAATGATTACAGAAGCTCTGAAAAATGCGTCCTTGTGTACTTTAGCGTTGTCAGATGACCTGATCCAGGGGATAGCTGATGCTTGGGTTGTGTATTAATCACAAAGCTCTGTGGCTTTTCCCTGCAGAAGCAGCTCCTGCTTATGGGGCGTGTGGTGGCCGAGTCTGAGACAGACCCTGAGAAAAGACCGAGCGGGTGGGGCACCAAGATGGACACAAGGCTTCTCTGAGGTACCAAAGAAAACCCAGCCTGACGCTTTCCTTTTTCCGAGAGAGGGCATGAGAAGGGAATGCGTAGAGACAGACGCTCTGAGACACTGGAAAACGAGCACAGGCCTCCCCTTCCTCCAGCCAGGTGGAGGGCGGCCCAGCTTGTCACTCAAGCCCTGCAGATGCGTCATGTTAGTAAAAATGCTGCACTGATCCCCGATCTTAATTGTTCAAATATATGCACATATGGAATTTATCTCAAAAAAATAATCTAAAGGGAAAAAGAAAGTGATCCTGAAAGTGTTTATTACAATATGAATTATAGTAGTAATGCAATTCCAACACCCAAGAGCAGCAGCAAATTTAAGTCACTCTTTAGAATGTTGTGCAATAAACAAAATAAAATGCTGATTACGTAGTGACACATTGAAATGCTTGTAATGTAATAGAAAGTGAAATAAACACCATGCCAGATTTTTTATCTAAATAACGATCAAAATGAGGGAAACTATTCATACGTGTGGACACATACTGAAAGGATACATGGGAAATTAGAAGCAAAAACTTTGTTAGGGTAGAGGGAAATGTTAGCAAAAAAATTTTTTAAAAAAGAATTCTGAGATTTAGTTTGTTTATTTTTTTATGTTATTATTTCTGCATTGGATGATCTTTAAAATTCTATGCACATGTGCCCTCCAGACATATTTAAGGTATGTGTAATAGCAGTGTGGTATTGCACTGAAATGCCATAAAAACGCAGGGTCACTGGGGGAATAGTTACATATTCATACATGTGTCTGTGTCAACATGACAGAGCTGGCCAGGTTGACATGTCTTTTCAGGTCAACCTGATGAGAGCTGGTCTCCTCATTTGCGAGGAGGCTGCTTCCGTCACGTGTAACGTGACAGACTCACACGTGGCCCAATGCTGGTCTCTGAAACATGCAGCGAGCCCGACATGCCTTGGTGTGGCCGCGCGGCCTGTGGCCGGGCCCTTGCCCACAATCCCCTCTCCTATGTCCCTGGAGCCAAACAAAAGACCCATAAGATGAGGAGATAAGAATTAATTTCTTTTTATTTAGTGATCCTTTGAACGGTCTGTGAGGTGGTCAGGAACAGCACGTTTGTCGAGGCTTGCTGATGTCTTTGGTCTTCTCCTCAGGCTTGCAGTATGTTCTCAGTCATGGGAAATGTCTGTGTAGGCCACACAGGGCCAAGACCATGTAAAATTGGAAGGTTAAAAAAAATTTCTGAAATAACACTCCCTTCTCTGCCTCCCCCAGAGCTAGAAAACGTCAGGAGTCAGATGTTTTCAGGAGAGAATAACGTCCCAGGGAGGGTTTGTCATTGTGAGTAGCAGGACTTTTCCTCTGCGGCCTATTTATAGTTGCTGTGAGTTCAGGGGAGCAGACGTAGCGGAGGGAGCATCTGGGCCTCTGGGTACTGGTGTGTGCGGTGGAAGGTTTAAGTTCTTTACAGACCCCGCTGGCTACAGGGCAGAGCCCTCAAAACCAGGGGAGCCCAACGCAGACGGGTCACTGTGCACGCTGCTGTGTGGAAAGAGAGGAGCGTCAGCCCGTCTCCACATCTGGCTGGTAATGGGGTCTGCCGCCTCCCCAGCTAGTGACTTCTAGGCTCATCTTCCAGGAGTGAGAAGACGACAGTCCCAGCTTTACTAAGATGCGGTGGGAAAGTCCAACTCCACTGAATAAGTGGACATTGATAACAACCTGTCCGTGGTAAAAATCCTACGACCACCGCATCCTCCCTGGCCTGGACAGGAGGTCTTCGGCCCCCTGGTTAACCTGGAGCAGTGCCAAAGGTGTTCAGTAGCCAGAGCCCTGGGTGACATGCTGTGGAAAGGCACAGAGCCAGGCCGCGAAGACTTGAGCCCACCACGAGGCACAGGCCCCGGCAGCACATGGAACCCAGCAGGTTCAGCAAAGTCTCCTCTTCCCTGTGGGCCTCCTGCCGAGACACAGCGCCATGTTCTTACACCTTTCCTCAGTCCAGTTACAGCAGCCCAGATGCTCTCCAGCCCAGTTCTCTGATGCTGCCCCGTCTGGAGGCCGGCCATACCCGTGGCCTGACCTTCTCGAGCTGTCCACCTGCCCCCAGCGCCTGGCAGAGTGCGCTGCCTCTGTGCCCTGTGAAGGAGTTTGGCTCCATTAGGTGTGACAGGTTCACAGGGGTTCATTGGGGTATGGGGTAGGGACTGGGGAGGAGGTGACAGGGACAGAAGGGGAGAGCCGGCCATGGTTGGGCAGCACAGGTGGTGCCGGGAACTGACCTCACAGTCCTGGGACAGAGCCCAGAGGACCCCCTGTTTTGACGGTATTTTTTCAACCCAACAACATAAAGCTTCCGCTAGTCTGGATAATTACATCCTATGATTCGGTAGGCACATGTCCTTTTCTAATTTTTATTTTACTATTAATTGTAGTTACAGTCACGAAATATATTCATATTTTGTGCAACAGAGTTCTAGGACTTTTTCATTTTGCAAAATTAAAACTCTATGCCCATTAAACACTAATTCTGTCTCCTCCCTTCTACCCGCCCATGACAGCAACCTTTCTACTTTCTGTTTCTATGATTGTGACTACTAGAGACACCTCATATGAGTAGATGCATAGAGTATTTACCCTTTAGAGACTGGCTTATTTCACTTAGCACAGTGTCCTCAAGGTCCATCCATGCTGCAGCATGTGTCGGGATTTTCTTCCTTTTTAAAGGCTGCATAGTATTCCATTGTCAGTGTAGACCTCGTGTTCTGCACACTTTACGTGCCCTCCAGGAGTGCACAGGGCTTTGGTTTTTCCGCATCCTCATGAAGCTTGCTATTTCCAGTCCTTCCAGTAGCAGCCGTACTCGCAGGTGTGGGTGGTGCATCGTCACAGTTTGGACTGCATTTCTGTCATAATTCATGGCGTTGAGCATCTTTTCATGTGCTTGTTGGCCATGCTTGTTTCTTTTCTGGAGAAATGTCGCAGATTATTTACATTGTTGTTGTTGAAGCACATGTACTTGGAAATTGTACAGTTACCTTAGGTAGTCTGGTGTTCTTTTTCCTCTTAAGTGATACTTGTGCCTAGAATCTGGGATCTGATGTTAGGGAGTGTGTACAAATGTAAAAAAAAAAAAAAAAATACCATTCTGAGGTTCTGTTTAATTCAGGGTTTCTCAGCCCAAGCACTACCGACGTTTCAAGCCGAGCATTCTCTGTGGTGGGGGCTCTTCTGGGCACTGCAGGGTGGCTGAGGGCACCTGCCCTCGACTGTCACAGCCCCAGACATCACCACACTCCTGGGGCAGACCTGCCCCTGGGTGAGAACCACTGACGTTGTGTTTTTGTACAAGGAGCCAGGAGTTGTGTTGCCCAAGTCTCACTAGAATTATTATTCTGAGTATTCTCCAGCACCCAAAAGACCTTGGCTTTTTAAGGTTCTTCCTTTCTCATCCAAGCTATATTGCACACTGGCATGAAGAGGAACTTGTATGCTTTGAAAGCACACGTGGGGGAGTCCGGAAAGAGACCGTTACTTCTCTTTTTGAAGATGCCTCATTGGTTAAAATTTTAGGACACAAATGATTCTAAGGGAAAATGTTGATATTTTATAGGAATTTAAACTTTATTTCTGCTTTAAAAATCTTATCAGCAAGTGATCTGAAGCCCACATGCAGATACAATTTGTTCGCAAAACAGCTAGCTTAGTATTATTTCAATTATATTTGACATGTGTACTGTACTCTAAGAGTATAAAAATAAAACATCTCTCTCTAGACCACTTATAAATATTCTTAAAAAAATAAACTCTCATGTAATTGCTCTTAAATTTTGGCATGAACACATATTCTTTAAAAATGAGAACGAAACTCTCTTTTTAATTTTTCCCTGGTGTCTAGTTTAGCAAATGAAGTCTATAGTTTACCAAAGCTTTCTAACACAAATGGCATGTCTTCTTAATTGCCTCAGTTATTAAGGAAAATGTCATATAAGACATCCTCGTTTTTCCTACAAGATAGTTGAGTATTACATATAATTACATACTCTTAATATATACATATAACTATAATACTTTCACAGGTGGATTTGGAAATAAATAATAGTATAAAGAAAAAAAGTCTTTCATCCATGTCGTTTTTATGATTTAAAAGGTAATTGAGATTATACCGTGCATTACAATTTTTATATATTCTTTTTAAAATTTTAGCCTTTTTCCATATTTAAAAAATTATTCATAAGCATAATTTGAATTATTGTGTAATATCCCATTTTCCTTCGTTTGCTAAATTATTTCCTGTTTTGTACAACTTTTTGCTGTTATATATGACACTGTCATATACATCTCTGTGCTTGCAGTTTTCTTGTAGCATCCCACTTGCCCAGAGAAATTTCTAAAATACTAAGTCAAAGGCTATATTTTAAAGCTTTATACATATATATATATGTGTTACCAAATTGTTTCTTTAACAGATGTACAAATTTGTTCAGCATCAGTAGAAGAAGTAAATATTGCCAATGTGACATGTTTCCAAAACAAGTAAAGAGGCGTGCTGCTTTCATAGTTGTGTAGACGGAGGACAGAAATGAGTACGTCTGCTGCACAGACAAGCCGCTGAGACTGCAAACATCCGCGTTTCCCAAACTAAAACTAATAATGCTGTTTTAAAAATAAGACCGTCTAATGCTCTTGTCTTGTGCATTTTTTCTTTATTCATGGAAGTCAGTTTCTTAATATTCTTGATCCAAACGAGACAACAGCGCGGTATGTCAAACCTGTACCTCTGATAGGTTGACCACACAACTCCAAATGCTGATGACAGCCTCGCAGGCAGTGGAGAAACGAGAGACCTTTTGTTTTGTTCTCTTGTTTGTTCACACATATTTGTTAATTTACACGTCCCCACATCCCCTGGCTCCCTCCTCACACTGGTCTTTCGCCCTGAGTGTGAGGCAGCATCTGCCCTGCTGAGGTTGCAGCAGCTCTGCAGCAGCACCAGGAGCGCCCACTGGGCTTCCCTGCTCACCAGTTGTCTACATTTTTATTTTGTACCACTCCCAGGCTCTTTGCATATTTTTTATTGATGTGCATATTATTTTTTCTTAACCATTTGAGAGTCAGTTGGAGAATTCAGGTGGAGGAGTGGATGTTTGTCTAGCACTACCCAGCAGGTTACCCCTGAACTTGCTGAACTGAAACAAACATCTCCGGGCCTTGGGAATCTGAGCGTGATGCAGCTGGGTGCTCAGGCCTCAAGATTTTGACAGCCCTGGCCCCGCAGCCTCTCTGCGGGCAGTTCACACACAAGGGCTGCCTCCATCAGAGCAGGAAAGAGAACCAGAGGGCACTGGAGGGAGCTGGAGTTTCTCTGCACCCTTGTCATGGAGGGAACATCCCATCACTTTCGTCTTACTCTTTTCATTAGAAGGGAGTTGCTGGGCTCAGCCCACCCTCAGGGGAAGCATTTACACAGGAGAGTGAACACCAGGAGAGGGACCACAGGGGCCCCAGAGCATGGTGGCCACCAGCCTTACGCACACAGCACCCAGACTGAATAAACCAGCACGTTGACTTATTTTCGGGGCCAGACGTTGCTTTGAGCTCTCCTCCGTGCCACACATGAGCCGACACGTGAGGGAGACAATGTTATTTTTATTTAATTAGAAAGACATCGAAGTTCATGAAATGTACTCCCAAGCTCTGAAGTCCAGTGCGTGGTGACAGGGGCTGCCAGGTTCTTCCAAACCCCCCACTCCACACTCAACGTCCAGCTGCTTTCCCACGGGGACTCTCAGAGCCAAGGACACTGAGGGAATGTGGGGCCTCCACAGTGTCTCCTGAGTCACGCTTCCCTAGCAAGACAGCCTTTCTGCAGCCTTCATCGCAGTGGAAATATCTGAGGGCTCTTTCAGATCAAAATGTTGAAGGTGTGTCTGCTTTTCTATAATACACTGGCTTTCGGAATTTATGACTCAGTAATGAAAACTTGATCTGGCATGACCCTAGGCATTTGAGCTCCAGACCAGAAGGATTTGTTTTTCCAATAGCTGACAAAACCTGGCTTGATCATGGCTTCTAGGAATGCAACACCCCAAAAAAGGGCCCTATAGCATTTTGGAGAATTTTGTTTACATGACACTAAGCCCAAAATGACCTCAAATTCTAAATAAAAGTTCCATGGGCAATTTGTATAAGAGGCTTGTTTTTAAAGAAAATAAACTATATGACAGGTTTGTTATATATATTACAAACTAGACTGGTGAACGTTTTACTCAACATTTAAAAATCTTTAATTAAGACCTTTCAGTACATAAAGCTTACATAACAAAATCTAGCAAAAATCTATAAAATCTAAACACGTTTCTCAAAGAAATGATGGTGTCCCAGAAGTCTGCAGGCTGCAGCCTTCAGGGTGGCTGAGCTGTGTGGACACGTGTGGTTTCCTCTGTCTCACTCTTTGCTTACATGGAAGTCACAGCACTTTCGAAGCATGTTTGTCAGCCTGTGTCCTGCGGCATTTGGCAGGTGAGATCTGTTTAATAATATGTGTCAGTAAAGCCAAGGTTACAATATCTAATCAAACAGCGCTAGCTTCCTAGCACTGCACGTGTTAATGATGTCAGCGTGTTCTGCAGCCTCTGCCTGAGCTGTACTCACAGGGTCCAGAGTCCTGCAGAATGGACTTGTGCCATAGGCAGCCCGAGGACGTATGTGCTGATATTCACAAAATTCAGAAGAGGATTAGCAAAGAGCCTGCCACGCTGTTCCTGGTTACTCACGCTGGGTAATGTTAAGCACGTGTGAACACGTAGTTGAAATCATCGTCGTTAACTGAACACATTCTGGGTTACAAAGGCTCAGCTGAATATTTTTTTCTTGGGGGGTAGTAGATCACAGAATTTCCACTTTATTTTTACACGTTTCTAACACAGATAACTTGAAAGATAAAGGAGGTGTGTATCCACATGGAATGAAACATTGAAGCGATCAGGAAATGTCTTGGATGTCAAAGCAAAGCTTTCGTGAACGGTGGAGTCATTGCATCCACGCAAGAAAAACAACCCTGCACTCCACAGAGTCTGAACCAGCCCGAACTCAAGCTCAGTGCTTAGGTTCCCCTTTGTTGTAGGAGGCGTAACATTAGCTATGGCAACGTAGAATTAACGTTTGTGGAGGAATAAGGGGCTGTGTGTGGAATGTCCTCTGCAGCCATCAACGTGGGGAGTGAGACACGGCAGGCATTTGCAGGGGTGCCACATGAGGATCTGCTGCTCTGTCTCTCCTGGAGGTATCTGCAGTTTGCACAGAAGATTTAACAGTGGGGAGGGGACGGGAATTTGTGTAAACTTCAGTGGGACTGCATAAACAGAGGTGGTGATGTTTTATGTCTCTTTGATCTTTTCCGAGGACGTCTGGCCGTCCCTGCTGCTCTGGGTTGCAGCACAATGTTCACTAACAGAAGCTATGACTCAGTTGTGTCTTCTGGTTTTCAGTAATATCTGTAATCACCACATGAATATTTATAAATTGTGAGGACTAGAGTATATGAAAGCTACTCTGCAGGCGCCATCTCCGTCCAGCCACTGTGTACATTTCCTTCTCTCTCCTGCAGCCATTCTCTTATCTCCTTGGGACTGTTTGCAAAAGTTAAAAGGAAACCATTTCTGCACGTGTCACTGAGGCATCTTCGGTTCTAAAGCGGCTGAGTTGGATTCAGCAAGCAAATGGCTGTTGCAGAGTGTGACCAAGATTTGGTCACGGGCAAGAGGCATCCTGCCCTAGCACACCCTGCAGCCGCCCAGGAAATGCACCTGTCCTTTGCTTGTGTGTGAATGTGCATGTTGTGTGAGTGTGTATGCATGTGTGGTGTGGATGTGCGTATGTGTGAGTGTGTGTGTTTTTGAGTGTGTGATTGAGTGTGTTTGGGTATGGGTGTGTGGTGTGGGTGTGTGGTGTGTGAGTGTGTCAATGCGTGAGTATGTGTGGCACAATTGCTAATTTAGTCTCCAGAAACATCTTAGGAAAGTCAGTGTGTCCCTACCTATATTTTATGTAGGTATAAATTCATTTTAGTTTCCTAACACTATGTTTGCACAGTCATCTGGGACATTGCTTCCAAGCAAGCGTCTGAGTGCTTCACATCTGGAATATGTCAAGTTTATCCTTCTTGGAATCGGTGTGGTGAATGTTTTTCCCCCGGGTTAGCTCAAGAGTCTACTGTCAACATGACGCGCTCTAGCCACACAGGTTCATGCAACTTCCAGCTCCCTGGACAGACGTTTCTACACCACCCTGGACTCTGCTCTTTCCCACTGTCTCCATCTCGGGTCCTCCCAAGGTTTTGTCTTGGCCGACTTCTTTGAGACAATGGAAGTGGAGAACGTGGGGTCAGTCGGCCCAAATTCTGGTCCCTTCTCCACCAGTCACTTGCCCATTTAAAGCTGTGTTCAAGCAAGTAGTTTCATTTATTTGGTCTTGGGTTTCTCAACAGTTAAACATTTTTGTATGTTAATAATTATAATTATAGTGTCTCTAAAGATCAAAGAAGACATTGTATATCAATACTGTTCTATAAACTTTAAGCTCAATAAAAATAAAAGACCTGCTATTACTGTACAATTACAAATGCTCCATTCCTTGCTTCTTCCTTGGTTGCGGGCCTAGATATTAAATCAATTCTGTTCTTTTCATTTTTGAAAAATTGTGTCAAATGTTAAATTGCTCATTTTGGATGTATTGCTGATGTTTGACCTATGAGAATAGAAATTTCCTATATTTTATATTTGATAATTAAAAATATGTCAAAGTGATATTTGTATGGCCGAAACCCCGCATGGTACAATAGGTAGATAATGACATAAACTCGTGTTTAGTTTTTATTTTACTACAGTGTTAGTTTCTCAAGAGTAACTGTATCTGCTGGCTGACTAAGGTCTCTATTTTTCGTTTGGATGTGGCTTCCCTTAAATATCTGGTGATCCTTCACTGTCCTCTCGTACTTAGCAGTGACACGTTGAGGAGACGAACGGAATCTGTGCTCTCAGTACTAAGGCTTGTCTGAGGCTTTGCTGTGGAGAGCTGATCACTATTCTGGAGATTTCACATGTACTAGACGGAGATGTCTTGCGTCTAAATCGTCTCCCTTCTCTAGGGAAGAGCGTCTCTCTTTCTGGTGGCAGGTGCTGAGTCGTGATCCTGTTCGCTGGTCACCTGGGGGGTGTGGGGCAGGGGAAGCCGTGGGAATAGGCGAGGTAGGGTGGTCCCAATTAGAGGCACCCGTCTCACTCTCCTCAGCACTCAGTGTCCTTGAATCTCATTTTCCAAAGTCCACACCTTGTCTCCATGTGCCCCAGGAGGGTCTGCAGATGGAGGCTTCCTTCACTCCGCAGTGTTCGGTGCCAGCTCGATTTTTATCCTGCTGACCCCTCTCCCCTATACTCATAAGGGTTTCCTGGGAGGCAAGTGGGACACATGGTGAGGACGTGGTCTACCAGCTTTAATTGGAAGGCTTTTTCTTGTAACTAAAGCTAGAATAGTACAGCATGAGAAAGGGTTTAAAAACATTCAGTGACCCACTCTTTCGAGACCATTTGAACATCTTGAGGCATCAAGTTATGGTTTTCCTGCAAGTGGTAATAAGGGAATAATCAGTTATTTAACCTCTGCTTTGTTTTAAATATATTACTTCAGGTTCGTGTGCTATTATTCACTTTCAAAAAGTACAGATCAAATTTTGATAGAATGTTTTCTGTGAAGAAACAGCTTAACTCCTCTTCAATGCCACACTGAATGTGTGGACAAATCATTACCTGAGACGAAATTATTCTTTTGCTGTGTATAAATTAAGATATTGTACTCTGAAAAAGTGGCCAAGTTAAAACCGAGACCTCGACTTCCCACTTCTGTGGCTGAGCGTCCTTCCTCCTCCTCCACGCTCGGTCCGAGCCTCCTGGCGCAGGCTGGCTCTAGGGCTGCGTCCCTCACGTGCTAAGGCGACTCACTTCCCTTACTCTGCGTCACCATATGGTGTGCAGGTGATGTCGGGAGGGTTCTGCGCGGTCCCCGGCTGCGTGGAAATGGGGCACACGCTGCTTGTCCTGGGGGTCCTTGCTGGACCTTCTGCCACTTCCTGGGCGTCCTCCTGGTGGTCTCAGGGAGCCCCCTGGTGGCCAGAATCCCACACTGAGGCTCCACCCGGACGCAGAATAGAACGCCCAGGCTCCTTCCTCTCCTATCAAAACTCCTCCACCTCCAGAAAAACAGGCCTCCGAGGAAGGTAGAGAAAATCATCTGATTGGATTAGTGACCTCTTAGAGGTTTAGACCTCTGAAGTCACCTGAGCCAGTGGTTTTCAAAATGAGCTGAGGGACTCCAAGGAGCTTTATACCCTACAGATGATACATTTGAATTCCAGGTGGGGTAGTTTAACTACTGTGTTTTTCCATTCTGGGAAGTCAGCCTACATCTTACGATGAATATGCTGCATTTAAAATAACCAAGTCTCTTCTGACCCTCTGAAAAAGTATAATACGTCCGTGGTGGACTTTCACGTAACAGTGCCTCAGAATCCAGAGCCTACAGGCTGCAGTCGTCAACTATTCCACACGTTTAGGTGCAAGAGCGTCATATTTCCGTATTTCTGTTGGTCGAATGGTGTCTAGTGGAGCTCCTGCACATCAAGATGTGGGAAGTTGCAGTTCACAGAGTTTCCTCTTCAGATTCTGTGCCGAACACTGGAGGCTTGTGTGGCAGTGCCCTGTTCTCCTTTGGCTACGACCACCAGGTGCTGGCCCTTCACTTTGAAGGGGTGGGGGTGGCTTCTCCTTGTATTGGGGAGGGATTCTCCTCAAGGCACTTCGTGGCTGCAGTCAAATGCTGGGCCTCTAGCCAAACTAACCACATGCGGGAACTGCGTTTGACTATGGCCTAGACCACCAGGAACTCTCCTCTTGTGGGTAGCATCTCCCCTAAATAATCCACTTAGACAATTCTAGGTCTTCCCAGAAGAGACCTCAGTAAAAGTTGTTCAGGCAAAATCTTTTTTCCCCATTTAACCCCCTAGTGACTCGTGTGTGTGTATGTGTGTGCATGTGCGTGTGAACTTGTTTGTGTGTGTGTGTTTGCATGTCTCTGTGTGTGCACGCACATGTGTGTATTAGTTACAGAAAGCCCTTATCTGCAGAAGCAAGCGTTGGCTTTTGGGAAAGAAGCAGCAAATGGGAAAAGAGATGTTTTATTCTTTCCTGGTGTACTCAAAATGAGCACAAAAAGATGTGAATTAGTAATTTCTCTAATAATTCAGTCTATAACATTGAGCATTTGAAAGTTGTACAAATAAATTTTAAAAACCATGCCATGCAAGCATGTTATAAAGTGTAGCATCAGTGACATAACCAAATGTGCCAGTAAAACCCATGACATCCTGCAAACCATGAATGAATTCCTCCCCCTGTCTTTATGCACATATTTACGCTTATGCAAATGCAGTGGGTAGAAACTGCAGACAATTTGTATTTTCACTACAGTCCTCTCATATAAAATTACGCAAGGAAACGTGCTACCATAGCACACGTGCACTGCCGTGTTCAATTAGATGTAACCGCGGCCCATTTGCTCACTCATGTGTTTTTCATGATTTAACAGCCTGTTTGCCACACAAATGTGTGTTTATTCCTTTTCTGACTTACATATTTATGATAAGGAGTCTGAGAAGTGTTAGCTTATTGTAGATACTTAGCTTTAAGATACAGTAAACTGACCTGGAACCTTTAAAGAGAAATAGCAAAAAAATTGACTATCCTGAAATTACAAGCCGAGATTATTTTTAAAAATTACTATCCTTTGAAAATGCTTATCTGTATACAACTGAACTTACCGATACTATAAAGACAAAAGAAAATAGGAAAGTTAATTGGAAGCTTAGCCTGACACAAACCTCAGTGGTCACTTCATTTGCTCATTTCCTTTGTAATTCTAAATCATATAAACTGAACTCATGAAAAATATTATGGTAATAAAAAGGTCTTATCTTTTATAATGTTTGAGTTTTCTTTTAAGTTTTTATCTTATGAAGAAGAAAGGTTTTTACTGTTAAAAATGATTTTGAAAACACAGAGACAGCCTAAGCCCCGTCTTCTTGTAAACACGAGCACCTGAGGCTGCGGACGCCGATGACCTGCCCAGATGCCCACAGACATCACTGTGCGCTGTCGCGTGAGCCAGAAGGCCTCTGGGTGATCCATGCTAAATTAACAAGTGCATTTAAAATAGGCACATATGACTCCCACAGCATCTAAGCCTGTGGAACGAGTGAAATGAGACGTTTTTGAGCAGAGGAGAAGGCGTTCCGAGGCGAGTTCTGGTCCCCTCTCTTCGTTCACTGAAAGCCCAATTACTGATCCGTATCGTCCTGCTGTCAGATTGCAAAGAGAAGCCTCACGGCATTTACAGCAAACACTGTAGACTCCTTAATATTTTCACACGGGGATGATAAAGACCTTCTCTGCTTTGTAAAGCCTTTGTTTTCCAGGCGGGATAAAAACATAGGTTGAGTCCAAAATCAATCATATTACTGGGATGTTTTAATGGCCCTGGAGGAGGCTCACGAGCTGGGCCGTGCAGTATTTCTGCACTGCTGGTTTGAACCTGGGCCCCCGTGAAGCACCACAGACTTTTGTAGGGAGCTCATTAGGGGAAAATTATATTAATGTGCTCGCACTACTTGCTCAAGTCAAAAACAATGAGCACTTTTTATTGAAGCAATATGAATAGTGTAGTTTAATCAATTTTTTATATTCAATAATTTGAGTTATTGCAACAGTCCTGGAAGCACCCTGCCCCAGCCCCACTCTGGGAAGTAGATGTCAATGGAGCCACATCACCTTCTCTTTTCCAGAAAAGATATTTATTTACTAATGTCCGTAGTGTGCACGAGGTTTCACTCTTTCTGCTGCACATTCAAGGGTTCTGACACAGGAGTGAGTCTGTGATCCACCGCTGCAGTGTCACCCACAGAGCAGTTGCACGGCCCTGATGACCCCTGTGCTCTGCCCGTCCAGCCCCCCTCTCAGCCCTTGGCAGCCACTGATCTTGTACTGTCTCCATAGTGTTGCTTTTTCCAGAATGGCATACGGCTGAATTCATATGGCGTGCCTCTTCAGACTGGCTTCTTTCACTTAGCCCTATGCATTTGGGGTCCTCTGTGTCTTCATGATGTGACAGCTCACTTCTCTTCATCACTGAATAATATTCCATTGTCTGGAGACACCACAGTTTCTCATTCATCTGCTGGAGGAAATCTTGGTTGCCTCCAGTTTTTGGCAATTATGAGTAGAAACATAAATATTTATGTGCAATTTTTTATGTAGACATAAGTCCAGCTTCACTGGGTAAATAACTAGGAGAACAATTGCTGGGTCCTGTGGTAAAACTATTTTAGTTTTGTACAAAACTGGCAAAGTCTTCCAGAGTGGTTCTACCACTCCAGATTCCCACCAGTGATGGGTGAGAGTCACGCTGCTCCGCATCCTCGTCAGCACTCAGGACGTCTGTCTTGTGGATTCTGGCCATTTCTAATAGGTGTGTACTGGTATCTCATTGGTGTTTTAATTTGCAATTCCCTAATGACATATGGTATTGAGCACTTTTTTGCATGCTTATTTTCTATTTGTATACCTTCTATGGTGAGGGTCTGTTCAGGACTTTTGCCCATCTTTAATTGGGTTGTTTTCTTATGTGTTTCTTATTATTGAGTTTTAAGAGTTTTTTGCATATTTTGGATATAAATCCTTACTCAGATATGTTTTGCAAATATCTTCTCACAGTCTGTGGCTTATCTTTTTATTCTCTTAACAGTATTTTTTGCAGAACAGAGGTTTTTAATTTTAAGTAAGTCGAACTTAATTTTTTCCTCATGGATCAAGCTTTTAGTGTTGTAGCTAACAAGTCATGACCAAACCCAAGCTCACCTCAATTTTCTTCTTATTATATTTTCTAGGAGTTTGATAATTTTGCATTTTACCTATAGGTAAAATCTACTTTGAATAACTTTTGTGAAATGTGTAGGGACACTTTCTAGATTCTTTTTGGGTATTTTGCATGTGGATGTCCAGTGGTTCCAGCACCATTTTTTGAAAGGACCACTCTTTCTCTGGTGAATTGTTTTGCTCCCTTGTTGAAAATTCATTGGCTATATTTGGGTCTATTTCTGGGCTCACTATTCTGTTTCATTAATCTATTTGTCTTCTATTTTGTCTTCAATTTTTTTTTAAGAAATCAAATTGCTACCCTTCTTTGTTATGAGTTCTCATTTGTAAGTGGAGAAGTAGCAATTAATGCCAGATAATCTTTCAGGGTGCACTGAAGACCGTGAGCAGGGTGAGTTGTAATCTTAGAGTGACTCTGTGAGTTTGGCCACAGTGGTGACAGGTTTGGTCACTAGTGACAGTAGTGGTGGGCACTTCACTGCAGTCTGTTTTCTCCCTGCGATTTCTGCTCTGCCCTTCACCAGGTCATTGCCAATACCTTTTGCACTTCCTTCACTCAAGGATTTCCGTGAGGTGGAAAGCAGAAGTATCATGAGATCAGTGTAGAGAGAAGGTGATTTTCCTGGGCTGAGGACAGTCAGATGTCTGCGGGTCCTGGCTCTACGCTGTGGAAACGGAGACAGGTGCCCAGTGAACTGGAGCCTAGGCCAGTGTCCCCAGCCTTACCAGTTCCCACAGTCTGTGAGATGCCCAGAAACGAGCTGCTGGACTTTCGGGGGTCCCTGTGGGATTGGAAAGTGAGGAAGTGGGCAGTGACAACTTTCGGCTGATTATGAGCGGTACTCCTTCCACGTTCTGCAACCACATGAACCTTTTGGTTAGTAGAGAAGTCAGGGACCCCAACAACAGTGGTGTGGAATGTCCTACCATTCTGAGGGGTGAGCACTCAGGGTCAGGATTAAATGCACTGGAAAAGAATACATTTATTTATTTATTTATTTTGCATATCCGAATTTGTGAATAGAAAACCACACCACTGTGACATGTGCAAACTGTGGGTTCTGTGTTTCTTATTTGTACTTCACTAATATCAATTCCAAAAAGTGTAAGGTCGCTGAGGAAGGAGACGCTGAGCCGAGCACCGGCGTCAGCGCCTGGGGGCAGCGGGGTGTCTTCTTTTCCAGGTTAGGATTGGCATCTGGCCCAGCCTAGGAAGACGGCCACAGTGTTCCACTCCGGATGCGGCCTGCTCATGGGGACAGACCTGGGGAGACAGAAACTTCGGGCTAGCGGGAAGCAGTCACAATGTCACACTCGAGGTCCAGCCTGCTGGCCTGCTCCTGGGGGCACAGCCCTGGAAGAAGGAAACTTAGAGAAATGAAACGAAGGGTGGGGGCTTCCTAAAAGTCAGGTTTTCAGTTCCAGGCACCTAACAAAAGAAGCCCTTCAAACATCTGGGAAGAGAAAGCAGGCACGGAGAGGTGTACTTGTTTGCCCCTAATAATCAATATAAGCACCTATGCTAACCGTGCCTGTTTTTCAAAGTGTAAGACTCGGGTGAAACTAGGGAAGGAAACTGGCGACTGCAGAGTCTCTGCTGCGCTCCTGACACAGCTGGGGACACTTTGCATTCGTTATTTTATTGATGCTCCCCAGGACCCTGATATCAGAGGAAAGACGCCCTGCCAGCCCTGCCCCCGCCGTGTACTACACACACGCTGGCCACGTATATGCGCAAAACAAGCACATTTAAAGGAAAGGGAACTGGCTGTGAGATGTTTAGCATCCTGCTCAGGTCCTCAAACTCAGCAGGGCCCTGGGCTTCGATGCAGCCCTGTCTCGCTCCTCGACAGTCTCTCAGTGCTGCACGTCCTGGGTGCCCCACGCCGAGAGTCGCTTACACTGCTGAGGATGGACCCGTGGCACAGCCAAGACCAGATGGTTTGCTGACCTTGTCAGGGCCTCTGGGCACTGGACACTCAGACACTGCTCACCCGAGTGAAGGAAGTTGGTGACATGGTGTACATGGCCACTCCCTGAGAATCAGATTGTTCCATTTGATAGAATATCTAATTCTCTATCTGTTATGGACAAAGGGACACTGACTGCGTTTTAAAACCAGGAAGCATGTCTACGTTGTCACAAATTGGGGGATGTGACACCGTTGGTAGCAGGAGCACCGGTTCTGATGATAAATCTCTTACACGGATGAGCCACATAAAACTGAACCAGTGACTCGCTTTCCGAGCAGAATGAGACAAATATTTAATGAAAAAGTTCCTCTTTAGGTCACAGCAAGGACTAAAAGTATCTAATTCTGATTCCATCAAGAGACTGTAGTGTGATCATTGCAGACACTCATGCAATTCAAAGGGTACTTATTTAGTAAGCACCTGCTGTGTGCATAACATCAGGTAGAAGCAGGGCAGCCCCATCAGCAGGAACTCACCCCATGACTGCGTTACAGCCTCCACGACCAGCACACGTTTCTAATTTGAAATACGTGTAGAATGTGTCCAACGCAGAGATAGATAGCCCAGGCCAGAACTCAGCTAAGAGTTGCTTTGAATAAATTTTTTAAATTATCCTGGGAATTAGAAAGTTTGCTCACATGAAGCAATAAAGTTCTTATTAGAATTAATAAACCTTAAGAGGCCATTTTAGTCTTAAGATATATATCAACATACTAGCCAGGCACAGCATTTAAATACATCTGCAACCTGCTATTTTGAGATTTGAGTAAATCATATACTCTTAAAGTTGGAAAAGATTGAGTATTTGAGCTCTGAACTACAAAACTTGAATTTTTATTCTAAAATCTGTGGGCTTTTATCCAGAAATACAGATTTTCCTGGTGCTAAGAACTGCGAGAAATTTCTCCTGGGGTCTCTCTGAGGGAACGGTGTGATACCGACCTCAGCGTAACAGGTACTGCCACAAGCTCCCCGGGGCTTGGTGTTGTGAGTGCGTCGGTGTGTGTAACTGGAACGTGACTCAGTGCTTGCTGGAGGTTCCACGTTGCACATCTGTGCTGCACGCAGCTCAGGCTTCCCCGAGCAACCTCAGAGGAAGGAACCTCCGAGATTGACCTCTGCTGACCGAATCATTAGGAAGGTCCCTCCTGTGCACTTGGACTTGGTCTACCCCCACATGAATCCATTGATTTGATTTTTACCCACCGCAGCCGCGCAAGTCCAGGCAACTTTTCTACACGACGGCACCGCACATCTTTGGGTGGCTACGTGCCCCCACCCCAGGAAGAAGTGTCCCTATTTTAAGCTTCTGAGAAGTCAAGTATCCAAGGGTGTTACCACGCATCCATTTCAGTGGGGAGAAATGTGACGAAATCAGATTTAAGCCCTGGAACCACAGCTTTATTTGCTGAAGTGAGCTCTTTTCAAATTTTTACTGTGATATTCATCATCAGTCATGTGGGAGGGGGGACAATACATTAAAAATGAAATATCGCTGTTCTGAGATGCATGAACTGTGGAAAGGAACATTCCTTCGTTCTTTCTGGGTGTCCCACGAGGGTGAGGATTCCCAACGCGGCAGAGCCTGCGAGCAAACACGGTCTCCTCCAAGTTGTCTTTGCATTTATCATAAAACAGATAGTTTAATGTCTTTGCACAAATCCAGTTTGATTTACTTCCTTGACTAATCTACGCCGTGACAGCGCTGTGGGGACCGGGTGCCCGCGCTGTCCCCGGTCCTATTTGTTGGAGATCCTGGGACGCCGGAGAACCGTGTGGAAGCAGCAGGGTCACGGCACGAGGAACCTCGTGTGACCCCTGGATTTTCGTCCCCTCCTGGGAGGCAGCAAGTCGTGCAGCGTCGCTGCTGTCAGTTAAAGCAGGTCGGCCTTTGCTTTCGGTCTCTCCCGCAGCTCTCACGGTTTTAGGAGATGCATGTCACGGTCGTCCGTGCTGGGCGACAGCAGAGCTGGGGGGAGCCAGAGAGAAGGTGACACTGAAGGCGGCCTAGCAGCCGCAGGCGGACGTCGGGCAGGAGCCCTCGGGACACCCCGCGACCGTCGGGAGTTACTCTCCCCAAAAGTGACCCTCCTTTTCAGAGAACTCGTCAAGGGCTGGGCCCAGTGAAAGACGGGCGCGCGGGCTCCTCTGTGCTGCAGGGGCGGCCCGGGGCGACGGCCGTGCCACCAAGGTCAAGGGCCCCACAGAGACATGCGTGCCGCCCGGTGCCCACCCGCACCCGGGGAAGGGACCCGAGCGGCTGCGGACGGCGGCTGGCCGCGCAGGGAAGGGGGTCGCAGCCGCGGGTCTGTCCCCACCCCATCCCCTGCTGGGGCCCCCCCGGGGCGCAGAGCCAGGCGGACCCCCCTGGAGGGACTGGCGGGGACCCCCTGGAGAGCCTGGCGGGGACCCCCTGGAGAGCCGGGCGGGGACCCCCTGGAGAACCTGGCGGGGACCCCCTGGAGAGCAGGGCAGGGCGGGGACCCCCTGGAGAACCTGGCGGGGACCCCATGGAGAGCCTGGCGGGGACCCCCTGGAGAGCAGGGCAGGGCGGGGACCCCCTGCGGAGCCGGGCGGGGTCACTCTTTCACAGAAGTGATGATGCGAGGACGGACGCGGAGGCCTGGCTACTCGCAGGACCCGGTGCGTCCGGGAGACGCTGTGGCTGTCAACAGACAGCGTGTGTTTGGACTCTATGCACCTGCCCCGTGTGCTGGGTGTTTGATGTATTCACAATTATTTCAGCCAATTAAATTAGTTACACTCGTGCCTCGACTACGAGGCGACATTGCTCAAAACAGACTAAACCGTTCTCGCTCACGGTATTATAAGTAATGTTTCCTTGAGGTGCCGTTTTGCTAAAATAATGTTTTGGATTTGTTTTCTCGGTATTTGTTTGTGACCATTTTCTCCTGCACCTCTGTGGCGGTCCTACCAGTGTCCCTGAGAGTCTGATAAGTAGGGAATGCGTCACGAAGCAACGTGGGCCAAGCAGTTAAGAATTTCACCCCCGAAGTCCGGAGCAGGATTCTCCACCCCCCACGCCCCAGGCCCGCTTTTGTCGTCCCCTTTGCCACACGTGGCCACGCTCCTGGTGGCTCCGTCCTGAAAACCTACGACTAGTGCACAGTCGTGCTCTTTCCCACACACCCCGCACGCCTCCATGAGAACGCCCTGCAGCTCTGCAACTGAAGCGTTTCTGAACGTGGCACCTTCTCACGGTGCCCACAGCAACCGCCCTGTGCGAGCCACTGTCCCTGTCACCAACACTACTGCAACTGCTCCAAATGCTCCTCTGGCCTCCTTAGGGTACATTCCCTCCAGAACAGCCACCCTGCCTGAACGCACTCCCCAAATCCTTACACAGCGGCCACCGCCGTGTCCCCCGTGTCTCACCTCAGCCCTACCTCCTCGAGGAATGACCCACTTTCCCCAGGTGAAGTGACACGGCCGCACCCTCCCTCCAATCCCCAAGGCCCCCTCTGCTCTGTTGCTCAGTTTCATTTTCTGCAGAGTGATCACAAAGCTCCCACCTCATAGGGAAGTGTTTATGTGCTCACTTGTCATCTGCTTAAATTTTAAAATTTCCTCTCCTCTTCTGGACATCAACTTCCATGTGAACGAAAGTCACTGAACATTCCCTGGCAGGTGCTTTAGGTCTGAGCTGTTAGAGCTACCTTGTCCAGGACTGATTTCTGCAGGTCGGCCTCCTGCAAGCCTCATGGCTAGTGCTGAGTGCCTCACATCCAGGAAGGATGATGAATTGGTGAATCATGTCACCTCTCTGCCTCATCAGATAAGCCACAGCCTCAAGGCCGGAGCTCATGTGCTCCACAGCCACACCGTGCACATCCATGCCTCACACACCAGAGTTACTGCCACTGTGGGCCAGCCCCACCTGCGTGCACCTGCGCTCTAAACCCCAGCTCCACTGCTGCTCTATGCACACACGCCTGGGCCTGGACATAGAGGCAGTCCCCACCACCGTAAGCTAGTCCCCGACCTCGACCCTGGAGCCATTCTCACTCCACATGCACACATGCATGTGCGTGTGACATCAAAAACATAGAATGTGTGGGCAGTAAAAGTGTAGAATGTTTGTATGGGATTGCAGTTAAGTTGTCATCAGCCTAAAACAGAGTGTTATAACTACAAGGTGTTATATGTTAGCTTCAGGGAAAGGACAAAGACAAACCTGTAGTAGATACACAAAAGACAAAGAGACAGGAGTCCAAGCATACCAGGACAGAAAATCATCAAGTCAAAAAGGAGGACAGGAAGAAAGGAATAAAGGATCTATAAAACAGCCAGGAAACAATTAAAATGTCGATACAGTAGCCTCCTTGGCCTCGGGGATTTGTACCAAGAGCCCCAAAGCAGGCCTAAAACTGTGGATAGTTCCAAGCCTGATTGCTGTCCATCAGGACACGTGTCTGTTCCTGTCTTCCACAAATTCAATGCCTTTTCCGTCTTAACTTATCGTCATCACGCACTGTGGCCAAACCTTTTGCAGTTTGAGGTTTGACACCAAAACTAGCCTGAATTTCTTTTTCCTTCTTCACAGTTTCACAAATAGAAGATTCATTTTTGCCATAGATCTTAGCAACCTCAGCATACAAGTTTTTTCTTTATTAAGTCAAGAACTTTCACTCTTTCACATAAAGGGGGCACTTTATGGCTTCTCTTTGGCACATCTGAATTGCCAGCTTCACTACTCTGCTCTTTCAGGACATTAGTAAGTAAAATAAGGGTTACTGGAGCACAGGCGCTACCACACTGCAACAGTCAATCTGATAACTGAGTTGGCTGCTGAGTGACTAACAGGCAGGTAGTGTGTACAGCATGGAAATGCTAGATAAAGAGATGATTCACATCCTGGGCAGGACGGACTGGGTGGCATGAGTTTCAATCACACAACTCAGAATAGCATGCAATTTAAAACTTATAAATTGTTTATTTCTGGAATTTTCCAGCTAATACTTTTGGACCACAGTTGACCACAGGTAAATGAAAACTCTGAAAGCCAAACCGTGGATGGGGCGGGAGGGACTATCACAGTGAGTCATTACCTATCAACCATTTCCATGAATATAAGCAATTAAATTAGCCAGCCAAAAGACACAGAGAAGCTGAACTGATTTTAAAAAAGAAAAGACACAACTGTATGCTTCCTACAAGAGATACATTTTACCTTTAATGACACACATAGTCTGAAAGTCAAAGAAAGGAAATGTTATTTCATGCAAATGGAAACCAAAAAAGAGCAGGGGTAGCTATACTTATCAGGAAAAAAAGTAGGCTTTATGTTGAAAACTACCACAAGAGACAAAAAGGGTTGTTATATAATGATAAAGAGGTTAGTTAATTCATCAATAGAATATACTAATTATAATATATGTGTAACCAACATCAGGGCACCTAAATATATAAAGTAAACATTAATTGTTCTGAAGAGAGAGATAGACAGCAACACACTAACAGTAAGGAATGTCAATATCCCACTTTCAACAACGGATACATCATCCAGACCAAAATCAATAAGGAAACGTTGGACTTGAGCTGGACTTCAGACCAAATGGACCTAACAAACATATACAGAACATTTCATCCAACATCAACAAAATATACATACTTCTCAAGTGCAAGCCAAATATTCTGTGTTCTATAGGAT
Organism: Cynocephalus volans; assembly: GCF_027409185.1. NCBI lineage: Eukaryota > Metazoa > Chordata > Mammalia > Dermoptera > Cynocephalidae > Cynocephalus > Cynocephalus volans. Next base: position 951,776 of record NC_084473.1, on the reverse strand, counting down.
AGATCACATATTGGATCACAAAAAGAAACATAACAAATTTAAGAAGATTAAAATCATATCTCTCCTGACCCCAGTGGTCAAATCAGGAATGTAAACTTTTCCCTTAAGGAGATAGAAAAAGTAGAGCAAACTAAACCAAATGCAAATGTAAGTAGGAAATAACAAAGATTACAACAGAAATACATGAAATAGGGAATTTAAAAACAATAGAGAAAATCAACAAAGTCAAAAGTTGATTCTTTAAAAAGATGAACAAAATTTCAAACCTTTACCTAGATTGACCAAGAAAAAAGAGAGAAGACTGAAATTACTAAAGTCAGAAATAAATTAGGGGCATTATTACATTATCATTATGGCTTTTTGTGGTGGTAAGATTTAGTTTCTTTCTCTTTGTTCTATCAGTGAGTTTTGTTCTTTCTTGTGCATTCATGGTAAGGATTATTGTTTTTTTGGATTCTAGATGCAGGACTTCCTTGAGGATTTCTTGTAGGGCTGGTCATGTGGTGGTGAATCCCTGCAGCTTTTGTTTTTTGGAAAGTACACTATTTTTCCCTCATTTCTCAAGGATAGCCTTGCTGGATATAGTATTCTTGGCTGACAGTGTTTTTCTTTTAGTATTTTGAATATATCATCTCATTTTCTTCTGGTCTGTAGAGTTTCTGTTGAGAAGTCTGCTGTTAGTCTGATGGGGACTCCCTTATAGGTGACTTGATGCTTTTCTTTTGCTTCCTTGAAATTCTCTCTTTGTCTTTGAGCTTTGCCAGTTTAACTACAATGTGTATCAAAGGGGATCTTTTGGGGTTGAATCTGTTTGGTGATCTTTGAGCCTCCTGGTTGTGAAGGTCCATGTCTCTCCCTATATCTGGGAACTTTTCTGTTATTATTTTGGTGAATAGGTTTTCCATGTCTTTTCCTTTCTCTTTCCCTTCTGGAACACCCATGATTTGAATCTTTGTGTACTTAAGGTTGTCTGCTAGCTCTCTTAGATTTTCTTCAGTTTTTAAAATTCATTTATTCTTTCTTATTTATTTATTTATTTATTCATTCATTCATTCATCAGCCTGGGTTATTTTGAAGAGACCACCTTCAGGATCAGGAATTCTTTCATCTGCTTGTTCTAGTCTGCTGCTTAAGCTATTGGTTGTGTTTTTTATTTTGTTGAATCTTTCAGCTACAGGACTTCTGCTACATTATTTTTTAAGGTATTAATCTCTTTGTGAATTTCCTCCTTCATGTCCTGGATTTTTTTTTCTCATTTCATTATGCTGTGAGTCTTCTCATATCTCTGTGAGTTTCCTTAAGATTGTTGTTCCGAATTCCTTCTCAGTCATTTCAAGAGTTTCCTGCTCTATAGAGTTGGGTATTTGACAAATACTGTGTTCTTTGGTGGTGTCATATTTTCTTGGGTTTTTGTATTTCTACCATCTCTACATTGATGTCTGGTCATCTGGTAGAGCAGTTGCTTCTTCTATTACTCTGGAGTGAGCTTTGAGGAGAGAGATGTCCTCTTCTTTTTGCAGTCTCTGCTGGTGACTTTCCTTGTGTCAGTGCAGTCGAGTGTCCAGAGGGCCACCTGCACAGTGGCTGTGGCTGCTGCTGTGGTGTTGAGCCACTTTTTCAGCAGTCATGGCTGTAGCAGTGGCTGTGGTTGTGGAAGTGCACATGGAAGTGACATTTTCGGCATGCTCTCTTGCCTGCCTGCGCAGAAAGGACTGCTTTTCTCAACTCCTCGCCTAGGACTCCCAGTGTGCGCTCTTGCCTGCTTCTGGGTCCCAAGATATATTCTAATAAAAGAAAACTAAGATAATTCATTGCCAACATTTCTGAAGTACAATAGAATTTTATTGGAATTCCCTAAGTAAACCAGTCTTTCATGCCAACATAACTGTCAATATTTATTCAATCATTAAATATGTACTAAGTGCTTCCTGTGGTCCAGACCCTGTATAGTTCTAGAGATATACAGCTCCCTTTGCTCCTTATCTTGGCAGCATGGCAAACACCTCTTCAACCTTCAGGTCTCAGCTCAAGCATTGTCTTTTTGATGAGTCCTTTGCTGAGTGCTCCAGAGAATTTACCTGTTCACACCTAGAGTGAAATTAACTAATCTTCAGGCTCCATATTTGTAGCCAGGGCTTCCAATCAGTTTGGTAGAGCCATGCAATTAAACAAGAACAAATGAAAAATATCACATTTGAGGAAGACCTCCAACTTGAAGGACAAATGCCAAATCAAGAAAACAGATACAAAGAGAAAACAAAGAAAATACAAAAATTGGGGAGAAAATATTGGAGGGAAAACATTTTCTATTATGTTCTCAGAGATATTAGAATGGATATTGTCTCAATGAAACAAGAATAGCATTTTTAAAAACCAGAGGAAAAAAGCACATGAAAGTTAAAATACCGTTTCTAATTTTTTTAAAATACAGGGACTAAAAACTCAACATGAAAATAACAATAAAAAAATTTTTGAAATTTCGAACCGAAGCATAAAGACATGGAAAATTTTAGCATAAAGATAAGGAGATTAAAGAATTAGCTCAGGATATACAGTATTGGCAACTAAGAGTGGAAGAAAGAGATATCAGAGATAACGGAGGCACGTAAATTATTGAGGAAGTAAATAACAAAATTTTCTCAGAATTGACAGGTTCCAAATTACCATGACTTGCTAACTATCCTGTGTGATGAGTGGAAGGAAAGCAACACAAGGTACATGACCATTAACTGTCAGAATATCATCCGGCAAACGAGATGACCCTAAAAGTTCAGAGAGAGAAAAGAAGGGGAAAAAGGCCATATGCAAATGAAGAAGAATCATCCAAATGGCATGAAAAATCCCAACATTCATATTGGATTCCAGAAGTCACTTTAGATTCTAAGGAAAATTTGTTTTCAACCTAGCCTAATTACGTGCATGCACGCATACACATACTCACACCCCAAGCCAAACTATTAAACAAGTTGGAAAAGTAATTAAAAGTTTTAAACATCTACGAGCTGTCTTAGAGAGCTATTGAAATGTGTCTTTCTGCAGGAGGACGACAAGGCATCCAGCACCAGGGGAAGGAAGGAGACTCCAGGCGCCATCGGACCTGGGGGTCGACGCTCAGAATTTCGCTCGCAGCAGGTGGCAGCGCTGGGTGGTTTTAAGGGAGAAAATGGAACCTGAACTCCTCGAGGAAATGGTTTCCAACTTTCAAAAATGTCTTGATAGCCACATAGTAGATCACGTGGAGCATTTTTAGAAAAATCTATAGTTTAATAAAAAAAAAACCAGCAAATGAAATTTAGGGAAATAATTAAGAAAAACAAAAAGTGTTATGAGAAAGGAAATGTAATATAATCAGGGCACACTTGGCTCAGCAGATAGTGACAGTATAATAATAAAAAGTATAGTGAACAGTCATAATATAAACACTGGTTATTGGTACCATAAAATTTCAAGTTAAAAACACTGAGAAGACCAAAAGAAAAGGGGTTAGGTGAAAGAAAGATAAATCTTTCCACCAGAATAGGAACTGAATAGATAATGTCTACTACTGATAAAGCAAGAAAGAGTACTTTAAGCATACTATTTAAAAGTAAGAACATCAGAACACACTACTAAAAAAGTTAAAATAGCAGCCTCTAGGGCGAAGGATAGAAAACTCTGTGTAAGGATGGGTCAAAGGCCTCCTATATATCATAATAAAACTTCTGATACTCTTTAATATTTTTACTATAATAGTTTTGATTTAAAATATATATTTTCTTTCACAAGAACTGTTTATGGTGGATAAAGTATTCTCTTTTTAAATTCAGGTAAAAGAGTTCAAAAGTATAATCTAAATTTGGCCCAAAAGGTTAATCTTTCTTTTTCTTTTAAGTACTTGGATTTAAAAACATAAATAATTAAAGTAAGTACACACTAGTCACACTTTCCTACTGTAGATGCACATGAAATAATTTTTTTAAATTCGCAAAGCAAATGTTATATACAAAAATTAATTTTAAATGGATCCCACACCTCAATATTAAAAGCTAAAAGTATAAAACTCTTAAAATAAAAGATAGGGCAAATGCTTCATGACATTGAATTTGGCAATGATTTCTTTGATATGACACCAAAGGCACAGGCAACAAAGAAAACAATGGACAAATTAGATTTAATGAAATCAAACACTTTCTACATCAAAATACAATATCAGCAGAGTAAAAAGACAGTGCACAAAATAGGAGAAAATATTTGCAAATCATATATCTGACAAGGGATTAAGATCCAGAATATATAGAGAACTTCTAAAACTCAAAAACAGAAAAACAAACAACCCAATTCAGAAATGGGAAAAGAAATTGACAGACATTTCTCCAAAGAATATATACAAATGGCCAATAAGATGCACAACATATCTGATCATTAGGAAATTGCAAATGAAAACTACCAGCTTACATCTGTTAAAATGACTATTTAAAAAATAAAAAGTAAATAAATTAAAGAAACAAAAAATATCAAGTGTTGGTGAGGATGTGGAGAAATTGGAACCTTCATGCACTGCCGTGCAAATGTAAATTGGCACACACTGTGGAAAACAGTATGGAGTTTCCCTCAAAAATTACAAATAGATTTACCACATGATCCTGCAATGCCCCTTCTGGTATGTACCACAAAGAATTGAAAACAGGATCTCGAAGACATATTTGTACAGCCTTGTTCTAGCAGCATTATTCACAATAGCCGAAACACGGAGGCAAACCCAGTGTCCATTGACAGGTGAACAGATAAGCAAAATGTGGTTTGTACATACAATGGAATATTAGTCAGCCTTTTAAAGGAAGGACATTGACACATCCTACAATACGGATGAACCCTGAGGACGTTATTCTAAGTGAAATAAGCCAATCACAAAAAGACAAATATCTATGATCTCACTTATATCAGGTACCTAGAGTGGCCAAATACATAAGGACAGAAAGCAGAATGGTGGTTTCAAGGGGCTAGGGCAGGGGGCAGGGGAGGTCGTCATTAGCAGATGCAGAGTTTCAGTTTTATAAGATGACAAGAGTCATGGAGATGGACGGTGCTGATGGTCACACAACACTGCGCATGTGCTCAACACCACTGAACTGTGCACTTAAACTTGGTAAGACGATAAATTCATTAGGCACCTTTTACCACAATTCTAAAAATTAGGGAAAAAATTAGTGAAATAAGTATTTCAAGGGTGGTATATTTGTGGTATAAAATAAACGAGCATATGAAACTAAGACTAGAAAACTAAACAGCCGGTCACAAATCTGATTTTCTACGACATCAAAGTAAACTCAACCTCTCACCATTTTAAGGTGAGAGAATAAAAGCATCCGTATTGGCTGCTGCACTTTTAATCTCTCCTGACTTGCACGCCGCAGACGAACGTAAATCACTTTACACTGAAAAACAGACATTGGAACAGAGCAGGTATGAATATAGCAAAGGCTTTCATTCATCTCACTTGGTGAGATGTGCCACTCTCAGGACTGAGGCAGCAAATATCTCGTCGTGTCAAAAATGACTGCGTGATGACAAAAGTCTGACAGACTTCAGACATGGGGCATCAACACGGGGACGCGCGACGCGTGTGCTGCGGAGATCGGGCAGCGCGGCAGAGAGAGCCGGGCAGGACATGTAAGAGGTTCAGGAGCCGATACACTACGTGTAACCCTGCTCTTGTTGCCACTGTTTTAAAATTCTTATGAAGACATTAAATCCAGAAATAAGGCTGGTGGCGATGTTTCATTTGTTGAAGCTTCTGCTTTCGCGGGCTGTGGCGGGGCTTACAAAACTTCTTATTTCTCTACCTAGGTCTGTGATATTTATGCCGTTAAGTGGCCAAGAAGCAGTGACTTCTTCTTGCGCACTTTGCAGTTCCCTGTGCATGTGCTGCACCAAAGCGGGAGGAACGTCTCGACTTTGGCCTCACGGCTAACCCAGTGCAGGAAGCGTGTGCAGTCCTGATGTAGCTCCCGCAAATATCTCCTTTCTTCCTCACTAGAACCTTTTCGGTTGGGCACTGCCATTGCTCCTCTTTTACAGATGGAGATGGGGTGAGTACAGCGTCCCAAATGACAAAGCTATGGGCGACCGGGCTGCGGTTTCAGCTGCACCGAAGCCTGAACTGCAGCTTCTACTCCACGCTGGTTCTCACCGTGTGAACCACGAGCCTTGAAGCCCAGACTTGGTGGGGGTGTGACAACAGCAACGCACGACCAGGTGCCAGGCACTGTCAGTGCTTGCCATGTGCTGGCTCGTCGAATCCTCACAGCAGTGCTGCAACAGATGACACCTCCAGCCTCCAGGGGAGGAGACGGGGAGCTAGAGGAAACGATCTGTCCAAATTCCTGCCACTGGCAAGGGTGCGGCTGCGACGTCAGTCGGCCGCTGGAGGTCTTGCTCTCAGCTGCCTGCTGTGCTGCCAGGACACACGGCCGTCTGACCCCTGCGCTCACACACTCCGAGACTCACCTGGTGCTGATAGATGCACAAGGTTCAATCCAGGACCTACTAGAGTGAGAACTCACCTGGAGAAAACGGAGCCATGAGCTTGCAATTTTCTACATTTAAACGGAAAGACTAAGATCATCTTAAACCTTTCACTAAATTTACCATGTTCACATGGGGGCAAGGACCAAGTGCTACTTAAACTTCAGTCCCCAGAACTTAGCATGATGTCTGCGACCTCATACACACTTACTGGTATTGCTTGATTAAACCCATCTGAAGGGAATTAAAGCAACTGGTTCATCATTCTGTACTCACAAGGGAAGAAGATTTCTAAGACTAGTAAACTAAAAGCTGACTTTAGAAGAAAAGGCTAAAGCCTCTTTTCTTCTTAAGCCGTGGTTGGCATTGTACTCTGTGTGCTTTGTGTGCATGTCTTTCTGTCCCATGGCCCTCATGACTTATCATGACCTCGGCTGCAGGACAGCAACAGCCTCTCTTCTGAGGCGTCCTCAATGAGAACAGCACTCCTGCTCGTGTGGGAGTCAACCCAAAACACAGCAAAACAGTTGCTCTGTGTCTGTATCCACTATAGGGTATAATCTGTGGGCTTGTGTGTATTGAATTGTCATGCTAATGGCCTTATTTCTTTTCAAGTTTACTCAACTGATATTATTCCAGCCCATGAAATAAAACACTGAATATTTTAACAGGTCACAAGCTAATTTCTATAACTCTTCCTGATATAAATTGAACTGTCCACATTTACTTTCATATGCTATCTGGATAACACCTTTTTAATTCATAAGGCTTTACAGTTTAGTTTACTAAATAACTACCTTCTACTAGAGCCACCTGCTTTTTTTTTTTTTTTTTTTTGTACAAACTGTATCTCTCAGAAAAATGCTATTTTCAGGGGCCATGTGGATGTGCTCTCTCTGGATGTACAAACACTGAGGCATGTTACACCATTTACACAGGGAGTTGCACAGGAAGCACTGTGGCCTCGTAACTGTCCACGGCCCTTGGCCACGCCAACTTGGATAAGGCAGGGGCTTCTCCTCAGCAGGGACCCTGCAGGCGGAGCAGCTGCACAGCCCAGCACCGCTCAGGAGCCAAGATCTGCGTGTGGACTCTGCAGATAAGAAGTGGTTTCCTCCAGGATATCTCTCCTGTTTTCTCCCTTAACATTATAAGGCTTTCCATAATCAAACATATTACAGGCATTTCTTGATTAAATCAAATCTCATTTAATAAAAACATGCAGTTTAGCTAAACCATTTATTTTGGGTGTCTTCACTAACTTTATTTCTTCTTTCTTTTGCTATGCATATCTCAATATAGATACTTAAGCAAATCTGAACATTTAATTTGGTTAGATAATCTGAAACGAAATCGATAAGCCAAAGAATATAAACTTTTTAATAATTCAGCTTTATATTGCTCCTTTGCTTTTCAGGTAGACTGTGCCAGTTTATGGTTCATCATTAAACTATCGACAACATTGCTTTTTCTCATTGTTAAAAAGTCATAACTTGGAAGATATTTTATTCTTGTTTTTATTATTTTTTATAACTAGATAGGCTCTATATTTTTAAATGTACTGCTTAGTTTTACAGTATTTTAAGATTATTCTTACTTATAAACACTTGAGTTGGACGTTACTGTCTGGAGAATTTAACTTTGATTCCTTCACGGGAACTACGGCCCATTCGTCCCAGGCGCCAGTGCCGCAGGCTGTGCTTCTCCTGCACTGTGACAGTGGTGTCAGTTACCAGCAGCACCTGGTAGGGTCTTACACAGTGACCATCAGCCTGTCGTAGGAACACTGTGATGTAGCCTTGTTCTCCTGGTGCTTCTTGGTAACACATCTCCATGGGGGGACTTTTCCAGCAACTGCCACATGATGGCAGAATCAGCACGAGGGGACCAGCAAACTGATGGAATCGTGTATCCGACCGGAGTATTTCCTTGGATCAGGCAAGAGGTGGACTTCAATCCCGAGTTCATAGGCCTCCAGGCGTGAACTGCAAAGGAGAAACAGCATGCTTGCTGGAAGGTGACTTTATTTTTAACAGAACCAATAGCAACAACTTCTGGCCACCGCAGCCACTGGCTTCCTGCAAGTTAACCACAGAATTTTTCAGGGTATGGTTTGATCACTCCACCTCTCCGGCAGCCTGAGCAGAAAAGGAGTACAGTGAGGCACAGGTGTTTGCAGGGTTTAGAGAGTTCCTCAATTACCTTAGGAAGAAAATGGCGTCATCTACTGGGTTTTACATGCTCAGGAATTCCAAGGGTCAGGATGATAAAATTCCGTAAGAACTCGGTCACCGAGAGGCCATCCAGACATCACACGCTTCCTTACTAAACAGCATTTCTCACCTTCCGATGACATGACTTCCATAAAGTCCATTTTCCTACAGGCCACAAGTAATGTTGGCCTCCGTGGGCCTCTTTGACTTATCATAGGTGCACCCCATAAGGAGCTTTTCCTGACCAACAGCACACCTTTATCATTTCCTGAATTATTTGACCTTTCTACAAACATGGTGGGATTCCAAGGCTTTCAGCATCTTCTTTTGTTTGAATGAGTATGTTGGTGGCGTTGTCAGCTGAAAAGACCAGGGTAGGAGGGGACTGACAAGGGCTGATCACAAGAACAGCCAGTTCCGGGGAGTTGAGAAGAGAAACTCCAGACCACAGAACCAGCAGAAACCAGTTAGGACCAGACCACCAGGTTTCGGGGCTAACATTCTGAACCTAGAGTGGACTTTGCTCATTGCAGTACTAAATTCTCCACGCAGGGGCACGATTACTAGTCAGCACAACGTGCACGCACGAGCTCGTGGACATGAACTACCGGCACCTGCACGGACCGGCGCCTGCACCTGTGTGGCCCGGTACCCGCCTCTGCACTTGGCGCCTGCCCTGCTGCGGGGCTGGCGCGGCCGTAGCAGCCCTGGTGGAGGTTCCGGGGCCTCTGCTCGCGCCCCTGAGCCTCTCCCTTTCTTCAAATGTTCCCTCCCGTGGGTTGTGTGTGTATGCATGTGTGTGCATGTGTGTGGGTTGTGTGTGTATTCATGCATGTAGGTTGTGTGTGCATGCATGTGTGTACGTGTGGGGGTGCTGTGTGCATGCATGTGTACATGCATGTGGGTTGTGTGTGCATGCATGTGTGCCGTGTGGGTGTGGGTAGGTGTGGGTGGTAGTTTTCTTCATTTGTAAAACAGGCTGACTTCAGCTCAAAAGTATTTTCCATCTGTCAGTCTAGAACAAATGTCCCAAATACCTAACTTCACTTTGATAATATTGCAATTAATCTAGAGAAGCTAAAATTCTTAGTGAAGCTAAAGCAACTTCTTTACAAGCACATGCAGTGCTAGTAGTTATCAATGAATCACCCACATATTAAATTAGCATAGACCCTCAAGGTGAGAAAAATTATTTTAGTTCTCTTATAAATGCCTAGTAAACACAGTAGGCAAATTTGAGGATTCATTGCCACAAGTATTGAAAGACTCCACCAGTAAACTCAAAGAAGAGCTTTGACTCCTTGATGGAAAGTGTGGAAAACAAAGCTGGATACGAGCCCAGTACACAATGGTGAGTGTTAGATGAGCCACCGCTTATCTATTTCTCTCAGATCTTGTACAAATCTATGAGCAATTTCCTGCCCAATATCTCTTCCTTTTGCACAGTAATGTGGGAGTTTTGCAAAGCAAATGTTCTTCTTTGTCGTGTCCTGATTTTCTAGCTCTGGAATTGCAGGTCCTATTCCTAGTGTTTGAGCTAGAATGAGAGTATATTGCTGTGCATGTGGCTACAATGCTGTTTTGTTTGTTTTAAGCTGTAAAAAGGAGATGGTCATAGTTCATTTGTGCTGCTATAATAAAATACCTGAGAATGGGTAATTTATGAATAATAGAAATTTCTCACAGTTCTGGAGGCTGCAAAGTCCAAGATCAAGGGGCTGGCAGTTTCAGTGTCCGGTGAGGGCTGCTCTCTGCTTCCAGAATGGCACCTGGCTGTGTGTCCTCCTGAGGGACAAGCTCTGCGTCCTCACATGATGAGAGGGACAGAGGGCATAAAGGGCCGAACATTCCATTCATGAGGGACGAGCCCTCAAACCTAATCACCTCCTAAAGGCCCCACCTCTTAATATTGTTGCATTAAGAGATCGTGTTTTAATATAAATTTTGGAGGGAACGTAAACATTTAAACCATGGAAGGAATCAATTTCTTTTACTAAACTCATTTGTTCCTTGGGCCCATCTGTAATTTGGAGTGCTTTTGCTTATTTTATTTATTTTTAAATAAGTTTTATTGTGTACATTTAAGGCATACAGCATGATGTTATGGGATACATATGGATAGTAAAATGGTTAACGATGGTGAAGCAGATTAACATAGCCATCATCTCACATAGTTACCCATTAGATGCAACATATAAGTGAGGTTATGCAATATTTTTATTTTGGTGCCTGGCTCATTTCACTTGGCGTAATGTCTTCCAGCTTTATCCACGCTGTGGCAAATGGCAGGCTCTCCTTTTTTAAGACTGAATTATAAGGTTTTTGCACAGCAAAGAAAATAATCAAAATGAAATGATAACACAGATTGGGAAAAAATACTCACAAACCATACATCTAACAAGTGGGTAACATCCAAAATTTATAAAGAACACAGACGACTCAATAGTAGTACTTACCAAGTAACCAAGTTAAAAATGGCAAAGGGTCTGAATAGACACTTCTCCAGAAGACATACAAATAGCCAACAGATATATGTAAAGGTACTCAGCATCAAATCAGAACAGAAATGCAAATCAAAACCACAAGGAGATATCATCTCCTATCTTTTAGAATAGCTATTATCAAAAAGTCGAGATATCCTCTCCCACTGCTTCACTTGTCTAGGCTTAAGAAATTTTTTTAAAGTCAAGAGATAACAAGTGTTGGTGATGGTGTGGAGAAAAGGGAATTCCTGTACACTGCGTACTTACCAGCTCAGGTGCCTTGACTCCTGGGAGCTCCAAAGCACGCCACCCAGAGTACAGAGGACCAGCTTGCCGGAGAGTCTTAGAAAGAACAGGTACAAGGTTAAGGGAAAGACCTGCTGGGAGCATTCCAGACTTTTCACATTTTTCTGCTATTAAAGCCAGCAGCAAACCAAACAGGGCCTTTGAGCCTGTGTTACACGGTTTACTCAACAGTGACTCAAATTTGTAGTGCGAGTTTGAAATTTTCCCTGAGAACCCAATCCCCCTGAGCCAGAGTAGTTTTAAAGGGATACTTTAGCAAATAGTCTCATATTTTATCAAAAATGGCTACAAATCCTCCAACAAACTTTCCCAGTGGAAGGGCTCACTTGAGGGATGCCATTCTCACCCAAATTGTTGCAGGTGGTGGAGGGAAATCTGTACCCAGAGGAACCTTCCAATTCATATAGAGTTAGCTTTTTTCTTTTTAGTAGACTTTATTTTTTAGAGTTTTAATTTCACAGCAAAGTTGAGAACATAGATTTTCCATACACTCCCTGCCCCCACACATGCACAGCCTCTCCCGTTATCAAAATCCCCCACCAGAGTAGTACATTTGTCACAACTGATGAGCCTCCATTGACACGTCACTTCACCCAAAGTCCGTAGTTTACATTAGCGTTCACCCTTGGTGTGGTACGTTGTGTGGGTTTGGACCAATCTATGATTACATGCATTCACCACTATAGTACCATACAGGGCACTTTCACCGCCCTAAAAACGTCTGTGCCCCACCTGCTCAACCAGCCATCTCCTTACTGTCTCCCTGGTTTTGCCTTTTCCTAAATGTCACACAGTTGGACTGTGATTGGCTTTTTTTTCTACTTAGTGATATGCATTTAAGATTCCTCTGTGTCTTTTCATGGCTCGGTAGCTCATTTCTTTTTCGTGTCTCAAAATGTTTCATTGTCTGGAGGTACCATAGTTGATTCATCCATACACCTGCTGAAGGACGTCTTAGTTGCTTCCAAGTTTGGGAAATTATGAGTAAATTATTTTTCTCATGAAGGAAAAGCCCTGAGTACCTGCAGGTCATCAGCAAGTGTCTGCATAGCTGCCGAGACTCAGCTGGGTTGACAAGAGTTACAGCGACAGCTGTTACGCATCACCCGTCTTTCAGCTTCTACCGCTGGCAGCAGAGACTACCTCGAGTCACTCTGACATTCTTTCTTTTCCTCTTCATTCTTTATCAGAACTTCCGGTGGGTGTCCAGACAGTGTATCTAGCACGTAGGATTAGTCATTCCCTTCAACATGCCCCAGGAGCATCAGATTAAGTTCACTGTCCCACACTTCCTGGTAATCACGTTCAGTGTGCGCTGGAACTCCGACACCTGCACTTCCTGGCTCCAAACTTTTTCCCCGTTCTTTCCCTCTTGTGGTATCTCGGTGATTCTTTCTGAGGTAATATTTTCCCCTGAATCTTTCCCCTCAAAAATCTTTCAGTTTACCAATCACTCTTCATCTATAACCAATCTGCGGTGCTGTTCATGCTTGTGTTTTGCAAATACTATTTTTATAGAAATATACATACATAGTTTGCACAGATCACAAGTGTACAACTCAATGAAATATTGCTAAGTAAACACACCTACATAAATACATCCAAAATCAAGAAATAGAGTATTTGTCGGCACCCAGAGACCTTTTCTCCCTTCACAGCTACGCCTTCCCCGCCCAGTTCCCCACAGGTAGTGCCAGCCTGGCTTCTGCAGGGTTACAACGGGTTAACGTTTTGCCACTGCAGGTCAATGAAGTCATAGCTGTGTTTACTTTCTCTCCTGGTTGTCTTCACTTATTAGTCTGGTGAGACTCAGCCCTGTCGTTGCGTGTGCGATTAGTTTGTCCATTTTGATTGTTGAAGACTATTCTGCTGTGTGAGTTTGTTATAATCCTTCCACTCCACTGTTCCTGGACATTTGATTGTTCCCGGTTTTTGCTGTTTCTAATGCTGCAGCCATAAGCGTACGTGCATGTTTGTTGAGTACGTGCAGCAGTGGGAATCCCTGGACTGCAGACATGCCGGATTGTTAGTTGTTCTTTCTTCACACTATATTTCCTTAAAAATAAAATCTCATTTGTTTTTCATCTTTCAGAAGTTTCTCTGAGTTTTTGCTGATCATATTTTTTCTCATTTGCCAGTAACTTATTTCCATTTTATTGTATCTTTTCTATTATTTCAAGGACTTGGGAATGGGAGAGTTAAGAATAGAAATGCTACATCTTCCTTTTTAAATCAAATCCTAATCACTTTAGATTTCAACAGTACAAGGAGGCACCAGACCGTTCTCCTGGTTTTCCTGGGAACTGAGCTTGGATTCAGTTTTCCAGTGACTTAAAAGTCAGCTCCAAGGAAGTCAGTCACTGCCATAACTCTTTCAGAAAGAACCAAGCCCATGATTTTACTTAATTTCATTTTCAAAATAAGTCTATTTCCCCTACTCCATAGTCTCCGGAAAGTTTCGTAAAATATTGCTCCTTATACATGTCAGTCTACTTGGATACTTAGTGTCACTTTCTGCCTGTGTATTTTTCCCTCACAACTCAATAGTGGAAAAGAAGGCGAGGTTAGCATAGCACACCACTCTTGCCGTTCCCTGTTACTTTTCAAGAACCTGATTAATACAATTGAAGTAAATTTAACTCCTTTGATGTGCAAGTAATAAAACGTAATCACATCCCACGTCCTAGACCTCTAGGTCTGGGGTTACCCGACGCTGTCGTCCTTCTGGACTTGCCTGTCCCGGCTGTCGAGCTCTGTGACTCCAAGTGTGAGCATCTGTGACAGACAGAAGCCGCACCTTGTCCTGTGTCTTCGTACATACTCACAAAGACTTCGCAAGTTCATGGTCTGTGTGTCCCAGGACTGTGCTGAAAGGCAAGTAACATCAGAGTCATGAAAGCAGCTCAAACAGGATGTAAGAGACAAAACCAAGTGTCTGTGGTTTGGAGGTCTAAGTCGAATTCCTAAAAACACAAAATCACTGCACATTTTAGAGTAATTGGGTTTTTCACATATTACTTTGCATGTATTCACATATATCAAGTACTTGTAAACACAATTTTGTGCCATTTTAAAAACTGTTATTTTTGCTGTTTTACCAAACGTATCCCATGTTTCTATAAAGAGCTGTATTTGTACAGAAGAACTAAATAAATAATGTAATGAGAACTAAAATGTGCCGAGTCTTCATGCACGTGAGTGTGCACTGTGGAGTGTGACTGGCCCACAGAGGTAAGGACATCACCTTTACCTTGGGTCCCGAAGGGTGGGTGAAGACCCTCGAGCAGGGCGCCCTGACACTTCCCTTGTCCCCGCCACCTTGCTTTAGTTTTACAGTTGTTTGCTTTTGCTGATGTATTTACTTAGCCCTGTACTCACTCGAGCAGATTGTGTAAGTCTGCTGGTGTGGGTTGTGAGTCGCACAGAGCGCTTTACTTCCACAGGGTGCACTGGGCCCGTGGCTGGTTGTCACCCAGCGCGCTGCCCATGGCTCTGTCCCCGTCCTTTGGGCTTCCTGTCTACTCTGTCCGAGGCTTGCTCTTACTCGGTAGCATACTGTCCCTTTCTCTGGGAAGTCACTTTCCCAGAGAAAGAGAAATCTTGCTAATCAAGACTGATACAGACCCCCCGCCAGCACCCGACTCTCACCCCGAGCAGCTACAGAACTTCCCCACCCACGAAGCTCAGGTCTAAACTCTTGAGGTTTTCCAGTGTAAGGAGTATTGAAGATTTGATCCCTTGCATCCCTTTAAAGACTAAACAGCATGCAATGCTTCACCGTGTTGTTTCAGGGAGGACAAAGTGTCACGGTCATCACAGTCAGCTAAAAGCCACGATTGCGCACTTTGCACTTCCAAGCGTTGAGGCACGACTTCTGCCTCTCTCTTCACTCAGAGCCTCCCAGTCTGAGATGTCTCGACCCAGCTGCCGCTGTTCCTATGCCCTCAGCGAGATAAACACAGAAGGCATTTGGCCCGGGGCTCCCATGCAGCATTCTCCCTGTACCGTGTACGGCCGCCAGGCTCGATGTGGCCTTGCTCTGTAGTTCTGTGGCTCAGCCCCAGGAAGGTTGAGCGAGCGACGGGACAGACTTGCTCCTGACACCATCTCTTCCAAATGAAGAACTTGTCAAAACTTGGTGTGAAACAGATTTCCTCTTTGCTTAAAAAGTATTAATTGTAGCATCCAACTAAGCAAATCCTGACCCTGGCATCACATTGCTAGAGTAAGAGGCAAAGTATTAACAACAGGTCATGGTCAGGTATCGAAATGGGTCCCCGGGGGGACATCCCATCCCACGTGTAGCTGTTGGCTCATGCACAGCTTTAAGCTGCTCGTTCCAGAAGGATTTCTTTATGCGGATGCCTCCACAAGTGAGTTTTATCTCTGTCCACAGATGTCTGTGCTTCAACCTGATCCCAGAGAGGAAAAGCAGGATCTCTGTGATAAGAAAAACGTATTTTATGACAGTTATGAAGGTAGAGAAATATTAAAATGCTGTGTGAACCACAGATCCCTGTACAAATGCCACCATCGTCACACGGGCTCTGTCATCCCTGAAACCTGCCTCTTTCCAGGTGTAGTAGGGAATGAGGGTTGAAAGTCCCTGGTTCAGGGTACTCTTCTAAATTGGAAATAAGAGGAGATTCAGAAATTATAAGCAGTAGTGTTGATTTTGACCAAAACATGATATTTTGACTACCTACTTCTCATTGCCTTTGAAAAGTAGTTTGGGTAACATGTAGACCAGTGGTTCTCAGACTAGCCGCATATTGGAAACATCCTGGAACTTTAAAAAATACCAATGCCCTGGGTTCTTCCTCAGACACTCCAATATAGTTATTCTTTTGTGGGACCTGAACATCGGCATTTTTTAAAAACTCACAAGGCAAACCATCAATTTAGATGAAACCCACCATGGAAAAGCACAGTAAACTTAGACTTCAGAATGAGTTTTAAATGATTGGATGGATCTCAGCAATAATCTGCAAAGCTTTTCACTGTCCATGATATGTCGAAACGTAAGCAGCTCTTAGCTCACCATGCAAGTTCCTCTGGGCAGCCCTTGCAGGCAACAGAGCCGCAGAGTTCAGAAAGTGTTACGAGTCACTGATACAAGAAACAAGGTTGACGCAGACCGAGCACAAACCCTCCCGTCTCCCACGCCTGGCCTGGCCTGGGCTGCTCCTCCCTGTGATTCCTGACTCTCGTTTGAAGATAAGAGGTCTTCGGATTTTGAAACAATTTCCCTATCGACCAAAAATAGTTCTCTAAGTTAAACTTTTGGCCGTAGATCCAGTCATAGCCTCCAAGAAAATAAAAATGTGTCCTATACAAATGCATGCTCTATTTCCTTAAACGAAGATTGTAAGAACTACCACAACATGTTAGTAAATGTCACAATAAGAAATAAAGACAGTCGTCCTTTGAATTCCTCCCTCTCTTCTGTGTTCCTTTGCTACAAAATCTAAAGCAGCTCAAGTCCACTTTTTCTCTTTTTGTTGCTTTCAGCTACGTGCAGGTCCTCACTAAGCTATGCCCAGACCTCAGGTCCTTCCAGCTCGTCCTCTCTTCTCACTCCTATCCATGTCATATCAATGTTATTTAAACGTCAGCCTCATCATTGCTCACGAATCTGCAGTGCTCTCGCAGCGGCCATGTCCCTAGACTGGCCTTGCTTTCACGGTCTTCTGTGATCCAGCCCCAGTTTGGGGTTTTCTCCTGTCCACCACCGTGCTCCTGCTCCCACCTGGCGCCAACCTCCTGAAGACGTTCGTGTTCGCTCTGTTCTTGGCACCAGGCTGCCTTGCAAGCTGGAACGCCTTCCATCTTCTTCTCCATGAAAGAGACCCATCCTCAAAAGTCCAGCCGAAACTCGACCATCTTTATAATCACTTATTCATTTGCTCATTATCAATTCATTCATTTCTTCAGTCATCTAAGAAACATTTATTGAGCGTTTAGTACAAACCTGGAATTGACACGTCTACTATAATTTAATGTGATTTTTTTATTCTCTAGATCTTAGCCATATATTGATACATATTAATTAAGAACAGAAAGTGAAGAATAGAGACAAATGTGGACTAAATCTAAGCTCCTTTTTCTGAAATGCATCAAAAGAAAAAATCCAATTTTTATACTGCAAATGAATAACACAAGTGAAAATATTGTATATATGGCAAACATAAAGAGATTCTTATTGTTGTTGTTATTATGACTCTTAGGACTCCTGGGATTTTAAAATAAGTCTTTTTACACTGTGGTCAGGTGTTGTTGAAGACAATACTGATGTGCCAAGATTGTCCATGTTGGATGTCACAAAATTAAATGCTCTCAGGATCAAAGCAGGCAAGGCAATGTGTAAATTGCCCAGGTATACAAATGGTTAAGGCATGTGTAGGTTGTTCGGGTGTACAGATGAGTAAGGTAACGTGTAAGCTGGTCAACTGTATAAATGGGTAAGGGAATGTGTAGGTTGTTCAGGTGTTTAAGATAAAGAGGTTGGTGGGACCTCTGACAAACGAGAGAGTGTACATCCTGCTTTAAGAGATTCAAATTTTAAAAGTTGTGTATACATAATGTGTTGGTCATGACAAATATGTGTATGGGTCCTAATCAGCCTTTGGGCTGCTAGTTTGTGACAGCTGATCGATATAACTCAAAGTTTTCCTGCTTCTCAACATGAACTTTCTGAATCAAAGCAAATGTGTTCGCTCACCACTCTGGGATCGGCCAGGCTGATCCCACCTCCCCTTCGTCCTTCCTGGAGAGCATACCTGGTCTGCTTTCGTGTTGTCTGCAGCCCACACACGGGCGGGTCTAACCTCACTCCTCTGTGCAGTCCTCATGGATCTCTGTAACTCCCAGCAATGTCAGTGTCCTCAGAATTGAATTTCACCTGATCCTTAATTGTACGCTGCCACCCACTGATTTTTTAGCTCTTCAAGTATATTTATCTATCATCTCCCAAGCTATTTCAACACTTCCCAAAGGAAAACACCATGTACATACCTGTTTGTATTTCTGACTCCAACCAGTATCTAAATAGCAGCCTGGGGAAAGGAAAAGTTGCAGACCTGAGAATTCAACATGTGTAGATAAGCATCCTAATGCCAGCTGCTGCACAGCCCTGGGAAAAATTTGTCAATCAATCACAGCCTCAGTTTCCTGAGTAGTAAAAGGGAATAACTATATCCACACTGTACTGTTGTTGTGAAATATATACAGGAAACACAGATAAAAGCAGCTGGCATATTATTTGTGTATATTAGATTTTCAAAAACTGGTAGCTATTATTGTAGCTGAATAGATAAATGAAAATTAGATTTAGCAATTCTGCTAAGATTACAAGAATCTTCTGCAAGCATACTTGAAATATAAACATTACCAATAACACAGCATCAAGATTTTTAAAAATAATCTGTCACAGAACAATGTTTTAAATGTGGAAACCTGCATACACACATGTATATACAAAATTAAGCTATCAGGGATTTCTGGTGTGGTGAGAATTTGCAGTGAATTGCACTGTTCTGTGTGCTTTCCTTCAATACTTTAGTCTGCTACAGACAAAATGGAATAGTAATGTTTTAGGAATTCCACTAGATGTAGTCACCAGGTAAGCTGGCTGTGCGGCAACGGTGCAGTGGTGTTTGTCTTTAGGAAAGATCCACTCTGAGATGACAGCGAAACTCCCACTGTTGGACTTACTCCCAGGAACGAGGACTACATAAGGAACTTGATCATACTAAAAATAGAACTAGAATGACTAATGTAGATAATATTCAAGTTCTAATTATATTCAGGTCATATCTAGAAGGAGGATCTGTAGAATTAGAAAGCCATAAAAGACAGAAAACTTTTTTATTCAATAACACCCGGAAGATCCAACTTTCTAGTAAGCACAGAGGCTTCTGTGTAGCTCAGAGAGGCCAATTCAGTTCCCTCTGATATTTCAGCACCCGAAATCAAACATTCTTTCCAAATTCCTCATTCCCATTTCAATAGGTGTTCCCTATTGAATTCATCATTCAAACAATTCCAGAATTTTTAAGTAGAAAGAGATTGTGAAGAAAACCTGATTCAACTTGTCCTGCAATTGATGAGAGGCAGTGTTTGGTCTGGAGTCCAAAGGGGTTTGCTCTGAGTCTGTTGCTTTTTGAGAAACATCTTTTGTGCAACTTTTAAGCAAAGATATTTTTCTCCTAATATTCCTAGTTCTAAGCTATTAACAATTTTAACCAAAAATCAGTAGAAGTGAACATTTTATTGATATGAAAAGTGAAGAATAGCAGGATAAGTAAATATTTCTTGCTAAAAGAGACTATCTCTGGGAACTCTGCACAACTTTCAATTATGAACACTCTATATATAGCAATAAATTCCTCAATGGAATATATAACCTTCCTAGTTAAGTTCTGTCGACAGCCAGGTCAAAACATCCTCAGTCATTTAGTATTTTTGCTGCTCTTGATTTACACTATTGAGAGCAGACTAAGTAAGCTGGTCCACAATTGCAGTCTCCTTCCAAGACATACCTTGTTTTCCTCTCTATATCCCATAACGTCTGTCTCAATGCAACAATTTATCATTTCCCTTGTATGTGACCGTGTCACAGATTTTCAGGGTACAAACATAAATAAGACATAGTTCTTGACCTGAAAGAGGCTAGTGTCTAGTGTGCTCAATAAGCAATTGTTGACTTGGAAGTACAGTCATTTAATTTCACCTGTTTCACAGATAGTATAATAAAGTGGTCAAGAGAGTGTTCTTTGGAACTGGACTGCTTCGGGTTTAAATTCCTGGACTTCCACTTCCTGTCAATGTTACTTTGGGCAAGTCATGTCAATGGTCTCAGCCTCAGTTTCCTTGTAACTCATAACAGCTAACAAGCATTGTCCTAGTGCTTTGCTTATTGCCGTGAGGGATGGGCTGTTATTATCCCCATATCAAAGCAGGATCCAAGATTTTAAGTCAGTGAAAGGGGCAGAATTTGAACAACCTGTGGCATCTGTGCTTTTAATCACAGGGTTGTACTGCCTCAAAATAGATGCATTAGAGAGCTACAAAAAGTGGCTGTGGACAGGAAATGAAATAAATTATATCAAATACACAGTGCCTAGCAATGTAGCAGTGCTGAATAATATAATTATGGTTACAGTTATTACGGTACTTATTATGGAAGACTCTGGGTGTTCATTGGACATTTCAAAGAATAAGAGGATCTACCCACATTCTAGAAAAACAGAACTGCACATGAAATTTTAATTAGTTAAATGTTCATGAGTGAACTTGCTTTTCCTTGGAATAGGTGATATGATCTTTCTCCTCCATTGTCCATGCAAGTGATGCTTCTAAGCCAACAGAATTTTCCTATGAAATCTTATTTCATTCATCATGCAGAAGACTTAAATCCAAACAGTTCATCCCTGGTTTTGAAAATCTTCCATCAGAACATATCCTCCTTGCTTATTGCCTGATTTCATGGTGTCCTATGTCAGTCCTGGTGCTAAACAGCATGGGACATCCCAGGACATTCTTCAAAGGCACCTATCAGAGTCAGCAGTTGCTAAATGATATATTTCTGCTCAAAACAAAATAAGGGAGTGTAACTTTTGTGCCAGGATTTTGGTGGTGAGCTGCAGCGTGGCAGCTGCCCAGCACAGACAGGAGGGCAGCGGCCTGTGCTCTGCAGGAGCGCTGGTAGGTCTGTTTCTTTCAGCTCCAGCAAACACTTTACTCTTTCTCGAGCCTGTGGTCAAACTCTTCTTATCCTCTGATCATCCCCGTGAGGCAGCCTTTGATCTAAGCTCTGCTGTGTGTCCTGTGCCTGGGGTGCTCTCTGAGGCATCCTGTTCTTCACCTGGAATTGCCTCACGGGGAATAAGGCCCTGCTGGCCCCTGGCAGGCTGTCTGCTCAGATATGTGGGTGTTGCCCTGAGCCAACCTGTGAAACTAAATGCAGGACAACAATTTGGGAGCAGTAATAGTAATGACATGCTCTTTCATGCAAATGCTCGGATATCAAACAAATGTGCTGGACGTACACCACATAGAACAACTGGCGCTGGAAAGCATGATTAGAATTGTGAAATGTCATTCTCTCAACCTAGCTATTATCATTCTAATGAGTGTTTCAACTAACATGCATTCTGTAGCAATTTTGTAGGACAAATTCAGCTAATAGTTTATGAATTTTATTCATTTTCATGTTCCTTTAACACAATCAGTGACATTAAGATGATTCTCCAATATGAGTGGAATTAAATAATATACATAGTTGACATCCAAGAAGGTGCAAAACCTAAGAAATACATTTTAAAATTTTAATTGAGTCTTAAAATATATCACTGAATTTGACAGCCTCAAGACTCACGACTTGTACCTGGTGCTGGATGGTAAACATTTTTTGTTTGACCTCCTATGAGTATTTAATATACCATCTAGGTGACAAATGTATTTGATTTGTATGCATTTTCTGCAATTATATCTACAGAAATCCTAATTTTGAATGTTACAGGCACTCGTGGGAGCAACACTCAGTATCTGGAATGATCTAGCTCTTTCTCCCTTATTATCACCACGTTCTTATACACAAATGCTGCAGGGAGAGAGATTTCTATGCAGCTCATGAGCTGAAAGCCTGGATTTCCCAGGGCTAATCCATAGATTCTGAATTAGTAAGAATATGCAAACATTGTTTGATCTTCCATTTAGTTGCTAAGACAGTTGGTGTAAAAATACCCCTCCCTGAGAAAAAATGGGATAATCTAGTCTTCTGAAGTTTCAAGGACATAGTGGACTGTTTACAAAATCCCTAACCACCCTGAGGCAGTATTTGATTTATGTCTTTAACTTTTTTAAATTAATTTTTTTAGTTATGATTATTCATGAGATACAAAGCTGATTGTCACCCTTTGTTCCCATGCTGTGAGGGCCAGATTCATACTGGCAGCGTGCCCATTACCAGAAATGGCTTTTGTGCACCATTCCCCGTCCCAATTATCCCCAACCTCCCTCTCCCTCTCCCTCTCACTTCCCCCTCACTCCACTTTGTAGCACAAGGAATGTTCTCTCTGCAAGTCCAATGCACCACCATGGTCTTTCTTTCCCTCTTAGCTCCCACTTATGGGTGAGCACATGCGGTATTTATCCCTCTGTGCTTTGCTTATTTCATTCAACACAAGTTTCTCCTGGCTCATCCGTGTTGTTGCAAATGGGAGTCCTTCATTCTTTTTTATGGCAGAGTAGTATTCCATAGTGTATATATACCACAGTTTCCTAGTCCAGTCATCCATTGATGGACATTTATGTTGGTTCCATGTCTTGGCTATTGTAAACAGAGCTGCAGTGAACATGGGAGTGCAGGTATCCCTTCAACAAGATGATTTCCATTCCTCTGGGTATATACCCAGAAGAGGGATTGCTGGATCATATGAAAGAACTATTTGTAGTTGTTTGAGAAACCACCATACTGTTTTCCATAGTGGTTGTACTAATTTACAGTCTCACCAACAGTGCAGGAGCATTCCTTTCTCTCCACACCCTCGTCAGCATTTGTTATTCACCATCTTTTTTATTATAGCCAGGCTAACTGGAGTGAGGTGGTATCTCGATGTGGTTTTGGGGGTTTTTTTGTCTTTTTTGTGACCGGCGCACCGGCCATCCCTATATAGGACCTGAACCTGCGGCGGGAGCGTTGCCGCGCTCCCAGCGCTGCACCCTCCCGAGTGCGCCACTGGGTCGGCCCTCGATGTGGTTTTAATTTGCATTTCCCTGATGGCTAGTGATGGTGAGCATTTTTTCATGTACCTTTTGGCCGCTTGTATGTCTTCCTTTGAAAAATGTCTATTCAGCTCCTTTGCCCATTTTTTCATTGGGTTATTTTGGTTTTTTACTGTATAATTGCTTGAGGTCTATGTGTATTCTGGATATTAATCCCTTGTCAGATGCATAGTTAGCAAAAATTTTGTCCCACTCTGTGGGTTGTTGTCTCACTCTGTTGATTGTTTCCTTTGCTGTGCAGAAGCATTTTAGTTTTATACAATCCCATTTGTTTATTTTTTTCTTTTGCTGCTGTGCTTTGGGGCTCATGTTCATAAAGTCTGTGCCCAGACCTAGGTCCTGAAGTGTTTCACCTATATATTCCCTTAGTAATTTTATAGTTTCAGGTCTTATACTTGTCTTTAACCCATTTTGAGTTGATTAAATGTATGGTGAGAGATGCATACCTAGTTTCATTCTTCTCCCTATGGATACCCAGTTTTCCCAGCACCAATCGTTTAAGAGGCAATCTTTTCCCAACTTTTCAAGAGAAGTTAATACCAATTCTCCTTAAACTATTCCAAACAACTGAAACAGAAGCTACTCTCCCAAACTCATTCTATGAGGCCAACATAACTCTGATACCAAAACCAGATAAAGACACAACAAAAAAGAAAATTATAGGCCAATATCCTTGATGAACCTAGATGCTAAAATCCTCAATGAAATATTAGCAATCAGAATACAGCAGCATATTTAAAAAATTATACACTATGATCAAGTGGAATTCATCCCAGGGATGCAAGGATGGTTCAACATATGAAAGTTAATAAATGTGATATATCACATCAACAAACTCTAGGACAAAGACCACATGATTATCTCAATAGATGCTGAAAAAGCATTTGACAAAATTCAACATCACTTCATGATAAAGACTCTCAACAAATTAGGTATACAAGGAAAATATCTCAAAACAATAAAAGCCATTTATGACAAGCCCACTGCCAGTATTATTCCCAATGGGGAAAAACTGAGGGCCTTTCCCTTAAGAACAGGAACAAGACAAGGATGCCCACTCTCATCACTTCTATTTAACATAGTGCTGGAGGAACTAGCCCAGAGCAATCAGGCAAGAGAAAGAAATAAAGAGAATCCAGATTGGAAAAGATGAAGTCAAACTTTCTCTATGTGCAGATGAAATGATACTATATACAGAAAAACATGAAGACTCTATCAAAAAACTCCTAGAGGTGGTTAATAACTTCAGTAAGAATACAAAATAAATGTCCCCAAATCAGTTGAATTTATATACTCAAATAATGAATTAACAGAAAGAGAAATAAAGAAAGTAAGCCCATTTACAATTGTCATGAAAAAAATAAAATACCTAAGGATCAATTTAACCAAGGAGGTGAAAGACCTCTACAATGAAATCTACAAACCACTTCTGAAAGAAATTTAAAAAGACACAAAAAGATGAAAAGATATTCCATGCTCTTGGATTAGAAGAATTAACATTGTGAAAATGTCTATACTACCCAAAGCAATCTATAGAGTCAATGCAATCCTCATCAAAATAGCAATGACATTCTTCACAGAAAGGGAAAAACAATCTTACCTTTCATATGGAACAAAAGACTCTGGGTAGCCAAAGCAATCCTGAGCAAAAAAAAATAAAGCTGGAGGCATAACACTACCTGACTTCACATTATACTACAAAGCTATTGTAACCAAAACAGTGTGGTACTGGTATAAAAAGAGACATTCAGACCAGTGGAGTAGAATTGAGGACCCAGAAATCACCCCTCAGGCTTACAGCCATCTGGTACTGGACAAAGGCAACAAAAATATCTTCAACATTTAGATTCATTCAATAATTCGAATTTTATGTTTGAGTGGATGGAATCAAGTCCTGGATTTGAGATTCTGGTCACTCTATAATTTTACATCTCTAATTGCCACTGAGTTTAAAGAAAGTGGATGCAGCAAGAGAGCAAATAAATAGATGCACATGTCTGCTTTCCAAAATAACCAATAATACAGACAAATGCACTGACAGAAAATTAATACTCAGCAAACTGCACACAGGAAGTCACTGAAGAAAAACAATGGCAATAGATTGCCTCTTGGTTTGGATCTTTTAGTGCCATAATCAATGTTGCGAGGACAAGTTCACTGAAATAATCGGACCATGACAAAAACAAGAGTTTATTCATCAATAGCTAAAACTGAAAAATGCCTACTGTGCACCAATCATTATGATAAACAGTTTTAATCCCAAACCTTATTTAATTTGCACAACCATCCTATTCCTTTTATTAATGGGAAGTATAAGGGGAGAAGAGGTTTAGGAAATTGCCCAGATTCACACAAGGGAGGAACAGAATCCTGCTCAAAGCCCATGCTAAACCAGGGCTGGATGTGAAAACACTCAATGGAGAGTCAATAGGAGACTTGTGCATTTTAGGAGCAGACAATAGGGAGAAAAGAAAGTAATCATCTCTCTCCTCATTCTGGAATTCTCTATTGTCAGGTATTTCAGAAGAGTCTTTATTAAACTGGCAGAGATATGGGAGAAGTAAAGGTAGGCTCGCTATGACAGGCAGCAAACCAAGTACATTTCTCTGATGATTGTCTTTACCCTGACCTACTTCTCTCTCTTAGTTTATAAGCCTTTCATCTTTTGAGGTTTAAGACCCAAGATTCGAACATGGTTTCCGAAAATGCATCCAATTATCCTCCCAGTTATCCATCCCTCCATTTTTCCAGCAATCTTTCCTTGAAATGATGCTACACACCCAGCAGTGCCCATGGTGTGGGGTTGCAGACGTGAGCATGTGGGCCACCACCCTGTCTGCACTGCCCTGTCCGATACCCCCCACCTCTGACACTGGCATCTACCACAGGCCGCTTCCCTACAGTCCTGGCCCTTTACATCTCTAGACTTTGATGGTCCTTCTTTCTTGAATGTGCTTCCTTCCTTCTTTTACTGGATAGCTGCTACTGATTATTCTCATTCTGCTCATACAGGGCACAAAGATGTGATGAAATGAAGGAAGGCTGTGAGATCTCTTAGACACTACAGAGCCAGGTCATAGAGTTATCTGGCGGTGGACATGTGCTAATCTTCAAGACTAGTGAAGAGTGACCTGAAGGTGACTCAGAGATCATCAGGGCTGCCTCTTCAGTTGAGCGGGGAGGGACCTGGATTTCAGCAATGCAGAAGTTGGTTGCCCACAGCCTTGTTTTTTATATGTGATTGAAGTTAAATTGTTACCAGTTTAAAATTATATGCTATAGCTTTAAGATTTTTTATGTAATTGCAATGGTAACCATGAAGAAAATATCTATATAATATACACAAATGGAAATGAGAAGGGAATCAAGGCATAATCACTACAAAATATCAACAATGCACAAAGGAAGGCAATAAGTGAGGAGAGAAGGAACATAAAAGCTACAACACATACAGAAAACAATTAGCAAAATGACAATGGAAAGACCTTCCCTATAACTAATTGCTTTAAAGGTAAATGAGTTAAGCTCTCTAATCAAAAGACATGGACTTCCTGAATAGATTTTTTTTTAAAAAAAAAACAGGTTATAACTATATAACTATGTGCTATCTACAAGAGACTCATGTTTGACCTAAAGACACACGTAGGCTGAATGTGAAAGGATGGGAGACACATCTTTCATGTAAATGGAAATCAAAAGGGAGCAGGAGTGTCTATCCTAATATCAGACAAAATGAACTCGAAATAAAGAACTGTTCCAAGAGATGGAGAAGAACATTACATAATGACAAAAAGATCAATTCACCAAAATGGTACAATAATTATAAATATTATGCACCAAACCCTGAGCTCCTAAATATACAAAGCAAACTTTAACAGAATTGAAGGGAGAAATAAACATATAAATGATAATAGTGGAAGACTTCAATACCTCACTTTCAATAATAAACAACCAGAATAAAATAAAAACCAGATAGAAGATCAATAAGCAAACAGAGGACTTGAACCATACTCTAAACCAACTGGACCTAAAAGACGTGCATAAAGCAATCCACTGAACTAACAGCAAAATGCACATCCTTCTGAAGTATACAAGGAACATTCTCCAGGATAGAACACATGTTAAGCCACAAAATAAGTCTTAGGAAATTCAAGAAGATTAAAATAATACATAATATCTTTCCCAATCATACTGGAATGAAACTAGAAATTAATAGCACAGGAAAACTGAAAAATGAACAAAATGTGGCAATTAAACACGCTTACTTAACCAATGAGTCAAAGAATGAGTCACAAAGGAGATATTTTGAGATAAATGAAAATGAAAACACAGCTTATGGAATGTGCTAAGAGGGAAGTTTATAACTATAAATGTATATATTTAAAAAGAAGAAAGATCTCAAAACAAAAACCTAAATTTATACTTCAAGACACTAAAACAGAAGAACAAACTAAACCCAAAGTTAACAGGAGAAATGAAATAAAGATTAAAGCAGAGATAAAACAAAGAATAGAAAATACAAAAAAAAATCAATGAAGCTAATAGCTGTTTTTTTAAAAGATTAAGAAAATTGACAAACTGCTAGATTGATTAATTAAGAAAAACAGAGAGAAGACACAAATAACTAAAATCAGAAATGAAAGAGGGGCCATTACAACTGATGCCACAGGAATTAAAAGAATTATGAAAGAACATTGTCATCAACAATTGTATATCAACAAATTGGTTAACCTAGAAGACATGAATAGATTTCTAGAAACACACAACCTACCAAGACTGGATCGGGAAGAAAAAGAAATTATAAGCAGACCAATAGTGATGCACAAGATTGAATCATTAATTTAAAACTTTCCAACTATAAAATCCCAGTACCAGACGTCTCCACTGGCAAATTCAACTGAATATTTCAAGAAGAGTTGATGCCAGTCCTCCTGAAACTCTCCCAAGCAATTTAAGAGGAGGGAAGCACTTTGCAGCACACCCTGTGAGGCCAGCATTCTGATGCCAAAGCTAGACAAGGACACCCCAAGAAAGAAAACTACACACCAATATTCCTGATGGATATTGATGGACAAATCCACAACAAAACACTAGCAACTCAAACTCAGTACATACTAAAAGTTTTATAAATTATGAGCAAGTTGGATTTATTTTTGAATTGCAAGAATGGTTCAACATATAAAAATCAATCAATGTAATACACCACATTAAAAAACTGAAGGATAAATCCCACATGATTGTCTCAATTGTTGCAGAAAAAACATTTAACAAGATTCAAAAAAAGATTTTTAAAAAACTCAACAAACCAGGATTAAGAGAAAAATACAGTAGCTTCACCTTATTAATGGGGGATACCTTCCAAGACCTGCACTGGATGCTGAAACTGCAGATAGTACCAAAGCCTGTATATACTACACATAAATTTCTTTTTCCTTATTTGCAATTTTACAGATAGAAAATCTGTTCTTACTATAGATCTTAGTAACTTCAGCATACACCTTTTTTCTTTCCTTACTAAGATGAGAGCTTTATCTTTTTACTTGAAGAAAACACTTTATGGCTTCTCTTTGGCACATCTGAATGGCCAGCATCTCCACTCTTGTCCTTTGTAGCCATATGGGTAAAATAAGTGTCACTTGAACACAAGCACTGTAAATACCATGACAGTTGATCTGATAACTAAGAAGGCTACTCAGTGACTAATGGGTGGGTACTGTATACAGACTGAAAATGCTGCACAAAGGAATGATTCAAGTCCCAGGCAAGACAGAGCAGGATTTCATCACATTACTCAGAATGGTGCACAATTTAAAACTTATGAGCTGTTTATTTCTGGAATTTTCCATTAAATATTTTAATAAACTCAGTTGACACCTCAGGAAGCAAAACCACAGAGATAAGGAGAGACTACTGTACCTCAACATAACAAATACAATTTATAAATTCCACAGCTGACATCATACTTAGTGGTGAAAGACTGAAAGATTTTCCTGTACAATCAGTAACAAGGCGAGTATGTCTGTCTTTGCCTCTGCTACTCAATATAGTGTTAATATAGTATTGGAAGTCCTAGACAGAGCAATTAGCCAACGAAAAGAAATGAAAGGCATCCAAATTTGAAAGAAACAAATTAAATTTTCTTTTTACAAGTGGCATGATCTTATATGAACCCCAAATATTCTAGGAAAAAACTGCTAGAACTTATAAACAAATTCAGTAAAGTTGCAGAATCCAAAGTCAACACACAAAAATAAGTTGTACTTCTATAGACTATCAATAAACAGTCCAAAAAGGAAATTAAGAAAGCAATTCCATTTACAATAACATCAAAAATAATAAAATACTTAGGAATAAAGATAACCAAGGAGGTGGAAGACTTGTACAGTGAAATTTACAAAACATCACTAAAAGAAATTAAATAAGACACAAATAAATGGTGAGATATTCTATGTTCATGGATTGGAAGACTTAATATTGTTAAGATGTTGATATTACTCAAAGTGATCTACAGATTCATTGGAATCCCTATAAAAATTCCAGTGGCATATTTTTTGCAAAAATGGAAAAAATTATTATAAAATTTATATAAAATCTCAGGTGATCTTAAATATCCAAAATAATTTTGTGGCAGAAGAACAAAGCTGGAGGACTCACACTTTTTGATTTCAACACAGGGTACTTCCAAAAGTTTGTGAAAAACAGAATTAAAAGTTAATATAAATCTTTCCATGAAGTTTTTGAAGTACCCTCATATTACAAAGCTATAGTAATAAAAGACAGTGAAGTACTGGCATAAAGACTGACAAATAGATGAATGGAATCATATATGGCCAAATGATTTTTGACCAGGGTATCAAGACCACTCAATGGGGAAAAGACAGCCTCTTCATCAAATGTTTTTGGAAAACTAGACATTTACAGCAAAAGAATGAAGTTGGTGGTCCCTTATATCATACCTTATACAAAAATTAACTCACAATAGATTAGTAACCTAAACTTAAGACCGAACACTATAAAACTCTTACATGAAAACACAGGAGAAAATCTTCACAACATTGGACTTGCTAATTATTTTTTGTGTATGACACCAAAAATACAGGTTACAAAAAGATAGACAATGGGACTACATCAAACTTAAAAGTTTTTATACATTGAAAGACACAATCAACAGAGTGAAAAGGCAACCTAAAAACAAGAGAAAATATTTGCTAATCATATATCTAATAAGGGGTTAATATCTAGAATATATAAAGAACTCCTACAACTCATCCATGAAAAATCAAATAGGCTGATTCAAAAAGAGGCAAAGAATGTGAATAGACATTTCTCTAAAGATTATATTCAAATGGCCAACAAGCATATGAAAAGATGCTCAATATCACTATTCACCAGAGAAATGCAAACCAAAACCACAATGATACATCACCTCATACCCATTAGAATGGAGCTGCGGATTGATTGAATTGTGTCCCCAAAGTTCATAAATTAGAAGCCTAATTCCCACTGTAACTGTTTATGGTGGGAAATCCTATTATGGTAATTGAAAGGTGGGGCCTCGAAGAGGTGATTAGATTGTAGGACCACGCCATAGTGAATGCATTAATAATGGTTGTCATGGGCGCAGTTCTGAGGGCTTTCAAAAGGAGAGCACTTGAGGAGGTTAGTCCCTCTGTTCCACCATTTTCTGCCATGTGAGACTCCTGGGTCACTATCACTACCACCGGATATGTTCCCGGGACTTTGGACTTCCCAGCCTCCAAAATTGTAAGCAATAAATTTCATTTTCTTATAAATTACCCAGTTCCAAGTATTTTGTTATAAGCAACAGAAATGGACTAATACAAATGGCTACCATTACATAAAAATCCACAAGTGTTAGTGGGAACATGGAGAATTTGGAACACTTGTACACTGTTAGTGGGATTGTAAAATAGTACAATCACTATGGAAAACAGTATGGAACTTCTGCCTAGAAATTAAAACTAGAACCACCATATGATTCACTGATCCTATTTCTGAATACATATTCAAAAGAATTGAAAGCAGTGTCTTGAAGAAGTATTTTCACACCCGTGTTCATAGCACCACTATGACATAACCATAACCTTTAGGTTGGAAGCAACCTTTTAAAAGGAAGAAAATCCTGTCACATGTTACAACATAGGTGAACCTTAATGACATTATGCTAAATGAAATAAGCTAGTCACAAAAAGACAGATATTGTATGAGTTATCTAAATGCTTATATGAGGCATGTAAAATTGTCAAATTCATAGAAACAGGAAGTAGAATACCCGTTACCAGAGGCTGGAGAAGGTAGAAAGGGGGGTTGCTTAATGGGTATAGAGTTTCAGATTTGCAAGATAAAACAAATTTGGAGATCTGTTTCACAACAATGTGAATATACTTAACACTACTGAACTGTACACTTAAAACAGTTAAATTGATTAACTTTATGGTGAGTGTGTGTGTGTGTTTAGCCTAATAATATAATAAAATAAAATAAAGAGACAGGGCATAATCTGAATTATCTGTTTTCTTGTCACATTATGAGGATCTTGAACTCAATTAAATTTAGGATCGAAGGAGTTAAAGAGTGTTATAACTTTAGGATGTTAAATAAAATCCCCATGGTAACCACAAAGGAAATAGCTATAGAGTATACACAAGAGGAAGTGAAAGAGGAATTTAAACATTGCATTACAAAAACTTGAACTAAACACAAAAGAAGACAGTAATGCAGGAAATGAGGGACAAAAAAGCTATAAGGCATATAGAAAACATTTAGCAAAATGACAGAGGTAAGTCCTTCCTTATCAGTAATATTTTAAATAAAATTGAATTAAACCCTCTAATCAAAAAAAAAAAAGAGATTGGCAGAATGAATAAAAAACATGACCTGCATACACGACCCATGAACACGTAGTAATGCCTACAAGAGACCCACTTTAGATTCAAAAGCACAAATATATTGAAAGTAAAAGGATAAAAAATGATATTCCGTGCAAAAAGTAATCAAAAGAGAACAGGGGTGGCTATACAAATATTAGACAAAACAGATTTTAAATCAAAAAGTTTACAAGAGACAAGGACATTAGTTATTAATAAAAGTTTCAATACAGCAATAAGATACAACATTTATTATCATCTTCACACCTAATGATTGATCACCAAAATATTCTTATAGAAGCAAAAATTGACAGAATTGAAGAGAGAAATTGAAAGTTCTCCAATAATAGTTGAACACCTCATACCCCACTCTCGATAATTAATAAAACAATCAGACAGAAGATAAGTAAGGAAATAGAGGACTTAAACAGCACAGTAAACCAACTAGAGCTAACAGACATGTGCAGAATCCTCTCCCAACAACAGCATCCATGTTCTTCTCAAGTGCACATGGAACATTTTCCAAGATAGAACATGTGTTAAGCCACAAATTTATCCTTCACATTTGAAGAATAATTTGGCAGAATACAGAATTCTAGGTAGTGAAACTTTTGTCTTTCAACACTTTAAATATTTCACTCTATTCACTTCTTGCCAGCATAGTTTCTGTATTAGTCAATTTTTGCGTTGTTATAACAGAATGTCTGAACTGGGTAATTTATAAAGAAAACAGGTTTATTGCCTCACAATTCTGGGACAGCTGCATCTAGTGTAGGCCTCGGCCTGTTTCTACTCATGGCAGAAAATGGCAGGGAGCTGCCTATGCAAACAGATCAAATGGGAGGAAGAGAAGGCGGGGCGGAGGTGCCAGGATCCTTTTAACAACCAGCTCTCAGGGGAATTGATAGAGCAAGAACTCACTCACTACCCCTATCCCCAGGGAACACGTTAATCTATCCATGAGGGATCCGCTCCCATGACCCAAACAGCTCCCAGCACTGCCACACTGGAGCTCAGATTTCACATGAGCTCTGGATGGACAACGTATCCAAACTACATCTGCTTCTAAACAAAAGTTCAATCTAATTCTCATCCTTGCTCTTCTATAACTAAGATTTTTTTTCCCTCTGGCTTCTCTCAAGATTTTCTCAATGTCTTTGATTCTGTTTTTTCAGCATGATATGCCCAGTTATAGATTTTTGGTATTTATTTTGCTTGGTGTTCTCTGAGATTCCTGGATCTGTGGTTTAGTGCCTGTCAATAATTTGGGAAAATTCTTAGCAATTATTACTGTGAATATTTTTTTCTGTTTTTTTTTTTCTCTTTTTCTCCATATTGTGGTATTTCCACTATGTTAATGTATACCTTTTGTAAATGCCCCACAGTTTTTGGATTTTTTTTTTCTGTTGTTGTTCTTATTCTTTTTTTATCCTTTTTTCTCTTCGTTTTTCAGTTTGGGAAGCTTCCATCGACAAACCTGAAGTTCACTGGTTCTTTCATTGGCCATGTCCAGTCCACTCATGAGTTCATCAAAGACATTCTTTATTTCTGCTGCAATGTTTTTTATCTCTAGCATTTCCTTTTGATTCTTTCTTAGCATTTCCATCTCTCTGCTTATATTATCCATCTTTTCTTCCATGTTGTCCACTTTCTTCCAGAAGATCCCTTAGCATAGCAATTGTAGTTGTTTAAAGTTCTCAGTCTGATAATTCCGGAATCTCCATATCTGAACCTGATTCTCATATTCACCTGTTTCTTCAGACTGGTTTTTTTTTTTTTTTTTTTGCCTTTTAACATGCTTGCCAGTTTTTGTTTAGAATCAGAGGTGCTGTACCAGGTAAAAGGAACTGATTTAAACAAGCTTTTAGTGTGTGGTTTTATGTTTATTTGGCGAGGATCTATGCTATGTTACTGTTTTCTGGAGCTGTATGAATCAGGAGCTAAAATTTCCTCTAATATTCATGCCTTTGTCCTCTCTGGTGTCTTTTGGATTCCATAGAGACTCATTCTTAAGTAGAGTCTGAGCTTTGCAGTACTTTCTGTGGTCATCTCCCGTTTTTATACAGGAGTCCTATTAATGTGGTAGTAAAGGTAGAGGGAGGGGAAGCATTCTACAATCCTGTGACTAGATCTCAGTCTCAGTGAGTCTGTGTCCCTGGGCAGTGACCTTCACAAGTGCCTCACCACTTTCTCTCTACCCCTTAAGACAGGAAGCTTGGAGTTAGGTTTTTTACTTCTCCCAAGTCAATTGTTCTCTGGCAAAATAGTTTTTCTGGGCACATATCCAAATGATCCAAATGTCTACTTTCCCCTTCCCCCAAAAAAGATCCAAGGAAATTTTTCTCCCATATTCACCCTGAGCACTTGATAGGGCTCCTGGGAGTAAAACTCAAAAGAGTAGGTGCCCCTAAAACTTGGCCTCCAGGAGTTTTTATCTGTGAAGTTAGTCCATGCTCAGCTTCCAGCAATTAGTCTATTACCCTTTAAGTGTTCCTATCAGCTGCTGGCTCCAGTGACTGTTTATGCTCTTGGTAACCTGTGATTCTCTGTGTCCATCTGTCTGTCTCTCCAGTTTTCAGGACAGTGGTTTTCCCTGTGACCTCAATTTTCTGATGGATCTAAGAAGAGTTGTTGATGTTCAGTTTATTCAACCTATTTCTTGTTGGCAGAACAGGAGTGATGACTTCCAAGATCCCTGCTTGTCTGACTAGAAACCAGGAGTCTGATACACTTTTTTTTTTAATTTGGCATTTATTGTTTCTGTCTCTTCTTGTAAATTAATACACAGTGGAACTTTGTAATATAAAGAAAACTATAAGGAAGAAGATTAAATACGTTATTCATATAAAATAGCTACTAAATTTGGATATTTTTATTTGAGATGTGTGTGTGGGATTAAACCATTTATGCTACCTTTTCTTCACTTAGATCACATGATGTTTTCATGTTTTTTTACCTCCATAAGCAGGACTCTAAAGGGAGCCCATGGATTCTATTTGTTGAAAACAAAAACTTTACCTTACCCAGTCTCCACTCACCCTTAACAGAAGTGACGAGAAGGCCCTAGGACTCTGCTGGATCCAGGTGAGACCCCCCTTCCCAACTTTCTCAGTCTCACACCACTATCTGCCAATCATATCAGGCCTAGTCTTATCATGGACTTTTCCCTCTTGTGCCATTCACTGCAAGAGGCCCTCAACACCTGAGTCTAATCCCCATATGACTCTGTATCTGTCTGTTCTGATTCCATCGCCAATTCTCCCCAATTCCCAATACCTTCTCCTCTGCTGTCTGAACTAACAGAGTCACCAGCAAAACACCTATACATTCAACCTGCTCTTCAAGCACTCTCTTCATTTCTTACCCTAATTCAGGGAGCTCCAACTTTTTCACCACCATGGACACCTCTGCAGTCTAGTGAAGCTTAGACATTCTGTCTCAGAATGACACTTCTAACTGTTTAAAATAAAATAGATAGGTGGCCAACAGTGGCAGCAGCCAGTGGAACTGCACAGCTGGACACGGCCCCTCTCCCCATCTCAGACCCAGGGGAGAGCATCAGCCTACGGGCCCAACCTGCCAAGTTTGACCCAGAAGAACTCCACAGTGCCAGGGGCTCATTCTATGACCACAGAGTCTGGAACAGAAACCAAGGTGGTTTAACATCACCACCACCACACCTACTGTCAAGCAAAGACAATTCACCTCCACAGTAGCAACCAGGACCACTCCACAGCCAACCTCAGTTTAATAGAAGAAGCAAACCCTCTACCAAATGACCAAGGATCAGCAAAAAAATGCTAGAAGCACAAACAATCAAGAAGAAATGACACCACCAAAGGATACAGTAATGCTCCAAAGTCAGACTCCACAGAACAGGGAATCCTTGAAATGTCTGAAAAAGAATTTTAAACAATGACTTTAAGAGAACTTGAAGAAATAAAATAAGACCCAATTAGAGAACACAATGAAACAAGAAAAAATATCCAAGTTATTAAGGAGGAAATCTACAAAGAGATTAATACCTTAAAAAAGATTGTAGCAGAACTTCTAGAAATGAAAGACTCACTCAATGAGATAAAAAACACAACTGAGAGCTTGAGCAGCAGGGTAAAGCAAGCAGAAGAAAGAATTTCAGAGCCTGAAGATGGTCTTTTTGAAATAACTCAGGCAGACAAAAAAAAAGGAAAAAAGAATTTAAAATAATAAGGAAAATCTAAAAGAGATAGACAACCTCAAGCACCCTAATATCTGAATTGTGGGTATTCCTGAAGGGGGGAAAAAAGGAAAAGGTATCAAAAACCTACTCAAGGAAATAGTAACAGAAAACTTCCCAGGTGTAGGGCAGGATATAGACCTTCAGATCCAGGAAGCTCAAAGGTCCCCAAACAGATTCAATCCAAAAAGATCCTCCCCAAGACATATGATATTTAAATTTGCAAACCTCAAAGACAAAGAGAGAATTCTACAAGAAGCAATAGAAAAGCATCAGGTCATTTATAGGGGAACCCTCATCAAACTAACAGCAGACTGCTCAACTGAAACTCTACAGGCCAGAAGAAAGTGGAATGATATATTCCAAATACTAAAAGAAAAAACTGCCAGCCAAGAATTCTTTACCAAGCAAGGCTCTCCTTCAGAAACAAGGGAGAAATAGTGTATTTACCAGACAAACAAAAGTTGTGGGAGTTCACCACTACACGACCAGCCCTGCAAGAAATTCTCAAGGGATTCATTTATCTGGAATCTGAATAATGGTGACCATCATCACGAATACACAAGCAAGAGCAAAACCCACAGTTAAGACAAAAATGCCAGCAAGAAAGAAAAAGAAGCTAAATCATTCCACCTTAATTCCCAACTAACATTGAAGAAAAGAAATAAAAGTGGAAATAATGATCAAAAGATATTTAAACCATCCAAAATCAAGTAGCAGTTAAATGACAGGAATTAAGCAACACTAGTCAATAACTGCTCTAAATATGAATGGACTAAACTCCCCATTCAAAAGACACAGACTAACTGACTGGATTAAAAAGCTAGACCCAAGTATATGTTGTCTTCAAGAGACCTACCTCACCTGTAAAGACACTCATAGACTAAAAGTGAAGGGATGGAAAAAGATATACCGTGCAAATGGAAACCCAAAACGAGCAGGAGTAGCT
Source organism: Cynocephalus volans (assembly GCF_027409185.1). Taxonomy (NCBI): domain Eukaryota; kingdom Metazoa; phylum Chordata; class Mammalia; order Dermoptera; family Cynocephalidae; genus Cynocephalus; species Cynocephalus volans. The sequence goes on along the minus strand of NC_084473.1, from coordinate 914,430 downwards.
ATTCTTATATCAGACAAAATAGACTTTAAACCAAAATACATTAAAAAAATTAAAAAGGCCACTATATAATGATAAGGGGAACTATCCAGCTAGAAGACATAACAATCATAAACATGTATGCACCCAATACCAGAGCATCCAGATATATTAAGCAAATACTATTAGACCTAAAGAAAGAGATAGGACCTAATACATTAATAGTGGGTGATCAGAACACCTGTCTCTCAGTATGGGACAGGACTTCCAGGCAACAAGTCAACAAAGAGACAAAGGATTTAATCTACACCCTAGACCAACTGGACTTGGCAGATATATACAGAACATTTCAAGCAACAGCTAAAGAATACACTTTCCAGATTGGAAAAGATGAAGTCAAACTTTCTCTATTTGCAGATGAAATGACACTGTATATAGAAAAACCTAAAGACTCTATCAAAAAACTCCCAGAGCTGGTTCACAACTTCAGTAATGTTGCAGGATACAAAATAAATGTCCCCAAATCAGTTGAACTTATATACTCAAATAATGAATTAACAGAAAGAGAAATAAAGTAAGCCCATTTACAATTGTCACACAAAAATAAGATACCTAGGGATCAATTTAACCAAGGAAGTAAAAGACCTCTACAATGAGAATTACAAACCACTTCTGAAAGAAATTAAAGAAGACACGAAAAGATGGAAAGATATTCCATGCTCTTGGATTGGAAGAATTAACATTGTGAAAATGTCCATACTACTCAAAGCGATCTACAGATTCAATGCAATCCCCATCAAAATACTAATGAGATTTTCACAGAAATGGAAAAAACAATCTTACCTTTCATATGGAAAAACAAAAGCCCCCAAAAGCCAAAGTAATCCTGAGCAAAAAAAAAAAAAAGCCAGAAGCATAACTCTGCCTGACTTCAAATTATACCACAAAGCTGTTGTGACCAAACAGCATGGTACTGGTATAAAAAGAGATATTCAGACCAGTGGAGTAGAATTGAGAATCCAGAAATCACTCCTCGGGCTTATAGCCAACTGACATTAGACAAAGGCAACAAAAATCTACATTGGGGAAAAGACTGCCTCTTCAACAAGTGGTGCTGGGAAAAATGGATATCAATATTCAGAAGAATGAAACTAGATATGCATCTCTCACCATACTCTAAAATCAACTCAAAATGGATTAAAGACGTAGGTATAAGACCCAAAACTGTAAAATTACTAAGGGAAAATACAGGTGAAACACTTCAGCAGTTAGGTCAGGGCACAGGCTTTACGAACATGATCCCGAAAGCACAAGCAGCAAACAAATGGGACTCTATCAAACCAAAAAGTTTCTGCACAGCAAAGGAAACAATCAACAGAGTGAAAAGACAACCTACACAGGGAGAGAAAATTTTTGCTAACTATGCATCTGATAAGGGATTAATATCCAGAATATACATAGAACTCAAGCAATTATACAGTAAAAAAAAACAAATGACCCAATTAAAAGATGGGCAAAGGAACTGAATAGACATTTTTCAAAGGAAAACATACAAATGGCCAACAGATACATGAAAAAATGCTCAACATCACTAGCCATCAGGGAAATGCAAATTAAAACCACATTGAGATACCACCTCACTCCAGTTTGACTGGCTATAATCAAAAAGATGGTGAATAACAAATGCTGGTGAGGGTGTGGGGAGAAGGGAACACTACTGCACTCTTGGTGGGGCTGTAAATTAGTATAACCACTATGGAAAACAGTATGGTGGTTTCTCAAACAACTACAGACAGATCTTCCATATGATCCAGCAATCCGTCTTCTGGCTATGTATCCAGAGGAATGGAAATCATCATGTTGAAGAGACACCTGCACTCCCGTGTTCATTGCAGCTCTGTTTACAATAGCCATGATATGGAACCAACCTAAATGTCCATCGATGGATGATTGGATAAGGAAACTGTGGTATATATAAACCTTGGAATACTACTCTGCCATAAAAAAGAATGAAATGCTCCCATTTGCAACAACATGGATGAACCTGGAGAAACTTAAGTTGAGTGAAACAAGCAAAGCACAGAGGGATAAATACCACATGTGCTCACTCATAGGTGGGAGCTAAGAGAGAAAGGAGGAAGGAAAGAAAGACCTCAGTAGTCCCATGATCCAACAGGTGAGGGAACATTCCTAGGGCTACAAATTGGAGCGGGGGAAAGAGGGGGGGAGGTTGGGGGATAATTGGGTGGGGACAAAAGGTACAAAAGTAATTTCTGGTAATGGGTATGCCCCCAGTATGAATCTGGCCCTCACATCATAGGCACAAGGGGTGACAATTAGCTTTGTGTCTCATGAATATTCTTAAATAAATAAATAAAATAGATAACATTATAAAGCAAAATATTACATTAAAATACAGTTACCAAAATATTTTTAAAATTCAAATTTGTGATACAGTAATATATACCCATCTTTACTAATGCATTAAATAACAACATCTAGTGGGGGACCTAAAATTATCATAATTTTGCAGTAATGATAAATGTCAATAGTATTTTAAGACATCCACAATAATTCTAGTGTGACATGAAAATATCTGTGATTTTTACTGGTCACAAACTTACGGGTAGTGTTAATACTATTGTGGCTTGTTGCTTACATACATAATCAAAGGAAACATTAAATTTCAAGAAGAAACAAGAATAATAAATGCCAAATTAAAAAAATACATGTATCAGACTTCTCGTTCCCAGACTTAGAGTGAAATAAAGATGCAAATAAAGATTTCCAGCTTAGGCCTTTGTCCTGAATTCCAGAATTGTAAAGCTAAGTACCCAACATAGGGCGACTTCACGGGCAGGCCACTTGTGCAGTGGGGTCTGAACTTAGAAAGGCCCTTCACTTCCTTGGTTTAATGCTCTGCTATTGCTGTCTTGAGATTCTCAATGCTTTTATCTTTAAGTTTGTGCTTTGCAGGGAAAATCCAGTGGGACATGGTGCATGTGCATGGACAGACAGGGAGACACACACGGCATGTGCGTCACTACCACCCCTGTCATACGTGGTGTCTGATGCCTGGAATTGGGTGGACTCAGGATGTCTGGGAGCTCCATGAGGCTCAGAGCCAGCGCAAGGTAACCCTGTCATGCCCACGACTGAGTAACGAGGACACCGACAGGCCCAGGATGCCGTGCTTTCCATCTGAGCCAGAGTTTGCTTTGAGTGCAGAAAGCAGGTGACGGTGTGCAGAAGCACAAGTGACCCAGGAGCCTTGCCACGTTCTTGTGTCCCTTCCCTGCCTGAGTGAACACGTGTCGTAAATGATGACATAGGAAAGAGAGCAACGCTTAGTTCCTTTTCCTTTCAGTTGGCAGGATGTGTGCATATCAAGGTGAAAGAAAAACAGCTGAGTCCGTTTTGTGAAGCATTTCCACTGTTCTGGTAAGAACAAAAAAAAATCACATGCTTTTACAAGCTCTAAAATACAAATGACATAATTCTGCTATGAGTTAAGTTGTCTCGTGTTTGCATTTTAAACTGGTATTGCACAATATAAAAATGAACAGTAAAGTCATGCTAATAATTTAAAGTTTTAATTTTTTTCAAGTAATACTAAATAGCCTATAAAAATACCACACCAGATCTAAAGAGAGAGATTGCAGAGGGAAGATAAAACTTTGTAATTTGGTGCCTTGAACAGCACCTCTTAAGGCATCCCATGTATTCGTGTTGCAATGAATCCTGCCGATTACGCAGCCAGCCCCTCCACTTGGCATAGCCGTTTCAATATGTCAGCGGCTTCTTGTGCTTACTTTGTTCAAAGGCAAGCTCCCAGCACAGGGCCAAGACCTGCTCCTCTCGTGATCTTCCTGCAGCTGTTCTGGCTCAAAGTGGTGGAGCCATCCCCCTGCCAAGCCCGCATCCAGCTCCTCTCCAAACGGAGCCCAGGATCCAGCCCCGTCTCCCATCTCCTGGCAGGTCTTCTCCACCAGCCGCCACTGTGCCTCCCTGCGGGGCTCTGCGGGAGCGGCGCTGCTGTCCCTGCTGTCCCCTTGTCCACGGTCCGCTCTGCAGGCACCAGAGCAGTGCTTAACCTCCCGGTGGCTCCTGCCATTCAAAGGAAAGGCCAGAGTTTGTGCGATTTCCCTGAAGGCTCTGTGTGATGTGCACCCCAGCACCCAAACATACCAGCTCCCACATTCAGGCTTGCAGGCGTCCTGGTTACACTTCAGAAGCACAGACGTGCTCAGCCTCAGAGCCTGTGCCTGGAGTCTCAGGTAGAGCCGTCCAGCTGTGGCTGTCCTCTCTCTGAGACGCAGAAACCTCCTGCTGGTGGCAGGGCCAGGAACAGGATGGTTTATGATGAGTTTTTGTTCAGGAGCTTTCTTTCCCTTCTCAAACTAGTCCCCAGCTGACTCTGTAGCCTGCAGAGAATCCCATCTCCTGACCTCCTGACCCTGAATAGAAGGTTTTCTCCAAATCCCATAACATTTTGTTTCGTTGTAACGTACCAAGATTTCTTTAAGGTGTCCAAATTGACAGTGATATGGAATTTCACTTTCCCCCTATATATTTATGTTTCTATCTATCTATGTATCTATGTATCTATCTATCTATCTATCTGTCTGTCTGTCTGTCTGTCTGTCTGTCTGTCTGTCTGTCTCTATATATAAGGGCTGCATTGGAAAAAAACAGTGTTACTGAAAAAAGCTGCATTGGGGTCTGCTGGCTGGATTACTGTTTTTTATTTGGGTTATTTCCATGTGCTTTTAACTCAGGGTCTTTATAAGGAACCAGACACAGGGTGGTAGAAATACCCACCTTAACCAATCCTAATACAATGTGCTCATTCATTGACAAATGTTTGAGTGCCTCTTCGAGGCCAGCTGAACGTGCTGAGGACTGAGCCCCGCTGTAAGGCAGCCCGCAGCGGAGCTGTGGAGGGTGACTCCGAAACATGCAGTCCGCGTAATGAGCGAGTAACAAGACACAGCGCTTCTTGCTTTAGATTTTCAACCAACCCAGTGCGCACAGCGCTGTCTACCTTCCACCTTGCAAACTGCTTTTGTTCCTAGCTCTTTTTTGTTTCCAGGGACAATGAGGACTAGATATTAGCAGTCACTACTGCATGGTAGCTGTGAGTTGGTCTAATGACACGTCCTTAAATCCGTGACATGTTGGAATGCAGAGTGAGCCCCACCAACACTCCCCTGGCTGTGGCAACCCCTGTCAAGCCTTGCACCGGGAGGAGACGACATGTTTATCTTGGGCCACAAGCTGCAGACAAGGGGAGCCAAGGCTAGATAAGCCCTAGTCATGCATCGCGTTCCTCTGGGAGTCACAGCACGGGGAGGGCAGGAGCCGCACGTCCTCAGTGAGCGACGTCCCGCCTGAACTGAGTGATGGAGACACTCGCCTTGCCTGAGTGCAAACAGCACGAATCTGTCTTAGGTTTATTAAGTGCAAAAGCTCTTGTTCTGGCTTTTAGTCGAAAGTAGCCCTCACTACTCACAAATCTAAACGAGAAAACAGTCTCATGTCAGCAGGTGAGACCTAAGTACTAGCCAGAGGGACCAGAGGAGATTAGGCAAGTACGAAATTAAGCACAGTTGTGTGAGAGCCAACATTCTAAGCCATGGGAAGTCAGGAGCCATTGACATAGACATAAATATCTATTAAACATAAAGATAAAACATATAAAACATAAAACATAAATACCTATTAACAGGCTGTTAGCAGGGCATGACAAGTGTACGTATCCTTCAGTGGCGTGGTATGAGTGAAACCTGGCGTGGTGACTTTTACACTTTCACTTTTTCTCCCAGGGTGGCGGCGCGTCCTCTGGGATGTGGGAGAGAAGCTGCTCCCCAGCACGTGCAGGCTGGTGACGGGCAGCCCCGACGCCCGAGCTCAGGAGTCTGTGAGCACCTGCAGCTCACCACGGCCTCAAGCTCAGCTGATCATACGTCGCAGACACATTCTGAGTCCGACACACTGGCTTTGGGATTACGTGTGCACACGCGTGATGAACGCGCACACGCAGGGCTCCCTGGTGAAACCTCTGTTTCAGCATTGGATCCTATCGAGCTGCACTGGTGCTCCAGCCCCGCCCTTCTCAAAAGCTGAAACGCCTTTGCTTGAATGGTGTTAAAAACATGAGGTTTAGAATCTTGTAGACCTTATTTCAGGTCTGGTTTACCAGCTATGATCTGTGTGATTTTTAGTTACCAAAAACAATCTTGTGAAAATATCACTGTAATTTTTAGAGGACCCCATACTAAAAATAAATCAACAGTACACAGGGAAAAGCAATGCAAATCCCACCTTCTGCAGAATCAAAATCTTAATCACCAGATTATTAGTTAAACTAATGTGTAGTGAGTGTTTTGATTGCTTTGTGTCAGGCACTGTGCTAGCCACAAGAGATAACGAAATACAAACAAAATCAAGCACGGTCCTTTCCTCCCTGCATTTTACTGTATAATGGGAAAAATGGGTATGATTCAAATAATCACAAGTAATAAATTTTCTGTGATGATAGATGCAATCAAAGGATAAGCGTAGGAAGCCATGAAGTCAATGAGGGGATCTGAATGCATCTGCAGTGGGCGCGGGCGATGGCCACTGAAGGCTGGGAGCGTGGTTAGTATCCACGGCCTCAAGGGGAGGGAAAAGGTTGGACCAAATGAGAAAAACAAGAACAACGCTTGAGACCAGAGCGCTGGTGTCTTCAGCTGCAACTTTAACTTTTAAGTAGGTCCTTGGCAACCTGGAGCGCACCCTGAAGACAACAAGCAGGTCGGTGTGGGTTCTGCTACCCACTGCAGCTAAAGAGACGGCAGTGGAGTGTGAATGCGGAACGGTCTTCAGTTCCACACAGGGTCACAGGCAGGGTAAGTCTGGTTTAATTTTATCCGTGTTCCCACATATAGAATTCTAGGTAACGCCATGAAATAGTTCTGTATCACTTTTAGCAGCATTTTTAGACATTTTTCTATTTCAAAATTTGATATTAGTTACCTTTCCCAGAGCATATGATCTTTTCTCTGAAATCCACACCTTTCTTCAAAAGGGTGGAATCTCAAGGTTCTATTCTTGGGAGCAAAATTTAAATGAAGACATGCATTGAAGTCATTTATTTGTTTACATGTTCATTCATTCAATTTTTTCCAGATAGTTTTGTAGTGCCTACGATGTGCAGATACTATGCCAAATGCTGATGATACAGTGTGAACGAGGCTGATAATCTTGAAAATAGTAATCATGTGCCTGCTTACTATTTCTCAGACCTCAGATTCAAGGTGCAGCTCTGGCATGGCTGCTGTACTCTTCTCCAAGCAGCTGGAACTCATTCCACGTACCAACACCAGGCCAAACCCGACCATGCTGTGCTCCTGAGCCTCACCACCAAGCTGCCGGATGTCTGAGTGCAGATGGGAAATGGTTTACTGCCTTCTATAGGGAAAGAGAGCTCAAGTCCTAGTACATTCTTAGTTCTGATCTTTGGGTTCCTATATAAGTTTCTCAAAAGTTTAAAAAAAAAATTCTTGCTGACCAAATTGTATGACCTTTCTCTTCAGTAAAATGGTAAAGAATATTTTTAATACTTTGTCTCACTCACTCAACAAATATAACTATAATCCAGTCTAAATTGAGGCTAATCTTAATTCTAACCCACTGCCTTTCCCTGAAACAATTAAGAAAGAACAGTTGTGCTGGTCTGGCAAAAAAATTTAGAATATTAGAAGTTGTACTTTCCTTGTTTCTGTTTTTTTTTTTTTAATCGAAAAGTTAAAATTAAAAGGTTTTCTTAAAAATAGAAAATTGATTTATGTTGTAATTCTCTATGCCCTGGTGATATCAATTATTTTGATGTAAAAATGAAAAAGTACACAAGATAGTCTTGCAGTAACGTGAGAAGTCACGCGGCGAATGAGCCAGCATGACGGTGCTCTGCTCCCGAAGCTCTGAGACGTCACTCAACTGGGGATCAGGGCCCTGTCGAATTCGGATGTAACTCTGGGCTTTGCAGTGAAGGAAACAATCACAGCTTTTTGAAAAGATAACAGCATATTCATTTTAAAAACAACACTTAGCAGTGAGTTAGGATTAGAAAAATATACTTTCATCTGTAATTTATTTTTCATTTTCTGAGATCCTAGAACAAAATGGTGTTACGATAAAGTGAGTGCTGGCTTTGGAGTTGGGGGACTTGAGCTGGGCTTCTCAGTCTTCTGCTCATTGGCTCTCTGACCACAGGCAGGTGACAACTTCTCTAAGTTTATTTCCTTATCTAGAAGTTGACAGATATAATGCCTACCAAATTATTGTTGCAGGACTAAATGAGATAAAGTATGCAAACTATCTGGAACATAGTAAGTGCTCAATAAATGATATATTAATTACCATTGATACTGACACATTTTAACAAATTTTTATTCTATATAATGTTGACAATATCTCATTTATTTACTGAAAGCAATATCTTAGGTTTATTTTGCTATTTCTGTCCTAGGAATATATGTAAAGTAAAATTTAATTATAATTGCTTGTTCTTTGTTTTCCATGTTTATCAGGATGAAAATACGATGTTGAATTTGAAAGAAAAAAATTTCCTTCAATATTATTAGCTCAAATCAGAGTAATTTATATTGAACAATATCTAATATTTCATGCAGAGGAATCAGGGTTGCGTGTCAACTCTGTACGCCGACTCATAAAAGGTATTAAGCAGGTAACACTTCAATCACTAAACAGGTCGCAGTTCTCTAAGATCAGATGAGACACAAAAGAGCAAAGTTTCCAGCCACAGACACCCTGGCCGGATTCCAGGCTGGGGAAAGAATGACTTGCACAACAGCAGCACCTGCCACGAGTTATCTAAGATTGCCAAACTGGAAATACATTTGATCTTCTACTTAAAAAATGAAATATCCTCATAAAAATAGAAAAATACACAAAATACAAATATAAGCCCCATGTATTCCTAACCCGTGAAACAACTATGCCAAGTCTGGTTTATAAACTCACAGAATTAATATATATGCATACATAGAAAAATAGATTTTTATTAAAAATGGGATGAAACTAGACATACTGTTTTACATCTTGCTTATTGTACTCAACACCATCTTATGGATATGGTTTTTAAAGAAAAAGGCAATTTCCCAGAATGTTGGAATCAACTGAATTTTGTTTTGACCCTGAAGCGTATTATACTGCAGCATCTCTTTCAACAAGGCCTAAGGTATAAGTCCTTTTATAATCCTAGGACTTAAAAAAAATCACTATTCTCCTGACACAAATGTAGAGTTGAAAATCTTTTAAAATCCAATATCCAGATGTTTTGTCTATATAAATCTAAACAGTTAACAATTTGAAAAATGCCTATGACTGAAGGAATTGAGTTTTCATTTATTTTTAGTTTTCGATTCCACTAGTTTCCTTGGATTAATGTAGAAATGGTAAAAGATTAATATTAGCAGGAAACATTTAAAATCTTGGGCCTGCCTTACCAGGTGGTGCTGACTTTCGTTACACATTAGATTTGCTTTCAGGAAACGATAAAAAATTATCAATTTTGCTGATTTCTTAGCAGTTTCAAACTAAGCCTAAAAGTCAAGGTGAATTAAGGATGGAGAATCTGTCGATATTTGGATAAGTTGACAGTCAATCTGTAAGTCATTATGTTAAAGTACACATCAATTAAATGTGTGTATAACCAGCTTTTTAAACAAACACAGCCTCTGCTCTTTTCTTCTAATTGTAAGAATTTCTGTTAGTGTAAAGTCTTGGCACAGTCAACAATGGTTTTTGTCAGCTCACAAGTAACCTTTACCATGAAAAGTTTATACTATTCCTCTGAGGACACTCTCTTATCAAAAAAAAAAAAAAGAATTTCTTAAAATGTCATATGGCCAATCAAATCACCAAGCCAAAAGTTTACAGTGGTTTTTCTGAGAAATTATAGCCAGATGGTTCAAGTCACTAACGTAACACCATAAAAACGTGCAAATACTTTGTAAAGGACATTAAACAATATACAGTTTTTTGTCAGTTCACAGATTCCTAACTTGTTACACTGCCAACTGTTACCACAAAAGCTAAAGACAATGAAAAAAATGTTTTGCAGAAATGAATGCTAGATTAAGAGAATTAAATAATTCTTTCTTTTTCTTTTATCAGTCTCTTTCTCCTTTGGGGCTCACTGACTAATATTTATTTGAATTACTAATTAGTAATGGCATGTATCACAAGCTGCCTACAGTTCCCAACCACAAATATATCAGATTAACAATTAGCAGAAGTTTTGCTTTAAAATTTTCTAAAAAGTGTCAAAACAACTTACGTGGCAAGTGTGAGTCTGATAGTTTAGTTTATGAGGACACTTTGCTCTCAGTACTAAAAGAGATGTGATAAGATTCTTACATAAACAAATGTTCACTTATTTGTTTTTATTTAATTTAGAAGCAATTATCTAGGTAAAAGACCAATGAAAATAACCCTAATGTAGCTACTTATATAACTACAGCACATCTACTGTAGTACAGAAACCAGGCTAAGGATGTGCAGGCAAATCTCACTTCATCCTGCAATAACTCTATAGCCCTATAAGCAGGTACGATTACTGTCCCCACATTCCAAACATGGAAACCGAGGTAGTAGTCTGACCAATGAAACATCAAATGCCAGAATTAGGAACGGACCTAACGGGCCTGACTCCAGAGGTGACAATCTCTAACTTCCTCCACACCTGCACATGGACCAAATGAAAGTAAATCTTGCTTTGTTGGATGTCTTTAATTCTTTCTGTGCATCCTTAATATTCTACCCCCAATCCCAAGCCATGAGTGGTTGTTCAAGGAAAAAATTAAGATCTGTCATTGGAACCTTAGAAGTTGCCGTTTGCAGGGTTATTATTGGAGCAGCCTTGACATTCACTGTTAGGTCTGACGTAAGTTGTTTGAATCCCAGGTACACCCATCACTGGTGGCCTGGTTCAAACGTCCCCTGCCTGTGTGGTGGTTTGAGACATAGTCTGCTGTTCTTCATCTCACTGACTCAAACCCAGCACTTCCTATGGCTCTGACCACAGTAAAATCTAACGGTAACACCAGAGTGATGTACATAAGTCCCCCTACCCTTTCGTGTGTGTTTTCTTTAAACTTCCACAGAAGAGCCTAGGGATCGTGTTCACACACCGTGGTGAAGGCCTAGTCCCACAGGCTCTCTTGCTCCCCACCAACTCCAACCCTGCCACACTCAGACTTCCTGTTGGCCCCCATTCAGCACCCCTAACCTCTTCAGGATCTGTAAATAATAAATGTCTTCTGTTTTATGCATTTTGGTTTTACCTTCTCATTGTGTCTCACCTGCCAGACACACCTGAACCCCATGAAGCCCTTGGTCGAGGCTCTCCTAGAGAGTGGTTATTTTAACTTATGGCCACTCTCAAGAGAGAGAGACCTCAGCCTGATTAGAAAGAAACTGTAATGGGGGGGGGTTTCAAGATGGCGGCGGCTGCGGCGGCTGGCGCGGAGTAGCTGAGGTGGAAAAGGTGGCCACTGGGCCTCAGGCAGCCGGGAAGCTTGTGGACCTTCCTCTGGCCATCTCTTAAGGGAGGACCGCTGCTGCTGACCGGTCGTGGGGGCTCAACGCCACTTTGCCCCCGGCAGGAGAGGCTGCCTCATTTACAGGCAACAGCTTTGAAGTGTGGAGCAGGAAAAGAACTGATTCTTAGCTGCAAAAGCGAGTCTTGAAACAGGGAACACGGCACCAGGGCTGCTGTGGATGCAGCCAGGATCCCGGAGGCTGGGGCCGCACTGAAGGCGGCCAGCTGCCCTATTCAGGATTCGAGGTTTCAGGCCGGCATTAAAGAAGATTCCTGGGAGCGCTCGAGCGGCGCCGCGACTGAACAGCCCGAGGCGGCAGCGCCGAGAACACGGAAGGCAACAAACCAGAGACAGAGCGAGCGCCCGACCTGGCACAGCACTGTGAGTGATCCCTGGCACAGCTCTGTTCGGGGGGTGGATGCTCATGCGGCTCCCGCCTGCACCACCAGGCCACTCACTGCCCCGGTGCTGCCTCCATTTTCCCAGGTGCGGGCAGCTCCGCCCTGCTCGGCCATCACTGAGCCCATTTGCTTGGCCTGGCGCAGGGCTTTCCGGACCCTGCGGACCGGCCTCCTCTCCCACTCCCTCCGCGGTTCTCTGGTGGGGCTGGGGGTGTGGGGCTTCCCTGGCCAGTCTCGGAGGGGCAAGGAAGTATGGGCGGGCCGACTGTCACTCCACCACACCCTGGACTCCGGCCCCAGGTAAACTCCCTGTTACTGGGAGGCAGATACCATCTCTGCGGCCACCAGTTTGGAAAAAAGCCTAACGAATTTCTGGTTGGGAATAGTGTGGTAGGAGAGTTCCCAGGTCCGCTTGAACCTGCCGGAGAGCAGGCTGCAGGCGGGCACTAGACTCGGTTTATACCGTGGGGATACAAAGGTGAACAAGACCCGAGAAAGATCTACACAGTGCTACAAAGGCACCCAGAGAGACCGGTCGTCTGTGCCTAGCAGAAACCTGGTAGACTTCCTGGGCGAGGCGGTGCTGAGCAGGGTCTTGAAGGCCCAGCTGATAGACGAGGGGTGCAGAAGACACACCCCAGCCCAGCACAGTGTGCACAGAGTGGGGAGACGTGCGGCCAGGGAAGCGGAGACTCGACAGAAACCACACACCCGGTGGGGTCGCCACTGCACGATCTAACAGCCTGGGCCAGAGCACACCGAACGGGGAGAAGTCCTGTACAGAAAGTGAAAGCTCAACAGAGATCACACACCCTGTGGTACGTGATCCACCAGCCCAGCAGAGTACAAGCTGACCAGAAAGGTGGATCCCCGGAGAAGCCCAAGACCCGAGGCAACCACACACACAAGACACTAGAGGCCAACTGAGCAGTCACGGTGGGAACCATACCAAATTGGCAATCACAGCAACATCCTAGTTAGTCATTAGTCTCAAACCGGTGGACTGTGAAACCCCCTGCCACAATGAATAAACACCAAAAAAAAAGACACCAGAAATACAAAAAATCAAGAAAGTACACCACCAAAAGTTAATAAATCTCATACTCTAGATCCTGTAGAACAAGAAGCCCTTGAAATAACTGACAAGGAATTTCGAGTGATAATTCTAAGGAAACTGAATGAGATACAAGAAAACTCAGCTAGACATCATGATGAAATGAGGAAAAGTATACAGGATCTGAAAGAGGAAATATACAAGGAAATCAATGTCCTGAAAAAAAATGTAGCAGAACTTGCTGAACTGAAGAAGTTATTCAGCGAAATAAAAAACACAACGGAGAGTTTAACCAGCAGGCTTGTCGAAGTTGAAGAGAGAACCTCTGAACTTGAAGATGGGCTGTTTGAAATAACACAAGCAGACAAAAAGAAAGAAAAAAGAATCAAGGACATTGAAGAAAATCTGAGAGAGATATCAGACAACCTCAAGCGCTCAAATATCCGAGTCATGGGTATTCCAGAAGGGGAGGAAAATGGAGATTCCATTGAAAACATATTCAACAAAATAGTGGCAGAAAACTTCCCAGGTATAGGAAAAATCACAGATCTTCAGATCCAGGAAGCTCAACGATCTCCAAACGTATTCAACCCAAAAAGGCCTTCTCCAAGACATGTCATAGTCAAATTGGCAAAACTCAGAGACAAAGAGAGAATCTTAAAAGCTGCAAGAGAGAAGCGTCAAATCACCTATAAGGGAGCCCCAATCAGGTTAACATCAGACTTTTCATCACAAACCCTAAAAGCTAGAAAGGAATGGGATGATATTTTCAAAATACTAAAAGACAAAGATTGCCAGCCAAGAATACTCTACCCTGCAAGGCTATCCTTCCGAAATGAGGGACAAATAGTATATTTCTCAGACAAACAAAAACTGCGGGAGTTCACTACCACAAGACCACCCTTACAAGAAATCCTCAAGGGAGTACTGGGTTTGGTTCCTGAAAAATAACTACCACTGCCATAAAAACCTAAGAAAAATCTAAACCCGCTAGTACAATAAAAATGGCATTCATGAAGAGAAAACAAGCTAACAAAAACACTATCTACAACCTAAGGAACCAACAAACAAAGAAACCAAACAGTAAATCAGAAAGCAAGGAACAAAAGACACCTAAGACAACCAAACAACCAATAAAATGCTAGGAATAAATCAACACCTTTCAATAACAACTCTTAATGTTAAAGGCTTAAATTCCCCAATTAAAAGACACAGACTGGCTGACTGGATCAAAAAGCAGGACCCAACTATATGCTGCCTACAACAGACCCACCTCACCCATAAAGATTCACACAGACTAAGAGTGAAAGGATGGAAAAAGATTGACCATGCAAACAGAAAAGAAAAACGAGCTGGAGTGGCTATTCTTATATCTGACAAAATAGACTTTAAACTAAAAACCATAAAAAGAGACAATGAGGGACAATACTTAATGATAAAAGGACTGATGCATCAAGAAGACATAACAATCATAAATATGTACGCACCCAATGTTAGAACAGCCAGATTTATAAAACAAACTCTATTAGACCTAAAGAAGGAAATAGACACTAATACCATAATAGCAGGGGACCTGAACACTCCACTGTCAATATTAGACAGATCATCTAGGCAAAGAATCAGCAGAGAAACACAAGATCTAAACAAGACTCTAGACCAATTGGAATTGGCAGATATCTACAGAACATTCCACCCAACAACCTCAGAATATTCATTCTTCTCATCAGCACATGGATCATTCTCCAGGATAGATCACATATTAGGTCACAAATCAAGTCTCAATAAATTCAAAAAAATTGGAATTATCCCATGTATCTTCTCAGACCACAATGGATTAAAACTAGAAATTAATAACAAACAAAACTCTGGAAACTATACAAACACATGGAAATTAAACAGCATTCTACTTAATGACATATGGGTCCAAGAAGAAATCAAGCAGGAAATCAAAAAATTTATTGAAACGAATGAAAACAATGATACATCATACCAAAACCTGTGGGATACTGCAAAAGCAGTATTGAGGGGAAAATTTATTGCATTAAATGCTCACTTCAGAAGAATGGAAAGATGGCAAGTGAACAACCTAACACTTCACCTTAAAGAACTAGAAAAACAAGAACAATCCAATCCTAAAGTTAGCAGACGGAAAGAAATCATTAAGATCAGAGCAGAACTGAATGAAATTGAAAACCAAAAAACAATTCAAAAGATCAACGAATCAAAGAGTTGGTTTTTTGAAAAGATAAATAAAATTGACAAACCATTAGCATGGCTAACAAAAAAAAGAAGAGAGAAGACTCAAATAACAAAAATTAGAAATGAAAAAGGCGATATTACAACTGATTCATCTGAAATACAAGGAATCATTCGAGACTACTATAAACAACTATACGCCAACAAATTTGAAAATCTGGAGGAAATGGATAAATTTCTGGACACACACAAGCTCCCAAAACTGAACCGTGAAGACGTAGAAAATTTGAACAGACCAATAACAATAAAGGAGATTGAAGCTGTTATCAGAAGGTTCCCAATAAAGAAAAGCCCAGGACCAGATGGATTCACAGCAGAATTTTACCAAACATTCAAAGAGGAATTGACACCGATTCTTTACAAACTATTCCAAAAGATTGAAATGGACGCAAATCTCCCAAACTCATTCTATGAAGCAAACATCATCCTGATACCAAAACCAGGTAAAGATATAACCAAAAAAGAAAACTACAGGTCGATATCCTTGAAGAATATAGATGCAAAAATCCTCACTAAAATACTAGCAAACAGAATACAGCAACACATACGAAAAATTATTCATCACGATCAAGTGGGATTCATACCAGGGATGCAAGGTTGGTTCAACATACGCAAATCAATAAATGTGATACACCATATTAATAAACTCAAACACAAGGACCATATGATCATCTCTATAGATGCTGAAAAAGCATTTGATAAAGTTCAGCACTCATTCATGACAAAGACCCTCTATAAGTTAGGTATAGAGGGAAAGTATCTCAACATAATTAAAGCCGTATATGCCAAACCCACTGCCAATATCATCCTGAATGGGGAAAAGCTGAAAGCTTTTCCTTTAAGAACAGGAACTAGACAAGGATGCCCACTCTCACCACTACTATTCAACATAGTGTTGGAAGTACTAGCCAGAGCAATCAGAGAAGAGAAGGAAATAAAGGGCATCCAGATTGGAAAAGAGGAAGTCAAACTGTCCCTGTTTGCAGATGACATGATCCTATATATCGAAGAGCCTAAAACCTCTACAAGAAAACTGTTGGAATTGATAAATGATTTCAGCACAGTAGCAGGATACAAAATCAACACACAAAAATCAGTAGCATTTCTTTTCTCCAATAGTGAACATGCAGAAGGAGAAATCAAGAAAGCCTGCCCATTTACAATAGCCACCAAAAAAATAAAATACTTAGGAATTGAGTTAACCAAGGAGGTGAAAAATCTCTATAATGAGAACTACAAACCACTGCTGAGAGAAATTAGAGAGGATACAAGAAGATTGAAAGATATTCCATGCTCTTGGATTGGAAGAATCAACATAGTGAAAATGTCCATACTACCCAAAGTGATATACAAATTCAATGCAATCCCCATCAAAATTCCAAAGGCATTTTTCTCAGAAATGGAAAAAACTATTCAGACATTTATATGGAACAATAAAAGACCACGAATAGCCAAAGCAATGCTCAGCAAAAAAAATAAAGCTGGAGGCATAACACTACCTGACTTTAAGCTATACTACAAAGCTATAATAACCAAAACAGTATGGTACTGGCATAAAAACAGACACACTGACCAATGGAATAGAATAGAGAATCCAGAAATCAACCCACACACTTACTGCCAGCTGATCTTTGACAAAGGCACCAAGCCTATTCACTGGGGAAGGGAATGCCTCTTCAGCAAGTGGTGCTGGGATAACTGGATATCGATATGCAGGAGAATGAAACTAGATCCATACCTCTCACCGTATACTAAAATCAACTCAAAATGGATTAAGGATTTAAATATACACCCTGAGACAATAAAACTTCTTAAAGAAAACATAGGAGAAACACTTCAGGAAATAGGACTGGGCACAGACTTCATGAATACGACCCCAAAAGCATGGGCAACCAAAGGAAAAATAAACAAATGGGATTATATCAAACTAAAAAGCTTCTGCACAGCAAAAGAAACAATTAAAAGAGTTAAAAGACAACCAACAGAGTGGGAGAAAATATTTGCAAAATATACATCTGACAAAGGATTAATATCCAGAATATATAAGGAACTCAAACAACTTTACAAGAAGAAAACAAGCAACCCAATTAAAAAATGGGCAAAAGAGCTAAGTAGGCATTTCTCTAAGGAAGATATCCAAATGGCCAACAGACATATGAAAAAATGCTCAACATCACTCAGCATCCGGGAAATGCAAATCAAAACCACATTGAGATACCATCTAACCCCAGTTAGGATGGCTAAAATCCAAAAGACTATGAACGATAAATGCTGGCGAGGCTGCGGAGAAAAAGGAACTCTCATACATTGTTGGTGGGACTGCAAAATGGTGCAGCCTCTATGGAAAATGGTATGGAGGTTCCTTAAACAATTGCAAATAGATCTACCATACGACCCAGCCATCCCACTGTTGGGAATATACCCAGAGGAATGGAAATCATCAAGTCGAAGGTATACCTGTTCCCCAATGTTCATCGCAGCACTCTTTACAATAGCCAAGAGTTGGAACCAGCCCAAATGCCCATCATCAGATGAGTGGATACGGAAAATGTGGTACATCTACACAATGGAATACTACTCAGCTATAAAAACGAATGAAATACTGCCATTTGCAACAACATGGATGGACCTTGAGAGAATTATATTAAGTGAAACAAGTCAGGCACAGAAAGAGAAATACCACATGTTCTCACTTATTGGAGGGCGCTAAAAATTAATATATAAATTCACACACACACATACGCACACACACACACACAAACCGGGGGGGGGGGAGAAGATATAACAACCACAATTATTTGAAGTTGATACAACAAGCAAACAGAAAGGACATTGTTGGGGGGGGAGGGGGGGAGGGTGAAGGGAGGGAGGTTTTGGTGATGGGGAGCAATAATCAGCTACAATGTATATCGACAAAATAAAATTTTTAAAAAAATAAAAATAAAAATAAATTTTTTTTTTTAAAAAAAAAAGAAAGAAACTGTAATGATAAAAATCATAGCATGCTCTCTCATGTGGTTGTAGTTATCTGTCCACTGAGGCTACAGTTATCCAGTTCAGTGAATGATGCTGGCGAGTCAATACTGGCTATTAATGGGGGGCCTCAGGGTTTCTCTATCTGGACCTTTTCCAGGATGGTGGTTGGGTCTCCCAGAGCAAGCAATTCAAGAGTCCAATGCAAAGCAGCCGTGACTTTATGACTTGCCTTTGGCAGGCACAGACCATTACTGCCTCCATATTCTGCTGATCACATAGGGCCAGCCCTGACTCAGTGTGGGAGAAAACTTCACAAAGGCATGAATACCAGGAGGCATATGTCACTAGGGACCATTGAAGGTGATTAGGTACATATTTTATAAGTAACAAAATGATTTTCACATTAATAGGAAAAAGGCTTTTATATAACAAATATATCTGATGCTTAAAAAAAAATCTCTTTATGATCCCTGGGAAACCATGACTATGATGTCAAGATTACCCTTATGGAGAATTGGTCTTAAGAGGGCTTCACAATTTCATGAGTTTTATCTGCAGGAGTGACATCCAAATGTACACAGTGAACAGCAGGGAACAGAAATAGTAACCATATTGAAATATCCCCAGGAAACTATTTTACCAGAGCTTAACCCTGGAAAAATGGAAATAAAAGCTCCAGATCCCACTAGCTTTCCTGTTTCACTTAAGGGACAAAAACAAGTTTGAGAAATTGGGAAGTTCACAGCCTAGGGGAACAGCTCATTAAACACGAGATATAATCAGCTTATAGAATGCCAACTTTCCCCCTACATATTACAACCACATCAATAGGGCTTCCGTATAATACAGAATAACAACTGAAAGAATTGCAAGTCTTAGGTCCTATTTAAGGAGGAGGTTCAAGGGAAACCCAAAGACACCAGGGAGACAAAACAAAACAAAATAAAACAAAAAGATACCAGAAGATATTTTAGCTTCTGACACCGACAGCTACAGCAAATAGAAAACACAATCTAACTCTTCACACTAAAGGAGCAAGCTTAGTTCCTTTTCTTTTACATCATGTCTGGCTCTCAACAAAAAAATTACAGGACATGTAAAGAAAAAAACCCCAAAAATCAGTCTGCAAAAACAAAGCAAGCATCAGACCTAGACTCATATATGAAAGAGTCAGATACAGAAAAGATTTTGGAATTATCAGACCAGGAATTTAAGACAGCTATGATTAATATATTAAGGGCTCTAACAGAAGAAGTGTACAACATGCAAGAAAATACAAGTAATGTAAGCAGGAAAATGAAAAATCTAAGAGAGAATAAGAAGAAAATGGTAGAAATCAAAAACATGGTAACAGAAATGATGGATGCCTTTGATGGACTCATCAGTAGACTGGACATGGCCAGCAAAAGAATTGGTGAATTTAAGAATATGTCAGTAGAAACTCCCCAAAGTGAAAAGCAAAGAGAAAAAAGAATTTTTAAAAAATGAACATTTAAGAACTATTGGGCGATTGTGAAATCTGTAGCATATGTATGATGGGGACACCAGAAGGAGAAGAAAAGGAAAAATGAACAGAAAAAAATATTTGAAGTTATAATGGCCAGCTAAGAATTTTTCAAAATTAATGATAGACACCAAACCACAGATCCAAGGAAATTCAAAGAACACCATACAGGATAAATTTACGACTAGTCATATCATATTTAAACTTCTTAAAACCAGAGCAAATCTTGAGAGAAGCCAATGGAGGGTAAAAAACAAATTAAGAAAGAAAAAAAAACCCACAAAAAAATCCTACTATGGAGGAAGAGAGATAAGAATTCCATTGTACTTCTCTTTAAAAGCCATGCAAGCAAGAACAGAGTGGAAATAGAATATTTAAATTGTTGAAAGAAAAAAGACCTCACTATTCTGTATCCAGAAAAATTATATTTCAAAAGGAAAGAAGAAACAAAAACATTCTTAGGCCTACAAAACATGGGAAATATGTCTATAGTAGAGCTTCCTTGCTAGAAATGTGAAAGGAAATTCTTCAGAGAGAATGGACATTATATAGACCAGAAACTCAGATCTACATAAAGAAACAAAAAAAGAGCATTAAAGATGGAATAAATGAAGGTAAAATTAAACATTTTGTTTTCCTTAATTTTAAGAGTCTATTGATGTGATAAATAATTTTTTGTCAAAATAATAACAGCAACAATGTATCAGGTCATTGCAGCTTACAGAATGAAACAAATGACAGCAATACTGCAGAGGCCAGATGAAGGGGACTGGGAATACTGTGCTTCAAGGTACCTACACTACCTGCAAAGTGTAAAATTAGTTGTAAGTGCATATTGCCAATTCTAGGGCAACAACTGAAAAAGTTTTAAAACATTTTTTAAAGTATAAGTGATGTGCTAAGAGAAAAGAAAAAGTAAAATCATACAAAATGCTCATTTAAACTGGAGTTGTCAGAAAAACAGTGGAAGCTAGAAAAAGAAACAAAGACAAGAGCAGTGAATAGAAAATAAGTACAAATATGGTCAATATTAAATCAACTATATCAATAATCACTTTACTTTTTATTTCTTGTAAATTGACAAATTATAATTGAATATATTTATAGGGTACAAAGTGATGTTATGATATATGTGTATGATGTGGAATAATTAAATCAAGCTAATAAAAATATCAATCATTTCAAATACTAGTACTTACCATTTGTGTGTGTGCATGTGTGTGTGTGGTGAGAACAGCTGAAATTTACTCTCAGCAATTTTGAAATACACAATATATTATTATCAGCAATAGTCACTATACTGTGCAAGAGACCTCAAAAAGTTTATTTCTCTTGTCTGTAAAAGACATTGTTCCCTTTGACCAACATCTTTCCATTTCCCCAAACCCTCAGCTTCTGGTAACCATGCTAGTCTCTGCTTCTTTGCATTATTGTTTTAGATTCCATGTATAAGTGAGATCATGTGGTACTTGTTTTTCTGTGCCTGGTTTATTTCACCTAGCATAATGTCTCCCAATTTATCCATCTTGTCACAAATTACAGAATTCTCTTCTTTATTGAGACTGAATAGTATTCCTTTGTATCCATTTGTTCTTTGATGAACACTTGGGCTGATTACATAACTTCACTATTGTAAATAATGCTGTAATAAACATGGGAGTACAGATATCTCTTTGAAGTATTCATTTCAAATACTTTGTGTATTTCCACCTGAAAGTGGAATTGCTGGACCATATGGTAGTTCTGTTTTTAGATTTTTGAGGAATCTTCATACAATTTTCCAGAATGGCTGCAATAATTTACAGTCCAACCAACAGTACACAAGAGTTCCCTTTTTGCCACATCCTCACCAACACTTGCTATCTTTTGTCTTTCTGAAAATAGCCATTCTAACAGGTGTGAGGTGGTATCTCTTTGTGGTTCTAATTTGCATTTCTCCAATAATTAGTGGTGTTGAGCATTTTTACATATATCTATTTGCCACTTGTATGTCTTCTTTTGAGAAATGTCTATTCAGGTCCTTTGCCCATTTTTCAACCAGGTTATTAGTTTTCTTGCTATTAAGTTTATGTTCCTTATATGAGTATAGTTCAATATGAACCTCTTATTAGATATTTAGCTTGCAAATATTTTCTCTCAATCTGTAGGTTGTCTCTTCACTCTGTTAGTTGTTTTCTTTGCTATGCAGAAGGTTTTTACTGTGGCGTAATCTCATTTCTCTATTTTTTCCTTTGGTTGCCTGAGCTTTTGGGGGTCAGATCAAAAAAATCTTTGTCCAGATCAATCTCATGTAGTTTTCTCCATATGTTTTCTTCCAGTAGTTTTACATTTTCAGGTCTTATATGTAAACCTTTAATCTTTTTGGTGTTGATTTTATACTGTGTGAGATAAGTGTCTAATTTTATTCTTCTGAATATGGATATCCAGCCTTTTCAACACACTTTATCAAAGGATCTGTCTTTTTCCCATTGTGTGTTCATGGCACCTTTATCAAAAATCAATTGACCAGAAATTTTAGTCTGGACTCTCTGTTCTGTTGCACTAGTTGATATATCTATTATTATGCTAGTGCCATGCTGTTTTAATTACTATAGCTTTGTGATACAGTATGAAATCAGAAAGTGAGATGCTTGCAGCTTTGTTCTTTTTGCTCAAGACTGCCTTGACTATTCAGGGTGTGTGTGTGTGTGTGTGTGTGTGTGTGTGTGGTTTCATGTGAATTTTAGAATTGTTTCTTCTATTTTTTAAAAAATGACATTGGAAATTTTTATAGGGATTACAATGAATATGTAGATCACTTTGGGGATTAAGAACATTTTAACAATATCGATACTTGTAACTCATGAACATAAAAGAACATAAAATATTTTTCCATTTACTTGCATTTTCAACTTTTTTCATCAATGTTTTATGGTCTTCAGCATAGAGATCTTTCATCTCCTTGTTTAAATGTATTCCTAAGGGTTTTTGTTGTTGTTTTGGGTTTTCTGTTTTTTGTGGGGTTTTTTGTGCCGATTATAAATGGGATTAAAAAATTCTTTTTGGATACATTGTTGTTAGTGTATAAAAATGTTACTATTTTTTTTGTGTTGATTTTGTATCCTACAACTTTACCATATTTATTAAACAGTTTTTTAGTGTAGTTTATAGGGTTTTCTATATATAAGATCATGTCATCAGCAAACAGTGAAACCTTTTCTGTTCCTGTTTGGATGCTGTTCATTTCTCCTCTTGCCTGGTTGCTCTTGCCCAGGACTTCCAGGACTACCTCAGATAGAAGTGGCAAGAGTGGACATCCTTGTCTTGTCCCTTATTTTGGAGGGAAAGCTTTCAACTTTCAGCCACTGACTGTAATGCTCACTATGGGCTTGTTATACACAGTCTTCACTGCATTGAGGTACATTCTTCCTGTACTAATTTACTGAGGAATTTTGTCATGAAAATGCCTGCTTCGATAGTTTTCATTCTTCTTACTCTTGGCTCCTCCAACTGGATAATTTCAAATGTTCTGTCCTCAAGCTCACTGCAGTTTTCTTCTGTTTGATCAAATCTGCTGTTGAAGCTTTCTATTAAATTTTTCAGTTCATCGTATACTTCATCTCTAGGATTTCTATTTGGTGGGTATTGTTTTATTGTTTTTATCTCTTTGTCAAACTTCTCATTTTTTGTGCATTGTTTTCCAACTTTCATTTAATTTTCTACCCATATACTCTTGTAGTTCACTGAATCTATTCAAGAAAATTATTCTGAATTTGTTGTCAGCCATTAAACATATCTTCATTTATTGAGGGCCCATTAATAAAGCTTTGTTAGTTTATTTTGGTGGTGTCATGATTCCCTTATTCTTCATAATTATTGTTTCCTTGCATCAGTGTCTGTGCATTTGAGGAGACAGCCAACTCTTCTGGCCTTTACAGGTATTCTTTGGTAGGGATAGACCTACACTATTTAGTCCAGCCAGGGATTCCAGATGGGTCAGCTGGTCACAACCCTGGGCAGGTAGAGCTTGCTGTTAGGCTCTCTAGCTGTCTGGGCTCTGCTGTCTGGTGAGACCACTGGGTGGGTACGGTGGTTGCCTCTGATTGGGCCAGTCACAGGATGTATTCCTGGGCCAGGTTCTGCAGTTTTCAAGGCTGCAGGCTGGGCTCTGAGGTTAGGTAGAGCTGCTGTTCAGGACAGAGAGAACAGGAGACTATGATCTGTAGATATGCATGGTTGAGACTTGCCTCCCTACCTCCAGGGGCTGGAGTGAGCTCTGGCTATGTGTAGCTGCTGTTTGGACTCCCATGTCAGGTAAGTCAAACCCCTGTGCTCTGCATAAATGTGTGGTGATGGGCATCTCCTTGCCTGAACAGGGCCTTAGGGTGAGCTCTGAGGCTGGGCAGAGCCACTGTTTGGACTCCCAGGTTGGGCAGGTCTAGCCCCTGCACTCCACCAAAATGCACGAAGGCAGGCATCTCCTTCCTCACATGCCTTGGAGGCTGAGTGTGGCGGCTGACCAACAGGACTCAATCCAGGCTGAATATCTCACTGTGCTTCTGCGAGTGACCAGCTTAGCTTAGTGGGTGTGCTATGCTGTTTGCCAGTGTCTCTGATCAGTCACCACAGCTGACAAAAACAGAGCTGCCCTTGAGATTAACGCAGTGGCGGCTGTGAGCTACACCTGCTTCTGTGTTTCTGCCTGGCCCAGGGCAGTCTAGCCCTGCCCTCATGTTCCCAGCACTTCCTGGGAAGCATCTCGGAGAGTGAGGGGACCAGGACGTCTGCCTCCAGTTCTCCTTTCCCACCATAGAGGCCGTGGGTCTGGGGACCCTCTGTGAGGTGCTGTCCCAACCTGGGCTATGGGAGGGTCAACAGGGTCAGAGCGAGGCAGCTTCTCTTCCATTCTGTGGTCCACACAGGGGTCTCAGGCTCATTCCCAAGCTTCAGGGTTTCCAGAGGGGTGTCCCTGTCTGTGGATAGTTCTGCAGGGTCAGTGAGACCTGTGCCCTCTACTGTGTCATCTTGCCAATGTCACCTGAGATAATCATTTTAAATGTGAGTGGTCTAAATATCACCGTCAAAAGACAGAGGCCATGGGAATGGATTTTTTAAAAGACGTGATTGTATGTTACCTAGCAGAAAGCTACTTACAACATGAAAACACAGACTTTGTGATAAAGGATAGAGAGAGATATGCTATGCTAACAGTAACCAGAAGGGAGCTGGAGGGGCTGTACCAATTCCAGCCAAACAAGCCTCACAGCAAGAAAAATTACCAGGGATAAAGAGGGACTTCAAATAATAATTATAATTGTTATATAGTTTATATACTATAAATATATGAATTGCAATAATAATCCTCAAAGAAGATTTAACAATCTTTAATGAGTATGAATCTAACCACATAGTTTAAAATATGTGAGGAAAGTGAATGAAACGGCAAGAAGAAATGGACAGATTCTCTGCTATGGTTGGAGACTTCAGATTCCTCCGTCAGTAACTGGTCCTGCAGGCAGAGAATCAGGAAGGATCGGGTTCAGCTGGTCAGCACGCACAGCCAAACAGATGCATTGGCATTTATAGATTACTGCGTACAACACCAGCAGAACATACATTCATTTCAAGCTCATGGGGAATATTTACCCAGATAGATCACATTCTGGGCCAGAAAACACAGCTTGATAAATTTTAAAGGTAAAAATCATTACAAAGTATGCTGTCAGACCACAATGGAATGAAACTGTAGGTCAATAACTAAAAGATAGTTGGAAAATCCCCAAGTATTCAGAAATTAAGCAACACACTTCTAGATAACACATGGATCAAAGAAGGAGTGTCAAGAAACATTTTAAAACATTTTAAGTAAATAAAAATGTAACATCAAAATGTGTGACATACATGAATATATTAGGAAAGCAGAAAATCTAAAATCAACAATCTAAGATTCTACCTTAGGAAACTACAGAAAGAAATGCAATATTAGCCTAAAGCAAGTAGACAATAAGAAGTACTACAAATAAAAATAGAAATCAGTAAAATTCAGTGCAGTAAGACAACAGAGAAAATCAGCAAAACCAGAAGCTGGTTCTTCAAAAAAGACAAATCAAACTGATAAACCTCTAACCAAGCTGACCAAGAAAAAGATAAGACAGAAATTATAAGAAATGAAATAAAAGAGGACCATTACTACTAATCCCACGGACATTGAATAAATATATAAATATTATAAACAACTCTATGTCAACAAATTTGATAACTTAGATAAAACAGCTCAAGTCCTTGAATGACACAATCTACCAAAACTCACACAAGCAAAAACAGACCATCTGACTAGGTCTGTATCTACTACAGAAATTGAATCAATAATCAATATTATTCTAAAACAAAAAGCATTAGACCCAGACGTTTCCACTGGTGAATTGCACCAAACATTTAAGGAGAGGAAAATGCCAGTTCTCTATAACTTTTTCCAGAAAGCGGAAGCTAAGGGATCACTTCCTAATTTATTCCATGAGGGTCAGCGTTGCCTTAATCGCAAAACCAGATAAAGACCTAATAAGAAAGAAAAACTACAGACCGATATCGTATGAGCATAGTGTAAAAACTCTCAGCCAAACATTAACAAATCTAACCCAACAGTGTACTAAAATAATTATATGCCACAGCCAAGCTGGATGTACCCCAGGTACGCAAGGCTGACTTAATCAAAAACCAATGTATATAATTCATCACATCTCTATTAGTCAGCCCGGGTTTCTAGAACAAAATACAGGCTGGGTGGCTTTACTTTCTCACAGTTCTGGGGACTGGAACTCCAAGACCAAGGTGCCAGCAGGGATGGTGTGCAGGGAGTGCCCCCCCGGGTTTCAGATGGCAGCTTTTTGCTGTGTGCTCACATGGCTTCTCACAGGTGCACACGTAAACACACACACACGCACGCACGCACAGAGTGATCCCTATGGTGTCTCCTCTTGTAAGGATACTAATCCTATTGGATTAAGACCCACCCTTATGACCTCACTTAATCTTAATTGTGGCCTAAATACCCCATCTTCAAATACAGCCACATTGGGGTTGGGCTTCAACATATGAATTTAAGGGGGGTACATAAGAACAACAGGCTAAAGAAGAAAATCTTATGGTCATGTCAATAAATAAAGAAAAATTATTAGCAAAATTCAGTACCCATTCGTGATATAAAACTCCCCTCAAATTAGAAATACAGGGATATTTCCTCAACTTCATGAAGAACGTCTACAAAGAAAACCTACAGTTAACGTCATATTCACTGGTGAGAGTCTAGAAGCTTTCCGTCTATGATTGGGACTAAGACAAGGAAGTTGCTTACTTACCACCGCTCCTGTTCAACATCACACTCAACGTCCTAGTTAATTCAATAAGACCAAAGAAAGGTATACAGATTCGAAAGGAAGAAATAAGACTTTATTCACAGATAACATAATTATATATATGTATATATAATTATGAGATTACTTCAAAAAGTTCATGGAAAAATTAAATTGAAAAATAACGTGAATCTTCCCATGAACTTTTTGAAGACCCCTTGAATGCATACACACACACACACACACACACACACACACACACACACACACACATTTCCAAAGAACAGACCCAAAATATCCTAGAGTGAGTTTAGCAAGGTTACAGGATACAAGGTTAACAGGCAAAAATCAACTGATTTTCTATATACCATCAATGAACAAAAGGAATTTAAAATTAAAAACATGATACCACTTAC
This sequence comes from Cynocephalus volans, assembly GCF_027409185.1. Taxonomy (NCBI): domain Eukaryota; kingdom Metazoa; phylum Chordata; class Mammalia; order Dermoptera; family Cynocephalidae; genus Cynocephalus; species Cynocephalus volans. The sequence goes on along the minus strand of NC_084473.1, from coordinate 886,907 downwards.
ATCAGGACAAAAAAGAAAATGAAGTGCTTAGAAATAGATATAGCAAAATGCACATGAGACTCGTGAGAAAAATTACAAAATGCTAGTCAAAGAAATCAATGAAGATCTAAACAAATGAAGAGGTATTTCATGTTCATGGATAGAAAGTCTCAGTATTTTTAAAATGTCAATTCTTTCCAACTTTATCTATAGATTCAATGCAATCTCAGCCCAAATCCCAGTAAGTTATTTTTGGGGATATTTACAAAGTCAAAGGACTAATACTACCCGACTTCAACTTCAAGACTTGAAACTGCAATAATCAACATAGTGTGGTACTGGTGAAAAAAACAGACAGATAATGGAACAGAATAGAATTCAGAAATAAACCCACACAAACATAGCCAACTGACGTTTGACAAAGGAGCAAAAGCAACTCGATGAAAAAATTTTAATCTTTTCAATAAATGGTGTTAGAACAACTGCACACTAAATGCAAATAAAATAAAATAAATAAATAAAAAGAATATAGACACTGATCTTACACCTTTTGTAAGAATTAACTCAAAATGGATTACAGACCTAAATATGAAATGCAAATTTGTAAAACTTGTAGAAGATAACATAGAAAATCCAGGTGACCTCGGATTTGGTGATGAGATTTTAGATACAACAATGAAAACAGGGTCCATAAAGAAATGATTAGTTAAGACTTCATTAAAATTTGAAATTTTAAGAACACCTTAAAAATTGAAAACACAAATTTGCCTTTTGTTTTTGTTTTTTCCAGTTCCTATGGGCTCTTAATTTTATTACCCCATTAACCAAATCTGTCCCTAACAGAAACAGTGTCATGCATCGTTGATGTATTCGGTCAGTGCAGAAAGTAACTTTTGTGAGTGTGCGTGGAAGAACGGAACACAGAGGGGTCCGGTGTAGAGGGAAGAGCGTGCTGATGCTGTGACTACAGTACTCTCATTCCAGCGTAAAGAAACTTTATTAGTCTCCTAATTATGGTTGATATGCACTGAACTCACCTAATTCTGTCTTCAATTTAAAAAAAAAAAAACCTTATTTGGAGTATGTCATAGTTAACTCTAGATACTAGACACACCCAAGAAATATACAGACAAACCATGGTGGAAGACCTTGGGATACGGGTGAAGAAAACAGAAATGCTTGTGTCACGAGCTGCCAGTGCAGTGTGCAGGACAGAGCGTGGACCGTGGAAGCAGGTAGACCCCGTGATGCTCATTTGTGATCACAGTAGCACTGTGGTGCTGGGGTTATGTAGTGACTCAGAAAAAGTCTCTACACTCATAGAGTTTAATGAGGCAAGCTATCACAAAAATAACAAAGTGATTATAATATCATGTCAGCTAGCAATACATAGTTTTAGGAAAAGGAAATCAGACTAAAGGATTAGAAAGTGACAGAATTTTCTATTTTATTTAATGTGCTTAGGGAGGGAATCTCTGAGCATGTAACAGCCATGAAGATAAAATAAGTCAAGAGAAAATCAGGAGAGGAGCAATGTCTTAGTTCAGGCTGTTGTAACAAAATACCATAAACTGGGTAGCTTATGAGCAACGGAAATTTATTTCTCAGAGATCCAGAGGCTGGGAAGTCCAAGATCAAGGCAGATTTGGTGCCTGGGGAGGGCTTGCTCTCTGGCTCCTAGACGGTATCTTTTCACTGTGCCCTCACATGGTCAAAGGGGTGCATGAGCTCCCCTGGGGATTAGGATTTCAACAGATACACTTGGCAGGGGGACAGAAACATTCAGACCACAGCGGGTGATGGTGAATGAAGAAGTGTGAACAAAAATCTTGTGTGTGTGATGCACTTGGTGCTTGAGGCCTAGAATGTCCCTATCAAGGTAAGAGGTAGAAAAGTAGCAGGAAAGGAGGACAAAGAGGAGGCAGCCGAAGTCTAGACTGTGCGGGATGCTGCATGCTCTGTCGACGTGGCTGAGTTGGAACCACGTTCCCCAGAATCCCTTCCTCTGTGGGATTCTGGGTTAGCTTTGGCCAGAAGAGACATTTGCATAAGAGTTTATGGTGGCTTGAAGCAGCAGCCAGTGTTTTGTTTCTTTTATGTGCTAAGGTCACTGCCAAGCACCTCACAACTGTGGGCCAGTGCCACACACAGCTGGTACAGCTCCCCCCAGATCTCCTCCTGCTTCTGCAAGTCCTGCGCCAGGCTGCTGCTCAGCTCTGTGGGGAAGGGCAGGAGCTGTGGCTCCTGGCTGTCGTCTGCGTCCAGCTTCCTCCCCCCTGCCAGTCTGGCTGACGTGGAACAATGCCAGGCCCAGCACCACAGACCCTGCCCTTCCAGCAGCGAGCTCTGTGCAGCACAGCCCCATCCTGTGTCTCTCGTCACATTTCCCTCTCAAATCAAACCCTACCTGCTGTGGAAATTGCCACCCACAGTGGTTCTAGAGGATGGAATTTCTGAATTAGTTCTGGGTTATCTGGAATTGGTTCTCCTACCTAACTAGATTTAAAATTAGATCAATGACGCTGTCCCCAGTGGTAAAGAAGACACTGGCAGTTGACGGCATGCAGAGGTGAAACCATGACTTAAACTATTAAACAAACTTCTGCACTCACCTGTAACCAAACACCTGTAGAAAGCGAGGCTTTGAGTGTCTTGAATATGTTAGTGAAAATAGAAAGTATAATCGGATTGACTGGTTCTTCCTAAACGCACTGGAGAACTTGGAATAAGAAGATGATGGGCTCAGACTTTAAATGTCTAACTCAAGGCCCAAGTCAGAGATCTGAAAGCTGGTGGACTGCCCTGAAAGAAGACTTCGTCTTCTGAAGCTGCAGGGCTGAAATTCCTGAAAACCAAACCTGAAGTCTAATCCTGAGGGGGCTACAACAAAATCCGAAATCTCTTTTTGGGGGTCCCTTATGTTAGAGCGAGGGCCTTGATTTGGAAGGAAGGGGCTCCCTGAAATTGGGATGGGACATCCAGGCAGGTCCCCGTGAAGCTGGGCCTCAGGCTCGACACCACAGCCCTGCTCCTCCGGGCCCAGTCCCGGCAGGGGAACCTCTTTCCTGCCTCGCCCGAGGAGGTTAGTCTCTTTCTGGAAGAACCTGAAGTGAGCCTCCCTGAAATACTGTCCTGCAAGGGGCAGGTGATTTTTACGCATACCTACCCCATCCCCCCTTACTGCTTCTAGACCTAACAGAGTCCCAGCAGGCCCTCAAGTTTCAAAGTGTGACTTGCAAGGAGGTAGAACGCACACCAAACAACTCTTGATTTTGCTAACTTACATTAACTAAAATCAGGGGAATAAGAGTGTGGAATTAGGTCGGAAGAAAAACAAAGTCAGATCAGGCCAGATTCACTGATATTTGCCCACTGAGAAGAAATCCTGGGTTCGCCGTTGGCTCACAGCAGGGCAATGGCTCCACCACTTCGCTGGCTCAAGTTTCAAGAAATGGTGACTCACACTCATGAGGTGGGAACGCCAGAGCATCCGTGGTCCACTGGAGAAGATGTCCGACATGAATACGTTTGTGTGTATGTTAAGCAGTTTTCTTACTGTACACTTCAGGATTTAAGGTAGAGGACATCAGAGAGTGTGATTCGGCAAGAAGGCAGACAGCTTCACCCAAGGACGGACAAAGGGCCTTTGTGCTCTCTTTTGGGGAGAGGTTTATGTGTTTTCAGTCCTAAGAGGAATACTTTGGTCGTGTTAGGTGAAAGCTTGGGTCCATCATTGTCCTTATTTGGAAAATATGGGTGATTAAGAGACATTTGTATGGGTACTCAGGTGAAAAGGACAACTGCACGGTGTCAGTATAGCTAAGTTAGAACTGTGTTTCTCAGAATTCCCATTCCCCTGTAGTTTTCTAGGTTTGTCCTAGAGTCAGGGAGAACTAGAGAAACTGAAGGCTCCCGCAGGGCGTCAGGCAATGTGGCATCTTGTGGTGTAACTTGTCACTGATCTTTCCACTTACCTTTAAGATCCCCTGCTCCAGCCCCTCTGAGGCTTGGACCAAATGCGTATCTGCCTTGATGGCACCAGGGTGAGAGGCGGTGAGAGACGTCTCACATCATAACTTGTCCTGCAGATTCCAGCGTCCTGTGGTTCCGATCCATCCTCGTCCACATCCAGCATTCTTCCCCAGCATCCTTATAGGTCAGCTGTCCTATAAAGTGACTCAGGCTCAGCACTGGATGTGGAGACAGCCTCTGGCACAGAAGCAACCACCACCGCTGTGCAAGATCGTGCCCTGTGGTGATTCCCGGATCCGGTCACTCACAGCAGTCACGCTGCTCTCATAGACCTCTCTGACACAACCCTGAGCCTAGATGAGGAGTCTGGGTCCGATGCAGAATAAAATGGGGAGCACTGAAAGACCGTGAGCAAAAGACCCGGAACCCTAGCTGTATTTTACTAGCTGTGTAATCTTGGGCAATCCCTTCATCTCTCTGAACTTTAGTTAGTTCACCTATAAAATAAGGATAACAATATCTGAATCATGGGATTAATATGGATATTAAATATGTCCCTATCACAGGATTTTCAGGTGTTTTATAACCAACAAAATACTATAGTTTGTCACATGGAAATTAAACAGCATTCTACTTAATGACATATGGGTCCAAGAAGAAATCAAGCAGGAAATCAAAAAATTTATTGAAACGAATGAAAACAATGATACATCATACCAAAACCTGTGGGATACTGCAAAAGCAGTATTGAGGGGAAAATTTATTGCATTAAACGCTCACTTCAGAAGAATGGAAGATGGCAAGTGAACAACCTAACACTTCACCTTAAAGAACTAGAAAAACAAGAACAATCCAAACCTAAAGATAGCAGACGGAAAGAAATCATTAAGATCAGAGCAGAACTGAATGAAATTGAAAACCAAAAAAAATTCAAAAGATCAACGAATCAAAAAGTTGGTTTTTTGAAAAGATAAATAAAATTGACAAACCATTAGCATGGCTAACAAAAAAAAAGAAGAGAGAAGACTCAAATAACAAAAATTAGAAATGAAAAAGGCGATATTACAACTGATTCATCTGAAATACAAGGAATCATTCGAGACTACTATAAACAACTATATGCCAACAAATTTGAAAATCTGGAGGAAATGGATAAATTTCTGGACACACACAAGCTCCCAAAACTGAACCGTGAAGACGTAGAAAATTTGAACAGACCAATAACAATAAAGGAGATTGAAGCTGTTATCAGAAGGCTCCCAACAAAGAAAAGCCCAGGACCAGATGGATTCACAGCAGAATTTTACCAAACATTCAAAGAGGAATTGACACTGATTCTTTACAAACTATTCCAAAAGATTGAAATGGACGCAAATCTCCCAAACTCATTCTATGAAGCAAACATCATCCTGATACCAAAACCAGGTAAAGATATAACCAAAAAAGAAAACTACAGGCCGATATCCTTGCTGAATATAGATGCAAAAATCCTCACTAGAATAGTAGCAAACAGAATACAGCAACACATACGTAAAATTATTCACCACAATCAAGTGGGATTCATCCCAGGGATGCAAGGTTGGTTCAACATACACAAATCAATAAATGTGATACACCATATTAATAAACTCAAACACAAGGACCATATGATCATCTCTATAGATGCTGAAAAAGCATTTGATAAAGTTCAGCACTCATTCATGACAAAGACCCTCTATAAGTTAGGTATAGAGGGAAAGTATCTCAACATAATTAAAGCCGTATATGCCAAACCCACTGCCAATATCATCCTGAATGGGGAAAAGCTGAAAGCTTTTCCTTTAAGAACAGGCACTAGACAAGGATGCCCACTCTCACCACTCCTATTCAACATAGTGTTGGAAGTACTAGCCAGAGCAATCAGAGAAGAGAAGGAAATAAAGGGCATCCAGATTGGAAAAGATGAAGTCAAACTGTCCCTGTTTGCAGATGACATGATCCTATATATCGAACAGCCTAAAACCTCTACAAAAAAACTGTTGGAATTGATAAATGATTTCAGCACAGTAGCAGGATACAAAATCAACACACAAAAATCAGTAGCATTTCTTTTCTCCAATAGTGAACATGCAGAACGAGAAATCAAGAAAGCCTGCCCATTTACAATAGCCACCAAAAGAATAAAATACTTAGGAATTGAGTTAACCAAGGAGGTGAAAAATATCTATAATGAGAACTACAAACCACTGCTGAGAGAAATTAGAGAGGGTACAAGAAGATGGAAAGATATCCCATGCTCTTGGATTGGAAGAATCAACATAGTGAAAATGTCCATACTACCCAAAGTGATATACAAATTCAATGCAATCCCCATCAAAATTCCAAAGACATTTTTCTCAGAAATGGAAAAAACTATCCAGACATTTATATGGAACAATAAAAGACCACACATAGCCAAAGCAATGCTGAGAAAAAAATAAATAAAGCTGGAGGCATAACACTACCTGACTTTAAGCTATACTACAAAGCTATAATAACCAAAACAGTATGGTACTGGCATAAAAACAGACACACTGACCAATGGAATAGAATAGAGAATCCAGAAATCAACCCACACACTTACTGCCATCTCATCTTTGACAAAGGCACCAAGCCTATTCACTGGGGAAAGGACTGCCTCTTCAGCAAATGGTGCTGGGATAACTGGATATCCATAGGCAGGAGAATGAAACTAGATCCATACCTCTCACCGTATACTAAAATCAATTCAAAATGGATTAAGGATTTAAATATACACCCTGAGACAATAAAACATCTTAAAGAAAACATAGGAGAAACACTTCAGGAAATAGGACTGGACACAGACTTCATGAACACGACCCCAAAAGCCCGGGCAACCAAAGGAAAAATAAACAAATGGGATTATATCAAACTAAAAAGCTTCTGCACAGCAAAAGAAACAATTAACAGAGTTAAAAGACAACCAACAGAGTGGGAGAAAATATTTGCAAAATATACATCTGACAAAGGATTAATATCTAGAATATACAAGGAACTCAAACAACTTTACAAGAAGAAAACAAGCAACCCAATTAAAAAATGGGCAAAAGAGCTAAGCAGGCATTTCCCTAAGGAAGATATACAAATGGCCAACAGACATATGAAAAAATGCTCAACATCACTCAGCATCTGGGAAATGCAAATCAAAACCACACTGAGATACCATCTAACCCCAGTTAGGATGGCTAAAATCCAAAAGACTCTGAACGATAAATGCTGGCGAGGTTGCGGAGAAAAAGGAACTCTCATACATTGTTGGTGGGACTGCAAAATGGTGCAGCCTCTATGGAAAATGGTATGGAGATTCCTCAAACAACTGCAGATAGATCTACCATACGACCCAGCTATCCCACTGTTGGGAATATACCCAGAGGAATGGAAATCATCAAGTCGAAGGTATACCTGTTCCCCAATGTTCATCGCAGCACTCTTTACAATAGCCAAGAGTTGGAACCAGCCCAAATGCCCATCATCAGATGAGTGGATACGGAAAATGTGGTACATCTACACAATGGAATACTACTCAGCTATAAAAACGAATGTAATACTGCCATTTGCAACAACATGGATGGACCTCGAGAGAATTATATTAAGTGAAACAAGTCAGGCACAGAAAGAGAAATACCACATGTTCTCACTTATTGGTGGGAGCTAAAAATTAATAAATAAATTCACACACACACACACACACACACACACACACACACACACACACACACACAAACCGGGGGGGGGAAGAAGATATAACAACCACAATTACTTGAAGTTGATACGACAAGCAAACAGAAAGGACATTGTTGGGGGTGAGGGAGGAGGGAGAAGGGAGGGAGGTTTTGGTGATGGGGAGCAATAATCAGCCACAATGTATATCGACAAAATAAAATTTAAAAAAAAATACTATAGTTTGTTAAATGCTTCGTGTTTAGCAGCTTGTTCTCATGATGTCAGTGAACACTGTAACTATTACCCTTCCCGTGTTGTGAGATAATGAAGCTAAAACAGGTTGTGAATGTGCCCCAAGCAATGCTATGTGATCTAAGTGCATGTAAGTCATCGTTCAGTGGAGGCAGCCCAGGCAGCTGCAGCCACGACGCTGCCTAACCAGCTCACCACAGCCAGCACTGCTACGGATGCTCCGGGTGTAGGCCTCAGCGCACAGGAAGCGTCATCACCTGTGCTTGCTAAAAATGCAGAATCTCAGAACTATCGAGACAGAGTCTGCGTTACAAGATTTCTCTGGTGATACATATGTGCATTTAGATTTTTTTCCCATTTTTATTGTGTTAAAATACACATAACACAAAATTTACCATTTGAATCCTTTTTAAGTGTACAGTGCAGTTGTATTAAATACATTCATAATGTTGTGCAACCATCAGCACCATCCATCTGCTTAACTCTTTTCATCTAGTAAAACTGAAACTCTGTATCTATGAAACAATGACTCCCCGTGCTCCCCTCCCCCTGGCCCTGGCAACCACCACGCTACCTTCTGTCTTTGTGTGTTTGGCTACTCTAGGAACCTCACCTAAGTGAAGTCATACATATTTGTCTCCTTGTGACTAGCTTATTTCACTCATCATGATGTCATAAAGGTTCATCCATATTGCAGCACATTTCTGAAAGCCCTTCCTCTTAAAGGCTGGATAACACCCCTTATATGTAAATGCTACGCTTTCCTTACCTGTTCATCTGTCAGCGGACACTTGGCTTGCTTCCATATTTTAGGTATTATAAATAATACTGCTGTAAACACAGGTGTAAAATATCTCTCCGAGAACCTGATTTCACTTCTTCTGGATGTACACCTGTCAGGCTGGATCACAGACCCCTCTGCCCCGTCCTGTGCAGGTCGTGAGTTAGATAGTTTGAGAAAGATTCCGGCAGCTTCATTCTGATGCAAGCTCTGCCAGACAGTGGTTCAGAGCCGTTGTCTTTTATACCAAAAGTTCACAATAGTGGCAACAAGCCAAGGAGCATATGGGTGCACATGTGCAGTTGCACTACTCTTGTATGACTTGTTGACAACAGATGTGCTGAATCACACCCAGCCGGGTATGAGGCGAGGGGCCCTGACTATACTCACTCCGTTTGCCTCACAATACCCAGAAGTGGAATTGCAGGAGCATATAGTAGTTCTATTCTTAATTTTTTGAGGAAACTCCATAGTGTTTTCCACAGTGGCCGCACCATCTATGTTCCCACCAACAATGTAAAAGCGTTCCACTTTCTCCACCTCCGGGCCAACACTTGCTATTTGTTGTTTTTGTTTTGTTTTGCTTTGTTTTGTTTGATAGTAGCCATCCTAATGGGTGTATGACAGTATCTCATTGCAGTTTTGAGTTGCATTTCCCTAATGATTAGTGATACAGAGTATCTTTATTATTATTATTATTACTATTATTATTACTATTATTATTATTATTATTAGCAAATTCATTATTACAACTTATAATTTTTCTTTATGTCGGGCCGGCCCGTGGCTCACTCGGGAGAGTGTGGTGCTGATAATTTTTCTTTATGCCCTTTACCCGACTTATCCGTCCCTAAGTCCCCTCCCTCACTCCCCCCATCTCTAGTAACCTTAGGCTTGTTCTCTCCTTCTGAAAGTTCAATGAATTGTTGTGGCATTTTCTTTCCTTCCTTCCTTCCTTCCTTCCTTCCTTCCTTCCTTCCTTCCTTCCTTCCTTTTTCTTCCTTCTTCCTTAGAACACATTTACAAGTGAGAACATGCTGTATTTCTCTTTCCTTGTCTGGCTTACTTCACTTAACATAATTTTCACCAGACTCATCCAAGTTGCAGCAAATGGCAGAATTTCATTCATTTTTATGGCTGAGTAGTATTTCATTGTGTATATATTACACATTTTCCTTATCCAGCCATCTGTCAAAGTATACTTAGGTCAGTTCCATATCTTGGCTATTGTAAATAGAGCTGTGATGAACACGGGAGTGCAGATGTCCCTTCGACATGATGATTTCCATTCCTTTGGATATATACCCAGTAGTGGGATTGCTGGATGATATGGTAGTTCTATCTATAGTTGTTTGAGGAAACTTCATACTGTTTTCCATGTGGCTGTACTAATTTACAGTCCCACCAACAGTATAGAAGAGAGTACCCCTTTCCCCACATCCTTGCCAGCATTTGTTGATTACAGACTTTTTAATAATGGCCAGTCTAACTGGGTGAGATGATATCTCAATGTGGTTTTGATGTGCATTTCTCTGATGATTAGTGATGCTGAGCATTTTTTTCTTATGCCTGTTACCAATTGTATATCTTCCTTTGAAAAATGTCTATTCATCTCCTTTGGACATGTTTTAATTGGGTTATTTGCTATTTTACTGTATAGTTGTTTGAATTCTTTTTATATTCTGGCTATTAAACCCTTGTCACATGAATAGTTTGAAAATATTTTCTCCCATTGCATAGGTTGTTTTTCCACTCTGTTGATTGTTCCCTTTGCTGTGCAGAAGCGTTTTAGTTTGATATAATCCCATTTGTTTATTTTTTTCTTTTGTAGCTTATGCTTTTGGGGTCTTATTCATAAAGTCTTTGCCTAGTCCTACTTCCTAGAGGCCAGCATCATCCTAGTAACCAAATTGGAAAAATATACAACAAAAAAAAAGAAACAGGGCAATATCTTTGATGAATATAGATGCAAAATCCTCAACAAAATATTAGCAACCAGGATACAAAAACACATCAAAAGAATTATACACCACGATCAAGTGGGATTCATCCTAGAGATGCAAGGATGGCTCAATAAGTCAATGAATATTATACCTCACATCAACAAAATCAAGGACAAAACCCATATGATTATCTCAATAGACACAGAAAAAGCATTTGACAAAATTCAACACCTCTTCATGATAAACACTCAGCAAATTAGATATAGAAGAAAGTTATCTCAACACAATAAAAGCCATTTATGATAAACCAATCACTAATATCATCCTGAATGTGGAAAAGCTGAAAGTTTTTCCCTTAAGAACAGGAACAAGGTTGCCCACTCTCCCCACTCCTATTTAACATAGTATTGGAAGTACTAGCTAGAGCAATCAGGCAAGAAAAAGAAATAAAGGGCATCCAGATTGGAAAGGATGAAGTCAAATTGTCCCTGTTTGCAGATGACATGATCCTATACATAGAAAAACCTAAACACTCAACCAAAGAACTCTTAGAGCTGACTAACAATTTCAGAAATACTGCAGGGTGCAAAATCAACACCCACAAATCAGTAGTGTTTTTATACTCCAGGAACAAACTAGCAGAAAAAGAAATCAAGAAATCAAGTGTGTTTACAATAGTTGCCAAAGCAATAAAATATCTAGGAATCAATTTAACCAAGGAGGTGAATGATCTCTACAATAACTACAAAACATTACTGAAATAAATTGAAGAGGACACAAAAAGGTGGAAAGACATTCCATGCTCTTGAATGGGAAGAATTAATATCATGAAAATGTCCATTCTACCCAAAGCAATCTACAGATTCAATGCAATTCTCCATTATAATACCAATGACATTCTTTACAGAAATAGAAAAAGCAATCATAGCATTCATATGGAATAACAGAAGACCCCAAATAGCCAAAACAATTTTGAGCAAAAAAAAAAAAAGTTGGAGGCATATCACTGCCCAATTTCAAATTATATTACAAAGCTATTGTAAACAAAACAGCATGGTACTGGTATAAAAACAGACACACTCAGATCAATAGAACATAACAGAAAACCCAGTAACCAGCCCAAATACTTACAGTCAACTGATCTTTGGCAAAGTCACGAAGAACATACATTGGAGAAAAGATTGCCTCTTTAATAAATGGTGCTGGGAAAATTGGACATCCATATGCAGAAAAATGAAAGTGGACCTGTACCTCTCATCATATACCCAAATCAACTAAAAATGTATTAAAGACTTAAATATGAGACCTGAAGCTGAGCATTTTTTGATGTTTTTTTTTTGGCCAGTGTATTTCTTCTTTGACAAAATGTGTATTCGATTCTTTTGCCCATTTTTGAATCAGGTTAAAGTTCTATATATATGCTGCGTATTATCCCTTACCTGATATATGACTTTAAAATATTTTTTCCATTATATAGTTTGCCTTTTTGCTCTGTTTATATTGTCTTTTGATGGACAAAATTTTTTAAATATTCATGAAGCCCAATTAGTTGAATTTTCCTTTTGTTGCCTGTGCTTTTTGGCATATCCAAGAAATCATTGCCAAATCCAATGTCATGAGGCTTTCGTTCTATGTTTTCTTCTAAGAGTTTTATAGTTTTAGTTTTTACACGTAGGTCTTTAATAAATTTTGAGTTAATTTTTATATATGATGTTAGGTAAGGCTCCAGCTCCGTTCTTCTGCATGTGGATATGCAGTTTTTCCAACACCATTTGTTGATGAGATTGTTCTTTCTCCACTGGATGATCTTGGAAACCTTGTCAAAATCATCTGACCGTGAATGAGGGTTATTTCTAAGCTCTTTACCCCATCGAATCGGTCTATTTGTCTGTCTTTATGTCAGGACCACCCTGTTTTGACTACAGCAACTTCGATTTTCACATGAGGACAAAATCTTCTAACAACACATTTCTCAGAACATAAATGCATCCCCATGGTTAAGAGACAAGTGACTATATCTGAAAGTCTCAAAATCTTTAATCCACAAGATGTTTAAAACATAGGTGAAAGTCTGTAATTATTTTTTTAAGATAAAATGGGAACAAAGTGATGGTCTGGGGAAATCAGGGTAGCTTTCACAGAGAATACTCCCCTTGAGATGACTCCTGAAAGTAGAGAAGTGTTTGGGGAGGATATTCATTGTAGGCAGTAGGACACAGCCTTTGCCACAGGCTCGTGTGTGTGTGCTCTGGTGAGAGGGGAGGAGAAGCTGTTGGAAAAGGTCTGGAGTTGGGTCTGGAGAAAGGCAGGGGATACATCTTGAAAGGCCGTATGCTTCCAACATGCCAGATATTCCAAGCTATTCCTCATTTCAAAGAAAATATTCCCACTGTCCCCATACAAAAGCAGTAGTACTTACAAGACACTATGGTCTGAGAAGACAAAACTGTTCATAGCATTTCCTGGTCAAAATGCAGAGGCAACTATTTCTAAGTGACAGGAACAGGAGGGAGCAGCAGTGCAGAATAGATTTGGGAAGATGCTAATGTACCAGCAAGACACAAGCCAGGAAGGAATGGGCCTGTTCCTGCAGCAAGGTGGTGGGACGCCTTCCCCTGCCACTTGGTCTCAAAGTCCCCAGCACGTCCGTGTGTCTTGAATCCCCCTTCATCACCATCCATGCCCCAGATCTTCATAAAAAAGGGGTTCTTGTGTCTTGGGTCCTTTCTCTTTGGAATCCTCATAACAGGTCATTGATGCTATTAATAAAAACAAATTTAACTTTGATAATAATAGCCAATGGTATCTAATGTATTTCTACCTTAATGTTGCTATTTTGAGCAAACAGACTTATGGGAAAAAATCTACAAAGTTTATGAGTATCCCATGTGGCACCAACACCAGAACACACACGTGCGAATGCACACGCGCACCCACAATGACAACACTAAATACTGGTGAGAATACAGAGCAACTCCCATTTTGTTTTTAAAATGGCACAATCGCTTTGGACATCTGTTTGGCAGTTTCTTATAAAATTAGTCTTACACTTATTCCAAGAGGCAGGAACTACATTCCTAGATATTTACCCAAGAGAAACAAAAACACATGTCCTCAAAAATATTTGTATGAGATTGTTTATAGCCTCCTTATTTGTAATAGCCCAAACTGTAAACAACCTGCGTAGCCATCCACAGGGAGAACGTGTAAACAAGCGCCGTATCCAGTGCAACAGGACTCATCAGCTAGAAGGGCTTGTGGATGATTCCCAGAGCACGGGGTGAATTCTCTGGGAAACAAGACAAACATGAAGAGTTTGTACTTAGGAGTCCGTGTATACGACATTCTAAAAAGGCAAAACTATCCATGATGATAGAACCAGAGCAGTATCTGCCTTGGGGAGGGGACAACTGGTTAGAAAGGAGCATGGGGGAAATTGCTGGGTAATAGAAATGTTCTGCATCTTTTGGGGGGTTGGATACTCTCTGTATACAATTTCCAAAACTCATTGAACACTTAAGATTTATCAATTTATTGCATCTTAATTGTGCCTTAATTATTATCTTATTTCTGGCCCAACCTCCTACTTTCATTTACAAAGGAGATTAAGCAGCTAATTTGTGTGTGGGCTGTACTGTACACAGTGGGCGTTCAAAAAGTTGGTGACCTGTTAGTTTCGTTGGGGACCTCTAAGACATAATCCAGAATAGTGAAGCATAGTTCTCGTTAGACACTGGCGAGCGAGAGGCACATCCCAGCCTTGCCAGGCCGCTGTGAGAGCTCTGAGAGTCAGCCTTCACAGTGTCCCTCCTTCCATTTCAGAAACACTCTCAGCTGTTTCATCTTGTCATTAAACAAAGAAATGATGGGGAGTGCAGTTTTCTTGTCTTCTGGCCACAAGTTAAAGAGAAGAGGAACAGGGGCGCAGGCAGGGGAGTCACACCAGCAGAGCCAAGGGGGCGTGAGACAGCAGAGCGGGGAGCGGAGCGCACCACGGGCTCAGCCCAAGCAGGCAGGGAATCTTCAGCTTCCAGCGGCTGCTCCCGTTAGGACCTTCTTTCCCAGGTTTGCCAGAGTCACATAGGACGCCAGAATTATTTTTTAATTATTGTTTTAATTGGCATGTAATAATTGTACATATGTATGAGATACAGAGTCATATTTCAGTACATGTGTACAATGTGTGATGATCGAGTCAGGGTACTTAGCATATGTATCACTGCAAAAATTATCATTTCTTTGTGATGAGAATATTCGAGCTCTTCTCTTTTAGCCATTTGAAATATACAATAAATTTGTGTTAATTATAGACACTTAGCACTACCATAGGCCACAGATTTTATTTTTGCTATCTGGCTGTGATTCTGTATCTGCTGACCAGCCTCTCCCAGGCCCACTCCCCCTGCCTTTCCCAGCCTCTAGTGACCACATTTCTAGTCTCCGTGACTATGAGCTCAACTTTGTTTTCAGTTCCCACATGAGAACATGTGCTATTTATCTTTCTGTTCCTGACTTATTTCACTTGACATAATGTCCTCCAGGCTCGTTCATGTTGCTGCAAATGACAGGACTTTACTCTTTTTATGGGTGAGTAGTATTCCATTGTGTATGTATAACACATTTTCTTTAGTCATTCATCTGTCTGTGGACACCTAGGTTGATTCCATGTCTTGACTATTGTGAATAGTGCTGCAGTAAACATGGGGGTGCAGATATCTCTTTGGTACACTAATTTTCTTTCCTTTGGATAAATACCCAGCAGTGGGATTGCTGAATCATTTGGTAGTTTTATTTTTAATTTTTTGAGGAACCTTCATGTTTTCTATATGGCTGTGTTAATGTACATTCCCACCAGTGTATAACAGTTCCATTTTCTCTGAATCCTCCCCAGCAATCGAAATTTTTTGTCTTTTGATAATAGTCATTGTAATTGGAGTGAGATGACATCTCACTGTGGTTTCAATTTGCATTTTCCTGATGATTAGTGATATTCAGCATTTTTTCACATACTTGTCCATTTGTGTGTCTTTTGAGAAATGTCTATTCAGATAGTTTGACTATTTTTTTGCAGGGGAGTGGACGTGGCTGGCCAGTACAGGGATCCAAATCCTGTGATCTTGGTGTGATAAGGCTGCACTCAAACCAACTGAGCTAACCAGGCAGTCCAGACCATTTTTTAATTAGATTATTTGGGTTTTTGCAGTTGAGTTGTTTAAGCCCCTAGAATATTCTGGATATTAATTACTTGTCAGATGAATAGTTTGAAAATATTTTCTCACAGTCTGCAAGTTGCTTCTTCACTTTGTTGATTGTTTTGTTTGCTGTGCAGAAGCTTTTAAGTTTCATGTATTTACATTTGTCTCTTACTGTTTTTGTTACCTGTGCTTTAGAAGCCTTCTCCATAATTCCTTTGTCCAGACCAATGTCTTGGAGTACTTCCCCTATCTTTTCTTCTAGTAGTTTTATAGTTTTGGATCTTACATTTAAGTCTTTAATCTATTTTGAGTTGATTTTTGTATATGGTGAGAGATAGGGGTCAAGTTTTCATTCTTCTGCATATGGATCTCCAGTTTTCCCAGCACCGTTTGTTGAAGAGCTGTCCTTTCCCCAGCGTATGGTCTTGACACCTTTGTTTCACATCAGTTGGCTGTAGATGAGTAAATTTATTTCTGGATTCTCTACTCTGTTCCACTGGTCCATGGGTTTGCTTTTATTCTAGTCCCAGCTTTGGTTACTATGGCTTTGTAGTATATTTTGAAGTCAGGTACTGTGATGCCTCCAACTTTGTTCTTTATGCTCAGAATTTCTTTGGCTGTTTGAGGTCTTCTGTGGTTCCATATGAATTTTAGAATTGTCTTTACTGTTTTTATCGAGAATGTTGTTGGTATTTGATAAGGACTGCATTGAATTTGCTGATCACTTTGGGTAGCTGAGTCATGTTGACAATATTAATTCTTCCAATCTATTGACATGGGTTGTCTTTCCATTTTTTTCGTGTCCTATTCAATTTTTTTCTTCTGTATTTTATAGCTTTCATTGTAGAGGTCTTTAAACCCCTTAATTAAATTCATTTCTGGGTATTTTATTCTTTGGATATCTGTTGTAAAAGGGATTGCTTTCTTGATTTCTTTTTCAGCTAGATTGTTGCTGGCACATAGAAGGAACATAACACAATTGTGATGGTTAATTTTAGGTGTCAACTTGACTAAATTAAGGAATACCTAGAAACCAGGTCAAGCACTATTTCGGCGTGAACCTCTGAGGGTGTTTCCAGAGGAGATTAGCACATGAGTCTGAGTGGACTTGGCGGGAAAGACCCACCCTCAACATCGGCAGGCACAATCCAATCTGCTGGGGGGCTGTAGAGAACAAAACAGATGAAAAGTTAAATCTCTCTCTCTATCTGCTGGAACTGGGATATGCCCTTCTCTCCTGTCCATGGATGTCAGAACTTGAGACTCTTCAGCCTTTGGGTTCCAGGACATACACCAGTGGCACCAGCAGTTCTCGGGCTTTTGGCCTGGGACTGAGCATCACACCATTGGCTTCCCTGATTCTGAGATTCCAGCCGTGGACTGAGCCACGCCACCAGCATCCAGTTTGTGGATGGCCTGCTGTGGGACTCCTCAGCCTTCATAATCACATGAGCCAATTCTCTAAAAAATTTCCTCTCGCATATCTATGTGCATATCCTATTGGTTCTGTCTCTCTGGAGAACCCTGACTGTTACAGACTTTTGTACCAGGAGGAGTTCTAGAGAAACAGAATTTTAAAGATGAATATTTCAAATTGGTTTGGGGGCTGTAGAACCAAAAATGCTAACAGCTCAACTTCTAATAATACAGAAAGCACCAATAGTCCATGGTGTGAACTGTTTGTAGAGACATCCAAAATAAATGCGTTTGATACTTTTAATTCACCACTTGTAAGAGGCAAGGAATTCAGTGACTCTGTACTTGGTAGCTTTGAGTATTTGTGCAAAACCAAAGAACAGAGGTATGTTGGTTGGTTGCTCCTGGATTGCTGAACAAAGTGATGAAAGAAAAGGATGAGCTCAGGAATTTCGATTCCAGCTCAAGCACCACATAGATGATCTCAAAGTTCCAAGTGTCCTCTGGGTGAGAATCTTCCCTCCAGTCCCCACAGGGCTGAAGTTGCTGAACATCACATGCAAGCCTTCACAGTGCCTCTGGCTGAACTGCAACCAATGTTGAGCTCTCAGCCTCACAAGGTGTGTACTGATAAAGTGAGGGCATCGGTTGGGAAAGAACGGGACCCTGCAAGTTGGGATGGGGACGTGCAGGAAGACCCTGATGAGACTGGGGACACTGAACCCCCAAATTCTGACCAGTCTTGTTTGCCAGAAGTGAACTCCCCACCCCCACCCCCAGAGGCAGCAGCCTTTCACCTCATCTGAGGGGACCTACTCTGTGCTACCTGAGGAAACAGTAAGGGCCTCCCCTGAGGCAGTTATCAATCAAGGTAAGGCCGATCCGCATAATGGCCATCAGTGTAATGGTCCCAGTGAGCATAAAGTAGCAACGACTTTGGACTTATTTGTAAGACCCGTGTGAGCCAAAGGATAGGAAATAAATCCAACTAAAATTCAGAGGCCTTCTATTTCATTTAAATTTCTAGGGTCCAGTGCTGTGGGGCATGTTGAGATAGACCTTCTAAGGTGATGGATAAGCTCTTGCATCTGGCTCCTCCTACAACCAAGACACAGGCACAATGGCTAGTGGGCCTATTTGGATTTTGGAGGCAACACATTTCTCACTTGGGTGTGCTACTCCAGACCATTTGCCAAGTGACCCAAACAGCTGCTGGTTTCGAGGGGGGCCCAGAACAAGAAAAGGCTCTGCAGCAGGTGTACTCCATCATCAAAACAAGGTGGCATGCACATGATCAGGCCCAAGTGGGTCCTGAAGGCACAAGTAAGTTACATGAAGAAGTGGCCCAAATGCCCGTGGTCCCCACTCTTGCTGCACGGCTTCTCTCCTCATTCTGCACCTGTGGCCTCATGGGGTGTACCCTAAGATCAGCTGACAGAGGAAGAAAAGGCTAGGGCCTGGTTTACAGATGATTCTGCATGATATGCACACACATCCCCAAAATGGACAGCTGCAGCTCTACAGCCCCTTTCTGGACATCCCTGAAGGACAGTGGTGAGGGGAAATCTTCTCAGTGGGCAGAACTTCAGGCAGCGCACCTGGTTGTGCACTTTGCTTTGAAGGAGGAATGTCCAGATGTGCGATTATACACTGATTCATGGGCTGTGGTCAATAGTTTGGCTGGATGGTCAGGGACTTAGAAGGAACACATTCAGAAAATTGGTAAGAGGGAAATTTGGGGAAGAGATATGTGGATGGACCTCTCTGAGTGGGCAAAGGATGTGAAGATATTTGCTTACCATGTGAATGCCCATCGAAAGGTGACCTCAGCAGAGAAGGACTTTACTAATCAGGGGGACAGGATGACCCATTCTGTGGACACTAGTCAGCCTCTTTCTCTAGCCATCTCGTCACTGCCCAGTGGGCTCATGAACAAAGTGGCCATGGTGGCAGGGATGGAGGTTATACATGGGCTCAGCAACTTGGACTTCCACTCACCAAGGCCTATCTGGCTACAGCGACTGCTGAGCACCCAATCTACAAGCATCAGAGACCAACCCTGAGCCCCTGATATGGCACCATTCCCTGGGGTGATTAGCCAGACACCTGGTGGCAGGTTGATTACACTGGGCTGCTACCATCATGGAAGGGGCAAGTGTTTTGTTCTTAGTAGAACAGACACTTACTCAGGATATGGATTTGTCTTCCTAGCACACAATGCTTCTGCCAAAACTACCATCCGTGGACTCACAGAATGCCTTATTCACCGTCATGGCATTCCACACTGCATTGCTTCTGACCAAGGAACTCACTTCACAGCTAAAGAAGTGCAGCAGTGGGCTCGTGCGCATGGAATTCACTGGTCCCACCATGTTCCCATCATCCTGAAGCAGCTGGTCTGATAGAACAGTGGAATGGCCTTTTGAAGCCAAGTTACAGCACCAGCTAGGTGACAATACCCTGCAGGGCTGGGGCAAAGTTCGCCAGAAGGCTGTATATGCTCTAAATCAGCATCCAGTATATGGTACAGGATTCACAGGTCCAGGAATCAAGGGGTGGAAATGGAAATGGCACCACTCACCATGACCCCTAGGGGCCCACTGGCAAAGTTTTTGCTCACTGTCCCCATGACTTCATGCTCTGCTGGCCTAGAGGTCTTAGTTCTGGAAGGAGGAATGTTTCCATCAGGAGACACCACAATGATCCCGTTGAACTGGAAGTTAAGGCTGCCGCCTGGGTACTTGGACTCCTCACGCCTCTGAGTCAGCAGGCTTAGAACGGAGTGATGGTGTTGGTTGGGGTCACTGACCCAGACTACCAGGGGAAGCTGGACTACTACATCACAACGGAGGTGAGGAAGATTATGTCTGGAAAACAGGAGATCCCTGAGGGCGTCTCTTAGCACTACCATGCCCTGTGATTAGGTCAATGGAAAATTACAACAACCCAGCCCAGGCAAGATTATGAATGGCCCAGACTTTTCAGGGATGAAGGTTTGGGTCACTCCACCGGCTAAAGAACCGTAACCTGATGAGGTGCTCGCTGAAGGCAAAGGGAATACAGAATGGGTAGTAGAAGAAGGTAGTTATAAATACCAGCTTTGACCATGTGACCAGTTACAGAAATGAGGACTCTGTCCTCCCTATTGTGTTAGGAATATGTCTCTAT
Organism: Cynocephalus volans; assembly: GCF_027409185.1. NCBI lineage: Eukaryota > Metazoa > Chordata > Mammalia > Dermoptera > Cynocephalidae > Cynocephalus > Cynocephalus volans. The sequence goes on along the minus strand of NC_084473.1, from coordinate 866,499 downwards.
GTATATATTCTGTACATATATTAAGCAATTATCGTTGTTTTTGTTAATCTTATTCTTTATCATGTACCATGAGACTTACTGACTATAAAGCATTTAAATATTGTTAACTTTCATCATAGTATTTGCATTTAAGTCATAGGATATCGAGAGAAGGATAAATGTCATCTAAGGACTTTACCTCCTCTTCTGGGAAAGGGATTAATGTCTTTCCAGTTGTACACAGCATAGTTGCATCGTGTTAGACAGAAATATTACTTTGTTATTGTCTCGTTTGGAGATTAGGTATGATTAAGGAGATTTGTAAAGGCACCAAGTTGGCAAGGGGTAGGCTTGTGATGGTTAGTTATAGCTGTCAAGTTGACTAAATTAAGGAATACCTAGAAACCTGGTCAAGCATTACTTTGGGGTATGTCTCTGGTGGTGTTTCCAGAAGAGATTAGTATGTGGGCCGGAGTGGACTGAGCGTGAAAGACCCACCCTCAATATGGGTGGGCACCATCCAGTCCACTGGGGGCCTGGAGAGAACAGAACAGAGGAAAAGGGAAAAGGCAAATCTCTCTCTATCTGCTGCAGCTGGGATACACTCTTTTCTCCTGTCTGTGGAACTTGAGGCTCTTCAGCCTTTGGGTTCCAGGACTTACACCAGTGACACCTCCAGGCTTTCAGCCCTTTGGCATTAAACTGAAAATCACACCATTGGCTTCCCTGGTTCTGAGGCTTCTGGACTTGGACTGAGCCACACTACCAGCATCCTGTTTGCAGATGACCTATCTTGGGACTTCTCAGCCAATTCCCCTCATAAGTCCACTGTCATATATCTATATACATACCCTGTTGGAAATCTGTCTCTCTGGAGAACACTGACTAATACAACAGTAAAGGCCATGTATGGCAAACCTACAGCTAACATCACACTGACCCGGGAGAGGTTGAAAGCTTTTCTTCTAAGAACTGGAACAAAACAAGGATGCCCACTCTCACCACTCTTATGCAACATAGACCTGGAAGTCCTAGTGAGAGAAATCAGGCAAGAGAAAGAAATAACAGACAATCAAATTGGAAAAGAGGAAGTCAAACTGTCCTTGACTGCAGATGACATGGTCTCACGCAGGGGTACTTCAAAAATTTCATGGAGAAATAGAATTAAAAGGTAATAGGAATCTTTCCATGAACTTATAAAAGTACCCTCATATATAGAAAGATCTAAAGCCTCCACCAGGAAGCCAGAAGTCTTAAGTGAAGACACCCAATTATTAAATGTTGTCAACTTGTTGAAATTTTGAAAAATGCTGCAAGAGCCAAATGAAATGTCTATAAGCCAACTCAGCCCGTGTTTCTGATTTGTGATTTCCTATATACATCTTGGTATCTCACGCTCAGCTGAAAAGCAGTCATAGCAGAAACAGTGAAGAGTTAAGAAGATTTATACTTCTTATTAATTTATGTTATAAGGCTTAAAGTTGACAGGATGTTACATTTATTGTTGTCTTGTAGACAGAAGAAATAATCATAACAACTCAGGCTAACATTTCATTGGCATGTGAAATTTTCCTAACGCACTCTAGTAGCCTTCTTGGATCCCGCAGAAAACTGTGTGAAGAAACCGTGGGGTGACAGAAGGACCTATAGCTGCCTCAACCGACAGATGATGAAACTAAAAGACAAGGGAAAGGTATAGGCATTCTTGTCCAGCAACAGGGAAAAATTATCTTTTTCTCCCCCCATCACTTTTATTGGCAATAGTAGTGGCCATTAAATGTTTTCTGCTATAAAAGCAGAGACTTTAGTCTTAGTTGAAATCAACACATTCCGTGTTAAAGAACATAAGAAGGGAGACCTTTTTGAAAATAATGTAATAAGAGGTAGAGGGGGCACAGATGTGCCCAGTGGTCACCCAGAATAGCCCTGAGTGCTGAGCTGACCTTGACCAGCATCGTGCGTATACCCTGACCCTTGATTTTCACAAAACTGAACTCAGAGATTAATTGGGGGGGGGGGATCGGGAATGTGCTGATTGAAATAATTCTACATCGCCTTTTATTATCACCCCTCCTACTTCTCAGACTTTTAAGAAATCTAATATTTGGGCAAAACTAGGAAATAGAGCTTTAGTGAGACTCTTGGGGCTCACCCATAGTCCCAAATATATTCTGCACATTAGTAGGATCCTATTTTACAGGCTCTTCTGATTTTAACTCCAAGTTTCATCTTCACTTGGAAGTTCTCATGTGTGGGGGGAGGAGGGCAGGATAAATGGGAAGACCCATCAGACTGGGGGTCTGGAGACCCACGTGCCCTGAACTCCTGTGACAGCTGGGGCAAGCCACTGTCACCATACTGCAGTTCTTTTCAGTTTCTGAGCTAAACTCAGAGTTTCCCAAATTTGTAACGTTGTTTTTGGTGTGCTCTCAATTCATTCTGTATAGTCACCTGAGGCAAAATATTTTCTGAAGTTTCCCTTTGTGTGGTTTGTATTACAAATAACTGTCTTCAGGGTACATCTCCAAACCCTCGACCCTCCTAGTGCTCTCCCAACACGGACTGAGATGTTCGTTGCTATCCCTGCACTCGTGATCACTCTGGCAGGTAGGTGTTGGTGCTGACACATGGGAAATAATCCCCGGGAGAAACTCCGAGTAAGAGCTAGAGTCTGATGTGAGAGCAATGTAAGTGGGCTGGGAGGCTAGCCTTGGTGCTATGGGGGCAAAAGAGAAAGTGATAATTGAGGAAATCCTTACAAGATTCTCTGAGAAGCCACAGTGGACTACGTCTTCGGAGAATCATGGGAATCCCTCATGCCAAGAAGAAAGGAAGGACATTCCAGCCATCCAGGAGGCCAGGACAAACAAACGTGGGCACGAGAGGCCTGGGCGCTTTGGGCAGCAGGGGTCCGCCAGCACAGGTGGGTCAGCGCGTTGTGGAAACTTGAGCTGGAAACGAAGGTTCGGGTGAGATTGTGAGGAGACCAGGAGGCCAGGTAGGGCATTTAGATGTGGCTGTGGGGGTGCTGTGGCCCAGGTTTGTGGGCAGGGAGGGAACAGGCCAGACTCCTCAGGGCTGTGATGTATTTAACTAAACCTAAAGTTCTTTCTGGGTTGACCTTCCCAAGTTGTTAACATTTCAGAGTGTTATACCTAACAATGTCGTGGTTGAAGTGTTGAAGTCACTTGTTTGTCTGAAAGGAATAGGAGGTCTACAATTGCCTACCTATAATCACAAAAATCAACTATTTTTTCTTTGCATACATGCCCCCCAAAACCACTACCTCCACCTCCAACACCTCCAACACCTCCAACACCATGTCCAACACCTCCAACACCACCTCCAACACCTCCAACACCTCTAACACCACGTCCAACACCTCCAACACCTCCAACACCACGTCCACCACCTCCAACACCTCCAACACCTCCAACACCACGTCCAACACCTCCAACACCACGTCCAACACCTCCAACACCTCCAACACCTCCAACACCATGTCCAACACCTCCAACACCATGTCCAACACCTCCAACACCTCCAACACCATGTCCAACACCTCCAACACCACCTCCAACACCTCCAACACCACATCCAACACCTCCAACACCACGTCCAACACCTCCAACACCTCCAACACCACCTCCAACACCTCCAACACCACATCCAACACCTCCAACACCAACTCTACCTCCACCACCTCCACCTCCACCTCCACCTCCACCCCACCATTCTGTTGGCTGTTTATTTGTTTCTCTCCTTTAACATATATTTTTATACAGAGGAATGTCTGTATTCCACTGCCATCACAAACTTCATAGTGATACTTCAATACTACACCTTGGTCATCTCTTTTTTGGGGTGTATTCAGTCAATGGTTCTATATTTTGCATTATCATGAAATTAGTTATCAACAGCTTCTCCTCTTTACCTCTCCCTCAGATGCAATTTTGAAGTAAATATATTTGAAGTAATAGCTTTTTAATATCTCCTAGTAGCCATGTAACAATCAACAAGGTTATTCTTCCTATAAACTATTCTTTTTTGTACTATACCTACATTTTCATAGCATGTGACCATTCCCTATAAACCTGTTTTCTGATCTCCATCATTAAGTCTTAGTTTTTTATGTATTTATATATCCAATGTTCAGCACCCGTTGTGTAATGTCGGAGCCACAGTTAGAGCAGTGGAAAGTAAGCAGTAGTGAGGGACAAGTGTTTACATACAGCTGAACATCATAATAAGTATATTCACTAAGAACCATGCAAGTCTGGCTTCTCTCCAGTAGAAAAGAGATTTACAGAGACAGAAAGGAAGAAGGTCACAATGGGTCCCGTGGTGTCAGAGTGGAATTGGATGTATCAGTGTGAACTCAGATTTTCAGCAAGTACGTACATAGAAGTAAATATAGATGTGAGTGAGTGTGTGTGCACATGCCTGCACACACGTGTGTGTGTGTGTGTGTGCATGTGTGTTCTCTAGCTCTGTTCATGGAGATGACCAGGGAGCAGCAACACTGCAACAGCACTGAGCACACCTGACGTCCAGCTCTCGGTTTCCAAATACCAACCTACACTGGAGGTTACCAGAGATACTTGAAGAAATGAATAAATTCAGGGCTGAAGCAGAGAAAGAACAAAATGAGTCTGAGTCTCATTGTGTCAGAAAGTAAGGAATTATTCAGAGAACGATGGGGACATGTCAGAGGGACACAGGAGCCAGATTAAAGCGTCTCCCATTGGCCAAATATGGGATAATTTGAGCATAAAATAAATAATAATAGTAATAGATTATAAGCTATTGAGTAAAATAGAAAACCATGAGTTCGTGTTTCTATAAACAAATAAAAGAATAAATGGAAAGTTTGATTAGTAATGAGATATTTATACGGTATTACAAAACACTTATTATTCTTAAAGGAAAAGGTAGAAACTTGACAGTTGAGAAGCTTAGTAGCCATCACCTTCAACAGGCAATCAAAGCCAACATAAACATTGTCGGGAAGAAGTGAAATCCAGTGCGGCCCCACAGGGTGCACTGAGAACACAGCATCATTCTGTGACATTCCTGCCAAAGATGTGCTATGTGAGTCAAATTAGGAAAAATACATAAGACAGACCTAAACTGAGAGGCATTCTACAAAATAATTGACCTATAATCTTCAAAACTATCATTGTTATAAAAGACAAGGAAAGGCTGAGATTCTTGAATGTGAGAGTAAACTGCCTATTTTATTTAATTAACTCCCCCCCACACACACACACTATACATATGCAAACCTATTCCTACTGAATACCGTGATTTTACCAAGTAATATACTGGGGATTTTATTTTAGAATAGAAAATAGCTTTAAAATACATGCATGTTTAATGAGTACTTTGAAATCAGAAATTATGAAAATTTTTAAATTCTCGCTTTTTATACAGCTGTAGATTTTTGTACCTTAAGATGCAATACCTAGCCACAAATGTTCATCCTGTACATGTGGGAAATAACCTGCAGAGTTTAAGCTTTCTGTTTTGTAATTAACAAAAAATATAAAATAAATCATTCGATCTTATGAAAAAGCCATTAGTATCACTAATAAAAGGGGTAAGATAAAAAATATTTTTAGCCATATACACATGTGATACCGGAGTTGCTCAGTTTCCCTGGGCTCGGGTTTCAGGACATGCCTCTGGGTTTCCAGCCAGGCCCTGAGGTCTCAGGCCCCCTCCTCTGAGCTCTCCCCTGGAGGAAAGTTACTGTTGCCAGTTAGACCTGTTTTTAGCACCAACACAGGGAAAATGAGACCACAAGCTTCTGACTTCTGCAAATCCAATGGCTGGGCATGCTCAGTAGACAGCACAGAACATTCCTGAATATGCCTGGTACATGTGATACAGTTTGACCAATGAACATGCTCCAGGAAGGGACCAACTGAGCATATGCAAGACTAAATGTTACATAACTGGGAGCCACCCCCTTAATTGAATATTTATTAGACAGAGAAATTATAAAAGTCAAATCCCAGCTAAAGGCAGTATTGTTGCTCAGTTCGCTGGAGGCTGCCCTGCTACCACACTTTGCTGGCTGAGGCATCAAACTTACTTTGTATCAAACTTACTTTCAGCAGGAGACTGCTCATTCTCTTGAGCCAACCTGCACTTTGTACTGAGCTTTAAGCGTGTATTTCTTGCTTTTATGTTAAACTTGGTGTGGGCCCTGCTCAGTCTCTGGAGTGCACCACTCTCTCTCTGTGGAACCTGTGTCTCTTATTTATTATATTAAACTTGTTCTCACTTTCTGCTGTGACTCTGCCCTTGAATTCCTTCCTGTGGCAGAGTCAAAAACCTGGTAAGAGAATGGGGTGGGTTGAGGCCGACTATCTAGCCCCCTGAACCCTACTTCCAATGTCACATGTGTGTGCCTTTTCTAAAAAGCAACAGATATCAGCAGAATAAAATGACATAAAAACTTTCAAATTGTTTTGATGTCAAATAAAGAATGTTAATTGCTGTTTTGTGGTTTAAGGCTCCCCAGGTTCTGCAAGATTTTATTGAAGTTATGTTTCTTGCATCTCAACTCCCTCAAATCCTAGTGGCCTTGGATCTCAGGGTCCTCCCTACTGGAAAGCCTTCTGCCGGTGAACACACTTTTTTGGCATCCTCTGACTCTGCTCATTCATCTCCTTGACTTGGCCATTGGCCCTGCCTTTGTCACACAGCATCTTGTGAGCAACGTGGCTGAAATGAAACAAGATACAGATGCAAATGACACAGGGAATATGCAATAAAACCAATAGGCCACACTCCACTTGAGCTTCATGGTCTGTGTTCCCTGCAGCCCAATACATTTCCCCTCACACATCTGCTGCTTGTAGACGTGCTCCTGTTGACTCCCCACAGCAGTTTCCCTCTGCTCTGCTCTGCTCTGGCTTCAGTGACCTGATACTTTCTCAAGTTATAGGTTTGGCTTGGTACTTTGCCCATTATCCACCCTCCCTGCCTCAAAGTGATTCTATTCATGAACTTCATCATCAGCCTCATCAACACTCTGCTCCAGTTGCCCTAGCTCCTTCCTTGGGCACCCAGACCCTGCAGGCTATGCCAGCACTGAGCAACTTTGTTGCTTCAAGGCACAGCTTCAGGCGCGGCTGTAGTTAATCAGTGCTTGAAATGCCTTCTACCACTGTGATTAATAACTCTTTGTATTTGCAGAGCATTACATCTTTCAGTATGCTTTCACATGCCTTTGTGAGGTAGGCATGCGATGGTTTACCATCTGTTCTAAAAATAGTAAGACATAAATTCTAAGGAGTTGAAAGATTTCTTCAAAGGATGTGTTCAAAGTGCAGCTAGTAATGGACAGAGTAAGGATCAGAGCCCTAAGTTTTTACCTCAAGCCTTACTCTTTCCACTAAGCCATAGCTGCCTGGCTTGTGGTGCTTTTCCTGGCTCCAGCAATAGTGCAGGACACCGTGCAACCACAGGTGCTAGGGATAGAGTGGGTGTTACTGTGTGCACGACTCATTAGTGGAAACCTTCCCAGACTACGGTTTCCATAACCAGACAATGCTTATTTATTCCCCAGGATTCTGTCCAGTTGTCTTTATACTGAACAGAGGACACATTTGTCACATTTATCAGATGGGATCTCTGGAGAGACAGCAGCATGTAGAGAGGTGCTGGTGCAGCCTTCGGAATAACAAACACCTCAGATCAAATCCTGCCTCTGGACCTAAGTAGCTATTTAATCTCACTATTTAATCTCAGTTTTCTCATTTACAAATCTGAAATATTAGTATTTCATACATAGTGCCTAGTGCATATTAGTTGCCCAGTTAGTGTTTGATAAACAGTATAAGAGTATAAATAATTTATAGCAAATGCTCTTAAACTGAGGAAGGGTGTGTGTAAGGAAAATGGACAAATGGTCAGGCTGCCTCAGATGTTCAGAATCTTGCCAAGCATGACCTAGCCTATTTAATGTAAATATGTTAATTGTGCACATGGTCCCAGGTGTTCCTTGGTTATTGTCTGATGTAATCGTACATGTGCACCCAGATGTTCTTTGGTTATCTAATTTGCAAAGTATAAAGGACAAATGGCTCTTATCCACAGGGCCATCAGGATGCCCCAGGAGGCCACTAGGGTTGCTGTGGCTGCTGCTAGTTACCTGAGCTCACATCGGAATAAAGCCTATCAACTTTACCCATGGCTCCCAAGATCTTTTTCCAATTATCTAGCTCACGACCCACATGTGAGGGGTCTGTGACCCCGCCCAATAGGTGTGTGTGTGTTTTCCAGGACCAGGGTAAAATGCAGACAGTGATGATGTGACGAACAGCCTGGCACATACTGGATGCTTCACCAGTGGTAGTTGCCGGGGCCTACGTGATCTTCTGATGACAACTCAGTACTCAGAAAATGCAGAGGCAAAAAGTCATGCTTTTAAAAAAATTTTAGCGTTAGGAAGAAAACCTTAGCAATTTTTAATTTTAATTCTTTTATTTTACAAAAAAGTTTATTACTAATGTTAAGAGTCAAATAAATGAAAAATTGAAGGAGTACTGACCAGAAAAAGTTATAATAGCTGATCCTCATGACAACCGTGAGAGTTGGTAGAGACGATGTTAAAAAGCACCATTTTACAGATGAGAAAGAGCACTTTGGGGGATTAGACAATTAATTCCAGGTCTCGTCAGGTCTTGTGGAGGGACAGTGGGAGAAGTCTCGGTCTCAGTTCTTCGGCTCTTTCCAGAGTCATTGATTTTTAAGTCTAGAAGCATCCGTTACTTTCCTTCTTGTCAATTCCTGAATAACGGTTGCCTTACAGCCGCTGTTATCTGTTATTTTGTCTTATTCTTGCCACTTATATAATACCCATGACAATATCCACCTTTAGCTAAATCAAGAAGAAAGGAAAATACACTCTGTACCTTGCACCTGTGCCTGGAGCGGGCTCAGAGGCCTGTAGACAACGGAAGTTTCCGAGGACAGTCGTTTTAGCACAAGCACATTTTCCCCTTGTTTTGATTAGCGTCTAATATTTTCTGCTTCAGCTTTCCTTGGGCTGTCCTGAGATACTAGTCACGGGAGCCCCGGTGCCGTGCCCGGTGGGAAGCCGACGAGCTGGCAGGAGCTCGGCGCTCGCTAATTGCAGCCCGCGCTGGCCGGGCAGCAGGTGCCAGGAGTCGCGCGCGTTTGAGTCCCTGGGGATCTGCTTGCTCAGGACCCCTCTGTCGACACAGCCGTGGTCCTCGGCCTGGAAGCCACAGACCTGATGCCAGTAGGGATACGTGCTGCTGTTTCTCTTGCTGGAGTGCTTTGACTTCACGCAAATGACATTCTCAAGGAAGTGTCGTACAGTGTCCTTCAGGAGAAGAGCCCTGAGAGCCACGCCGCGGCCCCTCAGCAGCGCACGCTGGGGATGCAAAGCTGTCGTACAGTGTCCTTCAGGAGAAGAGCCCTGAGAGCCACGCCGCGGCCCCTCAGCAGCGCACGGTGGGGATGCAAAGCTTCAAGTAAGAAAAGATGAAGTTGCTGCCCGGCTCCAGCATAAGCCGAATGAGATTGCGCCGACTGCCAGGGCTCCGTGTGGCTGCGTGTTCCAGTCGGAACAATGACCGTGACACAAGACTGTGGCGTGGGTACAGTTTTCAAAGGCAAGTTTTTAAAAACTTTGCAAAAATATGAAGCAGTTTTTGAAGAACTCTTCGCACGTTCTCTGTTTCCTCATTTATCCCTGGAAATGCTTTGACCTGCAGAAACTCTCCTAGGTCCCTGTGTGAGAGATGGGAAGTCACACCCTGTGTCCCGTGACAAGTCACATCAAGGGTGGAAGAACAACGCAAGTCTCTTGAGCGTGGAGACCCTGTGGTCAGATACAGAAGGCACGTTGCACACGTTTTGAGGCGTATCTCCCGCTGCTGGTAACTAGCTGAGCGCTGAAACTGGGCCGCGCCAGCTCCCTGCACTTCCTCACGCAGCAGACACGTGGCGAGGAGTTGAGGGCGAGAGACCACAGGCCACAGGCAGGCCTCTGAAGAGTCACCAGCAATGACTCATGAAATGAAGACATATACCCAGAGAGGGTGTGACAGTCCATCTAACCGTCCAGTCTTTCAATGCTTTCTTCTGGACTTATAAAATTTGAGGAAAAGGGAGTAATTGTTTTGACGTTGAGATATTTTTTTCTCCTCCAGTTCAACTAGCACTTGAGACGAAAAAATTTGCCCACTGCTCTTAGTAGACAGTTCCAACACCTTATTCCCATCATCACAGAATGTACTTTAAATGACATAGTAGCTGCTAGTCCATTGTCACTCAGTAAGAGGGGGCATGGGAAGGGGACATAATCCCAGAGAAAGCAAAGCCTCCCTGATAGCCAGGGACCAGCCTGGCACTGTCAGGTAAGTGCTCGGTGCCCTCCTGTTGAGCATAAACAACTCACAGAACATCAGCATCAGAAAACATCAGTCACAGGGGCCAGCCCATGGCTCGCTTGGGAGAGTGTGGTGCTGATGGCACCAAGGCCATGAGTTCAGATCCCATATAGGGATGGCCGTTTAGCTCACTGGGAGAGCGTGGTGCTGACAACACCAAGCCAAGGGTTAAGATCCTCTTACCGGTCATCTTTTTAAAAAAAAAAAAAATCAATCACAGAACAAGCCAAAAACAAGACCCCTTAGCGATTACTGCTGAACACAGAGACATCAAGAACGTTGGCTAAGACCAGAATACCAAGTGTCCCCTCCCCTGACTAGTCTGAGAGACAGCTGCTTCTTTCCCAGTTACAACACTAGTCCCAGTCTAGTCCTTCCTCCTACACATAAGATTTATTGAGATGCCAGACCGTAAAATTACTCCTGCTTCCTGACAGGGTCCAATCTAGAGCCAAGTCCTGCTTCCTTAAACCCTCCCCAAGATTATCGAATGCAAGACAAGTCCTATGATAAGTTCTTTCTGACAAGCCTCATAGTTCCCCACGATGTTTGTGCTCTCCTTCTGGGATGAGTAATAAACCCAGCTTGTGCCCAGGTGATGTCTGGCTGGAGGACAGTGACATGAGGATGTCTTACAGGAGACAGACTGACAACGTAGTGTTCATCTAAGGATTGATTAAACTGTACAGTTACGTTTTACACACTTTCTCATGAGTTTAATATTTCACCTAAAAAACCTCCATTGGATATAGGAATATACTAATATGTCTTAGTCCAGGAATAAAATATTCCCCTCAGACAATTTATTGGGTGAGATCATGCACAAACATCAATGATTAATGATTAATTTTTTTTTTAAATCCCAGAAACACAAGTCCCCTGTTTAGACATTAGTAGAGTTGGGGAGAAAACAGAAGTGAAATAGGGCAATATTCCAGAAGGTAGCGATAGCTTACGTCAGTGCGGACATTCTAGTCTTTGTTTTTTCTGGTCAATTGCACTTGAACCCAGACTACCAAGTTAATTAAAATGAACGGGTAAAGGATGCAAGCACACGTTTGTTTATACCAATGACGAAGATACTGAGGGATTTTCAGGTTGGCTCTTCGCTTGGGGGGGCGACTGTGGTCCCACCTAAATCTGCTTGTTTGGGTTCTCAATAATCAGGGGCTTCCCGTAACAAGGAAGGGGTGATGGGTTAGCTGCACTCTGAAGACTAAAACAGATTACCCTGCAGTTGCCTCACCTTGTAAACGAGGGGCTGAGCTAGGTAACCTCTGAGGCCCCTTCTAGCTCTGAATTCCCACCAACCCTGAACTATGTGCCCTGCCAGCAGAGTGCATGAACGGCTACTGATTTTATAACGCCTGAGGGGATGGTGTCCGCACGATAGGCAGCTGCTTCCAGCACTTTAATGAGTGTTCCGCCAGAGTATGGGGACTGCGGAGGATTAGTTTTCCCTTCATGCAAACTGGCTTCCAAGATTGAAACTGATGCTCTTTCCAAAAGGAGTGGCAGGAGAACATTTGGAGTGAACATCTGTGGTAGCTGTTAGTTTAGAGAACTGAGTGGTTGCTACAATAACCTACCAGTTAGGACATTCAGGGTTTGCCATTTCAGGTAATTGATGGGTGGCCTGTAGAACAAGCCAGGGAGAAGATGCCCAGTGTCTACCCAGGTGCATGGCTGGCCGCTGTGGAGGCAGCACCCTGCTTCTGGGGACCACAGATGGTTCGACTGTACCTCTGCCTGCAAGGCTGCAGGCAAGCTGGGCAGAAGCAAGATACATCTTAATGTGGCACAAAATAGCAGCTATTTATTTCCAAGCATTATTTGCTGGATTGATCATTAATGCCAAGAAATATTTAGGAATTTCCTGTTGTGTGGGGGGCAGGAGGACAGCTTCCCACCCCAAGACTGGAGCCCCCTTCCTAACGCAGGTACTTGCTGAGAAGTGGCTGCCCAGGGGACCACATTTACCAGCTCATCTCACATCATGAACCAGCTCCTCACCCGCAACAGAACATGGACAGAGTAGTGCACACGCTGCCAGGACCGGCCCCAGAAACATGCCCATCTGCCAGCTGCGTGTTGACAGAGCTCACCCCAGCGTGTTTCTGGAAGCCCCATGTTAAAGACAGGGCCTGCTCTGGTAGGGCCCCACAAGCCTGGGTCCCGGCTCCCCTGGCCTGTCTTCCTGCTGCTCAGGAACACCCAATTTTGACTTTACGAGAGTGAGAAATTTAGCTTCTGTCATGTGAAACCCCTGTAATTTTTTAGTGTTTTTAATGACTGGTGTTCCCTTCTTGACTGACAGTGTGAAGAAATTTCAAGGTCTGGAAGCGGAAAAGAAAGCAGGAGGTTGGAGGTGGGTCCTTCAAGATCCTGGCCACACGAGCACAAGAGCAAGTTCCGCAGCTGCCAGACAAGCACACGGCCCTGCTGAGGACCAGGTGCTGCGCTGAGGACTCTTGCCTTTCTTACAAATGCCAACCTGTGTCTGTCCTCACAAAACAGCCCCATACGGTGGGTGCTTCTCCCACGTGGCTCGAGTGCAGGAAGTGAGGCAGCTCACTCAGCAGCCCCAGCTGACAAGTCACAGACTCAGGACTCAGATCCAGCCTGGCTGGCCCCAGATGCCCTGTGCTGGCTTTTGCATGTTGCTGTTGGAGAATTGAGTTCGCCTGGTCTGGCAGATTCAGCAAGCAGGTGAAGAAGTGTCTCTGAGGTAGTCAAAGGACTGTCGTCAGGCTGAGGAGGCCAAACATCCAAATACCCAGGGAGCTCAGAGGTGGGAAGCCTGAATTTCTCCAAACTCTATGGGTAGGTGACATTATACCCATTTTAGAGATTAGGAAAATAAGTCTAAGAAAGGTCACATGCCTTGCCCAGGACTTTACACATACTGATCTGGTGGATTCGGGTTTTGAACACTCAAGTCTATGCTTCAAAACCCTCCCTTTTGCACTTTGTTTTTTGGAGGGGAGAAAATTACTATTAACTCATTTACCCAAAATAGATGGTTGAGAAACAAACCAAATCTACCAAAATATACTTATCTTCCATTTTTCAGATGCTATTTTATACAATCACCTCATTAACGGATACAATGATCTATTCAAAATTCCTAAGTAATGCATTTCCACTATGAATCACTGCTGTGTATGAAATGCAACCAAAGGGCATTTTATTCTTCTTGACTCAGATCACATGATTTTTTTCTAAAATACAGCCAGAAAAAAAAGAATATTAAGCTGATAGCTTGCTGTCAGGCTGGCTCAGAGACCCTTCAAACCCGTTGTGCAGACTAGGCCACTGTAAGGTTACAGACTATGCCAATTGTATGGCTACGCTAATCGTACTAAATTTCCATTTGCATTGTCAGGGTTAGGGCTCAAAACCTTCAAACCCATTGTACAGACTGGTTCACCAGACCCCTCACACACAGGTCCACGCTAGGTAATTGGGAAAGATCCCGGGAGCCATTGGCGGACAACATGAACTCAGTCCTCAGCAGTAGCAGCAGCAGAAGAAGCAGCACTGGTGGTGGCCTCCCAGGACATCCTGGGGACACTGGCAGCAACAGCTTCCAGCAGCAGTAGCGGCCTCCCCATGCCCCCTCCCTCCCAGGGGGCATTGAAGGGGTTGGGAGTGCCATGGATCAGAGCCACTCATCCTTTATACTTAAGTCCATAACCCAGGATGCCTGGGTGCACGTGCATATTTACATCAAATACTCAGCAAGATTCTGAACATCTGAGGGGCCCTGACCATTTTCCTGTATTTTCCCTACAGTCATAGACCCCTCATATGCAGGTCATGAGCTAGGTAATTAGAAAAAGATCCTGGGAGCCACTGGCAAGGTTGACATGCTTTATTCAGATGCGAACTCAGCCTCCTAGTCTCTGCAGCAGCAGCAGGAACAGCAGCAACAGCAGATCTGGTGGCAGCCTGGTGGCCTCCTGGGGGCCTCCCCGGGGAGCTATGGGTCAGAGCTATTTGTCCTTTATACTTAAGTCAGATAACCCAGGGACACCTGAGCACACATGTGCAGTTAACATGTTCACATCAGACAGGCTGGGTCATGCTCAGCAAGATTCTGAGCAGCTGAGGGAGCCTGACAAAGATCACTTTCCTTACGCTTGCTAACCAGAAAGCTCTTGCAGGTGGTTCCTAATAGACCTGTAGTAAACTGTCATGCAGTTCAACTCAGATAAAATGGAAACACCGACAAAGCAGCTTTTGGGGGGCTTGATCTCCTTTGGACTGGTTACGATTTGTATGCTAAAGGAGTTTTTCATGAGCCAAAGTCCCCAAATGGTTGTCATTCAAAGCTGTCATTCATTTTTGCCAACTAGTTACCTTTTCCTCTTTCCCTTGGCAAAGTTTTCAGTGAATGCCCAGAGAGGATTCCAGAGCTTCTGTTTGTCTCTTCAGCTAAGTCTGTGTAGCTCGGTGCTAAGGTCATGGTGGTGATGTGGTGACAAGCAGGAAGGATGCTGAGCGGGATTGGGAAAGGTGCTAGTTGAGACCTGTGGCCAACAGTCCCTGCAGGAAGAGGGAGGACAGGGCCTCTGGGGACCAGCAGGTGGAAATCACTGTTACGTGTGGGAAGTTTAACAAGCCGATGAGATCTGCTCTCCTGGCCTTGCTGTCTGAGATATGTACCCAAAAAAGATTTTTAAATGTTTAAAGAAATTTTAATTTCTGGTTAAATAGGTGGTTGAAAATGGGTATCGTGATTGGCTCCTGCTTGGTTCTGGCCTGTGTGAGCACATATTGCTAAGCAGAAAGAGTGGAAGCCCTAAAAAGTGCCCCCTCTTACTTCATCTTCAGCTGGCAGAGGCCATTGACAGTCTTCACATTTCTAGGTTCCAGAAGTTTGTCTCCAGCCAACTAGTTACCTAGTGACCAACTCCAGCTTTTTATATTCCACCCACCTGTCCAGAACAGGGAGCCGTACCCAGAGCCTGAGCTGCCTCTCCACCCCACTCTGGCTCCAGGTCATAGGAAGGATAAAGTATGCCGAGGGGGCTCAGGCTCGCCTCTCTGCCCGAGGCCCAGCGGTGTCAAGGGTGCAGTGTCATGAGTGAATGCATGTGCTGGCACATCCATTTGCCCGTTGCCTTCCTGTGGGGTGGCCAGCTGGAATGCTCCAAGCTTTGTAGAGAGGAGGCTCAAGCCGCAATTCCTTTTCTCATGGAACGTGAGGATAGTTTATCCTCACAGTTACATTTACACGCACACATTCAAATACACTTAGGCCCTTGGGGACTTTTTGCTTTAGTCCATTTTGCAATTAACTTAGCCACTGAGCTTGCATTGAGAGAGGACAGCACCATGCAGTAGCTGAGGCCAGTGTGGATGTGTTGCAGATTTTCTGTACATCTTCTTAACATTAAATATACTGTGAAAGAAACTCCTCACACAGTCCTACAGGGACTGAAAGGGGCAACCTGTGGAAAAGTCTCTGATACGTCCGTAGTCTCTGTGCTTTCCCTTATACACAGATACCTTCTTCCCTTCAATTCCAAAACACCAGGGCCCCTAAGCCAGCAAGCATGTTTGGAAGCAGCTGTGGTCGTGGGCACCACGTTCCTGGCAACCTGCACAGTGACACTTGGGGCAGAACGTCACCTGTGCAGCAGCTTCACGTCCACTGCTCACCAGCTCTGCTGCTTTCCAGGAAAGCCTACAGGATGTTTGCTAAAGTAAGCAATCTGATGTTCCAGTCATGCAGGTGGGTACTTGCTTTTGTCCTTAAACCTCCACCTCCTGTGCTCTGGGGGTGCCCTCGGACTCCACACGCTGTGAAAGAGCTGCTCCCACCCGTCAGAATTATTCTGGTTGTTAAGGAAGACAAGGAACTAATGCACATGGAGACCTCTCTGTCAACCACACGAATTCCTAGAAGAACCAGGGCTGCGGCTGGGCACCTGTCTGTGCTCCTGGTGCACCCTGCCCTGCTCCTGCACCTTCTCCCCGTGGCTCTGTAGTTTCTCTTATTCTCAAGGGGGAGCTTTGCTCACCCTGGGGCTCTGCTGGGCCATGAGACTCCCATTGCAGGACGTCAGCAGGACGTCAGCAGGATGTCAGTAGGCCTGGAGCCAGCAGCAGCCTGGAGCCAGCAGCAGCCCGAGGAAGCCTGTGTTTCTGCAGCCGCTCTAGCTCCTCTGTAATCCTCAACATGCCCAGGCTCACCTAGTCAAGGGTGAGGAGAGTCATGTGCGTGTGAGTACCACATGGGAAGAGACAGCTATCCCAGCCATGGCCACACCAACAAGTCCAGAGACTGCTAAGCCCCAGATCAGGGAGAGCTTCACCCAATAGAAGGCTGGCCACTGTGACCTGTCACCAGCTGCGCCAGAGAACAGAGGGTGAGCTTAGATCATAACTGTGTTAAGCCACTGGTTTTTGAGGTAGTTATTTCATAGCATTTTGGGACAATAGGTAGCTGATACATGTACGTAAAGAATATGAAAACATAAAGAAACCAAAATAGACCGGAGGATAATTATCCTATGACTCATCATGAGATGGCTTTAAACTGTAAGCCCCTCTGGTTCTGCCAGCCTTTCTACAGCAAGTCCGCTGCAGAGAGAGGCACACCCAGCTGTGGTTTCAGTCTCACTCTTCAGAACTCTCCTTGTTGAAGGAGTCAGAATGACTGCCAACCTGTCACCTACAGCTTCTCACCACAGACGCTTGAGGCAAGGACAGAGTACCCTGACACGCCGACGTTAAGACACTATCTACACAGAACTGCAGCTAAGAACAAGTTTTCGCCCTCGGCTTTCTTTCTTAACCACTGTGCCAGGGAGAATGACAGCCCCAAATGCCCTAGAGCTTGACAACATGTCACCTCACGTGGCAAGGGACTGTAGATGTGGTTAAGTTAATGATCTTGAATGGCGAGATTATCAGGATTACTAGAGGGCCGATGTCATCACAGGGGTCCTTCCAAGAGGGAGGCGTAAGAATGGCAGAAGCTGGAAGAGGCACTGGGAGAGTCTCCCTAAAGCCTCTAGAAGGAACACAATCCACGGTAAGATCATTTTTGTTGCTTTATGTCACAGAGTGTTGGGAATATGTTACAGAAATGATGAGGAACTAACACAATATGCATCCATATTTTCTAGTAGTCATAATATGAATCCTGAACTTCCAGGCAACCCAAAGGACCTGCTGAATGCTGTGCTGGGAGATTCCACACAGAGATGGGCCTGCACCATCCAGGTCCCTAAAGGTGACGCCACCCCCACCCACCCCTGTACTGACCTTTTGCTCAAGAAGACACAATGCTGCCAGACCACAAATTGTGCTTTGTCCTGGTGCACACTGACAGGTGTTTCAGTAATTTCCACTCACGCCTCTGTAATTGTCTGTCTCCCCATAGCCCCTATTTTGGTTCCCCATAGTGTCCCAGCCCCTCATTGTCCTCCTGCATGTCTCACCTCCTCATGGTCCCTTTTTGGTCCTTCTCTGTTCTCCATTTAAAACCCGCAGCCACCTTCATCTTCGTTGGAGTTGAGCTTACTGTGTTGTGGGGTCTCTCTCCTCTGCTGCAGTAGTCTGAATAAAGTTTGTCCTGCCGCCCTTAACAAGTGTGTGACGCTGTTTCTCTTTGAAAGGAAACAATTTTGCTAAAAATTTACTCCATCCTCTGCATGACCTACATGGTCATAGAATAACTCCAAGTGAATGCTTGAAGTTTACATAAAACCCCCTGAAAACACCTTTATTATTGTAGAGTGCCACTGAAGCAAGCTGGGGTGGGAGCGGGGCTTGTAAACTACATTCTGCTCCATTTCATGAACTCACCTGTGTGGAGCATCAGGACGAGTGTCCTGCAAGGTAAACAAGGACAGGCTCTTTGCCTGGGGCTGGTAAGGAAGCTCCTTGAGCAGTGTCAGAAGCTCATTTCAGTGTCCTGACATGACAGTCTGGGCCAGGCACATGTGTGACAATGAATCCATCCACCTTCCATCAGTGGCCAGCGAGCATTGCCCTGAAAGAAAGGGCTTGTCTTGTTCCTGGAGACACACAGGGTAGGGAAGAAGTCAGAATTCAGGTCTGTCCCTGACACTTTCTAGGTGTATGTGCTGTACAAGCTACTAAGCCCCTGTGAGTTTCAGTTTCCTCTGCTGCAATGTCAGGATAACAGTTATTTTAAAACTATATGCCAACAGTTCTATGCAACTGAACACATGCAGGCCACTCTCCAGGCTTTGCACAGATCCACTCACACACCCTCACAGCATCCTCATAGAGAAGGGTCTTTTCTTACTCCTGTTTTAAACAAATAAACTAAGGCAAAAGAATGAGGCATCCTGCCAAAGAAGAACCACTGATATGTGGTGGAGACAGGATTAAACCCACACAGTCTGGTGCTGACTGGGGCTGTGTGACCCTGTGCTGCCTGACCTTCGGGTGACAAGTGAGGGTTATGTCCAGGGCCCAGCCACCCAGCCTGCAGGTGCTGTGTGCAGCCCATGCCTGCCTCACTCTCTGGAATAGACCAAATCAAGCACATGTTAACCACACTCCTCTCTACTTCTAAATCGTAAACACTGAAGGGATTTTATGGAGCCCTTTAAAATTTTAGGGCTTATGCTTTTTGAAACCAAAGTACATTTCAGAGAGTATCCCACAGAATGTTCTCTTTTCAGACAGGAGAAGACTAAAGAACGCAGAATTGCTGTGAGTGACGTGCTGGTCCCACACCTGGATCAGGGCCAGATTTGATTTTCTTCACTAGTCTCGATTTTGAAAACATCATAGGTTGATTTGGAGGGCAAAGGGCACTAACGTCTTTCAAATTTCAGGTGCTGAGTTTGACGTTCTGCACAAACTGCCTCCTGTAGTTCTCTGAGTGACGGGCAGTGGGTGCCCGGGTGTCAGAGGGTTAGTGCTGGCTCTGGGCCCTCCGAGGCAAATCTGGCCTCCGGCCGGAGATGAACTGCCTTCAGAAGGCAGCTTTCGGCAGGACTGTGAGAAGTGCTCTGGGGTCCTCGGCAGGAGGGATAAAAGAGAGGCTGAGCCGTGGCAAGTAGGAGCAAAAATTAGGGGGGACGACATCCCCACTGTGCTGAAAGCAGCTTGATGTTCAAGTGCAGGGAGGGGGCAGCCCTGGAGTTCACGGCAAAGCCGCCTCTGGCAGATGCAGGAGGTGGTGTTGCCGTGGGGCTCGCCCCTGGGAAATCACAGGTAGCTCCAGGTGTGTTTAATGTAATTTCTCTACCACCTCCAAACTATCAGCCTGTTAATACTACGATTATCATGACAATGGATATTAAAAAAACAACAACTGGAAGCCTCCAGAGCTCTCTCGGGAGAAGAAATTGCAGAGGAGCTGGAGCGGCTGCAGAAACACAGGCTTCCTCGGGCTGCTGCTGGCTCCAGGCTGCTGCTGGCTCCAGGCTGCTGCCTGCTGATGTCCTGCTGACGTCCTGCTGGCCAACAGGAGTCTCATGGCCCAGAGGAGCCTCAGGGTGAGCAAAGCGCCCCCTTGAGAATGAGAGAAACTACAGAGCCATGGGGAGAAGGTGCAGGAGCAGGGCAGGGTGCACCAGGAGCACAGACAGGTGCCCAGCCACAGCCCTGGTTCTTCTAGGAATTCGTGTGGTTGACAGAGAGGTCTCCATGTGCATTAGTTCCTTGTCTTCCTTAACAACCAGAATAATTCTGACGGGTGGGAGCAGCTCTTTCACAGCGTGTGGAGTCCGAGGGCACCCCCAGAGCACAGGAGGTGGAGGTTTAAGGACAAAAGCAAGTACCCACCTGCATGACTGGAACATCAGATTGCTTACTTTAGCAAACATCCTGTAGGCTTTCCTGGAAAGCAGCAGAGCTGGTGAGCAGCGGACGTGAAGCTGCTGCACAGGTGACGTTCTGCCCCAAGTGTCGCTGTGCAGGTTGCCAGGAACGTGGTGCCCACGACCACAGCTGCTTCCGAACATGCTTGCTGGCTTAGGGGCCCCGGTGTTTTGGAATTGAAGGGAAGAAGGTATCTGTGTACAAGGGAAAGCACAGAGACTACCGACTGTATCACAGGTCGCCCCTTCAGTCCCTGCAGGAGCGTGAGGAGGGTATCATTCATTGTCAGATTGAGTACTGATACTGATGAACGTTGTCAACTTTTATGAGGCCGTATAACTAGTAAATGACAGAGCTCGTATTTGACCCCAAACCATCTGGCTTTAAAACCAATGTTCTTTCCCAAATGCTGTATTAATTCATAATCAGAACCTGCTATATGGGGCAGAAGTTGGAGCAAATGTATCCATGTGGCTATTTCTTCACGGTCTTACCAATGTTTATACCTTTAATTTTTAAAAAAAAGCCTCAAAATCAATAAACTTCCTTTTTAAAGTGTAAAATAAATTATTAGACTTTGCAATTATCTCTGAAAATATACCTTTGTGTAGGTAATTTGTTAATTAGCTTCCTGTTTAATTAACAACCAGTTTTCCGTAATTGGTTTTGGAAGCTTTCCAGTCATTTTCATTGAGAGAGGGACGCATTGTCGCTCATGTGCAGCACTATTAAACTCCCGCTGAATCCCAGGGCTGCTTGTCATTGGGTCACTCAGGGTAAATATGCCAAGCCATTGATCTTTTCCCAATAGTCCCTTCATTTATTGACACAGCCATGAACAAAACAATCAGGTTTCTTCATACAGGTCTTTAGGTCCCAGAAACCTCGTCTTTCCTGGCAGAACAAGTTCAGGTAATGTGTAAACTGCAAATGGCTTATGTAAAGTCCTATTTACTGAAGATTAACATGCACGCAATGTCTTCAGAGCTTTACAGAGACATGTGACTGCAGATGGACACAAAGTTTTCTTTCACTCACATTAAAGTGTAACCACTTGAAGCGTTAAGATCAGAGTGAGAACACTGGGCTCTTGCTGAGAAGGAACAGCAGTGCCACTTCGTCACTGTGACCGACTCCCCGAGACGTTCCTGAGGAGTCGTGTGTGGACCAAGCATCCGCTTGCTTCAGTGCCCTGGGGTAGCTGTGGGACGACGCTGCAGCCCGGGGCCTTCCTGGGATGGCTGTTCAACCGTTCACGTCCCCAGCCAGGGCAGGTGCCTCTGAGTCCCGACCCCCGGGGTGGTTTCTGCTTCTGATGGTGACTCGGCAGCTTCCTTCGTACCAGGAAGTCCCTTTCCCCTTGGTGTCTTGCTTTCCGATCAACTTCAACGCTGCTTTAGAGTGATTGCAAGGAACAGAACGGAAAACTGATGACAGTTCAGAACAGGTGACTGAGGTGGTTGAACGTGATGTGTAAATAGTAAGAGAAAATGCCAAAGAAAGTTATTAAAAGGGAAGTTTCACATTGTCATTGCAATGGGTTTTATAAAGTGGATATTGATCAATTTTTCCGCAAGTTTGTGAAAATCAACAAGAGGAAATAGCCTTACATTAAAACAGATTTGTTAATGGGTTAGAGGAAAGAGCAGTGATCTGTCAGTAACCGATGTGAGTTACGATGTCGCTCTGCTGTAAGGTGTGAGGAGATCATATACAGAAAATAGAGTCCCTTGCGTATAATAAGAATTTAATAAATATTTTATCTCTTTTCTACTTTCTTAAACACTGAAAGGCTTTTATGCTGAATCACCTTGTTTTTCCTGAATGAGGCCTGTGGGTCAGAGATCTGCAGGACGGTGACCAGTGTGACTGTGCACACACGGACATGCACAGGTTTGCTTTCTGAACAGTGTGAGATGTCATTTAGCCATGTGGTAAGAACCAACTCCCTTTCCCCACTGTACTCTGACGACACACTTCTGACATCAGATGTAGGGATTTCTCCCCGCCGGCAAGCAAGCAATCAGTCCTGCACTGGACACCAGCTGGGTGTCCCCCAATTTAATTCCCAACTGTCTGCCTGGAGTCAGATCTCATTGGCTGAGGCTGAGTTCCATAGAAAAAGCCTTGATCTCCAGATAACACCCAGAACCAACGATCCTCCCCACGGAACCAAGGAGGCAGGACGTGAACAGAACCTGAAACGCCAAAGTGCTTTTAAAACCGAGTGGTCCATTGTCCAGGCAGCTCAGTGCTGAAACCCACCACTCCGCACCTTACCATAAACGGCCAGACATACAGTTCACCCAATCAAACCCTTCCCTGCCAGTGCTCCTGCATACCGACCTGTCCCCTAACCCATAAAATTTGACCTAACCCAGGGTCAGGGAGACAGATTCGAGGTTGCCTCCTGTCTCCTTGCTGGAATAAATCTCCATGCACTAAGTCTCTTTCTTCTCACAAATCCAGTGCCACAGTTAGGCTTTCTAAGCACATCAGGCAGGGAGCCAGTGATCGGTGACACCTCCAGGAGCCTCCACGTGTTCAGCTATTCGGGAGCTCCCAAACCTGGTCCTTTAGGGTTTTTATGGATGTTTCATTACACAGGCATGATTGATTAAATCACTGGCCACTGGTGATCAACCTAAATTTTAGGACTCTCTCCCCTCCCTAGAGGTTGCGGGTGGAGATGGAAGTCCCAGCCTTTGAATCCTGCCTTCCTCTTTCAGGTGGTGACCAGCCTCCACCCTGAAGCTACCGAGGGGCTCTGGCCATTGGGCAACTCATTAGCATACAAAAAGACACTTTTAATTTTGAAGATTCCAGGTGTTTTAAGAGTTATGAGAGGACCAAATATATATTTCACAATATCATACAGCAAACAAAATACGAGGTACTTCGAAGTTTCGTGAAAAGATAATACAAATTTTTCCATGAACTTTTTGAAGTATGCTGTGGGCGGGGGGGGGGGGGGGGGGGGGTTAGTTCTCAGTTCTTTGAAATGCTAATATGCAATTTCAATCTCAAAGGGATCTATTTAAGAGGAAATTTCCCAAGTCCATCGCATGGCTGGACTCATTTCTGGGTATTCCTGTTAATGTCTCCTACAACAGAGTTCTGCAGACAGCTCAGAATAACACCCTCTTCCTGGAGCCAAGGGGGTTCAATAAGAGTCCCTTTGAGAGCTTTAAATGTAACTTTGAGTTAGGACCCAAGAAAATTTCTACTCCTATTTGATTTAGGGCCCAATTATTTTGTCACTCTCCTAATCAAACACCTTTGGTGAACTCTGTGTCTGAGCTTGCTCGCCTCCAAGGCCCTCTCCAGACGCGCTCTGCAGCAGTCAGCTGTCACTATCTCCCATGAGTTGCCCGGTGCCTCCTTCTACTTGGTCAGACTCACTGTACAAGGAACACTAGCTTCTCCAATTAGCAAAGCGGGCATCCAGCAAATTTCAGAGCATATGGTGTGGAAGCCAATAGAAAAAGAATTTGTATATAGTGCACGCATCTTGATAAAGTGCCTTAGCAAAATCCAAGAATTCTCTGCAATTAGAAGTAAAAATCCTGAGGCAAGAAGCAAGTATTGCCTCAGAGATTGCACAGGGCACAGGCCATGGCACACCCCAGAGGATTTTCTGTCTTTACAAGGAAGAGCATCCAAACCAGAACAATGTCCTTAGTCACGCTTCAAGGGATAGTTACAGAACACAGCATAAAGAAGAAGGAATAAATGTCTGACATCGGTATCCTAGTCATGCAATCTTCACGTGTTTTGTGTAACAACAGAATTTGTCACTCTTGTTGCAGGGAACTTTCAGTTATTCTCAGCGAAGCCCTTTACCCTCCTCATGAAGTCCAAAGCTAAAGGAGCTACTTGAACGTTGTTATATGTGACCCCTGGACTCCAGCACATTCTAACCACAATATTTAAAAATGTCATGCCTGGGCCAATGTATCTCTATTATAGAATCGTCTTAACTAGGTTTAATTGCGTCTGGTTATGTTTCATGTCCCGTTATTATCACAACTGAGTCATATAATTCTGGCAAAAGCACGTGGATCTGATGCTCTGGATAAGCTAAGAAAACTGTAATGTACTGTACATGAACAATTTATAATAGGATTTCCAAAATATTGAAAATATTTAATAGATCCTTTTTGAGGATCTCAAATATCCTGAAAACTCGGGTTGGAAGTCCCTCTTGTAATAAATACATTCTTTTTTTATTGAAAAAAATTGATTGTATATATCTGTGTGGTACAGTGTTGAATATCAATAACTGTGCAACATGTGATGCTCAAACCAGGATAACTAGTGTATTCAACATTACAAATATAATCATTTCTTGTGGCCCTTTATCAATTTCTTGCTAAACCCCTTCCCACTTCCCTTTTCCCATCCCTGTTGGCCTCAGTTCTGTTCTATCCTTCTGAAAGCTCAACAAATTATTGACATTGTTGTGTATTTCTTTCTTTCTTTTTTTATTTACTTGTTTATTTTTTAGCTCCCACTTATGCACATTATTTCTTTCTGTGCCCGGCTTATTTAACTTAACATAATTTTCTATAAGTTCCACAGGAAGTGTCCTGGGCTCTCCCAAGCCAGGGGAGTGGGGGGCCTCAGGCTTCAGCCACACACCCCTGACACATGCAAACAGCCCAGCGACAACCACCAAGCCACAGCAAGAAGGGCCCTGGGTTCCTGAGCTGGAGTGCTGGGAGGCAAGAGTTTTTGCCACAGCCCCCCAATCTCTGCACCCAGCCCAGCAATGACCAAGCCACTGCTGGAAGCCCCCTGGTCTCCCCTGTGGGACTGAGGGGGTGCCATAGGCCTCAATCCCACCCCTTCCTCCTTCCTCCTTCTTCCATCCCATTTCTTCCTCCTTTCCCCTCTCTCCTCCCTCCCAACTGCTCTGCAACAACATCACAGAATGTAAAAAAAATGATAAATAAATTAGATAAATAAATAAATAGAAATATTCCTCAAAACCTGAAAAAAAGAGAAGAAAAAGAAAAATTACATTGGTGTCATTAGGAACCACAATTTCAGCCTGGTCAAAAGTATATACATATGTAAGATTGAAAAAATAAAAACCCTATAGTCTTGAATTTTTTTTTTTTAAATTCTATAAATTCATTCATGTTGCAGCAAATGGCAGAATTTCATTCTTCTTGATGGTGAGTAGTATTCCACTGTATATATGTACCACATTTTCCTTATCCATTCATCTGTCAACAGACATTTAGGTTGGTTCCAACTCTTGGCTGTTGTAAATACATCTGCAATAAACATGGGAATACAGGTATCCCTTCGATATGATGATTTCCATTCCTTTGGGTATGTACCCAGCAGTGTGATTGCTGGGTGGGATTGTGTGGCAGTTCTATCCGTAGCTGTTTGAAGAAACTCCACACTGTTTCTTATAATGGTTTCGCTAATTTACATTCCACCAACAGTGTGGGAGGGTTCCCCTTTTTCCATTTGTTATTTTCTGACTTTTTGATAATGGCCAGTCTTACTGAGGTGAGATGATATCTCAATCCGGGTTTGATTTGCATTTCCCCGATGCTTAATGGTGTTGAGTATTTTTCCATGTGTCTGTTGGCCATTTGTATATTTTCCTTTGAGAAATACCTGTTCGGCTCTTTTGTCCATTTTTTAATCGGGTTATTTGTTTTCTTGCTGTTAAGTTTGATTTCTTTGTATATTCTAGATACTCATCTCTTCTTAGATGTATAGTTTGCAAATATTTTCTTCCATTCTGTGGGTTGTCTTTTTGCTCTGTTAATTGTTTCTTTTGCTGTGCAGAAGCTTTTTAGTTTTATATAATCCCATTTGTTTTGTTGTTGTTGCCTAAGCATTTGGGGTCTTACTCATAAAGTCTTTGCCCAGCACTGCTTCCTGAAGTGTCCTGCCTTTATTTTCTTTTAGAAGTTTTATAGTTTCAGGTCTTATATTTAAGTCTTTAAGGCATTTTGAGTTGATTTAAGTAGATGAAAAAAGGTACAGGTCTAGTTTTATTCTTCTGCACATGGATATCCAGTTTTCCCAGCACCATTTATTGAAGAGACAGTCTTTTCCCCAGTGTATGTTCTTGGCGCCTTTGCCAAAGATCAGTTAGCTGTATTTGGGTTGATTTCTGGGTTGTCTATTATGTTCCATTGGTCTGACTGTCTGTTTTTATGCCAGTACCGTGCTGTTTTGTTTACTATAGCCTTGTAGTACAATTTCAATCCAGGTAGTGTAATGCCTCCAGCTTTATTTATTTACTTATTTATTTTTTGCTTACGATTGCTTGGCTATTTGGGGTCTTTTGTTGTTCCATATGAATGTCAGGATTGTTTTGTCTATTTCTGTGAAGAATGTCATTGGTGTTTTGATGGGAATTGCATTGAATCTGTAGATTGCTTTGGGTAGCATAGACATTTTCACAATGTTAATTATTACAGCCCAAGAGTGTGGAATGTCTTTCCATCTTTTTGTGTTGTCTTTAATTTCTTTCAGCAGTGATTTGCAGATCTCACTGTAGAGAACTTTGACTTTCTTGGAAAAATTTGTTCCTAGGTTTTTTTGTGTGTGTGACTATTGTAAATGGGCTTATTTTCTTGATTTCTTTTACTCTTAGTTCATTATTGGAGTATAAAAATGATACTGGGTTTTGCATGTTGACTTTGTATTTTGCAACTTTATTGAAATTCTTTATCAGCTCTAGGAATTTTTTGGTAGGGTTGTTGGGTTTTTCTATATATAGGATTATGTCATATGCAAACAGGGACAATTAGTCTTCATCTTTTCCAATCTGAATGCCCTTTATTTCTTTCTCTTGCCTGATTGCTCTGGCCAGCACTTCCAATTCTATGTTAAATAGGAGTGGTGAGAGTGGGTGTCCTTGTCTTGTTCCTGTTTTTAATGGAAAAGTTTTCAGCTTTTTCCCATTCAGGATAATATCGATGGTGTGTTTGTCATATATGGCTTTTTTTGTGTTGAGATACTTTACTTCCATACATAATTTGCTGAGAGTCTTTATCATGAAGCTATGTTGAGTTTTGTTGAATGCTTTTCCTGCATCTGTTGAGATAATCATATGGTTTTTGTTCTTGATTTTGTTGATGAGATATAGCAGATTTATTGACTTGCATGTTGAAACATTCTTGCATCTCTGGGATGAATCCCATTTGATCATGGTGTATAATTTTTTTGATGTGTTGCTGCATTCTGTTTGCTAATGTTTTGTTGAAGATTTTTGTGTCTGTGTTCCTCAGAGAAATTGGCCTGTAGTTTTCTTTTTTGTTGTGTCTTTGTCTGGTTTTGGTATCAGAGTGATGCTGGCTTCATAGGATGTGTTTGGGAGAATGGCCTCTTTTTCAATTTTCTGGAATAGTTTGAAGAGAGTTGGTATTAATTCCTCTTTACAGGTTTGGCATAATTCGTCAGTAAAGCCGTTTGGTCCTGGGCTTTTTTTGTTGTTGTTGGGAGACTGCTGATTACCGCTTCAATCTTGTTGCTTGTTATTAGTCTATTCAGGTTTTCAATGTCTTCTTGGTTGAGTGCTGGTAGTTTGTTTGTGTCCAGAAATTTATCCATTTCCTCCAGATTTTCAATTTGGTGGTTTATATTTCTTTATAGTAGTCTCTAATGATTCTTTGTATTTCTGTGGTCTCAGTTGTAATGTCCTTTTTATTTCTGATTTTTATTTTTGGGGTCTTTTCCTTTTTTAGTTAGTCCAGCTAATGGTTCCTGTATTTTGTTTATCTTCTCAAAAAAAAGCAACTTTTTGATTCACTGGTCTTTTGTATCATTTGTTGGGTCTGTATTTCATTTAATTTTGCTCTGATATTAGTTATTTCTTCACTTCTACTAATTTGGGGATTGGATTGTTCTTGTTTTTCTAGTTCTTTGAGGTATAGTATTATGCTCTTTATTTGAAATCTTTCTATTTTTTTATGTAAGCATTTATTGCAATAAAGTTCCCTCTTAGTACTGCTTCTACAGTATCCCACAAGTTTTAGTATGATATGTCTTTAGTTTCATTAGTTTTAGGAGATTTCTTGATTTCCCATTTAATTTCTTCTTGGACCCATAGGTCATTCAAAAGCATGTTGTTTAATTTTCATGTATTTGTATAGTTTGCAGAGTTTCATTTATTATTGATTTCTAGTTTTAATCCACTGTGATCTGAAAAGATACTTGAAATGAATTCAACTTTTTAAAATTTGTTGAGTCTTGATTCGTGACCTTACATATGGTCTATCCTGGAGAATGTTCCATGTGCTGAAGAGAAGAATGTATATTCTGTAGTTGTTGGATGAAATGTTCTGTAGATATCTGCCAGTTCCAATTGGTCTAAAGAGTACTTTAAATCCTGTGTTTCTCTGTTGATTTGTTGCCTAGGTGTTGTCCCACACTAAGAGGGATGTTCAGGTCCCTAATTATTGCCATATTTGAGTCTATCTCTTTCTTAAGGTCTAATAGTATTTGCTTTATATTTCTGGTGCTCCAGTGTTGGGTTCATATATATTTATGACTGTTATGTCTTCTTGCTGGATAGATCCCGTTATCATTATATAATGACTTTCTTTGTCTCTTTTTGTGGTTTTTGGAGTAAAGCCCATTTTATCTGATATAAGAATAGCTACTCTTGCTCATTTGGGGTTTCCATTTGGGTGGTATATCTTCTTTCATCCTTTCACTGTTAGTCTGTGTGTGTCTTTACAGGTGAAGTGAGTCTCTTATAGACAGTATATAGTTGGGTGTGGCCTTTTAATACAATCAATCAGTCTGTCTTTAAAATGGTGAATTTAATTCATTTACATTTAGGGTTGTTATTGAAAGGTATTGTCTTACTCCTGGCATTTTATCAATTCTCATTTGGTTGTTTTAATTATCTTTTGTTCCTTTCTTCCACTTGTATTGTTTGTCTTTGGTGTTTATTGGTTTTTTTCATTTGCATTTTTGTTCCTACCAGTGGGCTTTGTTCTTTCGTGTGTACTCATGGTAGTGATTATTATTTTTTGTTTGTTTGTTTAGTATTTTGAATATTGTCTTCTGGTCCTATAGAATTTCTGTTGAGAAGTTTGCTGTCAGTCTGATGGGGATTCCCTTACAGATAATTTGACACTTTTGCTGTTTTTAGGATTCTCTCTTTGTCTTTGAGTTTTGCAGTTTGACTATGATGTGTCTCAGAGAGGACTTTTTTGAGCTGAATCTGTTTGGGGACTTTTGAGCCTCATGGATCTAAAGGTCTATGTCTATCCCTGTACCGCGGAAGTTTTCTGCTTTATTTTGTTGAATATGTTTTCAATGCCTTTTACTTCCTTCTCCCCTTCCAGAAAATCCATGATTCAGATAGTTGTATGCTTAAGATTGTCTGCTAGCTCTCTTAGATTTTCTTAATTTTAATTTCTTAATTCTTTAATTTCTTAAAGAATTTTTTTAAATTCTTTAATTCTTTTTTTTTTTTTTTTTTTTTTTGTCTGCTTGGGTTACTTTGAAAAGACTGTCTTCAAGATCAGAAATTTGCTTCTGCTTGCTCTAGCCTGCTGTATAAGCTCTTGGTTGTATTCTTTTTTTTATTTCATTGAATGAATCCCTCAGTTCCAGGAGATCTGCTACATCCTTTTTTAAGGTATTAATCTCTTTGTAAATTTCCTCCTTCAAATCCTGGATGCTTTCTCTCATTTCATTGTATCATTTAACTGAGTTTTCTTGTATCTCATTGTGTTTCCTTAAGATTGTTGCTCAGAATTGCTGTTCAGTCATTTCAAGTGTTTTGTGCTCTATGGGGACTGGAACTTGAGAATCATTTTATCCTTTATTGGTGTCATATTTTCTTGTTTTTTCATATTTCTAAGATCTCTACATTGATGTCTGTTTTGGCAGAGCAGTTTCTTCTTCTATTATTCTGTAGTGGGCTTTCAGGAGCCCTGAAAGGGCTCTTCCTGTATCTTCCTGTATATGTATTTTATATTGACTGTTGAGTAGGCTATTTTAGTATTTGGTTCTGGGTAGACACAGTAATGTCATCTCCATGTGGGTACATTGGCTGTATTCAGTGTTGGAGTTTTGTTTGAGTGCCTCTGTGGTCTAGGCACTGGGGCACTTAGTGATTCCTTACTGAGTTTAGTGACACTGTGTTGGGTCACTGAGGATGTGTGTGAGCTCTTGGGTTCTTGGAAGAAGTGCCTGGTTGTCTTTGACTGGTGTTGGTGACCCTGGGCAAGATTGTTGGCACCCCAGCTAGCATCTCATGACCCTGATGGGTACACTGGGGTATACTGGAGTTCCTCAGTTTGAGTGGGTGACCCTTCTCTTTCCTTTTTCCTACAGGCAGAGGGTCCTCCTGGGTCCTTGCTTTCCCTGCTTGTGGGATGAGTTGGTGGTGGTTGGGAATTTTCTTGATTACTCTATTTGGGTATCCTGGGTTTCTGTACTCTCCAGAGGTTCTGTGTGTCTCTCCCTGGATCAAGGCAGTTGCATGGGCTGTACACGTACCTCCCACCCCCAGGTGTGCTACTATGGGGGTCAACATAATTCCCCCTGTGGGTGAGTCCACTGGGTAGCAGGTCTGCACTCACTCACCTGTTTCCCTGGGCTCCTCTGGTGACCCTCCTTATGTCAGTGCTGTGAGTGGTTGGTGAGCTGCATGCTGCTGTGGCTGTGGACTGCCCTTGCAGCAATGGTGGCTGTGGCTGTGGCTGTGGCAGGCCACCCATGTGGCAGTGGTTTCTGTGGCAGTGGTGGGCCACCTGTGTGACTGTGCCCTGTACTCCTGCTGACTGTTGGCAGGGGCTACCCTCAGCTCCTAAGGTCTCCACACTCCTGCTGGCTCTCATAAGTATATTCCCAACCAACTGACTCCTTACGGCAGCCCCCAGCTTCTCTCATGATGGCATCACATGCATCTCACCAAGCACTGGTAGATCCACAGCTAATCCTCTACCACATTGTTACTTCCTGCTCCCCGCACCCTAAATGTCTACCTCTTTCCCCAGCTTATATCCACAGAAGAAGTAAATCTAAGTTAGAGCCCTGTGTAGGACAGAATGTTGATAGGGATTTGTCATTCTCGACAAGCCTTTACAGGAGGGGATGAGTCACACAGAACTTAGAAAACATCAGCATTTCAGAGTCTGATCAGAAAGCAGCATTTGGATTTTTGTTTTATTCTAAGCAATTGTTTTAAGGAAGACTTTCTGTAGATTTCTTTAACAGAGAAGTTTGTTTTCCTGAGAACTAGAAAGCTATAAGGAACATTATCCCTCAGAACTGCCAATGCTTCCTTCACAGGTCCCAGTAATAGAGACAGACAGACCCAAGGAATTATGCAGGTCAACCTTCTCATCTTAAAAATGGGGAGTTGAGCTCAGTAAAAGCTAATTACCCTGTGCAAGGTCACACAGTTGGTTAGAAGTGGTAGCACAACTAAGTTATCTTTTAAACTAAGATACTTTCGAGAGTAAGGGGGCAGTATTAATAATTTTTTCAGGATAACAGACATAAACTGGGACTGTCCCACACAAAGAAGAATATGTGACCTCCCTAACTAGAACTAGAACTTCTGCATCTTACAGTCAGCCTACCCTGACACCAATTAGCAAAAATAGTAACATGTACTTTTGTACAATGATTCTATTGAAAATGAAAGTGGCTTTTGATGGAGAAAATTATTTATATTATGGTTCACAAAACCATTTGAAAAAATATTTTAATGTTTATGCAATTTACTATAATAAATCCTGAATCTATTCTTCATTAGAAACTAATATCATAGCTTTGAATTACATAACTAGAACAAAACAAAGCAATTAGGTCACAATGTCATTTTTCAAATCCCTCAGTTTTAACAAGAGAAGGCAAATAACTCATTCATGAAGGGTTGGAATTTAATAATTTTGAAAGTTAAACTTTTAATTTTATTTTCACATTAGATCCAGGAATTTGCTATTATCTGTACATGGAAACAGATGTCAAGTTTATAAACAAAATTATGAATTCTGTAATTAAACTTTTGATTATGGATTAAAACTAAAATATAAAAACATGTCGTTATAATCAAAACCTGGGTGATACATTTTAATAAGTTTGTTTTAAAGAAGCTGAATAGCAGAGATGTCAATGATCGATCAAGAAAATACAAATACAAATCAGCTGACAAACTTCCACTGGTTACCTACTGCATGTCGGGTACTCTGCTAGTTGTCAGGGATTCAAATATGGAAAAGCAAAGGTTCTGGCCTTAAGGAAACTGTAGAATATGTTCGGAAAAAATACTGCATAAAGCTTTCAAAACAATGTGCCTGACTGTACCTAGCCGGCCATCAGTTTCCTGTGGGTAGGGCTGCCGGACGCCTCTCAGGTGTAGAGAAAGAGCAAAAAAAGGGGAGCAAGAACGGAGTGAGCTGCCAGGGTGTGTGGCCCAAGGAGGACGGGCCTGAGCTGTCAGGAACCCATGGCCTCGCCCACAGCCTCGGAGCCTCAACTTCAAAGGGTTAGTCTGACAAGACAATGGCTCCGGGACCAGGGGGCCCCGTGTATTCCTGCTCTGTCACTCTGTGCATATGAGATACCATGGGCATTACATTAACATTACTGCGTTAAATTTATAATGAGAAAAAAACTAAACTTTAAAAATAGTATTAGATATGCAAATAACCTTTAGTCTCTCCTGCTGAGTAGATATTAAGCCATTTCCCCCAAATAAGTATTATCTTTTTCATTATGGTATTTGTGAAATATTTAAAGAAGCTTTATATCAATCCTTCCCTAATACGGTCAGCCTCTGGCACTGATGGTCTTCTGATCATGGGAAGGCATTTGGGGTAATCTTAATCTGACACTTTTGTCCATGAGAATGAAAGCCAGTAGTTTTATTTTAATATAACATTACACCCTCAGCTGAGGATACTTAAAGTCTTAGTCTGGCAACGGGGAGGCAGCAGAGACCTCACCTGTAGGGTATTACTCGTGTCTCAATTTCTGGTCCCCACTCACCACTACTCCTAGAGAGCATTCAACAAGGCACTTACATGTTCCCACAGCAGAGGATGTTTGCCTTCCTAGTTTGTGAAAAGCTTTCCAATAATAAATGATAGTTACACTCAGTGCATTTCATTAGATGTTGAACTACTCATATTACCAACACCATCAACTTGAACCGAAGGTGGTGGCAGAGTCTTGGTAAATGATGCATGAGCATTTTATACTCACGTTTCATTCTTCTCAAATAATAGAGAAAAAAAGACAAGAACAGCTTCCAAAAATCTGATGAGTGCTGTGGCTTGAATGTCCCCCCAAGCTCATATTGGAACTTAATCCCCAGTATAGTATTTGAAAGGTGGAGCCTTTAAGAAGCGATTGGATCATGAGAACTAAACTCTCATGAATGGATTAGTTCACTCATGGAGTAATGGGTTAATGAGTTAATGACCTGATGGGTTATCGTGTGTGCACTTGTGGCTCCACAGGAAGAGCAAGTGGGCACGTAAACATGCTTTTGCCATTCTCACCACGTGATACCCTGTGTTGCTACAGGGGCTCTGTAGAGACTCTACCCAGAAGACCCTCACCAGAGGTGCCCTTGGACCGTGGACTTTGTAGCCTCCAAAACTGTAAGAAATAAACTTCACTCTTTTATAAATTACTCAGTTTGGGATATTCTGTTATAAGCAACAGAAAATGGAGTAATACAGAAAACTGGTACTAAGAAATAAGATATTGCTCATAACAAATAAAAATATGGAAGTGGCTTTGAACCTGAGTAGTGGGCAGAAGCTGGAAGAATTTGGAGCAGCAGGATAGAAAAAGCCTAGATTCTAGTGAGGGCTTAGAGGATGAGAAGCATCGGGAAAGTTTGGAACTTCCTAGAGATTGGTTAAGTGTTGGTGACAGAATCCTGATAGAAATATGGACTGTAAAGGCCATTCGGAGTAGGTCTCAGATGTAAATGAGAAAGAGCTGATAGGAAACTAGAGCAAAGGTTACCCTTGCTATGAACTGGCAGTGAACTTGACTGGATTGTGTTCATGAACAGGGGCTTT
Source organism: Cynocephalus volans (assembly GCF_027409185.1). Classification (NCBI taxonomy): domain Eukaryota; kingdom Metazoa; phylum Chordata; class Mammalia; order Dermoptera; family Cynocephalidae; genus Cynocephalus; species Cynocephalus volans. Next base: position 832,232 of record NC_084473.1, on the reverse strand, counting down.
AAAATGAGGAACTTAAGAGTGGTGAATCAAGATATTTGGCAAAAGAAGTATCAAAGCACTAAAGCATTTAGGCTATTGCATGGCTGCTTTTAATGGTGTACAGTGAAAGGAGAGAACAAAGAGATGACTTAAAGATAGAATTTATCATCAGAAGGAAAGCAGAGGGTAAACAGTTGGAGAACTCTCTTGTAAAGAGTGAAAAGGTGTCTTCAGGAAAGGAACGCAAGCGCCCAGCAACCATCTGCTTGGGAGATCAGGACAGAGAGAAGGGACCATCAAAAGAATGCACGGAAGACCTTGAAGGCATTTAGAGATCTTCAGGCTGTCTCCCTCCCATCACAGGCCCAGAAACCAAGGAAGGCAGAATGGTTTCAGGGAACAGGCCCAACGTGCCCTCCACAGGCTCGCTGATTAGGACCTCTGGATGCTGCTCCCTGTACCCTGACTGCTCTGGTGGCTCAGGCCATGGCTAACTTGGCCCCAGGTGCTGCTGGACCCACAACTTTGAAAGATATATGCCAGAAGCCTTGGCAGCATCTATGTGGTGTTGTCTGCAGGCTCAAAGAATGCCAGAGCTGTGCCACACAGATTTCAAAAGATGTATGGAAAGGCCTGGAGGCCCAGGCAGAGATTTGTCACAGGGGTGGAGTCACCACTCGACTAGAGTCATCCTCCACTAGAGCAATACTGAGTGGAAATGGGGGGTTGGAGTTGCAGCAGAGAAGCCCACCAGGGTCATGCCTAGTGGAATTGTGGGAGCAATGTCACCATGGAGACCCTAGAACTGTAGAGCTACCAAGGTGTAATGCCAGCCTGGAAGAGCTGAAACCTGGGCTGAGCCCAGGAAAGCCGTAGAGTCGGGCTGCCTGAGGACTTGGGGGCCCAACACCCACACCAGTATGCAGAGGATGCCAGACACAGAGTCAAGGTAGATTATTCTCCAGCGTTTAAGATTTAATGCCTGCCTTGCTGGGTTTCAGGTGTGCCATGGGCTGGTTACTCTTTTCTGCTTTTCTGCTGCTCCCTTTTGGAATGGGAATGTTAGTATGTATGCTATGTTTGTCCCAGCATCGTATCCTGGAAGTAGGTAACTGGTTTTGATTTCACACGTGGGACTTTGGAGTTTGGACTTTTGAGTTGGTGCTGGAACGAGTTAAGACTTTGGGCCTGTGGGAGTGGAATGAGTGTACTTGTATGTGAGAAGGACAAGAGCTTTGGGCCTTGGGGCAGAATGCTGTGGTTTGAATGTCCCCTCAAGCATCGAGAATAATATTTGACCATGTCTCTGGGCTTTGTGGCCCAGCCAAATTGACACATTAAATTAACCATCACACCCCCTATCAGTGCCACCATTTCGACTACACACAAAAACATTGTAATACTTGACAACCAACTTTCTTTTCAGTCCTCCCTACCTCCGAGCCTGCTAAATAACACTGCTGATTACACTTTCTATTGCTATAACAGCATCACTCATCGCTCACATTTTTATTTATCAAATCACGTGCAGATTCCTAATTATGACATTTTAAGGCCCTCCCTGATGTGGAATCCATTAATCTTTTGAGCCTTAATTATCGGTAATGCTTTCATTTTACACATTGCTGTAGCCAGTTTTCTATTTCCCAAACATTCCATCTGTTTCCACTTGAAGCCTTTGTCCATGATGTCCCCTACAGCAGGGAATTTCCACACACACACCCCCGTCTCCTCATGCTGAAATGCTGTTTATAACATTCACGCCAGACTCACAATAATAGCTACATCTCAGCATATTTCTTTACACACTTGAACTGCCCATATCACCACCAACATTAACTTCAACTGAAAGGGGGAAAAGAAAATTAGTAAATGATGCATGTGCATTTTATACTAAAGGCTTATTCTGAGAGAGAGAGAGAGAGAGAGAGAGAGAGAGAGAGAGAGAGAGAGAGAGGAGAAGAGATTTACATTCCTTATATTTGTTTTAAATCTTTTTTTTACCCTGAAAATACACATCGCAGCTAAAATTGAAGCTTTCACCCCGTTCTCCCCAGAGGAAACTTCTATGGTGAATTTGGTGCATATCCATACCATATTTTTATATGATTCTTCATAGTCATATACACAAAATAACATAGTGTCTCCCATTCTTGTATATTTATTTAGATATTAAAATGTACATAATAATTTGTAATTTATGCTTTTACTCAGCATTGTTTTCTAGATTTATCAAAATTCTTACCTCTAAATCCAGTTCGTTCACGTCAGCTGTTTCAGTGCATCAGTTGTATTGTTACATTCCCCTAACACACATTTAGGTTGGCGGGACACTCATGATGCAATAAATACATGTGTGTCAAGCTTTCCTTGCACACATGCGTGTATGTAGGGAATATACTCAAAACTAGAATAGCCAAGTGGTAGAGCACTTTCATCTTTAATTTACTAAATATTGCACAATGATCCTCCAAAGTGCCTCTTCTAATTTACACTCCAATCAACAGTGCACATTTTCATTTCCCTGTTCCTAAATCAATAGTATTGCAGGATTTTTTTTTTTTAATTTTGCCAGTCAGATGGATGTGGAATATTTCCTCATTATTTTAATAAACTCTGATTGATATAAGGTTCATCTTTCTACCTGTTTGTTGGCCATTTGGATTTTCTCTTTTAGGAATTGTCTGTTTATATCCTTCGACATGTGATTATTGTAATTTTTGTGTTTCTGAATTGGTTTGTGGAGGTTTTTTATATCATCCGAATCTGAATTCTAACCTCTGTCAGTTAGATGCATCACACACGTCTCCTCCCAGGCTGTGGCTTGTGATTTTACTTCAGGTTCTCTTAGTGGGGTTTGTTTTGTTTTGTGGTTGTGTTTTTTGGCAGCTGCATACGTTTTTAATTGTAATATGGTTAAGTGTATCACAAGTTTCTTTTATTATTACTACTACTAGGTATGTCTCATTTAAGAAATCTTTTTTTAAGTTTTTAAAAATATTTTTCTTTTGCTATAAAGTTTTGTGGGGTTTTTTGCATTTAGGTCTTTAATCCATCAGCGTTTACTTTTGGGTTTGTTGAGAGAAACAGATACAATACTTTTTCCATTCAGAAAGACAATTGTTCCTAAACAATTTTTATGATAGTTTATCTTTCCCCCACTGACTTTAAACGCCTCTATATTGTATCTAACTTGAGGCAATTTTTTAACTGATCTATTTATCTATCTCTGCAACACTATTGTACTTTATATATTGCTATAATTTTGTAAGTCTTAGATATCTCTTGGCAAAAAATTTCTTTCCCTTTGTTTTGTTTGTCTTTTTTCAAAATTTTCTTAACTATTTTTGGACCTCTACTCTTTTAAAAATTTTCTAACAATATATTTTACTTACTTCAACATACACAAAATACCATTCCTTCAATATAAAATGTGACTCACTACATCTTAATTCAGACTAGCCATATTTCAAGTGCGTAGTAGCCACCTGCAGCTAGTCGCTGGCACTAGCCCGCACATTGTCACACCTTTACTCTTGCAAGTGAGTTTTTTGAATTGTTTGTCAAGTTCCATGAAAAAAGTTGAAATTCTTTTCCAATTGCATGAATATCTTTCTCTCTCTCTCTCCCTCTCTCTCTCCCTCTCTCTCCCTCTCTCTCTCCCTCTCTCTCTCCCTCTCTCTCTCCCTCTCTCTCTCCCTCTCTCTCTCCCTCTCTCTCTCCCTCTCTCTCTCTCTTTCTCTCTCTCTCTCTTTTTTTTTTTTACTTTTGGGGGCAATTCACATCTTTACAATACTGAGTCTGAGCATCCACGAACATGGCATATATCTGTTTATCTAGATCTTCATTTATATCCTTCAGAACATTTTATAATATTCCATGTGCAAGCCTTTTGTATTTTTGAGATGTATTACAAGACACCATATGGATTTTTTAGAATTCTCTCTTAATTATGTTTATCTACTATATTTTTAAATTGATTATTGCTAGTGTATATGAGAACTGTTGTTTTTGTATGTTATTCTTATGTCCAACAATCTTGCTGGAATTTCTTGTTATTTTCAATAATTCTATATTGATTCTCTTGCAGTTTTGACATAGTCAATCATCTTGCCTATAAATAAGGGCAATTTTGCCTTTTTCTCCCCCAGTCCTTATACTCTGTAATTATTTTGTGCCTATAAGTGGCTGAGGAATCCAGTTAATTTGACTAATACGAATAATAATGGGTATCCTTATGGTGTTACTATCTCTAGGGAATGCTTTAAAAATCCACCTTTAAGAATCATGGTGCTGAAGGTCAGGATAGAGCCACTTTATCAGATTTAGGGAGTTTTCTGGTTTCTGTGAGTTGATACATTTGAAAGTATGGGCAGAACACTTGGCATATAATATGGACTCAATAGTGTATCTTGAATGAATAAATTTAAAATAACCCAGTGTGTGTCTGCCTCTGATTTTTCTATATCTATCCATTCTTAATATTTATGCTTATAATATATACCAATGGTTCTTAGGCTTTTCATTCTTGGAACCTCTTTAACTCCTAAAAGTTATTGAGGATCTTAATAAGCTCTGCTTTATGACTTATATCTATTGTATTAAGATGAAAATTGATAAATGTTTTGAATGCACACATTGTTAGCTCTAAATGATACGGCGCTACAGCGTATCACTAGCCTCTAGACGACTCCACTGTATACTCATAAGAGATAGAGAAAGAAAAGGCAAATCAATTCAGCGTTATTATGAAAATAGTTTTAATCTCATAGACCTCCCCAAAGCATCTCAGGACCCACAGAGCTCCTGGACCATAAGCCAAGAACTGCTACTATATTTGTGCTGCTTTTAAACTTCACACACATCACGATCCTTTCCCACGCTGTGAAATCCCCTGCAGAAGTGCTACTGTAAATGGTTGCATGATACCCCATCCCATGGGGATGTCAGGCGTACTTTAGGCTCCCTCCTGTTGCTGTGTGAAGGTTGACTTCAACCACTCGTCTGCAGCAAATATCCTCATGCTGGGCACACATCTCTTACTAGTTCCTTAGGACACATTTCTGGGCGTGGAAGGACTGGATCATTGAGTCCTTAAGCATTTTTCCTGCTCTGACCAAGTCTTTTGAGATGATGCTGGGAAAGAAAAAGTTGACCACACCGGTTGAACGAGAGCAATTTAGACAATTCTCTTTTCAGCATCTTACTACTCCACTTCCATTTTTGCAGTAAATTATCTACGTAAGAGATTAAAAACTACGGATATAAATATAATTAGTTTTGTCTAATAGCAATGAGTCTTAACTACAACATTACAGTACTTTTACTTTTATTCCTAACGTGGTCAATGCTATATGCAAATTTACTAACCATATTGAAAACGTGATAGTTAACTCATAACTATTATCTTCAAAACAATAAAAATTAACGTTTTTTGAAAATTTGCACTGTGCCAGAGGCAGTGCTAACCCCTGTACAGAAGCAATCTCATTAACTTAACAAATACTGCAGCCGGTGCATACGATGAGCTCTCATCTACAGACGAGCAGCCAGAGGCATGGACAGGCCCCTCGCTACAGCCTCTAAGGAGGCCAGACCAGCCCAAGCCTGGGCCTTTCGGGGGATCCCTTGCTCATTGCTCACTGTGAAGCAGTGAATGTTCTAAACCATAAAAGAGGGATTTTTGCAGTAGACAACATAAAGACTCTGAGAAGTCAGTTACCTGTCCAAAGGAACACAGGAAATGGGGGACCAAGGCCCAGACAGCTTTCAGAGGTCTTGTGCTTAGGGGTCGTACAAATTAGGAAAAGGAGCCACTTTGGGCGAAGCAATTTCAAACGCCCTTTCCCCTCTGACTTGGAGACCAGGCTTGTTGCTCAGAGAGCAGACTGGACTCGAGCTCCACCAGGCCCTTCCACCAGCGTCCCGTTGCAGGAAACAATCCGCCCAACCCGGGACTGCGTTCTTTCTGTCTGTCTGTCTGTCTGTCCTTCACCTCTCGGAGCACACTCTGCTCTTCCCGCGCGCTGACATTTTCCAGTGAGGCTGTCTGGCTCTCAGAAGACTTGCTTTCTCGTTTTGCTTCTGTTCCTAACTATGCGATTCAGCCTCCCTGAGGCTCGCGGGCTCTGAAGATTCCACATCCCGCTGGGCATCACCCGCTGTGGTTCTCTGATGACCGGTGACGCGCTGGTGCCCCTGGCACTCCAGACGTGTCTCCGGCACTGATCAGACCCAGACCCAATGCGGCTTCCCGCCCCGTGGGCTGCTGTGTCGCAGGGAGCGTTCAGCCACAACTTTGCAAGTCCAGCGTGTCCTGGAGCTGGCCTTGGCAGAGGCGACAACGTGGACGTTTCACTTGTCTGGCGGATAATTTTAGTCTTTTGTCCAGTTTCTGGAAAGAGAGGACGTTTGGAAATATTTTCTCCTACGCTCCAGCGTTCCCAGGCTGACGCGCCGCCAGGTGGACCGCCTCGGGGACAGCAGGAGCAGCGGTGACTCCGGGAATCTGGTCAGGCGTCCTCCAAACGCACCAGCCCGCCCGCCGCCACCCAAGCCGGGTCCCGGCGGCGCCCGGTCCTGACCGCGAAGCGTTTTCTTCCCGTTTAGATCCTATTCCCTTCCAACAAGAAAGTGGGCCCAGGTAGAGACTCAGGAAATTAAACAGTAAAAGGTTTTCAGACACCCTGAGGTCACCTTAAGAATTCAACGGCCGGCCGTGAGACACCTGCCCGAGAAGAGCCCGTCCCGTCCCCGGAAATGCGGGGTCCAGCGGTGACCTCAGGGACTCAGGAGCGGGGAGGCGGCGGCGGCCTGTATTTGGAGCCAAGCGAGCCGGGTCCCTCCCGCCCCAGTGCCCTGGGGACCTGCCCAGCCTCCGGCGCCCGAGCGCCCCCTCCCCGGCGCGCCGCCCTCTGGAGCCGGCCCACCCGCTGCCCTGCCCGCGGCCGGGAGGTGAGGGGGACCGGGGCGGGGGCGGGGACTGCAGGCGGGAGGTGCGGGCGCGCCCGGGGCGGGGTGCCCGGCGGCAGGAGGGGACCGGGCGGGGGCGGCGCCGTCGGGGCAGGAGGCGGGCGGGGAGGAGCCTGCGGGGCGGGCACTGGGTCCCGTCCCCTGCCCGGCGCGGACGTCGGAGTTGGTCTGGGGACCGACGGGCGCGTCTACCCGAGCGTGTCTCCGCGGCACACCGAGCCGCGGCGGGTCTGTCCCCCGCGAGGATGCGCGCCTTGCCGGCGCTGGACCTGAGCGGGCGGCTCCTGTCCCGGGACCCCGAGGCTCTCCGGCCCCCGGACGCGGCGCTCAGGAGCGCGGTGGAGAGGCTGGCGGCCGACCGCGCCAAGTACGTGCGCGGCCTGCCCGGCGGCGGCGGCGGGCCCGGGGCCACCCAGGGCCAGGAGGGCGGCCCCGGCCCGGCGGCGCGCAGGCCGATCGCGCGGAAGCCGCTGCGGCCGGACTCGCTGCTCATCTACCGGCAGAAGTGTGAGTCCGTGCGCGGGCCGAGCGCCGACGGCTCCAGGGCGAGCCTGGCCAAGAAGCTCTTGCCGGGGCCGGCCAAGGACAAGGCGCCCGCGATCCCTGTGACGCCCCGGGCGGGAGGGGAGAGCCCGGCCGGGGACGGGGACCCTGCCGGGACCCAGCCCGGCGCCGCGGCCCCGGCCCCCGCGGAGCCCACCGCGGACCCTGCTGCGCCTGCCGGGTCCGAGCCGCGGGTGGCGGCGCGTGGGGGCCCGCGGGTGGCGGCGCGTGGGGAGCCGCAGCGCGCGCAGCCGGACCTCGGCGCCCGCCACGCCAAGACCTCGGCCGAGTCCGACGCGTTCTTCCAGTTCTGCGGCCTGGAGCCCGACGTGCTGGAGGCGCTCGGGCGCGACAACTTCGCCGCCGGCTGGGACCCCGTCGCCCTCCAGGTGCGCAGCGTGAGCGTCGCCACTTCCGACAGCGCGTCCTCCGGGCACAGCGGGGAAGAGCGCGGGCTGCAGGCGGAGGAGCTGGCGGAGCAGGTGCCCAGCACCACCTCGGTCATCGAGCGGAACGCCCGCATCATCAGGTGGCTGTACACCTGCAAGAAGGCCCGGGAGACGCCCGGGCAGGCGCTGCAGGGCCCGGCGTGACCGCCCGCGGGGCGACCGGGAGCGGAGGTGCGTGGCTGGGGAGCGGGGCCCCGCGCGCCCCTCCGTGAGGGCGCGGCGACTGGGCACAGGTTGGACGGCGGCTGCTCACAGCCGATGCGTAGCGTTTAGAGCTCAGTGCGCTGCGTTCGAGGACCCGAGACTGAGCGGCAGAGGCTGCGGGTCCGCCCCTTGTGTCTCTGTCTGTGCTGCATCCCACTGCCTGAAGGTGACGGTGTCGGTTAGCACCGTCCTGGTTGGCTCACTATCGTGGGAACAGAAGAAAGCAGAATTGTGAAATGCTGTCAACAGCTTCACAGCCCAGCCTATCCTTTCCTGTGCAAGCTCGCCGGGAGCCCCCGCTGCGGGACGCGGGGACCGGCGAGCCTGGGAGCTGCGGCCCCTGCGCGCCCCAGGCGGGCGCTGCCTCCAGCTCCGGCCCGCAGGGCGCTCCCTGCATTTCCCCGGGATCTTTACCAAAGCGGGGAGAACGTCACAGGATCTCGTCCGCAGTTGGGCATTCATTTTGCAAGGAAAGATCTTTATTTGGCTAAATTTTATCTAAACTGTTTTGACAGCTTCAGGTCGTTGAACTGGGGGATTGGACTAGACTGTCCCTGATGTGCCCGAGCTCTAAACTGCTGTGACTCTGTAGTTCTGTCTGCCCTGATGATAACACAGGGGGGACATTTATTCCTCTGGAACAACCCACAGCACAGAATCGACCTCGAGATCTGCTGCTGCTGTGCTTGTCCCCGAGCAGCTGAGGAGTGCGCACTGTCACCCTCTGCGTGGTGACGGCGCCGCCGGGGCAGTGACGAAAGTCATCTTTCTAGGGTTCTCTTTAAGAACCAAGGATTTAAACTTTGCAACGTCGTTTTTTCTCTTACCCTTTGATGACAACTTGCTATAAACTTTTTAAAATTCACAAGATGAAGTTATTTTGTTTGCCGTTGAGATAAATAGAATGAAGACGCGGTGTCCCCTGTGGAATCGTGGCGCAGGCCGCGCAGATGTTTGTCACAGCTCTCCTGTGTCAGAGCACTAAGGAAAGGCCCATATCCTCTCTGAATGGCCGTTTCCTTAGTACAGACGTGAAAATTCATGACTAGTTGTAAATTTAGTCTTTCTTGAGCTCAGAAGGCTCAGGACTTAAGGTCTTGCTTATAATTTATCAAAGATTTTATTTCCACTAGCGTGTAAGTCCCCAAAGAATGTACAGAGGCAGTCGAAATTTTTTAAAACGCAACATTATTTTATTTTTTACAAGCTGTCTTTTGGATCTGAGATGAGTGGATGAGGGCAAGGTTGTTCCCACGATGCCACCGTGATCGCCGTGGTGTAGAGGAGAGTGTTGGGGACAGACAGAGCACCAGGACAGATTCAGAGCTGCTTCTGTGAGCGAGCGACTCCCACATCTGGACCAGGGTCCCTCTGTCCATGACCGTGAGGGAGACGGGCAGACGGCTTCCAGACTCCGTGACTTGCACACTCTGTAGAGTTAGCAACCTGTGCATCTGTGTCCCATGACTAGAACCTGGAAAAAGAAGACAGACAAAAAATGTTCTACTGGGTTATGTGAAAAGTAAATTGATGACTAGGTTTCCTCCAGGTAAGCAGAGCCATGCAGCCAGAAGGCAGACCTGTTGGTGTAAATAGTGGTGAGGTAGCAAGATGACTTGCAAGCAAATTGAAATAAAACCTGACAACACACACTCACCCAAAAACGAAGGCATGAAGGCTCTCTGATCCTTCCAGACCCAGACCTGTCCCCATCTCCAGTGGTCCAATGTCAAAATAGTGACCTGAAAGAGAATTTAGGATTTAATCTATGCAGTGACCTTTCCAAAGCCCTTTTAGGTTTGAAGCTATGAAAAACATGAGAAGATTTGTTAGCCCGTGAGAACTTTCACCTTCATGACAGGGAGAAGTGGTTGAAACAGGAGGGAAGGTTGGGACAGGTCTGGGAAAGGACTCGGGGTGAACGATGCAGGAGACCAGAGTTCAAAGGCTTCCCCCGCCTTATTTCTCCCTGCACATTAATCCCTTTTGTTCCAAGTGTTATTGCTCAGAGCAGGGGACGGTCACACAGATCCTGTCCTGGTTTTTGTATGGCATTGGCAGTCACCAGAACTGTAAAGATTTACCTCACAGATTTACTCCCCTAGACCCAAAACATAGCGTGCATTCTTTGAGCTGCAATGCAGGAGACCCGCTGCCTGGCTGCTTGGAGGATTGCGAGGAGGAAATGAGTTTCCTGAGCTTTCTCTCGCTGGTGACCACAGTCCCATTCACAAGTCCCCTGCCTCCAGACACATTCCTCTGAGGACCAGCCAGCAGAGCCAGGCAGGACTCAGCGCCCACACCGGGAGTCACTTGTTCTGAGACCAGCTTTATGACTTCTGGAAGATGAGAAAGCAAAAATTCAAGCCATGCTTTTCTCTAGTTTACCATGACATTTGTGTTGAAATCTGTAAGGATTCCTTTTAGGATTTCATGAAAACTTCAGAAAATTTGAGAGGAAAAAGGTAGGCTTTCTAAGTGAAAGGAAAAACAAATATATTTTATATGGAGGTTTTTGTCCTCTTGGTAGATGTAGTTTATAAAGTGTAGTAAAAATAACCCATCCAGAACTAAGTAACAAGTTCATAAAGTTCTTACCCCACGGGATGAAAATATTTGCTTTTCAAAACTGAGAATTGTAGAAATGGAGAATAACTCATGGAATCTGCATGCCAGTCCCCTGGGGACCTGTGAGTGACAGATGGTTACACACAGGTTACTGCGGGATTCTGCTTCCCAGAGTGTAATTCAAGAAAGCTGCTCTTCCCTTGCTAATATTTAGTCATCTTCCTGTCCTTCAGTTCTTCAAATTGGGAACTTGCCAGAATTTAGATCCTTCTGGTTTTCTGTCTTTTGCATAGAATATATAAGTTGTTCGTGTTAATATTGGTGTAAAAAAAAATGGTAACTTTTCCTTTAGGATAATTAGAGATAAATATTATTTAATTTCAAGGCAGAAATATTTATATATCCCACAGCTTTCTTCACATTTCTCTTGTATAAAAAAGGGTATGTGCAGAAGCCCACCAAAAGCTCCTGGGACAGAATGTGTCTCAGATTTTTGCAAAGATGCTGTGGGAGTACAGAGTAGATAAGCTGGGGACACCCAGCCTTTCTGCTCCTTTCTTTTTTGGCTCTTCTGGGAAACTCTGCAGTTACCAGTTAGGAGCACATTTTAGATAAAGTGGCTTGCGTCACCATACGCCTACCCTTCCCTGTCTTTTGGCAAGCACCTGGGCCTTTTAGAGAGATCAGTATTTGAAAAGGGTGGAATCTGTTTGCTTTCAAATATTTAGTTGGGCTGCCTACCTTGTTTTCAGTTCTGTTGTCCAACTCTGTGGTACTTAGCACTGGCCTTACCAGCATTCAAAGAACCGGGTTTTTTACTGCCCCGTGAGTAGTTAGAGGCAAAGAGAAATTTCAGAAGTCTAGAGAGAAGCCTGCAGGGAGGTGATTTGTTCTGCTAGAGAAATCAGGTGAGAGCTGCCTTCAGTAAAGCTACCAACTTCTTTTCCAAGCTTAAAATGCAAAAAAGAGTTGTTTTAAAATGCACAGAAAATCACAAAACCAAAGACTATGAGGACCAGACTTTGTAGTATAATGTTTGGTTTCATAACTTTTGCCTAGACTGAAATTGATTCACTGTTTTTTCTTTGCTCATCAGGAAGTAAAACTTCTCTTCGATGATGGGGATGCCTGAAGTGTGACTTGGGACCCAAGGCCATTTGTCCAGTGTGCCCAGGCGACCACGTGATTACTGCTTTTCCAGGAATAAAGCACCCCACGGACAAAGCTAAGGTGATTTCAGAAGTTTGTAAATGCTGTGGAGAAGATGGGAACACAGACCTTGAAAATTAGCAGAATTATGACTGTCGTAGCAGCCAAGCACCGAGAGATGTTTTCCTTGTTAGAGGTGGGTCTGTCCCTGCTTCCAGACGGCAGCTGGAAAGGGAAAAGCTGTTTGGAAGTATTTTCAGGGGCATCTTTTTGAGTGACTTGCTGGCAAAAGAGATACTGTGAAGTATTTTAACAATGTCTAAGTTGATTTTTTTTAAGAAGGTGAAGAGGATGAAGATCAGGCCTGAATGTCAGGGTATTTACTCCTTCCTACCATCCTGGACTTATTGGCACAATTTAAATCAACGTTCTGTAATTCACAAGAAGGTGTATTCTGTTTAAATACTACAGCCTGCAGACTTACACATACCATACACAGACCCCAGTTTCCGAAGCATTACTGTGCTGTAAGCTACAGTTAATTCCCAAATTATATGACTGATTGTCTTTTTGAACGAGTCAGAAAGCACTTTTAAAGTCCCTTGAAGGCTACGAGGTCATTCTGTTTATGCCACTATGCACTGGGTCTTAGGCTTGTGGAAGTACCCGTTAAAAGATAAGTTAGAGTTGAGATACTGCTATTTCATTGCACCTGGACAGTTTCTCGAGAATTGGCAAAAGAATCCTGGTGTTTTCCTTTCATCAGACCAATAGCAGCATTCCAGTTTTGCAGCGTCATTTGGAATGAACTGCACAGTTCTCTTGTTCCCAGCCTCCAAGAAGGATAGGAAACCTTAGTTTATACAGAACTTGGGCATCTGAGGGCAGGGACTTTTCACAGTCCTTTGGGCCAACTCACACCTCTACGTATCATGTAACCATCCCCAAATTTGGCAACAGTTCACAGTTTTCTGCAAAAGTTACATTTTAAAACAAGGGGCAGCCTCTGGCTGTCTGGGAGACTCTATGATCAGAAGGTGTGTAAGGAGTTATTGTGACCTTAAGTCTGAACTTGCTCATGACACCAAGAGTAAGTAGATTTCAGATTCACAGCCTTCTGAGAGAAGTTTAGTACTGATGACAACGCAAAGAAAATGTGGAACTTAGTTAACTCTTTCAAAGTTTACCATGTATCATCAAAATACATCTCTTTAGGGACAAAATTACTAGAGAGAAGAATACGGAGGGGAGAGACATGTGTTTCCCAGTGGTTAAATATTTTATAAAGCATTCCATTTTGATACAGTTATGTATTTGTTTAATATTGTATTAAATTTTTGTAACTTTTACTGTGAGATTAGGTCTGTGTGTTACTCGAATATTTATTTTTACACAATTATCAGTCTTCAGGTAGTTTTCCTTTACTTCATATGGCTTTAGTTTTTATCAATATAATAATTTTAAATCATTTTCTCCTTGGTCATCTTTTTGTATATATTGTTTAATTGAACTTTTGTCTTTGGAGAGCAAGTGGTCTCCACCACTCTGCACAGCGCTCAGAACCATAGTGATTTGCTTTCAAATAAGTCCCAGATACACGTTTTTGGAGGCTTTGTCTAAATGTAGACTCAGTCTCAAACAGCAGGTTCTCTGCTGTAGGAATTTTTCCCCAGTCATTCCTCTGAAAATGCTGCTATTTGGCTGCTCACTGTATTGCACTTAGTTAAAAAAAAAAAAAAAAAAAAAGCAATAATGTCAAAGAGGAGAGCAATTCTGGAGAAGATATTGGAGATGGGGCATGAGGAATAGGGGAGCAGGGTGGCACCAGGCTCCAGGGTGGCACCAGGCTCCAGGGTGGCACCAGGCTCCAGAACAGTGAGCACATTCTGCTTCCTTTCCACGTAGACTCGTGCTCAGCCTCATGTCTTGAGTATGTGCTTAGACATGACAAGTCCTTTCCTAAACCTGAACCGCCCCAATTTGCTGAGCGACTGAAGAAAATCAAACTCCGTGGCTCAATCCAGATGGGAAGCTTGTAAGTGCTTTTCCCAAAGTCGAGCAGTAGTTACTGCTACAAAGTACTTTGATCTGTCCGTGAAAGAATAGCATATAAAATAACGTGATTAAACACAATGGAAAAAAATGATTGTTAAAGCAAGGAAAATAACTTGGCAGCAGCCTTTTTCATTAATATGTGGGTGAGGATTTGCAGTGCCTCCGACTGAAAGGTATTCACATGACTAGAAAGTTTCCTCATTATCTGTATGTATACATATACATATATATGTGGTTTTTAAACTACTGATCATTGGCAGTGAAATAAGAAGGAGGTTTCAATGGACATTGGCTTTTTTCAGTAGGTTCAAAGTTCAATGCTGTGGTTATAGTTGGTGATACCATAAAAAAACATGCCTGACAATTGTTTTGGAAATTTCTAAATAGTTTTTCTACACACTGCTTGCAACTGGAGTGCAACATTACATATTCCGTATTAAAGAAATAAAGTATTTTTATCATTTATTAATATTGATTTGTGAGTTTGAACAATGTGAAAAATTTGAAGCAAGAGTGTGCTTATTATAATTACACATATATTTTGTTTTCTCCCTTTTCTTCTTGAATATCATCTCATCAACGTATTAGTAGAAACAAGGAAAGCGGCCCAAGACGCGACCCAGGTGGGTTGCGTGGCTCCTGACGTCTCCAACTCTCCTGGAGACAGACGCCGTAAAAACAAGTTTTGAATATTTAGCACTTTGTTTTTAATTGTTTCATCAGTCTTTTGCTTAAAAACATTTTTCTTCACGTTTTATTCATGTTGTCCTTGGAAGATGGACACAGATGATAACGAAAGCCCCGTTTGCAGCCTTTCTCACGAACTCCTTATGCCAGCGCACCGTGGGCGTGTCAGCTGGACGCAGCCCTGTCTTCTCTCTCTGCGCTGACCCAGCCAGGTTGGCTTTGTTTTCAGTCTTGGGGTGGTTTATGCCTAAACCTGTGCAAACTTCCTAAGAGGCACTCCTGAGGAGGGTAAACACATCTCTTCCGCGCTTCCACACCAAGGTGGGCAGATCCCCAGGAGGCCGCAGGCACCCACGTTGCAGCAGGTCACAGGCAGGCCGGGCGCTGTGTGGTGCACCTTCTGCTGCAGAGTCCATGGCAGCTGCCGTTTTCTTCCTCAGGTAACCTTGAGGGCTCACCTTTCAGTTGCCCTTCCTGAAAATTCAACAGAATAGGAAGCAATGGAATGATACACCGTGTTTAAACATCGTTTGCATGTTCACTGGTGAATTAAATAGATTTATATAATATCTCACTGTTCCAGATTAGAAATATTGAACAAAGAGGAAGGAGGCTGTCTCAACCAGGAGATCATAACCCTGGTCTTGGAAACAGCAGGGAGCAGCTGATGGGGAGAAAATGGAAAGGCGACAGACAGGTGTGCTCCTGGCCCTAAGAGTTTCCTCGTTACCTCCACTACAACGCCTCCAACTCTACGATTGATTGTCATCTTTGTGTTGCTTTCTTGAAAATTTTCATTAAAACTGAAATACTTTCTGAAGGGGAGACTGTATTAAATCATTAATAACTGTTCATATTTAAGTCCAACTATAATATTAATTTTCTTAGAAAGTGAGTATCTCAACCACAGGTCAGACATGGAAAGACCTGGATCCTGGCTTCATTACACCCTGTGGGTTACTAAACTTTGAGCTTAAGCAGGACCTTTCATTACAAGTGCCAGAGCAGGAAGTCACAGAATTGACTAAACCCGAATCCCTGCAGTCCACCTTGTGGTATCAAAACAATTGTGCTTCTGAGCAATGGTGACTTTAATCTAGGCTGCCACTGGTGACAACAAGCGGAATTCACTCACATGTGTCTGCTTAGGAGCCAGACGCTGCACTAGGCCCTAGAGGCTCAGAGATCCCTGCCCTGGTGGGGCTCGTGTTCTAGCAGGGGCCAGATGTTCAAAGACAGAAAAGAGATACACAGATAGATAGATGACAGACAGGTATAGATGACTGACAGATGAGTGACAGATAGACTCGGATAGCTGATAGAGATGACAGGCAGGTGATAGACGTGGATGACTGATAGGTAGACACAGAGGACAGAGGAAGGAAGGGACACAGGTGCAGTGAGGAAACAGGCAAGCGTGAGTGACACTACGAGCTTGATTGATGAATTTACATGAACTTTTAGGCTCGTGGTTTCTATTTAGCAGTCAATCTGTCTGAACCAGGAATGGAACCCAAGGTCCAAACCATAGAAAAAGAATCAAGCAGCTGAGAAGGGAAACGTGCAAATTGTAAATGGCGCCTTTTTCACTGAGAGGTTTATTGTAGTCTCTGGAGTTCCTTCACAAAGCAGGACACTCTGCACGTGAGGCCTCAGGACTGAGCCTGCCTCCAGGCCGTGACGTTGTTGGAAAGGGACCCAATGCCTTACTTTGGCTTTTACAGAGAGTCCACTTGTCCAACTCAGGGAGAGTGAACAGGGGCAATACGGCAAGTAAAGGGTGACTGTCACAGGCCAAAGCAGGCCAGCAGGGAAGGGAAGGGTGGTGTTTTCTCTGAGCGACCTCTGAGCGCTGCCTCTCAGACACACCCTCGCAGGTAAACAGAAGGCTCAGGCTGGGGCGAGTTGGGCTGATGGTATCAGGACCTGAAGACGCTGTTCTTTTCTCCACCCACTTGCCAAGTCAAGACTGCAGCATCTACAGTTCAGCCAGGGGTCCCCTCATGGGCTCTCACCCCATTCCCCTCCAGGTGTGTGTGGGGTACCCAAGAGGGAGTGTTGGGGTGGCATTGGGGCAGGTGGACAGACCCACTGTGCCAGGTCTGCAGACTGTTACGGCTAGAAGTGGTGCTGCAAATCACAGAGTTCAACCCTTGCATCTCCTGTGAGGATGCAAGGCCCAGAACTCACATGGCTGCCCTGTGCACCAAAGCCTAGAGGCAGATGTCCCGCCTTGGTCCAGCTCAACGTCCTGGGAGCCCTGCTTTGCGTAGAGGACATTAGTAAGGCAGTCGGCTGTCCCTGTTTGCCTGGGGCTTCCCAGTTTCAGCACCGAATCCTGGGGACACCTTCAGTCTCCGGCACACTGGGAAGCTGCACACCTGAGACAGCCTCAATTAGCAGCTTCTGGAGGACAGTCTTGACCTCACTTTTGTTTCCACTTTCTGAGGAAACTAATGACAAAAGTACTGTGAGCACATGTGACGTTTAAGTGCTTGTTTTGGCATTTTTACTCTTGCTCTAAACTAGGGCAGCGTAGGCTATTTCCTCCTTCACGGGAAGATCATGTGGTGAGGGTTGAGGAGCGTTAGAAGTTGCTCTGATGGGAAGAGGGCGCAGCCCAGCCGCACTCCCACCCGCAGGGCACGGCCGAGCGAGAAAGGGCCCGGGCGGTTGGCCCACGTCGGGAAGCCAGCACCCCGCGGGCTCCGTCAGCAGCAGGAACCGTGCCGAGTGCTTCTGCTGGCTCTTCCACAGCCCCTCACGACCGTCTGTGAGGGTCAGCATCTCGTGTGGCAGGGAGATGTGGGCTGGAAAGATCTAGTACCTTGCCTGGGTCAGAGAACTAATAAGTTGGAAGAGAGATTGAACCCAAATCGTCCTGGCTCCGAGGTCTGCTCAGTTCTCTCTGCACTGGGCCGGTTTTTAGGAAGAATGAAATGCAACCCGAATGCTTACAGAGGTTTCGTAACTTCTCCAGGGCACACACTGATTCAACAGGCTGAGCCTCACCCTCCGCTGGGTGACTCAGGTGACATGCGGCTCCCTGCCACATGGAGAGCGTGGAAGCAGCATGCAAGCTCCCACGCCGCAGGGAAGGCTCCCGTGGTTCAGTTTATGCTGATAATCTCAAGTCAGGTGATGTGTATTTAAACAGAAGCAGGAACAAAGAGAAAACCTGAGGGAAAGCAAACAAACTATTCAGAAGAGTTCAAGACAGGCCACGTCGGGCAAACTGCTGAGTGGCGGGTGCTGCGGACGTAGCGCAGCAGGAGCGCTGTGGATTCAACGTGCGGCCACCTCGGGTGACTGTGGCCTTCTAAGCCAGGTAAGGAGTCCAAGACCTTCCAGATCACCTCAGAGAAGTCTGGCAGAACTATGACTATTTCATCGGTGGCTAACTATTGATTTCAGGTAAATGGGAAATAAACACAGTTGTAAAAAGAACAGGAACTCAAAAATAAATACACAAACGAACGAGGGCGGGGAAGGAGACACAGCAATCACAACAATTCCTTGAACTTGTTAAGACAAGTGAACAGATAGACGTTGATGGGGGGCAGGGGGAGGCGGGGGGGGGAGGAATTAAAATTAAAAAGAAAAAGAAAAGAAAAACAGGAACTCAAATTTATTTTGAAGTTCTGGAAAGCGTGGCAGAGCTTTAGGTTTGTGAGGGTTTTTTTCAGCAATAGTAAAAGAAAAGGCCAAGGAAGGCACATTCCAACCCCTACGTGCAGACTCTTGGGTGTGTTTCAAGGCTACATAAATATTATTCCTTTACAGGAGGAGACCGCGGGCCAGCTGTCAACACGTTCACCACGCAGGTATAGGCAGGAGGGGAGTGCCGCTCACCTCTCCTCATGGTCTCTGGGTCGACTGAGCAATTCTATGTCAAAGGGAGCAGGAAGCAGTTGACCCCACTCTGCAGGCATTCCTCAGCAGTGTGTACCCCCTGCCAGCCCGTCACTGGACACGTTCATGTGGTTGGCACGGCCAGCGACAGCAGTCATGATGCCAGGAACTTGTCAGAGAGCTGCAGGTCCTTCTCTCAGTGAGAATGTTTCCCAACAAACATGCATTTGCTTTAGGAGCCTAGAACCCACACGGTGGGTCAGAGCCCACGTTCTCAGGGGCTGCTTGGCCCGGAGCAAGTGAGACATCACTCAGTGTCCTCCTCTTTAAGGGGGTGGTGAAGGCTAGAGAGTGGAGAAGGTGTTGGGGCACTTAGCACAAAGGCAGCACCCAATCGATGGCAGCTGTTTTCATTCTAGTCATGTTAGCCCCGTAATGATTCAACATGTATCTCTCTTTCACTAGTTTGTCTAAAATATTGTAAACCAGTTGACATATTCGAGTTGTCCTGTGTTTTAGTCAAGGTTCTTCAGAGAGACAGATCTGGTAGGAGAGACACAGGAGACAGAGATAGAGAGAGAGAAGGGGTTAATTAGGGGAACTGGCTGACGTGGTTTGGAGGATACATCCTGTGACAGGCCATCTGCAAGCTGGAGAACCGGGGAAGCCGGTAGCATAAATCAGTGCAAGTTCAAGGGCCTCAGAACCAAGGAGGCCGATGCTGTGATTCTCAGTTTGAGGCAAAAGGCCCAAGAGCCTCAGGGCTACTGGGGCAAGTTCCAGAGTCCAGAAGCTGGAGAACCTGAGTTCTGATGTCCAAGGGCAGGAGAAGGCTGTCCCAGCATCAGAAGAGACACAACCAGAATTCACTCTTTCTCCGCCTTCTTGTTCCATGTGGGCCCCGAGTAGATTGGACGGTGCCCACCTAAACTGAGGGCGGGTCTTCCCCACTAAGTCCACCAGCCGACACCCCCGTCTCCCCCAGAAACAGCCTCGCAGGCACACCTTAGGCGCCCCAATCATTCTGATCAAATGCCAAAGCAGCTGGGTTTGTCTTCAGGCAGAAGAGGGAAGGGGTCAGGGCCTGCTGAAGCTTGAGAATAATTAAGTCAATAGTTGAGGCTAAGTGATGCTTTGCCAGTTCCCTGGGTATCCCTTCATCCAGTCAAGCTGACACCCAAAACCAACCACCACACCATACTTCTGGTGACAATTCAATTCCCGTACATGTACATATTTTCTTTTCTGGAGCTCCCCCGGCCTTCAGTTTTAGGACAGGGGAATTGCTAATCAGCTCTCCGTTCAGCTTGTCATTCCCCTGTATAGAAATTACTTTCAGCAGAGGGAGAAAGCACAGGATTCTTTGAATGGGTCTAGGAAGTCCCCTCAGCACCAGGGTTTGTAAAGTGAGGGCGTGTTAGGATTCCAAAATAGACAGCAAGGAAGAAAGCCAGCTCTGCCTTTACTCCGAGCTGGAGGAAGCACCGCGCCCACGCTCAGGGTTCTCAAACAGTGCTGTGGGCCCGGCTGATCGCGTTCTCAGATGTCCAGAAGCTGTTAGTGGATCTTAATGCAAAGCAGCCGTACCGCGTGCTCATCTAGAAGTGCTTAAACCTCACAAGACTCACGCGCATTCAGTTTCTCATTCGACGTTTGTGGACATCGTTGAGGTGGTCGGGACGAGTGTCACCACTGATTCTGTCCTGTACAGGAGGAGACCAGGAGTCGTGCTGAGGGGCTTGTCCACCCTGGCCCTGCCACAAGCATGGGCATAACTGATGTGCAGTGGACGGGGAATGAAAAGCCTCTGCCAGCCTCCCGCAGAGCTGGGTGCTCCCTAAGGAGCTGTTCAGGAGCAGAACGGAGGCACCTCTGCTTTGGTCTCGACCGAGGGATTTTCCTAGAGCTTTCTGTCTAGACCCTGTATCTCTCTCGTGAAATTCACCCGTGATTGCTTCATTACTTACAGTGCAGTGCAAGGCCCAATTAAATGTCAAATCCGTCCTCTTTCATTAAAGCCCTTTATATGCTCAGTGTGGTGACTGTGTCTGTGCGCACGTGTGCCTGTTTGCCCAATTATGACACAATTGTTCTCTTGACGGTGGTGGCTGTTCATGTCAGTGAACTTGTTCACTCATACAAATAGCTTTTTACTCCTGGTGGAAGGAAAACTTGCCTCTGCTTATTTTAAGACTAGATTATCAGCAGAACACACTTACAAGGGCTTTGACGTGCGCTGTCGTCTCCAATGCACTAGCATGTGGCACAAGTGCAGCAGACGTGACCCGGCTTGTTCTCAGACAGCCTGGGGTGGCGTGGACTGACTTTTCCAACGTTGCCAAACCGCAGCATTCAGTCCTCCGAGTCCATCCAACCCAACCCAGCATTCTAGGTGCTTATCTGATTTTTCATTGGTTTTGTTTTTTTGGTTCTTCCTAACAGCTCATTTTGTTGTGGTGAGGGCCTCTACAAAAAAAGTTACACAGTGTGTCATATTGCAT
This sequence comes from Cynocephalus volans, assembly GCF_027409185.1. NCBI lineage: Eukaryota > Metazoa > Chordata > Mammalia > Dermoptera > Cynocephalidae > Cynocephalus > Cynocephalus volans. Next base: position 811,273 of record NC_084473.1, on the reverse strand, counting down.
GAGCTCACAGCCTAAAATCCAACACACAGGTGAAAAGTTTATTCCTACTCTAACACCCCTTCATTTCCCATCAGAAAGCCTTTTTTCTGTTTAAAATGAATTACAAAACTTGGGCATAAAACTGTTCATGGACATTGTTACTAATCAGTTGCAAGATTTCAAAGTCACCTTTCATCCCCCGGCTCCACGACAAGTTTTCAAGACTCCACACGGTGACAGATGTATCCCACCTGGACAAAACCCTTGTTCAGAGACAGGGAGAGTGGAATGCGCAGGCTTCCGGCTACACCTCACGGTCTTGCCAAATCCAGTCCAACTCCAAGGCTGGGTTCAGAACCTCCCGCGACTCGGGGCAGGGGCGGCAGTGCCATTTACACCTCAGAGAGGATAGGAAAGTCCTAGGATCACTTTTTTCCCTTTACATCTGGGAGTAAAGGGCTAAAGCACTGATTTAAACTCAGGACTGAAAGGAATGCCACAGAGGAAAGGGGGAGGGGGAGGGCGTGACTCGATGTGATGGTTTTTGTTGTCCATGTTCTGCAGGGGAAGGACCCCAAGAGTCAGCAAGTGGAATTGTTCCCGAAAGCACAACGCTGAGTCCAAAGCTGTGCTCTCCCCACTAAGCCAGATGGCGCGTCTGTCTCTGCAGGACGACACTCAGTGGACAGAGCCACCCCTTCTGTCCCACTGGTGTTAAGAAGCAGCTACATGTGCTTTAAGAAACAGACCGTGAAGAGATGGTCTGAGCGGCAAAAGGAGTAACTCCAGACCAAGGAGTCCAGAAAACTGGAAAGGAAGGTGCTCTCTAGGTCTGAGCCTGTATTAAGAAATTCCCTGTATTAAAAAAAGAGAAATAAAAAAGTATCAGTCAGTCTGTCTTCTTTCTGCTCAAGGTCCACTAGTCAGACCCTCGCAGGCCATAGAGAATCAGCAAATTCTCGAAGGGATTTCAAAATCATCTGTGCAAACCTCTTAATTTTCAGATGAGGAAACTGAGGCCCACAGTGAAAAGTGACTTTTGTATAGTTGCCAGCTAGTGAGAGGCAGAAACTATCACCTGTGCCAGCTGGGTCCTCTTCCAGCGCCCTTCACGCACTTCATAGAATCATCTTCCTGCTTTTCCTTATGACTGGAGCCATCTCAGAATCTGTCATTAAACAAAACAACTTATCCTTGGTGTTCAGGGCAGAAAATGCTGTGACTAATCACAAGGAAGCAGAGGTGGGGAGTGTCTGAAAAAAGCCCAGGCACTGCTTCTGGGCACCCAGTCCCTAGCTGAGGTGTCGCTCTGGGTCCCCGCTGTTCTCCTGAGGTTAGCGCAGTGCTGGTCGTGAGGAGTCCTACACCGGGGCCTTGGGACAGCCGTCCCCACACTCTTTCCTGCCTTCTCCCCTTTGACAGAGTAGAAGTGTGCCCGGGCCCGGGCTCATCTCCCCGCTAGGCCTGGTCCAATCTCTCCTCCACGTCAAGACCCTCACCTGTCCCTACCGTGAGCATCGCGGCCAGGCCGTCCCCAATGCACTGTTTCCCAGGAACGTTGTCCAAGTCTGTCTCATCATACAAGAGCCATGCCGAGACCACATTCCCTCTCTTACTAATGGCCTCTGCTATAGTTAGAATGTTAGTTCTCTCCAAAACTCACGTTGAAATTTAACTGCCATTGTAACCGTATTTAGAGGTGGGACCTTACATAGGTGACTGAGTCGGGAGGGCCACACCCTCATGGGTAGGATTGGGACCCTTATAAACAGGCAAATGTGTCCTGTTTTAGGAGACTGGGGAGCTTTCTGCCAGCTGTCCTGCTCTTCTGCCACGCTCCATCCCTCTGGAGGCTGCAGTGTTCACGGCACCATCTTGAAAGTGGTGACTGAGCCCTCACCAGACATGGAACCCGCTGGCTCCTTGAGTTGGGACTTCCCAGCCTCCACAACTGTGAGCTGATAAACTTGCATTGTTTGTAAATTACCCAGTCCATGTTATTCTGTTACAGAATCACACAAGGGCTGGGAATGTCTCTGTCTCTGTCTCTCTCGCTCTGTCATCATTATGATATGATTGAGAGAGGGAAATGGAAAAGACGGCCAGGAAGAGAGAACAGCATAGGTGGAAACCCAGTAATGGAAAGAACCGGGTGTACTGAAACATGGAAAAGTCTACTGTGACTGAAACATAGGCAGGAGCAGGGAGATTGGAGAAAAAGATGGTGGCAAAAGCAAGCTTGAGCTAGAGCCAGATTGTGTGCTGTAGCGTGTTAGGAACCAGCAAGGAATACAGATTTTTTTTTTTTTATCTTAAATGCAATAGGAAAATCATTGAAAACTTTAAGAAATTAAATGACATCATCAAACTATATATTTTCAAAAGATCACTTTGGCTGTTGGATGGAGAGTGGATTGCAGAATAGATGTGAGGGTTCAGTTTTGGCATAAAAGTTTGATGTGCCTGCAAGTTTTCCAAGAGATGGTAAATCTGTGGGAGCTTATAGGAATCCGGATTGCACAGGAGAGGCCTGTGGGTGGATGAGATCTCAGGAAGGGGCAGAGAGAAGAGGGTACAGGCCTGAGACCCAAAGAAAAGTGATATTGACAGACCTGGTGCAGCAGGCTCGCACAGAGAAGGTGAGGCGGGATCAGAAGGCAGACAGAACGCCACGAGGACGGATGCTGTTTTCATTTTTTTCTTTGTTGGAGAGGGGTGCATGTGTCATTATTTCAAATGCACTTAGTAAAAATAGGACTGAAAAGTATCTATTATATTTGACAGTGTAGTGTCAATTGGGGTATTTTTAGAATGACTTTCGTTGTCTTTCTTGGGTTTTGGTTTGGGTTTCTCCTGTTGTTTTTACTTGGGAAGGTGGAAACAACATGGGAGCAGTTGAAAATGAGCACAAGCTGGGGACCAAGGACGAGGTGTGCCCTGGGGAGGCTGCAATGTGGACTGAGAGGTGAGGGGACAGCTGGGGAGGTGGGGAGGGACTGCTGATGGGAGGGACCTGGTGGAGAAGGGACAGGAGATGCCTGCAGAAGCGGGAACAGCACACGCGTCCCAGGCCCCACACCTGCCCCTCTCTGGCATGAAGCTGGGGCTGACACATAACCCTGTGCAGCGACCTGCACGGTGTGGCTGGGGCCGTCCTTGTCAGTGTCCCCTCACAGGGTCAGCTGAGTGACGCCCTAGCGAGAATTTGCTGCCACTCCCAGACTGTAACTGCGGTCTGGAGATTTTTTCCCCCAAGTTCGTTTTACTTTGGGTCTCCTGTATCATTTGTACCATATGAAAATATTCATATTCGAAAGGGAGAAGCTTAGTCACAACTGAGGGGAGAGATCCCTGCTTACGTACCCAGGTTGAGAAGGGTCTGCGGGATAGAGCGATTCTCCATCAGGCATTGTTTTTGATGAATCGTAGAGTGTTGGGACAATACAGGACCTCAAGAATTCTTTAGCCTAACACCATCATTTTGCAGATGGAAACACAGAGGATGAACAAAATTAAATAAATAAATTCTCTGAAGACATGAGGCTAGCGGTGAGGAGCAAGAATTCAGCTAACGGGGAGACAAGATTTGCAGGTGCACATTTTCATTACACCTGTTTGCTTGGTTGAGACAGATCCTAAAAGTGACTACCCACCAGCTCACAGGTAGTGGAGCCTAAAGAAAGAAGACGTCTTGTCACTTTGAAGTGGCTTTTCCTAAATACTATCCACCTCTCCCTGCCACCCTTTTTAAGTTCCAGCTGAAGAATCCTGTCTTTTCTCCAGCCTCATTTCACAGATTGTCTGGTCCTGTTTCTTACTTGCAGAAGCAGCTGTAAGGACTGGTCCTGACTCCCTGAGCCAGGGCACACCTGCAGCAGAACCTCTGGGTGCATGGAGTGTGGTATGAGTGGAGGTTGGGTTGGGAACAAACATTGTTCTTGAAAATGTGATGTAAGGCCAGGCCACCAAAGTCAAAAGAAGGTAGAACAAAAGTGGTCATGTCCTGCAAGCAACAGGGCCAAGAACCTCGGGTAAGATTAGAAGTTGGACTGTAAAAGCCCAAAAGAAAAATATCTGAAAACTCTTCCGGGCCCGAATGTTAAATGGCCCAAAGAGCCGAGGTCCTCCTTGCAAAGCCACCACATTACACAGCCCTTGTGAACCGCGCCCCAGGAATGTTCACCCGAATGTTCATGGCCAGTGGGATTGCACAGAATGTGTCCAGAAGACCATGCAGCACATTATCCTGGAAGGGACCAGGACTTCCAGTTTCCATCCAGGCCTACTGGTGACAGATGTTAAATGTGTCTACACAGCTCTGGCTCAAGTGGAATAAAGTGTAAATGCCGGCGAAATATTGTTCCAGCAGGGCAGAGAAGCAGGGGAGAGCAGTGTGGTGTCGTGTCACACTCGCGAAACAGACCCACCCCTCAAGGAAGAGCCTAGGGAGCAGATGCAAGTAGAGATCTTGCTAATTAATTCCTGAATCTTTGCTGGATTGTATCTCCTTAGGGGTTTCCCTAACACCAAATAAGAGGAACAATTCATGTTATCAAAATAAAGAAAAAAAAAGTTGAAAGTAGCAGGTGAATTGCTCTAGAGCCCAGTAATAGTCTCCTAAAGACGGTAGGTGTCTGGGAGGTCAGCCGGGGGAACTGCGATCTCAGAGTGACAGAGGGGATTGAAGGCCGGCAGGTGACCTCAATGTGCCCCACCTGAACCTCAAGGACGGGCCCAGGTCTCGCCTGCACGGTGGCTCATCTGTGTGGCAGCTGCTGCTCTCACTTCCTCGGGCAACGCCGGGGTCTTCCTTCTTCCACCAGAAACTATCCAGCCTTTTAAAATTACCATTTAAACAGAGAATCATAGAAAAAGATCCATACATGTATCAAATGGTTTATTTTAACTCACGTACATAAAACTGTACACTTGTTTACACATCTTTTGATGTAAGGCCTCTTCTCTGAATTCTCCATTTTCTGTCTTACCTGCACCACATCCATGATACACCATCCAAGAATTCCAGTTTTAAGTTTTACAATGTGGAAAAAGAAATTAACGACACTTGCGCAGTAACGTGTGTGTGTACGTTTCTATTTCTCCCCAGCTGATACTGTGAGTCGCCCTCTTTTAATTCAGCAGCAGTTTACCTAGCATCTCACCCTTGTCTAAATTTTACAAAACTTTGAACTTAATTTTCACAGAAATAGCAATGCTATTATACTTTCGTCTTTTATTGGCTTACAGCATATTTGATTATATTGTGTAGGGATAATTCAGCTGGCATAGACAGGCACAAGGACAGCTTACTGTGTCACCAAAGCCTGTGAGTGACTGGAGAGCTGCCCTCGTACCCCAAGAGTAACCAGCGTGATCAGAGGGCCGTGGACGTCGCCTCTAACGGGAGGGCCGGCCACGTCGGGGGCAGGTAAGAGTGCTCCTCCTGGACTCCATCTCCCTCACAGGTACCCTGCTCTGGGTTCTGCCCAGGAGGTCCTGATCTTAATCATCTTTGGGAATAAAAAACATTAGCCTACAACAGTCACAGTCGAAGCCCCTGCTGAGAGGCAGACAGACGCGGCTCTGGCCCGCCCGTGGCCAGCTGCCTCCACTGGCGGGAGAGCCTCCCACGGTCGTGAGGCCGAGGGCCCTGACCACTCAGGACGGGCCAGAGACGCGTGGTGGGGCACGGCTGTGGTGTGGGGACAAGCGCCTGGCTGCCCGTCCAGGAGCAGAAAGAGAGCAGAGACAACACCTGGGTACAGAGGGGAGCTCTTGAGAACAGCAGCAGGTCTGGAGCTGTGGGGCAGTAAGTGACGGCTCCCATGGGTGCTCCCTTGCACGGTTAACATTAGAGATGAAGGAAAGGCTGTATGCTGATTGGCGAAAACAATATCTACCATCCACAATCCCTTTTCTTCAAACTGTTTATATGGTGACCTACGTGGCACAACAGTCACACACACACACACACACATACACGCACACACACCCACTACTGTTGTTTTTTTACCTGATCCGTGAGTGCTGCCTAACATTCAATGTCAGTGCAAACCGGAACACGAGAATGGCCTTGGGCAACTGAAGGTCACCCTTTTGACCTAAAGGCGCAGGACTGCTACCAGGACACCTGCTGTCACCCCCCTGCAGCCCCCACCATGTAAGGGTGGGTCAATGCCCAATCCTCCTGTCCCCAAGTAGCATTTGAAATGCGGTTGTGTTAATGTTCACTTACTTTAGTAACAGGACACACACCATGATCGTCACTATGGCACAGAAACTCACTTCAGAGGTAGAAACCCTCGGTGCAGCCAGGCACCCTGCGGTGAGGCCTGCTCATTCCACCAAGCGCCTCCAGCGTGAAGATCGGTTGTTTTTGTTTGTTTTTTTGTTTTTGGTTTAACACTCATGATTCTTAGAAAGCAAGCAAATATGCTACATATTTAAAAAGAGCTCTTTGTTTATTTTCGGATTGATATTTCAAATACATATTGCTATTTCAGGATAACATTTTAAGATCATTCTAAGGAGCATCAAAACTATAATTCTACAAATTCAAAAGAATTGCAGTACAACACACAGTAATCAAGTTACTCTTATTTTATCATAAATGTAAGATTCTAAAGTAAAATACTTCTACAAGAAGCATTGGTAAATGCTTTTCACATTCATTTCAAGCTCAAACTTTGGGTTTGGAGTCATGGTACAATATTATGTTCCAAGCACTTTTCTGAAAATGTTCCTAAAAGAGACGTCCACGCCTAAAAAACAGGCCACAAGATAAGGAAGAAAAATATTGAATTCATCATGGTGTGGCACTCCCAATAAAATACAAGATATGTCATATTCTATAGAAAGGGAAAGTTCTTTAGATGAGCTACTGTGATTTTTAAAATATCATAATTTCATAATGAGAGTTTAACTTCACATCTGTCAAGGGAACCTGACCCCTAAATGACCTAGTTAGTGACTTAGTTAATGGAATTTGGGGAAAAGGAAAATTCAGCCTGAAAGCCTGAGATTCAAAATACCATGTTATTGTCTGGCCAAGAACTGCCTCTCAGAACCCCATATCCTCAAATGGTTAATTTTTAACCTGAACGTGTAACGTCAACATGAGCTGTCAGGCTCCATCAAGCACCACGGAAGGAACATCTTTTCATATCAGATTCTTATTTTCCTCTCAGTATTCTTAATGAAATAAATGATCCAAACCAAAATCATTACTCTCCTAGCAAAATTCTGGGTGCACACATTCATGTGAAGTGAAGAAACTTTTAGTATTTTCTGTGCTCAACATTTCATAATTGATAAAAAAGAATTTCTGTAAAACCAGCTGTTCCAGATGAGGCAAATTGTGCCTCTTTAGCTTTTCAGACAATTTTGGGTCCCTAACCTCGTGTGAGATAGAAGCACTGAAGTCAGAGCGCATGGAGGGTTGCTGCAGAATCTCACGCCCCGCGATGCCCGACCAGGTTTTCTGAGCACGGGTTCTTCAAGTCAGCCCCACTGCTCGGGATCACATAATGTATGCACTTGTGGGACGAATGACTTTTCCTCCAGGATTTTCTGTACGACCGTAAGTCGTCTTTTCACCCCTGGAGCAGGTGTGCTGTGACTTTGCCTGCTTCTTTCTTGTACCAAACCTGCAACATCCGCGTAGCTTGTTAACGAGCCACCGGCCAGCTCACCCGGCCTTTCCTCGCGTGGCTGCTCGTGAGCAAACCTGCGAGGCTGTGTCACCTCTTGCCCTTCTCGCTTTCTGCCCCGGGTATTCCAAGTCCCTCCCTGTGCTCTTCACTGTCATCCAGGACATCACAGCATCAACCACCACAAAGAGCCTGTTGGAAGCTCTATGGCTCTGTCTTCATTTTTGTGTCAGCCGCAGAACTTAGAGACAAAAGTGGATGAAATGCAGGGAAAACCTAAGAGGCAAAGAAAGACAAACGCACTCCCTCGGCAGGTATCGCTAGTTCAGTTTTAACAACATCGCTTAGAAATTGTCCTGAATTTGTTCCACCCAGGAATGCCAATTTTTGTTTTATATCTATTGGCACAAGATATGGGTTTTGCTCTTCTTTCCTCTGAAACAAGGAAAATTTGGCCAATGGTTAGTTATCAGTGAGATCTTGCAGAAATCACTCAAGAAATTCCAAGTGCATCTTCCCACGAACTTGTAATTCTGTGTTATTTCTACATTCTCTTTTAATTTCATTTTTTCCACTCACTGAGGTCTATTGGGTGTATTTTGGGCACCTCCCAAGTGTCAGAACAAGGCTTTGGGGTGCTTCTCACGATCCCTGGTGAAGTCATCTGGGAGACAGCACACTGGGGTTGGACGTTTCCACAGGATCTAAACCTCACTTGAAGGGATGGGCCAGTACAATTAAAAACTCAGAAACAGTATTTCCCAAGGCTGAGATTTTCATTTAATGCCTGGGACAACTGAAAACAAGACCTGAATCACAGCCCGTGCGGGAAGCGGTGAGTCAGCATCGCGTGTGCCCCGCACCTGTCTGCTGCTTCCGTTCAGAGTGAAAGGGACTGACTGCTGCCACCAGCCGTTCTCCGCCACGCCCAGGCCCATGTGCCTCAGTTACTGACACCTCAGTTCAGCCCTCTTTGTGCTGAAGAGTGTTTCTATGCAGATGAGAACTGCCTGTCTCTATTTCTCTCAGACATGCGGATGCTCCAGTTCATTTCCCTGCATCGACGATCAGCCAGGACAGGCAAACCCTCATCGGTCAGGCTTTTATCCTCCCAAACCAGCCGGGAGGGGAGGCCCTCTCTAAAGCTGCTGTGATATATGTGTCTACACAACAGTGTTCTCAGCCTTAGGAACAAGACTCAAATTTGCTGATGTGAAATGTATGTGGGGACAATTAGACTGGGCCTGAGATAAACTCAAGTCCTACTTTATGGATTGCCTGGAAGTATTGTATCTTTATTAACAATTACCAAGAAACAGACCCTCCTTCCTGTTGCATTCAGACTATTTAGCTGATTACCGACATTGCTGGGTGGGCTTCCAGCCCTGGCGTTCCCTTGTGCAGTGCCACGGGTGCCCAACCTGGGACACTCGCACAGAACCTCGCTTTATTTCCCTCCTTGCAATAGGAGTGCCCATCCGCAACCGCACTCTGACCTCTCATTTTCTGGAGCTAGAACACACAAGCACTTTTGTGGAAGAAAAACTCTGATGCAAAGGTGGCAAAGGCAGTAAAATATTGAGCCGTCAGTCCAATCAATGACAAAAGGAGATCTGCCCGGTGACAAGGCTACAGTGGCTGCCACATTCTGGTGCTAGAATTAGAGCTTTGACCCTTCACAGTGTTTCACCTGCACATTGCCGTCCTCACTCCAGCTTGGTGATTGTCACCATTGCTGTGGTCACTTGGCCTGGGACCCCACAACCACTAAGCACAGAGTCATGCTCGGAACCCAGGCCCTGTCACTCCAGATTTTCTACTTCTTCTAAGTCGAAAAGCACTTGTTCTCAGAGAAAGGGAAAGTTGTGTGTGAGGCAGAGAGAATAAGGTTGATGGGCATGGGATCCTCTACAACATTCCATACATTGTAACTTGGTATGTATTATAACTTAGTATAATTAGCAGCCAATATGTGACTCGGTGCCCAAGTACACTTGTCATCTGACCTCACGCTGACACTGGTCTGACTCTCAAGGTAGCACCAAAGTCAGCTGTGGAGCAGTAAGTGTGTAGGGGTGCCAGTGAGTGTGTGTGTGCTCATGCATGCATTCACGTGTGTGCATACGTATGAACATGTGTACTCATGCATTTGTATGTGTGCGAGGGCATGTGTGTATGCATGTGGACATGTGTGCTTATGCATACATCCGTATGTGTGCGTGCATGCTCTGAAGTGCACTGAACAGAGAGATGAACTGAGGCGTGGTTGTAGAATAGGACTAGTTTAGAAAGAATCTTTGAAAAGCAGGATCCTGGTGGCTGAGCTAGCTTGCTTTCTCCTACTGGGCCAGTTGCAGGATCATTCTCCATCTCAGGCAATAACTGTTCTAACAGGTGTTCAATAAACACTGGATGAAGACATCATTGTAACTTCCCCCACTCCACATCCCTGTCCCCACCTCATTGCCCTTAGGTGACTGAAGATGAGAGAGGACCAGTTAAAATAAACATGCAAAGTAGGGAGGTGGCTCTTTTGTCTTCTTCCAGCTTTATTGAGTTATAATTAACAAATAAAAATTGTGTATGTTCAAAGTGTACAATGTGATAATTTGCTATATGTACACAGTGAAATGATTACCACAATAAATTTAATTAATGCATCCATCACCTCACATAGTTACCTGTGTGTGTGTGTGTGTGAGAGAGAGAGAGAGGTGGACACTTAAGAGCTACTCTCTTAGCAAATCTCAGGTAAGCGATACCATATTGTTAAATGTCGTCACCTCTGCTGTATGTTATATGCCCAGAACATACTCCTCTTGCCACCGAAACTTCGTACCTTTTGACCAACATCTCCCATTTCCCCACTTCCCCCAGGCCCTGATGACCACCACTCTACTCTCTGTCTATAAGAGATTGGATTCCACAAACAAGTGAGATCATGCAGTATTTGTCTTTCTGTGCCTGGCTTATGTCACTAAACATAATGTCCCCCAGATTCATCCATGTGGTCACAAGTGACAGGATTTCTTTCTTTTTTAAGGCTGAACTAATTCCATGGTGTGTGTACACACGTTCCTTATCCACTCATCCCTCGAGGGACACAGGCTGACTCATCATATCTTGGCTATTGTGAAGAATGCTGCAGTGAACGTGGGAGTGCAGACGTCTCTCTGAGACCCCGGTTCCTTTTCCTTTGGATACACACCCAGGTGTGGGATCGCTCTTCAGCACACTCCGTGACAAGCCCTGAGAAGCCTGGGTCACCACACCCCTAAGTGAAATTACTCAGTTAGTGGGAAGAGGCTCTATCCCTCCTACACCTGACCTGTTCATCCCACCCCTTTTGCATGCTTTATTAGCATTAGAAAATAATTTATTTTAATCAGGAGAGCCATGCTCAGAATGTCGTGAATCACCACTTTGAACATTGCTATAACAAGCCCAGACTGGGTCTGAGTAATTGATGGGAGGAAGGTCCAATAATTAAGCAATAGAGTGCAACTGGCAGTGGTCCTACAGCACTACCCATTGCCTCTGGGAGGGTTTGTGAAGGCTGCACACCAGGAAATAAAGAGTCTGCAGACCCCAAGGAGTCCAAGTGGCCCTGTTATTCCATAATCTACTACTCTCCAGCTAAAATCATGGGGTTACTGCTTCCCACTTCCATGAAGATAGCAGATTGTGCAAAAACAGGTTCTCCACTGAGGTGGGATTTTGAGGACTCACAGTACTTTTTTGTATACGTTTCCTACTTTACTAAGTTGAACACAGGCAATGAGCTCCATCCAGCTTGTGTGGAGCTGAAAGCACTCCAAGATACACAAACGCAATAAAGATTTGGTGGACATTCCGATTTGGTTAAATTCCTGTTAGTAAACAGTTATGCACAGTAGGGTGACCACCTGTTCTGGTTTTCCCAGGACCATCCTAGTAAATTAGGATGGCTGGTCAACCAGAAGGACATGCCATTCTCAGAGCACAGGGTAGATGCCTGACCTCACTGTGTGAGGCAGGTGCCAACCTTTGATCCTCACAGCTGTCACCTGTGAGATGACATCTTCCTCGGGGTCTCACCTTGCCTGATGCTAGTCCCCACAGAAGGCAAGGCAATAGGAAGTCTGTGGTTCCTTGGGAGCCTGAGCCTCAGCCTGCATCTGGAAACTTTTGACTACAGAGGCTGCTCCCAGGATCTGCAGAGGGAATGACATGTCCCCAGCTGGTGTTTGTCAAGGACCCCACCAGCAACACAGACTAGCCGCAAGGTCCCACCAGCTGGTGTTTAGACCTAAGGCAAATTCAGAAAGCTCCTCAACAAACAACACAGGCTCCTGCATATTGTCTTTAACTGAGTGTCAAAATGTTCCAACCACAGAGTGGGTGCACACTCTTCACCCTGGGAATAATTTCATGAGAGAACGTCAGACTAAAATTTACTCATGAAACAAACCTTTGATCCTTTTCTCTAAAAAGTCTCAGTGTGAGGCCCATTATCCATTGTTAGTGTTTTTTAAATCACTTTAAGAAATATGATGAGGACAGCAGCCTAGACCTGTCCTAACCTGGGTTGCCCACACCTGCTGCGTGGGAAGCCTCTGATTTGAGCCCACTGGTTGCTGAGGGACGTGTGATGTTATAGTCTCAGCACAGCGTAAGGAAACGTCTTAAAACATTGCCACTAATAGAGCGTGGTCAGGGTAGGGGGTCCCCTGGGCCCACATGTTTTGGACAGCCTACCTTGTCAGTGATGAAATGTGGCACCCTTGTAACACACCCAGAAGGAGGGTCCCTTCCCCAGTTCCAGCCCCATCCCGTCGACTGAAGGTTGCTACCACAGAGCACATGGTGTGAGAAACTGAAATGGCCTTGGAGCTCACCGGTGCAGCTCAGCTGGGAGGACACTGACAGACAGGGAGTGCGATCCCTACTCCTGCCAGCTACTGTGAAGGTGGTCACAGCCAGACTTCTCCCCACAAAGCACACGGCTGGGGTCCTGCCGTCCTCCCTAGGTCCCCTCTCAGTGGGTCCTCGCAGCGTCTTCTCCACTGCGGGCTCACTGTGCGGCCAGGCACACAGGGACCCGCCTGCTTTGGGAGGAAATGCTGTGGTTTATACCACACGTGGGTGATGCAAAGTTTAGGGACAGGGCCTCCTGTCATCACGCTGGGGCCATCTGCTTCTGAGCACCCTCGTCCCTGCTCTGAGCACTCTGGTCGGCAGGGCCCTTCTCACCCTCAACTCACGGGGCACGGCCATGTGTCCTCCTAACCCAGCTCCCTGTCCAGGTGGAACTGGTTTTCTATAAACTCTCCCGCATTCCTGGGGAAACGAAAATCCACCCCGGGCCATAGGCCATCTTGCTTTGCCTTGGGTTAAAAGACAGTCTCAAGGCAACTGATCCACCAGCCTGGCGGGGCTCTTTGGGCACGAAGCCCAGAGCTCTTCCCACTTCTGTTGTGCGCCCGCTGTTTTCCTCATCTCTCTCCTTCCCTGACCCACGTTTCTATCCTCTTTTTATTCTGCAGTGGTTTTTCGTAGATTCAACTCGCATCTGCTCATCAGACCACCACTCGGTGTTGCATTATAGCAAACCCATGAGCACTTCCTCGCCTGTGTCCTCTTTGAGAACATCAGAGGCAGAGAGGGGCAGAAAACCGGCTCTCGCAGCTTCGTGACACAGACGAAGGGACGCCACCCCTGTCCCCGCACTCTGTCCTCCCACCAGGGTGGTCGGGGCTGAGGCTGCCCCTCCTCACACGGAAGGGGATTGTGTTGATTACTTGGAGCTGAAGACACCTGGAAACAGCAGAGGCAGGAAGGGCCATGTGACCTTCCTCCTGCCACCGAAAGTGAGAGCAGAAATTTCCTGCGAAACAGGTGCCCTCCCTGCACCCAGAGGAGGACGACATGCTTATCGCCAGAGATGGCCTTGATGCCGAGATGAGTCTGTGCAAACAACCAGCTCAAATAACCGTCATCTCCCCTTAGTGTCCCCACACACTTCCTAGTTACTTTCCCACATTTTGGCAGCCCAGCCCGAACACTTTCCTTTGTCTTGACACATTTTCATAATTTATCATTCTCTCTTAAAATGGTGTATAAGCTCTCAGGCCCATCTCTTGTGTGTGAGGTCCTCTGTGTATGTACACAAATATCTCATCCGATACGACCTGCAGGCTCTCTGTCCATCGGCCTGTGTGGCTTTAATCCCCAGGCCCAGCCACAGGACCTAAGAGGGTGCAGGGAGGTCTTTCCTCCCCTGCGCCCCCTGAGATGTATCCACGGACAGTTTTCTGGATCCCATGGCTGCTCCACCAAGAGCATTTGCAGTGAGCAATGACACATTTTAGAGTTTTAGTTGTCATTAATCCCCCCGGCTGCAGGCGGTGGGGCACCCTCTGACTGGCTGTGTCTGCAGTGAGTTTTGTGCCGAGCTCTGGGGCATCTTTTCCTGGTCCTCATGCTTCTGTCCTCACGCTTCGTCCTCTTCTTTTCACCTTCCGTCCCAGCCGTCTGTCCTTGCACGCACCTCCGTGTGCTGCCTCTCACTCCGTTTTTGGTTCTGCAGCAGAGGGAAGGAAGGAGACCCCTACTGCCTTAGGTCACCACCCCCATGAGTTCTGTGACGTCATGCTTCACAGTGTCATTCTGATTGGCAAGGCCTAGAATAAGTTCAAACGTAAACTGCAACTCTGAGCTGAGACCTCTGTGGATGAAGCTGTGCTGCGGCACCACCGTCTGCGTCATGACCGATTCTTCTCGTGACCCTCAAAGCATCCTTAGCATGATCGACTCACCCGTGAGAGAAATACCAGGTAAATATCCTCAAACCTGAGCCTCAGCTTCTCAGGACTCCTCCAGATGCACGTCACTGAAAGTCTGTCTCAGTCTGGTTGAAGTAAGAAGGAGACGTATCGACTGGACCGTGCGAGTCCAGGGGCACGCTGGGCTTCAGGGTGCGTTTGAGCGCAGACAGGCTCGGGCGTGCTGCCCGGGACTCGGCTTCTTCCTGACTCCGCTCTGCCTGCAGTGAAGATCGCTTCTTCCCCGGGGCCGCACACGGGGTGGTAGCACAGTCTCTGGAAACAGTTTCCGAAGCTGCCTTCTTTGTAAAGGACGGGACATGAGCAAGCACACTCCTGTTCCAGCCGCCCAGCAAAGCCTGCGCTTCAGTCCAACTGAAACAGCTCAGGTCCGTCGGGGGCCGAAGGAGGGTTGTGTGGCACGGGTTTCATGCCAAAAGGGGCGAGACAGTGCCAGTTAAGTTAATAAGTCAGCTGGCAGCCACCCATGTCTTCACCGTGGGGCTGAATAACTCAGGGCTCTATTTGGGAGGAGAAGCGGGTTTTGCTGCCCCAGCACCCAGCACTCTGCTCCAACAAGACTTCACAGGAGCTCGGAGGCTTGGCCGCAGAAGCCTCCCACAGCAGCCAGGACAAGGAAAGACTCAGTCTAGAATCCTCACGGCATCCACGCGGGGACCTCAAGAGTGTCACAGGCTTGGTGCTGAGGGTGGAGCAGGGAGGAGCCCAGGGCTCGGTCTCCCTGGTGATGAAAAGCAGAAGAATGGGTGACTCTAATTTAGCAGACTGAGAAATGCTTGCACCCAGAGGTGCTCTCCCCAGACTCCTGGACAGCTTGAGATTTGGGTTCCCCACTACGTACGTAAGTGGAGGGGATGGCCAGGCAGAAAGAGAAGGACTAAGAGTGAGATCCCAAGACCCCTCTCCCTCAGATGGGCAAATACTCCTCCCTGAAGTCTGAGGAAGAAACAGAAGTTGAAACAGAAATTAAAACAGAAATTTCTAAACTCCAGGACACCAGGTAATAGGGCTAATGAAAGCAGAGAATTTAGTGACATCTACTAACTGAAGAGGCAGAACCTCAGACCCCCTTTTCCCACTTGGCCCCAGAATGCTGGGCTCAGACTCACCATCCCTGGCAGGAGACTGGAAGACCCTGACATCTGCAGGGCTGCCCCGGGTCCAGGGGTGCCAGGCTCCCTCACACTCTCCCTTCCATTAGGTCCGACCTCCCTGCACAAGCATGGATGAAATAGATCTTCTTCTGCATTCTTGACGCTGCAGCAATCCAGAGCCCTTGCTCTGCACCAGTTCCTCTCTCTGGCTGTTATGTTCCAGGAGACAAGATGACTCTGTTCTAATCTCCCCAGGCCAGGCACTGCACCACCAGAGACAGCCCCTACATCCCAGCACCGGCTGAAATTGTTCAAACTCCAATCCTAAGCCTGTCTCCTCACCTTCCCACAGAAACCACGACCGTCTCCTGCCTGTGCTTCCCTCGCGCCTGCTGCCTGCTGCCTCCCATGCGGGGGCCATGCCTCCGGTTTCTAGGGATCTGTGAGTATAACCTTCTCCCTCGTGTATTACCCGCCCTCACTGAAACACATTCTGGGTACATTTTAAAACACGGGGCTTCCAAAGGAATTTTAAAACTCTTCATATGGGGAATTTTAAACATGCGTGTAAATAAACAATGAGCATAACCAGACCTGTGTGTCTACAACCCTTGCGAACAACCAGCAACCCACACCCAATCCCGCCCCATCTGTACTCCCAGATAGAGTCCATAGATTGTGACTAGCGGATGTATTTTAAGTCTACTGAGTTTATACATTTTCCTATATCTCCCTTCTTCTTATAATTTAAGCTGTGTTGATTTTGTTGTTTGATCTTCAGAGTTTAAAATAGAATTTCACAAAGAGAGAAAAAGGAAAGCAGAAAAAAGAAAATAGTCAAAAAAGTAATCAATGAAATTTAAAATGGTGCAGCTTCCCTGCAAAACAGTCTGGTAGTTCCTCAAAAAGTAAAACATGAAATTACCAAGGCCCATCAATTCTAATCCCAAGTATATACCCAAGAGAATTAAAAACCCATGTCCGCACAGATGTTGAAAGCATTATTCTTAAGAGCCAAAAGGTGAAAACAACTCAAATGCCCACCAGCTGATGAATGAGTAAATAACATGAGGTGCAACCACACTGCAGAATATTACTCAGCCTGAACAGAGCTGTCCTGATACCTGCTACAGCATGGATGAACTCTGAAAACACGATGTGCACTGAAAGAAGACAGACGCAAAAGGATACATAGGGTATAATGCCAGGTATATGAACGTCCAGAATAGGCAAATCTGTAGAGATAGAAAGCAGATTAGTGGTTGCCAGGGGCTGGGGGAGAGGGGAGTGGCGGGGAGTGGCTGCTAATCGGTTCAGAGCGTCCTTTTGGGATGGTGAAAATGCTCTGACATTAAACAGTGGTGATGGCTGTGCAACTGTGTAAAAGTTCTAAATACCACTGAATTGTACTCTTTAAATGGGTAAATAGTATATGAATTATATCTCAATTGAAAAAATCAAGAACGTTTTCCAGAAACGAAGTTTATGAGTTCCCAACTAAAAAAGATCTATTGGGTTCCCTTCGAAATGAATTTCAAAGGCGTTCCTTTACACTAAAGAACATTATTGTGAAATCTGAGAACATCGGAGATAAAGATCTGCAAAGCTTCCAGAGAGGTGGGACGAAAAGTTCACCTACAAAGAATCCAGAGTCAGAATGGCATTAGTTTTCAACAGCAATTCTGGATGTAATTTCAAAAACTGGAACTTGGCCTCCAAATTTAAAAAAACAATAATTTTGCTTAAATTAAAGAAAAATAATTTTGTTTTATTTCTGTACCCATCATGAACATCCACCCAGTGTGACAAGAGAATAAAGCATTCTCGGACATGCAAAGCATCAAATCCTTCTATTTTCTCTGGACAATATAGTAACCTAAGAAGTAAAGAGCATCAGTCCAAGGACCAAGTGGTCCTCATAGGAGACAGGTGGGCATTACCAAAACGTCTGCAGGCACTTGAAGGAGCTGCAGGTGAGGAAGGAGGCAGACATGCTGGAGAACACTAGTGAGGCAGGCGCAACCCCAACATGCGGCCAGACAGGCAGTGCAGTGGCGCTAAGCTCAGCCTACGGAGTAATTACCTCCTCCCAGGTTAGAAATGCATCTTCCATGCTCTACTTAAAGTGGATCTTCCCACCAGAGAGTCTAGATCCTGATGCAAATGATACAGACAGGAGCATTAGAATCATAGATCCAGATTCCAACCCAGACCCCACACGCTGTCATTAAATTGTTTCGTCTCTCCGGCACGGCCCTTCCTCAGGTCACGAGTGGGAAAGTACCTACATGGGCATGCGGTAAAGGACAGTGTGTGTGAAATGCTTAGCACCTGGAGAGCAGTACGTGGTGAGACAACACTTATTTCATCCCAGGAAACACACACAGCCTAGAAGATGGTGATGAGGGAGCCACGACTGAGCAGGCAGGGGGGACCCTCTGTGGGGGCCTTTCCCGGGTGAGGCCCGGAGTCACCTGTGAGGGGGACGTGGGGCTGGAGCTGAGCATTGACGGGGACAGGCAGAAATAAGTCAACAGGTCACAGCTGTCTCCTTTGTGGGTCAGTTTCTTTCATTTTCACTTTTGAACTATGATCTGAAATTAGAACTCTTCCCTGTTCAAATGTCACTATTCTTGATAAAGTAAAGTAAGTAGGATCCAAGAAATTCCGTTGTGTAAACTACATGGACTTGTCATTGCAAAGTAAATGAAAAATACTTTATGGTGGGTCATGACCATCACAAACAGCATAAAAATAAAGGTACTGCAGTGTTTGTGAATTGTTTACACATCTTGTCCAGATACATGGAGAATACATTCATTCAATTTGGTTAAAATGTTAGATAGTGCAGTAGATTCATACGTGGTACAGACACACTGTACTTTGTTTTTGTCCTCCTGAGAAGCTGGCCGATGCCTCCTGTGCGCTGGCACAGGCAGGGCCTGGGCCTCACCTGCTGCTCTGGCCCCTGCACTGGAGATGGATCTCTGTGTTTCTTACATTTTAAATACCCGTTATCTTCAGAGGAGATTTAATTCTTACAAGAGGATTTTTTCTTTATCGAGTGGTCTGATGAGTAAAAAATGCAAGGCTGCAGATGCTGAAAAAAGAAAATTGCATTTGCCTTTGGGCATCTGTGACGACTGAGCCCTTCCTCAGCGGAGGCACAGGTGGGCACACCTCACTACAGGACATGCAGAGTGAGATCAAAGGACCAAGTCCTCCCCGGAGGAAGCTCGAAGGTTCACTAGCAGCTGCTTATACCAGGAAAAGCTATAGCAGTTTTGAAAGTCAGCTCCTGAAAACCACACATAATGCTGTTGCTGCAGAGCTGTCTGCTTCTCAGTGTGTGGACCCCGAATTGCCAAAGCCCACAAACCACAGACACAAAGTCTTTATGGTGCTGACTGTGCAACTGATGACTGTCCAGAGAATAAAGATTAAACATATTAATCATAGATTCAAAGGGTCAGAAGAGACGTTAGAATATTTTTTAACGTCTGCCACTATGTTTGTCAGAAGATGTGTGAGTTATTGTAAATGAGCTCACAGAGGCCAAAGTGCTCACCTGAAGTCAAAAAGAGAAAGACAGACTCTTGCTATGGATCGAATGTGTCCCTCAAAAGTTCGTGTACTGGAAACTTCATCTCCATTGGAACAGTGTTAAGAGGGGGAGAAATCCAATTATGGTCACTGAAAGGTGGGGCCTTGAAGAGGTGACGAGATTGTGAGGACTGTGCCCTGGTGAATGGATTGACCGTTCATGGAGTGATGGGCGTGGTTCTGGTGGCTTTACAAGGGAGTGAGTGGGCAGGTCACCTGTCTCTTGCTCAGCCCATTCTCACCATATGACACCATGAGTGCTCACCAAGAGTCACTCCACCAAGAAAAAGACCCTCGCCAGTTGTTCCCTGGACCTTGGACTTTCCAGCCTCCAAACTGTAAGAAATAAATCTAATCTCTTTATAAATTGCCAGTTTCAGTTATTCTGTTATAAGCAACAGAAATGGACGAATACACTGCTAATCCCCACAGTTGAGGCACCTGTGCTTTTTTCAGATGATAATGCAAAGATTAAAGGGAGGGGAAGAGGAAGACAGAGAGAGACACAGACACACACACAGAATTGGAGCAGAGAGAAAAAGCTTTCGTGTTTTGCCCACAAATATCCCTATGGGCATTCCCATTGCCAGAGATGAAATCAAAGGTCCTGGTGCCTGGATCCTGCTCCTGCCTTTGGCAAGTCCTGTTCAAACGTGGCAGAGAAACAATATGGAACTTTTCATACCTCTGAACAGTCGTTTGGCTCCTGCTTTGGGCTCGGGAGCCCCTTTCCCTGGGATGCCCCTTTTCAATGAGCCCAAGTGACTTGTGTTTGTCCTTCAGAGAAGAGCTCAGATGCCACTTTCTCTGAGACCCTCCCCGGCCACCTCCCCAGCAGAAGGTCCCTCGGTGTTGCCCTAGGCACATTTGTAACTTGAGGGGCTGCCAGCACCCTGCTGAGCAGAGGCTGCCCTTTGTCTGGAACTGCTCTGTGCCGACCATCTTCCACATCCTCACGTGCTGGGCTGCACAAGGCACTCAGTGAGCCTGGGCTGAGCGGACGAGCACATGGCACGTTTGCACAGCCTTACGATTTGCACCCTTCTGTCTGGTGCCAGAGCCCCTTTCTTACTATTGTAAAATGAGTGAGGGTGGGTGACCTCTCGTCTCCTCTCATCTCTGATGTCCAGTGTGAGCTCTGCCATCAAACAGCTCACCCGCCAGCACCAGGCCGGGACCGAGCGCTTCTGCTGCTGCCAGCGCTGCCCCAGGCTTTGCCTTCACCTGCGTGGGGCAAGCAGGGAGCACAGGAATGAGCTCTGCTGCTCCCACCAGCTCTCAAACACCAGATCTACAAGACCAAGGCAAAGGCACTTTCAGGAGATCTCGGTTATTAGCTGCGATGAGGCCACAGACGAAGGCGTTCATTTCTAATTTCCAGTGGGGAACACGAGACAGTAGAAGTCGAAAGCTTTCTCATTTTAGGGGCCACCAACGTTAGCTATAGGCCTTACGATTTGAAAAAAAATGACAATGAATGATGTGTACCAGTATTCTCAAAAGCAGCACTTAGATAAATAGCGTCATTCTCTATTCCAGCAAAACCAACGCTTAAGTGGGCGTAATTCTGGAGGGGAGGAAAACGCCCCTGGCGAGTGGTGGTAAAGCGCCTGCACTCAGTGAGCGCAGAGCCTGACGCCGCTCACAAGCTCCTGCCTCAGAATTCCAGGTGTAAAGGCCTGTGCAAAACCACGATGTAAACAGTCTTAAAGGCCATTCAAACATGTTTCTCTCAAAGAATGGCCTAGGCATGTAGGGGCCGTCTTGCCACGGAGGGTCAGTGCACTCCTGTCAAATCTCAGGTGCAGGTGCCTCACCAGCCCCTGCTGCCGCAGCGTAGCTTTTCTTCCACATCCTTCACCTCGGTGATGCTGTCACTAACTTTGAAAACTCCTTTCAGTCCAGTCTTATCAACAGAGCTGGTATTTCGTGAGGACTGGGTTCCAGAAAGCTAAACACCTTGTGTTTGTTTTTATTCACTAAAGACAAATCACAGCAGAACTTCAGCTGGGGGAGACTGAGTGCCTTGACAGGTCACACAGCTCCTGAGAGCAAAGTCATTTTTAGGTCGGGGTCTGCATAAGGACCGAACACAGAAATAAACTAGTGGAAACATCACACACCCCAAGAGCTTATTCAAGGCCTTTATTCCCTTTCTAAGGAAGATGTGTATTGGGCATCTGATGTCAGACACAATGCTCACAAGCCCTAGCTGGCCCTGCCCCCTCCCACCCAGTGCTGCACAGATGTGGTCACCATCGCTGTCAGTGGGGAGGATGCTGCGGAGGGTAACAGTGTCACTTGGGCACAGTCAGGCCCGAAGAGAGAAGAAACACAAATGTAAAGGAAGCGTGGACCGACAGGGCACCTGAGGAAGGCACAGGCTGGCTCGGTCGGTGCAGCTGGCCCAGCTCACCACAGGCAGCCAGACAGTGCGCCTGAGGCAGGGACGCGGGGCTGAGTCTTCAGTAGTAAAGAAGGAACGTGTCACCTGAGACAGGACAGGACAGTCTCTGGAGGCAGAGCAAGAGCACCAGCAGCGTCAGGAATGAGGAGGAACGTCTAGCACATCTGGGGAGTGGCCGTTCCACCAGCACGACCAGAAGGAAAGGACCAGGGGAGTGGAAGTGGACGAGGCTGCGTGCACAAGTGGGGCTGAAATTGTGGAGGATCTTGTCTGTCATGGTGAGGAATTAGGAATTCTGAATTTATCCAGAAGGCAATAAAGAGCATTGTGAACAAAGATCTTTTAGGACAGGAGTCCGCAATCTTATTCTGTAAATGGCTAAATATCAAATATTGTAGGTTTTGCAAGCCATGTGGTCTCTCTCGCAGCTACTCAGCTCTTCTGTTGCAGCATGAAAGCAGCCATGGACATTCTGTAAAGAAACGTCAGTGGCTGTGTCACAGTAAAACTTTACTTTCATAAACAGCAGTCAGATGTGACCCATGGGTGTTAGTTTGCCAGACCTTGTTTTGGAAAGATCAGATTCGTGACATGGTGTAGAATGCGTGAGAGGTGCTTGTTTTAAAACGGTAGACTGACCATACACTGACACTCCATCCCGCCCACCTGACCCAAGCTTGTGAAATATTAAAAGGAAAAAAGATAGAGGTAGATTAGAAAATGCATAGTTGTGCTAAAAGACAAGAAAGGGACAACTTCATCAACCAAAACCAAAGTAATTTTACTAAAAAAAAGGAAGCAGGCAGGAAGCCATAGCAACCAAGAACCCACAGTCACAAAGCAAATGACATTCCCAACTGCCTCTTGAGTTCCCTTCCTGGAAGCAGTCGCAGACCACGGTGGTTATTTCACAGAAGATGACTACCGGGCCATCAGCACTATCTCAGCAAGGCCAACAATGAAAAACGACTGAAAGGACTAATATCAGAGAAATTAGAAATAATTCAAGAATAGAAAAAGGGCAGAAATGTTGCCTGTTCACTAGCACATCCCAGTCCATGGAATGGAGCTCTGGATGCGGAGCCTTGGGAGATGTTTGCGGACTGACGCCCAGCAGACAGGCAGACACATGTGGGTAAAGTGGGCATTGGAGCAGAGGAAAGTCTTGAAGCGTGCATCTATTTCCACCTACTGAATGCACGTCTCTCTCAAGATGTGAGACACGTATTGCTCAATTCAGTAAAACCAGTTTATAGCCAGCTGTACTAGACAGAAATTAAAATATTGTCTTGAGAATGGTGCACTGAGTACTTTTGGAATCACTGAAGACCACATTTACTACCTAAGATAAACTGAGAGCAGAAACTCAGAAGATTGTATCTACTGACCAGATGGCTTCTGTATCAAGGATCTGAGAAGAGTTTCAGCAGCTCGTATTTGCCACCATGACCTCTCCCCAGGCCACAGATAACACATAATGGGCTGCTTTGTAATCAGTGTTTTCTTCTGTTTTTTGGTGGTGAAGGGGTGGGGGTGCAGGTCCTTGAAGTCCACCAAATGTCTCAACTCCTTCCTCAGTGGGTGCAGGTTTTAATCCCTCCCCTGCTTTTTTGACATGGCAGCCTTTATCTCTTCAAACACTGCAAGTGTTCTTTTATTTTTAAGTAAAAACTTATACTCAAAATGCAACTTGTCTGAAACTTTGTATCTATGGAGGTGAGAAGGACAAAGGAGCATTGTCATCGCACTTTTTCTTTCAGCAGCCGTGCCTGGCACGTGGCCCCAGCCAATGCACAGAGCTGCCTCCCATGGACTGAAATCCTGAAATCCCTCTCTGTCCGGCCTTCCTGTCCTGCATCAGCCCCACCCGCCACTGGAATGATTTCATTGGGCACTTTTGTCTTAATCTCAGTGAAGGGCAGCACAGGTGGCTCTAACGCAGCCGTGACACAGATGCTTCATTTCTAGCATGTATTTATTTTGCAGCAAATATATTTTTTCACTGTCTTTGAAAATAGCTGGGCAATATTCATCTGAAGTTGGCTACATGTAGAGATTAATTGTGTTCGGAGGGAGAAAAGCTGTCCTGTTCTCTTCCTATTCCATCCCATGCAGCGTAAGAGAGGCTTGTTCTTAAGTAATTTGCTTCCACACTGCAGAGATTAGTACAGAAAGTTTTGCCTCCCTCCACTAACGACCCCCTCCAGCTCATTTTTTTCTCCACAAACTTCTTTTTCTAGCAGGAGAATTTGAAACTTCTTGAAATCTGTGAAATCCTTTTGCTATACACATGATGCAAACATACAAGGATGAGGTGAAGCTAGAGGCATTGCCTGGGACTAAGAATTTTCTCTCTCTTGTTTTTATTTTTTAATTTTGTTGTTGTTGAAAGAATGAACTGAATTCTCTAGGTCTTCTGTTCTAACCTTTAAAACTCAAAGCTATTTGTGAGGTCTGCCTCAACTACTACTGTAGACCTCTTTGCTTTTTAATTACTGTTTTGAACATTTGTTTTATTTGGAGTCAATTTGTTCCTCATTTTAATATCTTTACAGGGAGAATTGTTTAAATCTGTCTGTACTTCTGCTCCCTGACCTATTGTCAAGTTAATTGTAGCCTCAAGCTAAGCTTTGTTTTCTGTCTCAATTTTCATAAGAGCAAACACGACTGAGCTTACAAGACCTACTTTTATTGTAGGGACTGGTGCAGCCATTCGTCCCTTTGCTGGAACTCTCAGTGGAGTTGTCCAGTTTTGCTCACCGTGATCACTCACCCAACCGGGAACATGTCCCAACACCTCCAAGGTTGCCGTCTCAAGGTGACGGATTTTTTTATACCTCTTTATTTTTCTGTGATTCAACTGGTGCCCCTGTGACTCATGTTATCTCCCCCCAGGGTTCTTTTCTTTTTAAGAGCCCAGGAGGACAGTCAAGCGAGCAGGTGAGCAGGCAGAGTCCCAGCAGTCAGAGAAGTCTCACATGTGCCACGTCGCAGTTCATCTGTTCCACCAGCTCTGGGCAACGTGACCTGTGCTGCTGCTGAGCACACATGCCTGCTCACTGCTGTCAGCCTCAGACCCCATGTCATTTGCCTCTTTTGCTTGCAAGAGTTTTTAAATCTGTAAAGAGCTAAAAATGTTTCCCCAAAACACTGAGGACAGAGTGAAAGGAGAGGCGCTTTATTTGTGTATCACAGCTGAAGGAAAGTCTCTCACTGTGGTTGTTGAAGGAAATATCAGGTCTTTTCCTTTGGAAGACTCCCCAGGACAGGGCCTCTGGTGAAAGACTCTGCCCACTCCAGGATGAAAAACTGGGAAACTAGACACGCTCAGATTTTTGTCCCTAGCTTCTGTTTAGGGCCTTAAAGGTTTTGCCTAGTTTCATAATACAAAAGGCTCAACCAGGCATTTGAATCTTCCCATAGTCCAAATGAGAGCTGTCTCCTGAAGTCTAGCTTCTCATTATGATCATATAACATTCTGTATTTATTCAGCACATCATACTCATTGTTAACTTCCATGAGACTCAGATTTTTTTACTCTTCCCGGACTGCTCATCACACCTCTATTCCAGATGCAGTTAGGACTCTTCCTTCAGCCCTGCATCAGTCAGCGAGGGCTAGGTTACCTGCTAACAAACAATCCCAAAATCACAGGACTCGAAAAATCACACCGCTCATGTACCCGCATGCTCAATATGAATGAGATAAGAGAGAGCCCTGTTCTGTGTCATCTAAAACCTGAAAACAAGCCTAATGGAAGCACCAACTATAGGATCCCCAGTTGCTGTACCATGAATACAAATGGGGTGGGTGTAAAGGATAACGTTCAAGTTTGGGTGCAGGTTTGGGGGGTAGGGTTAGGGCTAGGATTACAGTTAGAGGTTTGGGGTTAAGGGTTAGGGTTGGGGTTAGGGATTAGGGTAAGGGGTTAGGGTTAGGTTTAGTGGTTAGGGTTGGTGTTGGGGTTAGGGGTTAGGGTTTAGGGGTTAGGGTTAGGGGTTAAGGGTTAGTGGTGATGGGTGAGGGGTTAGGGGGTTAATTGTAAAAATTGAGGATCAAATCAATGGAATCATATCCCATGTTCATGGGTTGGCAGAATTAACATCATCAAAATGTCCATTTTTCCCAAAGCAATCTTCACATTCAATACAATCCCTATCAAAATACTAATGGAATTCTTCACAGAAATAGAAAACACAATCTTAAAATTTGTATGGGACCACCAAAGATCTCATACTGCTAAAGCAATACTGAACCAAAAGAAAAAAATTGTAGGCATCACTATTCCTGACTTAAAAATATACTACAATGCTATACTAACCAAAACAGCATGGTACTGGCCTAAACACAGACAAATAGACCAATGGAACAGAATAGAGAGTCCGGAAGTAAACCCACGCTCTCATAGCCAACTTATTTTCAACAATGGTTTCAAGAATATACACTGGGGAAAGGACAGTCTCTTCAGTAAATGGTGCTGGGAAACCGGATATTGAGATGTAGAAGATGAAAACTAGACCCCTTTCTCTCACCATACATAAAAATCTACTCAAAATGGACTAATGACGTAAATTTAAGACCTGAAACTATGAAACTACTAGAAGAAAACGCTGGAAAAACATTAAAAGAAATGGAAGTGGGCAGTAGGTTTTTGGGTGAGCCTACGAAGGTACAGGCAACTAAGCAAAATACACAAAAGGGACTACATCAAACTGAAGAGCTTCTGCACAGAGAGGGATACTATCAACAAACTAAAGAGACAACCTACAGAATGGGAAAAAGTATTTGCAAACTACACATTAGACAAGGGGCTAATATCCAGACTATATAAGGAACTTAACAGCAAAATAATAATAGTAATAATAATAATAATAATAACAACCCAATTGAAAAATAGCCAAAGGACATGAAAAAACATTTCTCCAAAGAGGACATACAAATGGCCAAAAATCACATGAAAAAATTTTAATGCAAATTAAAATCCCAAGATTTCATCTCACCCCAATTAGAATGGCTACTATGAACAAGATGGAAAATAAATGCTGGAAAGGATGCAGAGAAAAGGGAACTCTTTCACACCATTGATGGGAGTGTAAATTGGCACAGTCATTGTGGAAAACAGAATGGAGCTTCCTCAGAGAACTAAAACTAGATCTGCCTTATGGTCCAGCTATCGCACTGCTGGGTTTATACCCAAAGGAAATGCAATTACTGTATCAAACAGACACCTGCACTCCTGTGTTCACTGCAGTGCTATTCACAATAGACAAGAGATGAAATCAGCCTAAGTGCCCATCGACAGATAAATGGATTTGAAAAACTGTGGTATAAATACACAATAGAATACTATTCAGCTATTAAAAGAAATGATATCCTATCATTTGCAGCAACATGGATGGAACAGGAAACCATCATGTTAAGCGAAGTCAGACACAGAATGGCACATAATCTCACTTATATGTGTAACCTAAAAAAAAGAAGTGGTTCTCATAGAAGTAGAGAGAATAATAATGGTTACCAGAGGCCAGGAGAGGAAAGGGTTGGATGGAGAAGTGGTGGACTAATGGGTACGAAACCACGCTAAATACCCTAAGTGAATCATTGTGCGGTGTATGCATGTATTGAAACAACACACTGTACCCCACAAATATGTACAAGTAAATGTTAAAATTTTAAAAAAACATTATTCTTATGATATACAAGATAATATTAAGTAAAAGTAAAAATATTTATCACCACTACAGAAAGCTTCTGGAAACACTAATGCAAATAAAGAATTCTCTTTAAGCACAGGGAAAAAAAAGAGATGATTGGTCAGACAGCTCACGTGATCTCTGTGAACAAATATAGTAAAATCCACTCTTAAGTACAAATGTATACTATGTTGTACTTACTATTTACTCATTCATTTATTTGTTTATGTATAACATTATACTTATATATTTTGCATTAGTATATTAAAACAAAAGTGAATATCAAAAAATGTAAATTTTACGTATCCTTGGTTATGTAAATCAAATCTTACTTTCTGAATGGCAAACCAATTTCTTATCATCAAGAAAGATTTGGGGAAACTTCTATTAACTTAAATAAATTTTTTAAAGGGTCAGCCAAAAAATGAGCATTTAATTAAAATAAACACAGACACACACTTTCTTTAGGCTACTGAAATATCAACTCTTTAATTCTCTATTAAGAAAAAGCAAAACCCCCATTACATGCCTTCAAATCATTTGAGGATGTGAAAACACCGTCTGCATTTCAGCCTACTTCAAAGACAGCAAAGAAATAATTTCTTCTTCCAACTCAAAGCATGTTTAGGAAAAGGACACCTGATAGAAGTGGTGATGCCAACCTAAACAATGTAAAAATACGAAGTGCTTCTAGCAATATTTGGGTACATATAATTTGGCAAGAAAGTTTTATAAACCTAAGATTTGAAAAATAGAACCTATAAGCCCCAACAAAAAAAGCTTCATTTGTAATTGAAAAAAAATTTGTAGAAAAATGTTCTTCCAAAAGATACAAAAATGACTTTTATTTCCCAAGAGAACTAATAAATAAATGTGTACAACAAAATTACAGTCACTACAAATTGCATTCAACAATTCCATTACTTCTTCATTTCACCAGCTGAAAATCAGAATTCTTTCAGATTATAAATATAACTTTTTATAACTCTGTTATTACTTACTGAGAACGGAGAAAGGAGGCCAATCTTGTGGCCACAGTGTCGAACAGCCTCGCTGATGTGGCCGGGCTGGATGGCTTGGCTGGGAGCCTCAACACCACAGGCCTGCTCTGTGACAGAAAAACACACAAGTTGTCACTAAATCAAAAACACACAATAGAACTACAGTGCATACAATATGAAAATAAACCTGTATAAAATGGATCATTTTTTCCCTTAGGATGCACATCACTGCTGCCATATATTACATCTGTAAAAAAAAGTTCCATGAACAAATCAAAGATAACTTTTACATGACCCCTTCCTAGCAGACCTACTAAGTGCAATTTTTATGTCTACAATATTTCACCTAAGCCTGCATGTCAAGGTACAAAAGAATACAGCCACTTCTGTGCAGGTGAAAAGTGTCAAGGGAGCTTGTTGAAAGAACTGCAGGAAGCTATTTGTTTTAGAAAGATTTAAACATTTATTATTATAAATGTTTCTTGGGACCTTCTTGGGCATATTTCTGAAACAACTTGATGGTCATCAATTTAAAACTAAAAATGTAAACTTGCTATACATTTATTTATGATATCAGAGACTGTCATAAAAGACCATTTCAACTTGGTTCCTAATTTTCTAGGTGTCCTCAAACAAAACAAAAACAAAAACAAAAAACTTTGTATTCTCATCTGCCTCATTTCTAAAAGGTAGGTTTGAAAGGACAAAAAGACACAAGAAATTGAAAGATCATTTGCAATGAGAGTATGAATACCAACTCAACAAATGGTAGATGTGTGTGTATGTAACATGAATTTTCAAAAAAATTAAAATGCTCAATAGAGGCAGGACAGTCTCATGGTTCATTACAAGCTCTGGCTTCCCAACTACCTAGAGTCCAGATCCCAGCCCTATCAGTTACTAACACTGTCAA
Organism: Cynocephalus volans; assembly: GCF_027409185.1. Lineage (NCBI taxonomy): Eukaryota > Metazoa > Chordata > Mammalia > Dermoptera > Cynocephalidae > Cynocephalus > Cynocephalus volans. Next base: position 782,110 of record NC_084473.1, on the reverse strand, counting down.
GTTACACAGTATCTCTAGGCCTCAGTTTCCTCATCTGTAAGTTGACATAAAAATTATAATTACTTTGTATAATTGTTGTGAAATTTTAGTGAGTTAAAAATATATGAACTACTTTGAACAGTGCCTGACACATGTTAGCTACTAATAGTGTTAGGTTATTATTTAAATTAAGGATTAAAAAGGAGCCTCCATGTTATTTAAATGGTAAGCTAAGTGACTTTAAAACACAGCAGGTACCAGATAACACGTTACTAACCTTAAAGAATCAAGGGAAAGGAATATTCATCATGGGCATTACTATAACTATAGTCTAGAAGTCATTCATAATCATATAATTAATAGTATTTGCTTTTTCTGATATTCACTACAATTTTTACTATAATTTTTACTCTCAGAATTCTTTGTGGGAAATATAATTCTGGATAGCAACCTCTATGGATAACAATTTCATTTATCCTGCAAATATCTTACACAGGGGCAAAACAATATACATATGAGGGTACTTCAAAGAGTTTGTGGAAAAATAGAATTAAAACATAATATGAATCTTTCTGTGAACTTTTTGATGTACTCTTATATTTAAGGACATTTATTACAGTACTATTTGGACTGCTAAACTAAATGCTCATCAGTGAGGGATTGGTTAAATAAGTTATGATACATCCACTCAAAGAAACAGAAACCACAGCAACCACCAAAAAGAATAAGAAAAGAGAACAATAATAAGTTCCACGACACGCCTATGAAGCTGTCTCTAAGATACACAGTGTTCTTCAAAAATTCCACGGGAAGATTTGCATTATCTCCTTACTCTATTTTTCCACAAACTTTTTGGAGTATCCTCATTTTATGTGAAAAAAATGAAAGTTATACAACCAGATACTGGATGAAAATGAAGGCAAACACCTGTTAAAGACGGAGGCATCTGGCTGTCCAGGACTTAGACGGTCTCAGCAGGATGTGAAACAGTGGGTCAGCAAGACTCTGCAAGGCCCAACTGCAAACCACAGCCTCCCTACTGAGTCACCTAGGAGACGGGAGGTGATGGGAGGGGCTTACAGCGGCTAAAACATGTATAATACCTGCTTGAATCCAATAAAGTCCCTTAGTGCGTGCGCTAAGCCCCAGAACTTTGTGTCTGGTTCCTGGTTGCCCACCTCCCTGGGCGGCAGCCCCTAGCTCAAGGCATGCCCTGAGCAACTCACTTCACTGCACTCTCTTGGCCCGGCTGTGTGCGGCCCTGCTCCCTGGAGGGGCTCCTGGCAGAGGCTACCTGTAGTCCTGCCTCCTGAGACCCCCAGGACCAAGAGAAAGGTGCAGGGTACCACTATGTTATCACTTGTTCAATAAAAAAGAAAAGCTGAACATTATACACTCATTTAAGCATAGGATATCTCTGTAAGGATGCATCCCAAATCAGCAGCAGTGCTTATCTCTTGGAGAGTAGTAAATAGGTATCTGGAGGACGGGGTTAGAAGGAGACTTACTTTTTAAATATACTCTAAAAACCCTTCTGTGCTTTTTATTTATTTATTTATTTATTTTTATTTTTATTTTGTCGATATACATTGTGGTTGATTATTGTGGCCCATCACCGCCTCCTTCCCTCCTCCCTCTCCTCCCTCCCACCCAACAACGTCCTTTCTGTTTGCTTGTCGTACCAACTTCAAGGAATTGTAGTTATTATGTCTTCTTCCCCCACCCCCGGTTTTGTGTGTGTGTGTGTGTGTGTGTGTGTGTGTGTGTGTGTTAATTAATTTATTTATTTTTAGCTCCGACCAATAAGTGAGAACATGTGGTATTTCTCTTTTTAAATATACTTTTTGTACCATGTGCATGCCTTCCCTATTACAAACTAGTAAAATAATTTCAGATAATTCTCACAAGAGTATCTGCTAATTTTCCTAGCTGACCCTGAAATAAGACCTAAAATATAAAACAAAAGAGATCTTGACTCTTTTCATTATTTTAAAAAGATTTGAAATAAGCTGAATAGGAATTTACCCCAGGGTATCTTCATCAATGTCATTCCAATAATGCCCTAAATAACATATCTGCTGCATCTGTAATAACATGGATTAAGTTATCTTAACCCTCACTTTGGCACTGACATAAAGTGTACAGGGCTTCTTTGAGTGCTTTCTCAATTCTCATTCCAAATTATTTGTTTCAATTGGAATATATGAGAATAAATGCAATTATCAGGTCCACAGATGAGGGTCAAGACTCCTGTGAATCCATTCTGCCCACACCATGAATATGAGTAATATACATTCACTCACCTGCTGTTAGAACAGGTACTTGTGAAGTAGGTTGAAGCATTCTATCCATTTGTGGAAATGCTTGCAAATATTTAGCTGGAGTTGGAATCTAAAGTAAGTCTTCCAGTGGATACTCAAGTGGAAATACAGAAAGACAGACACCAAGACGGTCCATACCCTGTATACTAAGTGGGCTGGGAAGTCCTTCCTCTGTGTTCCTCCATGGCGTCTCCCAGATTCTTTCTCCCCACACAGGATTTCTTTACACTTCTCTTCTCCATGGCCAATAGAGGTCTTCCTTTGTGTCTACACTTCTGAATAAATTTGGTTTGTGGATGGAACATTTTGGCCATTACATATGTGTGATGCGGCTTCTAAGGTTTGTTTTCCTTTTTTGAGATTTACCTAATTGTCTAGGACATATCACATAAAAGTATTTAACAAACAGTGAAAAAGAATGATATTTTATCATCTCACTGGGACTTCTCATTTTTATGATGTAATCGGCGCTGCAGGAGGCGCCATGTTGGAAGAGAACGGAACAGCCTGGTTTTAATTTCGTCTCTGCTGTTTTTCTAACTTGGTCCTGAAGTTGGTCCTCAAGTTCTCATAGAAGCCCCTATTTTTACATCTAAGCGTGTGTGCATGCACGGCAAGTTTGTCCTTCTAAAACATGCTTGGATCTCTAGATGTAAAGTTTAAGATGCCAGAAATGCTATTTACAAAGTGCCTGTGTGGGAAGACGTTTTATAGCATCACTTAAAAGATCTCCGGCTTCCTCGTTTTCCTGTAACCAAGGGGTGAAAGCCTCTTCGACGTGCTGGCCTGAGATCAGGGGTCTCAGCCATCCGGGGTTCCCAGCAGCGGAGGCAGCTCCCCAGCCTGCGTTTTCATAGGTGTTGGGATTGGAGTCAGCAGGGGACGAGGGGGTGCTCCTTGTGTGTCGTCCTCTAGAAGCAGCCAGAGTCAGATGAGAACAGAATTCCCATGGCCTGAGAATATCCGCCAGAAATTTGGATTTTAGTGTTTAGCCTGGGAATCTGTCCAGAGATAAGACGAATTATATTTTAGAAAATCGGGTGCTTGTCAGTGGGATGGGTGGGGAAATGGCTCTAAAGGACACAGGTCTCTAGGCTGCCACAGGCAGGAGCAAGTCGTCACAGAGACCCCTCTGCTCCAGAATATCTTGAAAGCAAAGGAGCCACAAGCCTCCTTTTGCTCTACAGTCTACATCAGTAGATTATGTTATATATGACATATACATATATATATATATATATATATATGGTGTATATATACACATACACACACACACACACACCATATATATAATGTTACATAATATACTACATACGATTATCCATAAATGTAAATATATGAAATGCTTACATACAATGTACTCATACAATATTGTGTTTAGTATACTGTATTATGATTAATACTCAACTGCAGTATACTGTTAATTATATAGGAGATATTAATGGATGCAGATACTTTCCATAGACTTTACGTACACTTTTATATTTATTTATACGGTATGAATTACTATGTGTGTTCTTGAGAAAGTTCCCCACATTTTCATGCACTAAGCAATGAAAAAACCATCATGTTTTGAAATAGAAAACAAGAGCTTGGCCACAACTCCATCAGTTACAAGCTGCTTATAGTTTATCTGAAAACTGGCAAAGGTATTCGTGTTCATTTATAGGGTTGCCATGAGGTTGGGGTGATAATGGAGAGTATTCTGTGAGGGGTGAGTGCTACAAACGTTAGCCATGGTTATCTGTAAACAACGCCCACCTTTTAAGCCCCTTGTTCAAAGAGTCTGTGATTCTTGAGTCTTGAGGAGTTGTAGCTTGTCTTTGAAATACTTACATTATTACTTGAATCATGGTCTGAAAGCCCACTGCAATAAACCACTGTGACCCCAAAACTAACAGGAGATGCCACCCTAATGAGATCTCTTTTGTGTGTCGATTCCTGTTGTTACATTGGAGTGAGACATACATGGGGCACAGGAGGGTGACTTCGGGCTCAGGCAAACGCCTGTGGGGTCCCAGGTGAGGATCTGGGACTCACCTACACTCCAGAGAGCTGCTTTCTGTCCCATGCCAGCCTTTGGGGTCCCCCCAAAGCTGATCATGGTTTTGATCCTCATCGCCATTGCTGGGTTTGCCTCTTATGTGAGAGAAGTCAGGCAGTCACTGCTCTGAGTCTGGCTTCTTTATGTCAACAGGATGCTTTTGACACTCGGTCACGCTGAATCTTTTATTGCCCCTGCCTTTTGCTGACATAAACACTCATCCAGGGCACATCCAGGATTGAAGCTGCAGGGCCGCCGGGCACCTTTGTGTGGAGCTCGGGCAGACTCTGCCGGGCAGCTTCTGCAGCGGCTGCTCCAGTGTGCATTCCAGGAGCGGCGTGAGCGCCCACGCCAGCTTTGTCACCACAGGCCTCTTAGTTTCCGCCACACTTGTGTGGGGGGATCTCCCGTGATCTTACCTGGTGTTTTCTATCTTACCTGCTGTTGACTATCTTGAGGACTTTTTGAGCTTGTCTATTGGCATTTGGAGTCCCTCTTTTGTGATATACCAGTTTAAATGTTTTACCCGTTTTAAAACAAATGGGTCCATCTTTATCTCACTGATCTAGAGATGTTCTTTTTTCTAAATACGTCTTTAGTCAGACGCGTGCTCTGTGGCAGGTCTGCTTCTGGTCACGCAGGGATGGCCCCTGTGCTGCATGCACCTTTGTTTGTCCACTTCTCTCAAAGTCCCACATTTCCCCTCTTTCCTCTTTTGTTTCTTACTTTTTCCCCTCCGACAATGGATCAAAACATAAAACTGACATGTTCATTTTTAAATTGTATTTTAATTTTACGAGCCTTTATTCTAAATACCAAACAGAAGAAAATTGAGTGTTTTAAGTTTTTTATTAGTACCCCAAACAAGAAACACATGTGACTGTGCTTTGCCATGGAAGGGGTTCTCTGGGGGATCCCTCTCACCCTGGCCCAGCTCTACGGCCCCATCTGGTGGCTGCTGCGACAAAGCCACGAGAAGGGGTCTGCAGACAGCTCAGCTCAGCCATCATTCTGCTCCTGCGCTGCTCCACATTCCATCGAGCCTGCACAGGAAGGTGCAGGAGGGCCGAGGCCTGGCCACCTGACTCCACCTCTGAATGACAGGAAAACAGGGCTTTTGGTTCTGGTTCCACCGCCAGGCCAGCAGTGGTGGGCAGGGCTGGGGCTCAGGGTTTGTCTTCAGGGCCACAGGGACAAATGGCCCTATTTTTTTCTTAACTAAAGAAATATTTTATTGAAACATATTGATTGCACGTATTTATGGGGTACAGAGTTATATTTCAATACATGTACACAATGTGTGATGATCAAGTCAGGTTAATTAACATATTCATATTGCAAAACTTAGTCATCTCTTTGTGATGTAAACGTTTGATCTCTCTTCTAGTCATTTGATAACATGCAGTAGATTATTGTTAATTACAGATGACAGCTCTTCTGTACACCAATAGAACTTATCTTTCCTACCTAGCTGTAATTTTGTGTCCATTACCGAACCTTTCACTCTCTCCTATTCCCCCTCTCCTTTCCTACCTCTAGCAACCAGAATTCTACTCTCTCCTTCCAAAAGTTTAACTTATTATTATTATTATTAATTATTATTATTATTTATTTATTTACTTACTTACTTATGTATTAGCTCCACTTATAAATGAGAACATGCAGTATTTCTCTTTCTGTGCCTGGCTTATTTCACTTTACATAATTTTCTCCAAGCTCATCCATGTTGCTGCAAATGGCAAAATTCCATTCTTTTTCATGGCTGAGTAGTATTCCATTGTATATATATACCACATTTTCTTTATCCAGTAATCTGTGGATGGACATTTAGGTTGGTTCCAAATCTTGGCTATTGTAAATAGAGCTGTGATAAAACATGGGAGTGCAGGTATCCCTTTGACATGATGATTTCCATTCCTTTGGGTATGTATCCAGTAGGGTGACTGCTGGATTGGATGGCAGTTCTATCTGTAATTGTTTCAGAAACCTCCATACTGTTTCCTATAATGGCCATACTAATCTACCGTCTCACCAGTAATTTATAAGCTTTTGCGTCCTCAGCAGCATTTGTTGTTTTCTGTTTTTTTGATAAGTACCAATCTAACTAGAGTGAGGTGATATCTTAATGTGGTTTTAATTTGCATTTCCCTGATGATTAGTGATGTTGAACATTTTTTCATTGTTTCATCTGTTGGCCATTTGTATGTCTTCTTTTGAGAAATATTTGTTTAGCTCCTTTGTCCATTCTTAATTGGACTATTCTTTTTTTTTTTTTCTATTGAGTTGAGTTCCTTGTATATTCTGAATATTAGTCCCTTGTCATATGCATAGTTTGCAAATATTTCCTTCCATTCCATTGGATGTCTCTCTCTGTTGATTGTTTCCTTTGATGTGCAGAAGCTTTTTTGTTTGATATAATCCTACTTGTTTATTTTTGCTTTTATTGCCTGTGCTTTTCCGGTCTTATTCATAAAATCTTTGCCTAGTCCTACATCCTGAAGAATTTCCCCTGTGTTTTCCTCTAGAAATTTTATAATTTCAGGTCCTGAATTTAAGCCTTTAATCCATTTTGAGTTGATTTTGGTATATGGTTAGACATAGAACTCTAGTTTGATTCTTCTACATATGGATGTCCAGTTTTCCCAGCACCTTTTATTGAAAAGGCTGTCCTTTCCCCAATGTATGTTCTTGGCACCTTTGTCAAAGATCAGTTTGCTGCAGGGCCTGCCCATGGCTCACTTGGGAGAGTGCGGTGCTGATAACACCAAGGCCACGGGTTCAGATCCCTATATAGGGATGGCTGGTTAGCTCACTTGGGAGAGCGTGGTGCTGACAACACCAAGTCAAGGGTTAAGATCCTCTTACCAGTCATCTTTTAAAAAAAAATCAGTTGGCTGTAAATGCATGGATTTATTTCTGGGTTTTCCATTCTGTTCCATTGGTGTCTATTCTTATGCCAGTACCATACTGTTTTGGTTAGTATACCTTTGTAGCATATTTTGTAGTCAGGTAGTGTAAAGCCTCCAGTTTTATTCTTTTTGATCAGGGTTGCATTGTCTATTCAGGGTTGTTGTTCCATATAAATGTTAGAATCGTTTTTTATATGTCTGTGAAGAATGTCATTGGTATTTTGATAGGAATTGTGTGCAGATCACTTCAGGTATGGTCATTTTCACAACATTAATTCTTCTAATCCAAGAGCATGGAATGTTTTTCCATTTTTTAGTGTCCTCTTTAATTTCTCTCATCAACGTTTTGTAGTTTTCATTGTAGAGATCCTTCATCTCCTTGGTTAAATTTATTCCTAGACAATTTATTATATTTTATTTTTTCATAGCTATTGTAAATGGGATTGCTTTCTTGATTTCTTTTTCTGCTCATTCATTTTTGGTGTATAGAAATGCTACTGATTTTTGTATATTGATTTTGTATCTTGCAACTTTACTAAATGTTTATCAGTTCTAAGAGGGATTTTTGGTCATTCTTTAGATTTTTCTATATATTGGACCATGTCATCTGTAAACAGGGAAAATTTGTCTTCTTCTTTTCCAATTTGGACTCCCTTAATTTCTTTCACTTGCTTAATTGCTCTGGCCAGAACTTCCAATACTATGTTAGATAGGAGTGGTGAGAGTGGGCAATCTTGTCTTGTTCCTGTTCTTAGAGAAAAAGCCTTAAACTTACCCCTATTCAGGATGATGTTAGCTATGGGTTTGTCATATATGGCTTTTATAATGTTGAGATACTTTTTCCTTCTATACCTAATTAGTTTTTATCATGAAGGGTTGTTGAATTTTATCAAATGTTTTTCTACATCTATTGAGGTGATCACATGGTTCTGTCCTTCATTTTGTTGATGTGGTGTATCACATTTATTGATTAGTATATGTTGAACCATCCTGGCATGCCTGGGATGAATCCCACTTAATTGTGGTATAATTTTTTTGATGTGCTTTTGAATTCTGATTGCTAGTATTTTGCTGAGAATTTTTGCATCTTTCTTCAAGAATATTGGCCTGTAGTCTTCTTTTTGTTGTTGTTGTGTTTGTCTGCTTTTGGTATCAGGGTGATACTGGCCTGATAGAATAAGTTTGGGAGCATGACGTTTGCTTAAATTTTTTGGAATGCTTTGAGAAGAATTGGTTTTAACACAATTTCAATATAATCCAATACACAAATTATATTTAAATTTCAAAAGTGTTTTAAAAGAGTAGTGAGGCAAGAGCTGGGTGCAGGCAGGGATGGTGCATGTCACACAGTTTAAGTGAATACCATGAGTGGTCATCTATGACCCATTCTTTACAATTCAGCATTCAGGGACATCTGCTCCAAGAGGGATTAGAATGGAAGAATGGTAAGCATGTTTTCTCTTTTACTCAGATTTTAATGAGAATGCTTTTACTCTAAACTTGTGTTGTATTGGAGGGTTGGCCCAGGAGCTGGAATTTAGGCAAGAATTGGCATCAGAAGCTCTTTCTAGAGCTCTGTGCCCTGGTGTCAGGGTGGATGTGGTGCACTAGCATCAGGAACCCTGTCCATGACCTGAGCACCCTATCTTGCTGTCCGAGCCGTCCCCACAGAGGCTCTCTCCGTGTCTTGTCTACGGCAGAGAAAGCAAGAAAAAGGCGAGGAGAGAAGGATGGGGGTGGGGAGCAGAGGGGAAGGGATGGTAAATGTTAATGTCTCATAATCAAAAGAGAACAAGAAATGTTACTTGTTTATTTTTCAACAATAGTTGCTAGCCCTATACATTTGAAATGTAAATACATTAACTTTCTAATTCTTTGTGACGTTTACATATTTTAAAAATGTTTTTTAAATTAAGAAAAGTTCAGAGATGTCCCAAAAGAACATTGGATTTTTTGGAATAGTTCATACCATTACATTGTTAAGAAAGAAAAAAAAGCTACACACCATGTGTCAATTACACCTGTGACATTTTAATTTATAGAGCTGACTGAAGAAGAATTCACTACCTATTTCCCCCAAGAAAATGCACGCCACACCACACAGGGTCACATGCGAGCACCAGCAGGCGGGAGAAGGAGGGAAAGCTCAGGGCCCGGCCTCTCTGGGCTTCTGTTGAAAGGCAAGGGCCAGGCACCGCACATTAGACAGCTGAGGCCATCCAGAGTGAATAACCTTTGTCATCTGGCACGTGGCCCTGGGTCAATTTAGGGCAGGGGAGACATCGGCTGGGTGTGGGAGTTAGATCAAGGAGGTAGTTGGGGGTGTGAGCTCAGGATTGGTTGGAAGGTTTGCAACATGACTTTTGCACACCTGCAAAAGCTGGACCACAGGGAGATGTAAACAACTTTGATCATTTGTCCCTGTGATAAATGAATGCCAGACACAAAATCTAAGGAAACACAGAAAATTCTCTTTCTCTCTCTCTCTCTCTCTCAGACATACAGAATGTAAAAGGTATAGCAAAAGTTTCTCTCTCATCCCTATCTTTTAACTGCTTAATTTTCACCTTCCTATTCACAGGTAACACTCATTAGTTTCCTTGCGTATCCTTGGAGGTCTTTCCAGATTATCACATAGAGAAATTACTCATGACCTCTCCACTTTTAAATGACTGCATATTATTTCATTGTACAAATGTACTATAATTTAATTAACCAATACTTTATTGATGGATATTTGTGTAATTTCCAAGAGCTGCTAATGTAATGGATGCTGCAATGAGTAGTGTTGAACTCACATCATTTTGCACATGTGCAAGTGTGTCTGTAGAATGAGTTTTCTGAAGTCCAGTTGCTGGATCAAAGGGTATATACACCCGTAATTTTGATGGAAATTGATGAAATGTCTTTCTTAAGAGGCATACCAGTTATGGTCCCTATGGAAATATATGAGATATAAATTTCCCACAGCCACATCAACAATTTTAATTTTTAATAGTTTTCTGAATATAGTGTCCTGTGCTTAGAAAATACTCAACATGTATTTGTTCAATTAAGTAATTAATATATAACTAGACATCTACTTTGGGAAAATAATTTTGAGACAGTTGTCTGAAATGTTTCTAAAAACATTAATAATCAATCTGTTCATCTGTTCGGCAAATATTTATGGACCTACCATCGTATGCCTGGGGCTGGAACAGCAGCAGACAAGACAGATGTTGTTCACATATCACACAGTTTAAGTTGGGTACAAGAGCCAAAGGGGGAAAAAAAGAAAGAAAGAAAGAAAAAGGAAAGCTAGCTAGAAGGGAAGTAAAATAGTTACATATGAGGAGAGGAAAATTAATATAAAGGAAACAAAGCACCCAAATGTTGATTAGAAGGGAAGAGCTATCTGAGAAAGTGACTTAAACTTCAGACCTAAAAAATGAGAAGGAGCCAACCATAGAGAGAGCTCAGAAAAGAACGTCCAGGCAGAGACTCATGTGAGCACAGCCCCGCCATGGAGCTGGAGCCTGGAGAGGAAGGGGCAGCACACAGGGTGAGGGTGGGCAGTGGGAGGCCGTGCGACGCACGATTCGCAGATGCTGGTTTTCGTCCCGGTTCCTGCCTCATAACTCCCATGAGCCCTGTTATTTCCTAAGGGACTGAAACAGCACGCATATCTTTTCTTAAAGCATTTGGCGTCTGCCCTTGGTTCCTGAAGAAGCTTCAGAACAGCTCCAGAGTGACGAAAGTGAAAGACAGTCTTTTGTTGTAATGTTGGGGCACTTCAGGCCTCAGAAGCAGGTCCCAGAAAAGTCTCTCCCTCTGACCACCTGCGCCTTCCACCTGCTCCTTTTTCTCCCCAGGGCAGGCCATGGAAACTAGAAATGTTCTCTACTCTTCTCCCACCTTTCTGTCTTGGAGCTGGCCATAAAAAGATCCTTTGGTCTGCCTTATCTGATGGCAGGCTATAAGACTTCCATTTCAGGAGAAGGCCGAGTCATCTGTCAGTCCCAGATCACACAGTCCCATTCCTACTCTTGTCCATGCTTCAATCATTTCTGTCCGATGGGGTCTCCATAAAGGGCCAGGAGAACGGGGTACGGGGAGCTTCTGCACAGCTGAATGTGTGGAGGCCTGCAGGAAGGTAAGAAAGAACTCGTCCATGTCTGGGAGGGCAGTGCACCCCAGCTCCACGGAACAAGAGCTCCTGCACTCAGGACCCTTCCTGACCTCGCCCTGCGAATCTCTTCATCTGCTGTTAATTTGTAGCCTTTAAGATATTCTTTATAATATTATGGTCTTTCTTTCTTTCTTGGGGGAGGGGGAGGGGAGACCAGGAGTAGTTGGGTAAGGGACACAAAAAGTCATCATAATTTGTAATGATGAACACATGAAGCTGGATGGTCAAAGCTCCTGGGCCTGGACTACGACTGCTGTTTGACACGCGGTCAGTCTTGCGGGATCTCCAAGCAGACAGCACCACAACTGAATTGGATTAGAACACACCCAGCAGGTGTCCGTTGCAGAACTGATTGCTTGCTTGTGGGCGGGGGGAAAGCCCCACACATTTGGCCACAGACATCTGCTTGGCTGGTTGCCGTGGTGTGGGAGCCAAGGAGATGCCACTTGTCTTCTCTTCTCACCCAGTTACATACATCTTGTGGATCCTGGTGAGGATTCAGGAGCTAATGCAGAATTCTAAGCAGAGCCACAATACAAGATAATTTACATTCTGCAGCGTTGTTCTGGAGGCTGGTCGGAGGATGTGTGGTCAGGGCTAGCGGAGGCCAGTGGGGCATCACTGCAGCAGCTGAAGTGGGATATGATGGTGTTTCAGACCCGGCTGTGACCAAGGAGACCTGTACAGATGGAAAGCTTAGGGGGCAGCTACTGATGTCATGGATTTGGGTGATACAATGGGGAAAAGAGTCATCAGGGTTAACTACCAGGTCTCTGGCTTGAGCCACTGGGTGGATAGTGGCAGTGCCATTTACTGAAATGGGGAAGATTCAGAGAGGATTGGAAGATATTTAGAACTAGGGGTTTCAGTTTGTACATGAGTTTGAGATTACTGTGGGATATCCAAGGGGAGATGTACAAAAGGAGTTCAAGTCATAAATTTAGGGGTGCTCTCTTGGTCAGCCAGGCCCGGGCTCCGGGTTTCCCTGGCCCTGGCCACCGAGTGATCCCCGGCAGACTCCCTATCCCCCCCAGGCAGGAACAGAGAAGTTGCCCTCTGCGGCGGAAGCCGAAGAAGGATCCCCGAAGGTGGGTGAGTGCGCCACCCGCCTATTCAGCCCGCAAAGGAGCACTCAGACGCGGCGGGGCTTCCGTCGAGCAGTTCCGTTTATTGTCTCTTGAGCACTTGTATTTTTATCTAAGCAAGTGGGGATTTCCACACTGAGAGCCAATCACTGGAAAGGTGGCATGTGCATGCGCCTTACTTTCCTAGCTTAGCCTGCTGATCACGAACTGATCACGAGCGCGGAAAAGCGCAACTACCAATAACAGTTTTTGCAGAACTAAAAGCGACCCCCCCCCCCTGCTTCCTCTAGGCACCATGTTGTGCGGACCATGCGGGTGGGGAACTTGAACAGCGGCCATTAGGTGTGGCCTCCTTTCACCCTAGCAATTGCTACGGCAAGTGGAGCCGTTGCAGCCCCACACCCAGTGGTGAGGTCTGAGCTGTCACGTGGAATTTTTGACATATGGTAGGTATTTAAAGAAAGGGAGTGAATAAGATCACTTAGGAAGAGCGCACTGACAGCAAACTCTGAAAACAAAGAACACACGGGCACGTGCATGTACATGTGTAAACGCTCGGTGCACAGTGTGTCCCAGCATTTGCAAGTGCTCAGGCACACTCCTAAGGTTTTCCTTAGGCCTGTTTGTGAGAATTACCAAATTATTTAGTTGCTTCTTAAGCAGGCCTTTTCCTTTTAAATTAGGAGTCTTCAAAGAAATTTGCCAGAAAATGTTTAAGTAAATCTTCTCCTCTATGCAAAAATAACATTAAGAAGTTGATGAGGTTGGTTCAGGAGGGAGAGAGAAAGTCCTGGTGAAAACTGGATGTGTAAAGGTTGAAGACAGGGCCCGGGGCACTGGGGTGAGGGAAGATGGGGTGCGAGGAACGCCTGGAGCAGGAGGCTGCATGTGTGCACCCGCACTTTCACCTTCAGCAGGAAACTTCTGAGGGTTCTTAATTCTGACTGTGCTGTGCTAATATGACAAAGGCTTTATTTTATTTTTCTTTAACAAGTCACACTCATCACTCGTTAGAGTCTTCACAGAGCAGCTGGTTCATAATGCAGAGTTTATGATCCCTGTAGATTCAATATTCACACAAACTTTCCTGAGGTAGTGCCTGCATCTTATTCTAGACCAAATAGTGGGGAACATGTGCCAGGGTCCCCTCTACCCTCTAACATGTGATTCTGCTAAAGAAAACCATGAAGTACGAGGCCTGGTTTGTTCTTAAAACTTCACTTTTGTTTTAGTTCAATTTCATTTCCAAAAGTTGTCTGCTACATATTATTTTACTAATGTATTCATATTAGACTCAATATAATGTCATTTTTAACAAAAACCTTCCCTTTGTCTTTTAATTGGTATAATATTTTTCAGAAACATTTATTGAACTCAGTGATTTAAAAAAATAACTGGCTTAGTACACAAACCAACTTCTTCAAATTATTCATTTAAAATTATTTATTCATATAGTTAAAATTTCCAAAGAACCCCCTGTTCTGTTTTGGAGAATTAATTGTGTGTGTGTGTGTGTGTGTGTGTGTGTGTGTGTGTGTGTGTGTGTGTGTGTGTGTGTGTGTGTGTGTGTTGGTTAAAAGCTTTTTTAAAAAAGAGTTACTTATCCCAAGTCACAACCTTTTCATGATTAGTCAATCAGTGGTCTTTTTTTCCCCTGACATTAATTCAATATTCTGTACTGTATTAATTTTCCCTAGGAAGCTTATACTACAATTCATCTTGTTTTTTATATGCCTTCAAACTACTCTTTACATTTTTATTTAGTTCTTTAATGAAAGTTCTTCAAGAAACACAAACTGGATGTTTTTCTGACTTATTTTTCTCTTTGTTTTTTTCATTGTGGAAAATTTTAAACATTAACAAAAGTCTAGGAAAGGGATGGAGCAATTCACTGCCGTGTACCTGTCCCCCACCTGCAGTGATGACTAACACGTGGTCAGTCCTGCTACATTTTGGTATGTTCGCTTTCATTGGCTTTTGATCCTTGTATTTCCTTAAAATGCTCCAGCTTTATCTCCCATTGTATTAAACATTTTACCCTCATTTTCCTGTGCAGTACTGACCATGTTTCTCAGTTACTTGGAATTTTCTTTTAGTGGTACCTGGTTTGTCTTGTTTTACCTTCTCGGGCATCATTCTAACTTCATGATGAAGGAACATTCGCATGGGTAGTTCAGGTACTCTTTTCTTACACGTGTCAGCAGCAAAACGTTTTTGATTCAGGCCTCCCTGGATTCTGCATAGGGGAAAAACTGGTTAAACCAGTTTGATTGACATAGGAAATGAAACTAAAAATAGTACAGTTTTCAAGCTCAGTGAAGGTTGAAACTGACAATTGAAAATTTCTTAACAATGGCTAAACCATCAAATCTATTCCTCTGTGTTTTCTCCTTGAAGCGAAGAGTCAAAATACCATTGACCGTGGGAGAGTGCTTGGCTTCTTTCACTTTTCCAAGTTCTCATTTTCTTATTCACTCGGTGTCCATAACAGTCTGGGGATGTTAGAAATTTATTAAAAAGGTGACATAACTCAGTAGGTCATAGGCCATCAGTTAATGCATTTTCTACAATAATGTACTCAGTGACATTAATGGTGCAATATGCGTTACTTTAAACAATGTAATATAAAAATTCAAGCAAATTTAAAAGAGAATTATATCTAGGGTTTGGGCTCCGGTTCCAGTTAGGGCTAAGGCTAAGTTTAGGGTTCAGGTTCAGGTTAGAAGATTTGGGCTCGGGTTTGGGTTAGGGTTAGGGCCAGGCTAGGGTCAGGGCCAGGCAGGGGTCAAGGGTCTTCCCACCTGCTGCCTGGTCACCAGCTCTGGGGTAGAACATGGAGCAGGGAGGTGGTCCGGTAGAGGCCCAAAGGACAACACGTCACCGCTCCAGCTCCGACAGATGCAGAGACATCCGACATGGATTCTGTCTGCTTTGTCGTCAGTGCTCATTGGTCATAAAAACTGAACTGATTAAAGGCAAAGACAGGAGTGGAGCTGGACTGGCTTGTGCAGGACTCACAATATGCCTGACAGCTCTGGGGGGTTTTCTTTGTTATGAAACCTGAGTTAGGAATGCATAAACAAATGCAGGGTGTTCATGCTGAGTGGCTGGGTCTGAGGGATCCCCCAGCAAAGCAGGCAGAGCTGTTCATGGGGCATTCATATCTGTTGCATGGATCTTGGTCTGACTTTCTGGTCATTCTAGGTTTTGTAAGTTCCCATATAGCATTTGCAAATCCCTCTTTTCATGCGTGAGTCTCTTTATCTTCTCCCCTGCCCCTACCCTGTGGACCAGGGCTCCTCCGGCCTTCCCTGGGTAGTCAGGTTGCTCTTCACTTTGTTGTAAGCCCGTTT
Organism: Cynocephalus volans; assembly: GCF_027409185.1. Classification (NCBI taxonomy): domain Eukaryota; kingdom Metazoa; phylum Chordata; class Mammalia; order Dermoptera; family Cynocephalidae; genus Cynocephalus; species Cynocephalus volans. The sequence goes on along the minus strand of NC_084473.1, from coordinate 766,248 downwards.
TCCAATCCATAAAGACAAGACTGTAGCCAACTGTGATTACAGGGTGGACTGAGCTCACGGGAGACCTGTAGGGCTAGAGCTCCACTCCCCAGCACACCCTGTATGTGGCCCCCAGTGGCTCTTCAGAGTGGGCTGGGGCCACAATGGCACCAGGTCCCTGTGGTCACAAGAGCAGCCACAGACCCAGGGACCCACATCTGCCGTCCTCCAGCTCCAGGAGTGGGGCTGCGGCTCAGTGGGAAAGGCCAGCTTCCTTCCTGCTTCACTGTTTTCATGCTGTCCATGAGTTCTCTGACCCGGGGCTCTCTGCAGCAGCAGGACCGTTAGTCTCCACAGCCTCGCGGCCACCCACCCCAAGTGCTCAGCGAGCTTTTCCTCATTGGCTTATCCTCAATGGATGTTTCCTGAGAGCCTAGAGCATTCAGGGCTCCCCCACACTGGAGTTGGGGTCTCCTGAAGACAGGGCACATGCAGGGCCTTCATGAGCTGGGATTGCATGAGGGAATCACAGATCCACTTCCTTCCTATGAACAGCTGATGGAAAAAGAGACTGCAGGGGCTGAGGCCACAGGCAGAAGGTAGAGGCCTCAGGACCCCAGCCTCCCCCACACCTGCTCCCTCATCTTGCATCATCTTGGCACCCGGAAGCCCCTGCAGGTGCTGCTGAGCCACAGACCCTGCTGGAAGTGGATGACCCACAGGAGGTCCACAGGCCAGGGGCTGGGGTCATGCCACCCAGGCCCTGCCATGCAGCTGCCCCCATCCCCAGTGCCAACATTCCTGCCCACACAACAAGCAGGCCCTGGAACCCTGCCTGACACTCTGCACACACCAGCAAAGGCTTCCTCCATCTCTAGGTGAGCCCGCAGCCCCCCTGAGGTAAAGACCCCTCCCGGGATAAGACAGGACTGGACGGTGGCTTTATTGCTCTCTCATTCTCCATCCTGTGGATGTTGCCTCAAATTCACCCATTGCCAGCCTGTGCCCGATCCATAGGCTGGGGCCTCTGCTCCTTAGAAGGCCATGGTGCTGACACAGCAGATGCCGCTGAGAGCTCCAGAGCCCATCTGGGCAGGCTGGACAGGTCTGAGAATGAGGGAGGCCAGCCTAGTCGGTGAGTGAACAGGAGGCCTGCAGACATGGGTGGGCTGGGGGCGGCAGGTGGGCGCAGTCAGCACCCCAGGTCAGGAAACATCCTGCTGTGCTGTGTCTTCAGGTTCTTTGTCAGCGGACAGATGATGGACAGAGGAATTAACAAAGTCCTTTCATTCACACAGACACCTACTGATCTCTCGGTTCCTTGCTGATACTGGGTGTAACGTTTTCATGCCTTAGGTGACCTCAGGTACAAATGAACACATATGTTTTAGATCTTCCTAGCTACTTGCAAGATACCAAAGAAAAGTGTGCATCCTGTGCATGTGTGTGCATGCAACTGCACACGTGCATGTACAATCATGTGCACGTGTGCATGCAGATGTGCATGGCATGTGCAATCATGAGTGTGTGCATGTGCATGAGGGTGTGCAATGTGTGGTGTGTGCAATCATGTGTGTATGCACATGTTCATGCAGGTGTGCATATGTACGTGCAGATGTGCATGTGTGCATGTGTGTTTTGTGCTCCACTCCACACCCTGAGGAAATGGGCTTAAACACATGGAGGAAACTTTTATAAAAGTTCGTGTTTATAATTAAGGAAATCAATACTTGAGGGAACCTCACTTTTCTGAAAACTTTCATCAGCCTTATTGATTAGGGGTTTCTTGAATCACAGCATTATTTCTCGTGTTCGCTCTAACTCAGTAGCTTTCGTATGTCTTTAAAACAGCAGCACGTGTGTGGAGAGAGAAGTCGGGGGGGGGGCTCTGGACGGGGCGGGTGGGACGCGGAGGGACAGCGGGCTCCGTGGGCCCTTCCGTGTCCTGTGCTCAAGGAGGAAGTGAGTGCAGTTCCCGGGGACGCAAACGGGAAAAAGAGAAGCAGGAACAAGATAAGGACGGGCGTGAGGAGGGGACAGAGGCTGCCGGGCTCTCACGCCGCCCGAGTCCCCAGCGCGTCTTTTCATCGTGAGTTTTGAGCAGAATCTGTTCCTGCCGTTGACACGCATGTCACAGACGCTAAGACTGAGCTCCCTGTGAGCCGACGGCACGTGCCTGACCGCGAGGACGGAGGCCACGCGATGGTCGGGGGACAACCTCATGTCACTCTCAGGAGGAGTCTGTGACGGAGGCACAATGACCACATGTCACAAACCACACCCGCCTGGCCCCGCCCCACCCCGCCCTCCGCACCTTCCCATTGGCCGACGCCGCGCCTCCCGCCCAATCACAGGGCTCGGCGCCAGAATTCGAATCTCCGTCTCCGTTTGAATCTGGCGGACGTGGTGGTTGGCGACGCGGGAGGACGGGCGGCCTCTGAGCTAGCCTGGGAGGCCGGGCCTCTGGGGACGCGACCCACTGTGACATTCAATGTCTTCTAATTGTCCTTTCCACAATGCTGTTATGTCTCCAAAATAGGGTTTTTATGCTTTATCCGGCTTTTTCCTGGTCATCGTGCTGGACATTGGGCTGTTGCAACATCTATATCCTGAGGAGGAGCTGGAGGCACATTTGCTGTTTTTTTGTTTTCAGAAGATGACCGGTAAGGGGATCCCAACCCTTGACTTGGTGTTGTCAGCACCACACTCACCCAGTGAGCCACGGGCCGGCCCAATCCTATATCTTAGAAGGAGCTTGTATCCAGAATATGTATAAAAAGATTAGAACTTGATAATATGAAGATAAATATCCCATTTTTTTTAATTGGCAAAAAATCTGAATACATAGTTTTCTAAAGAAAATATACAAATGACCAATAAGCACATAAAAAGATGTTCGACATCAGTAGACGTCAGAGAAACGCAAATCAAATCCACAATGAGATATCGCTTCACACCCACTACCATGGCTATAGTCACAAAGATGCGTAAAAACAGTGTTTAAGGATATGGAGAAATTAAAACCCTCACACACGGCTGGGAAAACCGTACTTTGGAAACCGCCTGAAAGTTCCTCAAATGATTCGGTGTAGAGTCACCATATGATCCAGCAATTCCACTTCTAGGTATATATATGGCAAGAGAAAGAAAACTACGCATCCACACAAAACCTTGAATATAAATGGTCATAACAGCATTATTCACAATAGCCCAAAGGTGGAACTAGCCAAGTGTCCATGAACTGATGAATGAATAAACAAAATGTGAGATATCCACGTAAATAAACATTATTCAGTCATAAAAAGCATCGGAGTGCTGACACCTGCTACAACTTCACATCAACCTTGAAAACATTATGCTAAGTGAAAGAGGCCAGTCACAAAGAACCTCATAATGTATGATCCCCTTGTTATTAAATGTCCAAAAGAGGAGATTTGTAGGAAACTAAAGCATATTAATGGTTGCCCAGGGTTGGAGGGGATGGAGTAATTGGGGATGATGGCCAAGGGATTTAGTTTTGGACTAATGAGAGTGTTGCACAATGGCTGTGATGATTGCAAAACTCTGAGTGTACTAAAATCCATCGAATCACACACTTTAAATGGGTGAGTTGTATAGCATGGACATTATATCTCAATAGAAGATGTTCAAAAACAAATGTGGGGGCCGGCCCGGGGCTCACTCGGGCAAGTGTGGTGCTGATGACACCAAGGCCACAGGCTCGGATCCCTATAAAGGGCTGGCCCGTGGCTCACCGGGTGAGCGTGGTGCTGACAACACCAAGTCAAGGGTTGAGATCCCCTTCCCGGTCATCTTTAAAAAAAAAAATATGATAAGATTTGTAAAATTTTTCTCCAATTCTGTGGTTTTCTTTTCACTTTCTTTCTTTCATGTTTCTTTTCACTTTCTCTATGGCATTCTTCGAACCACAAAAGTTTTTAACTTTGATGATGTTCATTTAACCATTTTTTTCTTTCGTTGCTTGTGCTTTTGATGTCACGCCTAGAAAACTATGGCTTAACCTGAGATCATGAAGATTTACACTTATGTGTTCTTCTGAGAGTTTTACAGTTTTAGCCCCCCCAGTTTGGTCTTGAGGCACCCAAGGGGAAAGGCTGATGGGACCCAGAGCCCATGCTGGGAGGAAGGGGGTGCTGTGGGGTGTGAGAGGAGGAGCAGCTGGCAGGCAGGAGTGACCTGGATGGGACACAGCTGGGAGGGGGCAGCTATGCTCCCGGGATCAGTGTAGGGACCCTTGGGGAAGGGGCAAGTGGAGAAGCACCTGGAGGACTGGATGGGGGTCTTTGGAGGTGGCTTCTGGGATAAGAAAGTCTGGGGCAGAGCTGTGACGAGTCTAGAAAGGGACTGTGAAGTGACACACTCTCCCCTGCTGTCCATTCCTCGCCCACCTCCTGAGCCCTGGGGTCCTACGCCCCGGGTCAGGGGTTGAACTGGCACAGGAGGGGCCAGGGCTGGGGCTGGACAGTGGCCTCTGCTCTGCCAGGTGCCTTGAATTCTCTGACAACTGCCATGAAGGGTCACACAGGAGCTGCATGGACACCAAGTGATAGCCCCGCCCATTTCCCCAAGGGGTGTCTCGCCCTGGGGTGGGCGGGGCCAGTGACCCGCAGCTGTCATTGTGACTCCATCCTTCCCTGTGTCCTGGCCGTGCCCCCATTTGTTTCATCTTCCTCACTCACCAATGAGCTGTGGGCATTGAGGACATGCCCACTGCAGTGTTGCCTGGCACCGCCCGCTCCCACCAGCTCTGGCTCAGTCGCACATCTGCGCTGTCAGCTGAAGGAAGCGAGTCCCCAGTGCCTGGATGGTGGTGACGCGGCCCTCCTTGCCTTTTCCCTGCCTCAAGAGGTCGGAGGAAACCTGACAGAGGAAATTGGCTGTGGCCAAGAATAAGGTACAGCATGTTGGGTCGCAGGCCCCAGACTCAGTGTCACTTCTGAGGCACATGGGGCTTGTCCCTCTGAGCCTATTGACTCCCCTCACCAAAGTCTTCTCAGCCATTTCTGTGCCCTCAGCCATCCCAGCCCCTGCCCTCGCCAGCTGTCCCCTGTCATTACTGCCTGGAGCCCGGCCTTTGACCTGATGGCCCAGTCCCGTAAGTGTTTTCACCCTCATTCCAGCTTCTCTGGTCATGACTCAAATTTCCATTTGGAAGGGCACTCAGGACTAGGGGAACCAGGACCGAGAGGTTTCTGTCTCCCTCACTCCCTTTACTTAGACATTTACTACGTGAAAAGCCTGCATATCACCAGTGAGCTTGAAATGTTGACAATATCTTTGGGTGCCAATTGGGAGAATGGGTTTGGTTTGGTTTTCTCCCAGGTTTCTACCCTCTAGAGACACTTTAGATCTTATTTCTGAGTCTGTAGCTCACATTAGAATTCCCTAGGATTCTGGGACCAGAGCGCCTGTCAGTCAGGGCCCTCTGGAGGGAGATGTGCTTATCTTCTGTGGGACAAATTCTGGGCAACTGAACTTCACAGCTTGAATCTTGCCCAGATCATCTCAATCTAGGGTGCCACAGGATTCATAGAGGGCATCTTTCTAAAGAATGAGATTTGCTCGATTCTTCTGAGAGAGGAAAAATGTATTGATGAACTTAGGTGAGACATTCATCTAGATTTGCAAGATCGTGACAGACTTCTCTCTGAAATGAAGCTTGCGTTGTCCTCTTTTTGTTAGGTCCCCGGATCCCTAGGCGTGTGCCCACATGACTTCTGCCACTAGGACACATTGACATAAACATTTAAGAAGCACTAGTGTGCACTTCTCACAGCTCTGTAAGAGAGTACCCCAATGTCTGATTTGTATTTTGCCACCTGGCAGCTGCTGATTCATGACAAAGCCCCAGAAGACTGAAGTGAAATTCCATTATTGCCTTTTTTTAGTCATGTTATCAGTCCATTCCTTCAGCCATTTAGTGATCATTACAACCCCTTATAGGGCTGCTGGTGGCATTAAATCAGATGGTATAAGGAAGAATATTTTGTAAAAACTGTAAAGTAGGATGGCAGTATAGGGGCTTATAGGTCTCCTGAATATCACTGCTTTTCCCTTTCAGAGTTAAGAGATTGCCGATGGGGAAGAAAGGACAGAAGAGGGCTTAGCTATTGAGGGGGACAGAGCGTCTCCATGTGCGCTCTCATCTCTTCTAGCCCACATCCTACATCAGTGGGGAAGCCTTTGTGACTTCAGTGGGGAGGCCTTTGTGACATCAGTGGGGAGGCCTCTGTGACATCAGTGGAGAGGCCTTGGTGACATTGGTGGGGAGGCCTCTGTGACATCAGTTTACATGAAGGAGCTGGAGGTAAGTGCCCTGTGGCCCAGCCTCTTGATCACCTCCCATGGTGGGGGCTGCGTGCCCCTCTGCCAGCTAAGACAGCCCCCACACCCACCCCTAATGATTGCTGTCTCTACCTGTCCCCCCAGACCTCCTCCAACTCCTCCCCTCTGCCCACGCCTCAGAGCAGATGCCTAGATCTGGCAGTAGCCTGGTGCTCTAGCTACACAGAAAACAGATGTTGAAGGAGCATGATCCAGGAGTTGGTAAGACTCCAGTGGGGTGCCCTGATTCCACACTGCCAATCCTGGGCTCCAATTTCCCCTTGGGGATCTGAAGAAAAGGGCTGGGGGCCCCTGATGCCAAGGGAGAATGGGATGCTGGGGGGCCTAGTTCTCAGTGGGAGGGACCCCAGACCATGCGGCATGGCTCTTCCTGTTGCTGACCTGTCTGCCCACTCTCTCTTCTCCAGACACCCCTGCTTGACTCCTCACCACATGTGCCCTTGGCTGTCCCTCTGCTGGAAACACTAGGCTGACTGTTGTCAGAAGTCCTGTGTTCCCACCCTGACTTAGTTCCTGCTTCGCTTTGTCTTTGGTTTTGGACAAGCCACCTCTCCCACCAGGGCTTAAGTGTCCTGAGATAGAACTAGAAGGTGTCAAAGGCCCCTTTCAGCTCTAAGAATGAAAGATTTCTAGGCACACTTGAGACATCAGGGAGACAGGGATCTTGCCTGTCCTTTGCATACCTGGATCCCTGCTATTAAGAACAGTCCCTGTCCTGTACTGTGTGGTTTGTGGTGAATACATGCACCGTTGTGAATCACAAGCTGGGAGAAGGGTAGTCTTTCCTTTCTCAGCCTCCATTTCTAGAAGTTTCCATGGCTGTCCTTTAAACAGAATCCAGATTCAGATGTTCAGCTCTGTAGCTATGAGTGAAAACCAACAAAGATCCAAATTCTCTTTCCTTGGGAGTTCGAAAAGAGTTTGTCAATTTGTGTCCCTATAGGGTGTGAGAGCTTTTCCTTGAAAATCCATTCCTGTCCCCTGCCCACCACTCTGGTCTGGGGAATGGAGCTGAGGGGACAACCTCAGTCACTTTCCTGTGATTCTCCACACAGAAAAGACAGCACCAGGAAACTCTGGATCAACAGGAAAGAGGAACATGATTTCTTTGTTCGCTCATTCCATGTCTGATGGGTTTGGGGGAAGACTCACATGGGGAGCTGCAGGCTTGTTCTGCCCACCTCCAACCTGGAGAAGGCTCAACCCCTGCACCCCACCCTCGGCCCCACAAGGTCACTGAGAATCTGGCCTCATTGGTGGGACTGTCCTGGGCCATTGTTGGCATTCCGGGCTCCTGTCCCTTGCTGCTGCATCTCTGCCACCCTGGTAAGAGATGTTTCTTTCCTCTTCCTCCCGCAGGAGAGTAGGTGTCAGCAGGTGAACTCCCTGCAGGAACAACTGCAGGTGAGTAGACTGTATGGCATCCCTCGTGTCCGCTGGAGAACCTTCCTTTCCCCCTCTCAGCACCCGTTTGGTTTTTCTCCCAAAGGCTCAGATTCGGACCACTGACGTCTAAATGTCTGAAAAGGCACAGTTAGAGAGAGCCCTGGCTGACACTCACCGTGGGGTCTGGCAGAAAGCAGGTGTGAATCTGGGCACCCTTCCTCCCTCAACCTGGTGCCTTGGCAGGCCTCTGGGGGAGTCCTTTGGGCTCCATCCTGACCTCTGTCATTCCAGGGGAGTGTGAACATCTGGCGAGCTGCCTGTGCTCACTTGAGTGCAGATAAAAGAGCTGCAGTGGAGCCTGAACACTGTCTCTGCACAACAGAAGGAGGTGGAGAGGGTGAGTCCAGCCACCTGCCCTCATGCTTGCACCTCCACCCCTGGGGGAAAAATGGCCTTAGAGAATTAGATGGACCCAGATGTTCACATCCCAGCTGTAAGTGATCTTAGCAGTTTACCTCTAATACTTTGTATTTCATCTACAAAATGGAAATAGTAATAATAACTGCCTCCTATGGTGGTTGTGAGGATTCAGTGCATTGTCAGCATGGTGCCTGGTGACGTGCTCAATACATAGTCAAATGATGGTGATGACAGACATAACAATGACAATCTGACCGATATCCCTGGGCCTTTGTCAACCAGCTGTAAATCAGATCTCTCTCCCTGCCTCTTCCACCCTTACTGAGGTCTTAGTAAAACCAACTGAGAACATGGGCTTGGAAATGCTTGAAAAAGAAGTCAGATGTGATTCAGGGGAGGAAATGTCACTGCGGGATGGCTGCTGTAGGTGTCAGTGTTCATATGCCCCGACTACATCTTCCCCCTGCCCAATCCTGACTTCACCTTTCTGCATTTGCAGTCCTACCGTGACATGAAGGAAGAGCGAGATGCTCTCCACCCGCACTTGGAGGACAACAAGTAGGAGGGGGACGGTGGATGGCAGGTCTGGGGGTCTCAGCGCAGTCGATGTGGGGGGAGGTGGGAGGGTACAGGTGAGCACAGTGAGGGGGATGCAGAGGTTTCAACATGTGCAGAGCCAAGCTCTGGCCCCAGCTGTGCCAGTGACTCATGTGTGGCCTCAGGCAATTCCTGTCGACCCTCTGGCACTTGTAACTGTTGGTTTCTCGGGCCCCCATCCCATGCCATGGTCCTCTGGTTGTGTGGCAAAGTCAGTGCATGATAACCAAAGTGTTCTTTTCTGTTCCTTGTTCTTTCCATTCTCCTCCACCTCTGGCCACAGGAACAGCAATGAGGACCACAAGTGTCACCAGCCCCAACTGAAGAGGAAGCTTCAGGTCCTTGTGATGGAGAAGGCGGCCTTGCAGCTCCAGATGAAGAAGCTTGAGACATCCAAGCTCCTGCCACGACAGGTGAGCGGCTGCAGCCCAGGGTTTTGGATTTATGGGGGTGGGGTAGGGAGGGAGGTGACAGCCTGTCCGTTCTGCAGCTGCTCCCTCCATGGCTCACCCCCTATGCTCTGGGCAGGTGCACGATTTAGGGGAGGAGCCTGGCCTGAGTCACGTGCAGGAGCCAGAGACCTGTTAGGCCGATGTAAGCAGGTGGACAGGTAAGCTGGGGCTGGTGTGTCCTGGGAGCAGGTGGGGAAGAGAAAGAGGTGTGTGCACCAGCAGACGGCAAGTCTGCTCACCTGAGCCTCAGTGTCCCCATCTGCAAAGAGGGGTGGGGTGCCCATTGTCAGCCACCCACAGCTGTCTTGAGCATAAGAATGTGAAGAACTCTGTTTGAAAGTGGATTGAATGATTGACCATCATCTGGGCATGAGGAATGATTAGACATTAAGCCATGGTCTGGGAGAGGCTGAATTAGGAGCTGTGGGTCAGGAAGAGGGTTTTGTGCAACTCCAGAGGCCAGAATCCCTCATCATCCATTTCCTTTCTCAGCTGAGCCTCCACCCCCGGAGCCTCCAGCAGGGCCCAGCGAGGAAGAACGGAGGCTGCAGGTGGAGGCTGAGCAGCTGCAGAAGCAGCTGGAGAGCCTGGTGGGTCAGCTCCAGGCTCAGGTAAAGGACAACGAGGGTCTGAGCCACCTGAACCAGGAACAGGAGGAGCAGCTGTTGGAGCTGGAGCAGCTGTTGGAGCTGGAGCAGCTGCTGGGTTCTGAGGCAAGCAGCACACGCAGGTGCTGGAGGGCACACAGCGCCACCATGCCACCACCAGCTGCGTGCTGTCCCAGGCCCGCGAGCTCCAGGAGCAGCTGGCTGAGCTGTAGACTGGCTTCATCAGCCTGGTGCGCCACCTGCCCTGCCGGCCTGCCTCCACACTCGGCCCCTGAGCCTTTGTTTCCCCACCTGTAAACTGGGGTGCTGGAGACCTCACAGGAAATGGAACCCGGGAAGGCACGTGTGAGCCAGTGCCCTGTGCCCCCTTCCCTATGCCGTGGGTCTCCAGCGGCATCAGGGGTCTGCTGATTGCTTCTCTCCATCCAGACCAATTAGGACATGGAGGTCTCCAGTGCTACAGTCAGGGCAGCATGAGAAGATGGAGCTGGCAGAGAGGTTGGGCCAGAAAAGAAAAAAAACGAAAATCAGAAAACAAACAAACAAAAAAAGGACAAGAAACTGCAAAGAAGAAGAAGAAAACACTAAGATGAAGGAGAAAACACCCAAAAGAAGAACAAAACACCCATAAATGAAGAAAATACCCAACATAGGAAGAAAACACCCAGAACAAGGAGAAAACAACCCCCATAAGGAAGAAAACTCCGAACAGAAGAAAACACATCAAATAGGAAAACACCCCAAAGAGGAAATCACCGAAAAGAAGAAAACACCTCAAAAATAAAGAAAACACCCCAAAGAAGTAGAAAACACCCACAAGAAGAAAACACCCCAAATAGGAAAACCCCAACAAAAAGAAGAAACCCCCCAAATGAATAAATCCCCAAAAGAAGACAATCCAAACAAAAAGAATGCGAGAAGGAAGAAAAAAATCCCCCCCAAATAAGTAAACCCCAAGAAAAAGAAGAAAACCCCATAAAAGAAGGAAAAAAAAATAGAATGAAAGCCTGACAAAAAGAAAACTCCATTTCTGGCCCATGGCTCACCTGGAGGGCGTGGCGCTGACCACACAAGTCAAGGATTAAGATCCCCTTACCGGTCATCTTTTTAGAAAAAAATTTTTTAAAAAACTCCAACAGAAGAAAACCACCCACCAAAAGAAGAAAAGCCCCCCCAAAAGAAAAATATACCCCCATGAAAACCCCCCAAAAAGCCCCAAAAGAAAATCCCACAAAACCCCAACGAAAAGAAGAAAACCAAAAAAAAGAGGACAGAAAAAATGCAAAAAACAAATTTAAGAAAAATGAGAAAAAATACAACAAAGAAAAATAGGGGGAAAAAAAGAGAAAAGCAAACAAGAAAAAAGAAAGAATAGCCTAAAAGAGAAACAAACCAAAAAAAAAAAAAAAAAAAGCAGCAGGGTGCCCTTACCAGTAGTCCAGTCTCAGGGGAAGACCAGTGCATTTGGTCCCTTGGGCAGGCCAGGGCAGAGGGCCTTTAGTGCCAGGGCAGGCCAAGGAAGCACTTAGGGCAGGCCGGCCAGGCCAGGCAAGGCCATGGGAGTCTTAGAGCCAGGGCAGGCCAGGGGTCCCTTAGCATGAAGACAGGCCAAGTGGTACCTGGACAGACCAGTCAAGGGGGCACTTCGAGCATGTAGAGTTGTCCTTAGTGGCACGGTGACACTTATTGCAGTGGTCCACTAGGGGAAGACCAGTAAAAAGGGGCCATGTGGCAGACCAGGCCAGTAGGTTCCTTGGGCAGGTCAGGCCAGGCTGGCCCTTAGCAGTATGAGTCCTTTGTCAGCATGCTTGGCCAGGGCAGCTCTCAGTGGCAGGCAAGGGCACAGGGGCCCTAGGGTCAGGCCTGGCCATGGGAGCTTCGTGGAAGGCAAGCCCAGGCAGCGGCGCCCATAGCAGGCCAAGAGAGAGGTGCCCCATAGTGCCAGGCCAGAACAGGCCAGAAGGGCCATGGGGACAGCCCAAGTCCTTAGCTCTGAGCCAGGCTGGGCCAAACAGGCCCACAGTTCTAGGCCAGGTCAGGCCTGCAGGATACTAAGGAGGGTCCCAGGGGGGCTCTTAGCACCAAGACAGGTGAAAGTGGCCCAGGGACAGGCCAGTCAAGTGGGGCACTTAGTGGCTGGGTGGTCCTTAAGGCTGTGGTATGCTAGGGGCAAACTAGTAAAGAGTGGCCATATGGCCGAACAACCAGTGGGTTCCTTGGGCAGGACAGGCCAGGTTGGCCCATAGCAGTAGGAGGCCCTTGGCAGCCTAGGAGCCAGGGCAGCCCTTCATGGCAGGTGAGGGCACAGGGTCCATAGGGTCAGGCCAGGCCATGAGAGCACTTAGTGGAAGGCAAGCCCTGCCAGGGTTGCCTGTAGCACCAGGCCAGGACAGAGGTGGCAAATAGTGCTGGGCCAGGACAGGCCAGAAGGGCCCTGTGGACAACCCAGGACAGGCCGGGGTGGTCCTTGGCTCTGGGCCAGGCTGGGCCTGACAGGCCCATAGTGCCAGGCCATGTCAGGCCTGCAGGATCCTAAGGATAGGCCAGGCCAGGGTGGGTCTGAGGCAGTGGGTCTCTGGTGCAGGCCTGGCTAGGCCCGCTGTTAGTGGCAGTGGGGCCATTAAAAGGCCTGGACAGGGAAGCCCTTAGTGACAGGCCAGGGAATGCCAGAGGTGCCCTTAGTGGCAGGACAGGTGAGGTCAGGGGCTCTCTTAGAGGAAGACCAGGCCAGGCCAAGGGGACCCTAGGGGGACTCTTTCTTTTTCTTCCTTCCTCCCTCCACTAACCTTCACTAACCTTCTGTTAACTGTCCATAACCTTCTGTAACCTTCCCTTAACCCTTAACCTTCCCTTAACCTTCCCTAACCTTCCCTTAACCTTCCCTAATCTTCCCTAACCTTCCTTAACCTTCCCTTAACCTCCCCTTCCCTCCCCTTCCTTCCCCTTCCCCTATCCTGTTTCCTTCCTTCTTTCCTTATTTATTTACGGGCTCTATCTTTCTTTGCTTCTTTCTTTTCTTTCCTTCCATCTTTCTTTCTTTCTTTCTCTTTCTCTCTTTCTTTCCTTTCTTTCTTTCTTTCTCTCTTTCTTTCTTTCTCTCTTTCTTTCTCTCTTTCTCTCTTTCTTTCTCTCTTTCTTTCTTTCTTTCTCTCTTTCTCTCTTTCTTTCTTTCTTGGGAGCCCTAGGGGACAGCAGGCCAGGAGAGCCCTTACTGGAAGGCCAGGCTAGGCCAGGCCAGAACAGGGGGCTACTTAGAGGCAGGTCAGTCCAGGCCAGGGGGGACTAAGGGGGCTCTTTTCTTCCTTCCTTCCTTCCTTTCTGCCTTTTCTTTCTTTCCTTCCTTGCGTCCATCCTTCCTTTATATTTTTTATTTGGGGGCTCTTTCTTTGTTTCTTTCCTTCCTCCCTCCCTCCCTCCCTCTTTCCTTTCTTTCTATGTTTCCTTCTTTCTTCTAGCCCACCTATGTCCCTCCTGACCTCCCCTGGGGCCCCCAAGAAAGAAAGAAAGACTCCCCCACCAGGGCACCCTCAGCCTGGCCTGCCTCTAAGAGACACCCTGGCCTCACTTGGCCTGTCCTGCCACTAATGGTGCCCCTGGACTTTCCTGGCTCACCACTAACGGTCCCTGTCCAGGCCTGCTAAGGGCCCCACTGCCACTATAGGTGAGCCTGACCAGGTGTAGAGAAGAGACCCACTGGTTGGGCCTGCCTCAGGTCTGTCCTGGCCTGACATGGCCTGCCTGTAAGAGATCCCCATGTCAGGTCATGCCAGTCCAGGGGGTCTCTTACACCCAGGCAGGTGAGGCCAGGGGGGCCGTAGCAGTAAGCAGGCCAAGGGTGCCATGGGACAGACCATTCAAAGAGGGCCCTTAGTGGCAGGGCAAGCCATGCCAGGTGAACTCTTGAAGGCAAGCCAGGGGCTCTTAGCACCAAGACAGTACAAGGTGGCCCAGGGACAGGCCAGTCAAGTGGGGCACTTAGTGGCAGGGTGGCCCTTATGGCTGTGGTCTGCTAGGGGCAGACTAGTAAAGGGAGGCCATATGGCAGAACAACCAGTGGGTTCCTTGGGCAGGCCTGGCAAGACTGGCCCATAGCAGTAGGAGGCCCTTGGCAGCCTAGGAGCCAGGGCAGCCCTTAGCAGCAGGCAAGGGCACAGGGGCCCTAGAGTCAGGTCAGGCCATGGTTGCCCTTAGTGGCAGAGTAGGCCAGGACAGAAATGGCCCAAAGTGCCACACCAGGACAGGCCAGCAGGTCCCTTGGGACAGCCCAGGAGATGTCAGGAGGTCCTTGGCTCTGAGCCTGGCTGGGCCAGGCCAGTAGTGTCCTAGTGACAGCCCAGGCCAGGCTAGGGGATTTATGAGGGCAGGCCAGGCACAGCCAGGGCTTCCCTAGGGGCAGGCCATGCCAGGTTAAGGGACATTTGGGGTAGGCCTGCCTGGCTAGGGGAGCCATAATGGCAGGCCAGCCCACCCTATAGGGTCCCTAAAGGTAGGCCAGGCCAGGGGACCCTATGGACAGGTAGGGCCACTGGGCCTCTTAGTGCCAGGCCAGGCCAGGGAGGCCCTTAGCAGAAGGGGGGCTGTTAGCAGCAAGGGGGCCCAGAATAGTAGACCTGGCCATGGAGGCCCTTAGTGCCAAATATTCTGTTATAGCCAGAGAAAATTGGTACCAGGAGTGGGCTGTTGTTTGTAATGGACTTTTGAAAATGTGGAAATGGCTTCAGAACTCTGTGTTGAGAGTTTGGAGGAGTTTGGAGGACTCAGAAGAAGACAAAAAGAGGAGGGAAAGTTTGGAATGTCTTAGAGACTGTTTAAATGGTGGTGAGCAGAATGCTTATGGAAATATGGACTGTAAAGAACATTTGAAGGACGTCTCTGATAGAAATAAGGAGTTTTTTGGAAACTGGGGCAAAGATCACCCTTGCTGTGAAATGGCAAAGAACTTGGTGGCATTGTGTCCGTGCCCTGGGACTGTGTGGACGTTGGAACTTAGTAGTTGTGAACCAGAGTATTTGGTGGAAGAAATTTCTAAGCAGCAAAGCATAAGGGAGCTGCATGGCTACTTGTAAGAGCCTGCTCTAGGTTATGGCAGCAAAGGCACGACATAAAGCCAGAACTTCAAAGGGAAGCAGAGGGTAATGATTTGGAAAATGTGCAGCCCGGCCATGTGGTAGAGAAGAAGAGAGCATTTTCAGAAGGAAAATTCAATGGTACTAAGAAGATTAACTCAAAAGAATGGGATTATCAAGAGAAGGAGAAAAAGGCCCTGAAGGCATTGCAGAAGGCTCTGGGGCCATCTCTTCCATTTCAGGCCCAAAGATCTAGGGGGACAAAATTGTCTTGGGGAACTGGCTTGAGGAGCCCTCCACGGGCTCACTGCTCAGGGCCACCTTGGGAATCTGCTTCTAGCAGCAGCACCCTGGCTGCTTTCGCTGCTCCAGCTGTGGCTAAATTGAACCCAGGTGTGGCTGGACCCACAGCTTTGGAAAATACAAGCCAGAAGCCTTGGTGGGGTTCACGTGGTGTTAGGTCTTCAGGCTCACAGAATGCCTGAGCTCAGAAGGCTTGGGAGCCTCCACCCAGATTTCAAAGGACGTATGGAAAAGTGTGGGGGCCCCGGGAGAGATCTGTCACAGGGACAGAGTCACTGCAGACAGCCTTTGCTAGAGCAATGCCAAGTGGAAACGTGATGGGAATTGCAGCAGAGAAACTCCATTAGCACCATGTCCAGTGGGGCCATGAGAGCAGGACTGCCATGGAGACCCCAGACCTGTGGAGCTACAGAGTGGAATGACAGCCTGGGATTGCTGAAGTGTGGCCTGCAACCAGGAAAGCCATAGGAGCAGAGCTGCCCAAGGACTTAGGGACCCAACCCCCACACCAGCATGCAGAGGACATGGAACATGGACTCAAGGTAGATGATTCACCATCTTTGAGATTTCATGCCTGCCTTGCTGGATTTTGGACTTGCTCAGAACCCAATACCCCTTTCTTTTGGCCTATTTCTCCCTTTTGGAATGGGACTATGTACCCTATGTTTGTCCCACTGATGTATCTTGGAAATAGATAAATTGTATTGATTTCACAGACGGGCCTTTGAATTTTGGACTCTTGAGTTGAAACAAGTTAAGACTGTGGGGATGAAATGACTGTATTTGCATGTGAAAAGAACATGAGATTTGGGGCAGACCATGCCCAATTGTATTGATTAAAAATGGTGGTCAGGTGTACGGTTCTGAGGGCTTTAAAAGAAGAGCACATGAGAGTCTGTCTGTCTCTGCTTTCTCTGCTTCCAGCATGTTGCAATGTGAGACCCCTGGGTCACTGTTTCCACCACCAGATAGACTTTGTACTTCCTAGCCCCAGAAACTATTAGCAATAAATTTCATTTTTCTTTATAAACTACCCAGTTCCAAGTATTCTGTTATAGCAACAAAAAATGGACTAAAACAGGGGCCGTGAGGCAGGCCAGGCCAGTGGGTCTCTTGTGTAGGCCTGGACAGGCCCTTAGTGGCAGTGGGGTCCTTAGCAGCAGATCTGGCCAGGGCAGCCCATAGTGGTAGGCCAGGAAAGGCCAGGGGCACTCTTAGTGGGAGGGCAGGCCAAGGGGGCCCTGGGGCAAGCCATTCGAGGGGGCTCCTTGGGTGGCAAACCAGCCGGTGGGGGGCCCTTAGCAATGTTTTATCATTTATACTTGGCCAGAAATTTTTCTTTTTCATTAAGTATCAAATTTATTTAGGAAATGTCTATTTTAATAATTATCCTTATTTTTGTAGTTTCTTCAGAATCTACATTTATGTTTTTTTCACTCCCACATTTGTGTATTTTTATTTGAGCCAAATTTATTTCATTGAAATAAACACTGAAAGTGAATACATGGTGTTTGTTCAGTTTTTATTATTGAAATAAACAGCTTTCAGGTTTATTAGTCTGTCAATTCTGTCATTTTCCCCTCCCCTGATAATTTGATTTCGTTTTTTGTGTTTAAGTACATCCATTCTCCTATGAACCTAAGGTTTGTTATTATTTTCTTACCTTCTTATGATGAATAGTTTTAGAATATTGTGATATTTATTGTTTAATAATGACATGTACAAGTGTGAATTTGCTTTAGAAAAGAAATTTGACTTTATTTGCTTTGTTTTAGCAATTTAACTATGATGGACTTTAGTATGATTTTCTCCTCTTTTCTCTTTTGTTCCCAGTTGGGGTTTGCTGATCTACTCGGGGTCCTTTAATCTGTGGATTGATATATTATGCTCATTTTGGAAGATTCTCGGCTTTTACGTCTTCAGGGATGGCTTCTCTCTGCCCCCTTCTCTCTCCCCTCTCTGTCTCCCTCTGAGTCCAATTACACTTGTGCAGTTGTCATGAGGCTCGTCCGTCTCTGCTTCTTCTGTTTTCCTCAGAGCAGGCCCTTCAGGGATTTGGATGAACATTCTAGTAGGTCGCTGGTCAAGCATGAATGACTGTGGCAAATCCACTTGTGACCTTTGGAGGTTTCAGCTCACTGCTTTAGCACCCACGACCTGCAGCTTTCAAATGTGGCAAAAATCTTGAGGGACCAATCAGCAGCCCTGTCCCTCTGGGGAAACATTATCTCCTAAGACTTTGATTCAGGCTGATTTGACTCTGACTTTTAGGATCGCTTGGCCTGGCTCCTCAATCCTCCATGTTCCTCCCCAGAACACAGACAGTGTCCTGTGGAAAACACCGACCATGTCAGTGCTTCTTGAGTTCTGTGATCTCTCACGCCAGCACCAGCCCTGAGTGACCAACCAATACTTCCCCAGTTTCTCGGTCCCCCACAAGGGCCAAGTGTGATCATCAGTCCCTGCTGAGAATTAGCAAAAACCCTGCCCTAGAGTCTCCCTCTATGAAATTCTAATTCATGTAATTATTGTTTCCACAACTCTATTATGCCCTCTTTTTTACACAACAATACATGCTTTGCTTTTTTGTACAATTAGACATCAGTCCTGAAGCTCCTTAATTTTTATAAAATTTAATATATATTTATGTAACCAGCCATAGCCTGGGTGGCTCATAAACAACATAAATTTATTGCTCACAGTTCTGGAGGCTGAAGTCCGAGATCAAGGCATTGGAGATTTGGTGTCTGGCAAGGACTCGCTCTCTGCTTCACAGGCAGTGCCTCCTCACTGTGTCCTCACATGGCCAACAGGGAAAATGGACTCCGTCAGCCTCCTTTATATGGGCACTAATCCCATCATGAGGGCCCCACCCTCATGACCTAGTCACCTCCCATAGGTCCCATCTCCTAAGACTATCACCTTGGGGATTAGGTTTCAACATATAAAGTTTGGGGACACAAACATTCAGATGGTAAGTGTTGTCACTTGGAAGTGTTCCAGGACATGGGATGGGCCAGTGGGAGCTGTTTGGGGGCTGGGCTGTGGGATGCTGGCCCATCCCTCCTCCTGAGGCCTGGAGAGAGGGGCTTCTGTATTATTCAATTCTGCCTCTGCACATTCCAAGGCCAGGGACTTTGGGGGTGTTTGCTCATCTCTTGGGTAGGAGTGTAAAAACCTGTTTCTTCTATCCAAAGCAAGATGAGGCTATTCCAGTATGAGGGATTTTTCTTTGCACTGGGTGATTCCTTTCTGCCCGGGGAATGAGATTATTTGTTAAAATTACACACATACACAAAATGGCAAAATGAAAACAACTTAGATTAGAAGCAAATGAGTTTGGACCAATACCATTGATAAATCTAAATTGTTAAGAGAGATCTTAGGTTGCAATGTCAAATTCTTTAGTAGGTTTTTCTGAAGTACTGGCTCTTTCCTGCTATGGACAAGAATTGAGCAGTTTGTCCAATGACTGGGAAAGGAGCACCTGCCACCATCTGACGTGATCTAATGTGACATCTAGCGATGTCTCTCCCCCTAAACCCCTTCAAGTTCTGCAAGAGTCAGAGCAAGCCCCAGAGCCCAGGTCCTGGTGGTCATTAAGATGTTAAATCTTGTGCTGAAAATTCCTGGTGACTTAATCAATAAAGGGTGATTTCTAGCTAATAATAAATAAATAAAAGGGACCTTGCTGGGAAATAAATGAATAAATAAAAAATAAAAGTTTTGCAGGCCGTAACATCATAGGGTCTAGGAAGATGGTGCAGTATTTACCAATTAGTCGGCTGATGTCTCTGCGGTGCTTTTACACAGACAGCTTCTGGTCCTGCCCCTTCCACCTCTGTTGCCTGCTTTGCTCGGGTATTTCCAGCACACAGGATGTGACAAAATATATTCCTGGTATGCAAACAGTCAACGAGACCGGGATTCAAAGGCTGTACCTCAACGCTTCCTGAAGGCACCACCAGCGTCCCCCCACCAATGCTGAACAACGGCACTGTCTAAGGGGGAGCTGGATGCGGTGGAAGCCTGCATGGAGAAGACAGTACAGAGGCCCTGGGTGTCTCAGAACCCACAGTGGTCACAGCAGCATTGAGTCGTGTAGGGAAGGCATGGCCAAGAGGAGGCAGTCGGCCATCTGAAACCTTTTCTTGACTATTCTACTCCCCGATTTGTGGACACACTGTCTGAGGGAGGCATTCCAAGTCCAGCAGTGACGGGAGCAGACAACGAGAGCTAAAGGAGGTATCTGATGATGCCTCTGAGATCTGCAAAGAAGCATCAGGGGTAAAGAAGCGATGAATGCCCCACGTTGAGGAGGTGGAGGAAGAGCCGGAGCTGGTCCCTGGGCCTCCCTCAGAGAGCCCCGGCATGCTGACTCAGCTCCAGATGAAACAGATGAAGGAGGCAGCGATGTGACAAACCGAGGAGAAGAAAAACGGCTGAGCTTCATCAGCCCCCTACGCCTCAGCCAAAGCCGCCTCCTTCCTCACAACCAGAGTGACTTGCCAATGGCGGTGCTACTCAGCCCTCCCAGGCCGCCACTTTCATGAACGATGCCATCGAGAGAGCAAGGAAAGCAGCGAACTACAAGCCCGAATCCAAGCCCAGCTGGCACTGAAGCCAGGGCTCACTGGCAATGCCACCATGGTGGGCCTGGCTAAGCTGCATGCCGTGGGTGTTGCTCACTGGAAGGTGGAATTAAAAGATCAGACTAAACCTGCAGCGCTGATCCTAGATGATCAAGGTCGCACTGCAGATGCCACAGGCAAGGCGGGTGAGCTGACCCGCCGCATGCCCACTCGAAAGGCCAATACTCGTGCTGTGATGAGGGAACAGTTCAAGAGAGAGATGAAAGAAAAGCCATCAGGAGACATGGAATCCAATACCTTTTTTGACCCTGAGTCTCAATTGCCCCTTCCCAGCACCAGAGACATACTTTTAAATTCCATGACAAGGGCAAAATTGAGAAGATTGCTCAACGATTACAGACAAAGGCTCAGCCAGAGAAGCTGCGGGCAGAGATCTCACAGGCAGCTCGAAAAACAGGCATCCATACTTCAACGAGGCTGGATGCTTCCTAAGAAGGAGTTAAAGGAGGGAGATATCCCTGAAATTGAGGGGTGGGACTCTTACATCATCCCCAATGGCTTTGACTTTACAGAGCAAAATCCCAAGAGAGAAGATTATTTGGGAACTGCCAGTCTTGTTGAAGATCCAGCCCAGCTGAAGCCTCCAGTCGACAATGACACACCAGGTACTCTGGGGGTGTATCTTACCGAGAAGGAACAGAAGAAACCTCGGGGGCAGACAAGGAGGGGACACAGAAGGAATTACAAGAGAGAGTCAGGCTGGGCCTGACACCTCCTCTAGAACCCAAAGTCAGAATTTCTAATTTGATGCGAGTATTAGGAACAGAAGCTGTTCAAGACCCCACGAAGGTATAAGCCCCACGTCAGAGCTCAGATGGCAAAAAGACAGAAAGTGCATGAAGAGACCAAGCCTGCCCCAAAACTTACAGCAGAACAGAGAAAGGTCAAGAAAATTAAAGAGTTTAAAGAAGACCTTACACAGGGGTGCACATATCTGTATATAGAGTTTGAAGTTTGAGCAATCCAGCCAAGAAGTTCAAGACTGAGGCCAATGCTGGGCAAGTGTACCTGACAGGGGCGGTGGCACTGCACAAGGATGTCAACGTGGTAGCAGTGGAAGGGGCCCCAAGGCACAGAAGAAGTTTCAGCATCTGATGCTGCATCGGATAAAGTGGGAGGAACAAACATCTAACATGAAGGGAGATGAGGAGGAAGCTGTGAAGAAAAGCAGCAAATGTGTCCTAGTCTGGAGGGAGCAGCCAAAGACTGGAGCTTCATAGAGACCAAGTCCAAACAGTGCCCTACAGAGAACCTGGCTCGTGAGCATGTCAAGAAGGATGGGGCCGGACGCTGCTGGGACCTGGCACTGGATGAGTCTGTGCTGGAGCCCCCTGACCGAGGCTGCTGCAAGCCCTTGCCTCCCCCGCTTTGTCTCTGTCTTTCCAGTCATCTCCCTTACTCTCCTTCCCAGCTCACCCCCCTGTGTGTGACTCAGAACTGTGCCAAGCAGACACTGGCACAAAACCTCAATGAGATGCCACCTCTCACCCATGAGGATAGCTACTGTACATAAAACCAAGCAAATAAACAAACAAACAAAACCCAGAAAATAACAAGGGTCGGTGAGGACGTGGAGAAATCGGAAGCCTTGTGCACTGCTAGTGGGGATGTGAAATGATACAGCTTCTGCCAAAAACAGTACGGCAGTTTCTCAAAACGCTTAAATAGAATTATCACATGATCCAGCAATGTCACTGCTGGCTACATTCCCAAAAGAATTGAAAGGGTCTCAAAGAAATATCCATACACCCATGTTTATTGCATCATTGTTCACAAACAGCCAAAAGGCAGGAGCAACCAACGTGTCCATTGACAGATGAATGGAGAAGCCACATGTGGTGCAGCATCCGGTGGGACACGATCAGCCTTGAAAAAGATGGAAGTTCTGACACATGCCACAGTGTGGAAGGACACTGAGGACATTACGCTAAGTGGATTAAACCAGTTACAAAAAGACAGTATTGTGTGAAACCACTTACACAGGGTTCGTAGAACAGTCAAATTCACAGAGACAGAAAATGGAATAGTGGTTACCAGGGGCTTGGAGGGAAGTATGGAGAGTTAACTGCTTAATGGGGACAGATTTCAATTTCAGATGAAGGAAAAGCTCTGGAGATGGATGGTGGTGTTGTTTGTGCAACAATATTACTGAATTTTACGCTAAAAAATGTTTAAAATGGTTAAACTTTATGTTATGTATGCTTTACCACAACAACAAAAAATCATTTGCATTTTACAAGTTAACACCAATCCTGGGCTGGCCCGTGGCTCACTTGGGAGAGTGTGGTGCTGATGACAGCAGGTCAAGGGTTCGTATCCCTATATAGGGATGTCCAGTTAGCTCACTTGGGAGAGTGTGGTGCTGATGACACCAAGGCCATGGGTTTGGATCCCTATATAGGGGTGGCCAGTTAGCTTAATTGGGAGAGCGTGGTGCTGACAACACCAAGTCAAAGTTTAAGATCCCCTTTTGGGAGAGCGTGGTACTGACAACACCAAGTCAAAGGTTAAGATCCCCTTACTGGTCATCTTAAAAAAACAAACAAAAAAAAAAAAAAAAAACGATCCTTACAGAATTTTAAATTTCTCAATCAATGGCTCAACAGAGGCACATTGCTCTAGAGTAGGGTTACTCAAGCTCGGCACTACTGATATTTGGGGCCAGATAATTACTTGTCATGGGCATTGTCCTGTGCCTTATAGGGTATTTAGCAGCATGTCTGCATCCTTCCCATTAGATGACAGTAGCAACCCTATCCTCAGTTGTGACAACCCAAAATGTCTCCAGACATTGCCAAATGCTCCCTGGACACAAAATCACCACCAGTTGAGAACCACTGGTAAGAGTTCTGGGAATCCTGACTCAGTCCCTGATCCTGACAGTTGTCTGAGCAGCATCAGCTTGGAAGTCCAGAGTCACAAATCTGTCCCTTCAGGTATCAATAGTTAGAGGCGTCCGGTGCAGCCCTTTCCACCAACACCCCGAGACAGCCCTGCTTTGCTGCAGATTAACTTTCTAGAGTCTGAAGCTTAGAGAAGAGCCAGTCTCACCTCAAGGAACCAGTTTCCTTTCCAGTGTGCATGAAATATTTTTTAAAAATCGATTGAGCTCTTAAATAGACAGACAAGATTATTAACCCAGTTCTTTCTTGCATCTCATGTGGCAGAGAATAGGCCCTGTCATCATGCTATAAGATCACAGAAGGGTTAGAACATAAAGCCAGGATCCTAATCATTGCTGCCACCACGGGGGAGTGACTTCCTGAACTTACTGAACAGAACCAGAAACAAACTTGTCTAAGGACCAGAAACAGAAACAAAAATCAAGGGATGGAGTGGGAGGGGGCAGATTCCAGGAAGATAAATTCTATGACCACTTGGGATCCACTCCAGGAGCCAAGAAAAGATGGTCCTGGATTAACTGACCTGAGAAGTGCACTTATTTCAGCAATGAAGTTCATTTGGTTGTGGAAGTTGAGTCCTCTTGGACGTCCCAATGGGATCTCCAAAACCATCATGGAAGGATTTGTATTATTTTAATTTCATGGAAGGATTTGTATTATATTTTAATTTCGTTTTTTCCATGAACTTTTTGAAGTACTCTCATACTATGGGCTGAATTGCATGTTGAAACCCTAATCCCCAGTGTGACTGTATCTGGAGAGAGGGCTGTGAGGAGGTGTTAAAGGTTAAATGAGGTCATAAGCATGGGGTCTTGATCTCATAGGGCCACACCCTCATAAGAGGAAGAGACATCAGAACTCTCTCTCCACCACGTGAGGACACAGCGAGACACGGGCCATCTACAGGCTGAGAAGAAAATACTGAACCAGAAACAAACCCTGCTGGCACCTTGATCTTGGACTTCCCAGCCTCCTGAACTGGGAATTACAACTCCTGAGAGATCAATTTCTGTTGCTCAAGCCACCAGTCCACAACACTTTGTTATGGTAGCCAAGCAGACTAATGCAGTATCATCCCCAACAAGTATCAGCATGACTCTCTTGCAAATACAGAAAGATCTATCTTAACCCGTCAGTGAGGGGATCAGCCTGGAGGTAAAGCTGGGTCTCTGCTAGATTTTAAATGTGTGACCTACAATGACCGCACATTTTCTCACTACTCACGTGTTCCTTAATGTCTCTAGATCTGGCTTTTATCCGATAGCGTTATTAAAACCTCAGCTTGACGCTCCGCATCAAACCCTTCCATTGTGAGCTCCATTTTTTCCATCGCTCACTGTCCTGAGTCGTGGTGCACCGGTCACGCCGTTCATCTGAGGTTTGAAGACATGACCCGCTTCTCTACCCGTCCCTCTGTCCACAGCTGTTCTTTGTCATTGTCCCACCCAACCTGGAGGCCTCCCCAAGTGCAGGGCCATCCTGCTGTGGGCTCCAGTGTGGGGAGCTAAGTAACTGCAGACGCAGTTCTAGTGACTTCGTGAACTGCTATGTATCCAGTCCTCACAGGAACTGCTGTCAGGTCTGTTTGATGCCAAGTTACTTGACAAAGGTCACGCAGCAGCAACACCAAGACTCAGACTCGGGCAATAAACAGTGCAATGTGAAATAAAATATGACACAGATGACCGAACAGAGACATGGACACTGAGGGCTCGTACTCCGCCGTCTGTGGAGCGCTCCCCAACCTGCACCTGGCACATGGCAGAGTGCTGAGGACAGGTACGTCGGCAAGACACAGAGCATGGACATGCTGTGCAGCAGAGGGTCACAGCATGTGGCACATGAAAGTGTCACTGTGTGAGCACTGTATTCACATGCAGTGTGGGGACGGTCCCCAGCTCAGCATGGAAACTGTGCTGAGTTTTATTTATCTTGTTTACTGTCGCTTCATCCACGGAGTCTTTTCTCCTGTTTCAACGAGCAAGAGATGAGTTCCTGTTAAAATGCAGGTCAGATGTGTCTTTCCTAAGGGTTTCATTAAACTCACAACGTGCTGTGCAGAGGTCTACAATTTAAAATTATATAAAACCAATGTCCTTAGATGCTGAATTTAATTTGAGAAGAAGAGATCTCACCCCGTTTTATTTTCTTGCAGGACATGGAATTGTGAGATCAGGTAACCCCCATAATCTCCTTCTGAAGCAGCTTGAGAAGCACCCCCGGTGCAGAAGAATAATTAGTTCTCCGTCCACACGGCCACTCTCAAATCACGCACTGACCGGGTCACATAAACTAATTTTGAGTCCAGTTCTATTTTCAAATGAAAAAGAAGACTTTTCTCATGTGTGGTGAAATTTTGGCAGCGTAGCTTCTTTCAGGTTAGAAATTGATACATTGTTCTTTTAGGTTCTTTTAGGTTAGAAATTGGTACATCGTACTCAGAATGGCAAAGTCTCCAAATGACTACGAGAGCCCATTGTCCCCACTTTGGTGTCAGAATTGGAAATTTAACGTCTGCACCCTTTTGCCAATTCCCACCTGCAAGATGTGTGGACTTGAAAAGTCTTCCAATCCCTTTAACTTTCCTTGTGGAGAAAATGAAATAGCAGAGAAAGGGCCTGCTAAGATCCTAAGATGGCGGTGGCTGCTGCGGTTGGCGCGGAGTAGCTGAGGTGGAAAAGGCGGCCACTGGGCCTTAGGCAGCCGGGAAACTTGTGGACCTTCCTCTTGCCATCTCTTAAGGGAGGACTGCTGCTGCTGGCCGGTCGTGGGGGCTGACCGCCACTTTGCCATTGGCAGGAGAGGCTGCCTCATTTACAGGCAACAGCTTTGAAGTATGGAGCAGGAAAAGAACTGTTTCTTAGCTGCAAAAGCGAGTCTCTAAACAGGGAACATGGCGCCGGGGCTGCGGTTGACACTGCCAGGATCCCGGAGGCCGGGGCCACGCTGAAGGCGGCTAGCTGTCCTATTCAGGATTCGAGGTTTCAGGCCATGATAAAAGAAGATTCCTGGGAGTGCCCGAGCTGCGCCGGGGGACCGAGTGAGCAGCCCGAGGTGGCAGCGGCCGAGGATGGGGACGGTGATGACGCAGAGGCAGAGAAGGAACCGCCCGACCCGGCACAGCCCTGTGAGTGACCCCCAGCCTGGCCCTGCTTGGAGGGCGGAGGCCCACCCGGCTTCCGCCTGCCCCACCGGGCCACTCACCGGCCCCAGGGCTACCTCCATTTTCTCAGGTAGTGGCGGCTCTGGCCCGTCTCGGCCAAGCCTGTCCTCCTCGCCCTGCTCAGCTCCTCACTGAGCTTTCCCACTTGCTTGCCCCAGTGTGGGGCTTCCCGGGGCCTGCGGGCCAGCCTCCCCTCCCACTCCCTCCACAGTGGTTCTCTGGCGGGGCTGGTGGCGTGGGGCGCCCCCGGCCAGCATTGGGAGGGCAAGGAAGTAGGGGCTGGGCCGACTGTCACTCCACCACACCCTGGGCTCTGGCCCCCGGTAAACTTTCTGTTACCGGGAGGCAGATACCATCTCTGCCACCACCAGTTCGGAAAAACACCTAACCTATTTCTGGTTAGGAATAGTGTGGTCGGAGAGTTCCCGAGTTCGCTTGAACCTGCCGGAGAGCTGACTGCGGGCGGGCACCGGACTCGGTCCATGCCAGGGGGATACAAAGGTGAACCATGTGCTGCAGGCTCCTCCCCCAAGGAGCTCACGCTCTCATGTGGGAGATAAGACAAGCACACAAGTAACCGCAATACCAGGAGGAAGGTGATAAGTCCCGAGAAAGATCTACACAGTGCTACAAAGGCACCCAGAGCTACCGGTCGTCTGCACCTAGCAGAAACCTGGTAGACTTCCTGGGTGAGGCGGTGCCGAGCAGGGTCTTGAAGGCCCAGCTGATAGACGAGGGTTGCAGAAGACATGTCCCAGCCCAGCCCAGTGCACACAGAGCGGAGAGACGCCCAGCTAGGGAGGCAGAGACTCGGCAGAAAACACACACCCTGCAGCCACCACTGCGACATGCAGAAGCCCAGCCTAGTGCACACAGAGTGGGGAGACCTCCGGCTAGGGAGGTGGAGACTCGACAGAAACCACACACTCTGTGGGGCCACCACTGCATGATCCAGCAGCCCAGGCCAGAGCACATGGAACAGGGAGAAGTCCTGCATGTGAAGTGGAAGCTAAGCAGAGACCACACACCCTGCGGTACTGCCCAGTGATCCAGCAGCCCAGCAGAGTCCACGCTGACCAGAGAGGTGGATCCCCGGAGAGGACCAAGACCCGAGGCAACCACACACACAAGGCACTAGAGGCCAACTGAGCAGTCACGGAGGTAGCCATACCAAATTGGCACCCACAGCAACATCTTAGTTAGTCAATAGTCTCAAACTGGTGGACTGTGAAACCCCCTGCCACAATGAATAAACATCAAAAAAAAGATACCAGAAATACAAAAATTCAAGAAAGTACACCATCAAAAGTTAATAAATCTCAAACTCTAGATCCTATAGAACAAGAACCCCTTGAAATGACTGACAAGGAATTTCGAGTGATAATTCTAAGGAAACTGAATGAGATACAAGAAAACTCAGCTAGACATCATGATGAAATGAGGAAAAGTATACAGGACCTGAAAGAGGAAATGTACAAGAAAATCAATGTCCTGAAAAAACATGTAGCAGAACTTGCTAAACTGAAGAAGTTATTCAGCGAAATAAAAAACACAACGGAGAGTTTAACCAGCAGGCTTGTCGAAGTTGAAGAGAGAACCACTGAACTTGAAGATGGGCTGTTTGAAATAACACAAGCAGACAAAAAAGAAAAGAAAAAAGAATCAAAGATATTGAAGACAATCTGAGAGAGATATCAGACAACCTTAAGCGCTCAGATATCCGAGTCATGGGTATTCCAGAAGGGGAGGAAAATGGAGATTGCATTGAAAACATATTCAACAAAATAGTGGCAGAAAACTTCCCAAGTATAGGAAAAATTACAGAACTTCAGATCCAGGAAGCTCAATGATCTCCAAACGTATTCAACCCAAAAAGGCCTTCTCCAAGACAAGTTATAGTCAAATTGACAAAACTCAGAGACAAAGAGAGAATCTTAAAAGCTGCAAGAGAGAAGCGTCAAATCACCTATAAGGGAGCCCCAATCAGACTAACATCAGACTTTTCATCACAAACCCTAAAAGCTAGAAAGGAATGGGATGATATATTCAAAATACTAAAAGACAAAGATTGCCAGCCAAGAATACTCTACCCTGCAAGGCTATCCTTCCAAAATGAAGTGCAAATAGTATATTTCTCAGACAAACAAAAACTGAGAGAGTTCACTACCACAAGACCACCCTTACAAGATATCCTCAAGGGAGTACTGGGTTTGGTTCCTGAAAATAACTACCACTGCCATAAAAACCCAAGAAAAATCAAAACCCACTAGTTTAATAAAAATGGCATTCATGAAGAGAAAACAAACAAACAAAAATGCTATCTACAACCTAAGGAACAAACAAATACAGAAACCGAACAGTAAAACAGAAAGCAAGGAACAAAAGACACCTAAGACAACCACACAACCAATAAAATGCTAGGAATAAATCAACACCTTTCAACAACAACTCTTAATGTAAAATGCTTAAATTCCCCAATCAAAAGACACAGACTGGCTGACTGGATCAAAAAGCAGGACCCAACTATATGCTGCCTACAAGAGACCCACCTCACCCATAAAGATTCACGTAGACTAAGAGTGAAAGGATGGAAAAAGATTGACCATGCAAACAGAAAAGAAAAATGAGCTGGAGTAGCTATTCTTATATCTGACAAAATAGACTTTAAACTAAAAACCATAAAAAGAGACAATGAGGGACACTACTTAGTGATAAAAGGACTGATCCATCAAGAAGACATAACAATCATAAATATGTACGCACCCAATGTTGGAGCAGCCAGATTTATAAAACAAACTCTATTAGACCTAAAGAAGGAAATAGACACTAATACCATAATAGCAGGTGACCTGAACACCCCACTGTCAATATTAGACAGATCATCCAGGCAAAGAATCAGTAGAGAAACACAAGATCAAAACAAGACTCTAGACCAATTGGAATTGGCAGATATCTACAGAACATTCCATCCAACAACTTCAGAATATTCATTCTTCTCATCAGCACATGGACCATTCTCCAGGATAGATCACATATTAGGTCACAAATCAAGTCTCAATAAATTCAAAAAAATTGGAATTATCCCATGTATCTTCTCAGACTACAATGGATTAAAACTAGAAATTAATAACAAGTGAAACTCTGGAAACTATACAAAAACATGGAAATTAAACAGCATTCTACTTAATGACATATAGGTCCAAGAAGAAATCAAGCAGGAAATCAAAAAATTTATTGAAAATAATGAAAATAATGATACATCATACCAAAACCTGTGGGATACTGCAAAAGCAGTATTAAGGGGGAAATTTATTGCATTAAATGCTCACCTCAGAAGAATGGAAAGATGGCAAGTGAACAACCTAACACTTCACCTTAAAAATCTAGAAAAACAAGAACAATCCAAACCTAAAGTTAGCAGACAGAAAGAAATCATTAAGATCAGAGCAGAACTTAATGAAATTGAAACCCAAAAAACAATACAAAAGATCAATGAATCAGAAAGTTGGTTTTTTGAAAAGATAAATAAAATTGACAAACCATTAGCATGGCTAACAAAAAAAAGAAGAGAGAAGATTCAAATAACAAACATTAGAAATGAAAAATGTGATATTACAACTGATTCATCTGAAATACAAGGAATCATTCGAGACTACTATAAACAACTATACGCCAACAAGTTTGAAAATCTGGAGGAAATGGATGAATTTCTAGACACACACGAGCTCCCAAAACTGAGCCATGAAGATGTAGAAAATCTGAACAGACCAATAACAATAAAGGAGATTGAAGCTGTTATCAGAAAGCTCCCAACAAAGAAAAGCCCAGGACCAGATGGATTCACAGCAGAATTTTACAAACATTCAAAGAGGAATTGACACCAATTCTTTACAAACTATTCCAAAATATTGAAATAGACGCAAATCTCCCAAACTCTTTCTATGAAGCAAACATCATCCTGATACCAAAACCAGGTAAAGATATAACCAAAAAAGAAAACTACAGGCCGATATCCTTGCTGAATATAGATGCAAAAATCCTCACTAGAATACTAGCAAACAGAATACAGCAACACATACGTAAAATTATTCACCACAATCAAGTGGGATTCATCCCAGGGATGCAAGGTTGGTTCAACATACGCAAATCAATAAATGTGATACACCATATTAATAAAATCAAACACAAGGACCATATGATCATCTCTATAGATGCTGAAAAAGCATTTGATAAAATTCAACACTCATTCATGACAAAGACCCTCTATAAGTTAGGTATAGAGGGAAAGTATCTCAACATAATTAAAGCCATATATGATAAACCCGCTGCAAATATCATCCTGAATGGGGAAAAGCTAAAAGCTTTTCCTTTAAGAAGAGGAACTAGACAAGGATGCCCACTCTCACCACTCCTATTCAACATAGTGTTGGAAGTACTAGCCAGAGCAATCAGAGAAGAGAAGGAAATAAAGGGCATCCAGATTGGAAAAGATGAAGTCAAACTGTCCCTGTTTGCAGATGACATGATCCTATATATCGAAGAGCCTAAAACCTCTACAAAAAAACTGTTGGAATTGATATATGATTTCAGCACAGTAGTAGGATACAAAATCAACACACAAAAATCAGTAGCATTTCTTTTCTCCAATCGCAAACATACAGAATGAGAAATCAAGAAAACCTGCCCATTTACAATAGCCACCAAAAAAATAAAATACTTAGGAATTGAGTTAACCAAGGATGTGAAAAATCTCTATAATGAGAACTACAAACCACTGCTGAGAGAAATTAGAAAGGATATAAGAACATGGAAAGATATCCCATGCTCTTGGATTGGAAGAATCAACATAGTGAAAATGTCCATACTACCCAAAGTGATATACAAATTCAATGCAATCCCCATCAAAATTCCAATGACATTTTTCTCAGAAATCGAAAGAACTATCCAGACATTTGTATGGAATAATAAAAGACCACGCGTAGCCAAAGCAATGCTGAGCAAAAAAAATAAAGCTGGCGGCATAACACTACCTGACTTTAAGCTATACTACAAAGCTATAATAACCAAAACAGTATGGTACTGGCAGAAAAACAGACACACTGATCAATGGAACAGAATAGAGAATCCAGAAATCAACCCACACACTTACTGCCATCTGATCTTTGACAAAGGCACCAAGCCTATTCACTGGGGAAGTGACTGCCTCTTCAGCAAATGTTGCTGCGATAACTAGATATCCATATACAGGAGAATGAAACTAGACCCATACCTCTCACCATATACTAAAATCAACTCAAAATGGATTAAGGAATTAAATATACACTCTGAAACAATAAAACTTCTTAAAGAAAACATAGGAGAAACACTTCAGGAAATAGGACTGGACACAGACTTCATGAATACGACCCCAAAAGCATGGGCAACCAAAGGAAAAATAAACAAATGGGATTATATCAAACTAAAGAGCTTCTGCACAGCAAAAGAAACAACTAACAGAGTTAAAAGACAACCAACAGAGTGGGAGAAAATATTTGCAAAATATACATCTGACAAAGGATTAGTATCCAGAATATATAAGGAACTCAAACAACTTTACAAGAAAAAAACAAGCAAACCAATTAAAAAATGGGCAAAAGAGCTAAGTAGGCATTTCTCTAAGGAAGATATACAAATGGCCAACAGACATATGAAAAAATGCTCAACATCACTCAGCATCCGGGAAATGCAAATCAAAACCACACTGAGATACCATCTAACCCCAGTTAGGATGGCTAAAATCCATAAGATTCTGAACGATAAATGCTGGCGAGGTTGCAGAGAAAAAGGAACTCTCATACATTGTTGGTGGGACTGCAAAATGGTGCAGCCTCTATGGAAAATGGTATGGAGGTTCCTCAAACAATTGCAGATAGATCTACCATATGACCCAGCTATCCCACTGTTGGGAATATACCCAGAGGAATGGAAATCATCAAGTCGAAGGTTTACCTGTTCCCCAATGTTCATTGCAGCACTCTTTACAATAGCCAAGAGTTGGAACCAGCCCAAATGTCCATCATCGGATGAGTGGATACTGAAAATGTGGTATATCTACACAATGGAATACTACTCAGCTATAAAAACGAATGAAATACTGCCATTTGCAACAACATGAATGGACCTTGAGAGAATTATATTAAGTGAAATGAGTCAGGCACAGAAAGAGAAATACCACGTGTTCTCACTTATTGGTGGGAGCTAAAAATTAATATATAAATTCACACACACACACACAAAAAAAAACCGGGGGGGGGAAGGCGGAAGAAGATATAACAACTACAATTACTTGAAGTTGATACGACAAGCAAACAGAAAGGACATTGTTGGGGGTGAGGGAGGAGAGGGAGGAGGGAGGGAGGTTTTGGTAAGGGGCAACAATAATCAACCACAATGTATATCGACAAAATAAAATTAAAGAATAAAAATAGAAAAATAAAGAGAAAAGGCCTGCTGAAAACAAAAAAACAAAAAAAAAAAGAAAATGAAATAGCAGCATATACCTCACTGGATCCTTGAGAGAATTAAGTAGCATTGTAAAGGTGGTATCTGCACAGAGCACGTGCTCACAAATAGTTAACTATCACTGCTATGGCCTGACTCTAATCACCAAGGACGGTGGCCACCGGGGAAGCGCCCTCCCTCTCTCTGTCTCTGACTGCATCTTTCTGTCTCCATCTCCCTCTCTGTCCCTCTGTCTCTGTCTCTGTTTCTCTCTTCTCTCTGACTTCATCTCTCTGTCTCTCTGTCTCTGTCTCTATTTCAGTGTCTCCCTCTATGTCTCTCTGACTTCATCTCTCTGTCTCTGTCCCCTCCACCCTGTCATCATCTCTCCCACAAGTTGCTTCACAACTCGTAAGCCAATAAAAATTTGTTTCTGGGACATTTTTATAGTTAAGCCCTCTTCTGTGAATCAGATAGAGTAAATTTGGGCCTTTTTGAGACAGGCAGGTGAGGAGAAGGCACGAAGAGAAGTGGCCTGTCCGAGTGGCAGCAGGAATGAGACAGAGGTGGGGACAGGGACAGGTCCACCCATGCCCTCCCCGGTGGACTGAGGCAGCGGCTACTCAGCTCAGGCCGTCGTTCTGTGCCAAGAGGCCTGGTATGACCAGATTTTTACATTTACATTTTTTTCTAGATAAATAAAAAGAAATATACAGATTTCAATATGACATTTTTTTTTTTTTTTTTGGAAGAGTCAGTTACTGATTAAAATTGAGAACATCTTCGGTGTAGGCTGAAGGAAACAGGAGGCATACGGCCATGGGCCACCCGCTGGCAGCCCCACTTTGAGGACCTTTGACATAGTGGTAAGGTGTGATAGGAAAGAACAAAAGACAAACAAAGGCCTACTTTCTTTTGTGTTCTCCTTGACTCTTTTTCTCCGTCCGGCCACAGACGCTAGTCTGTTCCAGGCTGTCATTCAGCTCACTTCAGACCGAAGTGTCCAGAGCCTGTGCGAACAGCCTCTCTCCAGCTCCCGCTCCCGCTGCTCCTGACAGGTCACTGTGCATGTCGACGGGTTCTTTCATCTGTGAATCCACTCACTCATTTACTCTTCCAGAAAACTCTCTGGAGCAGCTGCTGTGTATTGCATTGTCCTGAAAGGGGACACGACTCCTCTGTGAACAGCTGGGCAGATGCTGTCCAAGCCCTGGGAGATGAAATTGGTCACCTTCCCCTGGGGGTGTCCTGCCAGACCGCTCACTTGAGGCCCCTGCAACGGGGTCTCTCTTTATCCCACAGGAGAATGTTTCTAAGGAATCATGCGCATTTTTCTAGCTTTTAGCAGAAATAATAATAAAATCTTCCTGGAACTTTTATGCATTTGTTCTTTAATGCAGAAGACATCGAGTCTCCGGCCACTTCATTTACTGAGATATCAGGCATTCCTCTGACTTTCATGGCCTAAAATATTGAGGTTTAATTTTTCTTCTGTATATTTGTATTTTTTCTTGATTAAACCAGGATCATTTGATAATGCCTGTTATGGAATTTTTTACTTCGACTTTTAAATTGATATTTTCTGTGACTCAAAAGCATCCAATATTCAGCAAATGTGCCTTGAGCATACACTGTGACAATCCAGTCATCGTCCTAGTCCTGGGTATGTGAGATTGTGAGAGGATCCCTGTATTTTGTGAGAGGATTGTAAGTGTAAGTGCTATAAGAAGATCATGCATCCCTGCCTCTGGCCACTAGACCAGATGTGACAGGGTTGTATTTTCCTTTCTGGTGAGCACATCCCAGCAGAGGCCTCACTGTATCCTTCACGAGAACAAACATGTTCAGTGTTGAAGTGGGTGTGGCTCCTTCAACGCAAGCAGAGTCGCAGAGACCACAGCTTGTGTGCTGTGTGAGCAGGAAACAACTTCTGTCAGACAGTGACCAGGCTGTGGCTGTCACTGTGCCTGGCAGGGCCAAGTCTGTCTGATGCACGGGCCCAAGAGAGTAGCCCTGCGTGCAGCCAGTGAGATGGACATAGGTGCCACTGCTCACAATGGTGAGCGCCACTTTCTCAGTAGTGCAGGGCGCCATCTGAGTCTGTACCAGGCCCTGAAGTGACTGGAGGAGCTACCCCAAGACAGCAGCCTGGGAGATGAGGACATGGAGCTGGACAATAAGGAGGGGACAGAGTCTCCTGAGGACACAGTGGGAACGAGCAGACACAGCTGCCAGGGAGCAGCTGTCAGCATATCTGAGCCTGAACATGGTGGCTGCAGACGCAGAGACAGCTCAGCAGGTAAAGCACCTGGCCAGGAGGAGCTGGGACAGGGCAGGACAGACGTCAACAGCCCTGAGCACAGAGCCTCGACTCTACTGTCTGGGGTCACTCAGGCAGCAGGTGAGGAAGACACAACAGGAATCGGCGGGGCTGGGGCCGTGTCCCTCTCTGCTGAGGTGGCTGCCAGGTGTCCTTGGGCAGTGTGGGATCGCCTCCTTCCCCGTCTTGGCACAAGCCACGCACAGATCGCTTCAGCTGTGATGAGGCCAGGCCTCTCCCCGAGGCCCCTTCAGAAATGAGGTTGAAATGATTAACATTTACTGTGCTTTAAGTACCTTCAACAGACATTATTTCAAAACAAGCACTTTAAGACATGGGTTTAAATATTACAGGGAACCCTGAAACACGAAGCGTCAGCGAGCACACCTTGGAAATAGCCAGATGTGGACGTTCTGTGCCTCCCACGCCGTCTCGCAGGGTGAGTGCCCCCACACGCCCAGGACGCGCGGCCTCTGTCTGTCCTTCCCAAAGCTGCTTCCGTCCACCCACTCTGGGCTTCTCCCTGGGGCCCCAGCTGCTCCACACTTGCAGGAATACATTCCGAGCACTGTGGTCGCACTTTGCAAACCCAGTGGCTAGAAAGGCTCATTACATAAGTGCCGTACATCGATTCAATATGTCACAGTTTGAGGCTCCTCATTAAATAATTTCTGTTCCAGGCAAAAGTTCTATTTCAGGAAGTAACGTAAGGCATTTTATTCCCATCTGTGCCAGTGGTACAACCACATGGAGAGATGCAAATTGATTTCCTTCTTCTCATGGGGGGGTCTTTCATCTGTTGCCCAGAAATACAGCAGCCAGTTGCTGACATTCTCAAAAGATGTTAAAGAAAACTGTTTAATCAAAGAAAAAACGGGTTGAAATATGGCTCTAAACCGGCTTTTAAGGATACCACTTTGTAACCAGTCAAATAGCTTACAAACCTATTTCTTCATAAATGGACTTGAAATATTTTTTCCCAGTTGCATTCTAAAGCTGTTTTGTTGTTTTTTTTTTTTTCTTTTCAAGCACCAACTATTTCTGTGTGAAGTGGTTCAAGCCGCTCATACTGCCTCACAGGTCTTGTACAATTTTAAAACTGAAGAGAAAAACACATTTGATTTAATATGAGCACATGTACATGACGTATTCAAGAAAAATAAAATTGCCAGCATTGTTAAGAGTGGCCGTTATCAGCTACTTAAATACGGAAAGATTTCTGCTTCTACTTCAGGACCAACCTTGGGAAGAACTAACGCTGAGGAGCAGGGCCCTTCCTTCAGGTCCTTTCTGTCGGGGCGTGACACTCAGCTGGATGTTCATTCTGTCCTTGCTTCTTTCTCCTTGAACTTGAGGTCTTCACTCACAGTTCCTCAGCAAGCACCTGAGAGAGCCTGAGACCGGGCTTAACACATGCGTACCGATTGTCACAGTAAGAACAAATAGTCGGGGGGGGAAAGGACAAAAAATCACATGAAAAATCCAAGCTTACGTGGTGGCAAGGCCTGGAAATCAGTTAGTTTTAGAAAAGCCCAGCATGAGTTAGTGAATGACCAGCCACTTCAATTTTATGAAGAGTTATATTTGAAGTTTTGAAAGAGTTTCTATTGATTATAATATGCAACAATGCACTTTATCAAATAATTACAATTTTAGGTTTTGATTCATACCACCTGCCTCTTCTGAAAACTAGAGATAGTTTAAGGAGTGCCACGAATGTAGGGTTTTATTATGGGAGGCAGCATGGTGCTGCCAGAGAGCCCTGACTGGATTCTCTTTCTCTTAACTCCACTCACTGTGCATGTCAACTGTGTGCAGCACCCTTGGGGACCCAGGACCCCCACCCTGACACCCACAGGCAAGGCAGATCTGGGCTTTTCCATGTTTCTACAGCTCATTATTCACACCTTATGGAGATTGATCTATACATTGCACTCCATGAGGTCCTGGAATCTCTAAGGACAGCCTGAGTCCCGTCATCTTCGTGTCCCTGCCACTTAACACAGGAGCACGTCAGAAATGAGTGAAGACCTCAGCAGTGATGTGCAGACCCTCCCTCTCACAAAGCTTGCAGTAGCTAGGCACCAGCAGCAGGAGCCCTGTGTGCTGGGCAGTCTGCAAATGATGCTTGTAACGTTTTTACCATGTGTTCCTACACATGCATTACCTACATGTATTACCTGCAATACCTAGAAAATGACTTCCTTCCTACCATGACTTCCACTTCAAAGCGGAGGCTGTTGAGATTAAATAATTTGCATAAATTCACATCACATGTCTAGCACAAGGCAGATCTGGGATTCACACACACAACTGTGACCCCACAGGTGTGCATTTAGCCTCTATGCCATGTGCCCTCTTCGGAGGTTACAGAGTCAAGCTCTGGATTGCTGAGCAGCCATATGGCCACTTACCCTTTTGAAGCCTCTCTTCCCTCGCTGGAAAAGTTGCTAAATGTTCCCATGAGGACACAGTGGGAGGAAGGGTGTAAAGATTTTAGTGCAAGGCTGGGATCCCCAAGGGTCTGGCATTAGCACTCGTCCTCATCACTATTTTGGCTGCACAGATGCAAAGAAGCCTGGGTTCAGCCCTTCCTGAAACCCCAGCAGGTTTGTCTGCTCTTGTCTCTCTGCACCTGGGGAACCTTGTTCAAACTCCCTTTACAGAAATAATTAAGTTGCATTTCAGTGGTTTGTGTGTCTATGTTTCTCCTTACCTGAACATTCTTCAAAGGAAAGGATGAAATTGAATGCCTTTTGCATCTTCCAAACTCTAGCAGTGGAGGTGCTCAATACACAGTTTATGTTATCAGGTAATGAATGAAGGAATGGTCAATACGAAATGCTACCAGGACTCGATTACCAGGGACAGGGTGGGGAGGAGGGGAAATGGGGATGTGTAGGTCAAAGGGTGCAAATTTGGGGTTACTTAGAGTGCGTAAGATTAGACATCTGAGGTGCAGCAGGAGGACTGTTGTTAGCAATGCTGTACTGTGCGCTGAGCATTTGCTGACAGTACATCGCTTTCTTCCCACAAAAATGAAAGAAGCGACTGTGGAAGGTGATGGGTATGTTAATTTGATCCCCTGTAGCAATCGTTTCACTATTTATACATACAGCGTATCAAAACCTCATGTTCTACATCTTAAATATATACAATAAAAATTAAAAAGGAGGAAAAAATACAGGGAGAAGGAAAGGAAATAAGGAAGGAATAAGAAGAAAGACTTAAACATTAATTCTAACTCAGAGCATGTACAGCAAAATCCATTTATTGGTTCTATCAAGTTAACTCAGCTCAAATATATGTTAGTACAGAACTTTTACAAGTCCCCCATCCTATCAACATAGGGATGTGATCTATATTGTTAATATATTAATAGCATATTAATTTATTACCAAATTATGTAATGAACACTAATGTACAAAAGCCCAGAAACTGATTATTTTTCTCTAGAGAAGTCACACTGGAGAAGGCCCATGAGAAGAGGAGACATCTTTGGGGCGTCAGACTGAGAAACTGACAAGGGCCTTCAGGCAAAGGACAGAGGAAGTAGGACACGAGAAATGTCCCTTCTCCGCAGAGGAAGCGAGTGGTGGGGACGGCTGAAACGAGGGTGTGCTCGCTTAGGAATACGGATGAGCACAGAGCACTTGGTGGGGATGGGGCGGAGGCCACGGAGAAGCCGACCTTGTGGGGACCCAGGCTGGGCGGGCTGGGGTGTGGGGCTCCTGCTGGGTTCCGGTCTGCAGACGGCGAGTGTGGGGTGGATGGTGACAATCGGTGTCTTCAACATCCACCCGACTTCCTTCCGTGGAGTTACCTATCCCAAGAGGCCAGGAAGCTGGAATTCCGCTCACCAAGACGCCTCGCTGCCAGGACTCCCGAGGGAACGCAGGCCGCGCCACTCAGATGCACTAGCTGAAGACTCAGGTTCGTAAACTAGGACAGGAGGCAGAGCAGGAGGCACAGGCCTGGCCCACGCCAGGGCACGTGGCTCTGCAGGTGGCAGCTTCTGAGTCTGGTCTCCGCTCATGCGAGAGCCTGGAGTCTTTCTGACCCCAGCATGTGGACACGGGGACAGGCATCTATGGGGCCCTTTATCTAGAGCCTGTTGGTCCAGACACAACAATCAAGTAGACCGGTAGCCTTGGAAATCAACCGTTTGTTTAAACTAATTAGAGTAATCTCTTGCTTCCACATCCTGCCTGTGACCACACCTTTTCATGATCCCTGTTCTGCTGAGAGACAGGAAACGATGTGATGTGATGTGACACATCCTGGACAGCCAGTGACTCTGTGAGACTGAACTACCGCGTCACGAAGAGGTTTGAGTAGGAGAACATGCAGACGTAAGTTATGAACACACAGTCCCTACGTAGGTGTCAGGCACTGTAACTTCTTTCTTATCTTATGAAGATGACAGTCCCAGCACCATCATCCCAAGTTCTCCGGAATTCCTGCCTTGAGGGAGAGTCCGTAACGGGAGAGGGGGAGGACGTGGGGAGGGACTGAGCAACCACCCCCAGTCCTCGGGCAGGTCTGTCGCCGGATCCTCGCCCACCACGAGCCTCTCATGGGCACTTCTTTTGTTCTTTGGTCTGTCTGTGTTTAGCTGGGATCCCTGGACACAGACGAACCCCAGCCGTATTTGCCCTAGAAGAGGCACATAGCAGGGGAGGGGGATGCATGCAGATGTGAGAGGCCGAGGAGCAGGGTCACCACCCCACTTTGGGACCCTGCGGGACTACGCTCCAGGGCCCTTTCAGTGTGGCCGGTTCCTTTCAGTCCTGTCTGGGGAGCTGCAGTGATCCCTACCCACGCCCTTCACTAAACGACCCGGCATCCTGGAGCCGTGCGTTTAGGACTGAGGCTGTCGGGGTCTCCTGCGGTGGACACAGTCCAGGGTGTCATTGCACCTGGGGCAGTGCAGAGGCTGAGGCAATGCGTGCTCACTCGGGGATGGTCCCGCATGTCACCAGGAGCCCTGTGTGTCCCAGATGCTATGTCTTGACCTGGATTGTGATGAAGTCACCCTAAAAGACCAACTTCCACAGGACCTCTGGGAACCCATCATAGTCTTTGATAGAATGACTATCACTAACTGAGAGTCCCGGGATGGTCAGCAGAGACAGGGATTAGGATCAGGCTCCACTAGTTAGATCCTGGATCTCTGGTTTGATGGCTCCGTAACTGTGGCCAAAGGACAGGGGCCCCCCTCTCTGCTTCCCTCTCCACATGGGAGAGTCAGGGCAGTGAGGAGGAGGGGAGACCCCAGCTCCCAACCCCTGCCTTGCGCTTCCCTCTGCTCAGCATCCTGGGCCACCCCAGGCCTTGGCCCCGTCCTCACGCTGAGGCTCACCTTCTGCCATCTGCCCCCTGCATCCTCATCCTGCCACCCAGAGCCCAACCTGCCAGGGCCAGGCTGGATCCACCAGACCCACCCGAACAGCTGAGGACTGTGGGCTGGGCATGGGGCCAGCCGGGCCTCACGCCTCCTCCGGGTCTGACCAACCTGGGACATGGCAGGTGAATCCTGGAGCCACCGTCCAGCTCGGTGGTCAGCTATGACCCAAACCTTCTTACCTGCACATGGTACACAGACAGACAACAAAAGCAGAAAGTCCCCAACACCCAACGTGCGACAACAGCCATGAATGTTCACACAGACACGGCACGTTATATCGCCTCGTTTTCCTCTTGAGCACCGTCTCTCGTAGAGGAATGTCCCCTCACGTGGCCGGTAGCGAAGCAATTATTTGTGTGAATGTAATGGGAAGTTCACTTAACTCTTTCTAGCTTGGGCTAATAGACAGGAAAGTAGCTCTATTTTTACTTTGTTAGCTATGAAAGTGTAAGTGATATCTTCCTGTCTTTAAAAAGTCTGTTTATTAAGTTATTTATAAGGCAATTTCATTTTAATTATAATTGCTTTATAGATTAATTATCACAATGACTATATGAATATTTAATACAGCCCTATGGTGTTTACAGACAGTATATTGAAAATTAGCTACTGGGTATCAATAGGCCAACATTAATAATTTATATTCATAAATGCAGTTTCACTTTTCATTAGCAACAACTACTGGAAAATACGAGAACATATTACTGAAAATGTGAGCACTGGGATTTAGTCAAAGCGATTCTTTATTTATACAAAATCTACAAACAGCTTAAATGTCTGAAAATTGCTCAGATAAAATTTCTTAACATGTAAAGTTCGTATTTGGAGTTTTATTTTTTTTCCAAAAAGTCATTATTTCTATATTTCATATGCTAATATGTCTCTAGTCGCCACATGCTCCATGATTCCATACAATCCTGAAATGCAGATTTCAATGTGATTAGATACCCCTGTGCATTGGGGTCTGAATGACTTAATTTTAGTGTTTATTTTCCACTAATGTTTTAACTTGAGCCTCATGATATTTTTCAGTGGCAAACACAAAGTTTAGTTGTTTGTGATTCATCTAAGTGTTATTTCTCCTGTATGATGGAGACATTCAGGCTTCTCAATTCCTTGTTCCTGGGCTTCTGAAAAACTAGACGTAGCTTAGAATTTGGGAAAGTCTGCCCACTTTAAAAGCACTTAGGATTACTGCTGCAACTTACCCAGATCACAACACCTCTTCTGTGGCTTCCAGGTGGGTTCTGTTGCTGTAAAGGGCTCTCAGTGATGGTGACTGAGTGTCCCTCAGCCTGAGAGGGCAAAAGAGCAACAAGGCAGGCTCTCCTGGGTCTGAATTCCTCATTAACAGCTTGTTATTTATCCTCTCTCATTCACTACCCTCATTCCACCAGGCAGGCTTCCATGCTGTTGACCACTATATGCCCAGTGCCTAACACAGGGCCTGGAATACAGTAGGGCCTCAATCAACATCCCCTGTCTCAGCTCAACTTGTACTGCACCCCACACACGCATCCCCACCTCCTCCCAAGCCCTTTCACCCCTACATGCATGCGCATGCATGCACACCCACAGGAACACACGCCTTACCCCCAGGAGTGGAGAGTCACAAGCCCAGGGTGCCAGGGGACAGCTCTCAAGGAAGAGTAAGCAGTTCACACTTGAAATGTAACCTCATGGTGGTCATTCCTCTGTAAGTCAGGGCTGGGTCAGGCTGTGACTCTGGCACACACGTCTGAGGCCTCGCTCCCTCCTGCAGGGCCCCCTCGGACCATGGTGACTAAGACAACATCAGCCACAGCACCCCATGCTCTACCTCAGGGAACTCCCCAAGCAGACGTGGTGCATGGACTGTTTCATCTCCCTCCGTATGGGACTCAGAGACCAAAGTCTTAGAGCAGAAACAGTGACTTTACACATATCCACATATTTTCCTGAAGAAAACTGGGAGTGCTCCTTGCAGGATTAGATCAGATCATGAATATCAAGTGTCTGACCCACACCATATGCTCTATCAATTTTACCATTTTTTGGTCATTCTAGAGATATCTTCATGAACATTTACAATACAAACCCTCATTCAACTTCATATTGCCACAGCCCCCACATACGGCCCCCTTAACTGCCCCAAGGTGAGTGCAGGTGCAGATGCCAGCAGGTCTGGTGGCCCCAGCACAGGACTTCTATGTGAAATGCATTTTTATAGAAGAGTTACAGGAAGGAGCGACCTGAATTTCCTCTGGAATCGAGCACACTGTTGGGGTCTCACTCACAATCCAGCCTCCTCACTGCTCAGAGCTACTTGCCAACATCGAGCAGCCACCAGTTAAAAAATGAGAGAAATGCTTTTGAGTGATCCCTGCTTTTGTAAACAGCTGCATTTCTTCCATTTCTCTGTAGTTTCTTATTCTCTGTTGTTTTCATTTTATTTTGAGAGATGAGATACATTTATATTCTGTCAAAGGAGGCCAAGAAATTTAGAAACGCTTTCCTG
Source organism: Cynocephalus volans (assembly GCF_027409185.1). Lineage (NCBI taxonomy): Eukaryota > Metazoa > Chordata > Mammalia > Dermoptera > Cynocephalidae > Cynocephalus > Cynocephalus volans. The sequence goes on along the minus strand of NC_084473.1, from coordinate 723,649 downwards.
TGAAGGAGAAAGGCAAATATAAATAAATCGATAAATTAGACAAGGACTTGGGACATGTAAAAATTCCACTTTCCCTGTGAGGGAACCTGTGAGCGGGATGACGGAGTGTGACTCCTCCATTTACCACACTGCTGAGGTTTGTGTCCATTTTCATGGTGCCACTGATCCAGCCGGTTAAATTCTTGCCGGAAGGAACGCCCGGCCCCGCCCACTCCGGCGTCGGCTCCTCCCTCAGCCCCGCCCACTCCGGCGTCAGCCCCTCCCCTCTGCGGGAGGCGGGAGCCCGGATGTTTCCGTTGTCGGCGGTTGTCGGTCGTTGTCTGGGCGTTACCGGTCGCTGCAGAAGCTCTTCAGGTCAACGGAGTGCGGGAGAGAGCGTGGAGCGGCGCAGCAGCGGCGGACTGAGGAGGCTGCCCGGGCAGGAGCCGGGGCCGAGGGCAGGCGCCGCGGCGGAGCCGGCAGCGCCCGGCTGAGAGGGCGGCGCGGGTGCCTGGGGAGGGTCCCCGAGCCCCGAGTGTGGAGGGAAGGGACGGAGACGGCGAGAGCCCGGCGCTGGCGGGGACAGGAGAGCCGCCGCCGTCGTCCCTCCCCGCGCCGCGCTCGCCTTCTCCGCGGGCTGCTGCGGAGCGGCCGGAGACGGGGCTAGGGCCGGGCCGGAGAGCAGGAGCGGCCGGGCTCCGCCTCGGGGTCGCGGGGCTGGGTCCTCGGGTCCGGGTCCTGCTGAGCCGGGGCGGCTGCGAGCGCCAGTGCGGCGGGAGACGTGGCCACCGGGGCGGGGGCGGTCACCTCATCGTCCCCACAGTCCGAGTGTCTCGTGAGTCTGTTGTGACACTTGCATCCCCGGTGGCTTTTGTGCAGTCAGGGGTGGGGGCGGTCCCTGTCACACCGTCGGTCAGACGGAAGAGTTCTGTCCCGCGCTCTGTGAGCGCGTCTGTGTGACGAGTCCCCTCGGCCCGCCTTTGTCTGGGACAGGACTTCATCTCCCCGTGTTTGAAGGACACTTTTTTCGGGTACAGGACTCTCGTTTGAAAGACTTTTTGGCTTTTGTTTTTAAGTGCGCTGGCAGTCTGAGATTTTATTCTAGTAGAAAAACTAATCTACTCTAGAGTCACTTTTAAATGAGCAGCCAGCCTATGAGCAAATCCAAAGCCAAAATTTCAGGTAAGTTGACTCAGTTCCCAATATTTCTAAGTGGTTACTTAGGACAGTGCCTGGTATGGAATGAGTGTGGGGTAAGACAGAGCTGTTAGTAGTAGTAACAGTTCAGTATAATTTCGTGTTTGTCCTAAACGGATCGAAGCTGAATCCTTCTCAATCTTGATGTGTTTATACTAGTGATCACTACTCAGAGAAACTGATTATTTCCTTTGAGGAAAGCAGCCTGGCTCCTCACGTTCATCTTGGTTTAGTGCAGTAGCTGTCTTTTTTAAGACAAAAGGATCAGTTGAGTGTCTTTTCACTTTGAAATATTTATTTGCTAGTTGATAACTTACTTTAAAATCTGTGTTAAGTTTCTGAAGGAAAATGTTTCTGTTTCAGGGAAGTCTTTCAGTTGTTTACACAACTTACTGTCCTGCTCGGTATACCATCTATGAGCCAGTGATTCAACTTAAAAGTCAGATGAAAACTCAGCTCTCAAAGACCCTTCAGCTCAAAAGAAGTTCAGAGCATCTTATTAGAACCTCATCATCTAAAGAATCTCCAGCCTACCGAATGTTTAACTATTCAAGGCATTCTGCATGAGATTGGTGGAACTGGTATGTTTGTTTTTCTCTTTGCTAGGGTAGGAATCACTGATTATAGTTTTGTGCAAGGAGAACCTACTTCTTTATTATTGATAAAGAGGGGTTTTTTTTGGACTACCAAAAAAAAAAAAAGCTGCAGTCAACTATATTAAATTTTTAGCATTAAAAAAAGTATATTAAAGATGTCATCAAGCTTTCTGCCACAGATGATTATGGTTTCTTCTAATTTATGCAGATTTTTAGAAGTTTTCTATTATCCAGAAATGTTATCAGAACAATTAAAATGTTAAATGTATGAAATTTTAAATTGCCTTTGGAAAGAAAAATGTATGCTGTAGTAATGAGATGAAAGAAATGTATCTTTAAAAATAAGGTATATATGAAAAAGAAACATTTATCTCTTAAAGCTTTCTAATGCATGGGGAAAAACCGAAGGTAAAAAAAATTTTAAGAAATTTTTATTTATTTGGGTCTGTAGTTTGTTTAAATAGGAGAAATATAAAAAGTTTGACTCAGGCCATAAGTACCGTTTTAGAGTAAGTCATTTAATATCTGTTCTATTTAGTTATTAGAGGGCAAGGACAATGACTTACCTGATGCAGGGTAGGCAGTCAATAATTATATATTGACTTTTTCAGAGATTTTTAAAATCCATAATAGGGGGCACAAATGATTTCATTTTGGCACAAATCATTTCTCCTTCCTTGGGGTCCATATCCCTGTTTAATTAAAGCAGCCTCGATCTTCCTGTATCCTCAGAACGCCATCTTCTTTTCACCCCTAAGTATAGCTTCTGCAACCTTATCAAATTTTCAAACCGCCTCCCTAAGTGGCTTTCTTTCTTTAACAGGTCCACCTTGATTAATTTTGCAATAAGGGGCATATCAATGTTTGTTGTTAGTGTTCTTATAAATATCTTGTTAGCACTTGACCTACCGTACTCTGTAAGCTGTCATCTTTTCCTCCTTTTCCTTTTGCATACTTTCTTTGCATGTATTATTTAGAAGAATAGATTTTCCCCTCGTGTTTTAAAATTTAAAGCTCTTTAACTCCTCATTAACATTTTGTAATCCTCTTTTATATCATTGTACAATTTCAAAATGTATAACCTTGGTTTCTCCTCTTTCATCAAGATTTTTGATATGATTTTGTTATGATTACCGATACAGTGATTGGATCCTAAAGAAATGGTTAAATTTTATCTTACATATTAGGATCTTGCCAATACTTAAAGTATGTTTTCACACTTAAAACTTTAAGAATGTTGTATCTTTCCCTCCCCTTCAAAAATAAACTTCAGTCTCCTTGAAACCCTTACATGCATAGCCTGTCATTTGAACCTGATGTCCATCATCCAGCCAAACAGGCAGTCTGCAGCCTCCTTGGTGTCCCATGGACTTCCAGTGCAGGCCTTTGTCCATCTCCAGGCTGCATCCCAGCCACCCCTTTATCTCTGCTTTTCCAGGATTGGGCTCTCCTTCCAGACCATCTCATCTCCTCATAGCCTTCCTAAACCAAGCAGGTAGGTGTCAGAAGTGATTTCTGTGCTCTCATAGCATTTCTTTTGTCTCATTCTTTGCCTTTTGTCGTGATAATGGGTGTATGTTTCTTATGCACAGTAGTTGTCAGAAAGTGTTGGCTGAATTGAAGTATGAGGCATAATACATGATTTTTACATGTAGGTCTTATCTCTGACTAGACAGTAGGCCCCACGGGGGGGCAAGCATCATGTCTTTTTACGTAGAGTCTATTTGTTGATTGACTATTCTACTGAAAACTTGAAACATTTTACTGACAATTCAGATCACTAGTTATAAAATGCTACTGACCTCTAAGGTTGTTAATGTTATTTTAGTCCCTTTATAATGTACTAAAGAGATTAAAGAGAATGGAATTTATGCCTCTTGCTCAGTTTTGTTTATCCACAATTCTTCAATTATTACAATGTGACTATTAAAAAATAAAGTTTCATAGACACTGTTAGATTGATATTACATAAAGGTTATAATCACACATGTTAAATTTTTACTATCAACAAGTCAGGAGAAAAATATATCTGCTTTTTTTAGGTTTTGAACTCAATAGCTGTGAAGAAACTCAAGCATTAGCACTGCAAGTTATACTCTCACTAATTCAGTACAACCAACAGTACAGGAGTTAGAAAACTGTCCTGGACTTTGCATGATTCATCAGGTGTTGATCAAACGAAAATGCATCATTGGCTATCACATTTTGAATGTATGACCTCACAAAATTTATTCTCACAGTTTCATATGCAGTGATACTCATCTCTTCATCAAAGTCTTCCAGTGATAGTTTTGTGTTTCATTTATTCCTGAAGTAAATGAAGGAAACTCATTAAGGGTATATTTACTCAAACTAAGGTACCCTTCTGGTTCTTTTTTATCTTTAAATGATTACATTTTTCTTTTCTTTAAAGCGTTTTAGAAAAGTAAGAAAAAAAAATAAACTCATAGAATTTTAGATCTGGATGGACCACAGACGCCTGCCAGCCTGGCCCCTCATTCTGTAGATGGATGAAATTGTTTGCTTCAGCTCCCACAGTGTTGGGAGAGAACCCAGTTCTCCAGATACCTAGAGACACACCATTCCATTAGGCAATGCTGCTACAGAGTTAGTTTTAAAGTCACAGATGTCTGTGTTAATTTTTAGTATGATCCCGCTGTCATCATATATTTAAACTTTTTTCTAGCTGTCAGCATTTGGTAACATTGTGAAAGTATTTGCCTCTGAGGATAGGGATACTAAGGCAAAAGATGGTTCCTCTACCCCTGCACCCCACACCTACCTCTTCAAACTATCAAGATCCACACATGTGTGGCATGAATCCTTACTACTTTTCTGAAAAGGTTTTAAAGGCTAACAGCAGTTTAATTCATTTGAAAAAATAAAAGTAGAATGTAGTTTGTTTTACTCCATGTTTGAAACCAAGTAATCACAAATATTTGAAAGGTTGGGGTTTTCTATTTATTTAAGTTGTTTTACAAAACAAATTAAAGATACTTTGTGAAATGTTGAATTATTTACCTGTTTTCCTTTGAATTTAATGTTATGACTGCTAAGATTGAAAGCTTAATGCTTCTGTTAAACTTTTTGATTAATCATTGTTAATGCATGGTATATTAATGCTGATGTTCCATAGACCCTTGAAGTTTGCTGCAGTGAAGATATTATATCAGTGAGAATGGAGAGTTTAAGTTGGATATAGAGTCCAGTGCTGTAATCCAAAATCTGAAACTGTTAGAGGAGCTGCTGCTTGACTGGAAGATATGGAATAAAGCAGAGGCATGTAATACGTACTTTTTCCTCTTTTTCTTATTGTGGTAAAGTACACATAAGATAAAATTTACTATCATAACCATTTTTAAGTGGCATCAAGTACATTCACATGTACAACCATCACCACCAACCATCCTCATAACAATTTTCATCTTGTGAAACCAAACCTCTGTACTCATTGAACAACAACTCCCCACTCCTCCCTTTCCACAGCCCATGGCAACCACCATTCTCTCTCTGACTGTATGATTTTGACTACTCTAAGTTCCTCATATAGATGGAATCATATAGGATTTGTCTTCTTGTGATTAGCATATTTCACATAGCATAATGTCCTCTAGGTTCATCCCTGTTGTAGCATATGTCAGAATTTTCTTCCTTCTTAAAGCTGAGTAATATTCTATTGAATGGATACACTACATTTTGCTTAGCCATTCATCCATCAAGGGACACTTAGGTAGCTTCCACATTTTTAGCTACTGTAAATAGAGATGTGTACTTTTAAATATTCATCTAATTCTTCTGAAGAAAAGAATGAATTTACTACTTCCATGTTATGTTAATTACAAATGGAAATCTGTAGATATTTCCAATTCAAAGTTTTGAACAGCCATGAGTACTGCTGAGCTGGAAGGTCAAGATTAGAACTTGGGCTGGCTGAGAGCACTATACTCAGCCAAGAGCATATGGGCTCATTTGGATGAGTTGGGAGCTTATATTTCCCATAAACTCTGAAAGGGGAGCCTGTTAAGAGTCTGGGGAGTCAGGTCCAGGAGAGGGAAATGGACATACTTCTGAGTGGAGGACCATGCTGGCCAGGAGGCAGAGCTGGGATTGTTGTGTGTAGGGCAAGGCCTCATCATAAGCATGGAGTAAGCAACATAGAGAGATGTTAGGTCTGGGCACTGAATCTCATCACCTGGAATGGAGAAACTGGTCTTCACAAGGACCCAGCCAGGAATTAAGTGCAGGGTTGTTTCCTTTCTGCCCTATTTGTAAACATTCTTACTGGAATAGGCTCATACAGTCTTCTTAGTTATAGTGTAGACTGTCCTCCTCCCGAGTGTGGCAGAGTTCTAGTAGGTATTGGTGATTTTTGAAAAAACTAGATTGTCTAGAAGTAGAATATAACAACATTATTATCAAACATAATTATTTAAAACTCAATTCAGAATATATATCTTTAGAATTTTTTAAAAATGTATTATTTGCAAGTTTGGCAATAGTCTCCAAAAATTTAACATCATCAGTAACAAGTTGTGAAACTAAAAAGTTTTCTTATTTGTAATTATAAAATAAATTTAGCTCAAACTTTCTAGAGGAAAGAAAATTATTTTTCTATTCCTATAGAAAATTATATTACAAAATTATTGTTATATGAAGAGGCAATCAAAAAGTGTGCAGCTACAAAGCATAAGAGAAAGGTATTAAAAAGCAGCTTAAAAACTATTGCTATTTTTCTGTATTTTGTGGTATTTATGGTATTTGTCAATTTTTTAAACTTTGTAATTTGTTGTGATTCCTATTCTCATTTTCAGTATTCACTTTTAAACCTAAAATAACCATAGAGATAGATTGGTAGATAGATAAAAACATGTGTAATATTGCAGGGAGAGAAAGCAAATCAATGCAGGGATTGCATATGTAAATAAATTAGATCAAAGGCAGTAAAATTATATAATAAAGAATTTGCTCAGTTACAGATTGGAAAATTTAACCTAATTAAATGAGGGACAGTTAGCTTTTTTAGTATTTCAAAAGGACAAGCAAATTTGGGGTTGTCTGATAAAAAAACATTTTTTTAAATTCAGAATTAATAAGACACTTTTGGATTTGAAATATTTTCTTATCTAATTAATTGTTTTTGAACCGAGTTTGATTTTTGTTTTGTTGGTGGTGGTGGTGATTTGTTTACATTGGCACTATTTTTCAAACCTATTTGAATCAAGTTTTCCTACTTAGGCTGCCTTGTCTCCCAGTTTTCATATGGCTTTTTCTTTTAGGGCATCTTATCTATGAAGAGAGAGGACTTGGTGAGAGTAGTATGATTAATTCCATCAATTCCTTGGCCTTTTCATTGTTTATTACTGTCCGATAATGGCAGGAGAAATACTAAGACCTGCAACCCGAGCTTCTTGTTAACTGCTTCGTTGAAAGGTCAATTAGGGTAATAAGGTGAGGTGAAGATTATCTTTCAATATTAGTTATCTATGAAGTTCTTTTTCTCTCGTATTGTGGATGATTTAAGGTTGATTCAATATGGGAGAGCATTTTAAAGCACCTTTAAAGCATGCTAACTACTCTTTGAAGATGCAGTTTGTAATCGTGCAGAGAATTTTATCATTTGGACTGAAAAGTAAATTAATCCAAAAGCAGAGTTCTCACATTGTGACTTTTCAATTTAGGACTGTTTATTCTAAAATTATTTCATTAAATGCTGCATATGCCAATTAGCATTGAAATTTATACAGTTTTCATAACACTCTTTGAACATAAATTATTTGAAAATAATTATATTGGTCATATGTAGGCTTCTCTAATTTGAATAATTCTCTCAAGGTCATTCATCTTTTGAAAATACTTATATATCGGGCCGAGCCCGTGGCGCACTCAGGAGAGTGCGGCGCTGGGAGCGCGGCAACGCTCCCGCCGCGGGTTCGGATCCTATATAGGAATGGCCGGTGCACTCACTGGCTGAGTGCCGGTCATGAAAAAGACAAAAAAAAAAAAAAAAAAAAAAAAGAAGAAAATACTTATATATCTTTTAACATCAAAGAAAGGGTAATATACTAAAGCAGTGAATACCGTATTGCATTCAACATAGTATTTAGAAATGACCTGTTGACAACAAAAAATAATAGAGGATAAATCTTAGGATTTGTTTTTTTCAGACAAATTTACTCTTTGACACTAAATATATACACAGTGTTAAATTGTTATATTGTGTGTGTTCTAAAAAGCATGCAGCATGTTTTTCAGTAACTGTGTCCTAATTGGAGTGTGTTTATTTTCTCAGCAAGGTGTTGGGAAACCCTGCTAGCAGCTTTGCAAGTCCTCATCAAGCAGATCACCACCAGCAGATGTTGAACATTAAGCTGTTATTGAAAGCTCAAGTGGTTCATCACTTTCTACTGACCTCTCAGGTTTTGCAGGTACTTTTCATGTTACTTTACTTTTAGATATGTTTTTTGTAGTTGTTTCTGATTAATAACTCTGTACTATGGATATCAGATTTTCAATAGGATTTTTTTCCTCCTTTTCATCCTCTCTGTTCTCCTGGTTTTCTTCTTTCAAGAAATAGTTTTTCAACTCCTGCCTCTTACACCTTAATCTTTACACTGTCATCCTTCCTCAGTTACAAAAGAACAACTACTACTAAATTTTTGAGATGTTTCTTTATGTTGGGATATAGTAATAATTTTGTGGTCTCTTGAACATCAACAATAGTTGATGAATTTTAACTTGTTCCATATCCCTTAAATAACACCTTACAAATATGTATTATTTTAATAAATATGAATTTGCTGAAGGTCTATTTTATATGCTAGAATTAGCATCTTGAAAATATATCCAAAGTATTATGTTAAAAAATGGCATTAAATTTACCAGTTACATTGTGTTGTCTGTGCTGTGGCCTGGGTTCTAGTTAAATTATTTTTCTCTGCCTTTATAGATATCCTTTTATTTGCTTGGTTGGTGTATTGGACTATTTTCCAAGTTTTTTTTTTTTTCTTTTTTTTTTAACGTATGAGGCATCTAGTAGAACTTTGTCAAGTTAGGTAAGTATACACATTCCATGGGATCAGTAATGATTTATGTTTTTAGTGCCTTTGCTTCATTGGCACTAGGGGTTTCTCATTGTAGTTGGGCTAAAATCCACAATCTATGACAACATCCATAGGAAGGCTTTTATGATCTGGCTGCCCTTCTGCCTCATCTTATACCACTCGGCCCTCCCGGCTTTCTTTCCCTTCCTAAACAAGTGAGGCTTTTTCCCACGTCAGGTACATGATGTTCTTTTTGCCTTAAAAGTTTCTGATCTCATTCTTTCCTGGCCAACTCCTGCTTATTCTTCATGCACAACTTAAAACTTCCAAGGAAAAGCCTTCTCTGCCCTTCCCATCAAAATTAAATCCTTTCCCTTTTTATGAGCTTACTCACGCTCCATGCACATATGTTAGTTTTATGTTGTTTATGAGAATATAAACAGGTTTCCTCTGTAAACCTCCCGAGGACAGGGATATGCTTTTTGTTGATCACACTGTAATCCCAGTACCTGGCACACATAAGCACTCAATAAATATTTGTGCAATGAATGAACTCTAAGAAAAACAAAAACATTTTATTGCTTTTCTTGGCCTCTATGGTAAATTAAACTATTGTCTTCAGAAATACAATGTGGTGGTCTCTCAGGCCCCTGCTTACTAAATGATTTATGTATCATCTACGCATCAGTTTTCCTCTAAATCTGTTTCTTTGTATATTGGCCAATTTTTAGTAAGTTCATACTACAATGGTGGTTCTTATTCAGTCTTTTTATGTCAGAAAAGTAGCACTAATAAACTTGGAGATTTCAATATTTTCAATATTTTCAGTGTTTTCACTTCCATATTATTTATAAAAATGCTAGAAAAATCTTGATACCAATTCCTTTTCCTGAAAAGTATATTTCTTTACCTTTCTTCCTTCAATGACCTCATTTTTTAAGTTAATAGCTATTTATTAAGCATAACTTTATGTTAGGTATTGTGGGAAGTATATAAAGAAATAGTCTTTGCCTTTAAGGTGTCTCAGAGTCTTTATGGTATTTCAGGAAGATTAAGAAATCGGTAGTATATTGGATGTGAGGCAGTTTTATTAGTTTGTGAGTACAATGTAAAGAACCTGAATGAAGGTGGTAAAAATGGGAATGAAAAATAGGGAGAATATGAAAGACAGTATATTAAGAGAATTAATAGAGCTTGATTCTCTTTAGATGGGAGCTTCAGGAGTTTTATGTTTTATTCTTTAGACTCAGCATTCTCTTCTTAAATCTGACGTAGTTGGACTAAATTGTTTCAAAATTAACATAAGTCCTCTGATTCAGCAATATGCAAGAGTAAGTGGAGAAGAGTGGATGTAGGGACATGTATTTGGACATAGGGACAGGGAAGATGAGGAGATTTACCTCCTGTACCCTTGATCTAGAGGCTTCTGCTACCTGCTGGTGAGGCGGAATTGGAGGATCTAAACAATTTATTTATATCCATCTTTATTTTTAGTAATTACTTGGCATTCTACCAAGTCTCATTATTCCAGGCAGTAGATGATGCAGTAGAAAGAGTTCAGAGGCCTGAGTCTAAATTTTAATTGTACTACTTATTTTCTGTGTGGTTTAAACTAGTCAAATAACCGCTTTGAGCCTCATATTCTAGAAATGAGGGATAAAACCTCTCACAGAGCTCTTGTGAGAAAGAGCTTTGTAATCTGGAGCACATTATGTTGACGTAACTAGTTTCATCTATCAGAAATTCTCTCTCCTGTTCCCATAGTAGTGGTGGTGGGAGTAGTGGTGCTGGTGACGGTGGTGATAGTAGTAGTAGAAGAAAAAGAAGTAGTAATATTAATAGTAGTAATGGTAGTACTAACAGTAGCTAATATTTATATGGAGCTTACTATGTGAGGCACTGTTCTAATAGTTTATGTTATTTAATCCTTATAATAACCCTATGAAGTAGCACTAGTACAAGGGCACTTCAAAAAGCCCATGGGAAAATTTGTATTATCTTTCCATTCTGTTTTTCCATGAACTTTTTGAAGTACCCTCATATTCTATATTATAGACAAATAGAGGCATGGAGATGTTGAATAACATATGTAAGACCACACAGCTAGTGTGAGTGGAGGGGCCAGAATGTAAACCTAGGCAGTTTGGTTTCTGAGTCCATGCTCGTGAGTGCTGTAATATAACTTTTTCTCAGTCAAGATAAATGGACTAGAATTAAGTTGCCCTCAGTTTTAATAAATTTTTAATAGCAAGTTTGCTTGAATTGAGAAATAGCAACTCAATTTAGTGGTAAATATGGTCAGACTAGAGTAGTAAACCAACAGAATTCTGTCTTAAGAAGAATATCTTGCTTAAATGAAAAATCTTAGTTAAGTTGGCAATTGTCTTTAAATCGAAAGAGAGTTGGTTTTTATTTTTTCAGGAACACAGAGGGGCAGCTTACATCCATGCCCCGAGTGGTTTGTAGATCATTTGTGAAAATTATAGCAGAAGTCCTTGGAGGTGATCCAAGGCTTGGAATTACTGAGACAGTTATCTTCAATTTCTTTTTAGCATTTCACCCTCCTACTAATATTTACATTTGTCACGATCCCGTGAACTTCTCCTTTTCTTTGCATATAGGTACAGTCATTTTTGTTGGAGCTTGGCTGCCTGTACCCTCATTTTATTCTTCCCAGTTTCTATATTCTTTTATTTTATCCTTTTTTCTCTTACCCTTCTCTTTTTCTTTCTGCATGTCTCTCTGACTCTGTCCTCTCTCTATAATCTCCAGTTAGCTGTTATGCTCATCTTCTCTTATGAGTGGTCTGGTACTGTCCATTTACAACCACTTCCTACTCTCTTTCTTTGCTCCCCAAACCCCATCCCAGTTATTTGTACTGATGACCTGTTAATCTCCAGCCCCTGTGACTCAGATAACAGATATCATACTCACATCTTGAGACATTAAAATTGAGTTTTCTCCACAAGTTCATGAAAACACCTGCACCACATTCTGATCTTTAGTTCGTGGAGATCTACATTTAAGTGACCACCACACATACCCATGGTTTCAGCACATTCACTTTACTGATAACTTCCTAAATGTCTATTACCCAGCTCTCTGACTATACCCACCAATTCTTCCAAGTTACTCATATAACAAAGAAAAGTTCTTTCTTTTCAATGGAACCTCCAGTACAGTAATACCTACTTTCTCCCTTTATCAGATTTTCCTTGTTGTTACTTCTCTTCATTTATAGCTGATTTTATTTTCCTTAATATGAAATACTAGCATTTTTCAAACACACTCTAATCATTATCCTTAGCTATGTTGTCCCACTGTCCTTTCTTGTCCCACCCTGTAAAACTTTTAATCAAACCATGCATCTTTCCTTTACCTATTACACATAGGCTCCTAATTAGTCCTATAATGAATTTCTTGCTGTCAGCCTCAATTGTCAGTTGTGCTCTATGATGGATCTGTTCTCCTGAAAACAGTTTTTCTTTTTAGTCCACTCTCTTACATAACTCACAACAAGGATTTCAGACTTTTCTCATTTAAGTCTTATCTTTTGTGTTGGATGGGAAATACATGCCTTCACTTCTTTACATAGAATTTATAATTCCACCTATATTTGTGGGTTGATATTCTTTGCTTCTTCCTTCCTGTTAAAATGGAAAAGATGTCCTCTACAAAACATTCTGTATTCTGTGCTTATTTGGGGACTTTGTTCCACTGTGATTTTCTCCCTCCTCTTTCTGCACATTCTCCTATCACTGGCACTTAAATGTGCTCAAGTTCTTACCATTCTTAAACAATAGAAGCAATAATTGACATGTTTTGCAGTTCTCTTTTTAGAACTTTACATATCTTCCTAATTTTAATGGACAAATTTTTTGAAAGAATTGTCCATACTTCCTGATATTATCTGCTATTCTTTCTTCAGCCCACTTTAATAAGCCTTTCACCCTAAATGCTGCAACAGAATTATTTTCACCAAGTTATCAATGCACTTCATGCTATTTAATACAATGAAAACTTTTTATTGTTATATTTCTTGAACTATCACCAGCATTTGGTAATACTGGCCACTCCCTTCATCTTGAAATTCTCTCCTCTCTTGATTGCTTCCTAGTATGACTATATAACCTATAGTCCAAAAAAGAGATTTTTTAGTATGAAAGAGTGTACTAAAAGATTAGTTTTGGTCTATTGGTCAAAAATATTTGCTTTCAGGTATTGGTCAACAGGAAGCTAAGAAGCTTAGGACTGTGATCCCTAGGAGAAGGAAATCAAACAAGTTGAATTTTCTGGGAAAATGGAAGAGTAAATAGACTAGGGATATATTTTTTGATTATCAGGAGCATTCAGGACCTCCTTGATTTTATTAATCTTGAATTCAAAGTAGGATTTGCAAGGTTGTGTGTTTTTCTCCAGACACTTTCAGTTTTAAAAGCATGTAGGTATAGAGTGAGGGAAAGAGTTAATTTGACTAGGACTGCAGTTTTGCCAGGGGCATGACCTGAAAGAGCACGAAAATTAAAAGTGTTCTTATGATAATGAGAGAAGTAAAGACATGAAGGGAATGTTATGATTGTGAAAAGGAACAGAGTAAACGGACTATGGGCCCTGGTGAGTTTTAATGATTGTTGGAATTGGGTTACTAGAAGGAGTGAGCTGGAAAGACAGTGTTGGTTAGAGTAGATGCTTGAAATTGCAATTAGGGAAGATTTGTAGTTATTATTTTTGACATTTAAAATGAGTAGCTGAGGTGGGTGGAGTAAAATGTGTGAGAGGAGAGGAGTTCAAGGAACTAGGAGGGCAGGTTGTTGGAAATATCACACTGATACTGATCTCACTATAAGTTAATATGTATATCTATATAAAATTGACCATCAGCATTTGAATCACAATTCTAGAGACTTCCTCCCATTTGATAAGGAGTAACATATTGTCCCACATGGATACTAAGCCAGCTGAAAATTTCCATTTGTGTACTATTTCACAATCTGCATTTTAATAAGCTTTCCACCCTAATATTTTAGGAGCATTTGTTAAATTTCAACCAAAATGGTCACAATCCACATGATCTAATTGTATTGCCTGTATCTACCAATCTAATAATAAATGTAATTACACATTTATTTAGTACTGTTCTATAACCATGTGAATAAAAAAAGCATAAGAAATACCCATATACTGTGACCTAAAGGAATTTAAAATCTAGTGGATGTGACCATATAATAACTAACACTAACAGAAATAAATTTGTGTTTTGTAATGCCTGTGCGTATGAATCTGTGTTCTAGAAGCTAGTCAGTCTAAAATGAGAAATTATTTAATTAGAGTGATATAAAGTTAATATAAAGTAGACATAGAACTAAACTCTAAAGAAGATAATTACTAAAGAAGGTAATCTTTGATAATTCAGGTAATCCAGAACATTAGAAATAATTTTATCCTGGGGTCCAAAGTCGGGTCAACCAGATGCCAGATTTAAGAAGAATTATGTGTGTATATGTGTTATAAGTGTGTAAATGTGTATGTGTATACAAACATATCTATGCACACTTAAGTGTGTGTATACAATTGTACGTGCACATTTATATTTTGGTTTATACATGTATCTTTTCCCGTATTCCCACAAGTTTTCCTTTATCATTGCATTTTTCTGAGAACATGATGACTGCTTATAGTACTACTACATTTGATGTAAATGAAATATTAACTAAAAAGAGCATAATGATGGAAAGAGTTTATAAAAAGTAAAATATCTGATGACGAATACTGCAATTAAAAAATATATATAACTTAATAAAATTTCATAAGTAATATAATCTGAAATAGTTTGAATTGAAAATGAAAATAAACAAAATAAAAAATAAAAGAATACTGCATGTTTGTTGTATGTTTAACTTCTGAATTCTATTTACAAAAATGTAATTATCCTCTTTTCAAAAGATATTTGCCAAGAATCAATGGTTATCAAAACTTGCCAGAAAAGAACATTATCATTCCAATCCAAATATGTATCTTTCTTCATCCTTGGGCAGACTGTGCAGGGAATAGCAGGAATGCCTGTTTATATCCTTGAATTAACCTATATTGATGACAGTGTTGCCACACACTTATCTGGTACCTATTTAGGCAAGTTTTTACCCCTCTAATACAATTGACCCATTTTGAATTGTCATTAAGCTTTTATATTTTGGTGTGCATGTTTAAACTGATATAGAAGTGCTGATTATTAACCCTTATGATAACATGGTAATAAATGGTAACTGGTATGCTTAACTTTAAAATCATGTTGAGCCACCGAATTCTGAGGATGTGCTTGAGATTAGACAAGTCATCTGAAGGTCACTGAAAATATATAGAGCAATAGAGAAAATACATACTTTCTTAAATAATAAAAACTATATGTATATATAGTCATATTAAGCTATGTAGGCTGATGTTCATTTCTCTAGGAAAAAAAATATAAAATTACTGGATTGAATTGCTTGAGTAATTGCATGTTTAAATTTTGGGGTGGCAGGTGGGAAGCTGCATATCATGTCCATAAGGGGAACAGGACATGGTTTTTTACCTCTTCAGTACTACAGTCAGTGTGGTGCTAAAACAATTATCATCATGCTAAGCTCTTTGCATATATTAACTGAATCTTTTTGGGGCCTCTGATATTTTGAAGTTAATTGAAAACATAATGTTGTTCATCCTATAAAGGAGAGAAATGATATGTTATTTAAGTGAACACAGTGTAGTATCCCCTATTTATAATGTCTTCTGCTACGATATCCTACAGTAAGTAATCTTGGATATACCTCAGAATCATGTGTACTTTCTTATATTATAATGGATTCTGGTCCTGATAGATCCTCTATTTGTTCAGGGTTATCTAATTACCATTTATGAAAAAAAAATAAAGTTGTTTCTATATACTTATTGTGAAAATTAAAGTGAAACAGAATTTTGCACCAAAAGCAATTATTTTCCAGCAGAAGTCAGAAAAGTCATTCCAATAAACTAATGTAGATAATATTCATATTTATGTTTGCTTTTAGGAAAAACAATTGCAGTAATTTATTAGCATTAGTCAAAGGTGGCAGAAAATCTGCTGGTTTTGCTTTTGGTTTCACTTAATAACAATTAAAACACACATCTATACACTGCAGAGAAAAGTTTACTGTATTGCCACATCTTGCCACCCTAGCAACTAAGGTGAAGCATGGAAAGGTTATCATAATGTTAAAGTATCATCTTACTATAGTACCACAAATTAAAGTGAAATAAGGTATATTAAGTGTATATTTATATTAAAGATAAACATATTTATTTATAGTACATAAATATATTGATTAAATAAGGTATAATGAATTATATAATTAAATTTTCTGAGTTTCTCTAATACATGCATTGGTCAATATGAGTGATGGTTAATTTTACATGACAGCTTGACTAATTTATGGCACCCAGTTGTTTGGCCAAACACTAATCTAGATGTTTCTGTGACGCTATTTTTTTTTTTATGTGATTAATTAACATTTACAATCAGTAGACTTTGAGTAAAGCAGATCACTTCCATAATGTGGGCAGGCCTCATCCAATCAGTTGAAGGTCCTAAGAGCCAAGCCTGAGTTTTCCCAAAGAAGAAGCAATTCTGCTCAAGACTGCAACATCAACTCTTACTTGAATTTCCAACCTGCTGGCCTACAAATTTAGAACTTGTTAGGTCCCACAATTTTTTGAAACGGTTTCTTAAAATCCATTGGTGTGTGTGTGTATATAATATTGTTATTGTACGTATATAATATTGGTTTTCTTTCTCTGGAGAACTCCTATACAGAAAGCTACAAAAAGCTTTCAGAAGTAATTCATTTCAGTCAATTAATGCTTATAACAAAGCTGGCTTAAGAAGTTGCTTGATATTCAGTATTCATTTATAGGTCTTGCAGAAGCTTCAGGAGTGGTTGGATATTCTCTGGGTTATGTGATAGCAGCACCATTTCTTAAGGCCTCTGAGAATAGCACTTCTGAGAAAAAGTAAACCATTTTCTTTCTTGCCTTTTTTTTTGTTTACATTGTTTAAAATATTTATTTAATGAGTACTATACCTAATAAATAAATATGTATATTTAATCTGTAATAACCATATCTTTAGAAAATATATGCAAATGTGACTTGTACACACCTATATGTACACAAATACATCTAAAATATACATCTTAAACATTTTTAAGTGTACAGTACAGTAGTGTTAACTATGTGCACATTGTTTTGCAACAGGTATCTAGAACTTTTTATCTTGAAGAACTGAAACTCTGTGTCCATTTAGCAACTCTCCTTTTTCCCTTCTCCCCAGCCCCTGGCAACCATCATTCTACTTTCTGTTTCTGAGTGTTTGACTACTTGAGATTCCTCATAAAATTGGAATCTTTCAGAATTTGTCTTTCTGCGAGTGGCTGATTTCACTTAGCATAATATCCTCAAGTCTCGTGCGTATTGTAGCGTGTGACAGTTTCCACGTTTCTTTAGGGTGGATGATGCTCCTTTTCACTTTGTCGATTGTTTTCTTTACTGTACCAAAAGTTTTAAGTTTGATGTAGTCCATTTATCTATTTTTGTTATGCCTATGCTTTTGGTGTCATATCCAAGAAATAATTGTCTAATCCAGTGTCATGAGGCTTTCTCCCTATGTTTTTTCCTCTAGGAGTTGTATAGTTTCAGGCCTTACATTTAGATCTTTATTCATTTTGCAGTTAATTTTTGGATATGGTGTAAGATAAGGGTCCAACTTTATTCTTTTGCATGTGGACATCCAGTTTACCTCCAGACCTATTGAATGAGAAACTCTGGACAAGCAATCTATGTTTTACACCCTACAGATTATGCAAGGCATAGTAAAGTTTGCAAACAACAATCTAGTGCAATCCTCTCATTTTACAAATTATGAAACCAATGTGTGTTCTCTACTGGGCACCTATTATGTACCAGAAATTGTACATATATTCAATTTTCACAGCCACCCAAAATATAGATATTATTGTTTTATTTTACAGAAGATGATTAAAATTAGAAAGAATTAGTAACTTTTCCAAAGACATGTATGCTAAACATACACACACATAAACCCCCCCCAAAACACACACATATGTATACATACAGGTGGCTGAATTGAGGTCGAGTATAATATCTGTTGTATGTGACTCTAAAACTATTGATTTGTCTACTGCAATACAATATTTCTTAATAAGTAGATATGGAGAGATTGTAATTTTCTTATCGTCGCTCTGAAAATCAGTTGCAGAACCAAGAAAAAACTAGAAAAACTAGATTTTCTGTCCCTTGTTCTGCCTTTTGCAGTTAGTACATACTGACATTTTCATATAAAATAATAGAATATGACTATAACTTTCGTTGGGGTAAGAACTGTGCCTAATATTCAGTCCTCAATAATTTCTTTCTTTTTTTTTTTTTTAATAAAAAGATGACCAGTAAGGGGATTTTAACCCTTGACTTGGTGTTGTCAGCACCACGCTCTCCCAAATGAGCTAACTGGCCATCCCTATATAGGGATCCAAACCCACGGCCTTGGTGTTATCAGCACCACCCTCTCTCAAGTGAGCCACAGGCTGGCCCTAATAATTTCTTTTAATGAATGAATAAACATTTGTGCACTGGAAGTGCCTACAAAAGAGCTATTACCTGCTAATTAAATTATGTCTAAACGAATAGCATAAAATAAATAAATATAAAATAAAGATGAAATAAAAAGTAAAACAACTAAACTATTAGAATAAATACAAATATTCAAGAAAAATAATCTACATTTAAAATTAGATAATAAAGTAAAAAGTAATAAAACTAAATAATTCAAGAACTCATTTAACAGAGATGCTCAAGAACTTCATGAAAAAATTTAAAACTCTACAACAGTATTAAGAATGACTGAATAAATTGAAAGATGTACCATGTTAATGGATGAAATGACTATCTTCATATATGTGATTTCTTTCTCAAATCTATGAATTCAATGCAAGTATAATCAATAGTATGGCAATAATTTTTTTTTTTTTTTTAGCAAATTACAAATTGATTCTAAAATTTACATTTGAAAATAAGAGCATGGATAGCTAAAACAAAGAGCATTGGGGTCTAGTACACATTAAAGGCATAGCATTTCCTCAGTACAGATAAATAAACCAGTGTAACAGAACAGAGAACTCAGCAACAGATTATATATAGGAACTTAATATGTGATAAAAGAGGCACTGCAAGGATAATTGCTCAGTCGATGTGATGGCAAATTTGGTTCTCTATTTGTGAAAAATGAAGTTGGATTTCTATCTCATATTACGTACAAAGGTGATTTCCAGGTTAATAAAATGTGATTAGATTAGGTCAGTGTTAAAAATGAAAGAATATTTTTGTGATAGAGAGGTGGAAAATGTTTGTTAAACAAGATTGCAACAGTATAAAACACAAAGTGAAAATTTATGGATTAGATTATATCAAGCCAAAGATTTCTGTTTTATGAAGGAAACTGTAGACAACATTAATAGGTGGGTACCAGATATATAAATCCAAGAGATTAATATTTAGAATAAATAAGGAATTCTTAGAAAATCTACACAAAAATTTCAGGAAGCCTAATAGAAATAAGAATAGGCAGTTCACACACACAGAAAAAGGATCCCAAATAGCTAAGAATTATGTGAAGAAACGCTAAGTTACATTTGAAATTAGAGAAATACAAAATAAAGCATTATGGTACTACTTTATGTTTCCCAGCATGGCAAAATTTTGAAAGCCAGCTAATAATATCAAGTGTTTGTAGTTATGTGAGGTATACCAATTATCTTTTGCTGCATGACAAACCACCCCGAAACTTAGTGGCTTAAAATAATAGAAAATTTATTTTGCTCATGGAGATGCAATTTGGGCAGGGCTTGCTCCTCTCAGAGTGGTCAAAGTATGGAGGATGGAATCACCTGAAGGCTGGTTTACTCAAATATTAGCTTTTGATACTGGCTGTTTGCTAGAACACCCACACATGACCTCTCCATCTGGCCTGTGCTTTCTCACAACATGGTGACTGAGTTTGAAGGCAAGCGTTCTGAGAGAGTGAGAGATCCCAGAGGAAGCCACACTCACATTTTATGACCCAGCTTCAGAAGTCATGCAGCATCACTTGCTATGTTGAGGCAGTTATAAGGCCTTTTCAAGTTTATGATTCTTGATGGGGGGATTGCGTAGTTCTGGAAGGACATGCTGAACCAGAGAAATTAGTCTGATGAATGTTAGAAAGTATAAGCTGCTACATGAAGAAAATGGAACTCTCTTACATTGTGGTGGTGATGTAACCTGATAGATTCTGGAGAACCTGGAGAAATAGTAAACTAAAGTATGCTAAATCCCAAAGCCCTAACAATCCCTTTCTAGGATATATACTTCCTGAGACACTCTATCATAGGACCTCGAGGGTACATATGCTGGGATGTTTGATGTAGCCTTGTTTGTGACAGTAGGGAGTTGAAGGCAATTGAAGTATTTAATTCTACGGGAATGAATAAATATGGTGAAATCACACTATGTAATATTAACACTCAGAAGATGAATTATATGAATATACAGACTATCCTTAAATGTAACAACAGTGTTTAGGGAGAGAAAAAATATTTAATTAAAAAGTATATAAACAAAAACAGCACTAAATATTTTCAAAGACATATATGTAAACAAGGGAATACAGAAATTAGTTTGAAAGTTAAAATTTTAATCTAATTTGCTGTCAGGTTACTTACTCTGTATAGTATAATAGTATAATAGATAATGTTCAACCATCACATCCTAATAAAGCTTCTGAATAAGTTTAACAAATTTACTAAAATGTGAATTTAAATAACTTTGTACTTTATGTAGGTGGAATTCCAGGAGTAAAACGTAATAGAATCTTGATTGCAATCCTACTGATTTTCTGTGAGTGTTTGTGATTTCAAACCACTAAGTGATTTTGTTTTGTGTTTTAATTAAATAAAAAGACTTGCTAAGAAAATACAAAAGTAAAGGGAAAATATAGATACCTGGTTAATGACATCTTTTTTCCCCTAATCTTTCCAACAAACTGCCAGGCCCATAAATAAATGTTATAGGTGTTATGAAGAGCAAACTAAAACAAAAATGGTCAGATACTACCTATCTTTTATGAAATGTGTATATGTGTATATTGGTGAACTGTAGATTTCTGTTTGGATATATATTATATACATGTATATATACACACACATATACACACACAAATTTTTCAGTTTAGATTGGGAAAGGTAAATTTTGTAGATTGATTATTAATATATGAATGGGTATGTCTATTCCTTTTCATGAAGCAAACTAAGATAATTGATATTCAACATTTCTATTTCAGGTTATGATTAAGAATCAAATATTTGTTTGCCTAGCAATGTCCAAAGCTACAGAATATTTAGTTATTATCGGAGCTTCTGAAGTTTTGCCTAAATATTGAGAAAATCAATTTATATTAATATCCAATATGGCAGCTACACTTGCAGGTAGACTTTCTTCTCTTTGTGCCATTTCAAAAATTTTGTATAAAGTTTTTGTGTATGTCTTTATTAAATATTTTAAATATACAGAAAATATAAGGAGTAATATTATCTAAGTATTATTTGATCAAATTTTTAAAACAGCACTTTGCCATCATTGCATCAATATTTTTTAATACATAAAACCTTGCAAGCACTTTTATATCCCTCCTTTATCCCATTTCTCTTCCTCCCTCCTTTCAGGTAACCACTTTCCTGATGTTAGAGTGTAGCCTTCCCACACGTTTGCACGTCTTCACTGCTTATGTGTCTGTCTATGTACAATCTCTTTCTAAAATTTATGTATCATTTCCTACATACTCTTGTGCTACTTCTTTAACAAAATTATATTCTTCAGACTCGTGTTGTTCTATGTCTAATGCATTTTAATTGTGCTATAGGATTCTATTTTGTGAATATACCATCATTAATTTATCCATTATCATACTAGCGGATATGGAGTTACCTCCAACTTTTTTTCTTCCAAACAATGCAGTAATGAGTAGGCTTATTGGTATCTCCTTGTGTATATCTGTAAAAGTTGATCTAGTTTTAGGCATTGAAGAGGAATTGCTACTTGTCCGGGGGCCAAAGAGCCAGGTCATAGCCTGCCCAGGGTCATGAAGCCCTGCCAATAGCCCTCTGACACTAAAGATATAAATGCTGTGACCTTTCCGCCCTTTTCTCCTTCTTACTGCTTGCACAGCCCTAGGCGTAGATCACTGCTGCTTTGCTTTAGATAGCTGAGAAATGTTCCATTTCCCGAACGATTTGCCCTGTGGTTTTTCCCAGAAAACATCTGCATACTTCTTTATCTGCTGATTCCCTCCTGCTGGCTATATAAGCTGTGACCTTCTGGCTAATAAAGGAGTCTTGATCAGAATACTGTCTTGTCTCCATTTCTCACGTCTCTTGTCCCATCCAATTCCCACTCCCCACTCCAGGGTCTGCGTTGAATATCCCGCGGGTCGGGACAGCTACTGTGTACATCTTCACTTCTACGAGATACTGAGAATGGGTTCTCCAGAAGAGGTTGCAAATGGAATTAATCGTTTTATGGTTCTAACATTAATGGAAAAGTAGTAAATGTGATCACTTATTTTAGGCTGTAAAAAGCCAAGGTTGCATCCTTTAACTTTTAGAGTAATCAGTAAAGGAATAATAAAGAGTATATTCATATGAAAAATGTGATTAATAATAATTTTAAAAGAAAGCAAGAAATGAAAGAAAGAAGGAATATAAAACATGGGTGCTAAATAGAAAACAAATGTTAAGATGTGCAGAAACCTTGACTAAGCCTGTTCTTGAGTAGATTTTTCAACAGACAGCACATCATCATCAGAATGCAAATTGTCCCAAAAGCCATAACATGACACAAATGAGTTTTTAGGGTCACGATGACAAATTTTTCCATGAGTACACAACATTGTTGGCCATTGCAATTAATATAACTAACAGAGGTTGGGGCTAAATCCATTCAATTTGTTTCTTATAGTATTTAATCAACGCTAATATCAATGAATTCCAAGCCACAGGATGAGGCCCCTGGCAGTGCTAACCTCAACCACACACTCACAGTCCTAGACTCAGCCAGCTGAACAAATCCTTTAGCCCATCAAGGTCTATCTTTAAAAATCAAGTGGCTCTCTCCTTAACGTTTCTGTATTGACTTAACCTGAGGTATTAATCCAGTTTTAATGGAAGGTATTAGCAATTGCAGATTCCACCTTGGCCTGTGGGGGTGAAATTTTGGGCAATTCTGTCACTAATAACAATGCTGATCAGTGACTAAGACTGACCAGAGTGTTTTCCAGGGATGAGATGGTGTCACTGATTATTTCAACTACTGTCAGGGGCAGATTTTGCACTACCTTTTCTAATTGGATAACTCATTGTAGAAATAACTGTCCTCCAGCTGCAATAAATAATATGTCACTAATCTCTCCAAGAAGCTACTCTGAGTAACCAACGGCAACTTCACAGCCTTCTAAGGGCTATATGATCCACTGGTGTTGTTTCTTTAAACACTTGATGATCCCTTATGACCACCCCTATGTTCTTGACTATATCATTTCCATTTGACAAGTAAGGATTCTCACATAGTTATGAGTCTGACTTGGTCCATCCTCAAATGAGAATATCAGTTTGTAGAGTCACAAGACATGTATGAGTCAGGGCTTTGGTTTTGACAAGAGGCCAGTAGGAAGCTAAAAGTTGCTTTTCAAATAGTGCCCGTTTTGAGTCAATGAACAAGGGATGTTTCTGAGTGGAGGCTGACTCCTTTTCCAGAGGCTCCCATCCACAAAATGATCAGTCATTGAGATTTATAGCTCAAAAGAGTCATTAAATTTGTGACACCTCAAACGAAAACGTATGCCACAGCTCGCTGATCAGCTTCAGTGTAGGTTTGTGGGTGATACTCACTGTGGTTTAGCTGATATAAAAGACCATGTATATAAAATACCCAAGTCAGGCATTTACTGTCTAATACCCAGAGTCCAATGTGATGCTAAGCTGACTTTTCGTTGGAGAGATGGTAGACAACAGTTTCTCCTTGGCTGTCAGTGAAAGGAAGAGTAGACACCAGTTGACGATCCACCGGAGAGAGCCCGTTTATTACGCAGCACACACACACATATATAGGGCTTTAAGGGGAAAGCTGATTGGCTTAAAATACAATCCCTACTTAGCATACCGCATGGGGTTTCGGGGGAGCTGATTGGTGTGTAATTTGCGCCGACGGGAAGGAGACGGAAGAGGAGGGCAACCAGCGCCATGATGGGGTATGGCCGAGAAGGGCTTATGTGATCAGGGTGTGATCCCTTGGGGCATTTGGGTCCCTACAGTCCGAGGGATTGAGCATTGTGAATTTGTCTACAAAGTGCCCCCAAAACTTAGTGAGCATTCATCTGGATTTTGTTGGGCTGTTTCAGTTACCCTTCTCGGTTAAAGATGTGATAATACCAAAGTCAGAGCCATTGAGTCTGAGGCTTCTGACCCTCCAGTCAATTAAATATCATCTATCAGTGAAAGGTTTGGGCATCAGAGGGTAGTGGTACTCTCACTAAATCTTGACCCATCCCCTTGTAGCAAATGTCAGGGGAGGTTAGGGTCCCCAGAAAATACTGCAAGTGTACATTTGTGGCCTTATGGCATGAATGATAATTGGTCTTTGCCCTTGGGTGACAATGGGATACAAAAGAAGGCTTTGGCAATGTAAAAGACAGCATATGTAGTGCCATCGGTCTGTGAAGTAGATTTGATTACATGACAATGTCTGGAACAGCCAGGACTATAGGAGCAACAACTGAATTCAGTAGTGGTTAATCCACTGTAAATCTCTAGCTCCTGATAACCTTTTTCAATGACCATAGTGTCTGCTGAACTGAGATATCACATCTCTTACTACCTCTGCTGCCCTTAAGTCCCTACTTAAAGCCAGGACTTTCCTTTCTCCTCCTGGGATTCTATGCTGTTTCTGTTAGATCTTACAAAAGGAGATAGGGAGACACTTAAGGTAGAAATTTATGTGTTCCACTATCACTGCTGGAGTTTAGGAGTGTACATGGTACAAGCTTGTAAAGTATAAATAACAATTATACATTTAGAAATTAAAGCAGTAGCATCAGTATATTGAAGGCACAACACAAGTACATTGAAATTGTCGAAAGTTCTACCCACAAAGTCACTTTACCTTTTTTTGAAGGGCAGTGAGGATCCAAATTTTACTCATTGCCTCATCTATGGTTATGCACAGAAATTTGTCTGTCTTAGGAAAATGTTTCTACAAGGATCACAGCACAGCTAGCCACCTTATAACAGTTAGAAACCACTACAAAAAACTCTGAAGTCTTTTATTATTGTCTTAGAATGGATCCAAGGTTAGCATGATGGGCTGCAAGAAGAGCCATGCCCTCAGACAGCCCAGCTATTGCCATGTCATTTAAACAAGGAATTATGTACTCCACTTCTTCATCTCCAAAGCAAATCAGCTAAAGTTCTGATGATTCACCTGGTCTCTGTCCATAGTGGTTATAAATTTCCTTATTCCACCCTCAGTGTAGTTGCAGATCTCCATAACTGTTGTTTGAAAGTAGAAGGAATCTTCTGTATAACCAGGATGAAACTTCATAATAGTTGTCACAGTGGGGCAGATCTGAGGCTAATGGCCAGTTTGGTAATAAAGTGTCCTTGCCTAGGGGAGAGTTAACAAGATCCATGGCACCTTCTGTGGAGCTGCCCTGAAGCCTACTTCAGCACGCACCTACAGAAAGCCATGTCTCTGTCAGCATCCCATCTTTGTTGCCAGAAGTGCTAAGGTCTATGAAGGGCTTGAATTTCACCATATGTACAAGCTAAGAAGTTCACCTACTTTAGATGAGTGGTTGCTGGAAGAAGACACAAAACTCCTTGGTCAGAGATGAAAGTTTATGATTTATAGCAATAGCAGCAGCTATTTTGTGTGTGTCTGTGTATGTGCATGTGTTTCTGCCAGTTTTCTGAACCCCAATTTTCACAGGGTGATGTGAAGAAAGGTCAAGTGACATCTGCACATAAACTGAGTTGTATTACACAAAAGGAACCCTGAGCTCAGGGAACCTGAATCTTATATGACAGGGAGTAGTTATGCCTGTCGTGTCTTTTACACTTGATAGGAAGCATGTCTCCTCTTAGCCCCAGAGGGGACCCTGTCTTTGTCTTCCAAAATCGTAAGCAAACTTGCCCTCTGCTCTGAAGACAGTTACCATCTCCATTATCCAGGGCTCTTCACTATTCGAACATCCTTGAAAAGATACAATGAGCAGTCAGTGCTCCTGCTTGCAGGATATAAAGAAAGATGAGACCCAAGGAGGATTTTCACCAAGTAAATGTATTAGTAGTTATAAAAACATATAAATAAAGATTGTCAGTTTGAGAGAAAAGTTCAAAATATGTTACCAACAAGAGGAACTCCTTAAATATGGGGACATGCAAAGATTTAAAGTAAAAGGATGAAAAAAGGATGCAAACACTAACCAAAAGCAAAGCTGGTGTAAATAGTAATTTTAAAGATTGTATTCTTTAAAGCAAGGGGCATTACTTGTTATAAAGAGAAATCATTTATAATGACAGAGGAGTTGACCAGTGATGTATATCATACAATTATATGGGAGCCTTTAAAAATTTCCTGGAAAAATGGAATTAAAAGATAAAAATAAAAAATGCAAAGTTTATTTCTCAACATAAGCTCCATCAAGTTCAAGACACTTTTGTAGTGAGGTAGTTCTTTAGTCCATCCCTAAAGAACTGAGGGTCCTGGGAATTTAACTGCATCAGTGCAGTCTTTTTTACATTATTGATTGAAGAAAAATGGGTGTCCTTTAAAGATTTGTTTCAAATTAGGAAACAAAAAGAAGTCAGAAGGAGCCAAATCAGTACTATAAGATGGGTGCCTAATGATTTCCCATTGAAGCTCTCACAAAATTGCCCTTGTTTGATGAGAGGAACGAGCAGGAGACGTTTCATGGTGTAAAAGAACTCTCTGGTGATGCTTTCCTGGGCAATTTTTTTTCTCTCTTTTTCTGCTAAAGCTTTGACTAACTTTCTCAAAACACTCTTGTAATAAGCAGATGCTATCATTCCTTGGCCCTCTAGAAGATCAAAAAGTAAAATGCCTTGAGCATCCCCCAAAGACTGTTGTCATGACCTTTGCTCTTAAATAGTTCATTTTTGCTTTGACTGGACCACTTCTACCTCTGGGTAGCCATAGCTTTGATTGTGTCTTGTGTTCAGGATCCTACTGGTAAAGCCATATTTCATCCCATATTAAATTCTTCAAAGAAATGCTTTGGGATCTTGATCCCACTTGTTTCAGATTTCATTTGAAAGCTGCTCTTGTCTGCAGCTGATCTGGGTACAACAGTTTTGGTACCCAGTGAGCAGGAAGTTTGCTCAAGTGTAATTTTTCAGCCAGAATTGTGTAAGCCGAGTCAATCAAGATGTTTATAGTATTGGCTCAAACTAGATCCTGTTTAGAAATGTCATAACAATACTTAAAAATGATAATGTATCATAAGCAAGTATGATTAAGACCAGGAATACAATGCTGATTTAGTACTAGAAAATCAATTGATAATTAGATTTTACCTCATGAATAGGAAAAAGAAGAAAAATCGTGATCATGTTAATGAGAAAAAATTGGGAACGATATCTAAATCTATTTCTAATTTAAAAAAGTAAAAATTCTTAACAAATAGTAATAGAAAAGAACTCAAATTTGATGGTAAGCAAAAAAATTATAATAATAAAACCACAGCAAACAACATACTTAATGATGAAATATTGAACACTTCCTGCCATGAAATTTGGTTCATTACTGTGATGTGTAATATTACCATTTCTATTAAAAATTGCACTGGAAGTACTAGTCAGTACAATAAGGCAAGAAAAAGAAATAGAAGTTATTAGTATTGGAAAAAAAGAAATAAAACTCTTATTAGAAACTGAAGACATGATTAAGTTTTTAAAAATCTGATAGAATCTACAGAAAAAGGATAATCAAACAATTCAAAAAGGTTGCTAGGAAAAAAGTCAATATGCAAATGTCAGTTGTATTTCTATATATCTACAACAAAAAAATGAAAAACATAATTTTAAAAATACCATTATACTTTTGCAGAAATGCAAATAATTAAGAATATATCTACTAGAAGACATGGAAGATGTCTGAGGAGTTAAAAAATTTATGAAAGAAAGTTTAAAAGACTTTAATGCATGGGAGATATATTGCAGTTATTGATCAAAAGACAATATTTTAAGATATCAGCTCTTTTTAAATTGATTCAGTATAATCTGAATCAAAACCTTGGTATATTTTTTTAGTAGTAGTTTCTGTTGTTTGATTGAAATTGAAAAAAATTGATACTGTTTGTATGGAAATGTAAGTCCCAAAATAGTTGTGCCAGTTTTAGAGAAGACCAAATTTGTAGGACTTATATACTGGATATCGAGACTTATTTCAGTTACTATTGCTGTAAAGTATTACTATAAAACTTAGTGGTTTTTTTTTTTTAAGTTGTGTTATTTAATTACAAATCTAAAATTTCGGTAAAACCTAGTAGGGCCAGCTTCTTTCTCTTATATGTGGCCCAGGCAGGGGAGGTTTAACTGGGTTTTGGAAGATCTTTTCTCAAGATGACTCACTCTCATTGCTGGGAAATTGTGCTAGTTGTTGGCTAGAGACAGGACTATGGGCCCGAGTTCTCTCTACATGGACTTCTTCATAGGCTACTTTCTCCCTTCATGGTGGCTTGAGGAACCCAGAAAGCAAAAGTATATGCCATTTTTATAATCTAACCTTGAGTTATTTTTATAATCTAACCTTACAGAGTTTCACTGCCAAAGGCCTGGCTACATTCAAGAAGGAAGAACACAGACCTACTCACTCAGTGTAATGAGTACCAAGGTCCCATACCTATGAAAAGAGATAATGTTTTAGCCATCTTTGGAAAATGCAGTTTGCCAGAATATCTATTATAAAGCTATAGTAATTAAGATAGTGTGATTGGTACAAAGATAAGCAAATATCAGTGGCACAGAGTAGAGGGCTCCATATTTAAGGTCACCTGGTTGGAGGCAAAGGTAACATTGCAGTACAGTGATATTGGGTCAATTAGATCTCCTTATTTAAAAAGGTAAAGTTTTACTTCTACCTCACTACATATACAAACACCAATTCTAAATGGATTGTAGATACAAATGTGAATGGTAAAACAATAAAACTTTTTAAAATATGGCACAGGAAAATATCTTCATGGCCTTGGACAAGACAGAGATTTCTTAAACAAGACACAAATCACATAACCATAAAGGGAAAAAATAAGTGGTATTACATTAAAATAAAAATCTCTTGTAGATCAAATAGCATGTGTGAAAATGCAAACAGTACAATCTCAGATATAGAAATATTCTACAAAGGACTTGTAGACAGAATATGTAAAAATATCTGACAGTAATGAAAGGCAGATAATTCAGTTTTAAAAATGGACAAAAAGCTTGAACAGGCACTCTACAAAACATGATAGAAATTGTCCATTATTCTTATGAAGACGTGCTCACCTTCATTAGTTTTCAGAGAAAAGCACATTAAAACCATAGTGCAATACTGCTACCTATTCCCCAGAATGGCTAAAATGAAAAGGAGAGATACATGTTGGCATAGGTGTGCAGCAATGGGCATTTTATCCACTGCTGGTAAGAGCATAAATTAGTTTAACCATTTTGCAAATCTTTTGGGCAGTACCACAAAATCTAAACATATACATATCCCCTTACCAAGAAATTTCACTCCTAGTTATATACCCAACATAAATTCTGCTCTGAAGACTGTACTCAGCATATATGCAGGTGTTTACAAAAAGACGTGTACATGAATTTTTAGAGTAATAGCACAGTTCACAACAACAGTGAATAAATAAGTTGGCGTATATGCATCACTAGAATATTCAGCAATGAGAAGGCACAATCTAAGTTTTGTTACGTAAAAAAATAGGTGAATTTTTCAAACATCATGTTGAACCAAAGAAGCCACAATGTGTTAGGCATGCTTTATGATCTATTTTAAAGATAAAATCCTAAGTTCATGAAAAAACCCCTGGATTTCTGTTAATGTTTGTTTTTTGACCTGGGTGGTGGTAATATAGGGATGTTCGCTTTCAAAATTCATCAGCATGTACAGTTATGATACATGTACTTTTATATTTTATACAAATATTTTACATTAAAATATTTACATTAAAAGTTGATTGGAAGTTCTGTGCATTGTTGGATTTTCAACTCTGTTGTCTTGTATTTAAGGTGGTCTTTCAAGGACTCAACTATTTAATTGTTGAACCCCCAGTGTTCAGTGTTTTGTACTTTTTTCTCTTGAGACAGTTTTCTCAGTCACAATTCCTACAGTCTTCTGCCTGGGGCAGTAACCCCGACAGCCAATATTTTCTTAGCTGAGATGGATAAGAAGTATCGGGCTCTCAGTTTTCTGATCAAAGATATGCATGGTTTTATCAAATGTACAGTTGTCTGGTTCAAGCTCCAAATAAACCTAAGGTCTTCTGCTGAGGGGGAAGGGGCAGTCATATGGCAAATGGATGGAGATGAGAAATAAGGATCAAACATTGTTCAGACTGCCACCCAATCCTCTTGTTTTTAACTCTACCTCACCCTTGCCTTCATTGATATCTAGTGCCCCTAATGTCTGAGATTTTAGGATAAAATGTGGTTTGCTTCTTCCTGACGTCCTTACTTGCAGCTTGTTGCTCACCCCTCTGAAGTCTCCTGATTCAGTTCCAACTCACAAAATTTTCTTGGGAAATATTGCCCCAACTCTATTTGTCCTTTTTTGCTTTCTAACAAATTATTTTGTTTATAAATGTCTACCTTTTATACACACTCATGTGTTTACTCTGTGTCCAGATGATGTTCAAGCACTTAAATATTAACTCATTTAACTCTCCTAACAACTTTATGATGGAGGTATGTATCATTAGTTAAAGATTTTCTTTAGTAGCATCCTACACATTTAGATATAATTATTATAATTATTTTAATTATTATTCAATTCTAAGTATCTTTAATTCTCATAATCATAGTATTCTTTAAGCCATGAATTCAGAAGAGATTTTGAGTTTCTAAAATATATGCTTTTGTTTCTCTTTTAAAATAAGTGATCTTTCAAATCTGTTAATACCTTCCATATCTGTAATAGTGTTGTAAGGTAAGTTTCTATTCCTGAGAAAAGTGAATTAAAATACTCTGTTTATGGATTTTAAAATTTCTCCTTGAAATCTGGAAAGTCTTTATATGATTTGTTTTATACACTGTCACTAGACATAATTTATGATATACAATATTGTGGTTCATATTTTTTCACTATTTTATTTTCAATCTTTCCTTTTAAAAAATATCCAATTTAATTAAAAAAAATAGTTGAGCTTTGTTCATTTACCATTATTGGGAATTCTGATATATTTAAATAATATTTAACTTCTTATTTGTGTTTTTTGTTTACTACACTTTACACTTTTATTTTGCTTCTGTTCCTCTCCCTGCCCTCCCCTCGTCCTGTCTTTTCTTAATGTACTAATTTTTTGTTCATTCTTTCCCCCTTGGTTGATTTAGGAGATTTTAACTGCTCTAACTCCTCCACTACTCTAACTCCTCAGGATTGTGTATGTATGTGTGTATGTGTTTGGTCTAGTTTATTAATTTTTTGCACGTAATACGTTCTCTAGTAGCTTTTACTATTTTTGCTTTACTTTTGATATTATGCAATTTTCCTACTTTGTTTCCTTATGTGTAAAGATGAATTTTTAAAAATACTTCTCAGTAGTTGCAGTGTATTTTTACTTCCAGGACTAATATTTCGTAAATTGTGTAAATTTCTTATCAGCTATAATTTTTCAAATATTTATTTTTTGGTATTCCATCCATTATATTTTACTCAACTGTTATAAAACTTTTTGTGGATCCTGTTATTCTATTTTCATTATATTTTGATTTTTTAAAAACAACTTTTTAAAAAACAGTTTTAGATTTACAGAAATATTTTGAGCAGAGTACAGAGAGTTCCCATATGCTGCACACTCAGTTTCCCCTCTTATTAACATCTTATGTTAATACGGTAGATTTTTTGCAATAAGTGAACCAACATTAATACATTATTACTAACTAAAGTCAATAGTTAATTCAGATTTTCTCATTTTTACCTAATGTCTTTTTCTGTAACAGGAACTTATTCGAATATTCAAGATACCGCGTTATATTTAACTGTCATGTCTCCTTAGGCTCCTATTGGCTATGACATTTTCTCAGTTTTTCCTTTTTTGTGTGTGTGACCTTACAGTTTTGATGACTACTGCTCAGGTATTTTGTAGGATGTTTCTCTGTCAGAAAATATCTGATGTTTTTATCATGATTAGACTGGGGTTATGGGTATTGGAAGGAAGATCAGAGAAGTAAAGTGCCATTTTCATCACATCACATCAAAAGGGACACACTACTACATGACTGACTATTTTTCAATTTGACCTTGATCACCTGACTGAGGTAGTGTTTACCAGGTGTTTTCACTGTGCTCATTGTCTTTTAACTGCTTATTTTAATAATTCTTCTTTTACTCTTTTTTATATTACATACTGTGTGAATAACACGGTGCCAATTCATTAATTTACTTTCAACTGCCTCGAGTCTAAAGATTATTCTGAGATTTGAGTTTTTATCTCAACAATTATATTTTTAATATCCAGATCTTCTTTCATTTTTTTTTAATCTGCATGTATCAATCATTTCTCTTTTTATTTTTTCTTCTTCATTTATGGCACATTTCATTTTTATGTCATTTATCTTTTTGAGCATTCTAAAATTGCTTCTTTTCAAGTCTTTGTTAGGTGCTTATATTATATAAATTTAATCTGATATCAATGGGATTTTTTTTGTTGTTTTTGTCTTATATTTCCCTTGCTGTATTCTTATTTACGTCTACCATTGCTATTTATTTCGAACAGAGGTGATTGCAACAATGTATGAATTTACTGTGCTAGCTCCATCTGATTACTTTCTACCTACATTTCTTCTTTTCCTCTGTATTAGTTTGTTTCTCTTATAACAGAAATACCTGCAACTGGGTAATTTGTAAAGAAACCATATTTATTATTCACAGTTTCAAAGGCTGGGAGGTCCAAAATCTAGGGAACATATCTAGTGAGGGCCTTGGTGCTGGTGACAGCAATGCAGGATCTCCCATAGCAGATGGCGGAGCTAGAGAGGGAGAGAGCATCTCATGTACTCTCCTTTTAAAGCCATCAGACCATGCCCATGACCAACATAAACCATCCAGAGATTAATACACTCACAGTGGTCCTCACAATCTGATCACCTCTTAAAGGCCCCACCTTTCAGTTACCATACCAGGATTTCCCACCCTCTTAACATTGTCACAGTGGGGATTAAGTCTCAGTTAGCTTTGGGGGGACATCCAATCTACAGCATCCTTCTCATCCTTTTTCTCCTCCTTTCTCTTCTTCTTGTGCTTGTCACTTTGTCATCCCTCATGCTTGAATAGAAAATCACATCTTTTTTTCAAATGTAAAACAATCATTTACTATATGCCAGATACTATGTGAAACTTGCAGCATGAATTATCACAACTAATCCTCATGACAATCCCACAAGCCAGGTATCATTATTTTCCCAGTTTAACAAGTAAGGAAATGGTGCCTATGATCATACATCTGGTAAGTAAAGGAGTCAGCATTCGAGCACAGGTAGATGGACTCAGAAGGGCCCTGGCATTTACCAC
The DNA here is from genome assembly GCF_027409185.1 of Cynocephalus volans. Taxonomy (NCBI): domain Eukaryota; kingdom Metazoa; phylum Chordata; class Mammalia; order Dermoptera; family Cynocephalidae; genus Cynocephalus; species Cynocephalus volans. Next base: position 689,922 of record NC_084473.1, on the reverse strand, counting down.
ACAGTACCTACTTCATGTAACAGGACATCCAAGTTTTCACCTTAGAAATAAGTGATTAGAAGATAGCAGTGAGTGGAGAATACCAACCAGTAAACTGAGTTAATGGCTCAAATGCTTTAGGGATGTGGTGTGGGGGCAGAATTCTGCCTGTATTGGAAACTGGAAAAAGCCAACAGCCAGACATCTGAAAATGATATTTTTGTCTTCAGAAAGGAAGTAACACTGACAGAAGTGCAGAGCGCTCACAGGACAGACCTGTTTAGGGTCATTAGCTATAAAGGATCCCTAAGGATAACTAGATGACAATGACAAGTCAATCCAATAAGTGATCACTGAGAGCCTATGGGTGGGTCGGTTCAATTCTTGTTAACAAGTCTCTGTGAACTCTTGTCACTATAATCATGCCTCTAGTGATGAATGATAAATCCAGGAAGCTAACTAATAATAGCTATCAATAAGACAGCTTCCGTCTTGGTATTAGCCCTACTCCATAGGTTTGAATTGCTTTGAACCTATTGTTCAGGTTTGTTAAGATAATTATCATGACTTTAAGTTTCTTTCTGTCTCTTAAATCTATGTTTGCTATATGTTTAGAGCAGAGGGAATTGCACCAATGTGTGAATTTTCCATACTATCAGCTGATTATTTTTTAACTGTGTTTTTCTCTCCCTCCCTTTTTTTTAGGACTTGTTTTAATTCCAGGAGGAGCACTTAGCCAGATTCTGGGAGGTGTCATCATTTCCCAGTTAGAATTGTCTTGTAAAGGCCTTAAGAAATTTATAATAGTTACATCAACTGTATCGCTTATACTGCTTTTGTTTGTAATTTTTGTATGCTGTGATCCAGTGATATATGCTGGGATCAATGAAAATTATGATGGGTAAATATAATCTTGTATAATAGATTTTTACATCAAAGTCAAACAGCATATTTCTCAGTCAACTAGTAATTATTTATGCAGTAGCCTGTATATGTTTATATCATTCTTCAAATTATTGGACATGTAAAATATACATAAGGCATAGTTTCACCTTTCGTTTTAAGGGCACAAATGTTATAATAATATATTGCTGTTCATGCATTCATAAAGTACTAAAGAAAAAACACATTGAAATGATTCAGAATCTAGAAGTAAAATTCTGTATTACAATGGATACTGACTGGAGATGGTATTACTTGTCTGTACAAAGTCAGTCTTACCTTGTGTCCCTGAATGAGTTTGTTTTCCTTCTAATACACATGAAAGAATGGTACTGAAGTGTATCTGAACGTATACATGGGTAATATCTCCCTTAAGCAAGATGTGTAAAAATTCAAAGAACTGGGCAGAGATTGATATTAAAAACCAGGGAAAAAACTGGAATTGGAAACTAAAGGACTGAGCTAGTAAAATAAGTAAAGAGAATAAGACTTCTACTTCCAGCTACAACCAAGTAGCTTATGGCAGACTGGTGCTCCCACTTATAACAATTAGAAAAACCGAACAAAGCTTAAAGTTCTTCAAAGGTATCAGAGAGTTGTTCGGGCAACTAGGAATTTAAAGGCCAAAGTCTTGGAGAAGGGCAAACTCCATTGGGCAAAAAGCATCTAGTAACATGACAGGAAACCAACAAAATATTTTAATATTTTAACAAATGCATGAGCCTAAAGAAACAAAAATTAGGATACAGAGATGCCAGAATATCAGAGAAATGAAAAATATAACAATAATAAAACAGTCTGTTAGGTCTGTAGTCAGTACATTTTTTGAATTAAGAAACTAGGAAGGTGAAATCAAGCAGAAACTCATAAAAGGCAGAGAAGACTTTCAGCAGTATTGTGATGCTCTGTAGATAGGAGTTAGAATGTACTGGGTGGAAGAACCCTAGTGAACACTACATGATCTCAACTGTATCTGTGTAAGGCTAAGACTTAGGTATGAAGATTTTCCTAAAGTACGATAGCCTAGCCAGGAGTTAATTTGGTCTCTAATTGGATCAGAGGGGTCATACAACACTCTTTCTAGTAGAGAAAAATAATATCACCCAAAGCTGTAAAATGTCTTAGGAAAAGGCCTTGTTTTTTTTCTGTTGTTGTTGTTAGCTTGTTTTTTTTTTTTTTAATTACCAGGCAGACCAAGAACATGTCCTCAAACTGTGAGACAAAACAGAGCTCTAAAAGAAATGATAAAAGGATCTCTTCAGTCTGAAGAGAGATGATTTAAAAGGAAAACTTAGAACTTGAAGGATGAGGAAAGAATAAAAGAAATAAATATATGAGTAAATAGTCTAATTTTTCACCTTAAGATATTTATGACTGTTGAAAGCAAAAATTATAACATTTTCTGGTGTGGTTTTCAGTGAATGAAAACACAATACATGTGACAGCTATAACTTAAAGGGGGAAGTAAAATCATCTATATGGTTGTAAGGTTTCTACATTTTAAGAGAAGTGGTAAAATATCACACACTATATATATATGTAGATGTATATTTATATATACACACATATATATCACTGTATATTTTAATATATTCCTATATATATAAACCTATCTACTTCAATGTGATATACCAGAGATTTTATATATATATATAAGAAATTATTATTATTATATAATATATATAAAGAAATAGAAACCATTAAAAAACTGGAGCAGAAGAATATAATGACAGAAATGAAAAACCCAGTAGAGAATTTTAACAGCAGACTTAATCATCCAGAACAATTAGTGAATACAAAGACAGATCTTTTAAAATTACCCAGTTAGAGGAGCAAAAAGAAAAAAGACTGAAAAAGAGTAATGAAAGCCCCAGGGACATATGGGACACCATCAAATGTATGAATATATAAATTATGGGAGTACCAGATGGAGAAGAGAGAGATGGGGCAGAAAACTTATTTAAAGAAATACTGTCTGAAACCTTCCCAAATCTTGGGAGAGTTATGTTTGTACAGTTTCAGGAATCACAAAGAACTCCAAGCAAGATCAATTCAAAAAGGAATACTCTAAGACACATTTTAATGAAATTGTCAAAATCAGAGTCAGCAAGAGAGAAGAAATTTACCGCATATAAAAGAAATCTACCACATATAAAAGAGCTTTCATAAGGCTGTCATCAGACCTCTCAATGGAAACTTGACTAGCAACAAGGGACTGGGATAACATTCAAAGTGCTAAAGGAAAAAAAAAAATTCCAACCAAGAATACCACACCCTTCAAAGCTGTTCTTTGGTAATGGAGGAGAGATAAAGACATTACAAGACAAAGGAAAACTGAGGGAGTTCATCACCATGAGACCAGACTTATAAGAAATGCTAAAGGAAATTCTTCTAGTTGAAATGAAAGGACAATTAGTAACAATATGAAAACATATAAAAGTATAAACCTTACTGGTAAAGGCAAATAAATAGTCAAATTGAGAATAGTCTAATACTGTAAAGATGGTGTGTAACTCTAAATCTAACAGTTAAAAGACAAATAAATGTATTAAAAACAACTATTACTATAAAGAATTGGTTAACAGATACACAATATAAATAGATGTACAACATCAACAGCAAAAAATGGGGGGGGTGAGAGAAGTGTAAGTGCAGAATCTTTGTATGGAATTGAAGTTAAGGTGCTATTAGTTTAAACCAGGATATTATGACTATAAGAAGTTTTATGTAAGCTTCATGGTAACCATAAAGAAAAAACATTTAGTAGTTATACTAAAAGAAAAAGAGACAGAAAGATACAACAAATCACAAACAAATATAACAAGATTGGAAGAAAGGATCGAAAGAAGTACAAAACAGTCAAAAACTTAATAAAAAATAAAATATTACTTACAATATGCCAATTAAAAATCAACAAAATGCCAGCAGTAAGTCCTTACCTGTCAATAATTACTCTAAATACAAATACAAATGGTTTAAATTCTCCAATCAAAAACACAGGGTAGCTAAATGGATGAAAAAAGAAAAAAACAAACAAGATCCAACTCATAAACTGCCTAGAAGAGACTCACTTTAAGGACACACATAGAGTGACGGATGGAAAAAGGTATTCCAAGCAAATGATAAGCAAAGCAGAGCAAGGGTGGCTATACATAGACAAAATGGTGAAAAGAGACAAGGTCTTTCTATAATAATAAAATGTTCAATTTATCAAGAGAATATAACAATTTTAAATATATACGCACCCAACATTGGAGCACCTAAATGTATAAAGCAAATATTAACAGATATGAAATGTGAGATAGATTAAAATGCAATAATAGGGAATTTTAATACTCCACTTTCAACAATGGATAGATCACTCATACAGAAAATCAATAAGGAAACAGTGAACTTGAACTACACCCTAGACCAAATGGACCTAGCAAACATACAGAAAATTGGTCCAACAGCAGTAGAATACACATTCTCCTTAAGTGCACACAGAACATTCTCCAGGACAGATCATTTGTTAGGCAACAAAACAAGTCTTGACAATTTTAAGAAGAATGAAATCACATCAAGTATTCTTATAACCATAATGGAACAAAACTAGAAATCAATAACAGGAGGAACTCTGGAAAATTTACAAATACATGGAAATTAAGCAATATGTTCTTGAACAACCAAGGGTCAAAGAAGAAATTAGAGGGGAAATTAAAAAATATCTTCAGACAAATGAAAGTGGGAACACAGCATACCAAAACTTAGGAGCAAAAGAAGTTCTAAGAGGCAAGCTTATAGCAATAAGTGCCTATATCAAAAAAGAAGATATCAAATAAGCAACTTAACAGTACACCTCAAGGAACTAGAAAAGGAAGAACAAACTTAGCTCAAAGTATGTAGAAGGAAAGGAAATAAAGATCAGAGCAGAAATAGAGAATAGACAGTAGAAACTAAACTAAAATCAACAAAACTTAAGGATTTGTTCTTTGAAAAGATAAACAAAATTGAAAAACCTTTAGGCAGACTAAGAAGGAAAGACAGAAGAGTCAAATGAAGTCAGAAATGAAAGAGATGTTACAACTGATACCACAGAAATGCAATGGATCATAAGTGACTATGATGAAAAATTACACACCAAAAAAATTGATAACGTAGAAGAAATGGATGAATTCTTAGATACATACAACATACCAACAAATAGAAAATCTGAACAGACCAATAAAGAGTAAGGAAACTTTGTCTTTGAGTTTTGCCAGTTTGACTATAACATGTCTTGGAGAAAACCTTTTTGGGTTGAATACGTTTGGGGATCTTTGAGCTTCCTGAATCTGAAGATCTGTGTCTTTTCCTATACCTGGGAAGTTTTCTGCCACTATTTTGTTGAATATGTTTTCAATGCAATCTCCTTTTCCTCCCCTCCTGGAATACCCATGACTAGGATATTTGAGTGCTTAAGGTTGTCCGATATCTCTCTTAGATTTTCTTCAATGTTTTTAATTCTTTTTTTTTTTTTTTTTTTTTTGTCTGCCTGTGTTATTTCAAACAGCCCATCTTCAAGATCAGAAGTTCTCTGTTCTGCTTCTGCAAGCCTGCTAGTTAAACTCTCTGTTGTGGTTTTTATTTGTTTGAATGAATTCTTCAGTTCGGCAAGTTCTGCTACATTCTTTTTCAGGGCATTGATTTCTTTGTACATTTCTTCTTTCAGGTCCTGTATACTTTTCATCATGTTGTCTAGCTGAGTTTTCTTGTATCTCATTTAGTTTCCTTAGACTTATCACTTGAAATTCCTTGTCAGACATTTCAAGGGCTTCTTGTTCTATAGGATCTAGATCTTGAGAGTTATTACCCTTTGGTGGTGTACTTTCTTGATTTTTCATATTTCTGGTATCTTTCCTCTGATGTTCAGTCATTGTGGCAGGGGATTTCACAGTCCAGTGGTTTGACACTATTGTCTGGCTAGGATGCTTCTGGGGCTGCCAATTTTGTATGGCTGCCTCAGTGTCTGCTCGGTTGCCCACTAGTGCCTCAGGTGTGTGGTCACCTCAGATCTTGGGCCTCTCAGGGGAGGCACCTCTCTGGTCAGCACACACTCAGCCAGGCTGGGGATCGAGTCGGGCGGTGGTGGCAAAGCCTATCTGCTGGGTTGTGTGCTGGCACCGCAGGGTGGGTAGTCTCTGAGGATCATGGGCCTCTCTGGCTGGGTGCCTCTCTGATCAGCGTGCACTCGGTGGGGCTGGGTATGGAATTGGGTGGCGGCGGTGAGGCCCACCTGCTGGGTCACACGCTGGCACCTCAGGGCTCCTGGTCTCCGCAGATCTTGGGCTTCTCCAGCTGGGTGCCTCTCTGATCGGCATGCACTCGGTGGGGCTGGGGATGGAGTCGGGCGGTGGCGAAGAGACCTACCTGCTGAGTCGCACGCTGGCACTGCAGGGTGTGCAGTCTCCAAGTATCTTTGGCCTCTCTGGCTGGGCGCCTCCCTGATCGTCGCGCACTCGGCAAGGCTGGGGATGGAGTCGGGCTGTGGCGGCAAGACCCACCCGCTGGGCCACATGCTGGTACCAAAGGGTGTGCAGTCTCCGCAGATCTTGGTGCCTCTCTGATTGGCGCGCGCTCGGCGGGGCTGGGGATGGAGTCTAACCATGGCTTTTACTGCCAGCCATGGTGCTGATGCAAGGTTTTGGGTGTTTGAGCCTCTGACCATGGTGCTGACCTTTGACTGGGGTGTAAGGTCTGTGTTGCTGAATCCAGCCTCCCACCACTTTCTAAACTCACACCCAGCTCATGGCTCCCACCTCATACGTGTGCTGTGGCTCCCTCTGCTCACGCCTGTGGCCTTAACTCTTTGGGTGACTCTGACTGTCCAGCCTTCTGGTGCTGATACCCCAGGGCTGACCCATGAAGCATAGTCGAGTGTGTCTTGTTCAGGAAGAGGTCACATCCTGCCTTGTCGGAGGGATTATGTCAGTGAGACAAGGGCACATTAACTCAGGCTGATGTGGTGTGTGGGGAAACCAGTGCACTCAGTGCTGCGAAGGGGTAATCTTCCCTCCCAACACAGTCATGTGTGGCCCACACCTCTCCCACACCATGACTTTCAGGTGTATCATTTTTGTGGTGTCCCCAGGGCTGGCTTCAGGAGAAGATGAGGGGGATTGAGGAGAATGAGGCAGTCCTGCCCACAGCACGTCAAGGGGCACTCCAGACATCTGCTGCTGCTTAGGGTTTTAGCATCAGATACTCGTTTGCTTGAATCGTAAGAAACCTTTAATTTTTAAGAATTAGCATTCAAAATTGTCATTCACCCAGGAGACCAGCACTTTAGTGGAGATGAGCTATGTCTGTTTGCGAGCAATACTGGGAAATGGCAGGTGACCCTTAGGGACCAGGTGTGTGCAGGGGTTGGTGCCAGGGGAAAGGGGGGGATCAGGGCTAGTGCCACCTTCCTTGCTGTCCCAGGGCAGTGTCCTCTGTGAGACTGTCCTAGCATCCCTGCACAAGGGCTGGAAGCTTCCTGCAGAGCCACTTCTCATGTGGACAACGGACTTCCTTGGCCATGACCTACAGCCACTGTTTTGTTGTTTGGCACCAGCCAGATGCTTCCCATGTGGATCAGCACCATCCTGCATGAACTTGGCTGCCTGAGCACGTATCACTGTGCGTGCACAAAGGCATGGAATCGGTCTCTTCCTCTGGCTCCTAGAGTGGGAGGTGCAGGAGTCCCATCTGCTGCCAGGCCAGCAAGTTTGGCCACACTGTATGGAACATGAAGGGGAGGATGTGTGGTGACAGAGTCTGGGGGGCCATGCTCACACCCTCTGCTGTGATTGCCTCTAACCAGTAGGATATGGCGCAGGTGATGGGGGTCACTTCTGTGACCACCTTGTGTTGTATAGATGCCACCTGCATTTTACCCTGCTGGGCCTGAAGAAGAAGCTGCCATATGGAGAGCGGGCACAGAGCTGTGGTGGCCCCTTGGAGCTGAAAGCAGCTAGAAATAAAATGGGGACCTCAGTGCTACACTCACAGGGAGATGAATTCTGCCAAGAACCTGAGGGAACTTGGAAGTGGATCCTTCCCCAGCTGAGCCTCAGATCAGAACTCAGCCCCAACTGACACCTGACTGCAGCCTGTGAGGCCCTGATCAGAGGACCCAGCTGAGCTGTGCCAAGACCCCTGACCCACAGGAACTATGAGATAATACACGGGTGATGTTTTAAGCCACTAAATTATGGCAGTTTGTCACACAACAACAAAAAAGTAATGGTGGTGAAGGGAGAGACGTGGAGCATAAGATGGACTATTTTTTAAATGAGCCATTATCTAAAAGCCTTCCACATTTCTGGCACTAGAAGGTATTCTCTAAGAGCAATTGGAGGCTGTTTAATTAGCACCTTTCCAGGTCTGCACAGGTGCTCCTTATCACCAGCAGGCAGTAAGAGCCACAGCTGGGATGGGGCACAGGGTGCTGCCCCTCGGGAATCCTCAGGAATCATCTGGAAGGTTTGTACTGATTTATTCTGTGTGTTGCAGAGGTGCAGATTCTTCATGTCAGATGGCAGATTTGACTTTTTAAGAAGACCAACAAGAGTCACTGCGTGCTGAGTCTGGTGTTGGCGCCAGCTTTGAGATGTGGCTGTGGACGTCGAGTCTGGTTTTCTCATCTGGCCTCACACTGCGGCTCTGGAGAGGGTATGGGAGAGTGTGTTGCCCCCACCTCTCTCCCTGTGTGAAAAGCATCTGCTGTCTGGTCCATGTCCCCAGGAAGTGCTTGTCCTCCCTTTTTGATGACCCTCCATGTGAGGCTGAAGCTGGGCAGTGGTTGCAAATGCTCAGCTGGGTGGCAGAGGCCGCCGTGCTCGTCCTTATCATGGAATGGGGCAGGGAGGTGCTGGGGTGGTACGGGAAGACCAGAGTTGGTGGTGCTGGAGGAGCAAGTAGCAGGCTGTGGACACAGACCCCAAGGAGAGGCAGGGTCGGTGCAAAGCTGCAGCTTCTCTGAGTGGTCCACAGACTGCTGCTTTAGCTGCTGCAGGTGCTTGTGATGCTGGATGCCAGCCTTGCTGGACTATCCACTAGCACCTGGCCCTCTGGAGAACCGAGGCTGCCTATCTGTGCTATGCCCCGGAAGCCCTTGTGCCTGCTGAGGTGCATGTTTATTTCCTTCAGGGTGTCACCGCATCTCTCCATGCTGGGCTGTGAGCCCCAGAGGGCAGGCCCTGGGTCACTTCTGCAGCATCTCCAACACATGGGGATGGTCTACAGAGAGGGGCCACTGCCAGCTGGAAAGGGTCTGAGGAGGGAAGATGAGAGGAGAGAACCAAGATGTGTTCTTTAGGGGCAGCCTGCACTAATTCACCCACAATATTATGAAAAAAAATCCTTTTGTATTTTGAAATATAATATGCTTATTAAAATGCACACAGCATAAAATTATTATGAAGAGATGCCACAGAAACCACAATCCCAGGAGGGATCGAAATACTGTAAGCGTCCCAGTGGACCCCAACAGCCCTCCTCAATCTTGTCCCCTCCTCACCCGGAGGAGCCACGGTCCTGGCTCGTGTAGGAAACACTGCCTTTGCTTTCTGTGGTTTTCCACCCATGTGTGTCCTCTGTTGTTTCAGGAAAACACCCCCAGATTTGGAGACTTAAAATGACAACAACTTACATTTCTACAGTTCTGTAGGTCGACTAGACGCTTCAGTGGTTGGCCTTGCTGGGGCAGTCGGTGGCTGCAGTCAGCTGGTAGGTGCACAGCGGGGGCAAGTGGACTGATGGCTTTGCTCACACGGAGGGCTGGGGGACAAGACATCAGGGCCTCTCTTTCCAGCTCTTTCATCCAGACATCTTAGTGGCCTGGAGGTCTCAGGGTTCTGGGGGAGCAACAGCTTCAGCTAGGAGGTCATCCAATGTCACCTGCATGGCATTTTATGGTCGGAGCAAATCACAAATTCAGCCTGGGCCCAAGGGGTGAAGAACTAGGTGCACCTGTCAATGGTATGAGCAGCTATATCTCCCTGCCGAGGAGCTTATGTATGGGACAGGATAAATTTTGTGGCCATATTTGAAAATCTATGCACCAGCTACTCATGCAGCCTTAACCATTGTAGTTTAGTTCTGCCACTCTTGAATCTCTTATGAATGGAATTGTATAGCATGTGCTCGCTGTTTTGTAGCTTCTTTCCTTCAATATTTCAGAATTCTCAGTGCTGTGTGTAGCTGCACTTGGCTCATTTTCCTTGCTCTGTGTCACTCCACTGAGTGCGTATGCCACAACGTATCCATCTACCACTGATGCACAGGCGAAGTGTTTGCAGGTTCTGGCTGCTGCAGATGCCCCAGTGAACTGAACATTCACGTGTGGCTGTCTGGCACCGCTAAGGGGACATCGCTGCACCAGGGGCCTGTTTACCACCACATTTAGTAGATAACGCCTAACCATCCCCTAAAGAGTGCTCACACCCCTGCTAGCGTGGAGGGGGGTCTCATCAGTCTACACATTTGCCCACGCTCGGTATTATTGGTCTTTTTACTTTTGTTAGCCATACGAGGTGTGTGACGGTATCTCATTCATTTGTATTTCCTTGATTCCTAATGAAGCTGAGCACCTTAGAAGTGTATTGGATGGTTTGGACACCATCTTTCGTGGTTAGCATTTTTCTAATAGATCATAAGATACAGATTCTTGTGTATGTGCGTATATGTATGTGTGTGTATGTATATGTGTAAGCCTTTCATCAATTACACATGCTCTAGGCATCTTCTCCAACTTTGTGGCTCGCCTTTTTAGTCTTTACATGGTGTTTATGGAAGTATAAATGTTTCTAACTTTACTTTAGTTAATCTATTTTTTTCCTTTAAAGTTAGTGCTTTATGTGACCTGTTAAGCCAAATTTTTATTGCTAGAATAAACCACACTTAGTCTCAATACATTATCTTTTTAAATATTGCTGGACTTATTTTGCTAAAATGTTGTTCAAGATGTTTGCATGTCTACGTATTTTTTTATTTTTTATTTTTATTTATTTTTTTATTTTTGTGTGTGCTGTCATTCATAGGTTTGGGTACAAACAGCTATGCTAACACTTTGGTTTTTCAAAATGAATTTATTTCATTTTCATTCTCAAGGCAATTTACCTTGAGTGCAGGGGTTTAGATCAGTAGATCTTTTCAGCACCTTGGAGGCATCGTCTCACTGTCTCCAAGTCCTGCAGTTGCTGCTAGACTGTCAGCCCCAGTGTCTCGGAAGGTCGTCTGCCTTTTTCCTGACTGCCTTTAAAGAGCTTCTCTTTGTCTTTGCTGTTCTGCATTTTTCAATATAATGTGTCTAGGTGTTGTTTTTATTCATTCTGCTTAGGGTTCATTGACCTTCCGGGAATATGTAGATTTCTATAGTTTATCAGTTTGGGAAGATTCCCAACCACTGTCTCACCAAGCATTGCTCTGTACCAGGGACAATACTTTTCTGTAAAGGGTCAGGTAGTATATATTTTTTGCTTTGCAGATCTCTGTCACAACTATTCAATTCTGCTGTTATAGTGTGAGCCAAGAAATAAGCAATAGAAGAAGAAACACATGTGGCCATGGCAGAACAAATATGGGCCCTGGCAAGGCAGGTCTGGCCTGCAGGCCTTGCTGTTCTGCTTCCTCCTGGGCCTCTAATTATGCTTGTGTTAGACCTTCTCTCTCTGCATTCTCTCTACATCTTTCCCTGTGTTCTGTTTTTCCATCTATTTGTTTCTCCATGGTTACTTAAATAGGAAATTGAGTTGTAAATGACATACAATAAACTGCATGTATTTAAAGTGCTCATTGCTAAGTTTTTATATAGGTACCCACCTGTGAAATTACCACCACAATCAAGACAATGAACATATTTATCCACCCAAAAGTTTAATCATGCCTCCTCACTGTTCCTGCCCACTCGTCCACAATGCATCTCAGGCAACCACTGATCTGCTTCCTGTCAGTATTGATCAGTTTACATTTTCTAGAATTTTATATAAATAAAATCATATAGTATATATTATTTTATATCAGACTTTCTTCAATATAATTATTTTGAGATTCATCTATGTTGTTGCATGTATCAATAGTTCATTCCTTTTTATTGCTGATTACTCCCATATATTGATATACCATAATTTGTTTATCTATTCCCTTTTGATGAACATTTGAGTCGTTTCCAGTTTTTGGCTATTACAAATAAAGCTGCTGTGAACACACACTTATGAGTCTTTGCAAGGACATATGCCTTCACTTCTCTTGGGTAGATACCTAAGAGCAAAATGGCTGGATCATACGGCAGGTGTACGCTTTACTTTCTAGGAAACCCCATTTGCATTCCTGCCAATACTGTGCATATGCTCCAGTTCCTCCATATGCTTGTCAGCACTTGGTGTGGTCAGTCTTTCCAACCTTAGCTATTCTGCTGGGTGGGTCCTATCACATTGTGCTTTTAATTTTCATTTCCTTAATAACTGGTGATGCTCAGCATCTTTTTATGTTGCTTATTTGTCATTTGTTGATGTTCTTTGGTAAAGTGTCTATTCAAATTGTTTGCCCATTTTTAAATATTTGGATTTTTTTTTATTATTGAGTTTTGGATACAAGTTGTACAGTCAACGGATGTAAGTCCTTTATTAGACACGTGATTTGGAAATATTTTCTCCCAGGATGAAACTTGTCTTTTTATTATCTTAATTGTTGTTTTTTGAAGATTTTAATTTTGATGAAGTCCAACTGATTAATTTTTTTAAATGGATTTTGGTTTTGCTTTCTCGTCTAAGAAATTTTTGCTTAACCCAAGGTGTAAGAAGTTTTCTCATATGCTTTCTTCTAGAAGTCTTAGATTTAATATTTAGGCCTATGTTCCATTTTTGAGTTTATTTTCATATATGGTGCAAGACATGGATCAAAGCCCACTTTGGGGAATCTGGATATCCATTTTTCAGCACCATTTATTGAACAGACTCTTCTTTCTGAACACGAAATTGCCTTTGAACCTTTGTAAAAAATCAGTAGTCCTTATCTGTGTAGGTCTATTTCTATATCTCTCTACTCTGTTCTTATGTGTTTTTCTATCTTGATGCCAATACCACACTGTCTTAATTACTGTAGCTTTATCCTAACACTTGAATCCTCCAGCTTTGTTGCTCTTTTTCAAGTTGTTTTCCATATTCCAGGTCTTTTGCTTTCCATATAAACTTTAGAATCAGCTTGGCAATTTCTAAGAGAAGCCTGCTTAGATTTTGATTAAGATCATATTAACTCTATAGATCAGTTTGGAGAAGACTGGCATATTAACAATGTTCAGTCTTTCAATCAATTAACATGGTTTATCTCTGTTTTTTAGGCCTTTAATTTTCTTACAAAATTAAAGAATTACAGACAGTTAAACTTAATAAAAATTTAATACAAGTAAATTTAATTTGTAGTTTTCATCGTGCAGTTCTCATACGTCTTTTGTAAGGTTTACACTTAGCTATTTTATATTGTTTGGTATAATCTCTAACATTATTTTAGAAATATTTTAGTTTCCTATTGTTTGTTGCTGATATACAGAAATACAATTGATTTTTAAATATTGATCTTGTGTTCTGCAAACTTGCTGGACTAGCACATTACTTCTGGTAGCTTTGTTGTAGATTCCATTACAGTATCTCTACTCATCACACCACCCACAAATAGAATTTTTCCTTTTGTTTCTTCTTCTTGCCTTATTGGACTGGCTGGAACCTCAATACAATTTGAGTAGAAGTGGTGAGGGCAGACAATGTTATCTTACTCTTGATATTTGGGTGAAAGCGTTCAGCCTTTCACTATTAAGTATGATATTAATTCAGCTTTCTGTAGATGCCCTTTATCAGATTAAGGAGGTTCTCTTGTATTCTTAGTTTGCTGAAAGTTTTTTCCAGGAATGGATGTTTGATTTTGTCTATGTTTGTCTGCGTCTGTTGAGATGACCATATGGTTTGTCTTTTTAAACCTGTTCCTGTGGTAGATTTCACTGGTTGATTTCAAATGTTAAGCCAAGTTTGAATTTCTGGTATAAACCATACTTGTTCCTGATGTGTTACCTTTTGTATACATCATCAGATTATACAGGCTAAAAGTGTGTTTAAAATTTTACATCTACCTGAGGGATCTTTAAAAAGTTAACGGGAATATTCCTATTCTCTTTTAATTCCATTTTTCACAAACTTTTTGAAGTATTCTTGTATTTATGAGAAATATGGTCTCTAGTTTTCTTTTTCTTTTTGGTTTTTGAATCAAGATAATGCTGGTCTTATGGGATGAGGTGGGATGTATTCCCTTCCTTTCAATTTTCTAGAGAAGTTTGTGTATTTTTTTTTCTTAAATGCTTTGTAGAATTCACCAGCAAAGCCATCTCCTGAAGTGTTTTGGGTTTTGTTTTGTTTTTTTGTGGAAGAGTTTTTATTTACAAATCTAATAGATATAGGGATACTTAGGTTATCTACTTCTTCCTTAGTGAGCTTTTGAAGTTTGTGTCTTTCAGACAATTTGTCTATTTAATCTGACTTGTGAATTTATTGGCATAAAGTTGTTCACAATATTTTCTTATTATCCTTTTAAGATCTGTAGAATCTTTGCTGACATCACCCCTCCCCTTCTTAATATTGGTAATTTATGTCTTATCTCATTTTTTCCCAAATCAGCCTAAATAGAGGTTTATCAGTTTCATCGATGTTCTCAAAAACCAGCTTTCAATTTCATTGATTTTATCTGTTGCCTTTTCTGTTTTCCATTTCATTGATTTCTGCTCTTATCTTTATTATTTCCTTTATTTTGCTTGTTTGTGCTTAATTTGTTATTATATTTCGAGTGCCTTAAGGTAGAAGCTGAGGTCACTGATTTAAGGTCTCTCTTCTCTAATATGAATGTTTGGTGCTACAAATTTCTTTATAAGCACTGCTTTAGTAGCATCACATAATTTTTTTATTGTAACAGTTGATTGTACATATTTGTGGGGTACAGAGTTGAATATCATCACCAGTGCACAATATGCATCATATAATTTTTGATGTGTTGTATTTTCATTTCAAAACATTTCCTAATTTCTCTTTTGATTTCTTCTTTGACTAATGGGTTATTTAGGAGTATATTGTTTCCGAATATTTGGAGACTTTCAGAAATCTTTCTCTTTTATTGATTTCTATTTTAGTTCTATTGTGGTTAGACAACATACTATGTGTTGCTTTTAATTCTTTTATGTTTGATACTTAGTTTATGGTCTCAAATGGGGTGTATCTTGATAAATTTTCCACGTGCCCTGGAGAAGAATGTGCATTCGACTGTTGTTGGAGGGTTCTCCAGGTGTCAGTTAGGTCAAGTTGGCAGTGTTGCTCAAGTTTTCCATATCCTTCTGGCTTTCTACTTGACCTGTCTCCTCGGATCCTGTTGTTTTGAGTCTGTTTCTGATCAGTCCAACACCCGTCCTGCTCACCGTCTCTTATTTCTTCACATGCCCGATGATCTTTGATTGTGTACTGAACACCATATTTGAAGAATTCTGTGTTGAAGCATTCTGTGAGGGAATGATTAGAACTTACTCTGCTATTTTCCTCTAGAAGGAATATTTCTGTTTCTTTTTACTTCTTTCAGACACATGGTGGCACTGGTTGTCTAGAACTGGTTGTCAGAGTCTGCACTTTTATGTTCCACCTGCTGATTCACAGTTGTTCTGGGCCCACAGTGGCTGGGTCTTTTCTGGTCCACCCTCATTTCCAGGGTGCAGCCCTTTGGCCTCCCCACCCCAGCAGAGTGGGGTTTCAGGGCCACTGCATTGGCTGGGTCTAGCACTAAATGGGCCTTTGCTCTGTGAGACCTCAGTGGCACAGGGCCCGGAGTGCTGGGCTCACCTTGCTGGGCACCAGTCGTCTCCTGGCCCTCGCCTGGCAGTTCCTCACTGACTTTTACCCCTTTGCTGCTTTTAAGATTAAAACCCACCTGGTTGTCCTCCAGGGAAGGGTCAGTCTGCATTACTAAGTTCTCTGTGACTGGGTATGGAGCTCCTCTCTGTTTTCTCTAAATGTTCTGGAACTCTCTCCTGGTTAGATATTGGATCTCTTGGGGTAATTAAAACATATTTACTCTTCGTTTTCCATATCACTTCTTGGTTTGACTTTCTGAGTGATTTCTTCAATTTATCTTCCAATCTTATTGAGATTTTATTTCTGCCACATATTTCCAATTTGCAAGAGTGTTTTCTCTCTGTGTTGTTCTTTGAAACTTCTTTCTTCCTTTCCTCTTCTTTCCTTTACTCTGAGTGTTCTAATGTTTCAAGGATGCAATCCATACTTTCCTGCATCCATGAGGGTATTCATGAGATTTCTTCTCCCTTCCATCTGTTTCCTCTCTTCCTCTTAGTGTCACCCCATCTCCCTGATAGGGGTCGTCATCAGATGTCTGGTGACCCTTGGCTCTCAGCCTGCACTGGAGAGATCTGAAGTGCTGACCATGCCCAGCAGGGCCATTCTGCCGAGGACACCCCCAACCAAACCGTCAGCATTGTCGGTTCTTTGATCCATGTGGTGCCCACATTCCTTAGAGAAGCATCTTCCAGGCTCCCGTCTGGAGGTGTAAGCAGTTGCCCCTGTTGTCTGGGACCAGGTGGGAGCTGGGGGCTCTCTGTTTAGCCCAGGGCATTCACGTGACCCCCTGAGGTCTGTCCCTCTGCCCCAAGAGGCCTGTCCAAATCCAGGATCCTCGTGGCTTCCCCGGCTCACTGTCTCCATGTTCTGCCAGGGTCAGGCGGGGCTCTACCACCCTCTGAAATCCCCCTTTCAGCTGCAACTGCATCTCACTTTCAGAGGTGCCTGGTGCCGCCACTAGGTTTCAGCCTCGGGAGGAGACGTGTCGCTTCCAGGCCTCACCCACTGTGGGCCTGGGCCTCTGCTCTGCCGTGCGCTCTTCCTGTCCAGTGCCTGAGACCCCCAGGATGTTGTCCCTCCGTCGTTCACGCCATCTCCTGGGCTTCTTCACCTTCATTCTGGTGGGATTCAAGGAGGGGCTCTGTGGAGCTCTGCTTCCTGCATGCCGGAGGACGTGGGCTCCCTGCATGGGTGCCGGTCCGGGGCTGTTTTCTCTGCTGTGCGTCCACCAGGGAATGGGACAGGCAAGGCCCGCATGGTGCAGAGACACACAGATGCCGGTTCTCACCGCCCTGGGCAGCCTGGTGACCCCACCTCTGAGCTGGGCTGTTTGAGGGGTTCTGTCTCTGTGCATACCCCAACTAGAGACAAGCTGGGGCAGGGGGTCTGGGCCGAGGGACAGCCATCGTCAGTGTCCTCAGGTGGGGGAAGTTAGGCCAACAGGAGCAGATGGGATGGGCTGGTGCCTGGTGAGTGGTGGGAGGCAGCCTGGGGCGACCCTGGGGGAGTTCTGGGGGTGCTGGATCACACCACATCCTGATGAGGATTTTGGAATTTATCCTGTGGACAATATGGGGTTTGGGTGGGTGGCATAGTGTGTCAGGTCGTGGGGTACTGGGTTGGGGGAGGGGAGGGACTCCGGGGGGGTCCAGACAGGACCCGACCTGGTGGTGGTGTGGAGGGGACAGATGAGCAGCCGGGCAGAAGCCCTAGTAGTGTAGGGCGAGGGGAGGAGGGTGCCAGGGGTGGGCTTGTGGGGGTGGAGGGATGGCTCTCTGTCAGGCCTGGAGGACACATCATCACTGCTGTTTGGTGGGAGGGACAGAGACCCCCCGCTGTGTGGCCAAGGCGGGTGTCAGTGCTCATTAGAAACACAGACCCACAGTGCACTATCGAGGGACTGGGCCTGGGGCCTCTGGGAGGTGCTGGGATCCCAGGTTGGGTGCAGAATAGAACGAGAATACATCCTGGGCAGAGCCGGAGGGCCCTCAGGGTGTGGCCCCAGGGAGGTGGGCTTGTGACAGCTCTGGAAGGTCTGGATCGGCGACACGCCCAAGCAAGGTTGTGGGTCACTGCCCCCTGCCTGCCCTCCGTGGTCTTCCCTCCCAGGTGAAGATGGTCTTGGCCTGGTCCCTGCATCTCATTCCCGTCCCACCTCGGGGTCTGTGCTGACCCCGCACCTTCCTCCTTTAACTCCTCCTTCTCCAAGTCCTTTCTCATCAGCCTGTAACAGTGCTGAGGCCTCGACGGCCTGACGGCCAGGCCCTCCCGTGCGGCCCCCACCTCCTCATGCCGTCTTTCCTCAGCTCACCCCAGTGGAACGGCTCTCCCCATGGTGACATCTGACCGTCTGTCCTCATTCCCTGACCCCTCTCTCCCCGGCCCGGGTTTCATTCAGGGTGTCCTTGGCGCTCTTTTTCTGAGGTTCCTCTGGCCTCTTCGTGTCTCCTCAGCACCTCAGTCACATTCTGACTTGGATTCTTACCCTCTTTATAGGATGGCTCCGGAATTTTTCTTTCTAGCTCAGTTTTCCCTCTGGAGCTCCAGATTCAGGGATCGAACGACCCACTGGATGTTTCTAAAACCTAACTGGGCATCTTCCCCGACACCTGCCCTCCTCCCTGAGTGGAAACCGCCCGATCCTCATGGCCCTGAGTCCGGTAAGTCAGAGGCCTGTGGCTGTAACTCCCGGATCTGTCTAACGCACGACATCCTTCCGTCTTCACTCTCCTGAGCAAGCAAGAAATCAAGGCCTCGGCCTGGACTCTGCTCCGGCTTCCTGATTGAAATTTGCTTCCATGTTTGTGCTTCTCCACCCAGTGCCTGCACTGAAGCCACCTTCAAAAACACAGACATGGTCTTGTGACTTCCAGGTTCAAAGCCTCTCCATGGCTGCCCCCTGCCCAGGCCCTCCAATCTGCCCCTGCCCATTTCTCCACCCTCTCTGCTCCGGAGACCACAGGATTCTGTCTGTCTCCACCCACGTGTCACTCAAGTCAACGCTGGGGTGCTGCCTGTGGTTCCAGATCTTCACTTCCAGCAGCTGACCAGTGCCTGGTGGGGCTGTCCCCACCTGCGCCTCTCTATCCCTCACACCCCAGTCCTCATCTCCACCCCTGGGCTCTCGATGGGCTCTCACCTGTTTCCCCAGCCCTTCCCGGGCCCTGGGTCCAGTCCCTCCCAGTGTGAAAGGTGTCTCTCTACAATGGATATCTGATTATGTTGCTGCTCTGCTCAGAGCTCTCCAGCGGTGTCCATCCTGCAGGAGGGAGTTCAGGTAATGCCTGTGGCCACCCAGTGGCTCTGCAGCCCAGGTCTTCTGACCAGAGATGTACTTTCTCCTCCAGGTCTTCACGCTGCTGTTCTCCTGCAGGGCCCCCCACACCTGCTGGGACTGACTTGCAAACACCTCCTTATCCCCAAGAGCATCTGTGCCCCACCCAGGCCAGAGCCTTTGCCCACTCCCACCCCCACTTCCATGGAACCTTGAAGACCCTGTTGTGGTGTAGGCACTGGGCACCACCTCCCAATGTCTAAACTAGGCTGTGGGTTCTGCGATGACCTGGTCTCTGCAGAGCCAGCAGCATCTGGCCAGGGCTGGTACTCAAACGCACTTTACTAATGAAATGATAAACCAGTGAGCCAACATTTTCACTCTGCTTTCTCAAAAGATCAATTTGTAAATTGAAGTTTGATTTGGAAGTGTATTTAAATTGAAAGAGGGATGTGCTTGTGATTTCTGATTTAAAGTTACCTCTCGTGGAATGTTTGCTCCATCATACAGTCTGCAGGGCGAGGCTGCCTCTGCTTGGACACACTGAGCAGGGCATTGGGTCTCCTCCATGTGGTTACAGAGATGGGCCCTCAGTGGCCAAGTCTTATCCAGCAGGGACTCCTCAGATCAGTCCTGCTCCAGGCACACTGATTTGTCCCACTTTGGGATAAGGCAAGGATTTGTCTCCTTCCCTCTGTTCCTGCTCCCAACTCCCTTGTGGACAAAGAGCTCCCCAGAGAGACCCCAGGCCATGCACCACCCCTGAGTAGCCAGTACCACATCCCTAAGCTTGGACGGCTCTGGCATCTGCCCTGGGCCCCAGAACATTAGCACAGCTCATGCCACCAAGAGCTATTGCCCATTTGATGGGGATCTGAAGCTGTGGCACTCACACACATGGTCTGGGCCCTCCCTCCCTCTCAGCCTCTCAGGAGGAATAGATGAGGGATTCCTCCAGGGGTGACTGAGGCACTGGGCTTCCTGGTCATCCCTGCAAGATGTGCCCATGGGTGGCATGGAAAACCCCTATCCCAGCTCCCCTCCATGACAATGCACCTGCCGGCGCCTTGGCTGGGGTCAGGGTCTTCTGCAGACACTGGCCCTGCAGTGGGATTGAAATGCAGCTCAGCCTTCCCAGGAACCCCTCCTGCTGTGGCCACAGAACAGAGTGAGGCCATGGCCCGGCGGGTGGTCAGGGAGGGTGGCAGAGAGCTGCCTAAAGGCTGGGGCACCAGGTGGGAATCCCTGGGTGGAGGACCCCACGCCCCTAGTGTCTGGGCCAATGTCCAGCAGGACACCGTGAGCTCAGGTCCCAGATGCCCTTTCTTGCCCCTGCCTCATTTATGCCACTCTGGCTGTGGAGACGTGGGTCAGGAGCCCTAAGTGGGCGGGCGAGCAGCTCTGTTTTTTTTGTTTAGGAACATTCTTGGTCACCCCAGAATCCTACATCCTCTTCTCTTCTCCTGCTCCTGAGCATTTGTCCTTCATCCCTGGTTGGGAACCACACCCCGGATCATCCCCTTGATAACCATGAGGAGGCCCTGAAGGGCCCAGCTGGAGGAGGGACCACGCAGGAGGGACCACGCAGCAGGGGCCACTGGGGTGGCTCAGTAGGGGGGTGGGTGGCACAGAGCACAGGCCTGCCATGGCCACTGTGCCCTCTTCACAGTGTGTCCCCACCTGGAACCTGGGTTGCTGACACTGCTCCACTCCCCTGGGCATGAGGGGTGGGCATGGTCAGCTGGGAAGAGCCCCCCATGAACACAGCCCTTGTGCGGCACCTGGGGGGTCAGCGTGGGGGGAACCCGAGGAGGTGCCTGCCCGGCATTAGGAGGGGTGAGCCAGGTCTCGGTGGCCCCCGTGCTCTTGGACCCTCCGACTGCCCCATCAGTCCTTGACTCTGGCCCCGCACTGCCCAGGGGAGCTGGTGAGAAGGTGCAGGATGGGGGCAGGTGCAGGCCTAGGAGGAGGCCCCAGGGCCCGACTGCCCTCTGTGTCGCCCTGCACGGCGCCTGCTTGACCTCCTGGTTCCACAGGCCGTAGGTGACCTGGTTGGGCAGGGGCGTGAGCACCGTGTACACCGCGGACACCAGCTTGTTGTAGTGGAAGGAGCAGACGGCGCGCGGCCGGGCGCAGGTGAAGACGACGGGCACGGCCAGGCGCGCGGGCCCGTGGAGAAGCCCCGGGCCGGCAGGTGGAGGCGCCGGAGAAGCCGGGGAGCCCCCGCGGCCCCCGCAGGACGAGCAGGACGAGCAGCGCCAGCAGGACGTCCGCGAGCTCCGCCACCGACGTGTCGGAGCAGGCGACGTTCGGCAGCGGGGACACGTCGCAGAAGTGGTCCGTGACGCTGGGGCCACAGCGGCCCAGGCGGGAGACGAGGACGACCTTCCCCAGGGAGAGGGTGGAGCCCGGAGCCAGGAGCCAGGGGCCGCGCAGCGGGGGACACACGGCCACGTGGCAGTCGTGGGCCGTGACGCCAGCAGCGCGCTCTGGGAGAAGCCCGGGCAACCCGCGAGGCAGACGCGCCAGGACGTGGGCGCCGCCGGGCTGAGCAGCGCCCCGGGCACCGTGACGGGGACGTGCCGCGCCTCCAGGGGGACAGGTGGCGAGGAAGAAGTCCACGGGCTTGTGCAGCGCCGGGCTGGCGCGGATCAGCGACGAGAGCCACGTTCCCCATGAGGGTCGGCGGGTGGGCCAGCAGGGACGGAGCCCGCAGGCTCGCGTGGAGCCCCAGGGAGCCCGGGAAGGCCGCCAGGAGGAACCCGGTCCCTCTGAGCGGTTGCTGCTCGCAAACGTGGCACACGCGCCATGCCCGAGGGGGCAGAGGTGGCAGGTTAGGGGCCGGCGGGCAGGGATGGGCGAGGCCGGCAGCCCCTGCTCTGCCGTGTGTGCGCCGAGCTCCCCTGGTCGGGAGCGGAAACCTCATCCTGGTCACCCTGTAACTGCCCGTGGCCTGGCTCGTGGCATCCAGGCCCCTTTCTGCAGGTCGCTGGGTGGGAGCTGGCATGTGTGGGCTCTGCTCTGGGCCCGACAGCTTCACGTGGCCCACAGACATCAGACCAACACTGTCTGTCCTGGAGGGGACGTTCTGGCACTTTGGGAACGTCTCAGAGGCCTGGGCCTAGGAACGTGGAAACAGTGCTTTGGATGAGAGTGTGCAGCCTCTTTCCCCTGCATCACAGTCTCACCCAGCTGCAGGCCTGGGTGTGGGTGCCCCCCTCCTTGGGGAGAGGTCACTGCTGTGGTCACCCAAGAGGTCCAGGGATGACAGGTGGACAGGGAGCATCAGCAACATGAGAGGGGGACTTGGGGGCAGTTGCTGGGGGATATCCCAAAGCTAGGGGATAGGACAGGCCCCAAGAAAGGGGGCAAAGAGGGGGTCAGCAGAGGGGGTGGGGTCAGTGGACGAGGACAAGTAAGTGGCCTTGGGCCGGATGGGAAAGGCCTGGGCCTGAGTCCGAGCCACGCTTTGCCGTGTTTTCTCGTCTACACAGGAGAAGACGGTGGCAGCTCTGCAGAACTTACCCCAAGGACCAAACCCAGCCACGCAGTGCTGCCGGCACCTGGCAGGCTCTGCAAAGGGTGGAATTGCCCCAAAGACAGCCGAGCTGGTAAGAGACGTCGCCCCCATTCTGCCTCGCCGCGGCAGCAGGGGTCCTTCCTCTCTCCTGCTGGCCGGTGGGTTTGCCAGCTCAGGGGCTTCTGAAGCTGGGCCCACCCTCCCCAAAATGTGGCTGAGCCCAGCCAGGCCTACACCCCTCCCGCTGGCTGAGCTTCCAGCCCCCAGCACCCTTTTTAAAATAAATCTGTTCATTTGTGGTTTGGCTGGAGTTAAACCTACTCATCTGCGAGGCCCTCGGTGCATCCTCACACTCAGCCAGTCTGCGGAACAAGCTGGCTAATTTTGTGAAGCCCACACCAGGGGCCAAGCCCACCCTGAAGCCTCAGAGCCAAGTCTGGAGCAGGTGCTGTGGGGGTGACCCCCGACGCTGGTCGGTGAGGACATGCTCCAGGGGCAGCTGCTCTGGTCCCCCTCCCTGCAGGCCCTGGCAGGGTGGGCTCCCGGGAGGGCAGCTCTACAGCCCTGTGCTGGCTGCATGGACCTTCTGTGCCTGTCCCTCGCCAGCATGCACTCAGTGTCTGTGTGAGGCTGGCAGAAACATGCATCTTTCACCCTGCAGAGACTGCAGGAGGCTGCTGGGCCCAGAGCTCCAGAGTGTGGGTTGTGGGATGGGGCCTCAGGTTCAGATCATTTCCTCCCTTTGGCTCATAACCTTGAGCAGGATACTCCGCCTCACTGATCCTCAGGTTCCTTGATTGTCTCACAAGATCCTCACAGGACCCCTCACTGGGCTGCAGGGACAGATCATGACATATTATCCCCGACCCAGGCACTCACTGGAGGGGCAGAGGGTGAGCCCACAGGACAGGGGGACCTATAGGCTACCTGTACCCTGTTATGGCCCAGAGGCACGGAAGGGGTCTGGAGACTGCGGGTGTCAGCCCCTGCACTGGCCCTGATGGATGAGCTCACTCTGGGGTGCAGGGTGGCCTGTCAGGGGTGGCAGGACCCTATGCAGCAGGCCCGGTCTGGGCAGATCTTGGCAGGGTCAGACACAATGCAGCTGAGGCCCTCACTTTTGCATGGTCCAATCCCTGATGTCACCATGTCCAAGGTGACCTGCCTGGATCTGGACCCAGTAAAATGAGGCCCAGCCCCCTATGCCCACACCACGGCTCCTGTGACCCATGACAACTGGCTTCCACTCAGATCTGCCAGCCTCCAGCTATGGGGCTTGGGACAAACGCTTGCCTCTACCAGTCCCAGTGTCTCTCTCTGAAAGACAAGCAAGTGTCACGTTATCTGTTAGGAAGCGAGGCTGGATTTGCAGCAGCCACCCCAACAGGCTGGGAGGCCCCCACACTGCTGCCATGAGACTCTAACGTGGTGGGGACCCAAGCTGCCGCCAAGCGTGGAGGACAGCACCATGTGGGCTTCTCCCCACAGACGGAGAAGCCAACGGCAGCCTCCATACGGGCCCTGAGAGACCTTCCCGTGCAACACGCAGCCCCCCAAACCTAACACAAGTGCAGAATCACACACTTGTCCCCCAAAGTTAGATTCACGCACAGGGAACCCGGGTTCCCATATCAGAACTAGACTCACCTTCATGCCCAGACGCACATGCCTCCAGCACGGGTGCCTGTGATGCCCTGCCCAGGAGACAGACAGACACCAGTCCCCCAGCCTTGGGAGCCCTGCGCTTTCCCACAGAAACCAGTGGACAAACACGGCTCCGAAATAAGGACAAACATGAGCCACACACATGCTGCTCCTCCAAACAGATGTCTGCTTAAGAGAAGCGTGTTCACCAGCAGACCCCAGACAGCTCACCACCCAATGTAGGTATAGGCACAGGTGTGTGCATGAGTGCTCAGGTGCACCGAGGTGCACAAGTGCTCATACATACACAGAGGCACACATAGGTATACACAGCTGCACACGCAAGCTTACTCCGGTGCACACACAGACACACAGGTATACACAGGCGCACAGGTGCACAGACACACAGATGCTTACAAAGGTGAGCACACAGACACACAGGTGCATATACAGGTAGGCACACAGACACAGATGCGCACACAGGTACAAACGGGTGCACAGGGCAGTCATAGACACAAACACAGGTGTGCACACAGGCACTCACGGGCATGCACATGGGCACACACATGACCACAGGCCTTGGCACCCCTCAGCTCTGACCCCTCAGCCTCGCAGGTGAGGAGAGGCTGAAGAGTTTTCTAGGCAGTGGGTCTGGGTCTCAGTCCTAGCTCTGCCCCACGTGTTCTGCTGTGACCTGCCAGCCCATTTCCTTGCCTGTGACGGGGCCAAGAGTCTAAAGTTCTTTCTTCCCAGGCTTTCCTGAGGACTCAATATCACCCAAGGCAGAGACTGCAAACTCAGTCCCATACCTTGTGCCTAAGTGCTCAGAGCAGCCCAGCATGAGAAGTGAGGACCAGGGCTGGGGTCAGGGCTGAGGGCCCACCACAGGCACTGACAGGGCCTCTCTTACTCTTGGCTGGAACCGGCCTGGGTGTAGGATCCCATGGAGTCAGGGGGCAGCCCTGTGGGGATCTCTTCACCCTAGCACAGGGGGAGTTTGGAATGTGTTCTCAGATGACACGCAGGCTCCCTGTGACCACCCTGGTCTGTTCCAATAAGATCAGGGCTTGGACGATGCAAAACCAGAGGTACCTTGCTGCAAAGATGACCCTCCCCGATAAAAGAGACCCGTCCACCTCTGAGACAAGAATCAGCTGCCAGAGAGTGGAGCAGGTGCCTCCCCAGCGCTCCGTTATCTCAAGGGCAGGGCTCAGGTGTCTGGAAAAACCTCTCTGCCTTTGCGCAGGTCCCGTGAACTCTGTGCCGTCCCCTCAGCATCGGGAGAATGGCCCAGCACCGGGCAGCCTGGGAGCCCATGCCCCCATCCCCGACCAGGCCAGAGTGTTTCTAAAGAACCGACTGTGCAAATTGAAAGCCCTCTCTGGCCCTCTATCATTCCCTTCTAAAAAGAGCTCACAGGAGAGAGAAGCTGCTTCAGGTGGGAACCTCCCTCGGAGAGGCTGGAGCTGGGTGGAGGGAACAGAGGCTCCTTCCCACCCCGTCCCCCCAGGGACCCGCCTCCCCTGTGACCAGTCCCATCAGCCAGACTGGCCAGAATGAGGTGCCAAACGGAAACTTGCCCACTTGCCCCGCCGCAGGCTGTCCTCATGGGGCAGGCAGGTGTGACGGGGGCAGGACGTGGGGCAGGACGTGGGGCAGGACACGGGGCAGAGGAAAGCCCCCACCCCCATCAGCAACAGAGGGGCAGAGGGGGCCCCGGAAGAAGCCACCTGGGGGTCCCTGGGCCCCTGCCCCCACCGCAGGCCTGGAGCTGTGGGTGCAGCCCCGCAGACCCTCCCTTGGGTGGGATCCACCTTCCTGCTCCGAGCAGTTGGGGCAGAGACACCAGTCCTACCTCCTGATCTCTGGGTGGCCCACCTCGAGGGTCATGGGTGGATTGAGGGAACTCTTTCATGAGCTGTGACCCCTCGAAGGACACAGCCCCTGCCATGCCCTTTCCTGAAACCATGGTGGCTGACTGCCCTGAGCCCCAGGACACCAAGTTCCCCAATCCCCACCCTTCGACTGTGCCAGGCACGGCAGGGGCGGCAGGTGCCCCTACCACGCCCCCCCTGCCGATGCTCCACGGAGGGGAGGTGGCAGCTCCAGGGGGCAGAGGGGAGTGGGAGGGAGCCCAGAACTCCACAAGGGGGCTCAGCCCCTACCTTCTGTGCTCATCAAAAAAGGGACCCAAGGGCCGGCCCCGTGGCGCACTCGGGAGGGTGCGGCGCTTGGGTGCGCAGCGGCGCTCCCGCCACGGGTTCGGATCCTACATAGGGATGGCCCGTGCGTTCACCGGCTGAGCGCGGTGCGGACGACGCCAGGCCAAGGGTTGCGATCCCCTTACCGGTCACAAAAAGGACAAGAAAAGGGGGGGACCCACTGGCTCCAGGGAACAGCTGACCAGCCCCCTGGCGGAGGAGGGGGACCCGCTGCCCACCCGGCCTGGCCTGGGGTCCTGGCTCTGAGGGAGTCCCGGCCTGGGCTGTGGGTGCAGGTGTAGGTTGGCTGGAGCGTCCCCTGCCCCGAGGTCATTGTACAGATGTCACATTCACTCGTGCACTTCACTCTTGAGCAGACAAGTCCCTGCCCGGGTCCCGGTGTCAGAGGGAGACGGTCCAGAGCTAATACGCGGGGACCGTGGGGCACGCGGGGTGGCACCGCGGCTCGGAGCGGCCTGGGGGGAGGCGACGCGGGGAGCCGGCGGTGTGGAGAGGAAGGTCCCGCCGCTGAGGTCCCCCAGCCCCGGTCGCGCCCCCCGGCCTCCGGGGTCCACGTCACCCGCCCTGTCGCTCGCGCTCAGCCGGAGACCCCGCCCCGGAGACTTCCCGCCGCCCCGGCCCTCCCGCCACCGCGGGCGGAGCGCGACCGTCCCGGGCTCCTGTCCTGTACCCGAGACGGAGGGAGACCCCGGCCGGCCTCGGCCCTGCGCCGTCGCATCCGCCCCGTCACCCCCTCGTCACGCCGCGCCGCTGTCCCCGGCGGGAGGGACCCGCTCTCCGCCTCTGTCCCGCCGGCACCGCCCCCGGGAAGCCCCGCGACTGCGCTGCGGCTGGACCCGGCGACCCCGCTGCAGCCCAGCCGGACCCCGCGGGGACCTCAGACCAGGGGCAGCGCCCGGCCTCCCACGTCCTCAGAAGGCGAATCCTTAGACACGTGGCGTTTCTGTCGCTTTCGTAAGTGGCGGCGTTGAAATCATTCGCCTTCTGTTTCTTGTGGTGGAAGGACGAGCCGCTTCGGGTCACTGGCCGTGTCAGCGAACTTGCTGAGGGTTCCTCTGATCGCTGCTGACTTGTCCCTAAATTCTGGACCTTTCGCATCCCCACGGGCCTGGTCTGTGAGTCCTGCCGTTTCCTGTGTCGCCTTCCTGCCCCGGCCACCGCCTCCAGCACGGAGGGGACCGCAGCGGTGACCGCCCCGGTGCGGCAGAAGGCGGGACTCTGCTGTGGGGCGTTCTGATGACATTTGCTGTCAGGTCAAGGACGTTCCCTCCTGTCTCTGGTTTGCAGCGTGGCTTTATTTATTATCATAATAGTTAATCATTGTTTATTATCACTGAGTTTTATACGAAAGCTTGTTGCGTCTCCTAAGACGGTGATGAGACTTTGCGTCCTTGTTCTCAGGGTCACAGATCATGGTGACTGTCTCCTGGGGTCTGACGCTCCCCACTGAGCTGCCTCCAGACGCTGCGACTGGTTCTCTGACGTGAACGTTTTAAAAATGCAGCTTCGCTGTCCCGGGGGAGCCTGCTGGGGCAGCCGCACGCTTCGCACACGCTGCTGGCTCTGCAGGTTCCAGGTCGGGGTTTCTCTGTGGGAAGCTTTGCTTTCTTCAGAAGCAGCTTCATGGAGGTTAGTGGACGTTCAATGAGCTGCCATCCAAAGTGCACGGCGTGGTGAGTTTTGACACGTTCACACCCGTGAAACCATCACACAGTCAGGACGGGGAGTCTGCTCTTCCTGCCCCACCACACCCACCTCCCCAGGACACCGCCCATGAGCTTCTGTCGCCGGGGTTCGTGTGCATCTTCTAGAACCTTGTGCACATGGACGCCTGCAGCGTGTGCTCTGCTGTCCGCCTTCTTCCACTCACTCACCCACGTCTCTGTGTGTGTCCCTTGTTCGTTCCTTTCTGCTCCTGAGCTGCACTCCGCTGCGTGGATGTGCCACAGTCTGCCTAGTCACCCGTCGGTGGGTGCTTGGGTCGTCCCAGGTTTGGGCTGCCGTTGATAATGCTGCCGTGAGTATTCATGTGCACGTCTGTTCACACAGAGACGTTTTACCTTCTCCTGGGTGAAAACTCAGAATGAAATGGCTGGATCGTGTGGCAGGTGTGCGCTCAGCTCATCACCAAGCTCTGAGCTGCTTTCCACGTGGGCCGTACTGTTCTGAGTTTCAGTTTCTCAAACCCTCTCCAAGAACTGGAAGATCAGCCTCTAATTTTAGCCTCTCCAAGTGATGTGCAGTGGCGTTAATTTGCATTTCTCTAAAGACTAATGATCTTTCCTGTGCTTATTTACCATCCATGCATCTTCTTTCCTAAAGTTAAAATACTTTGACTTTTATTTTACTGGGTTGTTTTCTCATTCTTGAGTATGAGAGTCCATTATATCTTCTGGATATAAATCCTTTATTAGGTGTATGAAAATATTTGTGAATATTTTCTCCCAGTCTATAGCTTGTCTTTGTTCTCTTAATAGTCTGTTTCAAGGACAAGTTTTTAATTTTGATAAAGTCTAGTTCATCTTGGTTCTTTTATATTTTATATTTCTGGTGTCATATCCAAGAAATATTTTCATAATCCAAGGTCACAGAGATTTTCTTCCATATTTTCTTCTAGAAGTTTTATAATTTTAGGTTTTACATGTAGGTCTCTGGTGCATTTTGGGTTAATTTTTGCATATGGTATGAGGTATACCTTAACATTCAGTTTTTTCCTACTAAATCACTTTTGTATCTTCCACAAAAATCAGTTGTCCATATTTTTATGTATCTATTTCTGTTCCGTTTAGTTCCATCGATCTATTTGTTTATCCTGAGACCATACCACATTGAAGTCTTCAAATCAGGTTTTGTTCGTTCCAAATTTGTTCTTCTTCAAAGTTTTTTCTAGTCTAGGTTCTTAGAGTTTCCATGTGAATTTTAGAATAAGATTATCAATTTCTACAAAAAACCTTTTGGAGTTTTGATTGGGATTGTATTGAATCTATAGATCAGTTTTGAGAACTGATATATTAACAACATCAAGTCTCCTGGTCCATAAACACAGTGTATCCCTGTATTTATTAAAGAAATTAAATTTATAATTAAAAACCTAACTACAAAGAAAAATCCAGACCCAGAGGGCTTCACTCATAAATTCATCAAATATTTAAGATAAAATAATGCCAATCACACCCAAATTAGAGAGGAGAAAGAATACTTCCCAAGCCTTTTAATAAGAATGGCATAACTCTGACGTTAAAATCTGCCCCCAAAACAAAATTATGAAACAGCAACTTTTGTGAACATAAAATCCCTAACAAAAACTAGCTATTAGAATTTAGCAACTTATAAAAAGCATAAAATAAATATCACAGCCAGGTGTGACTTAGCCCAGGAATGTTGTTTAACATTCAAAAATCATCAGAGAAATTCACCATATTAACAGAATAAAGGTAAAAATTATATGATCATCACAATAGATGCAGAAAATCCATTTGGCAAAATTCAACACTTATGCTGCATCTAAGCTTTGTATAGACATGCAAAGGACCTGTAATGGCCCAGAAAAATCTTGAAAAAGAAGAACAAAATGTTAAGACTGTGAGTATTTAGCTTTAATACTTGTTATACAGCTACAACCAACAATGACAATGTAGTACTGGTGTCAAGATAGACAAATGGATAAATTAAACAGCTGGAGAGTTTAGAAATCAGCTCACACAGACACTGCGTTGATCCTCAGCCAAAGTGCAGAGACATTTTAATGGGGGAAAGGAAAAACTTTGACAAATTGTGTTAGATATCCACTTGGGAAAAACGAAAACCTTGACATCAGCCACACACCAGACACAAAAATGAATTTGAGATGGAGCCTAGACATAAATGGAGAGGATAAAACTACAAAATATCCAGGAGAAAAAGTGTTCTTTACAACTTTGGAAGGGCAAAATTTTTTTAAAGAGGAAAACAGTCGAGGAACTGTACACTTACTGTGCATTGGGTCTACGATAAATTGCATCTCAATTAAGAAACCCTTTGTGAGGTGTTTATATTTCTGTATTTCCAAACACATGGAAATGTCTTGTTATCTTTTTGTTGTTGATTTCTCACTTAATTGCTCGGAGTCAGAGACTGGATTCTGCATGATTTCAAAGTCTGATGATTAGTTTGCGACATTAGCCTGATGAGATTTTGTTATGGTGAGTTCATTAGTGTCTGCACAAGTTTGAAATACATGTGTATCTGCAGTTGCCGAATGCAACATCTGCAAACATCTTTGTTAAGTTTGCTAATTGTGTTGTTCAAATCTTTTAATGTCTTTACTGATTTTTTTTCTGTGCTTGCATGTAACTTGCCTGTAGATAGTGTTAAAATTTCCCACTGTGAGAATAGCATAGAGATGTTTCTACTATTTCCTTATTAACTGTCTGTAGAGTCTGCGGTGATTTCTTCTCCTTCATTTCTGATGTTGTAGCTCGTGTCTTTCTCTTTAGTCAACATTGTGACTAAAGGTGTGTCCACTTTATTGATCTTTAATAACCAGTTATTAGTTTTGTTGATTTTCTCTGATCTGTTTTTAGTTTTGCCAATTTCTGCTCTTGTGTTTACTGTTTACTTTCTTCTGCTTGCTCTTGTTTTTTCCAGTTTCTTAAGGGAAAAATTTTTATTGATTTGAGACTTTCTTCTTTTTGTATATAAGCATTTAATGCTGTGAATTTTCCATTAGTCCTGTGTGGTTTACATTGCAAATATTTGGGGATTTCCTAGATGTCTTCCTGATATTGATTTCAAGTTTAATTTTAATAGGATTAGAGAACATATTTCACACAATTTCTTTTTTTTTTTTTTTTAATTTAAGGGTTTTTTTATGTCCTAGAGTGTGTTCTGTGCTGGTGAATGATTCATGTACACTTGAAAGAAGGCACATTTGGATGTTGTTAATGAATAATGTAGGTCAATTAGTTGAGCTGAATGATTGTGTTATTCGGGTCTTCTATATTCTAGCTGATTTTCTATCAGCTTGTTCTATTGATTACTGAGGAAAGAGTGTTGAAGTCTTCATGTATAATTGTGGATTTTTAAATTTCTTCTTTGAGTTATATCAGTTTTTGATGCGTGTATTTTGAAGCTCTGCTGTTAGGTGCATATGCATTTGGGGTTGTGATACCTTCTTGGTAAGTTAACCCTTTCATCATTACGTAATGACCTCTTTTATCTCTTGTGGTATTTCTTGTTCCATAGTCTGCTTTATTTGACCGTAATATGACCAGTCCACATTTTTCCATTAGCCTTTCGTTTTTTGTCCTTTTTCGTCTTTTACATTTTAACCTGAGTCATTATACTTAAGGTGGGTGTCTTGAAGACAGCATACAGTTGGGTCCTCTTTTTTTAAGTTTATACTTTGAATGATCATAGAGTCACAAATAAACACCCAGGATGGTCCCGTGCCTGCCTTACACATCCTCTTCCAGGGCTGTCTTATGCAGCTGCAGCACAACATTGGAACCAGGAAGCCAACATTGACACAACCTGCAGAACTGTTCACATTTCAGTAGTTGTACACATTCTGTGTGTGTGTGTGTGTGTGTGCGCGCACATGTGTGTGTGTAACTTGAGATTTTATCATGTGTGCAGCATATAACCACCATGGCAATTGAGTCATTTAACTGTACCATCGCCATGAGACTTCTCATGCTACCCCCTTACACTCATGTCCCCTTCACCCCACATACCTAATCCAAGGAAACACTAATCTGTTCTCCATCTCTACAAATAGGTTATTTCAAAAATGTTATATAAACGAAATCATGCAGTATGTATCCTTTTGAGATTGGCTTTTTTCATGCAGCATAATTTCCTTGAGGGTCATCTATGTCTTTGCATGTTTTAACAGTTCATTTCTTTTTATTGCTGGGTAGTGTTCCGTGATATGGACATACCACAGTTTGTTTAACCATTTACCCACTGCAGGACATTTAAGTAGTTTCCAGTTTCATAAAGCTGCTATGAACGCTGGTGTACAGTTTTTGCAGGAAAACAAGTTTTCATTTCTTTGGGATAAATGCCCAAAGTGCAGTTTCTGGGTCATGTGGTAGACTCAGTGTTAGGTCTAAGAGGATCTGCTGAGGTGCTCTCTAGAGTGACCGTGGCTGTGCCACTTTACTTTCCCATGAATGATGAGTGAGTGATTCTGTTTCTCAGGCTTTTTGTCAGCATTTGATGTTATCATTATTTTTTAAAAGTCATTCTGGTAGTTGTGCTGTGATGGTTAATTTTATGTGTCAACCTGACTGAGCCATGGGGTGCCCAAATATTTGGTCAAACATTATTCTGTTCCTGTGAGGGTGTTTTTGAATGAGCTTAACATTTAAATTGACAGGCCACGTAAAGCAGATGGCGCTCCCTGGTGTGGGTGAGCCTCATGCAATTAGTTGAAGACCTGAGCAGAGCATAGGCTGAGCCCACCCCACCCCCACCTCTGAATAAGGGGGAAGCCTTTGGTCTGACTGATTTTGAGCTTGGGTATTTTTTACCCCTGCCTTCAGGCTTGAACTGAAACATCACTTCTTCCTGGGTCTCGAGCCTCTGGCCTTCAGACTGGAACTACACCATCAGCTCTGTTGGGTTTGCAGCTTGTCAGCCTCCATAAGCATGTGAACCAACTCTTTATACTAAATCTCTTTACTATACACACGCATACACCCTGTTGATTCTGTTCCTCTGGAGAACCCTGACTGATACAGATTCTGGTACTGAGAGTGGGGTGCTGCCGTGACAAATACTAATGATGCAGAAGCAGCTTTGGAACTGAGTAATGAGTAGAGGCTGGAGGAGTTTTGACGTGCATGCTGGGTTACAATGAAGGAACACTTGGTAGGAGCACAGACATTCAAGGCAATTCTGGTGAGTACATATGGAGAAAAGGGGGAGCTATGAAGAAAGCCTCTATTATCTCAGAGAATACAGATGCACGCACGTGTGTGCGTGTGCGTGTGCGTGTGCGTGTGCGTGTGTGTGTGTGTGTGTGTGTGTGTGTGTGTGTTTATGGTTTGGTGCATACACATTTAGAATTTCTCTATCTTTTTGGTGGATTGATCCTTTTATCATTATGTAATGTCCCTTTTCTCTTTAGTAATTTTCGTTTGTCTGAAATCTTTTCTCTGATATTAGTATAGCCATTCCTGCTTTTTTTGATTAATATTTACATTTTTTTTGCACCCTTTTACTCTCAACCCACTTATGTCACGTTGGAAGGGAGTTTCTTACAAACAACATGTTTTATTCTTTTTTAAAAACTCATGGTGCTAATATGTGTCTTTTAATTTGTGTATTTAGATCATTTACATTTAAAGTAATTATTGACATACTGGGGCTTAGGTCTGCCATTTCACTCTTTGTTTTCTTTTGTTCCCACTATTTATCATGCCTCTGTTTTTCTTGTCACCTGTGGGTTATGCAAAAATTTTTTAGAGTTCCATTTTGATGCATTTCTGATATTTTTGAATGTACAATTTTGTATGATTTTCTCATTGGTTGCTCTAGGTGTTACTATATACATGCATAACTTGTCACAGCCTCTGCTGCTGACATTTTGCTACTTTGGGTGAAATGTAGAAACCCTCCTCACATTTAGTTCCTTTACCTTCCCACTTAAAATATCATTGCCCTAAGTGTTTCCTCTATATACATTTGCCAAAGTCCAGCTTCAGCGAGGGGTGGGTACCCAAAAAGGGATGGAGAGGGTCGGTGAAAGTAACAAACAGACGGAGACCTCAGTGCATCAATATGCACGTTCTCTCTCTGCGGGCTGTCAGCGTGTTGCAGCTGGAGCCCAGTAGAACATGAGACAATGCCTTTTATTTAGATTTTTCTCTGCAGGGGGGTTTTGGGTACTATTTTTATTCTATCAGCAAGCTTAAATCAATAGTCCAAAAAGCAGGTAGGAAACGTTTTTAGAGGTCAGCCAGTCCTTTCCTTTTGTCAGCATGTCTCAGGTGATCAACTTGTGGTTCTTTTTCCTGGAATCAAGTTATGAGATCGGCCATCCCTTCATAGTCTTGAAGTTATCTTGTGACCTTTTTCTGTTAGCAAGCTGTGGTTAATATCCACCCTATTAACAGGGTGGCAGCTATTTTGGTTACAAAGTGTTATATAACCTATATCTATTCTTAAATGTAAATACAACTTTGCTAAAAGGAAAAATGTTAACATTTAAATTCTAATCGGGGGGTCTAATGATTTCATGTTCTAATGGAATGTACCTACTGTTCATATGGAAAAAGAACAGTGGATATTTGAGCAGCATTATCATGCACATTTTAAGGATATGCATTGGCTATGGCCCTGTAATCTTGATCTAAATGTCAAAGTGTCATTGTGCACAGCACCATCCCTCACAAAACCAGTTGCACTCTCTTATTTTTCTAAGATCTAATTTTGCAGGTTTAATAATTTTACAGCATATATTTTTATCCCAACACCTGATTCTTAATGATTTACTTAAAACTGGACACCACCAAGTAAAGGGAATTCTACAGTTTCATTCCCATATACTTAATTTATCCCAATTATATAATTTGCCATTAATACCAGCCATTCTCTTGCCATTAATATAATCTCCAGTAAATGATGTTTGCCACCTTACATCATATTTTGGACGTCCCCTAGGGGGATACCAAATTTTTCCTTTCCCCATTTTGTATCCCATATATCCATTTACTCAGATGGTAGGGAGAGGATGGAAATTTCCTTTTTGAAATAACTTTGCATGTTTAGGCTGCAGCTCATATTTAGTCATGAGCAGTGCTTTTGGAACATATGTTGGTGTGGTCAATTTATCATAAGGGGATAATTTTAAATTGTCCAATTTACTCAGATCCTCTGTGGGAATGTTTAGTTCAATGACCGCAAAATCATTTGTGTTATTTTTATAATCTTTTGGGAATTCAGAGAACTGCCACGCTAACCAAAATATCGAAAGAGAAAGCAAAAGCAGTACCACGAAGCCGACGCAGTCGCCCTTACGGTTGTAGCAAGTGCTTGTAGCTGTGGCCTTGCCAACAGCTCTCCCTCCGGTGGCCTTACCAACTCGGAGAGGGCAGCCCAAGCTGATTTCTTTAGGATACTGCCATGGTGTGGACCACGCCATACATTGAGCACCACATCAGGTAATGTCATAATTATGGCTTCAAACAGAAAAAATGATTAACAAAACTCATAATGTGAAGGATAGTCTGCTAAGTTCATCTCTACTTTGACCCATTTCATTGTTCTTTCCTTTTTGAAAGCCCTGTCTTTCTGGTACCATTTTCTTTTTGTGTGGAGAGTGTTCTTTAGTTAATCTTTAAGTTGTTCCCGTACAGTTGGGTCTGCTAGCAACAAATTATCTTAGTTTCCCTTCATTTAAGAGTGTTTTTATTTGCCCTTCCTTGTAGTAGGACAATTTCACCAGATGTAGAATCCAGGGCTGAAAGATCTTTTCTTTCTGCACTTAAAAACTTTTGTTCCACTTCCCACAGCTTCCCATTCAGATGAGAATTTCACTGTCATTTAAATTATTATTCCTCAATAGGAAATGCATCTTTTCTTTCTGGCTATTTACAGGATTTATTTTTTAGTCTTTAGTTTTCAAAAGCTTATTTATGATGTGTCTTAATGTGAATTTCTTTGGATTTATCCTATGTGGGATTTGTTCAGCTTCTTGAATCTGTAGATTTGTGTCTTTCACCAAATTTGGGGAATTTTTGGCAATAATTTCTTAAAATACTTTTTCAGTCCCACACTCTCTCTCCTCTCTTTTCCGAATATCCAATGATACAAATATTAGGTCTCTTCTTATTGTCCCACAGATCCCTGAGGCTCTGTTAATTTTTTATTTGTTAAAATAATTTAATTATCCCTGTACATTTCTGCCCACATGAGCCAACAGAAATCAAGAACACATACTTCACAATATTTACCTGCTGTGAGACATTCATTTCAATTCAGATGGCAAAAGTAGAAATCAATCACTAACGAAATGTTTAAAATATATATTAAACAAAGAATGTTTTTACAAAATAATAATCTTTCACAATGAAATAAACTTCAGATCACTGAAATTTTAACTCTGGATGATTTCAGTTCAGTTTTTTTATTTCAAAATTTAGAGACAATAAAAAAAGTGTTGGCAGAATTTCTGTCTTTATGTTTCTATTTCTTGCTTCAACTACCTGTTACACTGTTTGAAGATGAGGATGAAGATGCTGTTTCAGGACCTCTGGTCTTCAGATGGTTAAAAAGGTTATCCCAGGAGGATATTCACTGCAGCAAGTTTGTACAGCTAATAAGAACCTACATCATGATTTGTGGTTCAGCAGGTACTTTGACAGATTTTCTTCATATCTTTGGTTTTCTTTCCTTTGGGTTTAGGACACTTTTAGGTTCACTTCTGAATTATCACATGGTTCCATGGTCTCTGTGACACTGACATTTTCTCAGAGACTATCTTTCAATTTTGGCATTGTCTTGATTTAAGTTCATACCTTCTGGATCAACCTTTACTCCTTCAGTTCCATTTCACTGAAATAGTCTTCATAGGGCTGGCCCATGGCTCACTTGGGAGAGTGTGGTGCTGATAACACCAAGTCAAGGGTTAAGATCCCCTTACCGGTCATCTTTTAAGAATGAAAAAAAAAAAAAAAGAAATAGTCTTCATAATTCTGTGCTGGTTTCTGTTTCTTCTGTTTTTTCTTTTTAGGAAGCATGTGATTTGGTGTATCTTTTATTTCTTTGAACTGGCATTCAATGGATTTTCCTCATTTTGAGGTCCTGAAAAATTTCCTTCCTCTTCCTCCAACTGTTGTTTTAACAATGCTTTTTCTGCATCTGTTGAGATAATCATATGGTTTTTGCCCTTGATTTTGTTGATGTGGTGTATCACATTTATTGACCTTGAATTATCCCCGTGGATGAATCCCAGGTGATCATGGTATATAATCTTTTTGATGTGCTGCTGTGTATTCTGTTTGCTAATATTTTGTTGAGAATTTTTGCGCTTATGTTCATCAAGGAAATTGGCCTGCAGTTTTCTTTTCTTGTTGTACTTTAGTCTGATTTTTGGTCTCAAGGTGATGTTGGCCTCAAAATGAGTTTGGGAGGATAGCTTCTGTTTTGACTTTTTGGAATAGTTTGAAAAGGATTGGTATTTATTCCTCCTTAA
This sequence comes from Cynocephalus volans, assembly GCF_027409185.1. NCBI lineage: Eukaryota > Metazoa > Chordata > Mammalia > Dermoptera > Cynocephalidae > Cynocephalus > Cynocephalus volans. The sequence goes on along the minus strand of NC_084473.1, from coordinate 652,280 downwards.
AGGTTTGGTAGAATTTGGCAGTGAAGCCATCTGGTCTTGGGCTTTTCTTTGTTGGATGACTGCTGATTACTGCTTCAATCTCATTGATCATTATTGGTCTGTTCAGGTTTTCTGTTTCCTCTTGGTTCCATCTTGGTAGTTTGTGTGTGTCCAGAAATTTATTCATTTTCTCTGGTTTTCAAATTTGTTGCATGTAGTTGTTCATAATGGTCTCTAGTGATTCTTTATTTCTGTGGTATTGATTGTAATGTCTCCTTTTTCATTTCTGATTTTTGGGACTTCTCTTTTTTTAGTTCACCTAGCTAATGGTTTTTCTATTTTGTTTATCTTCTTTAAGAAAACAGCTTTTTTTATTGATCTTTTGTATCCTTTCTTGGGTCTCTATTTCATTTAGTTCTGCTTTGATCTTAATTATTTCTTTCCATCTACTGATTTTGGGATTGGATTGTTCTTGTTTTTCTAGTTCTTTGAGGTGTAAGTTTAGGTTGTTTATTTGAAACCTTTCTATCATTTTGATGTAAGCATTTATTGCAATAAAATTCCCGCTTAGTACTGCTTATGCAGTATCCCACAGGTTTTGGTGTGATGTGTCATTATTTTCATCAGTTTCGAGAAATTTTTTTATTTTCTGTTTAATTTCTTCTTTGGCCCATATGTCATTCAGGAACATGTTTAATTTCCATGTATCTGTATATTTTCCAAACTTTCACTTGTTATTGATTTCCAGCTTTAATCCACTGTTGCCTGAAAAGATAATTGAAATGATTTCTATTTTAAAAAATCTGTTGAGACTTGATTTGTGACCTATCATATGGTCCATCCTGGAGGATGTGCTGATGAGAAGAATGTATATTCTGCACTTGTCAGATGAAATCTTCGGTAGACGTCTGCCAGATCCAGTTGTCTAAGTGTAGTTTTAATCCCGTGTTTCTCTGTTGATTTGTTGTCTGGATGATCTGTCCAGTGTTAACAGAGGGGTGTTGAGGTACCCAACTGTTATTGCCCTGGGGTCTATCTCTTTCTTCAGATCTAATAGTGTTTGTGTTATATCTGAGTGCACTGATGTTGGATGCATAGATATCTATGATTGTTACATGTTCTCGATAGATAGATCCTTTTATCATTATATATGACCTTCTTTGTCTCTTTTTATAGTTTTTGGTTTAAAATCTACTTCATCCAATGTAAGAATATCTACTCCTGCTTGGTTTTGGTTTTCATTTGTGTGGTATATCTTTTCCCATCCTTTCACTATTAGTCCACGAATCTTTACTGGTGAGGTGGGTTTCTCATAGGCAGCACATAGTTCAGTCTAGGTTTTAATCCATGCAGCCAGTCTATGTCTTTTGAGTGGGGAATTCAATCCATTTACATTTAGGGTTCTTACTGAAAGGCATTGTCTTACTCTTGGCATTTTATTGAATTTTGTATGGTTGTTTTAAATATCTTTTGTTCCTTTCTTTCCATTTTATTGCTCGTCTTCAGTGTTTTTTTTTTGTTGTTGTTGTTGTTGTTGTTGGGGTTTTTTGTTTGTTTGTTTGTTTGTTTGAGGTGGGAAGATATAGTTTCTTTCTCTTCTCATTTGTATAACTGCTCTACAGAAAATGGGGCTGGCTGGAGACTAAGCCCTTGCATGGGCAGGCTCTGGCACCTCCTGGGTGTACAACATCAAGTGCCAGAAGCTGCACAACTTCACTCTATGGCCCTGTCGCTCTGCCCCCTGGCACCCACAATCCTATGCCTGGGAAGAGGAGGTCTGGATTACCTGTGCAGGTGGGCCCTGGTAGTCTCTGGGGGTGTCCTGGAGAAGGCTTATATGTTCTGACAAGTCATGCAGGGGCTGCTGTTGAACCACAGCTCAGACCTGGGGCTATCACTTGGACCCACAAACTTCATTCTGAAGCTTCCTGGGGCATTTAGACCTGATGGCTTCTGTTCATCCTGCAAGGTTATGAGAGAACACCAAAGGCCCCTGGACAGACCCTCAATTGCTCATTCTTGCTGAGCTGCCCAATTATCCCTCTGTCCGTCTCTCTCTCCATCCATACTTGTCCTGGTCCAGCCCTTGCAGTGGCCACAGCCCCTCTTTCCAGGGGAGGTGCAGTGCACCTGTGCAGGGGTGAAGACGGCTGCTCCAGGCATGTGGAACTCTGGCACAGTGTGTGACAATTCCTGGGACCAGGCAGATGCAGAGGTTGTGTGCCGCCAGCTGGGCTGTGGCTGGGCTGTGGCTGCCCTGGGGGAGGCTTCCTTTGGCCCTGACTCAGTGCCCATGTGGCTGGATGAGATGGGATGCCAGAGCAGTGAAGTGTCTCTGTGGGACTGCCTGGCCAAGCCATGGGGATGCGGAGACTGCATGTATAAAGTGGATATGGGCGTGTGCTGTGCCTGTGAGTGAGAGAGATAAGGGGGCAGGAAGAGGATTGCCAGATGGTTCCTTTGGGTCCCCACCCTTCCCCCTTCCTTCGGCCAATCCTCAGCACCTGGCCTGGGGACTTCCCTGGGCATCAGGTCCCCTGAGGGTGCTCTTGGCACAGGCTACCTCCCACCAGTCCTGTTGGGGTCAGGTTGAGTGGGCTGGGCCATTGCTGCAAGGATCTGGGCAAGGGTCTGTGCTGCTCATGGCTATCACCACCTCCACATCCTTAGGTGGGGCACTTAGGTCCCACCATTTCTCCTACATGTGACCTTGGGGCCATGATGCTGCCATCACCATCAGGTAGGTGGCCCTTTCTCAAGCTTATGCTCTTCCTGTCCAGCCAGGCCCAAGAGGAGCCTTCAATGTGGCTTGGCTCTTATGGGGCATGCTTAGAACTCCTGAGATGCCCCTGCCACAGTCAGACCCTCTTTAGACTGGCAAGACCAAGGTCAGAGTGATGAGAGGCATCGTGATGATGACACCCCCTTCTCTGATGTGAACTGCTCTCCTTCCCTGTGCTGCCTGAGTGGAGGACCCACAAGGGTCAGGGCAGGGGGAAGCAGAGACCATAGGCCCTGAAGAGCCACTTCTCTGGGGTCTTACCCTTGGTGACTGGGGAGTTTGGCCCTGGTATGTTTTGACCTCTTGGATACTGTGGCTCTGTGTCCAAACCAGAGCTGAGGGTGGTGGGCAGTCACGAAGATAAGAACTGCTCACCAGGCCCCCGTCTGAGCTTCAGCACCTGGATTCTTCAACCTGGAACCTCTCACATGGATTTTCCCACGTGCTTCCTCTCACTTTTCCTCCTTTCTAGTGTAGTCTGTACTTGTCCTTGCTCAGTGGAATGTTGATGCACCAGGATCGTCAATTCTTACAACTATCTTGCTCTTGATCCCAGCACATACAGGATGCTGATGGCTTGACTGTTCCCTTTATGACCACGCCCTCACAGACCAGCCCTTCCTGGGCATACCCATCCAGGACCATATCTATTCATAGCCATACCCACTCATGACCACACACTCTCTGGGAAATGTTTCCTGGTATTCACTTCCCTGTGTGGTTTGGGAGAGAGTTGTAAATAATTGAAACGATTATGGGTCTGATGAAGAATGGACCCTCCTTGGATTGTGGTAGAGAATGGGCCCTCCTGCCATCTTGGTGGAGAGTGGGCTCTCCAGGTGTCTTGGTGAAGAATAGATCGTCATGCTGTCTAGATGGATGAAGGACTCTCATGGTGTACTGATGGAGAATGGACTCTCATAGTGTCCTGATGTAGAATGGACCCTTATGGTATCCTGGTGGAGAATTAACACTCATGATGTCTTAGTGGAGAATAGATGGTCTCTTGGTGGAGAATAGACCTGATATATATTAGATATGTCTGTGCCCCCAAAGGTCATTTTGAAATCTGGTCCCCAGTATGGCAGTGCTTGGGAATGTTTGGGTCATGGGGGGAGGATTTTGCAGGAATAGATTAATGCCCTCCCCAGGGGACAGGAGTGAGTGACTTCTCACTCTATTAGTTCCCAGAATAGCTGGTTGTTTAAAGGACCCTGGAACCTCCCCTCCCACTCTCTCTTCCTTTCTGTTAGCATGTGTTCTGGTTGCATCTGCCAGTTGCACTGCCATTGTCTGCCAAGAGTAGAAGCAGCCTGAGGCCTGTGACAGATACAGCTGTCCTAGAATTGAGTCAAATAAATCATTCTTCTTTATAAAGTACCCAGTCTCGGGTATTCTGTTATAGCAACACAAAAACAGACTATTACAGGACCCTTCTGATGTCTTGGTGGAGAACAGACTGTGATGGTGTCCTGCTGGAGGAAAGATTCTCATGGTATCCTTGTGGAGAATAAATTATCTCAGTGTCCTGGTAGAGAATGGACCCTCATGGTGTCCTGGTGAAGAATGGACCCAGATGGTGTCCTGATGGGGAATGGCCCCTCATAGTGTCTTGGTGGAGAAGAGACCCTCATGGTGTCCTGCTGGGGAATGAACTACCATGGTGGCCTGGTGGTGAATGGACCCTAATGGAGTCCTAGTTTAGAAAGGACTCTCATGTTGTCCTGATGGAGAATGGACTGTAATGGTGACCTGGTGGGAAATGGACTCTCACAGTGTCCTGGTAGAGAATGGAACCCCATGGTGTCCTGGTGGAGAATAGCTCCTTATGGTGCCCTGATAGACAATGAACTCTCATGGCGTCCTGCTAGGGACTTGATTCTCTTGGTGTCTTGGTAGAGAATAGACTGTTATTGTGTTATGGTGGGGAATGGACTCTCATCATGTCCTGGTGGAGCATGGAAGTTCATGATGTCCTGATGGGGAATGGTCTCTTGTGGTGTCCTGGTGGGGAACACAACTTTATGGTATACTGTTGGAATATGGACCCTCACAGTGTCCTGGTGGGGAATGGACTCTCATGGTATCTTGGTGCAGAATAGATCCTGATGGTGTCCTGATAGGGAATGGATTCTTATGATGTCCAGATGGAGAATAGACTCTCATGGTTTCCTGATGGTGAACAGACCCTCATTGTGTCCTGACAGAGAATGGACCCTGATGTCCTGAAGGAGAAAGGGCCCTCATTGTGTCCTGGTGATGAATGGACTCTAATGGTGTCCTGGTGGCAAATAGTCTCATAGTGTCCTGGTGGAGAGTGGACACTGATTGTGCCCTGATGGAGAATGGAGCCCGATGGTGTCCTGGTGGGGAATGGGCATTCATGGTGTGCTGGTGGAGAATCATCCCTTGGAGTGTCCTGATATAGAAAGGACCTTCGTGGTGTCCTGGTATGGAATGGACTCTCACAGTGGTTAGTAAATAATGTACTCTTATGTTGCCATGGTTGAGAATGGACCCTAATGGTCTCCTGGTGAAGAATAGACCCAATTGTTGTCCAAGAGAGAAATGGACTCTCACAGTGTCCTACTGGAAAATGGACCCTCATAGTATCTTGGTGGGGAGAATGGACCCTCATGTTGTCTTGGTGGGGAATGGACCCTCATGGTGTTCTGGTGAGGAATTGACTCTCATGCTGTCCTGGTGGAGAATGGACCCTGACTGTATTCTGGTGGTGTAAGGATTCTCAGAGAATCCTGCTGGAGAATGGACCCTCATGGTGTTCTGGTGGAGAATAGACTCTCCTTGTGTCATGGTGGGTAAAGGACTCTCATGGTGATCCTGGTGGAGAATGTCTTTCATGATGTCTTGGTGGGGACTGGAAGTTCATGGTGTCCAGACATTGAATGGGCCCTTGTGGAGTCCTGGTGGAAAATAGGCCCTCATGATGTACTGGTGGTGACTGGATCCTCATGTGGTCCTGGTAAGGAGTAGCCTCTCATGTCGTCCTGCTGGAGAACAAACCCTCGTGGTGTCCTGATGGAGAATGGACTCTCATGATATCCTGATGAAGAATGCAGCCTCATGGTATCCTAGTAGGTAATGGACTCTTATGGTGTCCTGGTAAAAAATGCACCCATATGGTGTCCTGTCTGGGAATGGGCTTTCATGTTTTCCTTGTAGAGAATGGACCCTGATGGTGTCCAACTGGGTGATGGACACTCATGGTGTCTTGCTGGGAAAGGGCTCTCATGGTGTCCTGGTGAAGAATGGACTCTCATGGTGCCCTAGTGCGGAATGGACTCTGATGTTGTCCTTATGGAGAATGGTTCCTCATGATGTCCTGACAGAGAAAGGCAGCTCATGGTGTCCTGCTGGGGAATTGACCCTTGTGGTGTCCTGATGGATATTAGATTCTCATGGTGACTGGTGGAGAATAGACCTGCTTCATATCCTGATAGAAAATGGAGCCTCATGGTGTTCTGGTGGGAAAGGACTCTCATGGTGTTCTGATGGAGAATGGGCCCTGATGGCCTCCTGTTGGGGAGTGGAATCTCATGGTGCCCTAGTTGGAATGGACTCCGATGTTGTCCTTATGGAGAATGGTTCCTCATGGTATCCTGACAAGGAAAGGCTGCTAATGGTGTCCTGCTGGGGAATAGACCCTCATGGTGTCTTGGTAGGGACTAAACTCTCATATTATCCTGCTGTGGAATAGACTCTTATGATGCCCTCGTGGAGAATGGACACTGATATTGTCCCATTTGGGAATGGACCCTCATGGTGTCCTGGTGTGGAATGGGGTATCACGTGGTCCTGCTGAGGAGTTGACCCTTGTGGTGTCCTGGTGGAAATTATACCCTCATTGTTATCTGGCTGTTAATGGACTCTCTTGCTGTCCTGGTGAAGAATGAATTCTCATGGTGTCCTGGTGGAGAATGGCCCTCCATGTTGTCCTAGTGGTGAATGAACCATCAAGGCATTCTGCTGGAGAATGGACTTTCATGGTGTCCTGCTATGGAATAAGTTTGAGGTTGTCCTGCTGGGCACTTGACCCTCGTGGTACCCTGGTGGAAATCATACCCTTATTGTTATCTGGCTGTTAATGGACTCTTGTGGTGTCCTGGTGGAGAATGGACTTATATGGTGGACTGATAACACTGCCAAGTATAGGGATGTGGCTTCCTCCCAGTCTGCTCTCAGTACCTCTGGAAATCAGGTAGGGTTGCTGCTATCCATCTGATCATGTTGAGCTCATGTGTAGACTTCCAAGGACAGGTAAGACATTGCCAATGTGACATTGGTGGTCAGAACTTGTGGAGAACAATGTGAAGGCTGGTGACCAGGACAAAATCAGCACAGCTGAAAGGGTGAGGGTCCACCGGGGGCTCAGACAACATAAGAGGTCTGTCCCTTCACCTCTTGTTTGTCTATCCTCTGGCCATGCTTCAGTGTTTTTCGTGGCTGAAGCTCTCTTGCCCCTTCTCATCCCCCAGATTGTTTCTCTCTTCACCTCCCCAGAAGTATCAGAAGCCCCACCCTCACCCCACCCTCACCCCACCCTGAGTATGAATGGCTGCAGCTCCCTCCTTCAATGAAGTTTGAGAAATTCTGCCAAATGCTTTTCAATTGTCAATTGGATTTACTGCAAGTTCTTTTGACAACTGGTAGGCAGAGTCCTCTTCTGGAGTTCCACAAGAGAAGACTTTTGTGCCTTGGGGGCTGGCGTTAGTAATTTGAGGCTGGGTCATGGCTGAGATGGGCACAGCTGAGGTGTAGGGGAGGGCCATGGGTGTGGTGAGGGTCTCCTTTTGTGATCAGGGTCCCTTCCTGCTCAAGAGAACTGTGGCCCCCACATCAAGGTGCACACCACTGCACCACATCTGTTTCCTGGGTGACAGCTCAGGGACCTTATACTGGCTTCAGTCTTTGTACTCAGAAGGACCCCACTTGGTTTAATACTCTGTGTTGCCACCCTGAAATTAAATATTAAAATTAAGGTTGTCACCTTAACTTTTCATTAAGGGGCCTTGTATTTTTATTTTGCTCTGGGCCGTACAAATTATGTAGCTAGTTCTGAGTACATTTTCTGATTTACTGAAATTATTCTGTTTACAAAATTGTATGCTCATTTCAGAATCTTTAGAATGTGCAGACAAGGCACAAGAAGAAAATGTAAAGTATCAAACATTCTAACTCCCAGAAATTAACATTTTTAACATCATGGAGTATATCCACTGAAAACTTTATTTGCATAGATGCATAGACATGAGCCCGATTTGCAAAATGTGTCATCTCCCATCATACAGATGTTCCCTGGTTTATTTAACCATCCTGGTCTAGTTAACTTGCACGTTTGGCTGCTTCCTACCATGCACATCCTCACCAGGAGATGTGTAACCTTTACAATTGCTGGTCACAGGATGTATTAGTCCATTTCTATTGCTTATAACAAAATATCTGGAATTGGGTAATTTATAAGAAAATGAAATATATTGCTTACAGTTTCAGAGTCTGGGAAGTCCAAAGTCCAGGGAACACATCTGGTGAGGGTCTTCTTTGGTGTTGGCTTTACAGCAATGTAGGGTCTCCCTTGGCAGAAAATGGCAGAGCACAGAGAGAGAGAGAGACTCGCATGTGCTCTCCTTTTAAAGTCCACAGAACCATGGCTCTGGCCACCATTATTAATCCATTCACTACTGCATGGTCCTACAATCTAATCATCTCTTCAAGGCCTCACCTTTCAATTACCATAATAGGATTTCCCACCCTTAACAGTTGCAATGGGGATTAAGTTTTGGGGAGACATTCAACCCAGGGCACAGGGCATGCACACCTTCAAAGACTTTGATCAGAGCGTTAGGTCAGTCTGTTCATGACACACTGAGCTCAGAAGGACCATAGGTCTTCAGCCACACCTTTAGTGTGAGGCAGAGAAAGGCTGTCACTGTCCTTCTGGGCCCTGGTGTCTTGCATGCAGCCACAGGGCCTTGCTGAGAATGGCTCGTCGCCCATCCCACACATGTGGCTGCATCAGGCACCAGCTGCAGGAAGCCCAGCCTGGCCTCACCACATGCTGCTGGTGCTGTCTGGGCTCAGGCATGGTGGGTGAGCTTCTGCTCCAGGTGACAGATGACGGCTCTGATATGGGGGGGCCGCGAGGGCGCTCCTGGACTTCCTTCTCAGAATGCATCACCACCAAGTCAGAGTCCACCTTCTGCACAGGGGCAGAGCACAGACGCCTGCCTGGGACTGTGAGACCATGGTGCTGCCCCAGCAGATGTGTCCAGGCATGGCGCTGTCCCCATTAAGGCTGTGGTCCCTGCTCCTGGCCTGCTGGACCCTCCCTCCTGGTGAGTGTGTGCTGCTGTCTGCAGGTGCTGGTGGCCAGAGTCACTGGTGTGCAGGACGTTCCTCCAGGGGAGAAGGGGAGGACACCACACAGGCTCCATCTATTCCCTGGTGTGATCCTGGGAGGCTCAGCTGGAGACTCAGAGGACTGGGCTGTCCCCTGCACAGCTCATTAGCAGGTGAGGTGACCAGAGGCTCCCTTTCCTGAGCCATTCACCTATCATGAAAGGCCAAAACCCTAACCCTGTTGAGTTTCCACAGAAAATGGTCCTTAGGCCTTTTTTAACATTTTGTTCATTTTTGTTAACATTTTACTTTGTTAATGTCATTGACACTAGCAAAAATAGTGTGAAAAACTTGGGAAAATCAATATTAAGGGGACAAATTGGAATGGAAGGTGAAAATTAGATTTCTATTTTTTAAAGATTGTGGACAAAAAGTTCTCAAGTGCACCTTTTCTATGAAAGCCCTTCCTGTGTTCTTGTCCCCACAGCCCCTGCCGCGGAGTCCCTGGTCCTGGTGAGGAGTGGAAAGCGCTGTGAGGGCCTCCTGCAGGTGGAGCACAGTGGGCAGCAGGGCCTGGTGTGTGGGGACGGCTGGGGCCTGGGGGAGGTGTCCGTGATCTGCAGGCAGCTGGGCTGCGGCCACACCGTCACTACCCCCAAGTACATGCTGTGGCCCCAGGACACACAGCAGCCCTTGCTGCAGGGCGTGCAGTTCCAGGGTGCAGAGGCTTCGCTCTGGGAGTGCTTCCTGGGGGCATGGGGGCTGCTGCAGGACTGCAAGTGTGAATGCATCAGCGCGGTGCACTGCTCAGGTGGGATGGCAGCCCCCAGGGGCGCTTCTGTTGATCGTGGCTTCCACCCTTGGGAAGAAGGTTGTTCTTGAGACCCCCAGGATGGGGGGCAGGACCCCCTCCTCCTGGGGTGCCCATGACCCCAGGGTCGGTGACCCTCAGACCCTCATGGCCCTATAAGGACCCTACACATGTCACCTCTGAAGGCCAGGACAGTGCAGGGGAGGGACAGGTTGCACACCCAGACAGCCTTGGCAGGGACCCTGGCCCAAATTGTTTCTGAGTTCAGTTAGCTCCTTGGGACCATCAAGTTTTGGGCCCAGTGGTGACCACAGGACTTTCTGAATGAAGTGTCCCTGCCTTCCTCCCCCATGTGGCTGGTGTGGGCAGAGGCCAAGGCCCGCACCTCAGGACTTCAGGCTGCTCTGTCCCTCGGGCTTCCCTCTGCAGGGTCTGCTCCGGACTTGTGCTCCTGGGTCACCCCCAGATTTCAGAGTCCCTGTCCTGTTCAGGTTCTGGCTGGCATCATGCCCTGTACCTTCCATCAGATTGTTGGTGGGAAGCAGAGGCTCAAAGTGGCACATTTGGGGAGAGGTGGAGGAGGGGTATTTACACAGGTGAGGAGAAGGGCCTCATGGGCTTTGGAACCAGAGACAGCTGGGCCCTGACCAGAGGCCGCCCAGAGCGTCACCTGGGGGCCTGGAGATCAGCCTCAGGGCCCCTCACAGAGGAGCAGAGAGGCCTGTCTCCTGCCTGCCCACCCTCTCCACCTGGCCGGCCCTCCCCATGGGCAGAAGCCCCAGAAACCAGAGGGCGTGGAGCACCGGGCAGTGGGGAGCAGGGAGGCGTGGGGAGGGTGCAGGCAGCTGCTCACACAGCCTCCAGGGTCCTAGGCCCATAGCAAGGTCCTCTGCTGCAGACCCCTGCCCTGCCCTTCACCAAAGGCCACTGCCTCAGTCCCCCATGGGTGCAGGGTGGAAGGGCCACAACCCAGCATGGCTCAGGTGGGAGGAGAGCGGGCTCCTGTGTTTGCAGCTGGAAATCTGGCATCCTTGGAGTTGAGCGGTGGAGGAAGCCCCTGCATGGGGACCCCTGTGATACGGATGACAGGAGGCCCCGAGATAAGGTGTGGCTTGTACCAGGAGGAGGCCAGCATCTTCTGCAGAAGGCTGGGGTGTGGCTCAGCGCTCCAGGCACCCAGATTCCACCTCACAGGGGGTCTGGGAGGTCCGGGGCAGAAATTGGTGACCTGCCAGGGAACAGAGTCCAGCATCTTCAACTGCATCTTCAACCTGAACTTCCTGGACCAGTGTGATCTCCTGTCAGACACCAAGGTGTGCACAGGTAGGAATCTCTGAGACAGAGGTGTCCACTCAGAGCCATGTCCAGAGACTGAAGGTGATGGCCCATTCCTGGGGGACAGGCTGGGGAGTTGTCCCCTGGGGCTGTTGGCCACTCACCCCCACTCCACCAGCAAGGCCCCTGCCCTGCCGGGCCCAGATTGCATCCCTGTTCCCAGGGAAGGAGTGACAGACCGGGGCTTCCCGGGGACTTGCTTTTCACCACTGGCAGCCCTGAGGTCACCTGGAAAGGTTGACGAGCTGATAGCAGTTCCACCCACAGAGCTCTGATTAGACCTGCCAGGGTGCAGCTGGGCACCAGCGTTTAAAACTGACCAGGTGATTAAAGTGGACTGCCCAGAGACGAGGTCCAAGCGTGGAGTCAGTGCAGTGACACAGACGTAGGGGCCCACGCCTCAGGGGTGGAGATGCTGGTCTCCCCAGTGGGGAGGGGGCCAGGGACGAGCCTCCGCTGTCACCATCCATGTGGGCACCAGGACGGAGGGCGGCTTGCAATGGTGGGAGGGCGCTGAGCCCAAACACCCCAGGACTTCCCCTGCAGGCCCCTGGGCGCCTGGGGCCGTGTCTCCTGCGTCCTTCCTCCCCATGGGCCAGGAGGGCGGCCGGGGGTTCAGTGCCCTGCAGAGGCCCGCAGGGAGCCTGTCCTGCCCGGGGTGGCTTCAGTCCAGCCTCTGCCCCCAGGACACACGGAGGCCCGGCTGGCCGACGGCGACCACCCCTGCGCCGGGTGCCTGCAGGTGAGGCGGGGCCTGACCTGGGGCACCGTGTGCGACGCCGATCTGGACCTGGCCACGGCGCACGTGGTGTGCCAGGAGCTGCAGTGCGGGGCGGCCCTGTCTATGCCCAGCGGCGCCCGCTTCGGCCGCGGCTCCGGCCCGTGTGGAGCGAGGCCTTCCGCTGTGCGGGCAACGAGTCGCTGCTGTTCCACTGCCCGAGGGATCGTGGGCACCAGTGCGGGCACAGCCGCGACGCTGAGCTCACGTGCGCAGGGGACAGTGAGTCGCCGAGGCGAGACCTGAGCTTCGGGTCGGGCGGAGACAGAGCTCGGGCCGTGTCCCTGCTCTCGTGCCAGCCCCAGAGCCCAAGCCCTGTGCGGACGCTCGGGCACGGCCCCTCCCCAGCGTTCGCAGGGGCTTTGTGGCCATTTGTCCACTTCTTTGGAGAAGTGTCGCTTCAAGGCCGTTTCCCGTTTAGAAAATAGGCTGTTTGCCTTTTCGTGGTGGAATCACGAGCGTTCTTTTATAAATTCTGGCTGCTGGACCCTTATTAGTACGTACCTTGAAAATAGCTTCTCCCATTAGGGGATTGTCTTTTCAGTTTCCTAATAATGTCCTTTGATGCACAGAAGTTTTTAATTTTGTAAAGTCCTATTGATTTTCTTCCCTTTTGTTTCTTGAGATTTCAGTGTCATATGTAACAAACCATTCCCTAACCCAAGGTCATGAAATGTATCCCTACATTTTTTCCTCATGGTTTTATACTCCTGGCTCTTACATTGGTCTCTGATTTTGAGGTAATTTTTGTGTGTGGTGTGAGCTAGGGGTTCTGTCTTACTCCTTTGCATGCTGATGTCCAGTTTTCACTTGTGGAAGAGACTGACTGTTCCTTCCCTACTGCACTGTCTTGACACCCTTATGGGAACCGGTTGACCCCAGACACGCGGATTTATTTCCGGGCTTCCCTTCCATTCGTTTGATGCATATGTGTGTCTTTATACCAGCACCTCACTGTCTTGATCACTGAAGCTCTGGGAATTCTGAAACAGAGAAGTGAGTGCTCTGACTTTTTCTTTTTCAATCTTGTTTTGGTTATTCAGGGGCCCTTGATATTCCATATGAATTTTAGGATTGGTTCTTCTGTTTTTGAGAGAAAAAAAAGGCTGTTAAGGTTTTGACAGGAATTTTATAAACTCTGTAGACGGCTTTGGGAGCATTGCCATCTAAACAGTGTTAAATCTTTTAATCCATAGACATAGGATGTCTCTGCATTCATTTAGGTCTTCTTTGAGTCTTTCAGCAATGTTTTGCAGTTTTCAGTGTACAAGTCTTGGACCTCCTTGGTTAACGTTATTCTCAAATATTTTATTCTTTTTGATGTGATTGTTAAGGAAATTGTTTTCTTAATTACCTTTATGACTTTTCATTTCTATCACATAGAAATTCAACTAATTTTTGTGTATCAGTCTCATACCCTCGACTTTCCTGAAACTGTTACAGCTTTAGATTTTTTTTCTTGTGGAGTCTGTAGAATTTTCTATATGAGATCATTTATCTGCTAATACTGATGGTTTTACTTCTTCCTCTCCACGTGGATGCCTACATTTGTTTTCCTCTCTTGCCTAATTTCTCTGGCTAGAACTTTTTGTACAATGTCAAATAGAAGTGGTAGAAAAGGGTATCCCTGTCTTGGTCTCGATATTAGGGGGAAAGCTTTCAGTTTTCACCGTTGAGTATGATGCTAGCGCTAGGTCTTTCACAAATGCCCCTTGTCATGTTCAGGAAATTCCCTTCTGTTCACAGTTTGTTGAGTGAGAGTGTGTTGGATTTTGTCAAATGTGTTTTCTATGTCAATTGAGATTATCGTGTTTTGTTTTGTTATTTTCCCCTCATTGTATTAGTGAAGCTGAGACATCGTGTGCTGGGCTTCTCTTTGTTCAGAAGTTTCTATTTACTAATTCATCCTCTTTGCTTTTTATAACTCTGTTTAGATTTTCTATTTTCTATTAGGTCAGTTTGGGTAGATGCTGTGTTTCTAGAAATCTGTCCATTTTGTCCAAATTATCTAATGTGTTGAGAGGTGTATGCCTAGTATTCACTTGTGTTCCTCTTTATTTCTGTAAGTTCAGGGGTATTGCCTTCCTTTCCATTTCTGATTTTAGTAACTTGGGTCTTCTCTTCTTAGCTTGGTGAGCCCTGTCAGTTTTGTTGGTCTTTTCAAAGGATCAACTTTTATTTTTGTTATTCTCCCTGTTGTTTTTGGTTGTATATTTCAGTGTGACTTGCCTTTTCCCCACAAGCTTTGGGTTCAATTTATCTTTCTTTTTGAAGGTTCTTAAGATGGAAGTTAGGGTACTGACTTGAGATAGTTCTTTCTTAATGTGGGCATTTGCCACTATAAATTTTCCTCTAAGCGCTGCTTTCATTTCAGTCAGCAGTTTTGGTAGGTTGTGTTTTCATTTTCACTCACCTCAAAGTGTTTTCTATTTTCCTTTTGTTTTCTTCTTTGACCCATCGGTTGTTTGTGAGTATGTTGTATTTGTATATTTTCCAGTTTCCCTTCTGTTATTCATTTGTAGCTTCATTCCACTGTGGTCAGAGAAGATACAACTTCATGATTTGAATCCCTGAAAATTTTTTCAGATTTTATTTGTGCTCCAATATTTGTGCCCCAACGTTATCTATCCTGGTGGATATTTTATGTGCACTTGTGAAGAAGGTGTATTCTGCTGTTGTTGGGTAGAGTGTTGTACATATGTCTCCTAGGTCTAGTTAGTTTATAGTGTTGTTCCAGTTCTTTCTTTCCTTATTGACCTGTCTGTGTAGATGGTCATCCGTTATTAAAAGTGAGATATTGTTGGCTCTAATTATTATTTTATAACTGTCCATTTCTGCCTTCCATCTGATCAATTTTACATTATTATTTTTGGCTTTGTTATTAGGTGCATATAGCTTATAATTGTTATAATTTCTTAATGAATTGACCCTTTTTTTTTTTTTTTTTTGTCTTTTTCGTGACCAGTACTCAGCCAGTGACTGCACCGGCCATTCCTATATAAGATCAGAACTCGTGGCGGGAGCATCGCTGCGCTCCCAGCGCCGCACTCTCCCGAGTGCACCACGGGCTCGGCCCATGAATTGACCCTTTGATCAACATATAATCTTCTTCTTATCTCTTGTGGGGTTTTTTTGTTGTTTTTGTTTGTTTGTTTGTTTGTTTTTTACTTAAAATTTGTCTTAGTCTATTTAGGCTTCTGTCAGGAAATAACTTAGACTGGGTAATTTGTGAACTACAGACAAATTACTATTTCTCACAGTTCTGAAGGCTGGGTAGTCCAAGGCACCAGCAGATTTGGTGTCTGGTTAGGACTTTTCCCCTCAAGTCCTTTTGTAAGGACACTAATCCCATCCATGAGTGTGAAATCCTCATGCCCTAATCACCTCCTAAAGGCCCCACTTCTTACTACTGTTGCATTGAAGATTAAGTTTCAACATGAATTTTGGAGGGACACACATGTTTAAATCATAGCAAAGTCTATTTTGTCTGATATTAGTATAGGCACTTAAGCTCTCTTGGTTACTGTTTGCATGGATATCTCTTTAAAGCCTTTCACTTTTAATTTATTTGTGATTTTTCATCCAATTTGGGTTCACTGAAGAGAGCACATTTTGCACTATTTTTAAAAAATCCGTTCTGCCACTTGCTGCCTTTTAATTAGAGAATTTAATCCCTTTACATCTTAAGTAATTACTGATAAGGAACTACTTATTTCTGTCATCTCACTATTTGTTTTCTATATGTCTTGTATTTACTTGTTCCTCACTTTGTCCATTACTGTCTTCCCTTGTGTTTAATGGACTTTTGTAGTGAACCATTTAATTCCCTTCTCTCTTCTTCTCTCTCTCTCTCTCTCTCTCGGTGGTGGTGGTTATTGTTTCTCTTTTGTTTCCCAGGGAAGTTATACCTAACATCTTACATTTATAAAACTCTAGTTTGAGTTAAAACCAACTTAGTTTTAATGGTATATGAAACCTCTGCTCCTGTATAGGTTACTGTCACAAATTACATCTTTATACATTGCATCCCATTGACATAGGTGTTTTTCTAAACTCTTTTTGTAAAGACGCTATTCTTTGTTGCATGTGACCACTGAGGCCTCTATTCTGTTAGTGTAGTGATAAAACAGTGATTTGACAAAGATATCCTTAAACACCAGTATAAAAACCAACCAACCAAAAAAAATTCAACACTCTTTCAGTGTTTGCATATTAGTCATTTGTTGGGACACACCTTTAATGCTGAGGCAAACCATTTTCCACTCTACATTGCATTCACCCCTTGCTTGCGCAGAGCCAAATTCGCTAAATTCAGTCTTCATTATATATTTTCCTGTTCTTCCCAGACACTAGAGTTCCAAAATGGTTGATTATGACAGTTTTACCAGCTTTACCATTGCTTCCCTGTTGTGGGGTATGTTCACGTAGGCTGAGATTGAGAACAGGGTGCATCAGCCTGTGAGGGGATTGGGGAGCGAGGCCTCAGATGCCACCCTGTTCCCTAGAGTTCTCGCTGGTCAAGAGAAGCAGGGCTGTGAGGGGCACCTGCACCGCTGCTCGCTTCCTGGTGGTGAAGCTCACATTTGGCCACTTCTCTCATTACTGGAGTGCGTCTGTGTCTCATACATTCCAGTGAACTGGCAAAGTTGACTTAGACAGGCTCACATTAAGGACAAGACAGCAGTGTCTGCAGGGTCTGGAAGCCACACTGACTGTCCCTCCCCTTCCCCCCAGAGTTCCAGCTGGTCAACGACAGCAGCAGCTGTGAGGGCCGCCGTGGAGCTCCTGGTGCAGGGGACCTGGGCTCCCCTCTGTGCTGCCCATTGGGACTTAGCAGATGCCACCGTACTATGCCCCAGCTCAACTGTGGCAATGTGGTGGCCACACCCCAAGGAGGCCATTTTGGGGAAGGGGACGCTCCCCTCTGGCCGGATGTGTTTCATTGTGTGGGGACAGAGTCCCATTTGTTGAACTGCCCAGCGAGCACCCTGGGGGCCCCATCCTGTGCCCTGGGAAACGTGGCTGCCACCGTCTGCTCAGGTGGGTGCAGCACGTGCAGTGTGTGTGTGAGAGCAGTTGGGTGGACGGGAGCTCGGGGCTGAGCAGTGGGCAGGACAGGAGGCTGTTCAGGGTGGACAATGGGTAGGTCACATGGGAATGAAAAGATGGGTTAAGGGGGATGGTGGGATGGTGTAGGCAGAACGGGCAGGGAGGAAGGTCTGGGGAGGTCGAGTGGGGATTTTGGATAGAAGAGGAAGGAAGGACAGAGGAACATACGATGGAAAGGAAGGCAGCTGAGCGGGAGGAAGGGCAGGTGGATCGAGGGGTGGACAGGTCACTGTGTGGGGTCAGCATCGGCCCCAGCACCTCCTTGACCCTGCAGGCTCCTGCTCTCCCTCCCCAGGTCTCCCCCACGCCCTGCGGTTGAGGGACGGACAGAGCCGCTGTGACGGCCGTGTGGAGGTCTCCCTGGCCGGTGTGTGGTGCCGCGTCCTGGACGACGGCTGGGACCTGCGAGACGCCGGGATGGTGTGCCGGCAGCTCGGGTGCGGACGGGCTGAGCGAGCCTACGACGCGCCTGCCCCCGGCCGCGGAGCCGTCCTGGTGGGTTTGAGCCGCGTGCGCTGTCTGGGCACCGAGACGCATCTGACCCAGGGCAATGTGTCCGCATCCCTGCTGGTGCCCGCGGGGACTTCGTGGGACGCGGGTGTCGTGTGCTCTGCTGAGTGTGGAGCCCCTTCCTTCCGCCCCCTCAACCCGTCCCCGCGTGGCCACGGGGCGCCCTGATCCGTCTCTCCGCAGGGAACCGCGGGGTGCGGCTGGCCGCGGGGCCTGGCCGCTGTGCGGGGCGTGTGGAGCTGCTCCACGGGGGCGCGTGGGGCACCGTGTGTGACGACGCCTGGGACCTGCTGGACGCGCACGTGGTCTGCAGGCAGCTGGGCTGCGGCCGTGCGCTCAGTGCCGCGGGGGATGCCCACTTCGGGGCCGGTGCAGGGCGCATCTGGTTGGACGAGCTGGGCTGCCGGGGCAACGAGCCTGCGCTGTGGCAGTGCCCATCCGGGGGCTGGGGCCGGCACGACTGCGGGCACAAGGAGGACGCCGGGGTCTTCTGCTCAGGTCGGTGCAGCCCGCACCCCCTGTGGCTCCCACCCACCGACTGACGCTGGGTCTCGCTGACCGGCCTCTCTGTGTGCAGAGTTCACGGATCTGAGGCTGCAGAACCACAGCCTGCCATGCGCAGGGCCCCTGGAAGTTTTCTACAACGGGACGTGGGGAGGCGTCTGCCAGACTCTGAGTCCTGCCGCCCTGGGGATCCTGTGTGAGCAGCTGGGCTGTGGGTCCCGGGGGCAGCTGCAGCCCAGGGCAGCGAGCTGGCCTCCCCCTGGGGCTCTCTGGTTGGCCTCCGTTCAGTGCAGGGAGAGGCATGACAGGTCCCTGTGGCAGTGCCCGTCAGACCCCTGGAACCAGCAGTCCTGCTCCAGTGGGGAGGAAGCCTGGATCGTGTGTGCAGGTGAGCAGGTGGGGCTGGGGGCGGGAGGGGGTCTGCTCGGCCCTTTACCCCAGGGGTGAAGCGTCAGTCTTCACTTTGCCTTACAAGTCTGTGTTGTGCTGGGTCAGTAAAGGGGCAGGATCCGTGTCCTGAGGCTCTGGGCTGTATGAGGCATCTGGAGTCTTCCCAGACCCCTGGTTCTCCCCCAGTGCAGGAGGCAGGAGCACTGGGCTCCGGGGGCATCTTCTGAGATCGTTCCACGGGGACAGGGCCCCCTTGGATAAGCCCCAAGCTTTTCCAGTTTATGGAATCCCTCAGCCCACGTGGGTATCTTTTGCTTACACATGGAAAGTTCTTTTTTAGCGAGGAGATATTCCTGTGTTGGGGAGACAGGAATTTATTTTATTAAATTCTTCTCTTTTAAAAGTCTATTTATTATTATTATTTCACATTCAAAGATGTTGCTTCAGAGCAGTGGAGGGGCAGGTGGGAGGGGGCTGGCCCACAGGGACTTCCTGCAGCAGCAGGGTCGGTCCTCGCTGGGCTGGATGTCAACGTGGTGGGGGGCAGTGGTTAAATTCTTCCCTTATCTCTCACTAGTTCCATTTCTCTTTGTTTTGTAGTAGTTCTTTTTCTCACTAAAAATCGCAGCTTACTCATTTATTTGTAAAAATTTTTTTCCACAGTAGCATTTAGGCAGCACATTTCACTTTACATAATATTTTCATGGAATTCCACATGTTTTGATATGCAGCCCTTTATTATGATTCAGTTCTAAATATTTTTAAAATTCCATTAGGATTATTTCTTTGGCACATGGGTTATTTAGATGAGTATAGGAAAATGTCCAAATATATGAGAATTTTTGTTTATCTTTTTCTGACTTTCATAGTGAAAAAATTAAAACATACAGCAGAGTTGACAGAAATTTGCAGTGAACACGCATAAGTCTACAGTTTAGAGTTTGCCTTTAACATTTACTTCTAGTTGCTTTCACACGTCCATCCATCTGTCCATCCATCTAGTCACCCATGAATTCATCTGTTTTGTCTGCTTTTAAAGTGCACTGCAGACATTGGCACACTCCGTCCGAGTTACTTCAGCATGCAGTAGCTAGAGTTCATGTTTGTTTACAGTTCTTTGTTTCCATGTGTGATTTGTATGCATCAGACTGTTCCATGAATATTCATCGAATTTGACAAGTGCACAAAGCTGGGTCACCCAAACACCTGTCAAGTTTGGAAATCACCATCGCTCCCCGTCAGGTTCTCCATGTTCCTCGCCACGCCTGCCCCCACAACCACAGTTCTGACTTCTACCAGGAGACAGTTGTGCATGTCCTAGAACTTCACAGAGTGGAATCATACGACGTGTGCCCCTGTGTCCTTGAGAGTCACCCATGTTGCTGTGTGTCTGCACGGTCTGGTCCTTTATGTCGCTGAGGGCTGTCCTGTTCCACAGGTTGCTTTTCCATTTTCTCACTGACGGGTGCCTGGGCTTGTTTCTCTGTCTGGGTGTTAAGAGTGAAGCTGCTCCGAACATGCCTGTGTCAGTCTTTCTTGTGGGCACACGTTTTAATTCTCCTAGTGCTGGCAGGCGGGGTCATTAGACAGGTACGTGTTTGGTTTTATGAGAAACTGCCAGACCGTATTCCAAAGTGCTTCTACCAGCTGTCTTTCCGGGTTAGCTGTTCTGTGGTGTGTAGGGGTGTCTCCCTGTGGTTTTGAGCCGCACAGTTTCCACAGAGAGACAGTGGGAGCCTCAGGGGACTGGGGCTGCTGCTCTGCTTTCTGCGTCCCCAAATTCTGCCTCCTGTTTCCTCCTGGTTTCCTTTTCTTATCGATATTTTTCTTATTTCTTGGGTTAAATGTGTATTGGATTCATCCATTTGTCTACCACGTTTTTAAAAATAGACTTTTCTTGTTTTAGAGCAGTGTTAGGTTCACAGCAAAATTGAGCAGAAAGGACCTAGAGTCCCCAGGTGCCCCTGCCCACTCCCCAGGATCAACATCCCCACCGGAGGGTGCGTTCGCTGCAGTGGATGAGCCTTCACGGACACATCAAAGACACCGAAGTCCATGGTTCACATCGGTATCTACAGCATTTGAACGATGAAGTGGTTCAGACCTCTCAGGTGGGTTTTTGGCCATTTTATTATGAATTACAGAAATCAAAACCTGTGAAATTTAAGGAGAACCAACCCAGAATAGGAGGCTTTTGCATCAATTTTCTCGGAATTCAACTATTAGTGATCATAAAAAAGAAAATCTAAACTTCGAGTGCCACAGGCAAGGATGACCTAAGAACTGTGGTTGTGTTATAAATGTAACTCTCCTCCAAACTCTATTGGGGTCTGTTGTTACCTCCAGTTTTCAGGTAAGGAAATGCAAACACATGGGAGTTCGATAAAAACTTACATTTCTTCACACCTTTACCTCTCCAAGGGCTCATATTCTCTTTGAATATCCACAGAATATTTGAAAAACCTTATCATGTTTAAACTGATCATGTTTAACTGAAAAGGATTAAGTGAGGTGATACGTGCAAAGTGCGCGGAGCAGAGTCAGGCCCAGCACGGACCCGGCAGGTGTCACCCCCTTCTCGTCACTGTGTGCACTGGCCACAAGGAGAGACTCGGTACGTTTTCAAAAGTCAGCTCCTTCCAGTCATGTCCTTTGGCCACAGGTCAATACAGTTAGAATTAATAACAAAAGGATAACTTTTATAGAAAACAGTTTGGATACTTAAAAGTTTTGTTCGAACGATTTGGGTCCAGGAGGACATCCGGGCCACACTGTGGATGAGACCTGCAACGACGTTCCGGCCTCAGGCCTTGCGCTCGGTCGCGGCTTCCTCGTGTGCAGTTTACCTCGGTAGCCTGTTGAGGGTGAGTCTCTCCCGAAGTGTTCTGCTGGAGGGAGGGCCTTGGTCACGTTTTGGGGACCCCTGCTGGCCCCCGCTTTCGGCAGGCCTCAGTGACACGCTGCTTCTGTCTCTGGAATCACTGTCTCTGAATTTCCTCATTTCCATTGGAGGACGCTGGACTCTTCGGTGGCTGTTCTCAGCCTTGGCGATATATTGTCGCTCATCTGGAACTTTCATCAATACAGATGCTGGGTCCACCCCTAACCCTGCCCATGTCACACTCTGGGACATGGCCTGTGCCTTCCTGCGTGGCTCCGATATGCAGCGGGCTTGCGACCCGGGGCTTTGGGTGGCTCTGGGGCAAAGCTCAGTCATGCTAGGGTGTGAGCTGACACCTCCATGTGCCCTTCATTGTGGTTAGTGGCTGTGATGCTCTAGAGCTGACAGGGCGAGCTCCTGCACTGCAGTGAAGGCCTGTCCCTGCAGCTCGGGGCAGAGGTGACCCGGGGAAAAGGCCCCAAGGACACTCCGGCTGAGCCACCGGAGGAGGGTCCGATTCTCTTCTCAGTGGGGAAGGCCGTGGAAGGAGCCATCGCTGAAGGGAGCAGGGGGCTGCGGCCCCTGCAGGAGCACAGTCCCCACCGCCTGCCCCGTCCACAGCAGCCCAGGGTCGGGAGCAGGGTCCCTGGGTCCCGCAGAGCTGTAGCCGTGCGCTCCTGCGCTGCGTCCCGACCCTGTTGGCCCCGGTCAGGAAGCACCTGCTTCCTGCAGGTGCAGACGCTGCACTCGGCACAGACGTGGCTCCCTGGAAATGCCATTTGGTTTTTCTCTTTCCAGAGTGTCCCAGCAAGAGCTGATGACTTCAGCGATGCACTGTCAGCTAGGGAAGCTTAAGTTTGTTTCGGTACATTTTGATTTAATAGAGACAGGAGTTCAAGAAATGTACAGGCAAAATCAGGTATAGCTTCGAACTTTCTTTTCTCTGAAATCAACTAGCCTTATAGTCAGTGATATCAAAGAAGGAAAAGTCGCCTTATTTTCAAGTATTGCTTTTTTTCCGAGGTGACAGTCGTGCTATAGACAGGCCCCGACTGCCGACAGCGGGCAGTTCATTCTGTCCTGGCACAGACCTGTGAGGAGCAGCTTAAAGTTACACAGTGAAGCGACTCCCATCGGCCACCCCCAAGCCTCTGCCCGTTGTCATGCTGGTCCCCTTTCCGTGCTTACAGGAACTGAGCTCACACTAGTCGCTGTTCCAGCCCCTGACGCTCACTGGAGACCAGGCCTCCTCCTTTCACAGTCAAGGGCCCCATGCAAGTCGCTTCTCTCAGGAGCAGATCCTGCCTGTGTGACGCCAGCCTGGAGCCCCTGTGCCAGGCGGGGGTGGGTGCGGCCCCGCACCAGCTCCGTGTCCCCTCATCACCAGGACACGGCCACCCTCCTGGGTTCCCGAGGCAGTGTTCTCGGCGTTCTGTGCCATGTGCTGGTTTGCAAAGGCTGCGGAGGTGCTGCGTGCCCTTCCCGGGAGTTTACTAAATGGCAAGTGCAGGAGCCCAGAGGGTGACGGGGCTCAGGTGGGCTGTGGGCAGCAGGAAGCCACGCCCACAGGTCAGGGACTGGTGATGTGTGGCCGCCCTCCTGGCAAGTGAGAAAGAGAAAATGGTAACGAAATGCTCAGGAACAGCTGATCATGCCAAGCGGGGCAAACCCTGGCGCCAGAGGCTGCAGTTCAGATCGGCACACGCTTATTATTGCGATTCTCTACTAATGTTTTCCGCAGTTCAAAAACAAAACTTACTTATACTTCTAGTCTGTGACCACAAATAGAAGACAGCGTGGCGGGCGTCAGTCTCTGCAGAAAGCAGGCGGTACCCTCAGAGGGCTGTCGAGGCAAGCTTACTGGAGGGACTGTTCTAGAAGGTGGGGCAGGGTCAGGACACCAGCAAGGTGAAGCCCCTGGGGGAACAGCAGGGGGGACTCTGCCCCCTGGGCTGGCAGGAGGCTGCCTGAGAGCAGCTGGCAGGGAGGGGCCCACGGGTGCTGTCCAGGTCCACCGGCCCAGCACTGGCAGAGAAGGGCAGAGAGTGGGTCTGGAGGGCGGGCAGAATGTGCTCCAGTGCAGGACGCCGAGCCTCCAGGGCACAGGGAATGCTGCTCCACCGCGGGTTCCCGTGACCACCTGGACAATGTGAGGGTCGCTGGGTGACTTGCAAGGGGCACGAAGGGCACCACGTGGCCGGTCGCCACTGCACCCCCGAGGCCGGCAGGGCTGTGATGCACACGTTTCTGATGAAGGTGCGAGTGGTCAGAGCAGCGCTGGAACCGTGTGCAGTGAGGTCTGGGGGCGGGGGGCGGCTTTGCCCAACACGTGTGTCAGGGACTTAAAGATGAGGAGCACACACGTGGGCCAGGGAGAGGGCAGAGAAGGAAGGAGACGGACCGACAGACCCGGGTCCAGTCCCTTCCCGGCAAGCAGCCCAAGCAAGAAGCTGACCCTGACCCTGAACCCAATCACAAGCGACCAGCAGGCTCCCAGCCACGGAAAGCCCAGGACAGAGGCCTTCACTGCGGAATTCTGCCAGACCTTTAGAGAGCAATTAATACCAATTCTCTTCAGACTGTTCCAGAATCCTGAAACAGAGGCCACCCCCCAAACTCATGCTGTGAGGTCAGCATCACCCCGACACCAAAACCAAAGATACAACACCACCAACAGCTACAGGACAATATCTTCTTCTGCTTTCTAATCGATTATGCATATTCACGGGTACAAAGCTGACCTTTGTCACCTGTGCCCAGGATGTGATGGTCAAGTCGATACTATCAGCATGCCCATTACCACAAATTGCGTTATTGCCCACGTCCCCCACCTGATTAATCCCCGACCTCCCCCCACCCCAGCCCCACGTAAACTCCCTCCCTCTGCAGGTCCAGCGCACCACTGTGGCCTCTGTTTGCTTCCTTCTTTCTCTCTTAGCTCCTGCTTATGCGTGAGCACATAAGCAGGAGCTAAGCATGCAGTCTTTTTCCCTCTGTGCTTGGCTTATTTCACTCAACATAATTTCCTCCAGGCTCATGCATGTTGCTGAGAACGACAGAATTTCGTTTTTTTGTGTGGCTGGGTAGTTTTCCATAGTATATATATCACATTTTCCTTATCCAGTCATCCACTGATAGACATTTAGGTTGTTTCCATATCTTGACTATCGTAAATAGAGGTGTGATGAACACTGGAGTGCAGGTATCCCTTTGATATGATGATTTCCATCCCTCTGGGTATAAACCTAGACGTGGGATTGATAGATCGTATGGTAGATCTATCTGTAGTTGTCTGAGAAATCTCCATACTGTTTTCCATAGTGATTGCACTACTTTACAGTCCCACCAGCAGTGCAGGAGCGTTCCCTTCTCTCCACGTCCTCGCCAGCATGTGTTATTCTCCATCTTTTTGATTGTACACAGTCTAACTGGGGTGAGCTGACATGGCAATGTGGTTTTAATTTGCATTTCCCTGATGATTAATGATGTTGAGCATTTTTTAAAGTGCCTGTTGTTCACAATGTATATCGACAAAATAAAATAAATAAATAAATAAAAAATAAAAAATAAGTAAAGTGCCTGTTGTCCATTTGTATGTCTTCCTTAGAAAAATATCTATTTAGCTCCTTTGTCCATTTTTAAATTGGGTTATTTGTTTTATTACTGTGTAATTGCTTGAGTTCCTTGTATATTCTAGATATTAATCCCTTGTCATAGGTATAGTTTGCAAATATTTTCTCCCACAGTATAGGCTGTTGTTTCACTCTGTTGACTGTTCCTTTGCTGTGCAGAAGCTTTTTAGTTTGATACATTCCCCTTTGCTTATCTTTTTCTTTTGTTGCTTGTGCTTTTGGACTCTGGTTCATAAAGTCCTTGCCCAGTCCTACTTCCTGAACTTCCCCCCTATATATGTGCTTAGTAGTTGCACAGTTTTATGTCTTATACCTGAGTCTTTAATCCATTTTGAGTTGATTTGGGTATATGGTGAGAGGTGCAGGTCTAGTTGCATTCTTCTGCATATGAATCTTCAGTTTTCCCAGCACCACTTACTGAAGATGTTGTCTTTTCCCCAATGTATGTTTTTGTTGCTTTTGTCAAATATCAGTTGGTTGTAAGTCTGTGGGTTGGTCTCCAGGTTCACTATTCTGGTCTAGTGGTCCAAGTGTCTATTTTTATGCCAGTACCATGCTGTTTTGGTTATTATAGCTTTGTAGTATAATTTGAAGTCAGGTAGTGTTATGCCTCTGGCTTTATGTTTTTTGCTTAGGATTGCTTTGGCTATTTGTGGTCTTTTGTTGTTCCATATGAATGTTAGGATTATTTTTTCTATTTTTGTGAAGAATATAATTGGTATTTTGATGCAGAGTGCATTGAATCTGTAGATTGCTTTGGGTAGTATGGACATTTTCACAGTGTTAATTCTTCCAATATAAGAACATGGAATGTCTTTCCATCTTTTTGTGTCTTCTTTAATTTCTTTCAGTAGTGCTTTATAGTTCTCATTGTAGTGATCTTTCACTTCCTTAGTTAAACTGATTCCTACGTATTTTATTTTTTGGTGACTATTATAAATGGGCTTACTTTCTTGATTTTTCTTTCTGTTAGCTCTTTATTAGAGAATATAAATGCAACTAATTTGTGGGCATTGATTTTATATCCTGAAACATTGCTGAAATTATTAATCAGATTTAAGATTTTTTTGATGGGGTGTTCAGGTTTTTCTATATACAGGATCATGTCATCTGAAGATAGGGACAGTTTGACTTCATCTTTTCTAATCTGGATGCCCTTTATGTCTTTCTCTTGCCTGATTACTCTGGCTAGTACCTCCAGTACTATGCTAAATAGAAGTGGTGAAGAGTGGGCATCCTTGTCTTCTTCTTATTCTTAAGGGAAAAGCTTTCAACTTTTTCTCATTCAGGATGATATTGGCAGTGGGCTGGTCATAGATGGCTTTTATTGTGTTGAGACACTTTCCTTCTATACATATTTTGCTGAGAGTCTTTATCATGAAGAGATGTTGAATTTTGTCAAATGCTTTTTTTGCATCTATTGAGATAATCATATGGTTTTTGTCCTTGATTTTGTTGATGTGGTGTATCACATTTATTGACTTACATAGGTTGAACCATCCTTGCATACCTGGGATGTATCCCACTTGATCATGTATAATTTTTCTGATGTGTTTGTCTGGGAAATACACTATTTCTCCCTCATTTCTGAAGGATAGCCTTACTGGGTATAGTATTCTTGGCAGGCACATTTTGTTTTAGTATTTTGAGTATGTCACCCCATTTTCTTCTTGTCTTTAAGGTTTCATTTGAGAAGGCTGCTTTTACTCTGATGGGGACTCTGTTATAAGTGACTTTGCTTTTCTCTTGCTGCTTTTAGGATTCTCTCTTTGTCTTTGAGATTTGCCAGGTTGACTGTAATGTGTCTTAGAAAGGATCTTTTTGGGTTGAATCTGTTTGGTGATCTTTGAGCTTCCTGGATCTGAAGTTCTGTGTATCTCCCTATACCTGGGAAGTTTTCCATTGTTATTTGATTGAATAGATTCTCAATGCCTTTACTTTTCTCCTCCCTTTTAGGAACACCCATGACTTGGATGTTTGTGCACTTAAGGGTGTCAGCCCTCTTAGGCATTCTTCATTTTTTAAAATTCTTTTTTCCTTTTTCTGTCTGCCTTGGTTATTTCATAAAGACCATCTTCGATTTTGGATATCCTTTCTTCAGCTTGCTCTAATCTGCTACTTAAGCTCTCAATTGTGTTTTTTACTTCATTGAATGCATCTTTCAGTTCCAGGAGTCCTGCTATATTGTTTTAAGGTATTAATCTCTTTGTAAATTTTCTCCTTCATATCCTGGATATTTTTTCTTGTTTCATTGTGTTGTTTACAGAGTCCTCTCTTAGCTCATTGAGTTTCCTTAAGATGGCTACTAGGAATTCCTTCTCAGTCATTTCTAGGGTTTCCTGTTGTGTAGGGTCTGGTATTTGAGAGTTACTGAATTCCTTTTGTGGTTGTGGTGTCATATTTTCTCCTTTTTTCCTATTTCTAGTATATCTGTGTTGATATCTAGTCATCCGGGAGATCAGTTGCTTCTTCTATTTGCCTGGAGTGGACTTTGAAGAGACAGACTCCTTCCTCTTTTTCCAGGCTCATCCAGTGACTCTCCTTGTGTCAATGAAATCAAATATGTAGTGGGCCACCAGCACAGTGTCCTTGCAACAGTATTAGCTGTGGTGGTGGCTCTTGTGAGCCACCTTTGTGGAAGCTATGTGATGTTTAGTGGTGGTGGTGTGGGGTCTTGCCTTCTGTGTGGGTGGAGTGGGGGGCTGGGCAGTGGCTAGCCAGGTCTCCTGCCTGCCTGGAGCCTCCCCCATCAGTGGCAGTGCAGCGTGGTGTTTTACCTTCTGCTGGGTGTGGTGGGGTCTGGGGGGGCGGGGCCAGGTCTCCTGTCTGCATGCCTGGTGCCTACCCTGCCAGTGGCAGCAAAGTGCAGGGTCTTGTCTTGTGCCAATATTAAATATTCTAAAGGAAATAGGAATTAAAGGAAACTTCAAAACCTGAACAGGGGTGTCTACAGAGAAGCTAGAGCTCACACTATATTTAACAGTGAAAGATTGAATGCTTTCCCTCTAAGATCATAAACAAGGCAAAGATGTCCCTCTCATCACTCCTACTCAATAGCAGACTGCAAGCATTAGCCAGTGAAATAAGACAAAGAACAATAATAATAATAGGTATACAAATTAGTAAGGAAAAAATGAACTGCTTCCCTTCACATTCAACCTCACTGTCTATGTGAAAAAGCCCAGAGGCACAAAAAGCCACTAAAATTAATGAATAAATTTAACAAGATCACATGATAAAAGATCACTATACCAAAATTAATTGTATTTTTATATACAAGCAAAGAAACCATTAGATCCTGACTTTATCATCACACATTGTACACACAGGTATTGATACTCAAATCTGTACCCCACAAATATGTATAATAAATTATGTTCCAACAAAAAGTACTATTTTCAATAGCACCAACAAGCAGTAAACAGTAATAAATATAACAAAATATATGCAAAATTTGTATGCTAAAAACAGAAACTTTGATGACAGAGAACAAAGACCTAAACAAAAGAAGAGATATGTATCCTTGTCTACTAGGTTCATGTACTGAAACACTTGACAAGGAGAAAATATTTGCAAAACACATTTCTGTGAAGAACATGTATCCAGAATATATAAAGAACTCTCAAAATGCAATAATAAAAACACAACTCAATAAGTAAATGGCTGAGAACATTGCACCAAAGATGAAATACAGATGATATAAAATCACATAAAAAGAATTTAAACACCATTGGTCATTAGGAAGTTGCAAATTAAAACATTTCAGAATGTCTAAAATTTTAAAGATTGACCATAGCAAGGATGTGATGGAAACAGAACTCTCTACACAGCTGGTAAGAATGAAAAATGGCAGAAACACTTTGGAAAATACTTTGGCAGTATTGTACACAAACGTTCTCAGCAGCTTTAGCTGTAGTAGCCCCGCACTGATCGCAACCTGGTGTCCACCAGCAGGTGCATGTGTAAACAAGTTGTGGTCATCCATACATTGTAATGCTTCTTGCCACTAAAAAGAACTGCACCATTGATAGGTGCTACGATGTGGATGGATCTAAACATAATTATGCTGAGTGAAACAGCATAGAGGAAAAAGAATAGAATCTTTGTGATTCCATTTTTATAAAATTCAAGAAAAGCAAACTAATCTATAGTGACAGAAAGTAAATCAATGCTGAGAGAATCAAGATGGTGGAATAGACAGTCCCCAGCATCACTCTCTCCCACAACCAACCACTTTACAACTATTAAAAAGCAACAACAGCCAAGCTTGGCCTGCTAGAGCTGAGGGGAAGAGGAAGAGAGGCCTATGGAGTTCATGACGTCAGGAAAAGCCACGATGAGAGAAAGAAACAACCAGTCTGACGATTTTGAGCCTCGGCCATTTCAAGGCTGGCCCTGGTGAGCACATGGAGCAGGAGCTGGCAAAACTGCAGCTGTGCCTTTTTTGTGGAGTTGCTTGGAGACTGTAGGGGATTGGAGGGCCTTGGGGGCCCCCAGGCCAGCAAGATCACTGACAGGGTTCCTATGGACCCTCATAGGTCTGAGGGGCCATAGACAACTGAAAAAAAGGAGCCACTCAGATGCTGGTGAGTCATCACAAGGGACTAGTACATGGCCCACCCCATGGAAAGTGTTTGGAGTGTGGGTGGTCGGGGAGCGTTCCCACTGGGGGAACACTGGGGCACAGCATGGACAGCTGATCTGCCCCCACAATCAGCACAGGCCCACTCAGTGGAGACTGGTCAGGAATACAGATCTGCAGGGGGTGCAGTTTGCTGAAAGACTCAGACCCAAATCAAAGTTTCCACACAACCCAGGAATTGGAAGTGCTTAAAAAGTCAACAATTAAAACCTGAGCTGCACAAAAAGACTTCTCCAGAGAATCAGCAGCAAAGCAGCAATTTAGCTCAACTACAGGGCTCAAGTGCTGGTCCCCACAGGAAGTTCCCCCATTTTAGAACTAACCAAAGGACAACAAATTAGTTCCAGTGCAGTTTAAGTGGTGAGGTTAGCTAATAATCCAACACAGAACTGAGAGAAAAAACAAAAACACAGATCAGAGACCAAGTTCTGATATTAACCAGTAAAAATCTACTACCACCACAGAACACCTATAAAACCTAGAAGGATCAGAAGCTCCCCAGGCTCCCAAGCTGTGGTGGGGGGAATCTGAGGGCCTCAGCCACTCCCCCTGAGCTCTGCATCCAGGCCAGTGAAAGAGCCAATGGTGGGCCAGCCCCACCACACATCCCCACTGTCGCTCCCCTTCCCCCTCCACTGATCTGCAGCAACATCTTAGAATGTAAAAATAATAAACAAACAAATAAATAAATGTTTTAAAAAGAAAGCAAATCAGTGTTTATTTGATATGGGGGATGGGAGAGAGAGACTGCAAAGGGTCATGAAGAAACCTTTGGGGGTCACAGATATGTTTTTGATTATAGTATGGTTCCATGGGGATGTGCTATGTCAAAACTTACCAAATGGCACATCTTAAGTTTGTGAAATTTATTTTATGCCAATTATGCCTCAATATTGTTGTTTTCAGAACAGATATCGAACTCAAGCCTAAAACTGAAATCATAAATTCGCAAAATTGAGGAAGTAAATAGAGGAGAAAATCTTCATACCCTTGATAGAGGCACAGATTTCTTAAGGCATAGATATTTGAAGAATTAATATTATGAATCTGAGTTATGGCTTTATGGGGGTGCATTATAATTCTATTTTCCCACATGTTCGACATTTCCTCTAATTAAAAAATAATTTCTATGTATTTTGAAAAATGTTTTATTTCTACATGAATCAGGGATCAAAGAATTAAAACTAAGAAAACACTTAGAGCTCAATTCATAATGAAAATGTTAAATATTAATACTCGGGAAAGCAGTAGAAGTAGAACTTAGAGGTAAACATGTAACCATAAGTACTTGTATCAAAAAAGAAAAGATTGAAAAGCAGCAAGTCGAATATCCAACTTGAAAATAAGCAACATCGTAAGCCCAAATAAAGCAGCAAGTTAATAAAGATAAAGACAAAAGATCATGATGTACAAAAGACTGATAAAATAGAGAGGAATAAGCCAAAACTTATTCTTTGAAAAAGATTAATAAGATAGATAAATGGCTTAAGAGAATACTCAGGGACAAAAAGGCACAAATAAACAATGTTTGGGGTGAAAAAGGGATATAATGGCAAATATAACAAAGATTGAAAATGTAAGAAAATACTAAAAGAAATTTATGCCAATAAACTTGCAAGCTCAGATGAAAGCACACATTCTTAGAAAAATGTAATTTTTCACAACTAATTCCAGAAGATATATAAAGCCTGACCAGTCGTAGTGTCCTTAAATAAATCAAATTATTAATTCTAAATGTTTCCACAATAAAAATACCAGGTGGCTTAAAAAGTGAGTTCTTCCAGATATTCAAAAAATAGATCATTCCAACAAATTAAAGGAAGAAAGTATATGATCATTTCAAAAGATGCAGAGAAGCATTTAATACAATTCAACACCATTTATTAACTTAGAAAATTCTTAGCAGACTAGAAATAAAAGGAAACTTTCTTAATTAAGCTCAGAAAGAATACTATCAAAACTCTGCAACAAACATTCATATAGGGGAAATGCTAAAAACACCTCCATTAAAATAAATATCAAGGCAATAGTGTACTGAGGTTCCATTAGTGCAATAAGACAAGAAAAAGAAATTACAGATATAAGAACTGGAAAAAATAAAACTCTTATTGGTCACTGGTGATAAGATGGTCCATTGAGAAACTTCAAAAGAAATTATTAGAAATAAGAGAATTAAGGAATTTAGTGGCCTCCTCTAGGATCAACAAACAAAAATCATTTGTATTACTATAGACCAACAATAAATAGTTGAAAAATGTAATTTATAAAGGAATCTGTTTAAAACACTCCAAGTTACCTAAGAATAAATCTAACAAAAAAGTGTACAATTTATATGCAAAAAAATTATAAAATGTATTGAAAGCATTTTTAAATAGCTTAAATAAATGGAAATAGGTTTTATTTGACAAAGTTAATGTGATTCCATAAAAACCTTGTAAAGGTTCTGGTCAAAATGGCAGAATAATGGTCCCCAGCATCACTCTCTCCCACAAATCAACTAATTTACAACTATTAAAAAGCAACAACAGCCAAGCTGGGGCCGCTAGAGCTCAGGGGAAGAGGAGGAGAGGCCTACGGAGTTCATGAAGGCGGGAGAAGCCACGATGAGAGAAAGAAAAGTGCTCCAAACATCTCGTGCCCCAGCAGATTCCAGGCTGGAGCTGCTGAGTGCATGGATCTGGAGCCAGCAAAAGCCGCAGCTGTGCCCTTCGGATGAAGTTGCTTGGAGGTGGCAGGGGAGAAGAGGGCCTTGGTGGCCTCCAGGCCACCAAGACCACTATAGGGTTCACATGGACCCACACAGGAGCGAGGAGCCAGAACAACTGAAAAAAAATGAGCCACTCAGAGGCCAGTGACTCATCACAAGGGGCCGGCACATGGTCTGTGCCATAGGAAGTGTTTGCAGCACAGGCAGTAGGGGAGATGGGCCCACCAGGAGAACACTGGGACACAGCAAGGACAGCTGATCTGCCCCCCAATCAGTGCAGGACCACTCAGAGGAGACTGGTCAGGAACACAGAATTGCATGGGGTGCAGTTTGATGATAAGACTCGGGCCCAGACCAATGTTTCTACACAACCCAGGTGAACTGGATTTCAGTAAACCTGGAAGTCCTATAAAATCAGCCATTAAACCCTGAGCTCCATAAAAAGCCTTTTCCAGGGAATCAGCAGCAAAGCAGCAATTTAGCTCAACCACAGAGGTCAAGTTCCCCCATTTTAGAAATAAGCAAAGGACAACAAATTAGTTCCAGCGCAGAGTTTAAGAGGTGGGAACAGCAAATAATCCAACACAGAACTGAAAGAAAAAACAAAGTACCCACAACCAGAGACAAAGTTTGATATTAACTAGTAAAGGTTTCATTTCACCAAAGAACACCTAGAAGGACCGGAAGTCCCCTGGGCTACTAAGCCAGATAGAGGGGACAACCAGGCACATTGCTAGCACCATGGGGCCTGCCTGGGGTCCTGAGGCATAGAGCCAGGGACCGGACCCCCTCCCACAACCAGGCATACTGCCATCGCCACCACCAACTAGGTAAGGAGCATACCAAAAACATCACCTCCATGTGGGTGGCCCACCACAGCCACCGCAATAACCACGGTTGCCACAAAAGCGGCCAGATGCCACAATCACCATGCAGATTGTCCACCATCCACTGGAGTGCATTGACACAAGGAGAGTCACCAGCAGAGACCAAAGAAAAGAAGAGGATGTCTCTCTCCACAAAGTTCATTCCAGAGTGACAGAAAAAGCATCTGCTCTATGATAATATTCGGGGACCTGATCACACCTCTCAGCATTGGACAGATCATCTAGGCAACAGATCAACAGAGTAACCATTATTTTTTCAGAAGGAGAGAAGAAATCTAGGGTAATTAGAGGGGAGAAGGGGAGAGAAAGGGGATGGGGAGAGATTGGACAAGGGGCATAAAGAATAAGTACAATTTGTAACAATTTATATGCCAGTAATATTGATTTGATCAACCTATGTCAACGTTGAATCCCCAAAATATGTGTAATCAATTATGATTCAATAAAAAATTTTTTTAAAAACCTCGTAAAAAATTTTGACGCAATTTAACTAACTGAATTTTAAAATGTATGTGAAAGAACAAAGGTCTAAGGCACTTCTGAAAAAAAAAAATCTGGTGGTGGGACTTGCCCTGTTAGACATTGAGACTGATCATAAAGCAGCAGTAACTGAAAGAGTGTGGCATTGGCCCAGGGAGAGACAAACTGGCCTCTGACAGATCCCCTGCCTGGGAACCTGGACCAGTGCAGAAGGGAACTCGGGGGCACGGATGAGGTCCTGGGACACTTCATTGTATCCTTACTCCTCGCCATATATGAAAACCAAATCTACATGGATTTAGGACATAAATGTGAGAGGTGAAGCTTTAAAAACAGGCAACCATCCGTCTAATCTTTATGGGATAAGGAGGGATGTTTTTTAAACCCAAAAAAGGGCTGACTCCAAAATGAAACTAATTACTTGAGAGTCTCTTAATCAAAAAAAAAAAAAAAAAAAAAAAAGCAAGAAATAGTGTGGAAAGTTAACCCAGAAAGTGGAAAAAATTATTGCAACACATAAAACTGAACAGCATTATTAGCCAGAGTATACAGCATTCCTACAAACAATGAGAGAGAGTAACCCCAAGAGAAGAGGAGAGCAAAATACATGAGCAGGCATTTCAGCAATTTGAACTAGCATGTATATGTATATAGTCTTCAAAATTATGAAATATATATATTATATATATATGGAGAAGTAGACAAAGACAGAGAGAAAGATTTTCTACTTTATCCATAATCAGGGAAATACAAAAATGGGACCACAACTAAATACAATTTTATACCCAAAAGAAATGTGTTAAAACCAAGCATTGGAGAGGTTGTGAATCAACAGGACCACTGACACGCTGCTGGTAGGCATGGAAACGGGTTCAACTACTTGGGAAATAATATGGTACCATGTACGTTAGGGTGCCCAGGTACACATCTGGCTTAGAGGTATTCTTGCACAGTGCTCCAGGAAGCATGTGTGAAAATGTTCCTGGCAACACTCATTGCAGTCGCAAAAACTTGGAAATGAACTGACAGGATAGTGGATAATAACGTGTGGCATATTTATATCTGTGAAGTCACAAAGTCAATGACCTGCCCCACATCTCACAATGTGGATACATCTTATAAAGTTAATGATCATTGAAAAAGTTAGGCCTCAGGGAATATAAATGTTGCACAATCACTTTTAAAAATTCAAAAATAATATTAAACAATGTACAGACATAAGAAAGAACATCACAGGGAATATTGAAAGCAAAATTCAGGACAGCGGTTGCCTCTGGAGTGAGGCAGGCAAGGTTCCAGCATGCAGGGAGAGGCACTTGGAGCCGGAGGTTGTCGTTTGGGGTTAGGAGTGGGCTGCCTGGTGTTCATTGTGTTATTATACTTTATAGTTTAAATAAAAACACTTCACACTTCTTTTCCACGTATCGAATGTGGTGTTGAAGCTATAAAGGGACAGTGGCTGCACTTGTCCTGCTCGCCTCTGCGCTGGCTACCTCTGGCGGGCGTGCTCCCTGCAGTGCTCCTGTAGACACACACCTCGTCTGCAGGGTCACCGCCTTTCCTGCTCTTCTGTGGCCGCACTGCCACCATGCACGTGCTGGCTCTCCTTGGGGCCACGGTGAGCTGAAGCCCACGCAGGACCCAGGAGGGCCTCTTCCTCCACCTGGAGGGGCTGGCACTTGGCTCGTGGGCAGCAACGTCCTTGGCTCCTAGAATCTCAAACAGTGGCTGAGACATAAGGGCAGAGCCGACTGACAGGTAGGAGGACACAGTACAGAATCCCAGTCCCTCTGACAAGCGAAACTTTGTTCTTGAGCCAAGCCGGCTTGCCCTTTGGACACTGTGATGTTGTGTGATCTCTGCCTTTGTTTTACTTGGAAAAGATATTTGGCTTTTGTCAAGGTCGTCATTTTTAATGTGTGGCACTGAACATTAAGTACGTGTCTGCACAAATTTGGGGGGCCCTTAACTCTTTTACCATACAAAACAAGAGAAATTTCCATGGGAGAGTCCTCAAGCCAACT
Organism: Cynocephalus volans; assembly: GCF_027409185.1. Classification (NCBI taxonomy): domain Eukaryota; kingdom Metazoa; phylum Chordata; class Mammalia; order Dermoptera; family Cynocephalidae; genus Cynocephalus; species Cynocephalus volans. Next base: position 616,472 of record NC_084473.1, on the reverse strand, counting down.
ATTCTGAGCACGATTCTAACCTCTTCCAACTCCATTCCCTTCTTATTACCCAGCCTTTTGAGTGCCCAGAAAAGCAATGTTCTTCTATGTTTTACCTCTGTGGCCTAAGGATCTATGGCTACTGAGTGACCTCTGAGAGAACTTCTGGGATATTTTAGATACTTCCCTCTCGTGAGTACGAAGGAGGGAAAGTCGGCACATTAATTCAGCCTGACAGGAAGTGTTTCTGCCACTTGATCAGCCACTAAAGAGAACCCGGCTCTGTGCAGGGAGGTCAAGGGGCCCAGGCAGATGGATACTCCGAACGGGCCCCCTCGTGTAGCCCGTCCTCTCCCCATAAAATCTGGTTCCGAGTGGGAGATTTTACGTGTCTAGGAGCAGGAATCCGAGGAAGACAAGATGTGATGCAGAAGTAACAGGCAGAGATTAACAAAAGCATATATTTGAAGGCAAATAATCACTTGATAAAGTGGCTGTAAATATTAATGCCATTGCTAAAAATTGATTTATAAAACAGAAGAAAATATATTTGAACAGATTTAAAACAAATATTCTGAGATGAAAATTCCTGAGAATTGAAGTGGAGCGGTAAGGAAAGTGGGCTAAAGGTCTCTTCCTGTTGAGATCAAAAGATATTGATTTCTTGAAGTTAATCAAGCACTGTAAGTCTAAGTGTACTTTCATGTTGGAGGGTAATCACTAGTTAAAGAGCAGGAAGGAAAGGAACAGACAACAGAAAGGATCAATGCAGCAAAAGGTGGGGAAAGGAAACACACACACGAGGGTACTTCAAAAAGTTCTGAAAGGATAGAATTAAAAGATAATGCTGAGCTTTCCATGAACCTTCTGAAGTAGCTTTGTACGTACAGTCATGCGCCACCTAACAACGTTCTGGTCAACGGTGGACTGCACATTTTATAGTGGTCGCATGACATAGTTGTGTAGCAAGTGTATTGTCAAGGTCTGTGCAAGTGCACTGTGATGCTTGCACAGTGACAGAGTCTAACAACACATTTATCTGAATGTGTCTGTCAGTAAACACATTACTATATATAATAAAGCCAAATTTACCAGTGATTGTGACAAATATGCCTGCTTAATTCTCTTCTTAAAAGGAAAAACTTTCCAATTTTGTCAAAACTTTAGGATGTTTACAAGATGCTTATCAATAAAAAAATGACATAGAGATACTTTAAATGCTAAGATGAACAAAAACAGACCAGGAAATACATGTGGCAGCAGTTATCAGAGGGGAGAAAAGATGTTTATACTGCTAAAAGATATAATTAGAAGACAAATCACCAACTTTTAATATGAATTGAACATATCAAAGTGGATTATTCTAAAACAATGGAGAATTTAATAAAACATAAGCAACACGCCTTGCTTAAAAATGACAAAATCACATAGATTTTTTTTAAAAAACCAATTTTAAACTGCACAATTAAAAAATAATTAACAAACATTAAAATATATTTTTTGTAATCTCAGGATGAAGACACTCTTTTTTTTTTTTTTTTTTTTTTTAAAGATGACCGGTAAGGGGATCTTAACCCTTGACTTGGTGTTGTGAGCACCACGCTCAGCCAGTGAGCGAACCGGCCATCCGTATATGGGATCCGAACCCGGGGCCTTGGTGTTATCAGCACCGCACTCTCCCGAGTGAGCCACGGGCCGGCCCTGAAGACACTCTTTTAAAGCATGATCTGAATTCCAAAGTCCAGAAGGGAAAAGTTTGAAATTCTTAACTATATAAAAATCTAAATTTCTATATGGGAAATCAAACAAAATACTGGGGAAAGTTATTTCCAAAACAGAAAACAGAAATATAACTACTATGTATTTGATATACAAAGAGTCCTAAAAATCTGATAATATGTAAACTCCAAATATAAAAAAGAACAATATATAAATATTCATTAAATAAGAAATTCTAATAAATAATAGGTGAAAAGCTGCTCTACTTCTTTATTAATCAGAAAAATCCAAATAAAAGTAAAGAGACAAGATTTTTTACTAAGTGAATGACAGCATCTAGTGTTGGAGAAGATGGGTAGAAATTGGCACTCCCATACTACTATGGTGAGGGTGGTTAAAGTGTTTCAATCTTTCTGAGAAGCAATTTTATGTATCTATTAACAACTCAAGTCTGCATACCCAATGATCTAACACTCCTATTCCCACAAAACTAATTTAAAGAAACACATGCGTGTCTGAAAAAGATGCATCTACAAGGGCACCATTGCAGCACTATAATAGTGAAAGGTTGGGGGACGGGGAACTGTTCATCACCTCAAAATAGACAAATAAATTATGAAATATTCATAAAATGGAATATTACCCAGCCATTAGAAAGAATGATGGAGAGTTGTCAGTTCTGGCTTTTCAGAAGAATATGCCTGTGATGTAATTATTCCTAAGTGAATAATTTGGGGATTACTGTAATCAGATTCTCTGAAAAGAAACAAAGTGTGTTTGTGTGTTTTTACATGAGTTTTTTTTTTTGGAAGAATATACAGAAAACTGTTAACCATGTTATGGACCACACTATTGATTAGTAATTTTATACCATTCCTAATTTCCTTATCGTTCGAACACATTCACTTATAAAGTCTGAAAAAGCTACTCACTTTCCAACCTTTCTTGCAAATGGTAGAGGCCATGTTCTAACTAATAAAAAAAAAAAATCTCAGATTTTCTGGAAATTCCTTGGAAAGCTCTTATTTTCCTGACAGGACAGGCAGGAGATGCACTTCCAGAATGGCAGAGTAAGAACTTCTGAAAATCTGTTCCTCCAGAAGAGCAGCGAAAACACGAGCAAAGTTGTTAACATAAAGAAAAATGAACAGGACCTCAGAGACCTGTGGGACGTCAAGAATACCCACACATGCATAATGTGAGTCCCAGAAGGAGAGACGAGGAGAGGGGACAGAAACTATTTGAAGAAATACTGGTTGAAAACTTCCTAAATTTGTTGAAAAGCATTCCTCTACATATCCAAGAATCATAAACTCCAAGTAGAGTAAACTAAAGGAGATCCACACCTAGACATTGTCGTCAGACCTTCCACAGACAAAGAGGGAACCTTGAAAGTGGCAGGAGCAGGATGAGTCACCGTGAAGAAGCAGTCCTCAGTGAAAGCTGCCACTGGCTTCTCGTTAGATGCCACAGCGGCCAGAGGCAGGGGGCGACCCACTCCAAGAGCTGGAGGAGACACTGTCAGCCAAGAATCCTGCATTCTCATGAGAATCCATCCCTATCAGGCCTGCCTTCGAAGAAATACTAAAGGGAGTCCTTCAGGCTGAAATAAAAGGACGGTAGACAGTAATTCAAATCCATGAGATAACACAGAATTAAAGTATGTGCAAAAGGAATCTTTTAGTAAGCACAGAATAAAAATTAAAAATAATAAAAATAGAATTGGCAGCACTTTTTGTTTCTTAATGGGGTTTAAAATATGGACTCACACCTGTGGGGCAAGTTAGAACTCTCACATTTTGCTTTATCCATCTCTGAATCATCTGGATTTGTTACAAGGAAATACTATACTTTCCTAATTAAAATTACCTTTTCCTAATTAAAATTAATTTTTTAAATTCAATAAAGCATCTTCATATTGTTTTACTAGTGAGTTATATCAAAATTTCAAGGCCCAGACAATTCCTCTACAATTTAAAGTATCCCAGAGCAGAGAGAAAGACGGAGAGTGTTTCAGTTGTTTCTGTAGCTGGCACTATTCTTACACAAGAAACTAATAAAATAGAAAAAAACCTACAGCCCAATTTTATTTATGGGTATAGAGGCAAAATTCTATTTGTAGAATTATACTATTATTTTATGTTATTGCTGTTATTATTGTTATTATTTATGTTAATAGTATGAAAACACTAATAACAAGTTGAGTCCATGAGCATGTTGAAAGAATGTCACTGAAAAAGTTGGCTGTGATGTGGAACTATAAGCATACTTTTATATGAGACGATGTTTTTAATCTAGCATTATGTTAGCAGATCTAAGGAGAAAACTCAGAGAATTGTTTCAATGAAAAAGATATTTTACTTACTCAACTCTCATCCTTGCTAAATACTGTTAGTTAACTGGAGAAAGAAGAAAACTGTCCTGATATGATGGCCTCTTTGCCACACCCAACCAACAGCAGACCTGAAGAAGTGTCTACACCACCAGCACAGGGCACAGTCATGCCATCATCCCGATTATTTAACCTTGTCCTAAAAGTTCCAGTCAGTTGAATAATATTCAGAACAAACAAAACCCTTGCTTCTGAAGAGTACACATTCAAAGGACAGGTGCTCCTGATCAGTGTTAAGTGGCTTTTGCACCAAGACAGCTGGCACCCCACCTGCGGGTGGTCAGCACGTGGCTGGTGTTGCCTTACATAAATCCTACCTCAAACAAACTCAGGAAACTTGACTTAAATCCCTCTTGTCCTACGTTTCAAAGGGGAGGATAGTCCCCACCCCACATTCTGACCTATGGGCTGGTAAAGCATCCCCGGACATGTTTAATGGTACTGGTGACAGGTGCCAGCATCCAGAGTGTTGACAGAGGCCAGTTTCATTCTGGAAAGGTCACTGGATGAAACTGCTAACAGGCAACCACTGCAGGAGTCAGCCTTTGCAATGATGCCAACAGCAGCTAATGATGAACCAATAATGTGGGCCAAAGAAGAAGTAAGGTGGCATTGGCTGGTGGGTCACCCTCCTTCTCAATGATGCACCATAAAAGCTCTGCCTTTCCTCAGGAGTCCCCACACATCAGCAGCCGGACTGCAGAGGCACCATGGCTGCCCTTGGCATCACTGCCGCCCTGCTGGCGTGGGTGGCCATCCTCTTGCTCGTGTCCATCTGGAAGCAGGTCCACAGCAGCTGGAACCTGCCCCCGGGGCCTTTCCCACTTCCCATAATTGGGAATCTTTTCCAGTTGGAATTGAGTAACATTCCCAAGTCCTTCACCAGGGTAAGAGAAATATTGTTGATTTTAGGGAGAATAATTCAGGAATTAAATGTAATATGTGTGTATTTAGCTCATTATCAGACAAATTGTCATGATTCAATGCCAGCCCATTACAAATGAACTGAATTAACAGCGGCATCCAGGAGTGACATTCAAAATATTTAGCTAATGGTACAGATTGGGTTTGAAGCACTCAGACTGGGTAGTGGCATGGCAGGCTCTGGGGGCCCCTGCTCCAGCCTTGCCTACTGGTCACGGGGAGGCCTGTGTGGCTGCGCAGTTGCTATCTGCCAGCTGCGACACCAGGATCAGGACGCTCTTGGACCAAATGGACACGGGCTGTGTCAACCTGTATGATGCCTAGAAGCAGGTTGAAAAGTGAAATGTTGGACCGACCCCTGTGGTTCCACAATAATGACAATAGCTGCCTCCTATGACTGTCTAAACATTGAATGAACTAACAAATCTAAAAATTAAAGAAGTTGATAAAGAACACCAGCAAGCACAGAGCAGGCGCTTGGTGTCTGTGTTAGGGGGTATGCACGACGGAGGGTGGCGGGTGGTGGGAGGACGTGCCTGCTCCAGGTCAGCTGGTAGTGCCCTGGAGCCCGGGAGCTTAACCAGAGAAGCAGATAATGGGGTGTTAGGAGCTGGTGCTGGCAAAGTGGCCTCCCTGAAGGGATATGAAGAGCCAGAGTGGGTGGAGTGGGCGCGGGCGGGTGGGCAGATGGGCCCTGCGCATGCAACAGCCTCTGCAGGAAGGATGGCCTTTCCCCAAATCCCTATGGGTTCTCTTGATCTACAACATTAACAACGGGGGGGGGGAGGGGATTATGAAGCAAGGCTGTCCTCTGCACGGCCTGGCCCCACTCTGTGCCTTCTGGTCTCTGCAGCTGGCAGAGCGCTTCGGGCCGGTGTTCACGCTGTACCTGGGCTGGCGGCGCGTTGTGGTCCTGCACGGCTACAAGGCTGTGAGGGAAGTGCTGCTGGACTACAAGAACGAGTTCTCCGGCCGAGGCGAGCTTGCCGTATTCCAGGAGCACAAGGATAGGGGTGAGTCCAATTCCCAGGCACGATGGAGCACGACAACCACCAGGAAGGTGATGTGTGCGAGCCACCGAGCACTGGCCACATACGGAACTGACAATAATAGTAACAGCATCAGAATGAATTCAGGCGATGGCTTGTGCACGCAACGCATCGCTCAATGCAAGTTTCAGTGAAACTTTCTGCGTGACACTGTAGCGAGCAGGCCCTGTGCACCCGAAATGCACAAGACCTCGAGGCACCCACTCTCTGACCGGCAGGAAAGACATGTTTATTGACAGACAGGCAGAGGGCACTGCTTCTGGGCATGAGCCGCGCCTTCCCTCCACCCCTACATCCCTGGCTCTGGGCCCTCAGCCCCTCACGCTTCTCCTTTTGCAAGCTCTTTCCATTCACAGCTTCACATGCCTCCGGGTTGTGGGTGGCTTCACCCACTGAGGTCCCCTCACCTACCATGAGGCAACGAAACCTGCCAGATTCTGCTGAGGCTTCAGAACTTTGCTCAGCTGCAGGTGGCGATCAGAGAGGGAACCTCCAAGGTCCCACCTGGGGGTGGATGCCCTGAGACCAGGAAGGGGGAATGAAACTTCCATGACACCCCAGCTCCCTGCTCTCCTCCACACCTCCTGTCTCCACAGCCCTGAGCTCAGCTTACCCAGAAAACACTTGTAGCCTCCCGCGGGAGAAGTGGTGCTGGGGTCTGGGTGCCTCGCTGGTCTTTATCTAGCACTTTCCCGGCCTCCTGACGTCAGCCCTGCCTTGCACATCCTTCCTTGCTGTTCTCCGGCCTTGCCCACTTGCTCTTTTCTACCTTCCCCATGTCACTTCAGGGGCATTTCAAAGCAGATGAGCTGTAAAGTGTCCCATCCACTCTACGTAACTGGAAGCCTCTAGTTCTTTCTGAGTCAACTTTGGTGTTAAATATCTAGAAAACCGTAATCTATGTTATGTGGAATTTTAATTAGTGAGCTTGCAGCTGTGTGGTGTCTCTCAGTGTTATCGCCCTAGTTTTCTAGTCTCCATTTCTGAGGTTAGATCATGTCACTATCAATGGCATTTGATTTTCCCTTTTCAACACTGTGGGCTTGTTTTACTTCCTTGGGGTTGCCAAAAGCAGAATTAACCATCTCAGTCCTTGTTAACACAAGAGGAGCATTATAGGATGGGGACCGCATGATACGTGGGGTTCTGTGGTCAGGGAGCTCAGTCCTGGTTCGGGGAAGCTCTTCTCTGCCTCCCAAGGCACAGACCGGAATTCATATATCAGCAAGTTGGGCTCAGGGGACTTCACTGCCACTGCCTGGGGACTCCGAAGTCCTGTTCTTTTATGTCCCACACATCCCAGGCTGACTCTGACATGGGGCCTCCGGTCCTCCAGGAATAATGACAGGGGTGTTCATTGACAGTGTCATACTGAGCACAGGCTGAGCGAGAATGTACCAAGGAAAGCGCAGGCAAAGTTTCAGTAAATCTTCATGAAACTCCAAGAAAACTCAGTCCCCCACATGGACTTTAAAGCCTGCGAGCAGCCCTCTGAATTGGTTGTCCTCGGTGCTGCCCTGTGCTCAGCCTGCCCCCAGCTGTCATGCTGCCAGGTCCACCCCTCTGTCCCCTGCCTGTCCCTGTGGGCCTCCAGCCCTTCTCCCCGACCTTTCAGGATAAAGTTGAAGCCCTCAGTCTGACGTGCACCCCCCGCCCCACTGGGTCTCATGCTGTCTCTGCTTGCCAGCCTTTTCTTCTAGAACGTTCTGTTTCTGGCCTTCCTCAGACCACAGGGAGCCCACGTCCCCTGGGCGTGTCCTCAGCTCCGTGTGGGTGTCTGCCACCCTGCTGCCCGTCAGTGATTAAACAGTCAATGTGGGAGGGACTCGGAAGGCCACAAAATGCTCAGAGCCCAGGAGGGCGTGTCACACCCAGTGGGCACCCAAAGCGTGTTTGCTGCAGAAACGATGCCAGGTGGAGGAGGGGAAGGAGGGAGTGGGTCCGAGGGGCCCGCGGGGCAGAGCGCGAAGCCCGGGACAGGTCAACGGGGACCGCGGGGCAGACCGCGCCCGGGACAGGTCAACGGGGACCGCGGGGCAGACCGCGCCCGGGACAGGTCAACGGGGACCGCGGGGCAGACCGCGCCCGGGACAGGTCAACGCGGACCGCGAGGCAGACCGCGCCCGGGACAGGTCAACGGGGACCGCCGGACAGAGGGCGCCCGGGACAGGTCAACGGCGACGCGGGGCAGGGCGCGGCCCGAGCCTCCGCCACTCCTTGGCGAGCCGGCCGCTGGGGGTGACGCTCCGCCGGTGTCTCTCGCTCAGGAATCATTTTCAACAACGGGCCCACCTGGAAGGACACCCGGCGGTTCTCCCTGACCACGCTCCGGGACCACGGGATGGGGAAGCGCGGCAACGAGGAGCGCATCCGGAGGGAGGTCCCCTTCCTGCTGCAGGAGCTCGCCAAGACCCAGGGTGCGTCGGCGCCGCCGCCTGGCCCGGGGGCGTCGGGGCCCGCGCGGTCGCCGCGGAGGGGCCCGCCAGGGGGCGCTGTGGGGCCGCAGACTGCGGGTCTCCAGCTCGACTTCCGGGGGCCCGGGCGGCCGGCGCGCGTGTGACGCCGAGGAGGGAGGGGGACCCGCCCGGGTGGCAGCGCGCGGCCCGGGTCCCCGGCGGGCTGGCCTCACGCTCCCCGCGCCCGCCGCAGGCCGGCCCTTCGACCCCACCCTGGTGCTCGGCGGCGCGCCCTGCAACGTCATCGCCGACATCCTCTTCCGCCGCCGCTTCCGCTACGACGATGACACGTGCCTGCGGCTGATGCGCGCCTTCAACGAGAACTTCTACCTGCTCAGCACGCCCTGGCTCCAGGTGAGGCCGCCGTCCGCCCGCCCCGCCCGCCCACATGGGAAAGGGGAGGGACACAGGCTGTGGGGGACACACGGGCCTGCAGATGCCGGGAACGGGGTGTCTGACGCGGCAGCCCGGCTGCGCCTCCCGGAGCGTGTGCGCTGCCTGGGAGGACGGTCCCAAAAGAGACGCTGCTGACCCCAATATTCTAAATAATGTGACGATGACAGCCATAAATTCACATCTGAGCAAGCCTAGCGCACAGAACTAAACTGCATCCAGGAAAAACGTAGTAAGATAATTCTCTCTCTCTAGTTTTACAATAATTTTGCAGAGTATCTACGCTACCTGCCTGGAAGTCATAGAAAAGTAATGAAAAATGTGTCTGAAATTAAAAAATATGCGCTTGAAAGAGTGAAGGAACACCACCAGTCTCTGGACCCCAAGTGCCCCCGGGACTTCACCGACTGCCTGCTTGTGGAAATGGAGAAGGTCTTGCACCCCCGCCCATGACAGGGCTCTGGGGCGGGCAGGACGTGCACCTTTCAGATTTGCATCCTGACCTGCCCTCACTGCTGTCCAAACTGCCCACGGTGGCCACGTTTCGATGCTCTTGGTTTCACACAAACACACTTGGCCTCCGCCCACCCCACGTGGAGGCACAGCCCACCTGTCCCCGTCACCTGGCTCCCTCCAGGCCAGGCCAAGCTGCTTAACACTTTCTGTCCGCTGACTTTGACAATCGCGTTTTGTCTGAGGAGCCCTCAGAGTTCTTTGTGGCCACTTATTCCCCAGTTGTGCACGACTTTCAGGGGCTCCAGTCCTCCCCAGGTTCATTTCCCTGCAGCCCCTCAGGAACCCCTCCCCCAGCTCAGACTGGGGAAGCTCTTGTATCCGTCTTTTCCTTTCCTGTCGCTTGTGGCTCCCACACTGATAACTTGGACTCCCCTAGATGACATCCTGGACTGTCCAAGAATCTCCAGTTTGCCCCCTCGCTGCTCCTGGCGCCCCACAGCTCAGCCTTGAGCTGCGACTGTGGCCAGAGTGTACCTCACCACCCCCTACCCATTGGCCCTTGTACTGTTGAGGGAGGCAGAGCCCGTGGCCTGGTGAGGAGCCCAGTCCTACCCTCAGCCCTATTTCCTGAGAGCTTCCATTTCCCTCGCTGTGAGTTGGAGATTACCGTGTTTCTCACAGCTCCAAGTCCTGGTTCTTGGACGTCCATCTGCTGTCTCCTGTAGAGCTGGGAGGTGGCTGGGCTGTCTTTTTGCTGAGAAGAGACACCATCCTCTTCTCAGCCACCTGAAGACATCCTATTGTTGAGTCCCTCTCTGTCTCTAACATTGCAGGAAAAGCACAGCCCAGAGCCCTTGTACACACTGGACAGCATTGCTGTGACCGTGGCTGACCTGTTCTTTGCGGGGACAGAAACCACCAGCACCACTCTGAGATATGGGCTCCTGATTCTCATGAAATACCCAGAGATTGAAGGTGCGTAAGTAAAGAGCAAGACGCCTGTGCCCTGCAGCTAATCCTCCCTGCAGACAGCCTTGCGTGTTGTCCAGCTAAAGCTGCTTGTTGACCCTTGGGTGACAGGGTGGGATTGCTGGAGGAATTGCTTTGAGGGAAGGTGTTCTTGTATGTGTGAGACACCTGGCACCCTTGAATACTAGGTGGCCCACACCCCACAGAGAGACCCCTGGTTGCACAGAAGGACAGCCCAAAACCAGGGGAGGGCTGTGGGTCTGCATTCTGCTCCATAAATAACCTGTGTATGACAATGAAAATAATGTTCCAGTTGACCCCGAATAGAACTTGGCCTTCTAGGCAGAGCAGGGAGGGAGGGTGGGGCTGGGGGATCTTCCTGGGGCATCTCACCCAAAAGGGGATCTGAAGAGGAAAGCCCAGTGAGAAGCAACCTATGGCTGCCTGCTGTCCTGGAACCTCTTCACTCCCATGGGGCTCCATCCCAGCAGTACCTGGGACAGGTATGACTCAGTGCCTGGAGGAGGCATCCAGCCTCTCCATGTGCAGAGGATCATGTACTGAGAAGCACCCACCTGTGCCACGTAGAGGCGATGTGAAGGCCAACCCCTCAAGTAAAGAGGAAGCGAGGGAGCCATAACCTAGGGCATGGTGCCCAAGGTCTGGAGCCCCTGCTTCTCCCTGGCTGGGTGCAGAGCTGGGCAGCTGCTGCTGGAGGTGCCCTCCTCACCACTGCGTGCAGGCGAGGGCCAGCCCTTCTGTGCACTGTACTCTTCAAGCTCGCCAATTCTTGAGCGTAGGTATTGTGGGGAATGAGATAATTTCCCCCAAGAATGTGGATACATGACCAGCCCGAGATCAGGACCTGGTCTCTGGTCTTTCTGATGGTAAAGCCTTTGCTTTCTGGATCACACAGAAAGGTGGAAGGTGAAAGTCCAGGGAGGGAAACATTTTATGGATCTATGGCAGTTACAAGAGAACTTTTGACCACTCTGTTCTAGAAAATCTATGGATTCAAAAATGTTTTAAATTATTAATTATGAGGAATTTCCATTACACACAAAAATAAAATAAATATGATTGACATCCATACATCCATTGCCAAATTTAACATGTATTAACATTTTGCAATGTTTGCTTCAGATCTCATAAAAAAACAATTATAGAGCCAGCCAACTCCCCCGTCCTCACCCCTCACCCATGATGGTATTGTGCAGGATTGCTGTTTATCACCCCATGAGTGACTTCATACATTTCACATTTACGAAGTGTCAGCATACAGTTCATATTCCTGTTTGTCTGAATATTCTACCTAGGTACCATCCTGTACATAACTTTGCAATTTGGTTTTTTCACTCAACATGTTATAAAGTCCCATAGGAAATTCCAAACTCAGAGATGTTGTCACCTCTGTCAGATAGAGAGGGATTCTCAGGCTTCAAGAAGTAGATTGCGCGTGTCTGATTCCATTCTGCCATCCCCCTTAATACTTCTCAGAAGCATGCAATAAACCATCCTGGGGTAACAATTAACATCAAGATTTCCCTCCAGAAAGAAATTCCCAAGACCCTTTTAGTATTCTGTACTCCAGATATGAAGAGAACTAGATAAGCCATCATCAGCTAAAATAATTGGTGCCAGAATGTTCTGCAGACTGTAAATAATCTCATAATAGAGTTCAGCTCTTACTGACATTTGTGGAGAATTTATCCAATAATTCAAAGTACCTGGGCACCATAAACCTGGCTTAAGATGCTCCATGAACATCTGCTGAGTGAGTGGGTGGATGTATGGGCATGTGGGTGGATGTCCAACCAGCCTAGAGTCAATCCTTTAAATTTATCCCATTCATATATTGGCAGAGAAACTCCATGAAGAAATTGACAGGGTGATTGGGCCAAGCCGAATCCCTGCCATCAAGGACAGGCTAGAGATGCCCTACATGGATGCTGTGGTGCATGAGATTCAGAGATTCATCGACCTTGTGCCCTCCAACCTGAGCCATGAAGCAACCCGGGACGTCATGTTCAGAGGATACATCATCCCCAAGGTCAGATGTCAGCCTGGAGTGCACACCCCAGGGCTCATCACCTCACCTGCCAGAGGACAGGATGGGGGATCCAAGGACACTTCCTTTGGTGGTGTGGCCGCATAGTGGGCCGGGCAGCATTCCCACCCTGCAGAGTCCTGCTTCCCCAGCAGTTCTCACTTTGACATGAAGACCAGAGGAAAAGAGGAAATCTGGAAATTGCCCGCTCAGATAGTGCTTGAGATGTGTAGTATATTCTACTACTAGGAACAAGCAGCATTAACCACCAGCCCTGGAGTTAATCTTTGAGGAAGTGAGGGCTTTCATCTCCATGTAGGGCTGACCCTGACTGCTTTCTATCTAGTCTTCAACAGAACAGTGTCCCCAGCTGGATATATGCTATCCTGTATAATGTAAAATTCAAAACAAACTTCTTCACTGAGGCTTCTGGAGAAAAGCCTGTGTTTTGTTAACTTGGCTGACTGAGACCATCTTTGTTCCTTCCAGGGCACAGTTGTAATCCCGACTCTGACCTCCGTTTTACGTGACAGTCAAGAATTCCCTGATCCAGAGAAGTTTAAACCAGAACACTTTCTGAATGAGAACGGGAAGTTCAAGTACAGTGACTATTTCAGGCCATTCTCTGCAGGTAGGAAGTTCAGAGGCAGCACCTTCCCCTGAAAACCCTCTCCTGCTTTCCTCGTTTCTGCCCACGCACCCTCTGCCCTCGTCACCCCAGACCTGCCACAGCCCCGTCTTGCCCCTGGCTTCTATTTATAGCGTGACCCAGATGTGCTCTTCCCTGCTCAGAGAACTTAAATGACACCTTTTTACCAGAAATCCTCGGAATGAGGGTTGTGGATGGATTATTTTTTTCATAGAGTGGAAAAAAATAATTCATTGTTATATTCGGTTTTTACTTCCACGGGACTTAGAGAAAATCTGTCAAAACTATATTACCTAAGTGTCCATAATTCTAAACAAAGGTTACTAAGTAAAATCTAACCTTTGGTACCTGGACTCATCATAGGAAGCACTGAAGCTTCCCTGGGTGTGACTCAGCGGCCCTCTTTGAAGCCCTTGGACCCTCCGCAGGGCCTCTCCTTGGGCCCTGGTGTGAGGAAAGCCCTACAACCGACCAGATAACTCCAGCTCCCAGAGTCGGAGCCTTAGCTTCTGACCGTGCACTGCTTCCTTCTTGGGCAAGTTCTGGGGATGCTTTCCTAAGGCCTGGACGGAGACCATTTTCCCCACTTGACAGGCTTTTGCAGTTGAGTTCTGAATGATGAAGGTTGTTCAAAGGCTGGACCCTGAATAAGTCAACATCACTGATATTTACTACATTTTCTGCTTCCTTTCTCTGCTTCATGACAGCAGTTTTCCCACAGCCTCCCCCTTGCTGCCCCTGCTCTCTCTCTGAAGCTCCCTCAGGGTCTTATCAATACTCTTGTTACTTCTAGGAAAACGGGTGTGTGTCGGAGAAGGCCTGGCCCGCATGGAATTGTTTTTATTCTTGTCTGCCATTTTGCAGCATTTCAATTTGAAGTCTCTTGTTGACCCAAAGGATATTGACCTTAGCCCTGCTGTGGTTGGGTTTGGCAGCATCCCTCCACACTACAAACTCTGTGTCATCCCCCGCTCATAAGTGAAAGGAGGATATGGCCTGAAAAACCACCTGCCTGCGTGTGGGCAGCCCCTCCCCATGGTTCTTCGAGGACAGCCAGGGCTCCATGTGGAGTGAATCAGGCCAGAGATGATGCTTTCCAGAGTCACAGTGTTCAGACAGAATGTGAAAGCCAAGTCCAAAAAGATTGTGTTAAACTGACTAAATTAAACTATGCATTAGTTTGCGGCTATGTTGGGGTTCCTGGAAACAATGGTGATTAGGAACCTGTCATTATAAGTTAAACTAACCTCTTCTAAAAAAGTAGATTATCCAGTTACCAGAGTCAACATCAATTATAAAGGACAGACAAAAAGGAATACAGACATTATTTTGTAGGTCAGAATAGGGAGAAATAATATAGTTTGGGCAAGATTTATTAGCCTTGTCAAAAATATATCCCATACCATCTTGCCTTGGGATATTGTTCCTATGAGCATCATTCTGTGTAGTATCTTCATATTAAAATATGTCTGAAATGTCAACACAGGTATCTATTATCTTTTGATATTAAAATATCACTTTGTGTTTGGAGAGAGAAATTCTAAGCATATGGGGACCCTTGAAACAAAAATGAAGAAAACAAAATCTTCCCAGTGAACTAAAGGTTAATGCTATGAAATGGAAGAGGTGTTTGGAGCAAGACCACTGTTCCTGTCCTGCTGGCACGCACCAGCAAGCGCTCTCAGCCCTTTCCGTGGTGCAGGGCACGAGGACTGAGTGGGTGAGGCATAAAAACCTTTGGAGCTCTCCTGGCACTCTGCATCTGTGTGAGTGTCTCTCAGTAAGACAAGTAATGCTTCAGAGTTGGCAGTGTAGCATCTTCCAAGCTCTCTCCACTCTGACCTTCCTCCCGCCCTCTCGTAAGGATTTCACAGGGCCCACCCAGGTAATCTAGTACAATCTCCCCTTCTCAAGATCCTGAATTTCATCACATATTCAGAGTTCCTTTTCCCACACAAGGTAACATGCTTACAGGTTCTTGGGATTAGGGTGTGGCCATCTTTAGGGGACACTGTTCTGCTGACAACACCTTTTCACTCCTCCACTTTGGGGCACCCAAACCCAAAGTTAACAGATAGGTAAATCAGTAGAAGGAAGAACCGGCTGCCCCACCAAAAGACAACTGTTTTTCTCACATTGGGCCTCCATGGAGGCAAGACTGCTTCTGGCAGAAAGATACATAAGAACGCCTTTTTATTTGCTTTGGGGCAGAGAGGTTTCAATTTGAGAGAATATCCTGGGAAAATCCTAAAGTGCCCAATAGTAATGGGAAATGTTGGGAGGGAGTGTGGGGGCCCTTTGGGGGTATGACTTAACTGATCAGGGCATCATCTGGCTGTTAAGTGTCTTAGGTTGATGTTCCCGTAAGCACAGTGTAAAACTGAGTTCCCCCAGTGGTTTCCAAGTCCTGCTTGCTCCTCATGGGTAACTTCTAGCCCAGAAGTAACATCACTGTGAAAAGTTAGTCCCACCTTGAGAAATACTCTACTGATGTAAACCACATTTCACAAAATCAGAAGAGAAGGGGTCAGTAGGAGCGAGGGGGAAAAATCCTTTGGTCACTGCTTCAGAAGTGGTCAGAGAATTGGATGGGATGTCAGCACAATCCCAGCAGATTGTAGTCAAGTCCCACATCCAGCTCAGGATCCTTCCTCAGCTCCAGGCTCCCTCCACTTCAAGATGACAGGTGGTGTCTCCACTGTGTTGTCTACCCATGACCAAGACTTGTGTGTTAATATCCCACCCCCACCCCCCCAGTTACTCAGAAGGATCCACAGGGCAGTCTTGGGCCATTGTCTCACTGCTCATGGCTGAGGATTCTCCAGGGTCACCCAACACAACATGTCTTCAGAGGTCACTGGCCCCTCAGCCCTCCTGGATGGTCTATGCAATGCCTCACAAGGGGTCTACTTGGTCACAGCATTAGGTGGTGGAATGATCCAGTGTCAGGGTCAGACAAGTGAGAACTTTAGCTTCCTCCCTTTTATTTTTATTTTACTTTATTTTTTTTTAAAACTATGCCATCTATTTTATTTTACTTTTTCTAAAAGTTTTATTTATTCATTTTTGATTATACATATAATTTTTGATTATACATATTTATGAGGTACAGATTTATATCAGTATTTGTGTATAGTATGTGATGATCAAATCAATATTATTAGCATGTTCATCATTACAAATAGTAATTATTCTTTGTGTCCCTTACCCAATTACTCCCTAACTCCCTTCCCCTTCCCCTTTTCCCACCTCTAGTAACTATAGGTCTGTTCTCTCCTTCTGAAAGTTCAACATTTTATTGTGTTCCATCTCTCTCTATTTTTTTCTTTCTCTCTCTTTATTAGCTTCCATGAGTGAGGACATGCAGTATTTCTCTTTCTGTGCCTGACTTGTTTCATTTAACATAGTTTTCTCCAAATTCATCCATGATGCTGTGAATGGCAGAATTTCATTCTTTTTTATGGCTGAGTAGTAGTCCATTGCATATACACCACATTTTCCTCATCCAGTCATTCATCAGTAGACATTTAGGTTGGTTCCACATCTTGGCTATTGTAAATAGAGCTGCAATGAACATGGGAAAGCAGATATCCCTTTGACATAATGATTTCCATGCCTTTGGGTATATACCCAGAAGTGGGATTGCTGGATCATATGGTAGCTCTATCTGTAGTTGTTTGAGAAACCTCCATACTGTTTTAAATGATGGCTACACTAATTTAGAGTCCCACCAGCAGTGTAAGGGGTTCCCCTTTTCTCTGCATCCTCACCAGCATTTATTATCCTCAGTCTTTTTGATAATAGCCAGTCTAACTGGCGTGAGATGATATCTTAATGTGGTTTTAATTTGCATTTCCCTAATTTTTGATGTTGAGGCTTTTTTCATGTACTTGTTGACACTGTCTTCCTTTGAAAAATGCCTGTTCAGCTTCTTTGCCCATTTTAAAATTGGATTATTATTATTTACATCAAAGTTGTTTGAGTTCTTTGTATATTCCAGATATTAATCCTGTCTCAGATGCACAGTTTGCAAATATTTTCTCCCATTCTGTAGGTTGACTTTTCACTTTGTTGTTTCCTTTGCTGTATAGAAGCTTTTTAGTCTGATATAATCCCATTTGTTTATTTTTTCTTTAGTTACTTGTGCTTTTTGGCTTTTATTCATAAAGTCTTTGCCCAGTCTTACATCCTGAAGTGCTTCCCTTATGTTTTCTTCTAGGAGTTTTATAGTTTCAGGTCTTATACTTAAGTCTTTAATCCATTTTGAGTTGATTTTGGTATATAGCAAGAGGTATGGGTCTAGTTTCATTCTTCCACACATGGATAACCAGTTTTCTCAGCACCATTTGTTGAAGAGGCTGTCTTTTCCACAATGTATGTTCTTGGTGCCTTTGTCAAAGAGCTGTTGGCTCTAAGTATGCAGGTTTATTTCTGGGTTCTCTACTCTGTTCCATTGGCTGGAGTGCCTGTTTTTATGCCAGTACAAGGCTGTTTTGGTTACTGTAGCTTTATAGTATAGTTTGAAGTCAGGTAGAGTAATGCCTCTGGTCTTATTTATTTATTTAGCTCAGATTGCTTTGGCTATTCTATGTCTTTTGTAGTTCCATATGAATGCTAGAATTGTTTTTTCTATTTCTGTGAAGGATGTCATTGGTATTTTGATGGGGATTGCATTGAATCTGTAGATCACTTTGGGTAGCATGGACATTTTCACAATGTTAATTCTTCCAATCCAAGAGCATGGAATGTCTTTCCACCTTTTTGTGCCCTCTTTAATTTCTTTCAACAGTGATTTATAGTTCCCATTGTAGAGATCTTTCACCTCCTTGGTTAACTTCATTCCTAGGTTTTTTTGTTTGTTTGTTTTGGTGACTATTATAAATGGCCTAGCTTTCTTGATTTCTTTTTCTGCTAGTTTGTTGTTGGAGTATTAAAATAGTACTGATTTTTGCATGTTGATTTTGTATCCTGCAACTTTACTGAAGTCATTTACCAACTTTAAGAGTTTCTTTTTGTACAGTGTTAAGGATTTTCTATATATATACGATCATGTCATCTGCAAACAGGGACAATTTGACTTTGTCTTTTCCAATCTGGACACCCTTTATTTCTTTCTCTTGCCTGACTGTTCTGGCTAGTACTTCCAATACTATGTTAACTAGAAGTGGTGAGAGTGGGCATCCTTGTCTGGTTCCCTTTCTTAAGAGAGAAGACATAGAAAACCTGAACAAACTGATAACAAGCAACGAGATTGAAACAATAATCAGCAGTCTCCTAATAAATAAAATCCCAGGACCAGATGACTTTACTGCTGAATTCTACTGAACCTTTAATGAAGAATTAATACCAATTCTCTGCAAACTATTCAAAAAAATTGAAACAGAGCTCATTCTCCCAAATTCATTCTATATATCTCTGATGAAAATAGTTGCAAAAATTCTCAACAAAATATTAGCAAATAGAATACAGCAACACACCAAAAAAATTATACGCCATGATCAGGTGGGATTCATCCCAGGGATGCAAGGATGGCTCAGTATACACGAGTCAATAAATGTGATACACCACATCAACAAAATCAAAGACAAAAACCATATGATTATCTCAATAAACACAGAAAAGCATTTGACAAAATTCAACATTGCTTCATGATAAAGACTCTCAGCAAATCAGGTATAAAAGGAAAGTATCTCAATAAAATAAAGCCATATAAAACAAACCACTGCCAAAATCATCCTGAATGGGGGAAAAACGTTCACTGCTAAATTCTATCAAACATTTGGAGAAAATTTAATATCACTTCTTCCCAAACTCCCCAAAAAACCAAAGCAATAGAGACACTTCCCAACTCATTCTGTGAGGCAGAATTACCATGTTGCCAAAAGTGTACAAAGATAGCACAAGAAAATAAAAATTGAGGCCAATGTATTTTATGAATATAGATGTAAAATTCTTCAAAAATGTACAAGCAAACATGACCAAGGAACATATAAAAATAATTGAACCCCATGACCAACTTGGATTCATCTCAGGAAAACAAGGTTGGTTAACAGCCCCAAATCATTTAATATGAAGATGAAGAGACTTCAAAAAGTTCATGGAAAGATTTGTATTATCTTTTAATTCCATTTTTTCTATGAGCTTTTTGTAGTACTCTCATATAATACAGCATATTAATATAACAACAAACAAAACCATATGGCTATCTCAACAGACACAGAAAATGAGTTTGTCAAAATTCAACATCCTTTCATGATGAAAACAGTCAACAGAGTTGGAATAAAAGGGCACATCCCCAAAGTGATAAAGGGCATATAAAAACCCCACAGCTAGTATCATACTTACTGGTGAAAGCCTGTATACTTATTTTGTACACTCAGGAACAAGACAAATATATCCATTCTCACCACATCTATTCATCATTGCACTGGAGATGCTAGCAAGGACAATTTGGCAACAGAAACATATAAAAAGACATCTAGATTGGAAAGGAAGTACAATTATCTTTATTCACAGATGACAATATTGTACTTAGAAAATCATAAGTAATTGATGCAAAACTATTAGAACTAATAAACAAGATCAGTAAAAAAAAGAGTAACAGGAAACAAGATCAATATACAAGAACCTACTGTATTTCTGTACACAAGAAATCACCAATCTAAAGAAGAAATTAAGGGAACAATTACAGCTACAATAGAATCAAAAGCAAAGTATTTAGGAATAACTTGGACAAAAGGACACTGAAAACTGCAATATATGGCTAGTGTGGAAACACCCAGGTATCATCCCTGATCCTCCTCTCCTTGGCTTGAGGGCTTTATCTCCATCTGGGGGAGGAAAGCTATTGCATTTTTGACCTTCATATTATTAGAGGTGGGCTCAGGGTGAGGTCTACCCATCCCAATGTGTGTTACTGCCCCCAATTTTATGGATACAAGACTGAGGCCCTCAAAGAGAGGGGATGACGATCCATATCCCCGAGTGCAGAATACCAGGCACTGATATCCCCCACTGACCCCTTCCATTCATCCTGTATTTAAAGGATCCCAGATATCACACTGTTACAGCAAAAATAAAATGGAAACCACACCTGAAAAATTCCTGAGCAAACAAAACTAAGGGCCTTAAAAAAAGCCTTAATTGCCAACAAGCAAAACCTAACAGGTCATTTCATATAAACGCTTATGTTAGACAGAACTAAAACAACCCCAGCCAGTCATAAGCAGCAGCCAACTAACGTGTGATTATGTAACGAGGGACTTTCCAACAAGGTGACTAAAAAAAAAAGACAGTTTTGTAATTGAAAACCAATCAAATACTTTAATTTGCTTACACATTTTCCCAATAAATACTTGCCCCTGACGTCTCGTCACTGGAACACTAAGTCTCTTGGTTTGCTGTTCCCAATTCATGGATTGCTTCTCACACAGATAAACTCTTTAAGATGTCATTGTGCCTCAGCCTGTTTTTTCTTTCCTTTTTTCTCTTGGTGGCGGCGGTACAGGGCCCCGAACCCCTGACCCCTGTGTTACCAGCAGGTGCTGGAGAGCGAGTCCTGGAGCCGGGCTTCTCCCCTGCACCCGCTCCCCCATCAGGCCCACCTCAGATCTGACCCCACGAGCCTGGCGTCGCCTTGTTCCAAGAGGAGCTTCGGAGGAAACCAGAGCCCGAGAAACCCCCGCCCAGAGCTCGCCCAGTTCCAGCCAGAAAGTAAACGGTGCCCCGGGGGTTCTTAACAGAAGACCACAGAGGCTTGTGGGAAACGTGTCGCCCATCAATGACGTCACCAGCACGGGACCGTGAAAAGGGCTCTTTCTTGGGTTCCTTCTACGCGTGTGCCCCTCTGCCTACTCCCGCCATTTTCTGCCTGGAACTTCCGGGAGCTGTGGCTGCCGGGACCCTTCTCTTGAGACTCCGGAGTTGGATTGTGTGTCCTTGAAGGTTGGTCGGAGGGTGCAGGGGAGCCCCGCGGGCATCGGGGGACCCTACAGAGCTGGACGGGCTCCCGGCCCTGGGCAGCGCAGGAGCGAGGGCGGGCATCGGGCAGCCGCTGCGTCAGGAGACAGGGCCTGCGGGAGGCCGCTGTGAGCCTCCAGGTGCGCGGGAGCCTGAGCCTCCAGGTGCGCGGGAGCCTGAGCCTCCAGGTGCGCGGGAGCCTGAGCCTCCAGGTGCGCGGGAGCCTGAGCCTCCAGGTGCGCGGGAGCCTGAGCCTCCAGGTACGCGAGAGTCGCGTCCAGAAGCCCCGGGAATGGGCCGGGGGTGGGGTCCGCAGGCAGCGTGAGTGCGGCGCCGAGTTCACGCCTTCCAGCTCTGCCATGGAGGAGCCAGGTGCTAACGGTTTCCCCGGCGGTGAGACAAGCACATCGGCAGTGGTAGCGACGGGCCCTCACGTTCCCAGAGAAACAGTTGCCGAGCGTGTGCAGACCGGGCGTCACTGTGCGACACTTGCATTTGTGGGGTTCCTCGGTGTCTTTCAGCAAGTGAAGTTTCGGTCCCCGCCTGCACTGTGTGGCCTGCCTCGCACTTCTGGGCTGAGTTCACAGACGTTTATACAAAACCTGCTTTCCAGGAACGAGGGAGATTGGGGTGTTGGGCAATGGCCCCGTTTTCTTTGGAACAGAGTCGTTCTTATGCAGTATGAAGGAGGGGCTCTAAGAATACGAATTTCCCTGAGAGGACACTCATCTCTCCTGAACCGGTCACTAGTGATGCAGAGCAGATAAGACTCACAGACAAGTGAAGAGCCTCGCCTTGCATGGCCCAAGCAAGTACTGAGCTTTCTGTGGATGGTGTGAGTCCAGGGGTTAATGATACAGTCTTTTCCAGCTTAATGTTAGGAATCTGTTCTTGAAAATCATAAATCCTACAGCAGGGTAATAGGAGCTGATTTTCCATTGTTTGAATTGGGAAAATTAGACCGAGTCACACTTTTACTCCTAATTAGTTTCTCAAAATATAAGACACAATACAGTGCCCACATATGAGTGGCAGACTCATGATGTAAGAATTCAGAACATAGTCTTTTGATTTCGAGGCAGTTCTTTTGTATCATTCGCATGGCCTCTCTGTGTCAGCAACCTCACTGAGGTTCATCTGGTTGACATTTATTGTGCTTATGAAAAGTTATACGTGTGATTATGAAATTTTATTGACTGTATTTTGCGTGTCATTCAATTTTTCCTTCCCTTCTCACCAATATGTTAAAAACATACTGAATTCTGGAGGATTAGAGGTATCAGTTAACGTTTGATGTGTAATAAATCAACAAAAATTTACTGGTTTTTGTAAAACAACGATTTTATTTGTTCATGATTCTGAGTTAGCATTTGGGGTCGTGCTCAGCTAGGGAATACATATGCTGGTGTTGCCTGGGATCACAAATGAACTATAATCATCTGGTGCCTTGACTGAGGCACTGGTTCTTTGAAGAGGACTTCACTCACGTGTCTGGTGGTTTGGGCTGGCACTTGGCTAGGTCATGCATATCGAACGCAAGCCCCAGTTTTCTTCACAAGGTGGTAGCATTCCAAGAAGGGAAACTCCAGTGGGTAAATACTTTTCAGCACTATGTTTGTGTCACATTTACTGCAGTCCCATTGGCCAAAGCAAGTGAATTGGCAACGCCCAGGGTCATTGTGGGGGGGGACTATGTGAAGGTGTAGATACAGGGAGGCATGTCATTGGAAACTGCTCCTGGAAAAATATACTATAATAAATATACATTATGTACATTTTTTTTCCTGTACAATCATGGGCCAAAAATATTAGGTTGTAAGATGCGTACTTTCTATGAAGTTTAGGTATATAAAAACGAGATATTCTAGCAGAAACACTAATATGTAATCCTGTGTAATGTGTCTGTGTGAATAAGAAAAGTTAATATAGCCCAAGTATTTTTCTGTAATGTAAATGTTAGTGATGGCATAATATTTCTTCCTTTGGTGTACTGTAATTCATTTAAACAACCATCCGTAAAATTTTAAATAATTTATTTATGGTAACATTAAGTTTTTCAATAGCAAATAAGTGTTTTCATTAACCTAAGAATAAGTTGTGGGCTTAATCTCTACCAACTAGTATAATTGTGGGTGCTCCTTCAGCAAGGTCTTTCCTGCCTGTTCTCATGTTTAAGGGACTATTTCCCCATGGGGGGGCTTTTTTTCTTTCTTTCTTTTTTTTTCTAGCTAACCCATTTCTCTCATGACTTGCTACTTTCACCTTCTCTTGCAGCTCTAATTCCAGAGTCCTCTACGTGTTTTCGAGAGCAGAGAAAATGAAATATGTCCAGTAGATTGTTTATTTCTCATCTTATTTTACATTGTATTTTAGGAGTTTTATGAGGGGTCATGATTTAAGATGGAAAAAGTGAAAATAAATAAAATTCAGCATCAGAGAAATATGCATAAACAAGATAAAATTGGCATGTTGATATAGGTAGGTTAAAAGACCTCAGGGCCATCTAAGTTGAGTGCAAATTGATCTCTGGTCTTTCTGATATCATGGCAAAAAGACACATTTGTTACATGATTCAAATTGCGCCTAAGAGGAGAACATGACCCTACATTCTCATGGGATATAAAGTCTGAAGTGGAGTCTTTATTGGTCACTTAGATGATGTAGTGGACAGTATTTCACTGCCAACCTGGAAATAAACAGAGTTCTGCAGTGCTAACAGTGCACTTTAGTGTGTTTAGCTAGCGCTAAAACAAATGAGTTGTTAAGGTTTTTCTGGCATTGCTAAAATAGTGCAGTCCCAGACAGCTTTTGGAAGTGCCCACTTTTGATGCATGGAAAAAACCTGGAAAGTGTGGAGAATAGAATCTACTGTGGGTCCTTAAATAACTCTCAGCTAGTCTGTATATGGAGGTTGTACCACACAGACTATCCCAAGTGATATTTTCTGACAAATATTTCCATGGCTCCTTTGCACTTTTACTCACTCAGTGTAGTGTTAGTTCAGTTCTTCAAAAGTTTACCAGTAACTTAAATTATAGTCAGATCCAAAGACTGTTCTCTGGTTTTTGCCTTACTTGAATCTTGTGCCATATTTGAAACTACTGCCAATGATCTTTTGGAAATTCTGTGTTAGTTCCTGTCACAGCCTCTCTAATGATTTCTTTGCTTGTCCCCTGAGTATTCTTTCTTCTCCTCCTTAACCTATCTCATGTGTTTCATCCTGTTACCCATTTGTCCCACTCTGCAGTTCTCTGACTGATTCTGCACTCTGTGGTTTGACACTCCTGTTTCTCTCCAGCTTGGATCTCTTTCCCGGCCTTCAGACGATAGGCTCAACTTTCTGTTGAATACTTCTTTGTAGTTTATCAAAAGCCACCTCAAGCTCAACAAATCCAAAATGAAAACCACATCCCCCATTCTTCCTTTTTATATAGTATTACAGGTTGAGTATCCTTTATCCAAAATGCTTGGAACCAGAAGCGTTTCAGATTTCTTTGAATTTTCAAATATTTGCAGACATGTAACCATTGAGCATCCCTATTGTGAAAATCCAAAATCTGAAATGCTCCGGTGAGCATTTCCTTTGAGCATCATGTTAGTGCTCAAAAAGTTTTGGATTTTTTTTTTTTTTTAATAGATGGCCGGTAAGGGGATCCGAACCCGTAGCCTTGGTGTTATCAGCACCATACTCTCCCAAGTGAGCCTTGGGCCAGCCCTAAAGTTTTGGATTTTGGAGTATTTTGGATTTCAGATTTTTGGATTATGGATGCTCAGTCTTTACTGTCAACTAGCCTTGATCCAAACCTCCAAAAGGAGATTTTTTTCTGGACCCCTCTTTGTCTCTCAGGTCTAATGTCATCTGGTGTCAAGTGCTGCTATTTTTGTTTCTCTGTTTTAAAATTTTTATTGTAATGCCTACTTACTGTGTCTATAAAATGGGAGGTACTGTTGATATTCAAAAACAAATACAGTAACTTTGGTATGTTGGAAATATTACTCTTGGCAAAACTTGAAGGTTGTATTTTCTCAGTCATGATGTTCAATTCCTTCTGAGCTATGCTACTGGCCAGCAGGTGTGGTGACAGCCTTAGGAGTCAGCAGGAGAAAGTGTGCAGGAATTACTGGGACACATTTGTGTGTAAGAGTCAAGAAGAAGATACACAAAGAATAAAAACAGGGAGGACTGATTTTAATAACTCGTGTATCTTGCTTATATATATTTATGTCAGTGATTCTATCTAGTTTTTACTAATTCAAAATTCTGTTTCTAGCTAAAAAATGACTTGTCATGTTTTCAAACTCCTAAAGATTGTATTTAGTTCTTCTGTTATTTCTGCTAATCATTTAAAAATTAGTAGGGAAAAATAGATGTGGGCCTCAGTGATATCTTTGATTATGTCCTAAAACTGTCAACTGGTTAATAATAAACTTTCAGTGGTTATAATACTGTGATAAAATATACATAACCTGAAACTTGTCCGTTTTTATGTGTACGGTTTAATGGCATTAAGTGTATTCACATTAATTTGCAACCATCTCTGCCATTCATTCACAGAACTTTTTCATCTTCACTGTATTAGTCTGTTTCTGTTGCTTATAAGAAAATACTTGAAACTGGGTGATTTATAAAGAAAACAAAATTTATTACTTTCAGTTTTTGAGGCTGGGAGGTCCAAAGTCCATCTGGTGGTGGTGACTGTGACCCAGGGGTCTCACACTGCAAGTTGGTGGAATCAGAGAGAGAGAAAGAGAGAGAGGCAGACTCTCCTCTTCTTTTAAAGCCCTCAGAACCGCACCTCTGACCACCATTTTTAACCCATTCACTACTGCACGGTCCTCAATCCAATCACCTCTTCAAGGCTCCACCTTTCAATCACCGTAATAGGATTTCCCACACTCATAACTGTCACAGTGGGGCCAAGTTTCTAATACATAAAACTTGGGGGATAAAATTCAAGCCTTAGGGAGTTTGGGGGGGACATAATTCAATCCACTACATTCCCCAAATGAAACTGAATCCCTATTCCACTGTACTCCAGGTCCTTGCAACCTCTGTTCTACCTTCTGTCTGTGAATTTGTCTACTGTAGGAACCTTGTACAGGGGTACTTCAAAAAGTTCAGGGAAAAGTAGAATTAAAAGATAATATGAATCTTTCCATCAACTTGTTGAAGACCCCTCATATAAGAGGAATCATACAGTATTTGTCCTCTTGCAACTGGACTATTTCACATAGCATGTCTTCAGGGTTCATTCATGTTGTAGCATTTGTCAAATTTTTCTTACTTTTTGAAGCTCATTAATATTCCATTGATGTACCACATTTTGTTTATCCATTCATCTAGAGGTGGGAGCTTGGGTTGCTTCTGCCTTTTGTCTTTTGTGAATAATGCTGCTGCAAACGTGTTTACAACTATCTGTTCTAGTCCCTGCTTTTACTTCTTTTGGGTATATACCCAAGAATGGAATTGCTGGATCATATGTTGATTCTATTTTTAGTTTTTTCAGGAATCTCCATCCATCTTCCACACTGGTCCCACCAGTTTGCATTCCCACCAGCAGTGCTTTAGGATTCTAATTTTTCCACATCCTCAACACTTGTTGTTTTCTGTCTGTTTTTGTAATGGTGATTATAATGGGTGTAAAGTGGTATTTTGTTATGGGTTTGATGACTAATGATGTTGACCATCTTTTCATGCATTAAGCAGCCATTTACATGTCTCCTTTGTAGAAATGTCCATTCAATCTTTTGCCCATTTTTTAATCCAGATTTTGTTTCTGAGTTATAGGATTTTTAATATATATTCTAGATATTAATTTCTTCTGAGATATACGATTTGCAAATATTTCCTCCCATTCAATGGGTTGTCTCTTCACTCTGTTGATAGTGTCCTTTGATGCACAAAATGCTTTTTTTATACAGTTCAACTTATCTTTTTTCTTTCATTGCTTGTGCTTTTGTTGTCATATTGAATAAATTATTGCCAACCTCCGTGTCATGAAGTGTCTCCTCAATGTTTTTCCTTAACTGAACATTGTAAATTTACAGTTATATCTGGATATCATAATATAAAATATGAGATAATTGTTATTATTTATTTAGAAACTAATATTTGATCTAAATTTCAACACTCCCTGTTTCCAATTAAGGTACTATCTTTTGTGTGTAATGACTATTAGTGTTTCAGATATGCCAAGTTCTGTTGGCTCAGCAAGTTGCTAAGACCAGCCCACATTCAATGGGAATTAGTTTCCACCTCCAAGGCTGAAGTAGGAAAGAATTTGTGGCCACCTTTAATCTACCACAAATGTCATTGTTATAGTACATTTTGTTCAACCTGAATTTTAATTTCTCTTCTGATTTCTGCTTTCACTCATGTATTATTTAGTAGTGTATTATTTAATTTTAAAATATTTGACACTCATATGGATTTCTTTTTCTTCTTGATTTCTAATTTAACTTCATTGTGGTCAGAGAACACACTATATAAGATTTTAGCCTTGAGACTCATTTTATTGCTCAGTGTATGTTCTGATTCAGTGAGTGTTCCACACAGTGCTTTACAAATACCAGTCAGGTTAGCAAGACAGTGTCATTCATATCTCTGTTCTCTCTGGCTTTTTTTTTTTTTTTTTTTTGTCCAGTTCCATCAATTACTAAAGGAGGAGTATTAATTGTCCAGCTGTAACTGGGTTCCTTTACTTTCCTGTTTAGTTCTTTCACTGGGTTTCAGGTCCTCTTTATTTTATTTTATTTTACTTTATTAGTAGGCACATAAACATTTATGATTGTTATCCTGATGTATGATCCATTTATTATTATGAAAGGTCTTATATTTTATGATATTATATTTTATGTTGAAGTTTATTTCGTCTGGTAGTAAGATCTCCACTTGAACTTTTTATTAGTGTTTGCATAGTATATCTTTTTCCATCCTCTTACTTTCAGTCAATATCTTTGTATTTAAAGTGTGTCCCTGTGGATAGCACATTGTTGAGTCTGTTTTTTTCTTTTAATGAAGTCAGTCTCTGCCTTAACTTTTTACTCCATTTACATTAAATTATTAATATGGCTAAATTTAGGACTCCTGTTTTGCTACCTATTTTCCATTTGTCTTATCTGATATTTGTTCCTCTATTTCCCCTTGCCTGTTCTCTTTTGGGTTAATGAGATGATTTTAGTATTCCATTAAGAAGGTAACTGAGATGATGTTTGGGTCCTAATCCAGTCTGACCGATATCCTTGTGAAAGAGACGCCAGGGACGTGTGTGCATAGAGGAAAGGCCAAGTGAGGACATGGCGGCAAGGTGCCGTCACCAAGCCAGAGAGAGGCTTCAGGAGAAACCAGCCCTGTGGGCAGCTTGTTCTTGGGCTTCCATCCTCCAGAACTGTGAGAAAAGAAAGTTTCTGTTTAAGTCACCAAGTCTGTGGTATTTTGTTATGGCACCCCTAGCAAGCTCATACACTGTACTTGGTTGTATTATTTTTTAATTAGTTACCCTAAGGGTTTACAAGATGGGCGTTTATTTATCACAAATTACTTGGAGTAGTATTAGACTGCTTCACAAAAAATACAGGCACTTATGCAATAGAATAGTTCCATTTATAACTCCTGTCTTTATACAGACAGCCCCTTCATGATGGTTTGACTTATTTACGGTTTTTGGAATTTACGTAGTGCAAAGGTATTCTGAGAATGTTTAAGGTAGGTTAGGCTAACCTATGGTGTTCGGTAGGTGATATGGACTGTGTCCCCAAGTTTTATGTATAAGTAGCTTGATCCCCACTGTGACTTTAAAGAGGGTGAGAAATTCTGTTATGAAAATTGAAAGGTGGGGCCTTGAAGAAGTGATTAAGTTGATGGTTTAATGGTGGTCGTGGGTGTGGTTCTTAGGGCTTTAAAAGGAGAGGACATGAGGAACTATTTATTGCTCTGCCATCTTCTGCCAGGTGAGACTCCTGCATTGTTGTAAAGTCACCACCAAAGAAGACCCTCACCAGATGTATTCCCTGGACTTTGGACTTTCAAAAGCCTCTGAAATTGTAAGCAATAAATTTTGTTTTCTTATAAATACCCAGTTCCATGTATTTTGTTATAAGCAACAGAAATGGACTAATATAGTAGGTTAGGTATCCTAAATGCATTTTCAACTACATATTTTCAACTTATAATGGATTTATTAGGATCTAACCCCATCATAAGTCAAAAAGTATCTGCACTATTGTGTCTACATATTGAATCTATGTACATTATGAGCTTCCCACATGGTATGATCATTTTTGCTTTAAACAGTCATATCTATTTTAAAGAAATTAAGAGAATAAAAATGCATATATAGTCCTCTATATTTACACACAAGTTTACCATTCTGGTGATCCTGACTCTTTTCTTTAGATCCAAGTTAGCATATGGTGTCATTTTCTTTCAGCTTAGAGAACTTCCTTTTGTGTTCTTGTAGAGTAGGTCTATTGGTGTGAATGATCTTAGTTTTTCTTTATCTGAAAAAAATCTCTATTTCACCTTATTTATTAGGATAGTTCCATTGGATACAGAATCATGGATTGAAGGATTTTTTTTCACCCCTTTAAAGATATCTTTCCATTTTTTGTGATGAGAAGTCAGCCATTTTTCATGTATGTTTTTTCCCCAGTGTGCCAAGTGCTGATTTTCTTTTGGTGCTTTTAAGATTTTCTCCTTATCTTTGGATTTCATTACTTTGTGATTTATTTGTCTAGTGTAGTTTTCTTTGTATCTATCCTAATTAGGGGTTGTTGAGCATCTTGAATATATAAATTGATGTCTTTCACAAAGTTTGGGAAGGCTTTAGTCATTGTTTCTAAACATACATTTTGTGTTCCATTCTTTCTCTCTTCCTTCTGAAATTTCATTTAATGTATGTCAGAGTTACCTGTTTCTGATCCTCTGTCCATTTTTCTTCTCTCTTTCATAAAGATTAGAAAGTATCTATTCACCTATCTTCAAGTACCATTGTTTTCTTTTGCCTTTTCCAATCTGCTGTCAAGCCCATCAGTAAATTTTCCTTTTGGAACCTTATTATACAGCTCTAGAATTTCCATTTGTTTCCCAGCTTCTTTTTCTCTACTGATAGTCCCCATCTATAATACATTATTTTTATATCTTTCTTTAAGTACTTAAAGATATTTATAGGTGGCTTAACCATCTTGTCTGCTATTTGCAACATCTGTGTTAACTTGGGTTTGTTTTTTCACCCTTGAGTACAAGTCACATTTTCCTGTTTCTTTACATGCATAGTGATTCAGAATTTTATCCTGGATATTGCAAATCCTATGTTGCAGAGACTATGGATACTGTTATATTTCTCAGAAGAGTGATTTTTGTTCCACAGGGCAGTTACCTGGGTGGATTCAAATTCCAAACTCTATTCCTTGCAGTTATCAGTAGCTCATTTGCCATTTCCCTCAGCTTCCAGTGGCTGCTTTTTTATTGGTCCTTCTAAGGTCTACCACATATGTGTAGTTTAGTAGTCAGCTAACCATTGTGGTAGGTTTTGTATACAAATTTGGGGGCTTATATTTTTGGCTTCCTCTCTTCCAGGACTTATCCCCGTTCCCCAAATTTCTGGTTGTCTTCTCAGCCCTGAACTTTACTCTCTAATATCCTGAGCTAGTAAAGAAAGCTGTAGCTTTTAGTTCCTTGTTCTTTGTGCAAACTGGAGCGTGCCCTCTGGTTAAACACAAAACCTGCAAAGCTGTTTGTCTATTGAGTATTCCCTCAATTCAGTTTCTGCCTTGTTTTGATTGTTTTTCAGTTCCTCAGATGGTTGTGCTATAAATTTTGTTCAAAGTTTTAATTTTTTTTTCTGCAGAGAATTCATCCAGCCAAACATTTTGTCATTACCATGCAAGCCATGCTACTTTTAAGTCATTTATATTACAAAATTTGTCTTCTCCACTTAATCTCCTATCTGTATCATAGCTACATTTTCTCTACCCTGACTATTGTTTCAGATTTCTTAAGTCTCTTATTTTTAACTATGCCAAGTCACCTCTTTCTTCTGTAGGAGTAGTTCATACAAAATAGAAATAGGCAAATTATGGCATACATGCCAGATTTAGCCCACTTCCTGTTTTTGTATGGCCTGAGAGCTCCATTGTTGGCTTATTAGTCATAACTTTTTTTAGTGATTGTTTTATGGTTCATAGTATTCATCTTTGACTTACAGCCTACTTTTGAGTAGGATTATACCACTTCATGTATAACACAGGAACTTTGTAGTAGCATGCTAGCATTGACCTCTCCCAGCCTCTGTACCATGCTTGCCATATATTTTACTCCTACATCTTATAAACCCCACAATACATTGTTATTATCTTGCTCAAATGATTGATGACTTTTTAAAGAGTTTGAAAATAAGAGCAAAATATATGTTACTCACATATCTACCATTTCCAGTGTTCTTTATTCATTTTTATTCACCTATATTTCTATCTGTTATCATTTTTTTTCCCTGGTTTTTGGCAATTTGATCATGGTATGCCTTGGTGTAGTTATTTTCATGTTTTTTCTTTGCTGTACTATGTTTGGGAGTCCTGAAGGCCATGAATCTTCTGATATGAACTGCAGGTTTGGCTGTCCCCAAGATCACCCTCAGGTTCAGTAATTCATAGAAGGAATAAAATTACACATAACATTCTTTATACTTACAATTATGGTTTATTACTTTGAAAGGATCTGCTAATATCAGCCAGGGGCCAAGGTGCATAGGGCAGGTTTCACAAGTCGTTTGGCATGAACTTCCACTTGTTTTCTCTCAGTGGAGTACTGTTGTCACTGGCTATTTCTCCCAGCAACAGTGGGTGACAATACCCATAGGACACAACTCATCAGAGACTGTATTCGGAGTTTTTATAGTGGTTTGGTCACAAAGATATGGTTGACTACGCATGTGGTTGTCCTTAGTCTCCAGCACATCCAAAGGCCAAGCTGATACCACATGATTGAAGGCCTACCACTATACATCACATAGTAAGCATACAGTAAAGCCTTAAGTAAACAAAGACATTCATACCAGGCGAGAAATTCCAAGAGCTAAGAGTTAACCTCTCAGGAGCGGGGCAAAGGGCTGAACCTTTCTTTGGGAAACATTACTCCTTTGCAATACAGCTTGTGACCTGTATTCTGAGCTTCTTGGACCTGTGGGTTTATAATTTTCATCATTTGGAAAATGCTTAGCTTTTACTTCAAATATTTTTCTGAACCTGCTCCCCCACTGACATCTCCAGTTGCGTGTAGGTTATAACACCTAATACTGCTGCACCCATCACAGAATCTCTGGTGCTTTCAACTAAGATCTCATGTTAATGGGGTCCCTTCCCCTGGCAGGTCTTTGTATCTTCAGCAGGATGAGAATGAATGAAATCCCATTCTGCTTTCCCATTCTTTGACTTTGGATTTAACTTCCTATGCTGTAGAAAATCATAATTGGATAGGGAAGTAGAAGTGACCATGTGTTCAGGCCCCTCGAGTTGCCATTTTTGTCATTCTTCCTCCCGTGACCACTGAAATCGCTGCCAATTTTCTGTCCCTAGGGTCTCTCCCATGGAAAGTTCAGACGCAGGGAATCTGTTCAGGAAACAGTTGCAGTAATGGAGGTGAGAGTTTATGGTGGCTTGCAAAGGGTAGTTATAGTGGAAATGGTAAGAACTGGTCTGATTTAGGGCATATTTTGAGGGTGGAGCCAACAGGATGATTGTGTTTGCCCGTTGCTTCAAAAAATGAGATCTTTTGGACTTTTTGTAAATTTTATTTTCTTGTGAAACTTTTGGACCTCAAGTCAAACTTGTGGACTTTTGTCAAATGTATTAGGTGAAAAAATGTATTATAGTGTAATGTTAATTTGTATTTCTCATTTTTTTGACAGTTCGACTGTCTTCTCATACTTTTGAAGACTGGATTTTTGGAGGACAAGGGAGTGCATTGTCACTCTCTGCCCATTTTTCTGCTGGGTGCTGACTCTTTCAGTATTTTTATGAATATCTAGTGATACTCACAATAGGAAGGTAAGCTTTTCGTGATGTATCTCATTTTTCTTTTGACTTTGTGTTTTTTAAATTTTTATCATAAGTTTTGTTATTTATGTATTCATATACCTTGATTTTTATTTGTTTGGCTTTTGTATTTTGATTTTCAGTTAGAATGGATTTTCCTGACCCCAGATGATAAACCAAGCAGCCCATGTAGTTCTATAATTTTTGTGCACTTCCTGTGAACTGTGGATTCACCTTTAACTTTATTCTTCATGTCCAGTTACTAACACCACTTATTGAAAATTCTGTGGGTCCACCCCACGGATTTGCAGTACCATATATCTACTAGGGTGATGTTTTCTAATTGATGCTCTTTTTCTGGGTTTCTTAGGATATCAGGCACAGTGGGGTTGGCTATGCTTTAGTAACCAATGGCCCCAGCCTTTGAGGGGCATACACACTCAAGGTTTGTGTCAAATGTCTGTGTGCCCGCAGGCCTTTACTGGAGCATCTCTGGTCACTGTGGCTGGAGTAAAAAGAGGGCAGTGAACCAAGTGCCAGCTCTTAAAGTTTCTTAGAAGTGACACAGATCATTTCAACTGACATTTGCTTAACCAAAGTAAGTCACATGGCCTTGCCTGAGTTCTTCAGGCCTGGAACTGGGGGTATGTGGTCCTCTCACAAGAAATAGCACTGAAAATGAGTGGGCAGTGGCACCACACACTGAAATTGCTCCCTTTTCACATGTGTCTCAACTCCCTGGCCCACACCCAGAGACAGCCCTAAGGCTTCATCTGTTTAACCCTTTGCTCTCAAAGTCTAGCGTCTCTGAATGGTGCCAGGATCCTGTGTCACATCCAGATGTGGCTTCTCTTGATCCAAAGACTTGTGACCTAAGAAGACAAGTTATCTGCCTTCTCCATACACAGTATACAAGTGTTTAGCGTGGGCTGCACAGCCACAATAAACATTCATTTTTAGAAAGGGAAAGTATATGGGTGGGGAGAGAAACCCCAGACGCAGGGACCTCACAAGAGCCAATATTGATTAGAGGATTTAATCTCATCAATTTGAAAAGGAATCCATAATTAATCCAATTTACAGATGAAGAAACTGAGGCTCAGAGAGTTAGTAATTTGACCAAAATCTCTGAGATACAAAGTAGTAAGATCCAGGATACAAATCTACACTTTGTAATTCCAGAGTCTTTGTAGTGGGTTAGAAATCTTGATTCTCCTTTGATCTTATAATAGGATTTTTAGGTAATGAATGAATGAGCCAAAAGGTTCATGAATAGGAGACAAAAGTCCACAGATAAGATTGGCAAAAGCCATCTAATCAATTCTAATCACTGTTTAGGGATGGAATTGTGTATTTTGACTGTTTCAGGTTGCTGGTTTGATTCCGGCTTGAATGACTATTGACTATTTAACCTACTGATTGTTCTTGAGATATGTTAAGGAAACTGCTTGAATGCTGTTTAAATATGCTAAGGAAATTGCTGCAGGAAGTATGTGAAAAAGAAAATGTTTACTAAGGACAAGCTCTTTGTTGGTGAATTAACCTATCTTTTTACAAATTACATTCTGGAAT
This sequence comes from Cynocephalus volans, assembly GCF_027409185.1. Lineage (NCBI taxonomy): Eukaryota > Metazoa > Chordata > Mammalia > Dermoptera > Cynocephalidae > Cynocephalus > Cynocephalus volans. Next base: position 581,878 of record NC_084473.1, on the reverse strand, counting down.
GTCACATTGTTAATTTACTGCTGTTACTAGTTTTACAGTGCCGGTCCCTATGTCCTTCTTTGATGATTGAATCAACTGATTTTTCTTGTGAAACTTCCTTATCTTGTCAATAAAAAGAAAGGCTGATTTTGGATTGGGGCTGCTCCCCTGATGGGTGGCAGTCCCTCCAGGCCTCATTGATTGTATTTTGAGCGAATTCTTTCTTTCTCTTTTCTCCTCTCGGTTACACAGAGGAAAGTGTAACAAGTCTTGAACAAACTAGTGTGTCTCCTGGCTTTGGAATTAGCCAGGGAAAGAGTTCTGGATTTAATTAACTGGATTCATGTGTTGAAGCACAGCAGACATACCTAAATGTATGGAAGTAATAAGTTTATTGCTCAATAAATTATCCAAATGGGACACATCTGGTAACCACTGCCCACAAGAAATGGAACATCGCCAACCCTGCAGGAGCCCTTTGTGTTCCCTTTCCAAGATCCTACCCTGTCTTCCCCGAAAGTAATGCATTTGCTAACTTTTGAATTAGCTTTACTTGTTTTTAACTTTATATAAATAGAATCAAACAGAATGTACTGGTTTATGTTTGCTAATTTAATTATGCTTGTAAGTTTCAGAATTTTTGTTTGTTTTTTTCTTGGTGGCTGGCCAGTGTGGGTGTCTGAACCCATGGCCTTGGTCTTACCAGCACCACACTCTCCCAAGTGAGCAAACTGGCTAGCCCGAGTTTCAGAGATATTATCAAATGTGGTTGTAGCTTGTTCTTATTTCTGTTTAATATCCCATTATAAAAAATAAAACTCATTTCATTTATTCTTTCTATTATTGATGAACATTTGGATTGTTTCCAGTTTGGAGAAATATCAAATAATGCTATTCTGAGCATTCTTCTGCATGGTGAGCACATGCAGGCATTCTCATTGCATATATACGTAAGAGTGAAATTGTTGTGTCACTGTGTGTATATGTCCATCTTTATCAGATACTAATAAAGGGTTGGGAAAGTGGGTGTAACAGGTGACACACACCTCTACACCCTCACAACAGGTGATATTGTCAGTGATTTTTAGTTTTGCAATTGCATAGCAGTGTCACATTGTGGTTGTACTTTGCATTTTACTGATGAGTAACATTGTGTAGCACTTTTCATACACTGGCACATTTGGTTATCTTTTTGGAAAACGCCTTACCAAATTGCCCATTTTTCTCCCAGTGAATTGTTTAATTTTAATTTAATTTTATTATTATTAACAGAGCTGGTAGAGGCTGAAGTTGGGAAGATCATGTGAGACTTATTTCAAGAGCAGAGGTCTTGGGGCTGTGCCTTTATGTCCCACCCTTGAAAGGAGGTCTAGCTTCCCCATTCCACATGTTCACCTACACTGGCCATGTTGGGAAGCCTGTAAATCTTTGTGCATCTAAGCCCAGCATGCACTGACACTCCCTCTGGTGTTGATGGAGCCCTAATTCATGTCTTTGCTGAGCACACATATATGTATGCTGTTCCACATACATCTCTTCATTTACAATTTGTAAACTGAGGACCAGAAAGAGACTGAGACTGGTCCAAACCAGAAGAGATAGGCAGAGTCCAGAATATTACATAAGACTCCCTCTCTTCCCATCACGATTTCTTTGAAAGCGAAAGCCAGTAAGATCCTAAAAGACCCCCGTGCACTCCCTTTCCACATGGGGACATTTTTCTTTCCACATGTCCATATGAGCAAGAGCATGCATGCGCGCACGCACACGCACACACACACACACACACACACACACACTGATTTCTCAAGTGAAGACCATGAAGGTGGAAGCAAAGAGAAGGGGCAAATACTTGGAAAGTGACATAAGGGGGGGCAGAAAAGGCTGCAGACAGCTGTGCCATGGGGCAGTGGCATCTGTTCTCCTGGTTACATGTCCAGGGGCCCAGAGCATGAGCAGAAGATCTGAAATGTTCCCAAGGTTGTGCCTGGGCCAGGGCCATCACCAGCACAGCTGTGAAAGGACTGAACTGCAATATATTTATGTGAACGTCTGGAACTCAGATGAGCCCTCCCACTCTGTTGTAGACAGGGGCTACAGAAAATAAATGTATTAGTTTTTCTCTATATAAATTGTGGTGCTTGGAGCAAGTGACCCCAAGAGTTTCAGGTACTCAGAAAGTGTCTGCTGGCTTTGTTTCTCTATCGAAGACCCATTGTGTTCTGACTCCCTGGTAAAAAATATCTTTCACTCAGTTTAGATGGACAGCCTAAGTTTCTTTTCATCTGTTGGCCTGGATATTCCCTCAGATCTCAGCTGATAACATAGGAGCTGGCACTCACAGTTTGAGAAATAGAATGGAAAACAGAGAGAAAACATTGAAGAGAGTAAAAGAAAATGACAGCTTTTTTTGGTAATCAAATCTTGAAATCTGCAATGGTCTGAATGTTTTTGTACCACCCCAAAATTGTATGTTGAAATCCTAACACCCAATGTGATAAAATTAGAAATGGGGCCTTTGGGAAGTAATTAGGTCATGAGGCTGGATCCCTCATGAATGGGATGACTGGTCTTATAAAATGGACCACAGAAGGCTCTCTCCTCCCCTCTCTGCCAGGTTAAAAGACAACCTGAAGTCTGCAGTCTGCAATCTGGAAGAAAGTCCTCACCAGAACCCAACATGGTGGCATCTTGATTTCAAACTTCCAGGCTCCAGAATGGTGAGAAGTAAATTTCTGTTATTTACAAGTTATCTTGTCTATAATGCTTTGTCACACACTCTGAAATGACTAAGGCAGAAGTGACACTCTTACATTTGTTTTTTATTGTGTTTGGTCATAAGTGAGTGAATAACCATGCAGTGTTGGGAGCCACTGTGGAGGCTGCACCTCATAGGCTGAGGGGAGGCTCATGGGTCTCATTGTAAGTATAACGGAGAGGAAGTGGAAGGTTTATTATCAAAGGAGAAAAATATCTGGATTTTATTTAATGTTAAAGTTTTACCAATACAGAATGAAAAAATGAGGCCAAAAAGAGAAGTGACTTTCCCAAGATCACACTGCTAGAACTCAGGACTGTTAGAGCTGCATTCCATGCTACCTCTCACTCTTTTTCTCACCTTTTGTCTCTAAATGTGTGCATTATCTTTTCTACATGTGGCACCAAACCATGAGTTTTCTAAGTTATATTTCATGCACACCTGATGAGTTTCCTATGAAGTAGATGCTAGCATGATTCCCATTGTGCATATTAAGAGACAAGAAGGACTTAGAGGATACAATGACTTGTCCGGGGTCACAGAAATGGTAAGAAAAAGGAGGATCTGATCTAGCTCTGGGTCCTCAAACCTGAGGTACTGGCTGCATTCACTTTTTCCCAGGGGGCTAGGCAGGGCTGTGTTTGCACAATCACATACTGTTAAGGAGGTGACGCAGGAGAGGAGGGTAAGCAGCCAGCAGCCTAGAGGAAGCTTTGAGTAGACTGTTGAAGACAGAGACCCAGGTCATGTAATACTGAAGATGTGACCTCACTTCCTTAACAATAGACCCAAAAATAACTTAAAACTTTGGTAACCAGACACCTACATTCTAGAGAAAGCCTACTGTTCAGTTCACTTGGCAAGAAACACTCAAGAGAGGAAGATATTCTCCTGCTATGTGCTGACTTTCTGAGGTGCTTGCCTCAGAAAAGCCTGGAGTGAGAGCATTTTTCAATAATGCAGACATTGGCTCAGTCCTCACCCCCAACACCTTTGGTCATTTGGTAGGAGGCAGTCACTGTTAACACAGGGCAGTCCAGGGAAGGTCTATTTAGGCCAGTCCGCACCTGTGACCTTATCTGGGCAGTTTTTCATGTGTTCCTCATCACTCTGTGAGTGTGTGTGTGTCTGTGTCTGTGTAGCAGAGATGAAAGGGGCCCTTCCTGAAGAGAATCAGGTTGGTAGGGGCTTGGAACCCTCGTAGTCCTGTCATGTTTACAACCTAAGTCATGGCTGGCAGGATAGAAATGTGAATGTTTGCAACCAAGCTTATCTACTCAGATGGACTCAGAAACTAAAAGGGGAGGCCCTTAACCTGCCAAAATGTTTTTTTAAAAAGCCTTTAACCTGTAAAGACTGTAAGAGGTGTGTATCCCTTCAAATGCACAGACATTGATGCAAATCTAGCAGGTAAAGAAGTATCAGTGAATCATAGTAACATTAAAAGAAACTTATAAAGCTACAGCAACTTACTGCAAAGAAATGAGATCTACTAATTTGCAGAAAAATAATTCCAAACAATAATCTTGAAGAAACTTAATGAGATGCAAACAAGCAAAACAGTAGCAACCAAAAAAAAAAAAAAAGCCCATTGATAGAGAACTAAATGCAATTTTTAAAATGCATAAACCAAATTATGTTTATAAAAGAAACAGAAACCATAAAAAGGGGACCAAACAGAAATGATGGAGCTGAAAAATACAATGACAGAACTGAAAAAATGAATGGAGACCTTCAGCAGAAGATGTGATCATGCAGAAGAAATACCCAACAAACTGAAAGGCAGATTATTTGAAATAAGGAAATGAGAGAAAGAACAGCAGCAGCAGCAACAACAGCAAAATGGAAAAGAGTGAAGAAAACAAAAGGGACCCATGGAGAATCATCAACTGTGAACACATAGAAGTTATGGGCATCTCAGAAGGAGAAGCTGAGATAAAAAGGGGAGGAAGGTTTATTTTAAGAAATACTGTCTGAAAACTTCCGTGTCTTGGGAGGAATGTGGACATCCAGAAGCTCAAAGAACCTCAGGCAAGATCAACATACACACACAATATAATCTGAAATGAATTATCAAGTTGTTAAAATTCAAAACAATGAGAGAGTCTAGAAAGCAGCTGCAGACAAAAGACTCATCACATATAATAAACCCCCCATTAAGCTATCACCTGATTTATCAACAAAAGTCTTGCAAGCCAAGAGATAGTGAAATGAGTATATTGAAGTGTTGAAAGATGGGGAGGAAAGCCAAACAAGAACAGTTCACAGGGGGAAACTGTCCTTTAGAAATGGAAAAATGGAGGCAATCCTAGACAAGCAAAAGTTGAAGGAATTTATTACCACCACCTCCCTTACAAGAAATGCTAACATGAGTTCTTCAAATTAAAATGAAAGACATTAACCTAAAACATGAAAACCTATGAAAGTAAAAATCACAATAGTAAAGATACATATATAGTTAAATTCAGAAAACTCTGATAATGTAACAGATGTGTAAATCACTTATATCTATAGAATAAAAGAGAAAAGACAAAACTATTAAAAACTTCAATATCAACAAAAAATTGTTAAGAAATATACTATATAAAAATGTAAATTGTGACATCAAAAGCATGAAATGTTGGCCTAGAGCAAATGAATATAGATTTTGTTTGTAATCAAGGTTAAGTTGTTACCAGCTCAAATTAAGATTTTATAACTGTCAGATATTTTATGAAAGGCTTGGTGATCATGAAGAAAAAAATGTGTAGGAGATAGACAAAATATTAATAACAGGGGTTTCTGCTTCCAAGATGGTGCCTTAAGCTTTTCATCTTCATAGCACTGGCAGAAGATAAAAAAAGAACCAAATACTGTATAAAGAGATCCTTTTACAAAAGTCTTAATACCATTTATAAGAAAGGAGCCCTCATAATCTAATCACCTCCGAAGGTCCTACCTCTTAATGGAATTCCATTGGAGATTAAGTTTGAACATAAAATTTGGATGGGCAAATTCAAATCGTAGTGAAAAAGAAATTTGAAAAATTCACAAACGTGAAATTAAACAACTTGCTCCAGAACAACTCATAGGTCAAAGTAGAAATCAAAATAAAAGTTAAAATATTATGAGGAAAACAGAAATGGAGACATGAAATATCAAAACTTACAGGATGAGAAAAGAAGGTGTAACAGGAAAGTTTATAGTAGTAAATATCCACATTAAAAAAATTTCAGAGCAACAACTTAATATTACAATTCCAGGATCAGAAAACCAAGAACAAAGCCCAATGTTAGTAGAAGGAATGAAATAACAAAAATAAGCAGAGACATAAATAAAATAGAAACTAAAAAACTAGAGAAGATCAACAGAACTAAGATTTTTTGTTTTTGTTTTCTTAAAAGACAAAGTTGATAAAACTTTACCTAGGTTAATAAGAAAAGTGAGAATACACAAATAAGTCAAATAAAAAATGAAAGAAGACATTACAACTGATTTCAGAGAAAAAAAACAAATGAAAAAACTCTAACTACTCTCAGTGAGTTACAACAACAAAGTGGATACCTAGAATAAATGAATACATTTTTAGACACATACAACCTACTAGGATGAGATTACACAGAAATAGAAAATCTGAACAGACAAATAACAAGTAAGGTGATTGAATAAATAATAATAATCAAAAAAAAAATTCTCATCAAATAGAAGCGCAGAACCCAAGGGCTTCATGTTTAAATTCTACCAACCTTTTAAAGAATTAATATCAGTGCTTCTCAAATCTTCTGAAATGTTCAGGATGGAATAGAAGGCCAGCATTACCCTATATAAAAGTTAGACAAGAACACTGCAAGAAAAAAATTATAGGCCAGTCTCACTCATAAATTCAGATGCAGAAAATGGAATTCAATGGCACATTAAAAGGTTTATTCACCATGAAAAAGTGAGATTTATTTCTGTGAGGTAAGGGAGTTTTAACATATGGAAGTCAATAAATGTGACATACCATATTAACAGGAAAAAACACAAAAACCATGTGATCATATCAATAGATAAAAAAAGAAAAAAGCAATTGAGAATATTGAACATATTCTCAACAAATGACTAAAATTTCAGTAAATTAGGTATAGAAAAATGTGCTTCTACACAATTAAGTTAATGTATGACAAGTTCAATCTAATATCATACTCAAAACTGAAAGGTTGAAAGCTTTTCACCAAGTTCAGAAATAGAAAAGAATAGCCACTCTTTTAACACAGTACTGGAAGTCCTTGCCAAAAATGTTAAGCAAGAAAAACTAATAAAAAGCATCCAAATCAGAAAGAAAGAAGAAAATAAAATATTTAGAAATAAATTTAACCAAGGTAGTGAAATGTCTGTGCACTGAAAGAATAAAGCATTGAAGAAAGAAATTGAAAAATACAAAAATAAATGGAAATCTTTGGTGCTTATTATTTTGAAGAATTGATATTGCTAAAATACACATAATGCCCAAAGTGATCTACAGATTCATTGCAATCTCTATCAAAATTCTAATACCATTTTTCACATAAATAAAATTTGAATAGAACCACAAAAGACCCCAAATAGGCAAAGTAAACGAGCAAAAAGAACAAAGCTGATAGCATCACACTACCTGATTTAAAAATATAATATAAAGCTATAATAATCAATATAGCATGCCACTGGCATAAAACAGATACAAAGACCAATGGAATAGAATAGAGAGTCCTAAAGGAAACCCATACATTTATGGTCAATTGATTTTTGGCCAAAATATCATTAACACACAATGGGAAATCAACAGGTTCTTTAAGAGTGTCAGAAACACTGAATATCTACATCCAGAAAAATGAAAATGGACCATATTTTACCGATGTAAAAAAAACAACCTGGAATAAATAAAGATTTAAACCTCTGACCAGAAACTGTAAAACTGCTAGAGGTAAAACCTTCATGACTTTGGCCTGAGTAAAGATTTTTTGGATATGAACTCTAGAGCACAGCTCACTGAGGTAGAAATGGAAACATGGCATTTCATAAAACTGAAAAGCATATGTAAAGCAAAGGAGACAATCAACAGAGTAAAGAGACAACATACAGGACAAGAAAACCATTTGGGAACCATGTGTCTTATGAGTGGTTAATATCCAAAATATATAAGGAACTTAATTCAATAGCAAGAAAACAAAAAACCCAATTAAAAGTGGTGAAAAACTGAACAAAAAACAAAATACAAAAAACTCTGAAAATGTATTTATCATAGGAAGATATACAAATACCACTAAGTTTGTGGAAAAAAATAATGTTTAACATTACCAGTCATCAGGGAAAGGCAATTTAAAGAAACAACTAATAGACAGTACATCACAGCTGTTAGCATGGCTATTACTAAAAAAGAAAGAAAACACTTGGAATGGATGTGGAGAAAAGTGGACACTTGTACACTGTTGGTGGGAATGTAAGTTAATAAAGGTATTATGTAAACCAGTATGATATTCTCAAAATATTAAAAATGGAACTACAATATGATCCAGCAGTTTTACATCTGAGTATATATCTCAAATAAATGAAATCAGTATGTCAAAGAGATATTTTTACTCTTGTGTTTATTGCAATATTATTCACAATAGCCAAGATATGAAGTTAATCAACATGTCCATCAGGACTAAATAAAGAAATGTATATATATTACAAAAAAGACAGAGAATAACAAATGCTGGCAAAGATGTGGAGAGAGTGGAACCCTCCTGCACTGTTGATGGGGCTGTAAATTAGTACAGCCATTGTGTAGAACAGTACAAAGATTCCTTTAAAAAGTACAGATAGAACTTCCATATGATCCAGCAATCCCACTCCTGGGGATGTATCCAGAGGATTGGAAAACATCAGGTCAAAGGGATACCTGCACTCCAATGTTTATTGCAGCTCTATTTGCAATAGCTAGATGTTGGAACCAACCTAAATGTCCACCGATGGATGATTGGATAAGGAAATTGTGGTATATATACACAATGGAATAATACACAGCCATAAAAAAGAATGAAATTCTCCCATTTGCAACAACATGGATGAGCCTGGGGAAAATTCTCCTAAGTGAAACAATCCAGGTACAGAAATAGTAATACCACATGTTCACAATCATAACTGGGAGCTGAATCCATAAATAAATGAACAATAAAGAGAAACAGAGAGAAATAAAGAAACAGCAATCACAGTAATAGGCTGAACTTTTAAAAAACTAGGGGTGACCACAACCTGCCCAGTGGCAGCTACCTAGCCACCACAGGAAGCACCCCAGGCTTTCCTGAGCTGGGCTGGTAGGGGACCTCAGGCTTTGGCCACACTCCCCAACACCCACAGGCAGCCCAGTGGCGATCACCAAGCCACTGCAGGAAGCACCCTGATCTCTCTAGAGCCGGGATGGTGTAGGGCCTCGGGCCACAGCCACACACCCTGACACCTGCAGCCAGCCCAGTGGTGACCACTGAGCCACTGCAGGAAGTGCCTTGGGCTGTCCCATCCAGGATGGTGGGGGCTCTTGGGCCTCAGCCACATACTACAACACATGCAACCAGCCCAGTGACAACCACCAAGCTATAGCAAGAAGTGCCCTGGGTTCGCACGCTGTGACAGTGGGCGGTGAGAGTTTTTATCACACCTGCCTGACATCTGCACCCAGCCCAACAATGATCAAGCCACTGCTGGAATCCCCCCAGTCTCCCCTGTGGAAATGAGGGGATGCCACAGGCCTCATTCCCCACTTCTCCTCCTTCCTCCTTCTTCCACCCCATTTCCTTCCCTTTTTTCCTCTCCCCCTCCCTCCCAACTGCACTGCAACAATATCCTAGTATGTAAAAAATAATATTAATAAAATTACATTTTCTTAAAAAAAAAAAACTAGAGGTGGAAAATGGGGGGTAGGGGAAAGGAGAGGGAGGGGGGCTAATGAGGAATTGGTCAACAGACCTGAAAAATGATTGCATATTGTAATGATGCATAACCTAACTATAGTGATCTAACCACCACACATTGAAAACAGGTATTGAAAATCAACATTGTACCCACATGTATGTACAATAATTTTTAAAAAAACAGCAGGATACTTTTCATCCTTAAAAGAAAAATGCCTGAACCTGGAGGACATTATACTGAATGAAATATGCAGGCACAGAAAGACAAAAATTTCATGAACTAATTTATATGCGAATCCAAAATTGTCTTACTCATAGAAACAGAGAGTACCATGGTGGTTATCTGGGGGTGGGAGTGGGGTGGCAGACAGAGATATGTTGGTCAGAGAATAAAATATTTCAGACAGAAGAAGCAATTTCAGGATATATGTTGTTGTACAACAGAGTGAGCATAGTTAAAAAGAATGTATTCTATACTTTGAACACTACTGAAAGAAATTAAAGAGGACACAAAAAGGTGGGAAGGCATACTATGCTCTTGGAATGGAAGAATTAACATCGTGAAAATGTCTATCTCACCCAAAGCAATCTACAGATTCAATGCAATTCTCATCAAAAGACCAATGACATTCTTCACAAAAATAGAAAAAGCAATCCTAACATTCATATAGAAAAACAAAAGACCCCAAATAGCCAAAGCAATCCTGAGCAAAAACTAAATATAAACCCAGAGGCATAATACTACCTGACTTCAAATTATATTACAAAGCTATTGTAACCAAAACAGCATGGTACTGGCATAAAAACAGACACTTGGATCAACCGAACAGAATAGAAAACCTGGGAATCAACCCACATACTTACAGCCAACTGGTCTTTGACAAAATCAACAAGAACAAACACTGGAGAAAAGACTGCCTCTTCAATAAATGGTGCTGCAAAAATTGGACATCCCTATGCAGAAGAATGAAACTGGACTTGTACCTCTAACCACATAGCAAAATCAACTCAAAATGGATTAGAGACTTAAATATAAGACCAAAACCATAAAATTACTAATGGAAAACATAGGGGAAACACTTCAGCAAGTAGGATTGGACAAAGACATTATGCATAAGACCCCAAAAGCACAAGCAAGTAAAGAAAATATAAACAAATGGGATTATATCAAACTAGATTGCTTCTGCACAGCAAAAGAAACAGTCAACAGAGCAGAAAGACAACGTATGGAAGGGGAGAAAATATTTGCAAACTATACATCTGACAAGAGATTAATATCCAGAATATATAAAGAACTCAAACAACTATACAGTAAAAATAAACATATAAATAAATAATAATCCAATTAAGAAATGGGCAAAGAAGATGAATAGATGTTTTTCAAGGGAAGACATACAAATGACCAGCAGACACATGAAAAAATGCTCAGCATCACTAATCATTAGGGAAATGAAAATCAAAACCATATTGAGATATCATCTCACCCCAGTTAGTTAGGCCATTACTGAAAAGACTGAGAATAACAAATGCTGGCAAGGATGTGGGGAAAGGGGAACTCTTCTATACTGTTGGTGGAACTGTAAACTGGTGCAGCCATTATGGGAAATGGTATGGAGTTTCCTGAAACAACTACAAGTAGAACTACCATATGATCCAGTACTGGGATCAGTACTGGACATATATCCAAAGGAATGGAAATAATCATGCCAAAGGGACGCCTGCACTCCCATGTTCACAGTAGCTCTATTTTCCCTAGCCAAAATACGGAATCAACCTAAATGTCCTTCAATGGATGACTGGATAAGGAAAATGTGTATATATACTGAGCCATAAAAAAGAATGAAATTCTGCCATTAGCAGCAACACGGATGTGTCTGGAGAAAACTATGTTACGTGAAATAAACCAAACCAGAAAGGGGAAATAACACATGTTCTCACTCTTAACTGGGTGCTAGGAAGGAAGGAAGAAAGAAAGAAGCCAAAACAATACGTCGAACATTCAGAAGGAGAGAACAAACCTAAAGATACTAGAGACAGGGTGAGAGAGAGAGGAGGATTGGGGAATAATGGGTCGGGTGGGGGACATGGGGAAGAATTGTGGTCGTATTAATGAATCTGCTAATAATAAAAAATAAAAATAAAAAGGATATTACTAAGCAAGTAGCTTATAGGTGTTTTCACCATAGAACATGAGAAATATGTGAGGTCATGGATGTGTTAATTAGCTTAACTTATTCCTTTCCACAATGTACATATTTAAAAACTTCATGTTTTTCAGCACAAACTTGTACAATTTTTGCCAACTGAAAGTAATTAGTTAATTTTCAAAAAGAGAAAAACTCACATTTACAGTAGGATCAAAAAGAGTAATATGCTTAGGAAAAGGTAAAACGAGGAGAAATGTGTGCATGCTGGAAAGTACAAAACATTGCTGAAGGAATTAAATAAATTAATTAATAGACAGGCAATCTTGTTCGTGGATTGAAAGATTTAGTATTGTTAAAATGTCCATAAAACTTAGAGCAATCTGCAGATTCAAAGCAATCCATATCAAAATCTTGGTGGCACATTATTTTTAAGAAATAGAATGGAAAATCCTAAGATTTGCATGGAATATCACAGGGCCTCAAATAGCCAAACCGCACCTGATGGAGAAAAGCAAATCTCTGGCTCTCACACTTTCTGATTTCAAAACATTACAAAGTTACAGTAATCCAGGCAGTATGAAACTTGCATAAAGACAGACATTTAGACCAGTGGAATAGGACAGGAATCCCAGAAATAAAATCTCACACAAGAGGGTACTTCAAAAAATTTGTGAAAAAATAGAATAAAATATAACTTTTTGAAGTACCCTCATATATGGTCAAATAATCCTCATCCAAAATGGCAAGACTACACAATCAGGAAAGGCTAGTCTCTTCAACAAATGCTGGAAAAACAGGACACTCATGTGCAAAAAAATAAAGTTGGACCCTTACCTTATACCATTCAGGAAATTATATCAATTGAATTAAAAACCTACAAACTGTGCACCTCGATGGGGTGGGGAGTCTCATGGGATGTCTGTAACCTGCTGCTCCCCTCTCCAGCCAAATGTTGTCTGCTCCTTTCCACAATTGCCTACAAGTGACTGGGAGATTTTCAGCGAGGCATTTCACTACATTCACAGACAACCAAGGTGCACAGCATGTAGGTTACAGATATCCCGTGAGACTCAGGGAGAAGGAAACAGAGAACTCAAGAAAAGCCTGTCAGATGCTTTCCAGCTGAAGACCCACAGGTGACTCCCAGGGCCCTCTTACCTGTAACAGGAGAGAATGTGGAACAAACTCTTCCCTCACATGATAGAGGCAGACACAGTGGTTACCATCCAGACTTCTGAAATAGATAGGGTGGTATCAGACCCCTCCTAAAATAAACTAGAAACAGTATTTTCAAAATGCACAAACCTGCTTCTGAAATCTATGGCCAAAATCTACTTCCTTTAACATGTTCCTTGTGTAAATAAAGGTTTGCTTATTTTTCTCTTTCATGTTTAGCTACACACACCTTTGATATGCTGTATTTTCTGCACATTCTTCTCCTTTGGTGCTAATATTTCCACTTCACTGTGAATAAAGAGAAGACAAATTTCTTAAGTGTCCACTTTACAGGTATCCTCCTTCATGCCTCTAACATTATTAGTATTTGAATTCCTAATTGACATTTCATGGGAGTGAAAACCAACCCTCCTCAATAACACAGCACTCAGCTGCAAGGATAACTGAGATCAAGAGTTCTGAACTATTCATTCATCCACTCACCCTGTTTTTAATATTTAGAATGTGATTTGCCTTCAGAAAGATTGCATTTGTGAGAGAAGGATGCAGAAACAAAAAAGAAGATGAGCTATTGGTTTTAAAGTGTCTGTAGAAGCTGATTCCTGATATGTGCATTAAAAGCATTAAAAAAATGTAACACATCTTCATGATTAAACACACTCAACAAACTAGAAATAAAAGGAACCTTTTTCAAACTGATAAAGAATATCTGCTAAAATCTTACACCTACTTGGGAATAAATTTTTGCAAGTTCAAGGCGTTTATAGCAAAAACAACTGCTTTTTTGAGTGAAATTATAAAAGACTTAAATAAATAAAAATACATGTCTGGTTTATGTATCTAACATTTACTGTTAACATGATGATACTTGCCAAACTGAAATGTAGATTCAATACAATCCGTATTAAAACTTAAGCTACATTTTTTTCCCCGGAAATGCTCATCTTAAGATTTCTGTAAAAGTGCAAGGGACCCAGTATAATCAACACAATACTGAAAAACTTGCTATAAAGCATCAGTAATGGAGACAATGTGATAGTAACAGAGCACAGGAAAAAATATATGTATCAGTAGAATAGAACTGAAAGTCAACAAACAAATCCTAACATTTATGGAAAATTGATTATCAACAAATATGAGAAGATAATGTAAAGGTAAAATTTAGAATTTTCCACAAATAATGCTAAGAAAATTGGATATTTACAATGAAAATAATGAGGTTAAACTTTTATTCAGTGCATACACAAAAATTAACTCAAAATGGACCATACACCTAAATGTAAAAAATAAACTATAAAACTCTTATGAAAGAATATAGAAGTAGAGTTTTGTGACCTTGCTTTGGGAAGTGGTTTCTTACACATGACACCAGAGGACCTGTGACTAGCAGCTTAGTCAATGTGACTACCACTATGTACCAATGTGAACCTCACAGTAGAAGCATTTTCGTGTATTTCAGGCATTCATTTTCTTCATCCTATTAAACATTGGTGTTAGAGAATAAGTCAAACGTACACATTGAACTCACATACATGGCTGGATGCTGAGATGAATGCTTCTGCATGGGCAGCATTTTTTATGAGACCCTCTCATGGAGAGTAATGTCCCTCAGCTGTGGCCACACAGAAGGTCTGGGACTGTGGATTTCACACTAGAATCTCAGAAAATTCTAGCCTGGGGGTCTTCACCAGTACTGGTATATTACATTTCTATATGTTACAGGAAGAACAATACAATGTATATGTACAGCTTTATGCAGTTTCTTTCTAAATCAATTAAGAGAAGAAAGTAGAAACAATGTGCATTTATATTGCCTTTTAAAGTTTCTCATTTACCTTTACTGCTGCCCCGTGTTTTTTTGTGTGTGAATTTGTATTATTGTCTGGGGTTACTTGCTTCCAGACTTAAGAACACTTTTTATATGTCTTGTAAGTCCCATCTACCAGCAACAAATTCTCACAGTTTTGTTAATCTGGGTATAGTCTGTATTGCACCTTCATTGTTGAAACATAGCCTTTTCTCTTCCCCTTTACGATAAATTATTATGTCAGAACGTATTTATTAAAATGCCATTCTCAGATTATCCTAAACAGTAGCCGCTGTTCTCAGTCTTACCAACTATCACCAGATCCCCATGATAATAATCTCTGAGCAATTTTCGTCTCATTCTACCACTCAAGCCCACATCAACCTTGATGACTCAAGCCAGGCATTTCTCTGTTTGAGAAGAAGATTCAGTGGTAGCAGGGGCTTTGAGAAGCCCATGCACAGAACTACTTGCCAAGTCTGTAGCAGAAACCAGGGAAGAAAAGGGAAAGTTCAGGCCCATCACATACACTCATAAAAAACACAAAAACAAGTAACTAAATATTTGACTGATGCATATATGGATGAATGAACAGAACCTGGGGTTTGGGGGCAAATAATTATCAGACACACTGCAAGTGTAAATTGGCACAAGGATTATGAAGTGCACCTACCCTATGACCTGCTATTTTATTTCACTGTATGCACAATAGCATTTTCCCAATTGTACAATAAAATCCATTGGAGACTCACAAATTAGTTTGTTGGAGGAAAACAAACATCTTTTGATGAACTGGAAGAAAGTTACCATCATAATTTCTGGCTTGTTAAACCATTTCAAAGAATAGTTACGTATTGTAATGATGAATAAGCTAACTATCCTGATTCTACCATTGCACGTTGTACACAATGTTATTGACAGTTAACTTTGTACCACACAAATATGTATAATAAATTATCTTCAAAAAAATTAAAAACATTAAAAAATAAAATAAAGTCAAATAGGGAAATAGTTTTTTTTTTTTTTTGTCTTTTTTCGTGACCGGTACTCAGCCAGTGAACGTATGGGTCATTCCTATATAGGATCCGAACCCGCGGCGGGAGCGTCGCTGCGCTCCCAGCGCCGCACTCTCTCGAGTGCCACGGGATCGGCCCGGAAATAGTTTTTTTCATACTTTAAAATGCATCTGTAGAAAATAGACTTGGGTTCTATAACAGTGATATATATATATCAAAAATAAAAATTTTAAAAAGGAACTTATTACTATTATCTACTAATTTGCCCACATTGAATTTTCCCTTTATTTCCACAATGTCTTTCATCAAATAAGGATTTAATCAAGAATCAGAATTCCTCATCACCAACATCTGGATAGAGACCACAGCTTTTCCATCAGGGCCTGGTGTCCCAGTAGCAGATTTCCTGCTGGAGAAATACAAATTTTCTCCATTGTTCCCAAGGGGGGACCACAGAGGCTTGTGGGAAATAAAGTCTCATCCTCCATTGACATCACCAGCAGAGAGCTATGGGACCTGCTTTGTGTTTCTTCTGCGCATGTGCCGCTCAGTTCGCTCTGCAATCTGGGAAAGGTAACTTCGCTCTGAAATGACGTCACCTGCACAGGCTATGGGCGCGGCTGTTCTGGGGTTCTGGTGCGCATGTGCGGCGTTGCCCATTCCTTTCGTCTACCAGAGGCTGCTGCCACCTCCATGGTGCTGGTGAGGTTCTGTGGTTGGATTCTGTGTCCTTGAAGGTGGGTGCGAGGGTGAAGGAGGGTGACCCTGTGGAGCACAGGGGTGTCCCCGCACTTGGCGGACAGGTACGCTGGTTGATGTTAGGCGGGCGGAGCCTGATGGGCTGGCCTGAACCGTGGACCTGGGTTGGGGAAGGGGTGCCTCCCCTTGTGCTGTCGGCTGCTTTGTCAGGAATGTGGGCGGCTGGAAGGCGGGGCTTGTCCTTCCTGGGAACAAAAGCGAGTTGCAGAGGCTCCACCATTGGGGTCAAGACCAAGATGGCGACGGGTCTGGAGTGGGGGCGCCTGAAGACAGCGTGAGCTTGGGAGGTGTGCGGTGAGTTCACGTTTCCTCCCTGCCACGAGGGCACCTAGTACTAACCTGGTGACATTCAGTTTACTGATGTGTGAGATGAGCACATTAACAATAGTAGTGAAATTCCCTCAAGTTCTCAAAGAAATAGTTGTGACGTGAGTGCATATTCAGTGTTACTCTCTGGAAGTTGTGGTGTGTCTTGGTGTCTCTTTTAGCAAGTGCAGTTTCTGTCCCCTCCAGGACTGTGTAGCCTGCCTAGCACTTCTGGTTCAAGTCTACAGATGTTTCTACATGACCGAGTGTCCAGGGACAGTGACTTCTAGGAGAAAGATTGGGGCACTGGCTGATGGTCCAGTTTTCTTTGGAGTAAAGGAGGTGTTAAAAAGTTTGAAGGATGGTGCCCAGTGAATAGGAATCTCCCCTGCAAGAATTCCCCTCTGGCCTGAGACCTCTCAGTAGCCCTTCAGCGCACAGGCAAAAATGTCCCAGAAGGTCAAGAGCCTAGCTGTGCACAGCCCGACCCATTACTGATCCTGGTGTCTGGAGTGCACACGAGTGGGTTGATTGAGTGAGGTGTTCTTGTTCAATAGCTATTGGGGACTCGATGCTATTGGAAGATTTGCACCATCTTTCAAAAGCGACGTGAGTGTGAGTATAAGCGAGGGCCTAGGAAATGTTACTTATAGTAGGGGGCTTGAATACATGGTCTGGGACGAAGGAATAACCTGTCATATCTGAGAGGATCTGCCTACAGTCCTCTGTAAACACGCTCTCGTTTCTTCTGTCTCTCTCAAACATAGCCTGTCACCATGTCTGGTATCTAGAGATAATCCTGAGGCTCCCACTATCCTGATAGTTGTTCTCAATAGTTCAGGAAGTGTTTGCCAAGGTATTCCTACCTTATTAGAAAGATTTTTTTTAAATGGATTTTAGGAGATGTGATTTGCCCCAGGTCACATAATCTGTTGATGTTACACAGCCTGACTTTTTTGCTAATGTTATCCTTTTGCCACACTTAAGTCAAAATAAGTGACTGCATGCCTTCACTTATAAGTGGGCACTAAAAAATAAGTGTATAAATTAAAAGAAAGAAAGAAAAACAATCAATAATACATTGAACTTTTCAAAAGGAGAACTGAGGTTACCAGAGGTGGGGAAGGGGAAGTGGGAGGGAGGAATTGATAAAGGCCTGTGAAAAATGATGACGTTGTATGTTGTTGAACATGCCAGTTATCCTTATTTGAGCATCACATGTTGCAGACAGGTATCGATATTCAACTCTGAACCCCACAGATATGTACAATCAACTATGTTACAATAAAAATAAAAATCAAAAAAATATAGAAAAGTGTTTGTTTTCTTTTGAGATTATCTTTGTGAGAATGAAATTAACTTAGATCAAACATTGCTTTAATATACTTTGCCTTAAATATCTCTATCCTTTTTCATTTCCAAATTTTTCTATGGATTGTGTGATTTCAAAGGGTAAACAACACAAGTGTTTTCCACTTAATGTCAGTAATCTGTTCTTAAAAATTATGAAATCTGCAGGGATATAATGGGAGCCTATTTAACATTATTTAAAATGGGCAAATTAGACTGCATCACACTTCACCACACCCATGTCTTAAAATGTAGTTGTTACAGTAAAATACTCACTTATAAGTAACAGATCCTCTTTATGTTTTATATTTTTAGGTAAATAGACTTGTTTATGATGTGAAAAATAAATTTAAAAAGCTTACAACATAGTTTACTGGTGCAAACAATTCGCGTGGCCTCCGTGAGCTCTAGCAACCTCACTGAAGTCCATCCAGTTGTCATTCTGTGTGATTTTCAAAACGTGTGTGTGTGGTTTTGAATTTCTATTGACTATTTTTGACATGTAATTTAAAACATCTTCCAAATAATTTTGTTACTATTGAGTTCTGGGGTCTTCTGTGTAGCAATTAGTATTTGCTAGGTAAGAAACTAACCAAAATTCAGTGGCTTACAAAAACAGAAATAAACACAAAACACATTTTATTTGCTACAAGTTTATTTGCTATGAATATGTTTTTTGGGGTGTGCTCAGCTGGGCAGTTTCTATACTAGTGTTGCCTGGATTACAAATGAGGCTTCAGTCAGCTTATGCCTCGACTGAGGCTGGTTGATTTAAGATGACTTCACTCACTTGTCCTGTAGCTTGTGCTGGCTCTTGGGTGGGTCTTGTGTCTCCAACAGGGTAGCCCCAGGCTTCTTTACAATATAACTGTGTCTAAGAAGGCAAGCACCAATGGCAGTCACTTTTCAAAGCCATGTTTGCATCACATTTTCTAATGTCTTAGTGGCCAAAGAAAATCGATTGCAAAGCCCAGTTTATTGTCAGAACATACTATATGAGAAGATGGATACAGGGATACCTGACACTGGAAATTATTACTGGAAGAATGTACCACAAGAAATATGTATTATGTACTTTTTTCTTATACTTATGGGCAAAAAATTTTGGGATGCAAGATGTACACTTTTCTGATGTTTAGGTATATAAAAGCAAGATATGTTACAGTGGAAACACTCATGTGGACTCCTGTGTGAAATCCTTCTATTAATAGGCAAATGGTTAATACAGCCTAGGTATATTTTATCACATTAATTTTAGTGAAGACATAATATTTTGTTCTTTGGTTTAAATGATTAAATTATATGTTAAGGTAAAATTAGATGCTGCTAAAGCAGTAGGTAATCTATAAGGGGTCTTCAGAAAGTGTATTGAAGGATTCACATTATCTTTTAATTTAATTTTTAGGCAAACTTTTTAAGTACCCTCATCTGTTTTCATTAACCCCAAATTAAATTGTCTGCTTTTTATCAATTAATGTATTTGTAGATGCATCTTCAGTTAGTTATTTGCTGCCTCTTTTTGAGGCATAAAGGACTATTGTCCAATAGGGAGAAAGGTCTGTTGTGGTGCTGGTGGTGGTGGTTCTTGTTTCCAGCTAATTAGCAGTGTTTTGGTCAGGAGAATCCAAGATCAGGTCACACCAGTTCTCTTAATTCACTCCACTTCCTTTCTCTTTCAGCTGTGCTGCCAGAGTGCTATTTGCATTTCCAAGAGCAACAAAAAATGAATAAGTCTTTGGTGAGTTGTTTGTTTATGTTCTTTACTTTGTCTTACATTGTATTTATGACCTTTATGGGGTCCATGAATTAAAATAGAAAAGTATAAATAAGTACAACTTAGCTTGTAGGAAAAGTAGGTATAGAAGGTAAAGTTGGCGTGTAGATACAGCAGGCTTGCAGAACTTACGGTACTCCATGCTGAGTGCAAATTTGTCTCCGGTCCTTCTGATGTCATGGCAAAAAGGAACTTTTGTTTCTTGATTGGAATGAAATTTGAGAGGACAGTATGCTAAATTTTTTATGGAACATCCAGATTTGCTGCCACCAAACTCTGACAGACTATTTTCATTGTTCACATAGAGGATGTTGTGGAAAGTTTTTTTTACCACCAATTTGAAAATAAATACTTTTAGTTTTCTGCAGTAAAAACAATAACCTAGTGCTAAAGCACAATTCCCTTAAAAAGGTTTTTTTCTGGAATTTCTAAAATAGTGTGAACCCAAACCATTTTTGGAAGGCCTTATTTGATTCACAGCTAAAACCTGGATCATCAGGAGGATTGAGTCAACCACAGATTCTTGAGTAACTCTCTGTAGGTTTCTCTCAGTTCCTGTGTTCATGCAGGTGTGCAGCACACTGCACAAAGTTTTGTTTTCTGGAAAATGTTCCCAACATTCATTTGCTCTTGAGCCCACTCAGTGTAGTTTTAGTTCAGTTCTTCAAAAGTTTGCCAATCACCTACATTATAATCAAATTCAATGACTATTCTCTAGCCTTTGCCTTACTTGAATCTTCTGCCATATTTGAAACTGCTGTTCATGACCTTTTCCCAGAAATTCTTCTGTGTTACTTTCTCTGATGACCTCACTGATGGTTTCTTCTTTCTTCTCTGAATTGTTCTGCTTTCTGTTTGTAACCTAGTTCATCCAAGCACTCCATCCTGGGCCCTGTTCTCACTCTGCAGTTCTTCTTGAGTGATTCAGTCCTCTGTAGTTTTCAGACGTATTCCTCTCCAGTTTGTACCTCTTTTCCAGCCTTTCAACCATAGATTAAACTCCCTGTTGAATACTTCCTTGTAGCTATTAGAAATGTACCTTAAGGTAAAAAATTCAGGACCACAGTTTCCCACAAATTTCTGTCATGTGCACAATATAATTTTCCCCTCTCAAGAACCTCAGAAATTTTTTGCTGTTTACAGAACTGGCTGAAAGCCCAACATGAACAGGTCCTGTGGCCTGTCATCTGCTCCTCCACAGACACCCACCTCACAGTGAAGACCCTGGCAGGAACGTGTGGGCACTTCCTTTCAGACAGGGCTGGTGAGAAGGGGGGGCACCTGCAGACACTGGTCTGAGCAGTTAGTTATTCCCACTGGCCACCTGCTGTAGTTCTTTGAACAGGGCCTGGTCCTCATCCCTGGAAAGTTGCCTCATGCCTCCTCACACTTGCCCTTGGGCTGTCACCATTTTCTGTCACTAACCTTTTTCCTCACATGCTTGGGTTTGTACTTGACCGATTTTTTTTTTTTTTTTCTGTTTCTTGCTTATAGTAATTTGGAGTTCCAGTGGCCTCCTTTTCATCTTTTATCTAACTCTGGCCTTTTGATACAAGAAATGATTCAGTGTAATCACTACTTTAGAAAGCGTGGGCTTTCTGTGTATTAAAATCTATGAGACCAAACCTACCCCCACAGAGCCGAGACAGGCTCTTTGTTTTCTAGCCTCCATTCAAAGTGTCATGTAATTTTCAAATATTTGAGACTTTGTGAATATACTTTTGTTGTTGGTTTCTAATTTAATTTCATTGTGGTTAGAGAACATATTTTATAATATTTCAGTCTTGAGACTTGTTTTATAGGTCAATGTGTGCTCTGTCTTGATGAGTGTTCCTGTATTAGTCTGTTTTTGTTTGTTTGTTTATTTCTTACAACAGAATATGTGAAACTGGGTAATGCATTAAGAGAAGAGGTTATTTTTTACAATTTTGGAGGCTAAGATCCAGTCCAGGATCTTCTTCATGGCAGGGACTCTGTAGGGTGTCCTGTGGCAATGCAGGTTAACACATGGTGAGAATGGCAAGAGCACTTTCGTGTGCCCAGTGTACAAAGCCACCAATCTATGCCCACGATACCCCATTAACACATTAATCCACTACTTCGTGAATGGATTAATCTATTCACCAGGGCACTGTCATCACAATCCAGTCACCTCTTAAAGATCCCACCTTTCAAATATTATAATTGGATTTCTTGCCCTCTTAATACTGTTATTGTAGGGATCAAGTTTCCCACACATTAACATTGGTGGACACATTTACCCATAGCAGCTCCAGATTGTACTCTATAAATATCAATTAGGTTGGATGGGAAAAACATACTCAGTTTCCCCTCCTATACTCACAACATACTGCTGACGGCCGACACCAGATACATGAGGATTTCTCTCCACACACTAAGCCTAGAAGCAGTTTTGCAGCAGACATCAGCTTGGTGCATCTCTAAGTCAAATTTATTTTGGCATTATCTACCTTGAGGTAGCATCATATCTCATAAGTTAACAGCTCCATCCCCAAGACTGTCCCCACTTCAGATGCCAGTTGCAAGTTCAGGTTCCTGGATCTTCTGACTGGCTCCCACAATTCCTTTCTTTCTCTTTAGGCTAGATTAATTTACTAAAAGGGCCCCGAGAACTCAGTGAAATATTTACTTACATTTGCTCCTTCATTCCAAAGGACATTTTGAAAAATACAAATAGGTGAAGAGATACAAAGGATGAGGTCTGGAAGGGTCCTGGCACAGGAGGTTCCCTTCCCTTGAATATGAGGTACACCACCCTCCTGGCACACGGATTAGTTCTACTGTCCTGAAGCTCCCTCAGCCCTGTGTTCTTGGGTTTTTATGGAGGTCTCATTAGGCACAATTGATTGCAGCATAGGCCACTTTTGATCAACTTAACCTTCTGTACCTCTCCCCTCCCTGGAAGTTGGGGGTGTGGGCTGCAAGTCCCAACCCTCTAATTACAAAGTCGGCTCCTCTGACAATCAGCTCCCATCCTGAATTTACCTAGGTGCAGCCAGGCACCAGCCAACTCATTAGCAGGCAAAATGACACTCATCACTTTGGAGAGGCTAAGGATTTTAGGAGTTGTATGCCAGGAGGCAAAGACAGAGATCAAATATACATATCCCTAATATAATATAGTTAAAATTTTGGGGCCGAGCCCGTGGCGCACTCGGGAGAGTGCGGCGCTGGGAGCGCGGCGACGCTCCCGCCACGGGTTCGGATCCTATATAGGAATGGCCGGTGCACTCACTGGCTGAGTGCCGGTCACGAAAAAGACCAAAAAAAAAAAAAAAAAAATTTTGTCAATTATATTTGTATTCTTCCTGATATTTTTATCTGGTTATTTCATTAGATACTGAGAGAAAAGAATTCTCCAACTATGAATATGGATTTGTCAATTTCTCACTTTAGCTCAGATTTTTTTTTCAGGTACACTCGTGTGCCACATAACATTTTAGTCAACAGACCCCTTTATATCTGTGCAGTAATCTACACTATATAGTCCAGGTGTGTAGTAGGCTGTACCATGTAGGTTCTGTAAGTGCACCACTCTACGCTGTTCATGCAATGACAAAGTTGCCTAATGACACATTTTTCAGAACTTACCCAGTCTTTAAGCACCACGTGACTGTACTTTGCAGCTCTGTGTTTAGGCACAGACGTAGTTATAATTGTTACATCTTCCTCACATATAATCCCTTTGTTATTATGAAAGGGCTCTCTTTTTTTCCCTGTTGATATATTTTGTCTTGAAGTTTCTTTTTGCTAGTATTAATAGCTCCATTTAGGCTTTTTATACGTACCATCAGTGTAGTACATCTTTTTCCATTTTTAAAAATTTTATTCTGTTTGTGTCTTTGTGTTTAAATCATGTCTCTGTGAATAGCACATAGTTGAGTCATACTTTCTTATCGAGCCTGACAGTCTCTGCATAAAGTAAAATATTTAGTCCAATTCAATTGAAACTAATTATTAATAAGGTTAGATTTAGGTCTGCCATTTTGCTTCCCATTTTCTCTGTCTCAATTGCCATTTTGTCCTCTGTTTTTGCTTTCCTAAATTGTTTTTGGCTACTCAATTTATTTTTTTTTTATTTATTTTTCAGCATGATCAACTATTGACCTTTTAAAATTATTTTTGAAATAATCTATTTTTAATTTAGGTTAAAAAACATATAAGTTTAACCATTTCTTAACCTTTAAGTGGTGTTAGGTATATTCACACTTGTGTGGCAGATATCCAGAACTTTCTATCTTGGAAAACTGCAAGTCTGTACTCATTAAATGACAGCTCTCAATTTCCCTCTCCTCCCAGACCTTAACAACCACCATTCTACTTTGTGTTTCTGAAAATTTGACTTACATCAGTGGAGCCATACAATATCTGTCATTTTGTGAGTGGCTTATTTTCCTTTGCATAATGTCCTCAAAGTTCCATATTATATCATAAGACTGTGAGTATTCTCCTTGTTTTTAAGGCTGGCTAATATTCCTTTGTGTACATAAACTTTTTTTATGTATTCACATCTGTCTGTTGACATTTGGAGTGCTTCCAGCTCCTAAGTGAATAATGTTACCATGAGCACAGTTGTGCAAATATTTTGCAGTAGTATTATTAATTATTTTGGATTTATACACAAAATTGGGTTGTTGGGTCATGTGGTAATTACAATTTTAATTTTTTTAAAAGCCACCGTACTATTTTTATAGTGGCTGCACCATTTTACATTCCCACCAACAAAACAGTTTACAAGGGTTCCAATTTTGCCTGTGCTTGTTATTTTCTATTGGGTATGAAGTAATATCTCATTGTGGTTTTAGTTTCCATTTTTTTAATGGTTAGTGATGTCAAGCAGGTTTTCATATGCTTGTTAACCATTTGTATATCATCTTTGGAGCAATGTCTGTTCAAGTCCTTTGCCCATTTTCAGTCAGGTTAATTGTTTGTTGATTGTTGAGTTGAAGTCTATGATATATGACTTACAAGTATTTCATTTTTTTGGATGCTAATGTAAATAGTGTTTTTTGGTTTTTTGTTTGGGTTTTTTTTTTTTAATATACTTCAAATTCCACTTATTTGTTGCTAGTACATAGGAAAGTGATCAAATTTGCATATTAACTTTGGATCCTGCAATCTTTTTATAATCACTTATTAGTTCCAGAAGTTTTTTTGTCTGTTTTGGATTTTTTACACACTATCATATGCTCTGTAAACAAAGACAATTTTATTTTATTTTCCATTATGTATGCCTTTTATTTTAAGTTGTTATCTTATTGCATGAGCTAGTACTTAAGTACGATGTTGAAAAGAATGGTGAGATGGTGCATTCTTGCTTAGTTTCTGATTTTGTTGGAAAGCTTTGAATTTCTCACCGTTATCATATTAGCTTTAGTTTCTGTGGATAGTCTTTATCAAGTTGACGAAGTTCCCCTCTATTTCTGGTTTACTGAGAGTATTTATCATGAATGATGCTGTATTTTGTCTCATGCTTTTTCTGGTTTTATTGCTATGATCATAAGGTTTTTCTATTTAAGTCTGCTGATATGATGGATTATATTAATTGATCTTTAAATGTGTACCAGCTTTGCATGCCTGGAATAAATCTTATTTGATCATAATGCACAGCTCTTTTTATACATTTTTGGATTTGGTTTACTAATATTTTGTTGAGGACTTTTGCATGTGTATTCATGAGTGGTAATGATTTGTACTTTTCTCTTCTTGTGTTGTCTTTTCCTGGTTTTGGTATTGAGGTAATGCTGTCCTTAAATAATGAGTTGGGAAGTAACAATAGATGGTAGGGATTTGCTATAATTTCTTCCTTAAATGTTTGGTTGAATTTACCATTGAACACATCTGGGGTGGATGTTTTCTGTTTTGAAGATTATTAACGCTTTATTCATTTTCTATAACAGTTATATGCTTATTCATATTGTGTATTTCTTATTGTGTAAATTTTGGTCATTGTTTCTTGTGAGGACTTGATCCATTTTATCTAAGTTTTCAAATGTGTGGAAGAGAATTAATCATAGTATATCTTTATTATCCTTTTATGTGCACAGGATCTGTAGTGATGCCCCTGCTCTCATTCCTCATATTGGTTGTTTTGGTCCTCTTTATCCATAGCCTTGTTATAGGATTATTAATTCTATTTATCTTTCCAAAGAACCAGATATTTTGTTCTTTGTTTTTGATTTTCTCTATTGACTTTCTATTTTAAAAATGTGTGTGTGTGTGTGTGTGTGTGTGTGTGTGTGTGTGTGTGTGTGTGTGAAAGCATACATAACTTTATACATTGTTACCACTATTATTGGGTACAACCTATTTATTATATGTTAGATCGATTAAGAATAAGAAAAATAAAAGCTTTTATTTTGCCTCCACTTATTTCTCCTTTAATTCTCTTCCTTTTTTTATGGAGATCAAGATTTCTGATCTATATACATCTTTTTCTTCTATCAACAGAAATTCTTTTAATATTTCTTGCAAGACATTTACACTGGCAGCAGATTTCCTTAATTTTTGTTCATATGAGAAAGTCTTTATTTTTCCTTTGCTTTTGAAGGATGATTTTACAGGGTAGAGAACTCCAAGTTGGTGGGTTTCTTCTCTCAACAGTTTAAGTGTTTCATTTCACTGACTTCTTACTTGCATGGATTCTGAGCAAATTTTAAATGTAATTCTTGTCTTTTTTTTCTCTGTAAGTAAGATTTTGTTCCCTTTTCCTTTTTGTAGAGTTTTTTTTTTTAATTTTCATTTTCTGTGTTTTAATAATGATATGCTTAGGTGTAGTTTTTGGCATTTATCATGGCTGATATTCTTTGAGTCCTGGGTCTTTGGTTTGGTGTCTCGCATTAATCTGTGGAAGCTCTCAGGCATTATTATTCTAAATATACCTTCTGTTTCTTTCTGTCTCTCTTTCTTTTTGGGGGGGTGGTATTCTCATTATCCTGTGGGACAATTTTGTAGTTTTCCCACAGTCCTTGGATATTATGTTTTCTTTTCTGTCTTAGTTCTCTTTGCTTTTCAGATTTTGAAGTTTCTATTGATGTCTTTCCAAGCACAAAGATTCTTTTCTCAGCCTTGTTCAGTCTATTAATAAGCCAATTAAAAACATTCTTTATTTCAGTTACAGTGTTTTTGATCTGTGCTACCGTTTTTGTTTGTTTGCTTGTTTTGGTACTTTCTTAGAACTTTTATGTGTACTTTCATTGCCCATCTGCTGATGAGTACTGTCTACTTTATCCATTTAAGCCCTAAGCTTATTCATCAGAGTTTTTTTTTTTAAATAACTTCTTTGACTATTTTAATGTCCTGATCATGCCTTTTTCTGATGCTTGCTCTATCACTTCCAACTGTTTCTTTGCTTGTTTGTTATGGGTTTTGGTTTTGGGTTGGTTTTTTTGTTTGTTTGTTTTTTTGTTTTTTGTCTTTTAAAATGCCTCGTAATTGTTTTCTTTATAGCCAGATGTGATGTAACAGGGAAAAGAAACAACTGTAAATATGCATTCAGTAATGTGGTGGTAAGCTCTGGAGAGGGGGGGCTGTCTTAGTCCATTTGGACTTCTGTAACAAAATATCTTGAGTAGGTAATGAATAAACAACAGAATGTTCTGGCATATTTAAAAATGGTTTGCCTTTTTTTCTCTCACAGGTGAAAGCAGGGGGGAGATCTTTTTTACTATTGACTGTAGGATCCTGTTCATGCTTGTGACAGTGAATTTCACAGTACTTTGGTTTCCTGTCTATGACTGGGTCTCCTGAAGTTTTAACCCTCAGAGTTGTCTACAACTCTATCGATGAGCCTCCATCAATTTGTCAGTCAAAATTTAAGTTTTTCTGCTCTTACACTGTTTCCCATGGTAGTTTCCAATAGTAAATATCCACTCCTGTAAGCCATGACTCCATATATTTGCCTTTCTGCCTTCCTAATCTTTGGGGCAGCAGTGTGCTCTGTGTCCTTTTCTTTCTTACTGTTCAAGAAGAGTTGTTGATTTTTCAGTCTTTTCAGCCTTATATTTGTTGTTGCAATGGAGTGATGATTTCCAAGTTTTTTTTGTTTTTGTTTTTGTTTTTGTGTGTGTGTGTGTGTGTGTGTGTGTGTGTGTGTAGGAATAAAAACCTGGAATGTATTTCTAGAAGTATTTTTTTAATGTTTGTGTAGATAATCAAAGGATTTTGCTTCATACAACTATGAAAATGACAATTGTATTGGTAGACTTCTTAATACTGAGTTTTCCTTTATTCGTGAAATAAATTCAGAAAAAATTTCCTGATTTTACAGTCTATTTCTCTTCTTCTGTCTTTGTATATTAATGTTTCTGCAGATTCCTTAAATTTTTTATTTAATGTTATAGATTTGTTAACTCTGATTGCTAAAGATATCAATGAAATTCTGATATTTTCTAAGTCTGTATTATCAGCTTAGATATCTGTCCTAAACACTGAAATTATATAGCTAATTGCCATTTGGACATTTTCACAGATATTTTAAATATAATGTGTTCAAGTCTGTGTCACTTCTGCCATTATAGTTTTTTTAACCCACTTTCCAAATTTTACTTTACACTACCAATACCTAAGTAGCTACGATCATGTAGATAGCCTAGGAATAAGACTTATTTTTATTCTCTGCACAGCAAATAAGAACCATGTTCTGCTCCTGCTTTTTCTTTCCTTTTTTAATTCTCTTTACTATGCTTACTGCTGTGTGTTCTGATGACAGGTGATCATCTGTTACTCTCTTTTCTTCCCCTCTGATTCTTCATAAGAACCTTAACCATTCCCTTCTAGTGGATGAATGTCAAATGCAAATCTGATTATTTCGTTTGCTTGTTATTTACACCTCATGGTTTGGAAAGTGGCAGTATTCACCCTGGGGTGGACACAAGCAATTTTTTTGCATACAGAAAGAAAATTTGGAGATGTTTGGTACATGCTTTTAATTTGAAAGTAATTTAAAATCAACAATGAGTGCATAAGATTTTTGGTATTTGATTTACGTCAAATTGTGTTTATCCCATCACCTAGACATAGTACTACGTGTAGTTTCCTTAATATAGTGTGAGTTATTTGTGCCCTTCTGACTGGACTTTTGCTGTTTACTCATATACTTTACATGGAAGGGCTAAGCATCTTTGGCATTTCAGTGGAGTGGAAACTGAACACAAAATAGAACTATATTTTCTCATTTTTTCTTATGCCAGTTTACATTGAACTTGGTTCTAAATTAGTTCAACTCACACATTTTTTTCAGGTGAGTATTTATACTTATGTCTTCATACTATATCATAGATCCGTAGCAAGAATGATGGTCTAGATCTATAAAGTGGCTTTGTAGTAGTATTTTTTGTAACTAATAATTTATTACACTTGCAGAATCTTCCTGTTGTGATTTTTCTTTCTTCTACCATATGGAATACTGTACCTTTTGTAAGATACATATGTACATGCACCCACAGATTTATGAACTTCCAGATTTCCATTTTGTGAACAAGATCTGGTGACTTGAGTTGAGGAGAAATGTGCTATTACAGGGGTTAGTGTCTTTTGAGGATGTTGCTGTGGACTTCACATGGGAGGAGTGGCAGGACCTTGATGATGGTCAGAGGACTTTGTAGAGGAATGTGATGCTGGAGACCTACAGCAACCTGGTGTCATTGGGTGAGTGAAACTCCTCAGTAAGTGACAGGGCAGCACTTTCTTCTTGTATGGTAAATAAAGGGACCACTTATAAGATTTCATGCTATTTAGGTAGGATTTTATACCATAAAGAATGCATCATCCCTCTCCAAAGAAATATTCAAATTGGCCCTGTCATTTCATAGCATCTTATAAGATGAGCTCTTGTCATCCTTTCAAGAACCTGACAGCAATTTTGCAAAGTCCCTGTTATTATCCATTAAAGGGCACTGCATTACCAAACCCAAAGTGATCTTCAAGTTGGAACAAGAAGCAGAGCGATAGACAATAGACTCCCCAAACCAGAGTCTACAAGGTCAGTATGTACTGAGCACTGAGACTGGAAAGAGTAAGGTCCAGCAGATGTTGGTAATGTTCAGCTGTTCTTACCAATATATTTGCTAGATTTCAGACCTGAGAACTGCTGGCCTACTTATAAACTTATGTATTATATAATCTCCAAAGAGGGCTCTCACCCTTATACACCCACCTTTTATTTTAATGAGTATTTCATATACTTCCCCAAATCTAATCTCTACCTTTCTTGTTTTAGACCCTTTTATTTACTGTGAATTTTATGAGTATTCTTGGTAGCTCTCTTCTTCTCCATTATCATGTACATCTTCTTCCAGAATATTTTAGTCCATGTTTTTTGTTTGTTTGTTTTTTTAATTTTATTTTGTCGATATACATTGTGGCTGATTATTGCTCCCCATCACCAAAACCTCCCTCCCTCCTCCCTCCCCACCAACAATGTCCTTTCTGTTTGCTTGTCGTATCAACTTCAAGTAATTGTGGTTGTTATATCTTCTTCCCCCCCCCCCGTTTGTGTGTGTGTGTGTGTGTGTGTGTGTGTGTGTGTGTGTGTGTGTGTGTGTGTGTGTGAATTTATATATTAATTTTTAGCTCCCACCAATAAGTGAGAACATGTGGTATTTCTCTTTCTGTGCCTGACTCGTTTCACTTAATATAATTCTCTCAAGGTCCATCCATGTTGTTGCAAATGGCAGTATTTCATTCGTTTTTATAGCTGAGTAGTATTCCATTGTGTAGATGTACCACATTTTCCATATCCACTCATCTGATGATGGACATTTGGGCTGGTTCCAACTTTTGGCTATTGTAAAGAGTACTGCGATGAACATTGGGGAACAGGTATACCTTTGACTTGATGATTTCCATTCCTCTGGGTATATTCCCAACAGTGGGATAGCTGGGTCATATGGTAGATCTATCTGCAATTGTTTGAGGAACCTCCATACCATTTTCCATAGAGGCTGCACCATTTTGCAGTCCCACCAACAATGTATGAGAGTTCCTTTTTCTCCGCAACCTCGCCAGCATTTATCATTCATAGTCTTTTGGATTTTAGCCATCCTAACTGGGGTTAGATGGTATCTCAGTGTGGTTTTGATTTGCATTTCCTGGATGCTGAGTGATGTTGAGCATTTTTTCATATGTCTGTTGGGCATTTGTATATCTTCCTTAGAGAAATGCCTACTTAGCTCTTTTGCCCATTTTTTAATTGGGTTGCTTGTTTTCTTCTTGTAAAGTTGTTTGAGTTCCTTATATATTCTGGATATTAATCCTTTGTCAGATGTATATTTTGCAAATATTTTCTCCCACTCTGTTGGTTGTCTTTTAACTCTGTTAATTGTTTCTTTTGCTGTGCAGAAGCTTTTTAGTTTGATATAATCCCATTTGTTTATTTTTCCTTTGGTTACCCATGCTTTTGGGGTCGTATTCATGAAGTCTGTGTCCAGACCTATTTCCTGAAGTGTTTCTCCTATGTTTTCTTTAAGAAGTTTTATTGTTTCAGGGTGTATATTTAAATCCTTAATCCATTTTGAGTGGATTTTAGTATATGGTGAGAGGTATGGATCTAGTTTCATTCTCCTGCATATGGATATCCAGTTATCCCAGCACCATTTGCTGAAGAGGCAGTCCCTTCCCCAGTGAATAGGCTTGGTGCCTTTGTCAAAGATCAGATGGCAGTAAGTGTGTGGGTTGATTTCTGGATTCTCTATTCTATTCCATTGGTCAGTGTGTCTGTTTTTATGCCAGTACCATACTGTTTGGTTATTATAGCTTTGTAGTATAGCTTAAAGTCAGGTAGTGTTATGCCTCCAGCTTTATTTTTTTTGCTCAGCATTGCTTTGGCTATGTGTGGTCTTTTATTGTTCCATATAAATGTCTGGATAGTTCTTTCCATTTCTGAGAAAAATGTCTTTGGAATTTTGATGGGGATTGCATTGAATTTGTATATCACTTTGGGTAGTATGGACATTTTCACTATGTTGATTCTTCCAATCCAAGAGCATGGGATATCTTTCCATCTTCTTGTATCCTCTCTAATTTCTCTCAGCAGTGGTTCGTAGTTCTCATTATAGAGATTCTTCACATCCTTGGTTAACTCAATTCCTAAGTATTTTATTTTTTTGGTGGCTATTGTAAATGGGCAAGCTTTCTTGATTTCTCGATCTGCATATTCACTATTGGAGAAAAGAAATGCTACTGATTTTTGTGTGTTGATTTTGTATCCTGCTACTGTGCTGAAATCATTTATCAATTCCAAGAGTTTTTTTGTAGAGGTTTTAGGCTGTTCGATATATAGGATCATGTCATCTGCAAACAGGGACAGTTTGACTTCATCTTTTCCAATCTGGATGCCCTTTATTTCCTTCTCTTCTCTGATTGCTCTGGCTAGTACTTCCAACACTATGTTGAATAGGAGTGGTGAGAGTGGGCATCCTTGTCTAGTTCCTCTTCTTAAAGGAAAAGCTTTCAGCTTCTCCCGATTCAGGATGATATTGGCAGTGGGTTTGTCATATATGGCTTTAATTATGTTGAGATACTTTCCCTCTATACCTAACTTATAGAGGGTCTTTGTCATGAATGAGTGCTGAACTTTATCAAATGCTTTTTCAGCATCTATAGAGATGATCATATGGTCCTTGTGTTTGACTTTATTAATATGGTGTATCACATTTATTGATTTGCGTATATTGAACCAACCTTGCATCCCTGGGATGAATCCCACTTGATTGTGGTGAATAATTTTACGTATGTGTTGCTGTATTCTGTTTGCTAGTATTTTAGTGAGGATTTTTGCATCTATATTCGTCAAGGATATCGGCCTGTAGCTTCCTGTAGCTTTCTTTTGTGTTTACATTTTTACCTAGTTTTGGTATCAGGATGATGTTTGCGTCATAGAAAGACTTTGGGAGATTTGCGTATATTTCAATCTTTTGGAATAGTTTGTAAAGAATTGGTGTCAATTCCTCTTTGAATGTTTGGTAAAATTCTGCTGTGAATCCATCTGGTCCTGGGCTTTTCTTTGTTGGGAGCCTTCCGATAACAGCTTCAATCTCCTTTATTGTTATTGGTCTGTTCAAATTTTATACGTCTTCATGGTTCAGTCTTGGGAGCTTGTGTGTGTCCAGAAATTTATCCATTTCCTCCAGATTTTCAAATTTGTTGGCGTAGAGTTGTTTATACTAGTCTCAAATGATTCCTTGTATTTCAGATGAATCAGTTGTAATATCACCTTTTTCATTCTAATTTTTGTTATTTGAGTCTTCTCTCTTCTTTTTTTTGTTAGCCATGCTAATGGTTTGTCAATTTTATTTATCTTTTCAGAAAACCAACTTTTTGATTCATTGATCTTTTGTATTGTTTTTTGGTTTTCAATTTCATTCAGTTCTGCTCTGATCTTAATGATTTCTTTCCGTCTGCTAACTTTAGGATTGGATTGTTCTTCTTTTTCTAGTTCTTTAAGGTGAAGTGTTAGGTTGTTCACTTGCCATCTTTCCATTCTTCTGAAGTGAGCGTTTAATGCAATAAATTTCCCCCTTAATACTGCTTTTGCAGTATCCCACAGGTTTTGGTATGATGTATCATTGTTTTCATTAGTTTCAATAAATTTTTTGATTTCTTCCTTGATTTCTTCTTGGACCCATATGTCATTAAATAGAATGCTGTTTAATTTCCATGTGTTTGTATAGTTTCCAGAGTTTCGTTTGTTATTAATTTCTAGTTTTAATCCATTGTGGTCTGAGAAAATACATGGGATAATTCCAATTTTTTTGAATTTATTGAGACTTGATTTGTGACCTAATATGTGATCTATCTTAGAGAATGATCCATGTGCTGATGAGAAGAATGAATATTCTGAGGTTGTTGGATGTAACGTTCTGTAGATATCTGCCAATTCCAATTGGTCTAGAGTCTTGTTTAGATCTTGTGTTTCTCTACTGATTCTTTGCCTAGATGATCTGTCTAATATTGACAGTGGGGTGTTCAGGTCCCCTGCTATTATGGTATTAGTGTCTATTTCCTTCTTTAGGTCTAATAGAGCTTGTCTTATAAATCTGGCTGCTCCAACATTGGGTGCGTACATATTTATGATTGTTATGTCTTCTTGATGGATCAGTCCTTGTATCATTAAGTAGTGTCCCTCATTGTCTCTTTTTATGGTTTTTAGTTTAAAGTCTATTTTGTCAGATATAAGAATAGCTACTCCAGCTCGTTTTTCTTTTCTGTTTGCGTGGTAAATCTTTTTCCATCCTTTCACTCTTAGTCTATGTGAATCTTTATGGGTGAGGTGGGTCTCTTGTAGGCAGCATATAATTGGGTCCTCCTTTTTAATCCAGTCAGGCAGTCTGTGTCTTTTGATTGGGGAATTTAAGCCTTTTACATTAAGAGTTGTTATTGAAAGGTGTTGATTTATCCTAGCATTTTATTGGTTGTTTGGTTGTCTTAGGTGTCTTTTGTTCCTTGCTTTCTGATTTACTGTTTGGTTTCTGTGTTTGTTGGTTCCTTAGGTTGTAGATAGCGTTTTTGTTTTCTTGTTTTCTCTTCATGAATGCCATTTTTATTATACTGGTGGGTTTTGATTTTTCTTGGGTTTTTATGGCAGTGGTAGTTATTTTTCAGGAACCAAACCCAGTACTCCCTTGAGGATTTCTTGTAAGGGTGGTCGTGTGGTAGTGAACTCCCGCAGTTTTTGTTTGTCTGAGAAATATACTATTTGCCCTTCATTTCGGAAGGATAGCCTTGCAGGGTAGAGTATTCTTGGCTGGCAATCTTTGTCTTTTAGTATTTTGAATATATCATCCCATTCCTTTCTAGCTTTTAGGGTTTGTGATGAAAAGTCTGATGTTAGCCTGATTGGGGCTCCCTTATAGGTGATTTGACGCTTCTCTCTTGCAGCTTTTAAGATTCTCTCTTTGTCTTTGAGTTTTGCTAATTTGACTATAACATGTCATGGAGAAGACCTTTTTGGGTTGAATACGTTTGGAGATCGTTGAGCTTCCTGGATCTGAAGATCTGTGATTTTTCCTATACCTGGGAAGTTTTCTGCCACTATTTTGTTGAATATGTTTTCAGTGGAATCTCCATTTTCCTCCCCTTCTGGAATACCCATGACTCGGATATTTGAGCGCTTAAGGTTGTCTGATATCTCTCTCAGATTGTCTTCAATGTCTTTGATTCTTTTTTCTTTCTTTTTGTCTGCTTGTGTTATTTCAAACAGCCCATCTTCAAGTTCAGAGGTTCTCTCTTCAATTTCGACAAGCCTGCTGGTTAAACTCTCCGTTGTGTTTTTTATTTCGCTGAATAACTTCTTCAGTTCAGCAAGTTCTGCTACATTTTTTTTCAGGACATTGATTTCCTTGTACATTTCCTCTTTCAGATCCTGTATATTTTTCCTCATTTCATCATGTGTCTATCTGAGTTTTCTTGTACCTCATTCAGTTTCCTTAGAATTATCACTCAAAATTCCTTGTCAGTCATTTCAAGGGCTTCTTGTTCTCTAGGATCTAGAGTTTGAGATTTATTAACTTTTGGTGGTGTACTTTCTTGATTTTTTTGTATTTCTGGTATCTTTTTTTTGATGTTTATTCATTGTGGCAGGGGGTTTCACAGTCCACCAGTTTGAGACTATTGACTAACTAAGATGTTGCTGTGGTTGCCAATTTCGTATGGCTACCTCCGTGACTGCTCAGTTGGCCTCTAGTGCCTTGTGTGTATGGTTGCCTCGGGTCTTGGGCCTCTCCGGGGAGCCACCTTTCTGGTCAGCTTGGACTCTGCTGGGCTGGTGGATCATTTACCACAGGGTGTGTGATCTCTGTTGAGCTTTCACTTCCTGTGCAGGACTTCTCCCTGTTCCGTGTGCTTTGGCCCAGGGTGTTGGATCGTGCAGTGGCAACCCCTCAGGGTGTGTGGTTTCTGTCGAGTCTCCACCTCCCTGGCCGCACGTCTCCCCACTCTGTGCACACTGTGCTGGGCTTGGACGTGTCTTCTGCAACCCCCGTATATCAGCTGGGCCTTCAAGACCCTGCTCGGCACCGCCTCGCCCAGGAAGTCTACCAGGTTTTTGGTAGGCACAGATGACCGGTCGCCCTGGGTGCCTTTGTAGCACTGTGTAGATCCTTCTCGGGACTTGTTCACCTTTGTATCCCCCCGGCATGGACCGAGTCTAGCGCCCGCCTGCAGACAGCTCTCCGGCAGGTTCAAGCGGACTGGGAACTCTCCTACCACACTATTCCCAACCAGAATTGGTTAGGCATTTATCCGAACTGGTGGCCGCAGAGATGGTATCTGCCTCCCAGTAACAGGAAGTTTACCGGGGGCCATAGTCCAGGGTGTGGTGGAGTGACAGTCGGCCCCGCCCGTGCTTCCTTGCCCTCCCAACACTGGCCGGGGGCGCCCCATGCCACCAGCCCCGCCAGAGATCCGTGGAGGAAGGAGTAGGAGGGGAGGCCAGCCCACAGGCCCCGGGAGGCCCCGCGCTGGGGCAAGCAAGTGGGAAGGCTCAGTGAGGACCCGAGCCGGGCCGGAGCTGCCAGCACCTGGGAAAATGGAGGCAGCCCCTGGGCGGTGAGTGACCCAATGATGCAGGCGGAAGCCGGGTGGGCGTCAGCCCCCTGAGCAGGGCTGGGCCAGGGGTCACTCACAGGGCTGTGCCAGGTCAGGCGCTAACTCTCTGCCTCTTGTTTGTCGCCTTCCCCGTTCTTGGCCGCTGCCGCCTCGGGCTGTTCAGTCGGTCCCGCGGTGCGGCTCGGGCGCTCCCAGGAATCTTCTTTAATGCTGGCCTGAAACCTCGAATCCAGAATAGGGCAGCTGGCTGCCTTCAGCGCAGCCCAGGCCTCCGGGATCCTGTCTGCATCCACAGCAGCCCTGGCGCCATGTTCCCTGTTTAGAGACTCGTTTTTGCAGCTAAGAAGCAGTTCTTTTCCTGCTCCGCACTTCAAAGCTGTTGCCTGTAAATGAGGCAGCCTCTGCTGCCGAGGGCAAAGTGGTGGTCAGCCCCCATGACTGGCCATCAGCAGCGGTCCTCCCTTAAGAGATGGCAAGAGGAAGGTCCACAATTTTTCCCGGCTGCCTGAGGCCCAGTGGCCGCCTTTTCCACCTCAGCTACTCCGCGCCAACCGCTGGAGCCACCGCCATCTTGAAACCTCTCTTGAAATTTTTAATAATATTTGAGCAAGGTATTCCACATTTTCGTTTTGCCCTAGGCCATGATTCTCAGGACTGTCTAAGCCCACATGCCATTCTTCAGAAGCTCCAAGTTGAGTCAGCATATTGTTTTTATGATTGCAGATGGGCAAGCGGAAAAACTGAGGCTTTGCACACTCCCATAAAGATCACTTGTCCATGTTTTCCTGCTTGTAACTGAATACCTGAAAATGGGTAATTTATAAGGAAACAAATTTATTTTTTATAGTTCTGTAGGCAGACAAGTCCAAGGTTGAGGTGTCACATCTGGTGGTTGTCTTCTCATTTGTGGAGACTCTCAGCAGAGTCCACAGTTGGTGCAGTGTATCACAAGGTGAGAGTGGTAAAAGTGTGTCCACATGCTGCATAAAGCCACCAGTCTACCCCCATTAGCTCACTATTTCATGAACAGATCAATCCGTTTGTAAAGGCATGGCCTTCAGTATCTAATAACCTTCCCAAAGTCTTAACAGTTCAAATACCATAGTTAGACTTTCCACACTCTTAACACTGTTAATATGATGATCAAGCTTCAATATGAGTTTGGGGGAACATTTAAATTATGGCAGAAACATTTATTTATGCACATTTTTTTAATTACATCATAATTAAGTGGGTTTTAAGCACTTTGTTTTATATATAGTTGTACGTAAAACAGCAATAATCTAAATGATGTCTTTCATAGAGTTCACATTCTGATGAGAGAGAAACAAGATAATATACATTAAATATTTGTATTAGAATCATGAGGAATATGTAACCATAGTGAGAGAGACAGCAAAGTTGGTAGTGAGAATTTAGGAAGAATGTCCAGATTGGGCAGTTCCAGGAAGATTATTAAGTGTTTACTTTGGCATAGTGTAAGTTCAACTTAACTCTTTTCCAAATATGACATATAATACATGCATAAGTATAAAATTGAGAGTTTAGAGAGGACATCACTAGTGGAGGCACAAATTTGGAAATTGGTGGCTTAAAACTGATTTTTAAAGTCATAATTATAGAGGAGGTTACCTACGGAGTTGATAAGAAAATGAGAAAAGAGGTCCAGAAGTGAGCATTGTGTACCATGAATCAAAGTGTGAAACTGACAGGGATACAGCATAGGCACCTGGAAAGGAGCTACTGGACTGGGAAGGAGAATCAGGAGATTGTGGGTCCCAATGTCAAATGAACCAAGAGTTTTATGGTGAGGGGCTCAGTTTTTTTGTGGAGTAGTGCATTTGAAGTTAGCATGTTCCCCTTCTCTTTGTGAATATTATTCTAAAACAACAAAGAGAATGAGGAATGTACACAAGACTATTTTTTATGAAAATAGGACACAGCTGAAACTCCATTGCAAAAAATAAAAGCCTTCAGAAGCAGCAAATTATAAAATAGAGGTGTGTGCACCAGAAAATGGGGGTAGAATGCCAGTTGAACTCAGGAGCTAAATAGAAATTGAAATATTGTGGGTATAGCCTGGGTTGAAAACCAAATGTCTTAAACCTGCAGAAAAGGGGTGCACAGTGTGGTAAAATGGAGCTTTTTGAGAAACAGAGGCAATGATGTTAAATGAGAAATTTGTAGTAAGATGTCTTTATCTACTGTGTGGGAAAGGAGATTTTTTTTTATCTGAAAAATTCCCAGATGTCTATAGCCTTTATGTAGGGAAGAATGAAAACTAAACAAACAATAGGGGCAAAATTCTGAACCTAAGCCAAATTTCTGTTTAAAGGAAAGAAAATTGGCTTCCTGCTGAATCTGAAAGTACCTGATCCAATGAAATATTACCACAGTCAAATCAAGATAAGAAGGGAAAAGGGCACTATGTGTTACCCACTGTTGTTATAAGAATAAAATAGAGAAATAAAATAGGGTATACAAATGTCAGATGATAAGCACTTGGTTGAAAATTATGACTAGGCAGTAAGTGAAAGTTTTACCAAATATTTTCTTGTGAATGAAAAATAAAGAAAAATGATTGAACATTAGAAAATATATTAATACAATTTATTACATTATGGTAGTGTGTAGGAAACATGTATTCTTATCAATCCAATTTCTATGATTCATTTTTGTACAATCCTATGCCATGTGAATATGAAAAAACTACTTTACTTTTACATGCTCATTTAAGCAATACTTATGTGTGGCTTGTGGATATGGTTATCTTTTCTTATTTTAGATGTTCAGATAGTTGAAGCTCTAATTGCAAAAAGCAAAGAACATCACGATACACATTTAAAGCAAGTTGTAATTACCAACTGCAATACATCAACTGAGGAGAGAGTTAAAATAGAGAAAGCATTTCATTTGAGCTCAAACCATATATCAGATTCAATTATAAATAGTGAAAAGTATTCAGGAATGAGGCGCGAAGAGTTCAATGTATGTCAGAATGTACTTCCTCCTAGAGAGCCTGATTGGATGCATGCTGGAGATAAATCTGATGAGGGTAATATAACTGGGAAGTTGTGGAGACATTGTGAGCATTTTAATCAGCATTCCAAGATTCAAGCTCAGCAGCAGGCTTTTGATTATAGTGGACAATGGAAATCCTTTAACACAGAGTCAATATTATTGGAACAGAAGAAAGTGTATGTGGGAGAGATGTCCTGTAAATTTGATTATGGGAAAGTCTTTCATAAGTCAGCTGTTCTTGCCCAAGAGATAATTCCAGTATCAGAGAAAGCTTTTCCGTTTGACATATGTTGGAGAAAGTTCTATGAAAATTATGAATTCGCTGAACATCAGAAAATACAGAAGAGAAACCCTATAAATGTAGTGAATGTGATAAATCATTCATGAAGAAATTACCCCTTACAATCCGTAAGAGAACACATAGAGGGGAGAAGGTATATGTGTGTAATGAATGTGGGAAAACCTTTTACAAGACCTCAAACCTCAGCAAGCATCAGAGAATACACACAGATGAGAAACCATATGAATGTAAAGAATGTAGAAAAACTTACTCCAGTAAATCATGCCTCAATGTACATCAGGTAACTCACACAGGTGAGAAACCATATGAATGTAGTCAATCTGGGAAAACCTTTCACAGGAAGTCATACCTTACCAGACATCAGAGAATTCACACAGGTGAGAAACCATATGAATGAATGTTCAAAAATTTTTTAAAGTAAATCAGACTTCAGTCTACATCACAGTACTCACACAGGTGAGACACCATATGAATATAAAGAATGTACAAAATTTTTCTACCATAACTTGGACCTCAATAAACATAAGAAAAATCACACATAAAAAAGGCCCTATGAATATAATGAGTGTGAAAAAACCTTCACACGTAAGTGAAACTTTAGCATGCATCAGAGATTCACACAGAGGAGAAGCCCTATGTGTGTAATTAATGTGGAAAAACTTTTCACCAGAAGTCAAACTTCAGCAGGCATCAGAGAATTTACACATGTGAGAATCCAGATGAATATAAAGAATATAGGAAAACTTTCTACAGTAAAGCAGACCTCAGTGTACATCAAAGAACTCACACAGTTGTGAAACCATATGAATGTAATGAATGTAGGAAATCTTTCTACCAGAAATCAAACCTTACTGGTCATGGCATGCTTCAGGATGCATCAGAGAACTCATGTAAAAGAGAAAACCTATGAATGTACAGCTGTCCATTCATATCTGCAGGGGATTGCTTTCCATAGATACCAAATCTGTGGATGCTCGAGTCTCATATGAAATGGTCAGCTATTGTGTAACACTCTGCTGCACAATTTAACATCATGTCTAGATTACTTATATTACTGAATACATTAAAAACTATATAAGTAGTAGTTTGGGTTTTTTTGTTTGTTTAGGTATAATTTGTATTGCCCTACTTTTTTTTTCAAATATTTTTGATCTATAGTTGGTTGAATCCATGGATGTGGATCTTGTGGATATGGAAGGCTGATTGTAATGAACGTAGAACATCTTTTGTCAGAAGTCACACCTAAGCAGATATCAGAGAACTCACATAAGGGAGAAATTCTGCATGGCAGAGACTAGCTATTTTTTTTTCCAGAGAAAACACACACACACAAACATACACACACACACAAAACACTGTCTTTTGTACAGACAGCATGCATACTCAGCCCCTTGTTATTGTGTGCATGATTGTGTAACTGAGCTCTTTTTTGTGGGATATGGACACAAGGGATGAATGTTACTTTCTGGCCTGGCCACAACAACAAAAAATGTCTGTTCACTTGTTCCTGATTTCTTAAGACTTCTAGGATTGAAGTGCAGATGACTTCAAGGATGGACTTTAGAGCCATAGTAGGGAGAAGAGCACCATAACTTAAGACAGAGGAATTGATTAGAACAGAGATATCACTTTTATTCTGAAACCCTCCTTTGTACTTTATGTGAGTGAGAAGTACTTAATATGTTGAGCCATTGTGTGTGTGTTCTGTTTGAATTACAGCAAATCCAGCCCATTGTAGCTAAATAACTTTATGATTTTTCTGAGATAATTTACCTGTTCTTGTATATGAGAAGATTCACACAGGAGAGAAACCTGTGCAGTTACCTTTATCCCAAAGTTCGTTTATGGAAAAATCAAAGAAATCATGTGGAGAAACACTGCAACAATTAGGAAACCTTGTCAGGGAGACATATTATTTTATGCTGAGAATAAAGCAAATTTCTATAAATATCTTTAATGTATCAATACTTTAAACACAATTTCAAGTTTCTTTTGTAGCACAGAACTTGAAATGAAGCTAAAACTATCAGTTTATGTAGTATGTATGTAAATTTTCAAATGGAAAGTTTATAGTATCAAAACTATTTTTAAAAAATTATTTGACTTTATTCCAATAGCTATGTATGAGGTAATATTGACTGCCAGGAGGCATTTGCCTATATCTGGAGATATTTTTGGTTGTCATAAGTGGAGGTGTGGTTGCATCTAGTGGGTAAATGCCAGGGATGCTGCTAAACAGCATACAGAATAGCCTCAAGTGTGTAGGGTTTATACATATAAGTATTCTATGTTAACAGGAATTTTCTTTAGTGGAATACTGCATAAATACGGGTAGTGAATATATACACTTAGTATAATAAATATAGTGACTTATGTTTGGATTTCTTACATTAAATACCACTCTAGCCTTTTTATAGCTTGTTAAATATCAAAGACCTTTTTTCAGTTGACTGTAGATGTGTGGCTACATGAAGATACTTAATAGCTTGTGGAAAAATAGTATTAAAACATAATGCAAATTCTTAAGTTATTTGATATACCATTGTATTTATGGGCTTATTTATGATAAAAAACCCAGTGCAATCTAGGAATATAATGAAAATGAAACTTCTTAGACCTGTTAAAGGGCATCTATAGAAAACCTACACCTAACATCAAATACAGTAGTGAAAGACTAGTCGCTTTAACTTCAAAGTTTGAAAAACGAGACAAGAGTGTTCAATTTTACCACTTTGTTTAACTTTGAACTGGAGAATTAGCCAAAAACATTACACACAATAAATAAAATTATCCAT
Organism: Cynocephalus volans; assembly: GCF_027409185.1. Taxonomy (NCBI): domain Eukaryota; kingdom Metazoa; phylum Chordata; class Mammalia; order Dermoptera; family Cynocephalidae; genus Cynocephalus; species Cynocephalus volans. Next base: position 539,233 of record NC_084473.1, on the reverse strand, counting down.
TTTGGAATAGAAAAAGTAGAACCATCTTTAATTTCAGATGACATAAAGTTATATATAAAACTTTGTAAGAGATTTACTAACATACACTAGTATCCATAAATGAATCAAGGTCAACATGCAAAAATCATCTATACTCTTTCATATTAGCAATAAGTAATCTAAAAATTAAATTTAAAACAAATCCATTCATAATACTACAAAAAACTTTTAGAAATAAATTTTGCAAAAGAAGTGGAAGTGTGTATACTAAAAATTAAAATATTGCTGAAAGAAATAAAAAATACACTGAATAAATCTATTAACTGTTTAAGGATAAGAATATTTGATGCTGTTAAGATCAAAATACTCCACAAATTAATATAAATGTTGAATGCAATTTCTTTAAATTCCCAATTTTCTTTTTTATAGAAATGGACAATCTCCATTTTCCTAAAATTGATATCAAAATGGAAATAAAACTGAATACTCATAACAATTTTGAAAAAGAAAATTGGATAACTCACATTTCCCAATAACAAATTTTACTTTAAATTTCCATTATTGACAGTATACTACTAGCATAAGAGTAGATTCATGTGGGCCACTGAGATACATTTAAAGGTCCAGTAATAATCACTTTTGTTACACTAAATTGATTTTGACAAAGGTGCCAATATATTTCAGTGGGGAAAGAAGTGTTTTTAACAAATGGTGCTGGAAAAACTGTATCCACTGCAGAAAGATTAAGTTGAACCCCTAACTCAAATCAGACCCATTCACAAAAGTATTCAAAATGGATCTCTTATTGTTTGTAGGAGATAAAATTATAAAACTTATAGAGAAATAATGGAATAAATATTTGTATTTATAAATTAGGTAACAATTTCTTAGAAATTACACCAAAATCACATTCTAGAGAAGGAAATAAAAAGATAAACTGCATTTGATAACATTTTAACAGTTATGTTTTTCAAATGAGGCCATAAAGAAAATAAAAAGGCAAATCAATGTGAAAAATTTTTAAAGTATGTATCTGTGTGAGGGGTATATTTCAGAATATACAAGAAACTCTTAAAAGTCAATAATAGACAATCAAGTTTCTTAAATGGACAAAGGATTTAAATAGACATGTCTACAAAGAAGATATGCAAATTGTCAATAAGTACATGGAAATATGAACACCATTATTGTGATTAGAGAAATGCAAATGAAAACCATAAGGAGGATAATTAACACCCAATAAAATGGCTATAATATAGACAATAGTAAGTATTGACAAAGATTTACAGAATATGGAACTGTCATATTGTAAATGAGAATGTAATATGGTGTAGGCACTTTGAAAAACATTTTGGCAATTTCTCAAAATATTATGTAGAATCACCGTGCTACTCAGAAATTTCATTCTCAAGCATATGCAAAAAGAAAGAAAAAAGTTTATGGCCAAAGACTCATATGTGAATGCTCATAGCAGCACTATTTATAATAGCCAAAAGTAAATGAAACAAATATTCATCCACTAGCAAATGGAAAAATGTATAGTGTATCTGCCATAGAATGCTATTCCCCAATCGAAGCAGATACAGTAATGATATCTGCTCTAACAGGAAAGATCATCAGCAGTGTTGAGCTATGTGAAGGAAACTAGACCTAAAGAAACTACATAATTTACTTTTGCACTTAAGATATTTTTATAAAAGGCTCATCTATAGGTACAGGAAACATTAAAAATTGTCTAGAGCTGGAGTGGTGAAGGAGAGTAAATGCAAATGAGATGAGTCATGGACATATTCTAAAGTTTGTGATTATGGTTACATAATTTTATTTTCTATTCCACATGTGTGTAATTTTATGTGTTGGACTTCGTGATAATTGGAAAAGTTGAAACACATGAAAGTGAACTCTCTGAAGATGAATATGCTGTAGGTGGAGGTCTTTGGCAAGTACTCCTGGAAAAGTCTCAATATTTCATTTTCTTGTTGGCTGATGTGCACTAGTAGGATTGTCCAATCAGAGCTGGCCTACTGGTCTTTCAGAAGCCTTTTTTTGAATACAGAGTATGAATAGGCTTCCTAGGTGCCATTTTCTCTTCTCTCAGGCTCCGCTTCTCTGCTCTTCACAGCAGGGCTCTTCCATTTTTCAAACAGTGTACAAAGCACCCTTCCTGAATCTCAGAGCAAAGACATGAGCTGCAGTGACAACAGCAGAATGTGTGACTCTGCCAGTGTGTCAGAGATGGTGGGAGCATTCTCCCGAGGTGATTGTTCCTGTGGCCATGTGCTTCTCCATCCTCCCCTCAACAACTCAGGCCTGCTGAGAACAGATTTCAAAACTTGTGAGCTTTTTACATGGGGTCAATGTCCACAGTACCCAAGCACATTTCTCCTGAAGAGCAGGAGGCAGGAAGAGTAACTTATGACATATGTGTGAATGTACATCTTTCTGGAGTAATTTGCTGGTTGTTGTGGGTCTTTTCAGGAACTGCCTAGTTGCCTTACAATCTATAGGGGGAAAAAGAGAACAGCTTCGCTGTCTGCTAATTGCCCCCAGGGCTCTGAATCTATCTCGCTCAGGTCATGCTGGGCTTGGGGAAGGGGATTGTAGTCACTTATTTGTTGTCACAGAAATCAGGTTGAGTCCAGGGAGAAATGACCTTACCTGACTGCCTTCTGTTGCCAGGTTCTGGAAAACATCAGGAGGGTCTCCTCCTGACTGGTGGGAATATAATGACATCCTGCCACTGTCTTGTTTATTTCTACAGACTTCCAGAGTTCTCCTGTGGGAGTTTCTTAGGTAAATTCCAGAGTTTATAGTTGAACTTAGTAGATAGGAGGAGGAAAAATGGTTCTTGACATCTTATTCAGACAGGAAGTTCCAGTTTACAAATATTTTCTTTGACTCAGGGCTCTTCTGTTATTTTTAACTAATTTATCTAAATTGACATCAAAGGTCCTCCAACACAACAGTGATAAAATTTAAAATTGAAGAGATTTCATTTCCCCACTGAAGACTGATACTTTTCCTCCTATAGACTATGCTCCCATAACTGCATGAGTTAAGTTTATGAAGAAGAGATCCTGTTTTACCTATCTGGTTTCTATTAAGGTTCATGAGTGTGGTTTTAGTAACAAGGTAACTGTCATCTAAAAACACTTAGACATTTAATTTGTTCATGATTTTATATTAACTTGGAATTCCAGGACTGTGTTCATTGATTAGTTATCATACTTAACCTGTGTTGTTCCTCATTGTATTAGGGCTTCTCCAGTCCTTTTCAGAAATAATGATGTTTGCTGAAGATTTTTTCTTACAGATAGTTTATAAAATTGTATGACTTTGAGTACCTCCATACTGGTCTATGTTTCTTTGAGATTATGTTCTAAAACCTTAAAATAGTCTTGGTTACTGTATTTTTTAGGCCCTTGTAAGTAAGATGGAGAGCAGAAACCACATTGTGGCACTTGTATACACAATGGCTGGAGCAAAATTTGTGCTTAAATGCTAGAGATGGAAATGAAACCCTTATTCATAATTTTGGGTAAAAAGGCAATGTCAAGAAGTGGTGTTCTTCACAGTCTGCTCCTCATGGCAGTGTGGAGAACTTAATTGTAGCTCATTCAGGTCAGCAATGACTTCTTGTCTTCTTCCAGAAGACATTCCTTAGTCCTTGACTTATTATATACTTCTCAGTAGCCATTGAATCTTCCTTGGTTTTGGTAACACTGGTGTCCCTGTTTTCTCTTCATACTCTCTTGCCCTTCTTTTTAGTCTCCATTGGGAGTTCAAAATTAAAAGTTTAAATGACCCCATGTCCAAGACCTGGTATTTATTCTTATTGATGTTCTCTTGCTAGATAGCATCACCTGTGCTCAAAGATGAATGCTGGTTCTGGATTTTTTCCTTGCTTCATCCAAATCATCTCTATATATCATGAAGTTCTATTCTTGGTTATCTGATGTTTCTCAAACTTGACTCCTCAAACACAAAATGCTTTCCTGCTCTTGCAACAAAAACAAAGCCAATAGACAACACACAAAAAATTAAAAACTGGGGGAAATCCTGTGTGTGTGTGTGTGTGTGTGTGTGTGTGTGTGTGTGTGTGTGTGTGTGTGTGTGTGTGTGTGTGTGTGTGTGTGTGTTTCTATCTTCTCATAACTATCAACAAAGGTTTTCCAAGTATCACAATCTAGACATTTGGAAAACAGGTTGGTCCACTATCTCTCATAGTTACACAAATATGTTTTTTGTTCATTTGTTTTTGGCTCTCACATATTTCTCAATTCTATTACCTCTTCTCCATCTCAACTCTCATGACCAAATACAAGTTACCATCACTCCTAACAATGCTAGGCTCTAAAAAATCACAGCGAACTGCTAGTAAGGAAATATCCAAATCATTACTCCATTTTAAAATTTGTATTTTTGTCCTTTCATTATATTTGGTTGTTTTCAGTATAAAATTAGAACACTAACATTCCTAAAATTTTTTCCAGAGGTTTTCATTCTTCTTGATCCTATTTTCAATAGCATCATTTTCTTAGTTATGTTTATTGCTAGTATATAGAAATACAATTGTTTTTTTACATTGACCTCATAACCTGCTACATTGCTGAACTTATTTACTATTTTTGAGGGTTTTAAGTGAGTTCCACAGGATTTCTTTTATATACAGAATTATATTTTGAGCATTAAAGTAAAGCTTTGCTCTTTTTTAAATAAAGTTTTGCAATTCAGAATCATTTTTTTCTCATTTTTATTGCATGATTTCTTTAGAAAAAGCCTCCATTATTTATTACAAGCAGTAAAAGTAAAAGATTGACAAAGAACAGATAAATATGTCCCTAGCAAAGGAATTTAAAAAAGCATAGTTTGCTATCTTTTTATTGTTGTTTTTGTTGCTACTAGTATAATAAGATTTTTATAACTAAAACATATTTTTCATAAGCCCCATGGTAACCACAACACAAAAGCTTATGAGACATACTAAAAATAGTGAGAAATCAAAGTATACTGCTAGAGAAAACCACTTTGCCACAGAGGAAGACAGTAGTATGAAAAAAAGGACAAAATAACCTACAAAATCACCAGAAAAAAATAAAATGGCAGTAACAGCTCTGTGTATATCAATAATAAACCTATTTATAAATGGATTGAATGCCTTAATTAGAATATACCCGGAGGAATGGAAATCATTATGTCAAAGGTATACCTGCAATGTTTATTGCAGCACTAGTTACAATAGACAAGAGTTGAACCAGCCCAAATGTCCATCATCAGATGAGTGGATAAGGAAAATGTGGTATATCTACACAATGGAATACTACTGTACTATAAAAAGAATGAAATACTACCATTCACAGCAACATGGATGGACTTGGAAAAAATTATATGAAGTAAAAGCAGGCACTGAAAGAGAAATACCACATGTTCTCACTTATTTGTGGGAGCTAAAAATCAGTCAATAAATATACAAACAAACAGTGGACAGAAAGTGGTGGGGAAGAAGACACAGCAATCACAACAATTCCTTGAGCTTGTTAAGACAAGATAACAGATATGTTGATGGGGAGGGGGGAAGGGAAAAGAGAAAGAGGAATTGGTAAAGGGACACAAAAATCACTACATTGTATATTGATAAAATAATAAAAAAATACACAGAGTAGCTGAATGGATTATAAAACAAGAATCCACAATATGATGCCCACAAAAACTTACCTCACCTATGAAGGCACACACTGTCAGAAAGTGAAGGTATGGAAACAGGTATTTTATGGAAATGGAAACCAAAAAAGAGCAGGAGCAGCTATACTTATCTCAGGTAATGTATACTTCAAGCCTAGGAAACTTAGAAAAGATCAGGAAGGTTATTATATAATGATAAACAGATCAATTCAACAAGAAAATATATACACACCTAACTCTGGGGTTATATGACAAATTACTATTAAACCTAATGGGTGACATAGACTTAAACTCAACAGTAGTTGGAGACTTTAATTACCACACTTTTAGCCAAAGACAGATCATCCAGACAGAAACTTTACCAGGAAATATTAGAATTAACCTCTAGTACAGGCTGACTGACTCTAATGGACATTTACAAAATATATCATCCAACAGGTGCAGAATACATATTCTCAGTGGCACATGAAACAATCTCTAGAACAGACCATATGATAGGACACAAAACAAGTACTAACAAATTTTTCTAAAATTGAAATTATAGCAACTATCTTGTCTAACTACATTAGGATAAAGCTAGAAATCAACAACAAAAGGGACAGTAGAAGCCATAAAAGTACATGGAAATTAAACAGCATGCTCCAAATCAATGAATGGATCAAGAAAGAAAATAAAAGGAAATAAGAAAACTCCTGGAGACAATAGAAAATGAAAACAACATCCCTATACCTGTAGGATACACTGAAAGCAGTTCTAACAGGGAAGTTGTATAGCAATAAATACATCAAAAAAGAAGAAAAGCTCAAAATAAACAACCCAACATTACACCTTAAGGAGCTAAAAAAAATAAGAACAAGGTGGAGGCCCCAGGCAGAACAACTTGTTCATGAATTATTAAGCATTTAATAATGGAAACACAAAAAATGTAGATTCTGGCTTAGGTGAGAAGCCATGGCCCACACCATTATGCCATGGAAGATGTGCACAAATGACCCCAGCACTCAGTGTGCCCACACCCAGACATTTCCTGGAGCTGAGGGCAGCATCAGTCATGAACAAAGGGGGGAAAAGAAAGGCTTATTAGCACCAGGTTACAGAAGAGCAGGGTGCCAAGACCCATGCCAGTGAGGCAGTGGGAGATCGAACTGCATGAACCCAGGGTCTAAGCCCACTGGCATATGCCACATTTTCTCATCAGACAACTTTCAAAACACAAATCCAAGTTAAATTTATTAAACATTTAAAGAAAGAATCATAGATCATTAAATTCCATATGTGGGACCTTTTTGTGAGTAGCAGAGCAACTGAATTCATCACACGACCATGGAGCTGGCCATACATCTCCATTTCAATAGAATGGTCCAGTCTTATTTATAACCCATCCACAATATGTGAGGCCCCACATGTGAATGTATTGTATATTTGATAGAAAGTAATTTAACTTCCTGATGGGAGAAATGGTCTCTCATTTCAATTTAAGTTGTTATTTTCTTTGTCCTTGTCAAATGCACATCATTTTATAATTTCATGGGATATTTTCTCTTTTCTAGATTTAATATTTTTTGGGAGGGATTGTAATTTGCTTTTTGAATGTTATCTTCTTAGCTCTTCTCCATTCTCCTAACAAGCTTCCATCTATCTTTTAACTTTTAAAAATACTAGACATTAAAATTTAAGCTACTAAAATTTATGAACGTTTTAAAAATTATGTTTTTCCCATGAATCCTTCCCAATTCCCAAGATACAAGTCTAGTTGCCTACATATATTTGTAATACATATATTTTAACATAAAAACTTGTTGGGTTGTTTTTTCTTATTTTAATTTTTTCAGGTTTATTGTGGTATAATTGACAAAAATTATATATTTTCAAGGAGTACGATATGTTGTTTTGATATATGTATACATTTTTGAAATGTCACCATAATCAAGCTATTTAATGTATCCATCTCCTCATGTAGTTAGCATGTGTGTGTGTTGAGATGGAGAAAAGGTGATAGAATTGAGAGTTACATGGAACCATGGAACAAGAACAGACCCCAAATACCCAAAGCAATCCTGAGAACACAAATAAATAAATAAAGCCAGAGGTATTACACTACCTGACTTCAAATTATACTACAAAACTATAATTATCAAAACAGCATGCCACCGGTATAAAAATGGACAGAGGGACCAATGAAACAGAATAGAGAACTCAGAAATCAATTCATGTTTACAGCCAACTGATGTTTGAGAAAGGCACCAAGAATACACATTAAGGAAAGGACTGCCTCTTCAATAAATGGTGCTGGTATAACTGGATGTCCATGTTAGAAGAATAAAACTAGACCTGTACCTCCTGCCATATACCAAAATCAGCAAAAACTATACATCTAACAAGGTATTAATATCCAGAATATAAAATGAACTCAAATAACAGTAAAATAACAAGCAAACCATTTTTCTAAAAATGGGCATAGGAGCTGAATAGACATGTCTCAAAGGAAGACATACAGATAGCCAACAGGTACGTGAAAAATGCACAACAGCACTAATCATCATGGAAATGCAAATCAAAACCACACTGAGATATCCTCTCTTCCCAGTTAGCCTGACTATCATCAAAAAGACAGAGAATAAGAAATGCTGGCAAGGAAGGAGAGAAAGAGTAACTCTTCTACACTGTTGGTGGGACTATAAATTGGTGCAGCTGTGATGGAAAATATTATGGAGTTTCCAGAAACAACTACAGATAGAACTGCCTGATGATCTAGCAGGATATGTACCCCCCAAAATTGAAATCATCATGTTGAAAAGATACCTGCACTCCCACTTTTATCACAGTTCTATTTACAATAGCCAAGAGTTGGAACCAACTTGTATTTCCATCAACAGACAACTGGATAAGGAAAATATTGTGTATATACTCAATGGAATACTACTCAGCCATAAAAAGGAATGAACTTCTGTCATTCGCTGCAGCCTGGATGAGCCTGGAGAAAATTATGTTAAGTGAAATAAGTGAGGCACAGAAAAAGAAATAATGTGTATGCTCACTTATAAGTGGGAGCTAATAAAAAAATAAAAATATATAAAAGAAAGACAAAGAAGAAAACGATTACAATAATGTGTTCCTCTTTCAGGAGAAAACAGAATTGTGGTTACTAGAGGCTTGAAAGGGGGAGGGGAGGAGCGTTAGCATGAAACTGGTTAATAGACAATATGTTTTATAAAATAAGTGTGCTAATTATGTTGATTTTGTCATCACATATTGTACCACAGGTATTGATAGTCAACTCTGTACCTCACAAATACGTACAATCATGTTTCAATTTTTTAAAATGTATGTAAAAATGTAGGGGTGAAGATTGGGATGAAGTATAGGTGAAACCAAAGTGCCACATGATTAGTTGTTGAGGCTGGTTGACAGGTCTATTATACTATTTTGTTTATTTTGTATGTTTAAAATGCTCGTTAACAAAACACTTGTATAAAAGACAGAGTTAATCTATACTGTTAGCTGTTGAGATCTTGGTTACTTTGGGGAGGAGGGTGGGAGAAAGTAATTGTTGAGATGCATGAGTGAGGATGGTTCTATTTGGTGCTTACACAAGTGTGTTCCCTTTGTAGTAATGCATAGAGCTTTACATGAATGCTTTGTGCATATATTTTGCTATGAATGTTATACATTGTTAAAATTTCTAAATATTACATATTTGCACAAAACTTCTATCTCAATATCTCAAAACAGCAGCAGTGTTTTGTTTTGTTTTAAGTTACAACAAGTTCATTCATGACATCATCAGATGGATTTTAACATTCTAAGGTATTTATTCTTGTCCTGACCCTTGGGTGATCCCCTAGGGCCAAGGACAAATAGTAACTTAAGAAGTTTGCCTTTAATCTTTTCCCTTCAAATCCAAACTCGGAGGGACAAGGGCATGTATAGATCTTAGAACACAGTGTTTCTTCCTTCTGGAACCCATTTTTATTGCATTGCTATCTGATCATTAGGAAGGGAAATGGGCCCACACCAAGCAGCAGATGGCAAGCGGTGGTTTCTCCTTAGACCCTTCCTGCTTGCAGCCCTCTGCTATCTGTCTGGGCACCACCTCCTCCACGCTTGGGCCTGAAGAGAGATGTTGGTGGGAAGCGGGTGTTCCCTTACCTCTTACCTAGAAGGGGTTTTCAGTTCCTTCACCCCCCTGATATCAGGAACATCAGAACCCTCAGAGCTGCACTTGCAATGTGGTAGCCACTGGCCACGTGTGGCTACTGAGCATCTGGCATGTGGCTGGTCTGAACTGACATGTGCTGGAAGCATAATATACTGAGCGAGTTTTGAATATTTAGTACCAAAAAAAGGAAATGCTTCACTGATATTTTTGTATCAACTCACATATTAAGATGATACTGTTTTGATTTAAACAAATTATTACAATCAATTTGTTTCTCTTTATTTTCTTTTATGCAGCTACTAGAATATTTAAAATTACACATGTGGGTCAAATTTTATTTCTATTGGATTTTGCTGCCTCAGATGACTGCCTCCCTTTTCAAGGCTCAGGCTGCCTCCTCAAAACACCAGAGGCCAGGAAGATTATAAAATCTTAAATGGTAAAATAATTGTCATTACATTGTTTCCACTTGTGAATAATGTATGTGTGTGTGTGTGTGTGTGTGTGTGTACACATAGATATGCTCATATATATACCTGTCACAAAGATATACTCATATATTTACATGTCACAAATGAACATAATCTTATACACAAGGTCACATGCCAATGCCTCCTCTGGCATGGTCAGATCCCACAGCAGGAGAAGGCCATGCCTGAAAAGGGCTGCAGCCCAAAATCTGTCATTTTGGCCTCATTCAGCAACATGACTGCGCTTACCTCCTGTCACTCAGGGCCTGATGGGTGGGGCCTGATACTCTGTCCAGTCAGGTATGCAGCTGGGGGGGTGGGGGGGAGGGGCGGGCAGCCTTCCACAGTCTCATGGGATTTCTGTGTCTGATGCTGGTGGAGCTCCACGGGTCTCCACAGCTCTCTGTCCTCTGCTCCAGGAGGCCCAAGTGGCTCCGCCATGGCCTCTGTCACCCTGTGGCCTGAAGGTTCTGGGAGATCCTCAGCAGGGAAGCAGGGACACTCTGGAAGCTGGGAAATGGTGAGTGTATGGGGGAGGTTCTATGTTGGTAGGGGGCTAGTTGGCACTGGTCCCCTCGGCTCTCAGTCTCCTACTGTCAGGGTGGGCACTGGGATGCAGCTGAGATACCTTGGGTGGTCTGTCCCATCCCTTTAAAGCGACTTCAGGAGCCTGGAGCCCTCTTTGGGCAGCTCATCACCAGCACCCCATGTCTCCTCATGTTGCTTTGTTGCTTTGCCCCCCACAGATTTATCACCCCACTTCCCCTGGGTGATGGAGATGCAAAGGATTACTCAAAGCCCATCTCTTCTGAGCAGCAAGAGACCCCGAAGTGGTTAACTTTTCTGGAACCCTCCAGGGAGAGACATTGCTTCCTTGGGAAATTAATCCCGAATTGGGGTTCTCTTCCTGCATTTATTTTCCAGACCAGGAAGTTACAGGAAGAGAACATAGGTGGGATTATAGTTTAACAATATAGGCTGGTTACTTTCAGTGAAACAAGCCAGATGACATTCCAGTAGACAATTAAGTGATCTTGCAGCAGTTTCTCAGTATCTTTACGTAGCAATCAGTAACTAGTCTGTCCTTGAGCCAGCAACCTTGCTGTGCCACAATCCTTATCTTGCAACAGAGACTTTATACCCTGAGGAAAATTTCCAGTCCTCTTCAAGGTCAATATTTGAAACTGCAAGGCTTTGGAAAACCAGGCCTTGTGAAGTACGTATGCTTTATAGTATATTCCACATCCTCAGATTGCAGTGACAGCGGGAGGGTCATCAGAAGAATCCCCACCCGGTCTACGGGCCAGAACAGAAGGAGATGCAGTCCCTGGAGTCTCCATTCCCTCCATTCTAACGTAACAAGTTAAACTGAGGCTTTGTTAAAATGTTAGAGAGTTTATTTAAGCAAACAGTGATTTATGAATGGGAAGCACCCAGCTGTGGTATGTGGTTTGGGGTCCACTGGAGGGTCTTGAAGAAAAAACATTTGTAAGGTGTGTGTGGAAGCAAAACAGAGCAAATAATTGATTGGGTGCAGTGGTGTTGTCTCCTTATTTGCGCCATTTGAGTGGAAATTTCCTAGTTCTGTAATTAGAGGTTAATTTGTGGTTCCTGGTTGCTTAAGCCTAAATTTTATTTTTCTCTAAGTTAGGAATTTACGAGAAATGCATGTGACTTAGATTTCAGTTTCCTTAGGGACCTACAGCTGCTTCACTCTAATATGCCTAGTTTTAATTAACACTCCAAAGTGGGGCTGGCCTCTGCCTGCCTTTTTCAAATGTATGGAAAGCAGAGTCTCAAATCCAGTCCCCTGTCCCCTTAGCCTACCCTCTTCTAGGGCTTGCAGTAAAACCCTAAATTTCCAGTTCCTTCTCCACATTCCCAAAGCCAACTTCTCGTCTCCAATTCACAACATTGTCAACAATTTGTTTATTATTGTACATTTCAAACAGAAACAGTATTTTAATTGTTCATCATACTTTCACAGAGCAATTGATGGCTCTTTTTAAAATATTTGGGTTTTTGTTTTTGAACATTTCACATGAGAGGAAAGCAGAGAATAATTACCTCCCATTCTGCTGTAAAAAATCTTTGTGCCTCACCTCCTATTATCTTCTCTAGGCACAGACACCTTATCAAAAAATTTTTTTCTTCTTTCCTTTTTTGACGGCTGGCTGGTATGGGGATCTGAACCCATGACCTTTGTGCTATAAGGCTGTGCTCTTACCCTCTGAGCTAAATGGCCAGCCCAAGAATATCTTTTTTTCTTTTTTCTTTTTTTTTCCTTTTTTCGTGACCGGCACTCAGCCAGTGAGTGCACCGGCCATTCCTATATAGGATCCGAACCCGCAGCGGGAGCGTCGCTGCGCTCCCAGCGCCACACTCTCCCGAGTGCGCCATGGGCTCGGCCCCAAGAATATCTTTTTGATTGAGGTTCCTTTTTGGAAACTTGACAGACAGCTTCAATACCCAGCACCGGAAGATAGGAGGATGGTGTGTCCTCAGCCACCCTCCCCTCCCCCTGTCCTGGGTATCGAAGCTCTCTGGGGCTGACACAAGGTGCCCACAGCAGCCATATCTCTTGGACTGTCTAGTGGACATCAGCCCCTGGGTCATCTCCTCTCAGAGGACAGCCTGATGTATGGGGGTGGATGGAGCTTCTCAGGGGAGCAACTGGTTGTCCTGGCACTGGTGGTAATCTCCTGGCCTGCCCTTTACCTAAAAACATAACCCGTTGATTGTTAACCTTTTCTTTCCCTAACCCCAGTTTTATTCCTTGTAGACAAATTGGTGGTCAGCCAATCAGATGCTGGTATTGAGAGGAAATGACAGAAATTATTTCTGCCCTCTGGAGTTTCAGATTTGTGAAGAAAGAAAGGCTATCTGGAAAATCAAGGGAAACCCACACCAGGAAGGTGGTGCAAGAATCTGCAAAGCAAAGTTCACTTTGGACATGAGGTGGGGGTGGAGGAAGAGTGCAGGGTCTCCAGGGAGGGTGGTCATTGAATGCATAAGTGAGCCAGATGGGGGTGAGAGGATGTCCCAAGGGATAGGAGGCCTAACTTGACACTTAGGTTTTCTACTCTTGGATACTGAAGGCTGTAGTTGTCCATTTGTTCAGTGACTTTTCAAAAGTTTTTCTGCAAAGACTGTATTACATGTGGTGTGTAGTCACTGTAAGTCTTTGATTTTTTTTTAGCAGTGTTTTCACAGAGATATTCTTGAATGTCAGATGCTAAAAAAGAGAGAGAGAGAGAAAAGAAAGAAAAAGGGAAGGAGAAGAATGTGAAGAAGAGTGTCTAGATCTCTCAATTTTCCACACTGATTGGCTTCTAACTTTGACAAAACAGAAAATCAAGCCTTGTTTCAGATCCTCTGTTACCCCCAGACAGATTATAATATACAAGCACAATAATTTGCAAGTAAGACCTTCTCTGCTGTATCTGGAACCAGTGACAAGGGCTCCACAGTAGGAACTAGGGCTGTTGTTTTAAAGACTGGCACCAAATCAGGGAGAGATTGGGACAAGGACAAGTGAAAACGCCACAAAGCTTTTTCACCATTTCTCGCATTTTTTTTTTTTTTTTTTGCATCCATGCGGTTGCTGTAAATCTTTGATGGTTTTTAAGAGTTTAGAAAAATTTGTTTCTGATAGTTTTTGTTTTTCCATATTTCTGTCCAGGAACAGGTGTTTGAGGCAGTTAACTTCATCATTCTGCTGACCTCACTATCCCTGAACTCTGTTGTATTCTATTATCTAAATGACTTTTCTTGTGTCATTACTACAGTATCTTGATTACCATTGCTTTGTAGCAGGTTTTAAAATTACGAAGTGTGAGTCCTCCTACTTTGCCCTTTTTCATGTATTCTGCGTCCCTTGTGATTTCATATGGATTTCAGCATCAGCTTTTAGTTTCTATAGAATAGTCACTGGCATTCTGATAAAGATTGCATTGAATCTGTATATTGGGGGAGTATTACCATCTTAATAATAGCCTATTGATCCATGAACATGGAATGGTTTTCCATTTATTTAGATCTTTAGCTTTTATCAGCAGGTTTGTGGTTTTCAGAGTATAAGTTTTGTACTTTTTAAAAATTTCTTCCTATGTATTTATTCTTTGGGTGCTATGTAAATAGATTTATTTTCTTAATTGTATGTTCAGATATTTTATTGCACGTGTATAGAAGTATAGTTGTTTTTGTGTGTTAATTTTGTACCTCCAACTTTGGTGAACACATCTTCATCTAGGTTGCTTCCAAGTTATGAAAATAATGAACGACGCTGCTGTCAATATCCCTGTTCGTGGTTTTGTGTGGACCTACATATTCAGCTCATTTAGGCAAACCCACCCTTGGGAATTGGTTTGGGGTCCAAGACATACCTCTCTGCCCCATGGGATGGCAATGAGAACAGTTCACTCTGTGCAAATTGAGTGGATATGGGTCTATGGTGAGGTCTGTGTAAAACCTGTGTGTGTGTTGGAGCCCAGTGATTTATCAAGTTGCTCTTCTGTGTAACAGCCTTTCCAATAGCTGCTGCTGTGAATAAAACTGAACAAATATCCCTGTTCACTTGAAGCTGGCATTCTAGGAAACAAGAGATGAGGGGTAGAAGGAAAATGCACAATGTGTCAGGTGGTGGCTGTTGCTGAAGAGGGACAGAAAGGTGGTGAATAGTGCAGAGGCCTGGGCTGCGTGTGGGTCTCTCTGAGCATTTCTTGGCATCCTTTGTTTGTTATCTCTTAGTGAGTCTTGTGTCTGTGTGGGTGCACCCACCTGTGTGTGTGGTGGCACAATCTATGTGATTTTATATATCTTTTGGGGGGGTTGTGAGTGTATGCTCTTTAAAATCTGGATTATTTTCCTTTGTGCCTATTTTCCCTGGTAGCACCTTTGTTTCCATGTTAAGTAGAAGTGGTGAGAGCATGTCACACTTCCCATTGCGTAATAGAAAAGGATTACTCAAAGCACCATGAATGCGATGAGAAGCCCAAAGGGTCTGTGTCCCAGCAACTCCTCTCTTAGAGGAGAAAACTGGGTGCAGCAGCCCTCAAAATTTGCTTTTGTTTTTTATTGTAAAGCCAAGGAAGTTTCATGAGAAAATTCAGTTGATTCAGTCATTGCAAAGGGACACAAGGACATGGGCAGTGTTACAATAGTTATCTATGGCTAAGTATACTTAAACAATGGAAATTAGTAACATCAGTAAAATTAATAATGTGACATTCCAAAGTACAATTAGTGAAAAGCTAAGTTGGTCAAACTGGCTCATTATCTAAAGTAGAACCTCTTCTTAAGTGAAAGTTACATTCTTATGATAAAATCTAAGTATAATTATTTCTGAAATTTCCCCTAACAGACATCTCACCCCTAGCAAACATTTTTTTTCACATTTTTCCCTTCAGCAGTTCTTAAAATCTCTTAATAGAATCAGTATGACAACCACCTGTTAGCTCTAAAATCATTAAAGTATACAATCCCATACCTAAGAGTTGATTAGATGAGCTTTTGCCTTCTATCTGTAGACTGTTGTCTCCTACGCAAGGGCTTTTGACCCATACATGCATTTAACTAAAAACCCTATTCTAAAATCAAATGCGAATCAAGATTTCTAACCCTCTACAAAAGCAGACATTATTGTCTTGTGTTTCTAATATTAGGGAGACAGCATTCAGTCTCTCAGCATCAACTATGATGTTGGTTGTGGGGATTTTCATAGATGCCATATAGTATCTTGAGGAATTTCCCTTCTGTTTCTAGTTTATTGTTTTCATTGTGAAGGGGTGTTGAACTTTGTCAAATGCTTTTTTCTTTATTCAGTCTAGATATTAATACCTTGCCAAATATATTATTTGAAATTTTTTCTACCATTCTATGTGTTACCTTTTCACTCTGATGATAGTGTCCCCTGAGGGACAAATGTTTTTAATTGAGATGTAATCAAATTTGTATATTTTTTGTTGTTGCTGACAGAGTTCATGGTGTCATATCCAAGAAATATTACCACGTCCAATGTGGTGAAACTTTTGTCCTATATTACTTCTAAGAGTGGTTTGGTTTTAGTTCTTTCTTTTAGGTATTTGATTCAAGGGGCCAGCTTTATACTTCTGCATGTGAATATTCAGTTTTACCAGCACCATTTTTTCCGTGGACTTCCTTTCCCACTGAATGATCTTGGCTCTAGAAAATCATTTTATTTTATATATGAGGGTATCTTTCTAGGTTCCCTGTCTTTTCCATTGGTGCACATGTCTGTCTTTATGCCAGTACCTCAATGTTTTGATTCCTGTACTTTGGGGTAAGTTTTGAAATCAAGAAAGGTGACACTTCCAACTTTGTTGTTCTTTTTCTTTTGTTTTGGCTATTTGGCATTTCTTGAGATTTCGTTAATTTTAGGGTGTTGCTTTCTATTTCTCTTTGAAAAATGTCATGGGGCTTGTGATAGGAATTGCATCAGATTTGTAGATCCTTTGGGATAGTACTAACATCTTAATAGTAATTCTTCTAACACATGCACATGAGATGCTGTTACTGCCAGACCTGGCTCAGCCTGTCCTCTCACATTAAACAAATGACTCAAAAGTCCAGAAGTTGGTGCAAGGATTAGAAGGTTTATGGAGATAACTGGCATCTAGGAGATGACCAGGCTAAAATCATCCCAACTTCTGATGCCTGTTCTGGGGATTATAAAGGAGAAGAGACAGGAAGATGAGAAGGGTCTTTGTTCTAAAGAAAAAAAGAGAGGGGGAGAATCTGGAGCAACAGATGGTGTGAGTCAAATGTCAGGGTCCCATGATGGATCAGAAACTTCAGTGTCACAGAGTCTGTGGTCAGCTTCAAGTCCTTGATGTTATCTTGAGTTTGGAGTCCTTATCTCCTAGGGAGAGCTCAGGGAAAATAACCTCAGTCAAATATCATAAAAGTACTTGACTTGGATTTCGAATTAATGTGGATGCAGTTTTCCTTTAAGTAAGAGGGGGAGTTTACAACCAGCTAGGTTGCCTCTCTCTCATATCTCCTCTTGTTTGCAGCCAATTAGAGAGATAAGAAAAACAGGAATTTTAGTTTCAGCCCTTAATTTTAGGTGCACCCCCTCTGAAGTAAACTGGCATAAGAGCTGGTGATTTCATCTCCTGGCAGTCTCTCAATTCTTCTGCTAACCTCAAGGAATTCATAATTGTCAGTTTCCAAGTTAAGGGCTGACTGAAACATTCTGCTTGGTCTTAGTTACCCAAAGATGGTTGTTTTTCTGGCTAAGTTCCCTTTCAATGCCCCGCTGTCAATCATTCTATCCATCTCTATGGATATGGGTCATAGATGTTGTCTAGCTACTTCCTGCAGAGGGTGGGCATCATACAATTTATCTTAGAATGGAATTTCTTGACATGATGGGAGAAATATTCTTTAGTTCCTTTCTTCATCTTTGGGGTAATAAGAGGTAGGTCTCTGTTCTGAGTTTTTGGTTTTCTTTTGCATAGTTTTTTTCCTTTGCAACATTTGTATAAAATGTATATGAACAAAATAATAAGGAATAACATGATTATTGTAAAAACGATTCATCCAAGAGATACATAGAGAGAGTCAGTGGGTAATAAACATTCTCACCATCCAAAAACCCCTGTGCTAGCATTGTTGTATTTCTTTATGACGTTCAGGATATGTTTCCCTTCATCATCTACTGTCATTTGAACTTTATGGTAGACCTCATTGGAGGTTTGTAAAACATTCTAAGTCGGTATCTACAAGTCATAGTTCCTCTTGTGGCCATTTAGTTTCCATGGAAATGACATCCTGAAGGGGATGTAAATTGGTCTCAAGGAACAGTTTGTCTTCAATATCTTAGTTATCATAGGATTTATTTACAGCAGGCAAACTTATTTTTCCCATGACCTTTGTATTACACCAGATGTCAGTTTTAGAGATGGGGAAGGAAGACTCTTTACAGGAGTAATCAAACAGCTTCAGTGTGGTGTTGTATTGACCCTCCCAATAAAAATGACCCTTTCCCGTATACCAGATGTTGTGGCTCATAAGAGTTGATATTAAAGGCCATACTTGTGAGGAATCAGAGTTCCAGGTAAATTAATGGCAAAGCCATTGTCCCCTCTTATTCTCACAGTCAGAAAGAGAAATAGGATACCATGTGTTTGAATTAGTTGGAATAGCCCGATGACTTCCCATAGGAAGGACTCGGGTGTGATCGACAGTCATCCCAATGCCTGCTAATTGGATTACTAACTCTGGGTTCTATTTAGTTTAGGCACCTGGGCTTTAAGAACACAGTACCTAAGGTCACATTTACCATCCAGGAATTTCTATAAGGCAGGGGGGCCATAAGCCTCCCAAAGATTGAGATTGGATGTCAGCTCTGATATAGTGGGCCATTGTCTCATAGCTATTTCAGATTCCATTTGTATCAGTGTGGTCATTAGTCCCCATTGGGTTACCTACTAAGGGGGCTTGCTTAGCTGCCTCTTTGCCTGCTTTGTCGGTGGCCCAGCTCCCTTGGGTTATCATAAAATTGTTCTTTTGATGCCCGGGGACAGTGCATGACAGCCACTTCTGCAGGTAACATAACTGCCTGTAGAAGTGTTAGTATTTCATTAGGGTATTTCGCAGCTTTATTTTCAGAAGTTAGCAGTCCTCTTTCCTTCCAAATGGTCCCATGTGCATGCAGAATCATAAAGGCATACCTAGAATTGGTGTAAATGTTGACTCTTTTACCTTGAGATAATTCCAAAGCCCAGGTGAGTGCAATCAGTTTGGCTTTTTGGACTGAAGTCCCAGTGGGGAGGAGACTGATCAGAATTCTCTAATAGTCTACCAGTGTCATTGTTGGGCAAATACTCTTGTAACAAGTCATATTTCCTATGGCTTTTGAAGTAAAGGTATGCCAGGAAAGGATCTCCTTTAGTAAATTCAAAATTGGGCTGTTCCACCTGGTACCTTTCATTATATCATTATCAAAATCACACCATGTGATATATGCTTGTCCCACAGGGAGATCTGTAAGATTGGCAATTTCCCAAAAATATCCTTCAGGCTTAAAAAGTGGCAGAGGGGGTGTCATACAGGTAGAAAGGACCATGGGACAACAGCATAGCCTGTGCAGTGTTGTCCTCCCATAAAGCTGCTGCCATCCGTGTATAGCTCCCAATCAGGATCTATCAATGGCTGATCAGCAGGTCTGGTCTACTAGAGTAAATCAAATCTAACACTTAACACACTGATGCTGTAAAGGGAGCTCATAAGAAGAAGGCAGAAAGGTTGCCGGATTCAAAGAGGTAGTAACTTGTAGGCTAATGTTAGGATTATCAAGCAAGATTGCTTGGTATTTTCCCATCATTCCCACTGTCAGCCAATATCCTCCCTTCTGTTCCAGGAGGGTGAGCACTTGATGAGGCACATAAACAGTAATTGACTGTCTCAAAGTAAATTTCTTGGCTTCCTGGAGTATGTCACATGTTGTGGCCACTGCGCGTAAACATGGGGGCCATCCTTTTATAGTCTAATCTAATTGTTTGGAGAAGTAAGCGATAGGCTGTGGATTTTCTCCTACTGTTTGAATAAGAACTCCTAACCCCAGCCCCAGTCTCTCATGCACATATAACTTGCAAGGCTTTCTGGGGTTAGGAAGGCCTAGAGCTGGAGCCAACTGCAGATTTTCTTTGTGTCTCAAAGGCTTATTGACATTCTAAAGTCCAAACTAGGGGTTCAGAGTCCAGATATTTTAAGGCTTCATATAGAGGCCTTACTATAAATCTATAGTTGGGGATCCAAATATGGCAAAATCCCACCATGCCCCCAAATCCTCACAATTGGTGTTGGGTATTAGGAGTCCTGATGGCCACTATGCCGTTTTCTCTCATTTAAAAGTCTTATTTTTCCTTTTTGTAGTTGGAACCCCAAATAGGTAACCTTTTTCTTGCAAGTTTGGGCCTTCTGAGAAGATACCTTATATCCACACTTGGCAAGGTGATTTAGCACCTCTATAGTATTTTTTTAAACATTTTTCGTAAGTGGGGCTGGCTAGCAGTACATCATAATATCACAGTCCAACAATATTGAAAAATTGCTTTTGTCTTTGGATCCTGCCATTCAAAGGCAAATAGCTGTTGGGACTTCTCATCTATAGAGATACAGAAAAAAGTATCCTTCAAGTCTAACATAGAGAACCAAACATAATCTCCAGGTATTGTTGTCAATAAGGTACATGCATTAGGAACGGTGCAGTGAATATCTTGTACTGTTTCATTAATGGCCCAGAGATCTTGTACAAACTGATATTCTCCCATATGTGATTTCTTTACTGGTAATATTGGAGTGTGTAAGGAGATTGGCAAGATCTAATTAGTCCATATATTAAAAATTTCTGTAAGACTGGTTGAATCTCCTCTAAAGCTTCTTTCCTCAATGGATACTGTTTCTTTCTTGGTATGGGTGCCTTAGGCTTTAATTCAATGGATAAGGGTGGGACATTGATTGCATAGCCTAGGACCGCATCTACTGAGACGTGTGTACTCACTTTCTCATCAATTTCAGATAAAAATGAGTCCATGAGTGGATCTTCAGTTTGAGCAAGTAGCATGTGATGTCACAGAGCTTGTTCAGGAGACAACTGTAGTTGAAGCTATTTATCTTCAGAGAAAAAGGTTACTTGAGCATTACATTTGCAAAGTAAATCACAACCTAGCAAAGGAATTGAACATTCAGACAGGTACAAGAAGCTGTGTCTTAAGGTTTTGTCCCCTAGATGGCACTCAAGAGGTTGCAAGAAGGTCTTTTGTTGGGGTTTGCCAGTTACTCCCATTATAGGCACAGATCGGTTAAAGTCCTTTGCCAACCTAGTGTTTAACACCGAGAACATTGCCCCTGTCTTGATTAGAAAATTGACTAATTGATTCCCCACTGTCAATTGTACCTGGGGCTCCTGTGCAGAAATAGTGATTGGTTTGCTTAGATTGAAGGGAGCCCCTGGGCCTCTTTATTCCTCATCTGAGTCTCCTTTTTCCACCATCTGTTTTTGTACTCTTTCCTTCTGTTTCTCTTCTTTTCCTTTTTCTAACTTTGGACATGAGATTCTCCAATGTTATGTTTACAGTATGCACATTCATTGGCCCCCAAACTTCTTCTAGGGTCCCTTTTCCCCCTCTCTCTTCTTATAACCTGCAGTCTCCAAAAAGATGGTAAACTGTCTGGGTTTTTTTTAGCCTCTCTGGCATTGTAAACTTTGAAAGCAATATCCACCAGTGATGAGAGACTCATACAAACAGCGCTATCTAGCTTCTGCAGTTTTTTCTAATGTCAGGTGTTGATTAAAATGATCGGAGACATGAAGACACAGCAGAGGAGATGCAGGTGACGAGCGGGGGGCCACTGCTTTCTCAGGCAAGTAGCACCGACCCAGCCACTGTCACAGCTTTTATTACATTTAGCAAGCTTGTGCATGTGAGAAAAGCATTAATGCATAAATTCTGTTATACTTTTCTCAAGAGCAGAAGGCTGTTACCTCCCTTCTCAGGCACTTGGTTATCTATAATGCGCCTCCTAGGAACATCCCAAGAAAGTGTTCTCACAACTTCAAGCGTTCTCAAGGATTGTTTGCAATCCTTGACATTTCTTGGTTAACTCGTTTGCAAGTTCACCAAGTGAACACGTCCTTGGGTGCTGGCCACAGAAGTCCATTAACCATTTCCTTCAGTCAGGGGCACTCTGTCCAATAAATGTTAAGTTGACTGTCCTTAAATTTTCTGGGGCCTCTGGGTCCACATCACTATACTTTCTATAGGTTTGACACACTGTTCTAAAAACTGTGCAGGGTTTTCATTAGTCTCCCGACATAACTCCTGGATTTCTTTTAAGCTTACTAACTTTGTTACCCCTTTCTTTAAGCCAGCCAATATGCATTGATGATACTGTGCCAATCTCAGCATTCCCCCATTACTGGGATCCCAATTAGGGTCTACCAAAGGCACAGCAGTTGTTGGGTCAGAGGTGCTATTAGGATCTTCCGGATGTATTTGTCAAGCCTCTTCAGTGGCCTTGTCAATAACTAGTCTCCTTTTATTGGCTGTTAACAATATATACATTAGGGACTGGATATAACCCCATGTGGGGCAGTGGCTATTGAACACACTAGTGAACGGTTCTGTCATTTTCTGTGGATCCTTCCGATATGGAGGATTTGAGTTTTTCCATTTCATCAGACCTGACATTGAGAACAGTGTATAAATCCAAAAATTACCAGCAGGTTGTCCCTGAGCATTTAGTCCCCCTGTGGGGAATTGCTTTAAAGGGAATTGTCCTGCTCAATATGAGCGTGCACCTGTACCAAATTGGGTGCCCTGGGGATCATGGAAGGAGAGACCATTCCAGCTTCCTGACTATACCTTGGGAGAGCACTGGGGCCAGGCATCTCTGTGTCCTCATCTCCTGACAGTGGTGGATCTGGAGGAGCATTGAGGTGCCCTGGCCCCAGAGGTGCAGAATCAATTGGGGCAGGAGGGGATTTAAGGTTTCTAGTAAATGATGGTCTTTAATTTCTTTTTTCTCTGAGTTTTCTAGCTCTAAAACAATTTTCTGAGATTTCTTATCCTCCCTTTGGACCATGAGATTATTTCCTTCTTTCTTAGCATCCTGATTGTTGAGAAGCATAAAGGCTTGGACATATGGGATCTGATCCCATTTTCCAGATCTCTGACAAAATAGTTCTAATACTATACCATTTTAGGTATAGTAGTTCAGAGATCCATTCAGGGGCCAATGTTCTTCTGAATATAAGACATACACTGGCCCCACGGTATTACAATAATATTTCATCATTTTCTTCATCATGGGGGTGCAGCTGTATTCACCCCATTTTGTGATTATGCACCCAAGGGGACTCTGAGTGGGGACTGACATGTACTTCCCATATCTATTACCCCACACCCTTGATCTTTTAATTCAAGTCTGGTGCCAACCTTCAACTGACAGATTCTTATGACTAGCTGGGACACAAACACCACTGGATTTTCCAGATTCAAATACTTCACATGAAAGGCCAGAGCCTAACACTAAACACTAGTGGAAGAAGGAGGGGTAACACAAGACAAATGGGCAACTGACTTAACTTGGTTTCAGGACCAGAAATACCTTTCTCAGAGAGCTGGTCCTTCCTTCAGTTTCCTAGTGAGTTAAAAACAGCTGTGGTTTGGCATTACCTTTCCTCAGTGACCCTAAGGCCAAAAGGCATGGAAATAGATCTTGTGACCCCAAAGTAGTAGCACAAAGAACAGGCAGAAATAGCTGCTACATATAGATGAAAACACTCAAGCATGTGCACACATACACATCCCAATGAGATGTCTCAGCTAACAAACAAATTGGTCGGTCAGAATTCTAACTTGCCATATTCCACATTAATCCCAACATTAATCCTAACAAACAGCATGGAATAGAGGGTGTCTGTGGCATGCACACCAAAAATAAATCACCTATCCAAGTATTTGTCAATCCAGCTACAAACTCTTCTTTCCTCATCAACCAGGAGAAAACTGGCAGCCAGCAGCATGGTGGGGAGAGCAGGAGAATCCACAGGGTTAAAAGGACCCTGGTGGCCACTTAGGAAAGTCCCAAATTCTCCATCATAGGGCTTGCTTAACAAGGGCAACAAGGTCCCCCTTGACAGCCCAGGACACTCTCCGAAAACGTGACTGGGTTAACCCAGTGTGCTTCTGCAGCCAATTGCTCCAGCCATTGGAATTCAGGGGAATGTCCAGGCAACAGGCTCACTAAATTTGTTACCACCAGACCAAGTTCAGCTTGCCCTCTTGCATTAAACAAATGACTCAAAAGTCCAGAAGTTGGTGCAAGGATTAGAAGGTTTATGGAGATAACTGGCTTCTAGGAGATGACCAGGCTAAAATCATCTTTGGGTAACTAAAACCAAGCAGAATGTTTCAGTCAGCCCTTACCTTGGAAACTGATAATTATCAATTCCTTGAGGTTAGAAGAATTGAGAGACTGCCAGGAGATGAAATCACCAGCTCTTATGCCAGTTTACTTCAGAGGGGGTGCACTTAAAATTAAGGGCTGAAACTAAAATTCATTTTCTTATCTCTCTAATTGGCTGCAAACAAGAGGAGATATGAGAGAGAGGCAACCTAGCTGGTTGTAAACTCCCTCTTACTTAAAGGAAAACTGCATCCACATTAATTCGAAATCCAAGTCAAGTACTTTTATGATATTTGACGGAGGTTATTTTCCTTGAGCTCTCCCTAGGAGATAAGGACTGCAAACTCAAGATAACATCAAGGACTTGAAGCTGACCACAGACTCTATGACACTGAATTTTCTGATCCATCATGGGACCCTGACATTTGACTCACACCATCTGTTGCTCCAGATTCTCCCCCTCTCTTTTTTTCTTTAGAACAAAGATGGTTGATTTTCTGGCTAAGTTCCCTTTCAATGTCTTTTTATTTACATGTATATTCCTTCATTTCTTTCAGTAACATTCTGTACTTTTCAGTGTACAACTGTTTTGTCGTCTCAGTTAATTCCTAAGTATTTTATACATTTCAATGCTTTTATTTGTGTTATTTTCTTAATTTTCTTTTTAGATCATTCATATTAGTGTATATAAATGCAATTAATTTTAGCATGTTGATTTGGTATCCTGTAACTTTGCTTGTTTTGGGTTCCAATTATTTTGGGGGTGTTTCTTTTGTTTTTGTGTGTGCATTCTTTATGAATTTCTACTTATAGGTTGATTTCATCTGTGAACAGGTATAACTTTATTTCATCATTTGAAATTTGGATGTATTTTCCTTTTCCCACTTGCTCTGGCTAGGATTTTTTTTTTTTTAATTTATTTTATTTATTGAATCAAAATCGATTGTGCATACTTTGGGGTTTGAACATTGAGATATGTTGATTAAATCAATAATACTAGCATATATATTGTTACAAATTGTATTCTTTATGCCCCTTGTCCAATCTCTCCCCTTCCCCCATTCCCTCTCCCTCCCCCTCTAATTGCCCTAGATTTCTTCTCTCCTTCTGAAAGAATAATGGTTACTCTGTTAATTTGTTGCCTAGATGTTCTGTCCAATGCTGAGAGATGTGATCAGGTCCCCCAATATTATCATAGAGCAAATGCTTCTTCTGTCACTCTGAAATGGCTTTTGTGGAAAGAGACATCCTCTTCTTTTCTTTGTCTCTGCTGGTGACTCTTCTTGTGTGAATGCGCTCCAGTGGTTGGCGGACCATCTGCGTGGTGGTTGTGGCGTCTAGCCACTTTTGCAGCAGCCATGTTTATTGTGGTGGCTGTGGTGCTCCACCCACGTGGAGGTGCTGTTTTTGGTATGCTCCTTGGCACTGGCGGTATGCCTGGTTGTGGGGTGTGTTTGGTCCCCTTCTCCATGCCTCTGATCCCTGGGCAGGCCCCAAGGCGCTGGCGCCATGTGCCTAGTTGTGGGAGAAGCATCCAGTCCCCTTCTCCATGTCCCAGGTCCATGGACAGGCCCCAAAGCACTGGTGCCATGTGCCTGGTGTGAGAGGAGGGTCCAGTCCCCTTCTCCATGCCTCGGGTACCCAGGTGGGCCCCGAGGTGCTGGCGTGCCTGGTGTGGGAGGGTCCAGTCTCTGGCACCATACCTCAGGTCACTAGGTAGGACCTGAGGCACTGGCTTGGTGTACCTGGTTGTGGGAAACAGAGCTAGTCCCCTTCTGCATGCCTCTGGGCCAGGCGGGCCCCAAGGTGCTTGTACAGTGTCCATGGTTGTGGGAGAGAGGTCCATTCCCCTTCTCCATGCCTCAGGTCCCTGGGTGGGCCCTGAAGCTCTGGTGCAGTGTGCCTGGTTGTGGGAAAGAGGTCCAGTCCCCTTCTCCATGCTCTGGGTCCCTGGGTGGGCTCCGAGGTGCTGGCATGTTGTGCCTGGTTGTGGGAGAGATGTCTGGTCCCCTTCTCCTTGCCTCAGGTCCCTGGGTAGGCTCCAAGGTACTGGTGGTGTGCCTGGGCTGGAACTAATTTTTTGTCCTTTGCTTCTAACGGGGGAACTTCCTGTTGGAACCAGTACTTGAGCTGTATGGTTTTTTAAATTGCTACTTTGCTGCTGTTTCCCTAGGGAAGGCTTTTTGTGCAGCTCAGGGTTTAATGGCTGATCTTATAGGTACTTCTGGCTCTCCAGAGACCTGGTGGATCTGTGTTCTGTAGAATCTCTGATCCAGGCCTGGGTTTTTTCATCAAACTGCACCCCATGCAATTCTGCCTTCCCAGCCAGTCTCCTCTGAGTTGTCCTGTGCTGATTGGGGGGGCAAATCAGCTGTCCTTGCTGTGTCCCAGTGTTCCCCTGGTGGGCAAGTCTCCCCCACTGCCCATGCTCCAAACACTTCCCATGGGACAGGCCCTCTGCTGGTCCCTTGCAATGACTCTCCAGCCTCTTAACGGCTCCCTTTTTTCAGTTGTTCTGGGTCCTTGCTCCTGTGTGGGTCCACGGGGACACTATTAGTGGTCTTGCTGTCCTGGGGTCCACCAAGGCCCTCTTCTCTCTTGCTGCCTCCAAGTAACTCCATCTGAAGGGCACAGCTGTGGCTTCTGCCAGCTCCTGTTCCATGCCCTCAGCAGCTCCAGCCTTAAAGCACCTGTGGCCCGGAATGCTCAGAGCAGCTTTTTCTTTCTCTCATTGTGGTTTCTCCCACCTTCATGAACTCCATAGGTGTCTCCTCCTCTTCCCCTGAGCTCCAGCGGCCCCACCGTGGCTGATGTTACATTTTCATAGTTGTAAATGTGGTTGATTTGTGGGAGAGAGTGATGCTGGGAACCATCTATTCCGCCATCTTGATTGAATCCCCTAGGATTTTTAAATATAGTATTGAGTGGAAGTGGTGAAAGCCGGTGTTCTGTATTTTTTCTTAGAGAAAAAACTTTTTGAATTTCACTATTGATTATGATGTTCCTGGGGGGGGTTTCATATATGGTCTTTATTATATTAAGATAGTTTTTTTGTGGTCCTAGCTTTTTGTGTGTTCTTAGTCATACGTGGGTTTTGTATTTTATCAAATGCTCTTCTTCATCTATTGAGACACTTGGAGTATTTCAGTCAGTTTGCTAATGTGGTATATTACATTGACTGATTTTCATGTGTTGAACCATCTTTATATTTCAGGGATAAATGTCACTTATTCATGGTGTATAATCCTCTTAATATCTGCCAAATACAGTTTGCTAGTATATATTTGAAAATTATTGCATTTATATTCATAAAGACATTTGTCTGCAGTTTTGTTTCTTGTAGTGTCTTTTGTTCTTGGTGTGAGTATAATTTTGGCTTCATAGAATGAGTTGGGTTTTAGCTTTTTGGAAAAGTTTTAGGAGGATTGGTATTCAGTTTTTAAAATGTTGGTAGATTTCACCAAACTATTTGGAACTTGGTTTTTATTTGTTGGGAAGTTTTTAATTACCACATCAGTCTAAAACTACAGGTCTGTTCAAATTTTCTACTTCTTCATTACTCTGTCTCAGTACATTGTGTGTTTCCTGACATTTGTCCACTTCATCAGTGTTATCCATTTGTTGACATACCCTGAGAGACTTCTTCAAATATGTCAGAAGCATACAGTTTAAGCAGCTGTGATCTGCTGTTATTATGCATGTGTTCTGCAGCTATTGATGTGGTGGGAAGGTGTGGGGTGAGGAGAAACATTCTACAGGTCCATGGTTTAGCTTTATATTTAGGAAGCCTGTGTCTCTGTGGTTTGATTTGCATAAGTACTTCTCAGTCCCTACTCTCCTTTTGTTTAGTGAGAGAGGAATTTTAGAGCGGGGTGGCAGTAAATGTTTTCCTTATCCCAGATAGTTTGTTCCTGGTAAAATCTCAGTTTGTTAGTCATTTGAGAAATAGTTGGCCTTTTTTTTTTTTTTTTTTTTTTAATTTTATTTTGTCGATATACATTGTGGCTGATTATTGTTGCCCATCACCAAAACTAGTTGGCCTTTTTTGAAGGCAGAACTTGTTAAGAAGAACAGAATTCTCTGGGCATATTTGGAAATGGCTACTCCCTCCTCCTCTCTTTGCTGAAGAGAGGAAGAAATTTTTTTCTAAGATCTTCACTCTAAGAGCCTGGAACTATTTCTAGAGTTAAATCATGTAAATCTGCGATTAAAAAATAAAAAACCTTAATAAAAACACTAAGGATTTTAGCTCACACACTTCAGCAATTCACCAATTATAGTTTAGGTTTTCCTATGCCTGTACTCTTCCCCCAGGGCTTCTTATGGCTTCTGATGAAGTAAGTTCTGATTCTCTGGATGTGCCTCTGTGTCTCCAATTTGGAGCACTGGTTTGACCTGAGAACTCAATTCTGTAATGGATCTAAGAAGAGTTTGACTGAGAAAGATAGGCAAGGTTCTAGAAAATGTTACATGTTGGAGGGGGCTTGTCAAAAGAACAAAATTACAATAAATTTACATAAAGATCTCAGTTTAATTTATTGTGATTTTAGAATTGGGTGACAAGTTGTTCCATAAAATAGAATTAAATTTTCTAATGAGCTGAGCAAAGGAGGTTGATTTTACAGACAGCAAAAGACAGAAGAAAGCAAAAACAAAAGAAATGGGTTGGTTATTTCATATTTACTTTCCTCATAAGGTGAGAACAGGAAGACAGAATAATGGAAATAAAACTATTCCTTTTGTGGAAGAATTAAAGGAGAGGGAACTTCATTATCATTTCTATTGAAGATTTAAATTAGCCTGTTTGGGAAGCTGCTGTTATCTCTTTCTCCTGATTTCAATCTAAGTGACCTGGAACTTAGCAGGGGCAACTCCACTTTGATTTTTAGTCTGTTCTTGTTGGGCCTAGTCCAAAACAATGGCCTCTTAAAATTTTATTTGATAAGTTTGAGAGTGTGGGCTGGAGTGGAGAAATAACCTGTGATACCTGAGAGATCTGTCTGCAGTGCTCTCTAAACACGCTCTCACTCCTTCAGTCTTCCCGTATTGTGTCCCGCGTCTGAGCTCTCTCTAACGTAGTCCATCATGAATTTTGGCTTCTAGAAATGTGCTGATGCTCCCACTGTCCTGATAGTTCTTTATGGTAGTTCAGAAATTGTTTGTCAAGTTATTTCTATGTTATAAGAAAAATGTAAAGAATTGGCTTTGAGGAAACATGACTTACCCAGGGTGCCATTATTTGTTGATGTCAGGCATCCTGTCTTTTGGCTAGTGTTATTCATTTTGCCACCCTTAAGTCAAAACAAGTGTTCGTTTACTTTCGAGATTATTTTTGTGATACTGAAACTAACTTGTTCAATCCTTGCTATGGTATACTTTCCCTTAAAAATCAATATATTTTTTATCCCCAACACTTAACACTTTCTGTGGATTATGTGATTCCTAAGAATTATATAAACAAGTGTTCTCTACTTAGTGTCAGTAATCTGTGCTTAATATCATGAATTCTGCAGGAATATAATGGAAGTCTATTTAACATTATTTAAAACTGGAAAATTAGACTGCATCACACTTCTACTCCAAACCTGTGTCTTAAAATGCAATAAAAATACAGTGCAATACTCATTTATAAGTAATAGACTCTTCTTGTGTTTTACACTGTTTTAAAAGTAAACAGACCTTTTTAATGATGTTAAAAGAAAAAAAAAAAAACAAGAAAACCTCAGTCTGGATAGTTAGCTCAGTTGTTTAGAATGCAGTATTAAAGCACCAAGGTGAAGGTTTCATATCCCTGTACAGGCCAGTCACTTAAAAAAATTTTTAAAAGAAGCAAACGAAAAGCTTACAACATAGTTTACTGGTTTGCAAACAATTGCTTTTTATGATTCTCCTGGCCTGTGTCAGTGTCAGCAACCTCACTGAATTCTATCCAGTTGTCATTCGTTGTGATTTTCAAAAGTTCTGTGTCACTATGAAGTTCTGTTGATTGTATTTGGCATGTAATTTTAGGCAATCTCTCACATGATTTTGTCAGTAATGAGTTCTGAGGGCTTAGGTGCATCATCTGGCATTTGCTAGATAAGAAAACAACCAAAACTCAATGGATAAAAAAAGAGAGAGAGAGAATAAGAGGTCCTGTCTCTGCACAAAGCACACTCCAGAGTAATGGAAGAAGCATCTGATTTACAATAATAAGGAGGACTTGATCACACCTGTCTCAGCACTGGAAAGATTGTCTAGGCAACAAACCAACAAAGGAATAGTAATCTGTTGTTACCGACAGACCAGGCTTGGCTTGCCCTGCCCTCTCACATTAAACCAATGACCCGAAAGTCCAAAAGTTGGTGCAAGGATTGGAAGATTTATTCAGATGACTGGTACTCAACTAAATGTCTAACCAAGCAAACAAAGAGAAAAGAGCAGTGGTGTCCAGTTTATCCTAGTCCCAATCTGTGGGGCCAGCCTATTTCACTGACAGTAATTGATAAGAGCAGCTCTCCCCACTGTTGTTGGCATAAAGAAGAAAAGTACTGACTAGATGTAAATCAGAGAAACAAAGCATAGCTGGGAGCCCTCCAGGGTGCACCTGTACAGAACAGCAGAAGAAGGCTTGGAAAATCCAGAAGCAAAGCATAGCTGGGAGCCCTCCAGGGTGCACCTACATAGTAGTGGACACAATCCAACCAAACAGCAGAAGAGGGCTCAGAAAATCAGGGAAAGGTAAAGAGAATAAAGCATTGCCTTGTCAGAATTTAGGTCTGGTGCCTAAAACTTTCCAGTTTTCACCAGTGATTAAATTATACCCTCCGATTCCAAAGTCATAGAAATGAACAATGTACCCAGCAGGAAAGCAAGCAATGCTTTATTAGTAGAGGAGATAGACTTATGCGTAAGGGAGGTAGTGACAGTAAAGCTAACCCCTCCCAAGGGGAGAAAAGTTCAGAGTCTTTTATAGGGAAAGGAGATAAGGGGTGCAGGCAGCATCACTGGAGTTGGTCCATTCTGTTTTTCCTGGTTGTGTCATTGGTGCATGCTCAGTAGATCCAAAATGGCAGTGGTGTTCATCATTGTCACCCCAGGAGGATGATTGTAGCAGTCACCTTGATCCTTTGTGCACAGGTGGGAATTCCTAAAAGTGTCTTAAGGATAATCTGTAACTTTTACAATTATGGTAAAACAAGTCTTGGGGAGGGGTTTTGCAACTCAGTAAATATCTGTTTTCTCTCTTAGTCTATTTTGTCAGGGCAGCCCATGTGACTGAGGAGTGGAAAAGTAACAAAGTGTCATCTGCAGGGAAAATGGAGTCAGTTTGGTTCACAGGCCTAGTCTTACTCTGTTTCACTATCAGATGGAGAGAACAAATCTATGGTTATTATAGGGGGGAGGGGGAGGGAAGAGGGGGAAGGGGCAGGGGAGAGGGGGAAGGGGAAAGATTGAATAAGGGGCATAAAGAATAAGTACGATTTGTAACAGTGAATATGCTAATAAAAATATTTTTTTAAAGAAAAATTATATATGTGTATAGGGTCCAGATTTCAGAATGTACAAAACACTCAAAAGTCAATAATAGAAAGACAATAAATCAAAAATTTTAAATGGACAAAGGATTTAAATAGACATGTCTACAGAGAAGATATGCAAATTATCAATAACTGTATGGAAATATACACAACATTATTAGTGATCAGAAAAATGCAAATCAAAACCATAAGGAGGACAATTAACAGCCAATAAAATGGCTATAATATACAGAATAACAAGTGTTGCAAAGATATAGAGAATATGTAACTGTCCTATGTTTCGAATGAGAATGTAAAATTGTGCAGCCACTTTGGAAAACAATCTGACAGTTCTCAAAACATATGTGAAATCACCATATTACTCAGAAATTTCACTCTTGGATATGTACAAAAAAGAAAAAGAAAATGTATGGCCACAGAGTCATATATGAATGCTCATAGCAGCACTATTTATAATAGCCAAAAGTAAATGGAATCCAAATATTAATCTGCTAGTGGAAGGAAAAACTTTCTGTGGCATATCTGTGCCATAGAATACTATTCCGCAATCAAAGGGCATGCAGGATTGTCTAGAGCTCAAGTGGTAAAGGAGAGCAAATGCAATGAGATGAGTGATGGACATATTCTAAAGTTAAATTGGGATTATGTTACATAATTGTGCTTTTCACTATTCCACATGTCTATATTTTTATGCTTTGGACTTAGTAATAATAAAAAAAGAAAAGCTTTTAAAAATTGAAAATGAACCTAAAGTTTAATATGCTATCTCCATGTCTTTGGCTAGCATTCTTGGAAGAGTCTCCTCATTTTTTTATTTTCTGATTGACTGGTGGCCACTAATAGGATTATGCAATCAGAGCTGGCCTACTAGGTTCCTTTTAATCTAATCAGAACAAATCTTCAAGGGCCTGCATTTGAATACAGAGTCTATAAATGTGCTGCCTGGGTTCCCACCTGCCATTTTCTCTTCTCTCATGCTTGGCTTCTCTGCTCTTCCCTGCTGGGCTCTGCTATTTTTCAAACAGTGTACAGAGCATCCACCCTGAACCTCAGAACAAAGAGGTGAGCTGCAGAAAGTGATAAAAGCAGGATGGGTGACTCCACAGTTACATCAGAGATGAGGGAGCAGATTCTCCCAGACGTGAACTTTCCTGGGTCAATGTATTTCTCCATCCTTACCTGACAATTCAGGTCTTGCAGTAGATTGGATGCCCCGCCCCCCAGCCTCATTAAAGCTTAAGTCTCCACTGTGACTGTTAAGAGGGTAGGAAATCCTATTATGATAATTGGAAGGTGGAGTCTTGAAGAGGTGATTAGACTGTAGGATCATGCCATAGTGAATAGATTAACAATGGTGGTCAGGAGCATGATTCTGAGGCCTTTAAGAGAAGAGCACATGAGACATTCTCTCTGCTTTGCCATTTTCTGCCATGTGAGACCCATGGGTCACTGTCACCACCACCTAGGGCTTCAACAGCTGTGTTCACTGGACTTTGGACTTCCCATACTCTGAAACTGTAAGCAATAAATTTTGTTTTCTTACCAATTACCCAATTCTATGTATTTTGTTATAAGCAATAAAAACAGACTAATACAGAAAATTGCTACCAGAGAAGTGGGGTGTTGCTTATAACAAATACTTGAAAATGTGGAAACAGCTTTGGAACTGGGCCTTGAAGAGAGGCTGGAGGAATTTGGAGGAACAGACTAGAAAAAACCCAGATGCTGGTGAAAGTTTAGAAGACAAGAAAACCAGGGGAAGTAAGGAAAAATTTTTTAAAAAGATGACCAGTAAGGGGATCTTAACCCTTGACTTGATGTTGTCAGCACCACACTCTCCCAAGTGAGCCATGGGCCGGCCCTCTTTTTATAACTTCTAAAATTGAGATTGTTCTTTCTCTCTGAAGGGCCTTTCTTCATTTGTGGCTTTCTCTCTCTTTTTTTGAGTTTTGATATAGTGTCAGGTTGATTTCATTTTGGTTAGACACTGTATCCTCTCCCTCTTTCTCTGAAAAGTTAACAATATTTTTGTCTTCACTTTGTATTTCTTGCTCTCCTAGCTGAATGTATCTTTTCACCTATGTTGTTGCTATTCACAATAGTATTTTTAATATCCATCTATTCATTTGACATTTTTTCTACCAACTTTAGTGTATGGCCTTTGATCTCTGATAAATAAATTCAGTTTCATCGCTTTGAGTCTCCAGGTATAAGAGTATACATAAAATATTAAGGTGAATCATGCACAGTCTCTAGCGGCTCTAGATTCCTAAAGGTTTTTTTTTTTTTTTTTTTTTTTGTCGTTTTTTCGTGACCTGCACTCAGCCAGTGAGTGCACTGGTCATTCCTATATAGGATCCGAACCCGCGGCGGGAGCGTCGCCGCGCTCCCAGCGCAGCACTCTACCGAGTGCGCCACGGGCTCGGCCCTAGATTCCTAAAGTTTTAAGAACAAAAATTACTGGAACAGTTTTATATAATATTAAGAAATTATTTGTATTTTTCTTAGGTGTGATAATGATGTTTATACAAATCTCATTTTTATCCATTACAAATAGGTAATAAAATACCTACAAACTAAACAACTTGGTATACTATATTCACTGTAAGTTACTGCCATAATAACTATAGTTGGTAGTGAAAAATGATGGCAAAATAACTAAAACAATTGAAGCCTTTTGATTGGTACTTTTGATGTGTTTTATTATATAATTATCCCTACTATTATACAAGATTTTCATATTAACATTTTTTAAAAGCACATAAGTAGTTTTTTAATAAAAATCTTAACACGCTGCACATTAGCTGTGTTCCATAATTTAAAAAGGCAAACATCTTTCTGCATACAGTAGTAATGAAGTTTGAGGTTCATTATTGGATCTGGGTGTGCAATTGCTGATGAATGTGTAGATGACAGTTCAGCATTAAAACTGGGGCAAGAGTATTCTAAATGTCCCTCCAGCTATGGCAATGCTTCTGTCAAATATATTTGTGCTAATTGTTTCTCTGAGTTTATTTCAGACAGCATATTATTACCTTGACATCATTACATTTTTCTACATTTTATTGAAAATCTCTGAGTTAGATCAATATCTTCTATAAGGTAGTATTATATACTTCATTTTTTTCTGGACTGGTAAAACCACCAATAAAATTTATCCATTAATAATTCCTACAAACTTCTGTTTCTCTTACATATGTAACCATCATAAATATTTTTTAATATTCTGTTCGTGTCCTTCCCATATCCTATTACCTCGCATATTTCTCATGTTTTATGGAGAGAACTATTGTAATCTATTCTTTTAGAAATTTTCAGGTATAAAGTACATTGATAAGTATAGTCACCATGTTGTACAACAATATGTCTCCTGCAATTACTCCTTCTGTCTATCAGAAATATTTTATTCTTTCACCAACATGTCTCCATCTGCCCCCATCCCCTCCCCCAGGTAACCACTACTGTCCTCTCTGCTTCTGTAAGACTCCTTTGGATTCACATTTAAGTCAGATCCCATAGTATTTGTCTTTCTGTGCAAATTTCCCTTAGCATAATGGTTTCCAAGTTCATCCATTTTGTTACAAGGGACAGGATTTTCTTTTATTTAACACCAAAAAGTATCCTTCTGTTTATATATACAACATTTATTTATTTAGTCCTGAGATTAATCTCCATATTTTTTTCTCTGTGCCTGGCTTATTTCACTTAACACAATTTTCTCCAAGCTCATCCATGTTGCTGCAAATGGCAGAATTTCATTCTTTTTTACGGCAGAGTAGTATTCTATGGTGTATATATACCACATTTTCCTTATCTACTCATCCATCGATAGACATTTAGGTTGCTTCCATATCTTGGCTATTGTAAATAGAACTGCGATGAACCTGAGAGTGCAGGTATCCCTTTGACATGATGATTTCCATTCCTTTGGGTATATATCTAGAAGTGGGACTGCTGCATCATATGGAAGATATATCTGTAGTTGTCTGAGAAATCTCCATACTGTTTTCCATAGTGGTTGTACTAACTTACAGTCCCACCAAGAGTGCAGGAGTGTTCCCTTCTCTCCACATCCTTGCCAGTATTTGTTATTCTCCACCTTTTTGATTAAAAGCCAGTCTAACTGGGGTGAGGTGATATCTCAGTGTGGTTTTAATTTGCATTTCTCTGATGATTAGTGATGTTGAGCATATTTTTAAGTTCCTATTGGCTATTTGTATGTCTTCCTTTGAAAAATGTCTATTCAGCTCCTTTGCCCATTTTTTAATTGGGCTATTTGTTTTTTACTGTGTAGTTGCTTGAGTTCCTTGTGTATTCTGGATATTGATCCCTTGTCAGATGTATAATTTGCAAATATTTTCGTTCTGTAGGTTGTCATTTCACTCTGTTGATTGCTTTGCTGTGCAGAATCCTTTTAGTTTGACATAGTCTCATTTGTTTATATTTTCTTTTGTTGCTTGTGGTTTGGGGCTCTCATTCATAAAGTCTGTGCCCAGTCCTAGTTTCTGAAGTGTTTCCCCTATATTTTCCCTTAGTAGTTTTACAGTTTCAGGTCTTATACTTAAGTCTTTAATCCATTTTGAGTTGATTTGGGTATATGGTGAGAGATGCAGGTGTAGTTTCTGCATATGGATATCCAGTTTTCCCAGCACCATTTATTGAAGGGACAGTCTTTTCCCTCGATGTATGTATTTGTTCCCTTTGTTAAATATCAATTGGCTGTAAGTCTGTGGGTTGACTTCTGGGTTCTCTCTTCTATTCCACTAGTTAGAGTGTCTATATTTATGCCAGTACCATGCTGTTTTGGTTACTATAGCTTTGTATTATAATTTGAAGTCAGGTAGTGTTATGCCTCTGGCTTTATTTTTTATTGCTCTGGATTGCTTGGCTATTTGGGGTCTTTTGTTGTTCCATATGAATGTTAGAATTGTCTTTCTGTTTCTGTCAACACTTTAAATACTTCAGTCTACTCTCTTCTGGTTTGCATGGTTTCTGTGGAGAAGTCAGAAGTAATCATTATGTTTGCTGTTCTATAGGTAAGGTGTTTTTTCCTCTGGTTTTTTCCTCTGGCATATTATCTTCATTTTGTTTTTGTATTTTTGTTTTTAATTTTAATTGATATGCCTAGGTGTAGTGTTTTTTTCTTTTTGTTTTTTGTTTTGATTTGTTTTTGTTTGTTTTTGTTGTTGTTGTTTGGGGGGTTTTTTTGTTTGTTTTTTGTTTTTGCATT
Organism: Cynocephalus volans; assembly: GCF_027409185.1. Taxonomy (NCBI): domain Eukaryota; kingdom Metazoa; phylum Chordata; class Mammalia; order Dermoptera; family Cynocephalidae; genus Cynocephalus; species Cynocephalus volans. The sequence continues at coordinate 502,255 of NC_084473.1, read as the reverse complement.
TATCCTGCTCAGTGATTTTGGACATGGAGATGAACTTCATATCTTAGCTATTGTGAATAATACCACAATAAACACAGGAGTGCAAATATCTCTTTGACATACTGATTTTATTTGTTTTAGATATATACCCAGGCATGAAATTGGTGGAACATATGGTAGTTCTATTTTTAATATTTTGAGGAATATCCATACTGGTTTTCACAATACCTTTACCAATGTACATTCCCACCAACAGTGTACAAGGGTTCACTTTCGTCCACACCCATTCCAAGTGTTTCCTTTTTTTTCTTTTTTGGTCATAGTCATTGTAACAGCTGTGAGGTAATATCTATTAGAAGTTTCTTTAATTTACCTTTTCCTGATGACAAGTAACGTTGAACATTATTTTTTTCATATGCTTGATGGCATTTGTGTATCCTCTTTTGAGAAATATATTTTCAAGTGTTTTTTGTTTGTTTTTTCACCACTTTTAATTGGGCTGTTTGTTTTCTTGCTATTGAATTCAGTTTCTTATATATTTTGGATATTAACCACTTATAAGATGTATGGTTCCCAAATACTTTTCTTATTCTGTAGGTTGTCTCTTTACTCTGTTGATTGTCTCCTTTATTTCACACAAGCTTTCTAGTTTTATGAAATCCCATGTGGCTATTTTTACCTTAGTTGCCTGTGTTTTAGGGATTATATTCAAAAAATCTTTGCTCAGGCCAATGTCATGAAGCTTTTGCCCTGTGATTTCTTCTAGTAGTTTTACAGCCTCAGGTCTGAGGTTTAATTTTTTAATTTTTTCTAGGTTTTGTGTATATATATATATACACACACATATACCATATATATATATATGGTATATATATATATACCATATATCACATATAAGTAAACCTCTATTAAGACTTATCACATATAAGTAAACCTCTATTAAGCTATCACCTGACTTATGAACATAAGCCTTGCAAGCCAACAGAAAGTAAGATGAATATCTACAAGTGCTGAATATGGGAGTGAAAGCCAAACAAGAATACTGGACAGGGGAAAATTGTCCTTCAGAAATGAAGGAGAAATGGAGATATTTCTAGACAAGCAAAAAGTTGAGGGAGTTTATTATCTCCACCTGCCTTACAATAAATGCTAAAGTGAGTCCTTCAAATTAAAATGAAAGGACACTAATCAAAAACATGAAAATACATGAAACTAAAAATCACAATAGTAAAGATAAATGTATAGTCAAATTCAGAATACTCTAATATTGTAATAGAGATAGGTAAATCACATATCTCTAGTATAGTAGATAAAGGCAAAAGTATTAAAAATTTCAATATTGACAAAAAGTTGTTAAGAAATATGCTATATAAAAATGATGCAAATTGTGACATCAAAAGCATGAAATGCGGGTCAAGAGCAAAAGTATATAGGTTTTGTATGCAATCAAAATTAAGCTGTTTTCAGTTTTTATCAAATTAAGATGGTGATGGAGTTTGGATGTGTCGTCCCCTCCAAAACTCATTTGGAAATTTGATTTCCAATATGGCAGTGTTGGAAACTGATTGAGTCATGGGGGCGGATCCCTAATGAATGGATTAATGCTCTCCCTGGGGGAGGAGGGATTAATGAGTGAGTTCTTGCTCTATTAGTTCCCACAAGAGCTTGCTGCTTAAAAAAGACCCTGGCACCTTCTCTCCCTCTCTTGCTTTCTCTCTCTTGCTTCCTGTCGCCATGTGATCTGCTTGTACCTGCTGGCTGCCTGCCACTTTTCACCATGAGTAAAAGCAGCCTGAGGCCCATGCCAGATGCAGCTGTCCCAGTATCATAAGCCAAATAAACCTCTCTTCTTTATAAATTATCCAGTTTCAGGTTGTTCTGTTATAGCAACACAAAACTGACTAAAGCAGATGGTATAACTATCAGATATTTTGCAGATGCTTTCAAGAATTTCTCATTGTTTTTGAATTTTAACAATTTGATAATTTGTTTCACATTATATTTTGTGCATATGTTTGTCTTGCCTGAGGTTTTTTGAGCTTCTTGATGTACACATTCCTCCCAAGATATGAAAGTTTTCAGAAATTAAATAACCCCCCCCACACTTTTTTCTCTTTTTTCCTTCTGAGGTGTTTATAATCTCTGTGTGCACACAGTTCATGGTGTTCCATAGGTCCCTTTTGCTTTCTTTACTCTTTTCTATTTTGTTGCTGTTGTTACTCTCAATGGCTAATTTCAAATAATCTGCCTTTGAGTTTGTTTGATCTTTCTTCTGCATGATCAAGTCTTCTGCTGAAACTCTACATTAATTTTGTTTCAATTCTGTCATTTATTCTTCTACTCCAGGATTTCTGCTTGGCCCCCTTTTCATGGTTTCTATTTCTTTTCTAAACATAATTTTGTTTATACATTGTTTTTCTAATTTTATTTTGTTCTCTGTATGTGGATTTTTTGTGTGTGTCATTGTGTTTGCTTCCATCTGCTTGAACTTCCTTAAGATGATTATTTTGAATTATTTTTCTACCAACGAGTAGATCTCCATTTTGTTGAAGTCAGTCTGGAGATTTATTAGCTTCCTTTCATGCCATTATGTTTCACTGATACTTTGTTATCTGTCAGACTTGCAATAGTGTCTGTGTATTTGAAGGGGTAAACACCTCTTACAGTCTTTATAGGCAGGTTTTGGCAGGTTAAGGGCTTCTCTTTTTTAGTCCTGAGTATATTTCAACATGCACCTTTCTATCCTGCCAGTCACGATGTGAAAATATGATAGGAGTAAGAGGGTTCCAAACCCCTAACAACCTAATTATTTCCAGAAAAGACCCCTTTCATCTCTACTACACAGACACACACACACGTACACACACAAACACACAAAATGATAAGGAGTGTGTGAAGAATGACCCAGATATGTTCACAGGTGAGGACTTGCCTGAATGGGCCTGTCCTGGGCTGGTATGTGTTACCTTTATAACACTTGTCTCCTAGAAAATGGCCAAAGATGTCAGTGGTGAGGGCTGGGCTAATTTCTGCCTCATCTCAAAAATACTCTCACTCCAGGTCTTTCTGAGTCAAGCACTCCAGAATGTCAAGACACAGCAGGAGAACATATTGCTCTTATTAGAGTATTCTGTCAAATGACATGAATGGAGGCTGTGTTTAGAATTTAGGTGTCTGGTTACTAGACTTCCAAGTTCTGTTTTGGTCTATTACACAGGAAGTGAGGTCACTTCTTCAGCTTTACATTACCTGGGTCTCTTTCTTTAATAAGTTTGACTCAAAGCTTTCTCTAGTCTGCTGACTGCTCACCCTTTTTCCTTCATGTCATCTTTCTAACTGCACGATTGTGCAAACATAGCCCTTCCTCTGCCCCCTGGGAAAAAACTGAAAGCAGACAGTACCTCAGGTTGGAGGTCACAGAGCTAGATCAAAACCTTTTTTCTTACCATTTCTGTGAACCCAGACAAGTTACTGTGTCTTCTAAATCCTCCTGAGTCTCCTAACATGTACAATAGGAATCATGCTAGCTAGCATCTACTTCCTAGGAAACTCATCACATGTATACAAAATAAAACATAAAACTTATGGTTTCATGTCATGTGTAGATAATGAACACATTTAGACATAAAAGGATTTTTAAAGGGGGGTAGCATGGAGCACAGCTCATAACTGGCCTGCTTTGTAACGGTGAGATCTTGGGAAAGTCGCTTCTCTTTTTGTCCTCATTTTTCATTCTAAATTCATAAACTATTGAAATTAAAGAAAATTCAGATATTTTTTATCCTCTGACAATAAACTTCCAGTGTTTTTCCATTATATTTAGAATCAAACCCATGAGCCTCACCTCAGCCTATGAAGTAGCAGCCTTCACAATGGCTGCCAACACTGCATGGTTATTCACTCACTTCAGACCACCAGAATAAAACATAAATGTGAGGGTATCACACCTGCCTTAGTCATTTCAGAGTGCTGTGACAAAGCATTATAGACAGGATAGCTTATAAACAACAGAAATTTATTTCTCACACTTTTGAAACCTAGAAGTCTGAGATGAAGATGTCAGCATGGTTGGGTTCTGGTGAGGACTCTCTTCCAGGTTGCAGACTGCAGACTTCAGGTTGCCTCCTCACCTGGCAGAGAGAGGGGGAGAGAGCCCTCTGGGATCCATTTTATAAGGCCAGTCATCCCATTCATAAGAGATACAGCCTCATGACCTAATTCCCTCCCAAAGGCTCCACTTTCTAATTTTATCATGTTGGAGATTAGAATTTCAACATATGATTATTGGGTTGAACAAAAACCTTTAGACCATTGCAATTTCCAAGATTTGATTGCAAAAAATAATTGTCATTTCTTTTTACTGTCTTCAGTGTTTCCTCTTTCTCTCTTTTCCATTGTATTTCTCAAAATGTGTATGCAAGCTCCTATGGTGTGAACTGCCCTATGTACATGGCAGAGACCTGAGGGAGTGCCCAGCACAACAAATAGAATGAAACTCAGGCTGTCAGTCTAAACTGAATTCTGCCAATACCCACATGAATAATGTTGAGGATTGGTCCTCCCACAGTCAAACGTTAATTGAAACCACAGCCCCAGCCTCAAGAGAGGCCATGAAATCCACTCAGCTCAGCTGTGCCCAGATTCTGGTGCACATAAATTGGGATATATTAAATATGTGCTTTTTTTAAGGTGCTAGATTTTGGAGAAATGGTTTCAGAGAGGAACACATAATTAACCCAGTCTTCCAGGCTTGAGATCTTGCCCAGGCATCCTCCCTGCCTCCGCTCTTCTCTCTTCTCAGGCTCCCTCCAGCCACACTGACCGCCTTTCTGACCTCCTGGGGCACACTCATCTATGCCAAGGCTATAATTTTTGTCCACTTCTCAGTGAGGATATAAAAAATCCAACAAGATCTGGCCTTGTCTCTGGACTCCAGATTCAAGGTCCAGTGTTCTGATAGATTCCGCACTACTCCAAGTCTCCTCCACTCAAGTCACAAGCCTCTCTGCTTTGAAGAACCTGGAGAGAGTGAAAAGAATTTATACCAGGGAGTCAGAATACAATAGATTTTGATGGAGAACCAAAGCCAGAAGACACCTCCTGAGCATCTGAAGCCCTTGGGGTCACTTACTCCAAGCACCACAATTTAGATAGCTAGAAGAAAACCGATACCTTTCTTCTATAGCCCCTGTCTACAACAGGGTGGGCGGGCTCATCCTAGTTCCAGAAGCCTACATAAATATACTACAGGACTTCAGCTCAGTCCTTTCACAGCTGTGGTGGTGATGGCCCTGGACAAGGTACAACCTTGGGAACGTTATCAGATCCTTCTTCCCATTCTCTGGGACCCTGGACATGTAACCAGGAGAATGGATGTCACTGCCCCATGGCAGAGCTACCTGCAATGCTTTCTTCCCCCCTCTTGTTACTTTTCTAGTATTTGCCTCTTTGCTGCTTCCACCTTCATGGTCTCCTCTTGAGAAGGCATTATGTGCGTGTGTGTGTGCCTGTGTGTGTGCTCATGCTCATATGGACATGTGGAAAGTAAAATGTCTGCATGTGGAGAGGGAGTGAGCAGGGATCTTTTAGGTTCTTAGTGGCTCTCATTTTCAAAGAAACCCTGATGGAAAGAGGCAGAGCCCTACCTAGTATCCTGGACTCTGCCCACCTCCTGTGCTTTGGACCAGTCTCAGTCTCTTTCTGAGCCTGTTTCCCAGTTGTAAATGAGCTGGATGTGGACCAGCATAAGTGTATACTCAGAAAAGACATGAATTAAGGCTCCATCAGCACCAGAAAGAGTGTCGATGTGGGCCAGGCTTAGATGCACATGGGTTTACAGGCCTCCTGATATGGCCTATGGAGATGGACATGGGGCATGGGGCAGCTATGTCTTTTTTCCAGTGCAAGATGTGCAGGCACAGCCCCCTAAGATCTGCTCTTGAGGTAAGTCTCACATGATCTCCCCACTTCCAGCCTCTAACTGCTCTGTTAAATAATAAGAAAATTTAAATTTAACAATTCACTGGGGAAAAATATGGGCAAATAATTTGACTAGACATTTTATGAAAAGATACCACGTGTCTAATAAGTGTATGAAAAGTCTTCTACAATGTTACTCATAAGTAAAATGCAAGGTACAACCACAGTATGACACAACTATGCAACTGCAAAACTAAAAACCACTAACAATATCAAGTTTTGTGAGGGTGTAGAGCATCTGACACTGACACACTGCTGTGTGTCTCACCTGTTACACCCACTTTCCCAAACACTTTATTCGTATCCAATAAAGATGTATGTGTACACACTCAGTGACACAACAATTTCACTCTTATGTTCAAATGCAATAAGAATGCCTGCATGTGCTCACCATGCAGAAGAATGTTCAGAACAGCATTATTTGAAGCTTTTTCAAACTGGAAACAACTGAAATGTTCATCAGTAATACAAAGGATAAGTAAAATGAGTTTTATTTTTTTAGATGGGATGTTACACAGAAATAAGAACAAACTACAGTCACATTTGAAAATATTTCTCAACTTGGGGTGGCCCATTAGCTCACTTGGGAGAGCATGGTGCTGGTAACACCAAAGCCATGGGTTCAGATACACACACTGGCCAGCCACCAAGAAAAAAAGAAAAACAAAACTAAAATTTCTGAAACTTACGGACATAATTAAATTAACCAACATAAACCAGTACATTCTGTTTGATTCCATTTATATAAAGTTAAAAACAAGTAAAGCTAATTCACAAGTTAGCCAGTGCATTACTTTTGGGGAAGACAGGGTAGGGTCTTGGAAAGGGAACACAAGGGGCTCCTGCAGGGTTGGTGATGTTCCATTTCTTGTGGGCAGTGGTTACCACATGTGTCCCATTTAGATAATTTATTGAGCTATAAACGTATTACTTCCATACGTTTAGGTATGTCTGCTGTGCTTTAACACATGAATCCAGTTTATTAAGTCCAGAACTCTCCCTGGCTAATTCCAAAGCCAGTAGACATAGTGGTTTGTTCAAGACTCTGGAATTACAGGCTCTAGATTTGTATCCCGGGTGTTACTGCTTTCTGTCTCGGAGGTCATGGACATTACTAACTCTCAGGGCCTCAGTTTCTTCATCTGTAAATTGGATTATAGCTTCTTTTTCATATTGATGAGATTAAATCTTCTGAATAAATATTAGCTCTTGTGGGGCCCCGTCGTTCCTTATTCTATGGACTGTGGACAAGACAGACAAAGGCCTGGGGAAGAGGCGAGAGAAGGATGAGGTTTCAGTCAAAGACATTTTCTAGGTGAAGAGTGAGGGGGAAGAGCAGAGACGATGCTGAGTTACAAGAAGAGTCCAGCAGCCTTGCGTTCCCTGTCTCCGGCCTCCTGCTCCTCTGTAAACACAGACGGTGGAATAAAGTGGTGAACTCTGGCTGGTTAGTGTTTCCAGCCATGACATTGTCCAGTTGGCAGGGCAACAGAAATGCCATCCAAAAGCCAAACGTAAATGTCTACATGTGTCTATTTATTTCCACGTCTGTTCAAATATTTCTGGAGGATACGGCTGTAGGATCCTGGCCCCATCAGGGTGGGGGGCTGGAATCTCACATGTAGCTCTTCATAGAGCTGTTTCTTGTGTGGGTTTTTCTTTAAAAGCAACTGTCCTTGATTAGGTTTGTCTTTTTTTTTTTTTTTTTTTTTTTTTGTAATATAAGAAATGAGTTCTCTTTGGAGAAAATGTTAGAAACACATGAGAGAGTTTTCTGCTTGTTGTGATATGAGCTTTCTATTCCTGTTTAGTGTCCTAACCCTATCTTTGAGCTTAACCTACACTATCTCATCAAACCTTCAAACTCCCCAAGGCCCAGACATTTCTCTGTTTCTTAGGTAAGAAGATCAAGGCTCAGAGTCTTACTTATTTGCCTAAGGTTATACTTTTGAATCTAAGTACTGCAATTAGTTGGCAGTACAATTTTATTTGTGTGAATGGTAACTACAACATTAGTTGCACAAAGGCACAAAGATACAGGAAGTTCACAGCAAACTGTTTGTAATATTCAGAAAATGAAACCAATTTTAAAAGGTGAAGCAATTGGAAATAGATAATTATGAAGCATCTATATTAATGAATTTCACATGGTCATTTAAACACTGAAATATATCTGCAGTTATAAATCAATTTGCATAATATGAAAGAACATTGTATATTTGTATATATCTAAATATCTATATCAATATAATCTATATCTTTCTACCTATTTACGTGCATATGTCTATAAAAAAATAGTTTGGTGGGGATAAGGGAATTTTCTACACGTTAGTATTGGTTGATTTTTTTCTTCTTTAACAAAGACTATGCATGTTTAAATTTTAAAAATTTAGAAATTTTAAATTTAAAAAGGAAGGCCCACTTTTCTGAATTTTCACAAATGTGGCAGTCACAAATGGGATTAAGATTAAGGTTAACATTACTCACAAGAATATAACATAAGTACATGTGCCTTGCAAACTATGGGGTTTAGGGGGCTAATTGCATTTCATGCTAGTGTTCTGTTTCAGGGCTGTGTCCACTGGAGGAAAGATCTCTTCATCTAAGTCAGTCTGCAAAGAGAAAAATATTCCTCATTCTTACAGAGGTTCTGTTTAGTCGCCTGAAATCACCAGAGACATTTGTGAAGGACACCAGGAATCTCTTGAGCCTGCAGGGACACAGTGGGAAATCTGCTTGTCTAAAGATGGGGCTATTAAGGACTTATGTTCTTTTGACAACAACTGTGACCACATAACACACCCAGACCAAGGTGCCCTGGGAACATATGCTCACTCATGAAAAAATTTAGAACCCAGCTGTCCCTAACCTGTTGTTTTCCAGGAGTTAAATGAATTTAATTTTCCCACAGTGTTTCCCCTTTCTAACAGTCCCAAGGCTAAGGCTGTTGTGCATCTGTATGTGACATGCCAGTTGTGGGCCTGAAGGGAGATGAGCCGATGACACCCTTTACAATGATGACTGGAGGCCTCATCTCACACACACAGACTCAGTCCACAGACGCAGCTGGGCGAGCGTCTGTTTCTCAGCTTCGGTAACTGTGAGTGCTCACGGTGCAGGTGGGTGGTGGGCTGAGCGTTTCCTCATTGCAGTGTTTCTCACTGAAATCTCTCCCAGTAATTTTAGTCTTATATCTTAGAGAATTATAGGTAAAATAGTTACAGGTTTTCAGATAAAAAGATCAATTTCATAAATTTTACGAGGCTATAAATTTGTGAATTTGTGAAAAGACGTTTATAATTTGGTAATGTTGTATTTGAATTGAAATTGTATTTTATTTTTACTAATTTTAATATAACATATAAAATACAACATTCAATGTAGTTTATATGAAATTTTAACTGATAGAGTCACCAAATATGAACTAATTCAATATACTATATTTAACTTTCAAAAAAATGGCATTTTTTGTTACAATTTTTCAAATATTTTAGGACAGTTTCAATTTTTATCATAAAATATAAGATGGATTTGACAATAATGAGATTTTTAACAGATAAATGTGAAAGTCACTATCTTTAATGCCATATGGTAATTGTTAATAGTAACATCTTTTCTTTCTCGATAACACTTCCATGACTTTTTAAAGTAATCTTATTTTGGATTTTTAAGTTAATCCAGAAGTTATTTAAAAGGATGTTGCTTAAAATTTGCACATGGCTATATAATCCTTTTTATTTACACTTTATTTGTATAGTGTTAGTTTGATGAAATTCCATGTCTATTTTTGCCTTAGTTGCCTGTGCCTTGGGGATCATATCCAAATGATGTTAGCCTAGACCAAGGTTATGGAGATTTTACCATATATTTTCTTCTAGGAATTTTAGTTTCACATCTTAAGTCTTTATTTTGTTGATTTTTATATATGGAGTGTGATGAAGGTATATAATTAGGGTCCATTGGCATATATGACTATTTTTACGCTAGTTTCATGCTGTTTTGGTTACTACAAATTTATAGTGTATTTCGATATGAGGTAGTGTGATGCCTCCATTTTTTTTAATTGCTCTGGTTATTCAGTCTTTTTTGGTTCCATATGAATTTTAGATTTTGGTTTTATTTCTGTGAAAAATTACATGAGAATTTTGATAGGGATTTCATTGAATATGTAGATCACTTTGGGCAGTATGTATATTTTAACAATATTAATTCTTCCAAAAAATGAACTCAGAATATCATTCCATTTATGAGGGTACTTTAAAAAGTTTATGGAAATTGGGATTTAAATATGATACTAATTTTTCCTTTAACACTTTGAAGACCTCTTGTATTTGTATTTTCTTTGACATTTTCATCAATGTTTTAAAGTTTTCATTGCACAAAATTTTTACCTGTTTGGTTAAATTTATTTCTAAGTATTTTTCTTTTTAAGCTATTGTAAATGTCAATATTTTGTGCATGTTTTTGTTTTGTTGACTGGTCAGTAGGGGATATGAACCCTTGAACTTGGTGTTATGTGCTCTAACCAAGTAAGCAAATGGGGCCAACCCCCTCAGCTCCTGCAAATGGAATTTTTTTAAAAAAACAACTTTAGTTTGTTCCTTATTTATAGAAACACTAATGATTTATATGTTGAGTTGGTATACTGTATATTTACTGAGTCCTTTTACTAATTTTGACAGGTTTTTTGTTTGTTTGTTTGTTTGTTTGTTTTGTGGAACCTTTAGTGTTTTCTATGTATAAAATTATATCATCTGCAAACAGAAACAATTTGATCTCTTCCTTTTTGACTTTAATGTATTTTATTTTTGTTTCTTCCTTAATTTCTCTGGAAAGGATTCCAGTACTATGTCAAATAGAAGTGGCAAAAGTGGGTATCTTTTCCTATTCTGAACTTAGAGGAAAATCTTTCACTTTTTTATTGTTGAGTGTGATATTAGCTGTGGACTTGTCATACGTGATCATTATTGTTTTCAGGTACATCCCTTCTATACCTAATTTGTTGAGAGTTTTGGAGTTTTTTTAACATTTTTTGAGAAAATGTTAAATTTTGTCAAATTCTTTTCACTTTGCAACTATTGATATGATCACATTATTTTTGTCCTTCATTCTGTTAATGTGGTGCATCACTTTTAGTGACTCATGTATGTTAAAATTCCCTTGCCTCACAGAAATAAATCTAGCTTGACCATGGTGAATAAACCCTTTCCTGTGCTGCCGAATTCAGTTTGCTAGTTTTTTTTAAAGACATTTTGCACCTAAGTTGATGAGGGATATTGGACTGTAGTGTTCTTTTATTGTAGTGTTTTTTTCTGGTGTTACTATCAAGTTATTGCCAGCCTTATAAAATGAATTTAGAAGTATTCTCTCCTCTTAATTTTTTTGGAAACATTTTGAGAAAAATCTGTAATAGTTCTTTTTTTAAAAGTTGGGTAGGATTTAGCTGTGAAACCCTTTGGTCCTGGGCATTTGAGGGGAATTATTTTATTACTCAGTCAATCCTCTTACTTTTTATTGATCTGCTCAGATTTTCTATTTCCTTATAATTCAGTCATGGTAGGTTTTATGACGTAGGAATTTATGTATTTATTCTTGGTTGTTCAATTCGTATGTGTACACTTCCTGATAGTAATCTTTTATGATATTTTGTATTTCTCTTACATCCATTGCATTGGCTACTCTTTTGTTTGTTATATTTGAGTATTTTCTCTTTTTTTCTCAGTTAGCCTAGCTAAAGTTTAATTTTATCTTTTAAGAAAAAAGATCAGTTTTCTTGATTTTTTAAAATTGTTTTTATAATCTTTATTGTATTTATTGTGCCAATCCTTCTTTGTTCTTTCATGATACTAATAATGACTTTAGGCTTAGTTCTCATTTCTCTGGTTGAAGAATTTCATAAGGTTGTTCATTTGAGATAACTATTTTTAAATGTAAGTATTTATTGCTATAAACTTCTGTCTTATAACTGCTTTCTTGAATCCCGTAAGTGTGGGTATCTTTTATCTCCATTTTCATTTTTCTCATGTTTTTTTTAATTTCTTTTTTTTTTTTTTTTTTGACCCATAGGCTGTTCAGGAGCATTTTCTTTAATTGCACATATTTGTGAACTTTTTAACTTTCCTCTTTGCTATGATTTGAATGTGTCCCTCCAAACTTCATGTTGAAACTTAATCTCCTATGCAATGCTATTAAGAGGTGAGTCCATCGGGAACACCTTCAACAAAAGGTGATAAAAAATGAACACTCATGTGCAAAAGAATAAAGTTGAACCATTATCTCCCACAATTTAGAAAATTAAGTGAATCGAATAAAAGACCTAAGTGCTCAACACCTTGGTTCTCTGTGGCTGTGGTCAAATGCCTCACTGAAAATGTCCCCCTCACTGTCAGGCTAAGGAGGTGAGGAGTGGACATATCCCACATTAGGCTGAGAGTGAGCGAAAATGTACTTACATCCTCTGGGGTCCAGGGAGGAGAAAACAGAGAGAAGAAGAGAGACAAGCCCATTAGATGCTTTCCTGACTGAAGGTGCACAGAGGACTTCCAGAGCCCTCATCTTTTTATTTTTCTGTTAATTGTTTTATCACACTTTTGATGGTTTACTTCTGGACTCTCAGTTATATTTTACTCACATTTTTTTCTATTCTTATGGCAGCACCACATTGTCTTCAGTAATGTAATATTTAAATCAAAATCTGTGAGTCCTGCAGTTTTGTTCCTTTTTTAAAAAAAATATTTCACTGGTTATTCTAAGTTTCTGCTCAAACTTTCACGTGAATTTTAAGATTGGCTTGTCAATTTCTATAAAAAGTCCACCCAGGATTTTGATAGAGCTTGCATCGAATCTGTACTTCAACTTGGTTAGTATTGGTAGTAAAAAATGGACATCAGATCCATGAACCGTGATATATTTTATTTTGTTCTTTAATGATCCATAGAATTTCTCAAAAATGATCCATAGAATTTAGTTTAATGTCTTATGCTATTTTGGTAAATTTATTTCTCAGTATTTTCTTCTTTTGGATGCTGTTTTGTATGAAATTTTTTTCTTACATGCATTTTCAGATTGTTAATTGTTAATATTAGAATTTAATTGATTTGTATACTGGTCTTTTATCCTGAAAACTTGCTGAATTTGGTTATTAGTTCCATTAGTTTTTTGTTTGTTTGTTTGTTTTGCATATTGTGTAATATTTCCTGTGTAACAAAACATTTCATTTGTGAATATACTTTTACTTTTTCTTTTCCAGTCCTGATGCATTTTATTTTATTTTACTGACTGACTGTCCTGGCTTGATTGTCCAGTGCAAATGTGGAAGACATTAACATGAGTAGACATTGATTTTCTTGTTCTTTAGATTGGGAGACAGCACTTAGTCTTTTATCATCAAGTGTAGTGTTAGCTATGGAATTTTAGCAGATACTCTTTATTAAGTTCATGAAGGTCTCTCCTATTTCTAGTTTGTTGAGTGTTTTTATTCATAAAAAGTATTGACCTATATCAAATGTTTTTTCTGCATCTATTGAGAATCAGCTTTTTAAAAATTAACATATTCATTATTACAAATCATGATTTTTCTTTATGCCCTTTACCTGGCCTGTCCCTCCCCAAACCCCTCCCTCCCTCCCACCCATCTCTAGTAGCCTTAGGTTTGTTCTCTCCTCCTGAAAGTTCAATAAACTGTTGTGGTCTTTTCTTTCTCTCTCTCTCTGTCTTTATCCCTCCCTCCCTCCCTCTCTCTCTTTCACAGAACCTTTTAAACCAATACATTATATTTCTCACTTGTCTTCCATTTCTCTCTTACAAACACAGAGAGTCTTTTGTAAAGCTAAGTAGAATCTAAACACTAAAAACCAGCTGACAAGTAGATGATTGAATAATCAAAGTCTTCTATCGCAATCATTCGCGCACCCGATTGCTGCATAAATGGGATGGGTCACCTTCCTTCACCAGGTTGTAATTAGAAGTTCAAATATTAATAATGTTTTCATGAACAGAGGCTGCCTATGATTTGCATGCTTTATAATTTCCTTTTTTCACTTTAGCATAAAAATATTAGCACCAAAGTAAAGGAATGTGCATAAAATAAAGCAAACCTTTATGTACACAAAGAATACGCTAAGGAAGTATAATATATTTTACCCAGAGCTTTTTGATGTGGGTGTCTGCATTTTGAAAAGACTATTCCTGGTTTATTATCTGAGGCCTCTCATATCATCTTTTCTGTTTCAGGAGTCTGGTTGACAACTGTTGTGTCCGCCTCTGTCGTGTGTATGAGGTATCTGTTTCACAATCTATCCTGTTACAGATAACAAGGCTCTAGGAGTCATTTGTGTGTCTTCAGGCAGGAAAGTATCTGACAGGATTTTCTCAGCCTGCCTGAGCAATGCTGGCAGTGCCCAGTATTTGCCCAGGAAGTGTATACAAGGTTGAGAGACAACCACCTCTATCAGTAGTAAGAAAATAAAACTTGCTTAAATAAGTTTGTGATGAGGTAGACAGTTTAAACCCTTTATTTGATTTCCACCATAATCTTGAGAGGTAAGTGTTGTCCAAAAAAAAAAGAAAAAATGAGACTCAAAGAAATTCAATAACTTACCAAAGCAATTAGTAGCAGATCAAGTTTGTCTGAACCTAAAGACCTTGTTATTTATTGCACATTCTATCATCACATGTGGGTGTCAGACCTGCCCTGCTCTAAGGACACTGGGCTCCATGCATGTAAAACTGTATCAAGGTGACATCAATGGATATTAGGTCTAGAGAACCATGACATCTGTCTACAGGACAGCAGTGCAGAAGAGACAATGACCTTAGAAATGAAGCAAACATTGCCATGTATGTACCAGTTTAATTTAAATATCTACTGATTTGTTTTCTCTACAGTCTGTCTCTGTCTTTTTTTCTCTGTCTCTGTCTCTTCTCTTTCTCTTTCTTATACACAACAGTTAAAATTAACAGGATGTCCAGGGTCAATTCCCAGCCCTTCAGAACATTCTTTCTTTGCATCCTACCCATCTGCCTGAGCAAAAGAGTGGATCTTTTGCAGATGGCATTCAAGAGAAGACTTGTGGCAGAAATGGGCCCTGTACTCTATCCAGCCCTCCCTGCTTTTCTTCCTCTTTTCTTCTACTTGGAGCTCATGAGTTGTGTGTGTGCTGGAAAATCTTCCTATCCTGCCTGATGTGAGGATATGTTCACTCCATCTCTCATTTGTTGCCTACAAGTGGCTGGGAGATTTTCAATGAGGCATTTTGACTACAACCATGAACAACCATGGGTCAGAGCAAGCTGCATGGTTGTGGGTGGAGGATGGCTGACAGCACAGGAAAGAGAAATCGTCTGGGGAGAGCTGGTCTGTGTTTCTGTACAGGCAGACTTCACCCAAGCACACACACACGCACACACATGCACACCCCAGTCACGCGAGAGTGATTGTAACTGTCCTGCCTGCTTTACAAAACCATTTGTAAGAGGAAGTTATGGATGAGTAAGCACTGTACAAAGTGAAGAGCACCAGCTCTGTGCCAATATTTTAATTTATCTTAGCATTAGTCCAACTTACAAAATGCTATTTTTATTTTGTTTAATAAAAAAAATAGTGCAAGGTGAGACTTTCTCCCACCCAGATCACATTTCAGTTCTTTTGGATGTATACTCGAAAGTAGGATCCCTGGGTTATATGGTAATTCTCTACTTGTAACATTTTGAGGAACTCTATACTATTTAATTTGAGCTGCACATTTTGTATTTCTACCAAGTATTGTACATGGTTTCCATGTTTTCCACATTTTCTCCAACACTTATTATTTTATGTTTTGATTTTATTGGTAACTGGCATCATAATGGATGTGAGTTGATATCACATTGTGGCTTTAATTTGCATTTCCTTGATGATTGGTGATGTTGACATTGTTTTCTTAGCTGTTGGCTATTTGTATATCTTTTTTGGAGAATAATACATTCATGTCTGTTGTCCATTTTAAAATCAGATTATTTGTTGTTGCTGTTGTTGTTTTTGTTGAGTTGTGGGTATACTTTATATATAGTAGCCATTAACCCCTTATCAGATATGTGATTTACAAATGTCTTCTTCTATAGGTTGCCTTTTCACCGTGTTGATTGTTCCCTTTCCTTTGCCGTAGTTTTTAAGTTTGATATAGTCCCTCCTTATGTTTTAAATTTTGCAGCATGCAGTTTTGGTGTCATATTTTTTTTAAAAAATCATTGTCAGGGATAACCAGTTAGCTCAGTTGGTCAGAGTGTGGTGTTATAACACCAAGATCAAAAGCTCAAAAAAAAAATCATTGCAAAATACAATGTCATAAAGATTTTCCTGTATGTTTTCTTTTGGGAATTTTATATCTTCAGGTCTTACATTTAGATCATTAGTTCATTTTTAGTAAGTTTTTGTGAATGGCATAAGGTGAGGGTTAAGTTTATTCTTTTGCATATCTTTTGATGCCCTTTTGATATTTTTGTCTGATTGTGCAGTCTTGCTGCCCTAGATGAGGATTATTTGACCATATATGTAAGAGATTATTCATGGGCTCTCTCTTCTGCTCAAATGGTCTAAATATCTGTCTAGATTTTAGTACCATACTTTTAAAATTGCTGTAGCTTTGTAATATGTTTTTAAATTAGGAAGTGAGAGACTTACGGCTATATCTTTTTCAAGGGTTTTATACCTATTTGGCTTCCTTTGAAATTACATATATATTTGAGGGGCTTTTTTTTATACAAAAAAAGTGAATTTTTCATAGGCTTTGCTTTGAAAATGTAGATTGCTTTATGTCATATGAACATTTTAACAGTATTATATCTTCCAATCCATGAACACAGAATGCATTTCTATATTTTTGTGGTTTTGTTTCTTTTGTTTTGTTTTGTTTAGCAGTGTTTTGTAGTTTTTGGTGTGCAAGTGTTTCTTCTTACTACTTTAATTTTATTCCCAAACATTTTCTTCATTTGGATGCTATTGTAAATGGGATCGCTTCTTTAATTTTGTTTCTGGAGTATTTCTGATTAGTGTATAGAAACTCCACTGATTTTTAAATGCTTTTTAAAATTCTTCAGCCTTTATAAATTCAAATATGAGCTTTAGTATTTTTATTTTTTGTAGGATATTTATGATTCCATGCTTTTGGACTGGAAAAATTAACATTGTGAAAATGTTCATACTACCCAAAGTGATCTACAGATTCAATACAATCCCCATCATAATACCAATGACATTCTTGAAATAGAATAATAGAAATAGAAAAAAACAATCCTAACACTAAACAGTCCTAACATTCCTATGGAACAACAAAAATCCTGAATAGTCAAAACAACCCTGAGCAATAAATAATAAATAAGTAAATAAAGCTGGAGGCATAACACTATCTGACTTCAGAATATACTAAAAAGCTATAGTAACCATCATACAGCATGATGCTGTCATGAAGACAGACACATGGACCAATGGAACATAATAGAGAACCCAGAAATCAACCCACATACTTACATCACTGGTCTTTGGCAAAGGCCCCAAGAGCAAACATTGGAGAAAAGACTGCCTCTTTGAGAAATGGTGCTGGAAAACTGGACATCCATATTTAAAAGAGGGAAATTAGACATGTACCTCTTGCCATATACCAAAATCAACTTCAAATTGATTAAAGACTTATAAGCCATGAAACTATAAAATTTCTAAAAGAAAACATAGGGGAAACACTTAATAAAGAAGGACATGGCAAAGACTTTATGAATATGACACCAAAATCACAGGCAACAAAAGGATAAATAAACAAACAGGATTATATCAAATTAAAAAGCTCCTCCCCAGCAAAAGAAACAATTAACAGAGTGGAAAGACAGCCTACAGAGTGGGCGAAAATATTCACAAACTATACATCTGACAAAGGATTAATACCCACAACATACAAGGAACTCAAACAACTTAACAGTAAAAAAAAAAAAAAAAGAAAGAAAGAAAGAAACCCGATTTTAAAATGGGCAAAGGAGCTGAATAAGCTTTTCTCAAAGGAAGATATACAAATGGCCAACAGACACATGAAAAAATGCTCAGCATCACTCAGCATCAGGGAAATGCGAACCAAAACCACACTGAGATGCCATCTCACCCCGGTTAGACTGGCTGTTATCAAAATCATAGAGAATAACAGATGCTGCTGAGGATGTGGGGAAAGGGGAACTCTTTTACATCGTTGGTGGGACTATAAATTAGCACACCCATTATGAAAAACAGTATGGAGGTTTCTCAAACAACCACAGATATAACTACCATATGATCCAGCAATCCCACTACTGGCTATATGTCCAAAGCAATGGAAATCATCATGTTGAAGAGATACCTGTACTCCCATCTTTAGTGCAGCTCTGTTTACAATATTGAAGAGTTGGAACCAACCTAAATGCCCATCATTGGATAACTGGATGAGGTAAATATCATATATATACACAACGGGTATTACTCTGCCATAAAAAAGAATGAAATACTGTCATTCACAGCAACATGGATAAACTTAGAGACCATTATGTTAAGTGAAATAAGCCAGGCACAGAAAGAGAAATACCACATTTCCTCACTTATAAGTGGGTACCAAAACAAACAAACAAAAACAAATACATAAAAAAAGAAAGAAAGATACAACGATAACAATAATATGCTGAACTTTTAAAAGAAAACAGAACTTAGTTGATTAGAGGTGGGAAAGGGAGACGGGGGAACAAAAGAACTGATAAAAAGTGCCATGAAAATTGATTACATTGTATAATGTTGAGTATACAAATTATCCTAATTGGAACATCACATATTGCACAAGGTATTGATATTGAATTCTGTACCCTGCAGATATGTGGAAACAATAGGTTCCAATAGTAAAAAAAAAAATTTACTATTTTTCGTAGAAGTTTATATCATTCCAAAATGAGATAATTTTTCTTTTTTTCCAAATTGAATGCCTTGTATTTCTTTGTCTCTACTAATTACTCTGGGTTGGATTTCCAGTACTGTGTTGAACAGAAGTGACCAGAAAAGGCATCTTTCCTTGTCCATGATCGTACAGGAGATTCTTTTAGTTTTTACCATGAGTGTCTTGTTTGCTGTGGGCTTTTTTATATTGAGATATTTTCTTCAACTACTAGTTTTTGAATGTTTTTTAAATTATAGGATGTTGATTTTTGTCAAATCCTTTTTCTGTATTAATTGAGATGGTCATTTGTATTTTTCACTTTATTCTGTTAATACAATGTGTTGAATTGATTGATTTACATGTGTTGAACTACCCTTGTGTTTTGCAAATAAGTTCCAGCAGGACATGGTGTGTAATACTTTTACTATGTTGTGAACTACTGCTTGCTAATGTCCTGTTGTGGGGTTTGCATCATTATTTATCAAGCATATTGATATTTAATTTTCTTTAGTTGCATCTTTGTTTGATTTTGTTATCTTAATAATGCTGGCCTCACAGAATAATTTTGGAAGTGTTCACTCATATCCAATATTTAAAGGGTTTAAGAAGGATTAATGTTAATTTTTCTCTAAATGATTGGTGGAAGTCTCCAGTGAAGCAATCTGAGCCTGTGTTGTTTTCTTTTAACTAGGAGACAGTTGATTACTGATTTATATTCCTCTCTGATTATAAATCTATTCAGATTTTTTTATTTCTTCAAGATTTAGTCTTTGTAGGTTACATGTTTTTTTAAATGAATTTGTTAGTTCGAGGTTATTTGATTTCTTGGTGTATAATTCATGTTGATGCAAATGATCTTTTATTTCTATGGCATCAGCTGTGATATCTTCTGTTTTACTTAGAATTTTCTTATTTGAGACTTTTCTCATTTTTTCTTAGCTATTCTAAATAAGGATTTGTCAATTTTGTTGATTTGTTAAAAAAAAAAAAAAGCCAGCCCTTAATTTCACTGACTTTTTTTCTATTGTTTTACTATTGTCTATATTGTTAATTTCGGCTCTTACTTTTTACATCCTTCTTCTAACTTTGGGTTGACTTTGTCATTTTCGTTCTATTTCTTTGAAGTGTAAAGTTAGGTTGTTAATTTAAGTTTATTTTTATTTTATTAAGGTAGATAGACATTCACTGCTAAACTTTCCATCTTACTACTGCTTTTACTCCATTCCATAAGTTTTATTTTGTGTTGTAAGTTTCTTTGACCCATTGATTGTTCATAAGAATGTTGTTTAATTTCCACATATATGTGAATTTTCTAGTTTTCCTTTTGTTCTCGCTTTTCTACCTTTGGAACTATCATGAGTATATTGGTCCAGTTGATGGTTTATTATGTTATTTTGGCTTTATTCACTGAATCTTCATTCTTGTTTTGTTTTATTTCTCCAACTAGATAGTTTAAAATAGCTTTCTTCAAGTTTGCTAAATTTTTCTTCAGCATGATCAGCTCTGCTGTTGAACTCTTAGTGAATTTTAAAATTTACTTACATTCTTCAGGTTCAGAATTTCTTGTTTTTAATACTTTATTTTGTTGACATTCTTGCATTGTTTTCCTAAAGTTGCTTTGTTGTCTACTTGTGTTCCCTCATATCACACTGAGCTTCTCTCAGTTGATTATTTTGAGTTATTTTTCAGGTAATTCATTCAGCTCTATTTCTTTAGGACTGGTTTGTGGAGATTTATTTTCTTCCTTATATCATTGATGTCCCCCAGTTTCTTCATGTGCCTTGTTATTTTTTGATATGTGATGTGTTCATTAAAAAAAAACCCAACCTCCTGCCCTTTTTTTGGACTGACTTTGTATAGAGGAAGACCTTTATTAATAATCCAAGCTAGAGATATTTGGTACATAAAACATTTTCTGTGGGTGAATCTTCTCCGGTACTTTTCATGCAATACTCTAATTAGAAAGGTTTGAAGGATACATTATTTTCAGGAATTTGTGCAGAAACATACTGCTGAATTCTCTACTGTTCTCTGTGGCTCCCAGGAACACAAAGTATGCTGATTCAATTGGGGCTGTGAGTCAGGAAATATGGGTATCTATTCCTTGTGAAGCCACAAGAAAGGTCTTCCATTCAAATCTACACTGAGGTCAAACAACGACAAAAAAATAAAAACTGTAAGAGTTCCCGGGGATCTCTGAGATGTCCAAGGTTCCAATTTGCATGCCTCATTCCTCCATATACCATGCCCTGAGAGCCCTTCTATCCCGAACCTAAGCAGGCGTAACTCCCTCTCAGCATGGTTATGGGAGCCACTGAGAACTTATCTAGCTGCTGGCTTTTAGTGTGTTTTCAAAAGATGATTTTAAAATTGTCAGGTGTTAACCTTTTTTTGTTGTTTATTTTTTATGATTTTTTTTTTTTATTATTATGGGTAAGGTCCTCAGGGTGAGCTCAGAGCAGTGTCTATTGACCATCTATCCTGGAAGCATGTCCAGGAAGTAAAGTATGTTAGTTCATAAGGTATGTTTGTGTATTCCCATAGATCATCAGTTTTGGTGGCATTTCCCTGCTAAATTTCCACATGCCCCACCCACTAATGCTTTGTCTTTCAATCCTCCCCAAATGAAAGTTTCACACCCCCAGGACATAACCAAAGCACAAAACTTGGCCAAATAGCACAACTATCCCAGGGGGCCAGATTATATGGCCTTGAGCTCAGCTCCCCTTTTAGGACATGTCAGCAACAATACAACTGAGTCTGTAAACAGGGCATCTTCTGAGTCCATGGACTTCAGGATCACATGCCAAAGCCTTCACTTTGGCCAGCAATTGAGAGTATGGGAATCTTCAGATGGCAAAGAATAAGCACCCTTATTCTGCAGGAAAAAAGCTCACCTGTGATTTATCAATGCCCAGCTATGTAGGAGTGAGCAGACCATACCTAACAGAGAGATAGGGGACCTTCTAGAGGGTGTCTACAATAGAAAGAATTGTACAAGGAAATGCCCAGGTGCTGGGCATCCTATTTCACAGGTAGTTGTAATGTTTATGAAATGAGGTCCAGCTGTAGGCTTAAAAACTTCCTCACAATTATTTTCCCATAGATAATATACCAGCAGAAAGAGAAATTTTGATTTCAGAGAAAATTATCCCAGCAGGATTCAAATCTAAGAGAGGCTCAATTAGGGAGCTCCTAGAGGTAGCCTGAGGATGGAACCCTGACTCTCTTTAGACCATCAGTAGATAATATTCCTTTGGCCTTGTCCCTTCTACATTGCTGGTTTTGATCATTTTACATTTTTCCTGTCATAGTGCTGATGCAGTTCCAGAGTTTGACCTAGAACACTACAAATTCCGAATTGTGAGACACAAGTAACTTTATCAAGTAGAGCAGCAGTTGTTTTCTCTCTCTTCACAACTGTAGAAAGAGCACTACAGTCCTGGGTCAGGAAAACGTTTCTGCAAGTGTTATTTTTAAAAATACTCAAATTTTTGAGGTTGTTGCTAAGGCCTGTGAAAGTATCTTTAACCTCTAAATACTGGGAGAGCTGAGGAGCTGTCTTCCCTCCTTGCCCAAGCTAATAATACCTAAGTAAACATATACTCTGAAAAAAGTGGGCTTTAGTACTTCTGTCAGTTGCAAGAGAGGGAGGTTGGCCCCTCTTTCTCTTTTCTTTCACATACCTGATACTTCTGACACTGCACAACTTCTTACCTTAAGGAAACACTTGAGAATCTGTATTTCCTTTAATTTAACAAATAAAGAAACAAAACCACAACTCCCCTGCTATAATAAGAACAGGATTTTAATATTAAACTTTAGAATCTAGTATTTAAAACAAAATATTCTGTAGTTGTTAGATGAAATGTTCTGTAGATTTCTGCCAACTCCAATTGGTCTAATGTTTAAATCCTGTGTTTCTCTGTTGATTTGCTATCTAGATGATCTGTCCAATGTTGAAAGAGGGGTGTTCAGGTTCCCCATTATTACACGGGGTCTATCTCTCTCCTAAGGTTTCGTAGTGTTTTCTTTATATATCTGGGTGCTCCAGTGTTGGGACATATACATTTATAATTGTTATTGTTATGTCTCCTTGCTGGATAGATCCCTTTATCATTATATAATGGCCTTGTTTGGCTCTTGTAATGGTTTTTGGCTTATAGTCTATTTTATCTGTTGTAAGAATAGCTACTCCTGTTCATTTTTGGTTTCCATTTGCAAGGTGTATCTTTTCTACCCCTTTGCTATTAGTCAAGTTAGGTGAGTTTCCTATAGGGAGCATATAGTTGGGTCTTGCTTTATAACCTGATCAGCCAGTCTATGTCTTTTGAGTGGGAATTCAATCCATTTGGATTTAGAATTGTTATTGAAAGGTATTTTCTTACTCCTGGCATTCTATTGATTTTTGGTTCTTTTAAATATCTTTTGTTCCTTTCCCTTTTATAGTCTGTCTTTGGTGTTCACTGTTTTTTTGAAGTAGTAAGATGTAGTTTATTTCTCTTTCTTGATTGCATATCTGCTCTACAAGTGGGTTTTGTTCTTTTTTGTATTCATGGTGGTCATTGTCATTTTTTGGATTCCAGATGCAGAACTCCCTTGAGGATTTCTTGTAGGGCTGGTTGTGTTGTGGTGAACTGCAGTTTTTGTTTGTCTGGGAAATACACTATTTCCCCTTCCTTTCTGAAGAGTAGCCTTGTTGGAAACAGAATTCTTGGCTGGCAGTTTTTCTCTTTTAGTATTTCTTAATATATCATCCCATTCTCTTCTAGTCTGTAGGGTTTCTGCTGAGAAATCTGCTGTTAGTCTGATAGGGACTCCCTTATAGGACAGCTGACACTTTCTTTGTTTTTAGGATTTTCTCTGTCTTTTGGTTTTGCCAGTTTGACTTCTATGCTTCTCAGAGAGGACTTTTTCGAATTGAATCTGTTTGGAGATTTTTGTGCCTCTTGTATCTGAAAGTCTGTGTCTCTCCCAATAACTATAAAGTTTTCAACTATTATTTGATCAAACAAGTTTTCAATGCCTCTTTCTTCCTCCTCCCCTTCTGGAATACCCATGAATTGAATGTTTGTTTTCTTAAGGTTATTTCATAGTTCTCATAGAATTTCATTTTTAAAATTCTGTTTTTTCTTTTCTTTTCTTTTTTTCCCACCAGTGTTATTTCAAAAGACTGTCTTTGAGATCAAGAATTCTTTCTTCTGCTTGTTCTAGACCACTGCTTAAGCTCCTGTTTGTCTTTTTTATTTCATTAAATGATTTCTTCTCTTCCAATTCTGCTACATTCCTTTTTTAGGTATCTATCTCTTTGTAACTTTTCTCCTGGGTAGTTTTATAGTTGTTCTCATTTCATAGTGTCACGAGTCTTTTAGTACTCATTGAGTTTCATTAAGATTGTTGCTCTTTTATTTATTTATTTATTTATTTACTCATTTCAAGGGTTTCCTGCTGTATGAGGTCTGGTATTTGAGAATTATTCTTTTGATGGTGTTATATTTTATTGTTTTTTCATGTTTCTAGTATCTCTAATATGATGTCTGGTCACCTGGCATAGCAGTTGCTCCTTCTATTGCTCTGGAATCATTTTTGAGGAGAGAGGCACCCTCCAGTAGATGCATTTTATATTGACCATTAAGTAGGTTGTTTTAGTATTGGTTCTGGGTGGACACTGCAGTGTAGTCTCCATGTGGTTACTTCAGCCAGATTCAATGTCAGGGTTGCATGTGAATGCTTCTGTGGTCTAGGCATTGGGGCACTTAGTGGTTTCTTGCTGAGGTTAGTGTCACTATGTTTGGTTATCAAGGGTGTGGGTGAGACCTTGACTTTTTAGGAGAAGTTCCTGGGTGTCCTGTCACTCATTGGATGGGGTGGGTGACCATGAATCAGCTTGTTGACACACTGGCTAGTATTCCATGACCCTAAAAGGTGCACTGGGTATACTGGAGCTCCTCAGAATGAATGGGTGACCCTTCTCTCCTACAGGCAGAGGCTCCACTTGGGTCTTTGCATCTCCTTGTTGGAGATAGGTTGGTGGCAGCTGAAATTTTTTTTGTATTTTGCTATCCTGGATTTCTGCACTCTCTGGGGGCTCTATGATTGTCTCTACCTGAGTCAAAGCAGTTGTGTGGGTTGTGCATGTAGCTCACATCTACAGGTGTATGACCATAATGCCCTCTGTGGGTTGGGCAACAGGGTCCTGAGTTTGTGCTCATTTACCTCTTTCCAGTGGGTCTTTTTGTGACCCTCCTTGTGTCAATGCAGTTGAGTGGGTGTTGGTTGTAGGACTCATGTGGCAGAGGTGACTATAGTGCTGGAAGGGTCCACATGGCCAGGGTGGCCCCTGCAGCAGTGGTGGAGCTAGGCTGCAGGTGGCAGTAGTGGAGAGTGGAACAAATCTCTCTGTGGGAAGAGAGGCAACAGTTCTGAGACCAGATAATGGCACAAGCAACTGCAGCTGTGGTGGCAGTGGGCTTGTTCTTGTCTTCTTTTGTGGGAAAAACATGCCCAGTGCAATTCTAGTTTGCCATTTTCTGACAATCCTCTAAATCCAGCACCAGCTTTATGACTCCCCAAACTCATGCTTAGTCCAAACTTTGAGTCTCCAGGCAGTTTACCCTTGATGCCACTGCAATCACTCATTCCTGAGCTTCATAAGGGTCAGTTTTCATGACCTTCACAGGTATGGCTGGCTGTTGCCCCAGTGATCACCTTGCAACAGGATCTGTAGCTGACCAGGGAGGCACAGCCATAGGCTTTCTACAGCTGGACACAAGGAGGAGTTCCTCTGTCTCAGGATTTCAAAAAGAAAACAATTCTGCCTGGCCATTATTTCTAATTCTCACAGAGTTGCTCCATGGACTAAAACCAGCCCCCAAATTGCCCATCTGGCTAAATAACATAGTTGTCAGCCACCACCCAGAGTAGCTGGATTTCTTTCTTTTTTTTTTAAATTTTATTTTATTTTGTCAATATGCAATGTGGTTGATTATTGTGGTCCATTACCGAAACTTCCCTCCCTCCTCCCACTCCCACTCCTTCCCAACAACCTCATATCTGTTCGTTTGTCATATCAACTTCAAGGAATTGTAATTGTGTCTTCTCCCCTCCCACCCACCAGTTTGTGTATTTATTTATTTATTTTTAGCTCCCACAAATAAGTGAGAACATGTGATGTTTCTCTTTCTGTGCCTGACTTGTTTCACTTAATATAATTCTCTCTAGGTCCATCCATGTTGTTGCAAATGGCAGTATTTCATTCTTTTTTATATCAGAGTAGTATTCCATTGTGTAGATGTACCACATATTCTGTATCCACTCATCTGATGATGGACATTTGGGCTGGTTCCAACTCTTAGCTATTGTAAATAGTGCTGCAATAAACATTGGCTAACAGGTATACCTTCAACTACACAGCAAAGCTATAATAACCAAAACAGCATGGTACTGGCATAAAAACAGACACACTGATCAGTGGAATAGAATAGAGAATCCAGAAATCCACTCACACACCTACAGCCATCTGATCTTTGATGAAAGCTGGATTTCTTATAGCACTTTCATTACCTACAATCAGAGGAAAGAGCATGATACTGACAGGGACTGTGTGGTTTATGCTGGAGGGGCCTTGTGCTGAGTTTTGGAAGTGGGCAGGAGCCAGTGCTGCAGTTGACTCTTGCTGCAGAGCTTGCCCTAAATCTGGCACAAGTACTGCTGCTGAATTTAGAATAAGCCCTAGAGATGCCTGTGTATCTGGATCCAGAGTTGTAGCTAGAAGACAAGAAAGATTCACCAACATAAGTCGCTTTCCCATTGCGTTTCAAAACACAGAAAACATCTCATTGCATTTAAAGAATGTAATCCATAAACCCCAACCCAGAAAGTCTTCTAGATGACAGTCCACACCCACCACACTGACTCTGCATCAGTGGACACTAGATGCTCCATCTGGTGAAATGCAAGGTGTTCATGATGCTGCAGGTTTGAGCCGGTCAGATTGAACTTCACATAGGTCACTGTTAGCTGGAAACAAGGAGAGTCCTGAAGTTGACAGGAATCATTTGAGTACTGATTCAGGCCAGGTGCCAAAGATGGAAGAGATGGTTCTGGGGCAGTCATATTGGCAGCTTCCAGAGACCTGTCAGTTCCTTCCAAAATGCCCTTTCATGGCACCCTTGTTTAGCTCTGTGCTGCTGGGACTGCTTTTGCTTATTCAGAAGACAGACACACCCCAACCTCTGAGCCAACATACTCTTGCCACATTTTGGGGGGGAGGAGGCCCTCCTTCTGAACCTTAATCACACTAATTATTTTTAGTTGATCCAGGGGTTTGTCATCCGCATCAGAATATGGGAGGATGGAGCCATACCTAGAGGGCACCATGAGGGTGTCGCATCTAACATTCTCTGAACACAACCTGCTTGTGAGGTCATGCTGTGAGATTCTGATGCCCTGAATAGAATTGAGGATCATGAATTGGCAACTCCATTGTTCATTAAATTATGCCAAATGTCTAGAAAAGTGACCGCGTATAGTACGTACTTACACATTTTTGTTGTATGATTAAAGTTCAGCCAGAGCCTTCTTAGATATCTGAGTGATCCTGGAACCCCTCTGTCATAAACAAGAACCAGGGATGCTGTTGTGTATACAGAAAATACAAGGACCACCAAGGTAGAATCTCAAACCTCCTTTACAAGCAGGAAAAGTTTTTCTATGTGATTTCTTCAAAACACATAAATCCCTGCATCAGTGAGGGGTGATAAATTCTTTATAGAGGAGAGGGAAATAATAAATCTGAACAACAATAGGATATCTGGAAGCCATTTTCAGAAAGCCAAGCATTGTGTAACCACCTGCCATTCCCTGTCCTTTTTAGTACTACAAAAAGTAAATGAGGTTTTCCCTGTTACTGGACTACTTTTTAGCATAGAAAATTTAGGCTTAGAGAACTTCAGTGACATTTCCAAGAAAGTTACTAGGTGGCAGAGCCACCACTATGCCTCGATGGAGCACACACTTACCAAGAACAGCAGAGCCATGGCAGGCTAATGGCCTCACTGCTAATTATTTAAACATTACTAATAATTTAGTCATTCCTCCCCAATAGCCTTATGAGGTGCTATGAAGTCAAGGATTATTTCAAATCATTCTGTTTCATCTGGGTCTTTTTTTCTCTCTCCTATTCCATGATTATCTCTGTTTTTCTCCTCTCTCTTAGCTTCTTCCCATCCCCTTTTTCTGTTTCTTTTTCTTTTTTAAAGATACTGTTTCTAACTGACAAGTGCATCATGATCCACAGATTGTACAAAACACAGGGATTCTGGAAGCCAGAGCCACCCCCATTTCTCCATGTCCATGAGCTCTGTGGATAAAGGCAGCCCTGTTCCTCCAAAACACAGGGATCCTTCACAAGAGCAGAAATGCACTGGAAATACTCAGACAGTAATTTTTGAGCTGTGTTGACCAAAAGATACATTCAATAATGTCACATTGAGTGTCCAGGTTCATTTTAGACCTTAAGTATTTAGGTGTTTTATGAAAAGTCTTTGAAATTTGTAGAACTGTAGAGTTTTGAGCTTTAAAAAATCTGCAAGTTTTTATAAGCTATTAAAAATTATTTGTATTTTATTAAGTTTTATAAAGGTATTTTCTTTATCTTTTTTCTTTATCCATAAAAAGTACTAAAATTCCTACTATCTTAACAATATTCTATCTTATATTTACTTTAAAATACTACCAGGGTAATTGGAGTTATAGTTAGTTTAAAATGAAAGGCAAATTAACAAGAATTGCTGAAGACTTGTGATGGTAATTTATGATGGATCTTAATATATGACTATCTCTGCTTTGTTAATATTTAAAATTTTTGTAATAGCATAAAAATATGGGAGTCTTCACATAATGCACATTAACCACTTAGCATAATGAAAAAGGCAAACATTTCACACATTGTAGTGATTAATTTTGAGGTGCAGTATTTGATTTGGCTGTCACAGGTGGTTGTGAATGAATAACCACAGTGCCTCTGTAGAATTGGGAATAGACTCTTCTAATAGTACCTGCAGGTGCAGACAGAGTGCCATCAATAAACTTTAATTAGATTGCTTCTTTGAGTCATTTAATAAAGAATACTCTTAACCGTGTGATGACACTATTATTTGCTTCTGACAATCTGTGAGTTACAACAGTGTTCTGTAAATAACTGTCTTTGGCTTCACTTTTCTGGCTTGATAAAATTAATCATTAGGTCCTTGTCCATTCAAACCCCTTACAAGATTCTGGGGTTTTGTTTTGTTTTGTTTTGCTTTGCTTTGCTTTCATTTGCATATGTTATGAATATTCACGAGGTGCAAAGCAAATTGTCACCACTCATGCCTAAGATGTAATGGCCAGATCCATAGTGACAGCATGCCTATTACCACAAATGGTAATTATACCCTGTGTCT
This sequence comes from Cynocephalus volans, assembly GCF_027409185.1. Lineage (NCBI taxonomy): Eukaryota > Metazoa > Chordata > Mammalia > Dermoptera > Cynocephalidae > Cynocephalus > Cynocephalus volans. The sequence goes on along the minus strand of NC_084473.1, from coordinate 472,935 downwards.
CTCACCCATTTGTCCCCTCAATTATCCCCAACCTCCCTCCCCACCTCTCTTTCTCCAACTCCACTTTGTATCCCTACATATGTTCTCTCCCTCTGCAAGTCCAATGTACCACTGTGGTCTTTCCTTCCTTCCTTCTTTCTCTCTTAGCTCCCACTTATGAGTGAGCACATGCAGTATTTATCGCTCTGTGCTTTGCTTATTTCACTCAATATAAGTTTCTCCAAGCTCATATATATTGTTGCAAATGGGAGAATTTCATTCTTTTTTAACGGCAGAGTAGTATTCCATATTTTATATATATGACATTTTCCTTATCCAATTATCCATTGATGTACATTTAGGTTGGTTCTATGTCTTGGCTATTGTAAACAGAGCTGAGATGAACATGGGAGTATCCCTTCAACATGATGATTTCCATTCCGTTGGGTATATACGCAGAAGTGGGATTGCTGGATTATAGGGAAGATCTATTTGTAGTTGCTTGAGAAACCTCCATACTGTTTTCCATAGTGGTTGTACTAATTTACAATCCCACCAACAGCGTAGGACTATTCCCTTCTGTCCATGTCCTCATCAGCATTTTTTCTTCTCTGTATTCTTCATTATAGCCAGTCTAACTGGGTTGAGATGATATCTCAATGTGGTTTTAATTTGCATTTCCCTGATGACTAGTGATGTTGAGCATTTTCTCATGTACCTGTTGGCCATTTGTATATCTTCCTCTGAAAAAAACTCTATTCAGCTCCTTTGCCCATTTTTTAATTGGGTTATTTGTTTTTTTACTGTGTTTTATTGATGATTCCCTTGTACATTATGGATATTAATCCGTTTTCAGATACATAGTTAGCAAAAATTTTCTCTCACTCTGTAGGTTGTCGTTTCACTCTGTTGATTGTTTCCTTTGCTGTGCAGAAGATTTTTAGTTTGCTATAGTTCCATTTCTTTATTTTTTTCTTTTGTTGGTTGTGCTTTCAAGCACATGTTCATAAAGTCTGTTCCCAGACCTAGTTCCTGAAGTATTTCACCTATATTTTTCCTTAGTAATTTTACATTTCAGGTCTTATACTTAAGTCTTTAATCCATTTTGAGTTGATTTTGGTATATGGTGAGAGGTGCATATCTAGCTTCTTTCTTCTGCATATAAATATCCAATTTTCTCAGCACCACTTATTAAAGAGGCAGTCTTTTCCCCAATGTAGGTTTTTGTTGCCTACATCAAATATCAGATGGCTATAAGCCTGAGGGGTGATTTCTGGGTTCTGTATTCTGCTCCCCTAGTCTGAGAATTTATTTTTATGCCAGTACCATGCTATTTTGGTTACTATAGCTTTGTAGTATAATTTGAAGTCAGGTAATGTTATGCATCTGGCATTATTATTATTATTATTACTGTTATTACTATTACTATTATCATTTTATTTTGCTCAGGATTGCTTTGGCTATTTGGGGTCCTTTGTTGTTCCATATGAATGTTGAGATTGTTTTTTCTATTTCTGTGAAGAATGTCATTGGTATTTCGATAGGGATTGCATTGAATCTGTAGATTGCTTTGGGTAGTATAGACATTTTCACGCTATTAATTCTTCCAATCTAGGAGCATGGAATGTCTTTCCATCTTTTTGTGTCTTCTTTAATTTCCTTCAATAGTGGTTTGTAGTTGTCATTGTAGAGATCTTTCATTTCTTTGGTTAAATTGATTCCTAGGTATTTTACTTTTTTCACAACTGTTATAAATGGGCTTACTTTCTTGATTTCTCTTTCAGTTAGCTCATTATTGGGGAATATAAATGCAACTGATTTGGGGGCACTTATTTTGTATCCTGCAATGTTACTAAAATTATTAACCAACTCTAGGAGTTTTTTGATAGAGTCCTTAGGTTTTTCTCTATATAGTATCATGTCATCTGCAAATAGAAACAGTTTGACTTCATCTTTTCCAATCTGGATGCTATTTATTTCTTTCTCTTGCCTGATTTCTCTGACTAGTACCTCCAGTACTATGTTAAATAGAAGTGGTGACAGTGGGCATCCTTGTCTTGTTCCTGTTCTTAAAGGAAAAGCCTTCAGTTTTTCCCCAATCAGAATGATACTGGTGGTGGGTTTGTCATAGATGGCTTTCATTATGTTGAGATACTTTCCTTCTATACCTAATATTTTGAGAGTCTTTATCAAGAAGCAATGTTGAATTTTGTCATATGCTTTTTCAGCATCTATTGAGATAACCATATGGTCTTCATCCTTGAGTTTGTTGATGTGACATATCACACTTATTGAATTTTGTATGTTGAACCATCCTTGAATCCTTGGGATGAATCCCCCTTGTGTAATGTTTTTTGATGTGTTGCTGTATTCTGATTGCTAATATTTTGTTGTGGATTTTTGCATCTATGTTCATCAAGGATATTGGCCTGTAATTTTCTTTTTTTGTTGTGTCTTTATCTGGTTTTGGTATCAGTTATGTTGGCCTCATAGACTGAGTTTGGGAGAGCAGCTTCTGCTTCAATTTTTTGGAATAGTTTGAGGAGCATTGATATTAACTCCTCTTTAGAAGTTTGATAGAATTCAGCTGTAAAGCCATCCAGTCCTGGGCTTTTCTTTGTTGGAAGGTTGCTGATTACCATTTCAATCTCATTGCTTGTTATTGGTCTGTTCAGGTTTTCTATCTCTTCTTGGTTCAGTCTTGGTAATTTATATGTGTCTAGAAACTTATCCATATCTTCCAGATTTTCATATTTGTCGTCATACAGTTGTTTATAATAGTCTGTAATGATTCTTCATATTTCTGTGTTATCAGTTGTAATGTCTCCCTTTTCATTTCTGATTTTTGTTATTTGGGTCTTCTCCTTTTTCTGTTAATCTAGCTAATGGTTTGTCTATTTTACTTATCTTCTCAAAAACCAACTTTTTGTTTTGTTGATCTTTCCTCTTGTTTTATTGTTTTGGGGGTCTCTTTCATTTTTCTGCTCTGATCTTAAATATTTCTTTCCATCACCACCTTCAGGATTGGATTGTTGTTGTTTTTAAAGTTCTTTGAGGCATAGTGTTAGGTCATTTATGTGAAGTCTTTCCATTATTTTGATATAAGCATTTATTGCAATAAATTTCCCTCTTAATACTGCTTTTTCAGTATCCCACAGGTTTTGGTATGATGTATCTTTATCTTCATTAGTTTCAAGAAATTTTTTGATTTCCTGTTTAATTTCTTCTTGGACCCATAGGTTATTCAGGAGCCTATTATTTAGTTTCCATGCATTTGTATAGTTTCCAGAGTTTTGATTATTATTAATTTCCAGTGTTAGTCCATTGTAGTCTGAAAAGATACTTGGAATGATTTCAATTTTTAAAAATTTGCTGAGACTAGATTTGTAACCTAATATGTGGTCTATCCTGGAGAATGTTCCATGAGCTGATGAGAAGAAAGTATATTCTTTAGTTATTGGGTGAAATGTTCTGTATATATCTGCCTGGTCCAGCTGGTCTAGGGTGTAGATTAAATCCTGTGTCTCTTTGTTGATTTGTTGCCTGGAAGATCTGTCCCATACTGAGAGAGGGGTGTTTAGATCACTCACTATTATCATATTGGGGCCCATTTCTTTCTTTAGGTCTAAGAGTGTTTGCTTTATATATCTGGGTGCTCCAGTATTGGGTGCATATATATTTATGATTGTTATGTCTTCAAGCTGGATAGATCCTTTTATCATTATATAGTGACCTTCTTTGTCTCTTTTTATTTATTTATTTATTTATTTATTTTTGGTTTAAAGTCTATTTTGTCTGTTATAAGAGTAGCTACTCCTGCTTGTTTTGGGTTTCCATTTGCATGGTAAATCTTTTTCCATCGCTTCGCTTTTGGTCTGTGTGTGTCTCTACAGGTGACGTGGGGTCTCTTGAAGACAGCATATACTTGGGTTTAGCTTTTTAATCCAATCAGTCAGTCTGTGTCTTTTGAGTGGGGAGTTTAATCCATTCACATTTAGGGTAATTATAGACAAGTATTGTTTACTTCCTGTCATGTGATTGCTTCTTGTTTAGATGATTTAAATATCTTTGATCATTATTTCCCCTTTTATTTCTCTTGGGAGAGTTTATGTTAATTTCTTATCTATCTTTGCTTTCCTTTTAACTTTTTGTTCAATAGTTGACATGTGGGATTTAATGTGGTAATACTGGAAATTAGATTTTATTTTTTCCTTTTGTTTTATTGTGGCTGGATATTGTGATTTAGTTGTTTGTTCAGTGAATTTTCTAAACATATTTATAAAAGGCTGTTTCTTGATGTGAATGGTCATTAAAGTTTCTACTTTATTATTTAAGTGGTCAGCTAGTGATTGTCTGCCTCCCCCTTAAAAATAAATCTCCAAATCACTAAAACTGTGCTTTGTGTGTCTCTTCTGGCATGCCTTAACCACTCAGTCACTTAAGTTTTCAACTTTTTTTTCCTTCATTTCCTTCTTGTTGAGAGATTGAGGATCAAACAGGAGTAAGTGTGTAGGGCCTTCCTGTGTCTTTCCTGAGCCTGCACCTGGCCCTGTTCATGCTCATCATCTTCTAAGTTCTCTGAACAATGTGGCCACTTTTCAAAGGTCTAATCCCCAAAGCATTTCACTCCTGGTTCTTTCCTGCTAGACATTTCAGCATAACTATTTTTAACTGATGCGCTTTGCCCCAGGTGAAATAGGTACTTTATTGTCATGTGCCACATAACAGGTTTCAGTCAATGACAAACCACACATACAATGGTGGCCCCATAATGTTATACTACCATATTTTAACTGTACCTTTCTATGTTTAGACATGTGTAGATACACAAGAACTTACTCTTGTGTTACAGCTGCCTGCAGTATTCAGTACAGTAACAAGCTATACAGGTTTGTAACCTAAAAACAATAGACTATACCATGTAGCCAAGGTGTTTAGAGGGCTGTGCCATCTAGGTTTATGTAAGTACACTGTATGATGTTTGCACTTCAATAAAATCATCTAATGAAGCATTTCTCAGAATGCATCTCTTCATTGACACATGACTTTACTTTAAATGTATTTGACAAAAATTAGGTTTTTAATTTGAAAAAAATGTTGGTATTTACTACTATAAATAGCCCTCTGAGAGCTACTTTTGCTACATCTCATATGTTTTGTTATGTTGGGTTTTTATTTTCATTTGCCTTATTTTTTTTCAACTTTCTTCTTTAACACATTGATTATTTAGGATTTTAGTGAATAATAAACAATAATATTTAGTGAATAAAATTCTAAATAATCAGTGTGTTAAAGAAGAAAGACAATTAAAATGTCTTTATTTGTCCAAATGTCTAGCCATCATTAATTTCTATTTTTCTTATCATGGCCAAAGAACATACTTTGCATTTGTTAAATCCTTTCAATTTTATTTATATTTTTAATCGAATGGCCTCTAATATATTATATCCTGGAGAATATTCCATGTGCATTTAAAAATAATGCATAATTGGCTTTCACTGAGTGGAGCATACTACACATGTCTGTTAGAGCTAGTTGCATTAAAGTTTTCTTCAGTGTTTTATTTTCTTGTAGACTTTTGGCTGCTTTTTCTATTTATTATTGAAAGTTAGGCATTTAAGTCTTCAAATATTTTTGTTGGATTTATATTTATCCCTTTATTATTGTCAGTTTGGGCTATATGTATTTTGTTGCTTATTTGTTAGGTGTATAGATGTTTATATTGTTATGCCATCCTGGAAATTGACCCTTTTTTCACTATTAAATTTCCTGTTTTATATCTAGTATTTTAAAAAATTCTATTTCTAATTTTGGAATAGCAGCTATAACTTTCATATGGCTTCTGTTTGCATGTTTTCATCCTTTCACTTTCATACTATTTGAGTGGGGATGTCTAAAGTGAGTGTGCTGTAGACAGCATATAGTTTAATCTCATTTTTATATTGTCTAAAAATATCAGCTATTCCTATTATTTAATTTTTGATATTTAATGTTATTGTTTATATAGTTAGATTTATATGTGTTATATTGTATTTTTTCTATATAGCTCAAGTGTATTTTTTTCTACCTTTACTGCTCTTTTTGCACTTGTTGCTCTAGTGATTACAATATATATCTCAACTCATCAGAATCTGCTCCACATTTATAATATTTTATGTATAAGGTGTAAAAATTTTCTGTATATTTCTATTCTTCTTCCCCTTTTTTGTGTTATTAATTTTATACATATTACATCTATATATGTTATAAACGCAATGATACATTTTTATACTTATTATTTTATATAGTATATATATTTTAAAGAAGCTGTGAAAATAGAGTGGTTATGTATCTACAACTTTCGTAATATTAACCTTATTTCTCATTTCTTGTTCTCTTTATTTGATCCACTGTATTCAATTTATTATCAGGAAATATTTGCATTTCTTTATCCCCAAATAGCTTTATTCTTACCTCCTTTGTTCCATTATTGGAAAATGTATTAAATTTGTATTTTTAATAGGCCAAACAATAAAAATATATTTATATTTTTAACAATTTTTAAAAATTAACAAATAAAAATAAATATGCATTTATATTCTTTTATAATGACATGATTACCTTTACCAGTGTTCTTTGTCATTTATTTGTGTTTAAATTATGACCTTTATGTGTATTTAAATTATGACCTGTGATCACTTGATTTCAGCCTAAATAAGATTTTAAAATTTTTTTGTAAGGTAGGTCCACTAGCACCAAATTTTCTCAGTTATTATTTGTCTAGAATGTGTTTATTTTTTCTTTATGTTTTGTAGATCACTTTCCTGGGTATAGAATTATTAGTTGACAATTTTTCTTTGAAGAACAAACAAAATGTTTCAAATTAAGTTGAAAGGCTTACAAGAAGGGAAACAAATTAAGATCTTAGAAAGCCAACTGAATTGAGAAATGAAGTTATATCGAGGACAGCAAATTATACATTGGGCTGTGGTAGAGAGAGAAGAAAGAATTAAACTTAATGAACAATAAAAGTTTGGGGGTGGGATGTCCCGACTGTGGCCAAATGGAGAACTTCTTTTATTGAGGATGAAAAATGACACACGAGAGCGCATTATGCTGAACCTAAGTAGGCTGAACTACTGTCCTGTGCTAAGATCCATTGGTTTATAGAAAAAAGTCACAATTTTAACATGATAGTAATAGATTGAGAAAGACAATCACAAATATGCAGTCACAATTATGATTAATGTTAGTTTCAGTTATGAGAGGTGTGCATGTCACAAGAGCAAAAGAAATGTCAGTTGCTAAAAAGTAGGTGCTGTACTGCTGAGTGTGTAAAGTAAAACATCTGTGTGAGTAGAAACAGCAGGGGAAGATGAGGGATGTGCTATCAGAACACACCACCAGAGTAGTTTGATATCACACTGTGATCACTTGGGGAGACCAGTTCAAATCCTGAATCTCATAATGCTTAGCATGGAAATATTCTTTCTGCTCTCAGTAAATGTACCTGGAACAACTGATGAGGGATGAGGTACAAAAGCATTCTACGTTGTGTGCAGAGAGAACCTTTGCTATATAGGTCTGATAGAACTGGCATTTTCCTAAGTCACACAAAGGTGCATATGTTCTACTTTTGAATCTGAACGCTAGAGCCCACTATAAGGGCCACCATGAATTACTTGAACCAGCAGAAATACACTGAAAATCTGACATTGTGCTTTATTCATTGGGAATTTTGGGATATTGGGAGATATCTATTTTACTGACAATGACTGAGAATGTGCAATGCACCAGGCCAAGCTGCTTATTAGGAAAATGAGCTCACATAGGAAAAAGTTTGGAACCAGCTGTTCCTGTTTAGTTTTCCAGAAATGAAGTTCAGTTTTCCCTTAGGTGTCTTTCTAGGTCAGGGCTTGTTCTCCTACAGTTGACATAAAAATTATGGGCCAGAAGGGAGATGAGCTGATGCTATTACTTTCCTATAACTATATCTTGGAACCATCACTTCGCGTACAAGAGCTCACTTCAGAGACTCGGCTGGGTGAGTGTCTGTCAGAATCATTAAAAGTGAGAGCTTCAGACTTACGTGAGCGGTGGGATGAGGAAGAACTGTTCTCAGTAAAGTGCTAGAAGAATTATTTTCTCATATTTCTAGTATTATATTTTAGTGAACAATTCCTAAATACAGCAAATGTTTCCAAATAAAAAAATCTATTTTATAAAGTTTATGAGGCAATAAATTCATAGATTTTAAAAGGACTCTTGTGATTTTATAATGTATTTAAATTGAAATTGCATTTTTCTTATTTTTCTCAGTTTAGCTTACTGTATGTATTTAGGTGAAATTTTATATTATATAACAAAATTCTGAACTAATACAAGAGAATTTAGTTATACTATTTTATTCTTTTAAATTTGGAAATTGTTAATATATTTTTGTTTAAAACAACTTAAAATTATAAAGTGATAAAACAGATTTTTTTCTTAACATTTATGTTATTTAGCTTTTAAAATATAACCATGAAGACCATTTTGTTTTAGTCTATTGCAGTGATTAATGCAGAATTTTTTATGATTATCATAAAACTGTCTGGAAGTACCTTTTTTTGTCACTTATCAAATTTTGGTAGAGTCAATTATTATATTACATTTATAGAAGTTTGTAATGTTAAGCATAATTAGAAATACTTTAATTCCATTTTAGAGTATTATATTTTAATAATAAACTAAAGCTTATACATTGTTCTATCAGTTTAGAAAACATTTTAGTAATGAAAGAGTAATAATTTGAAATATTTAAAAAAGATACTCTTTTTCTATTTAACAATTTTCTAAAAGTTTAAACAGACTCTTCTAAAAGTTTAAAACTTGTAATTTGATTATTGAACATATATTCACAGATATGACAAGTATATGTAATTTTGTGGTTGAAATGTACAAGTTAATGTCGTCTAATTTCAGTAGGGATAGTGTCCTTCCACTGTCTACTTTTTGTTTCTCTGTTTTAAATGGAAGACAGACAGAATGGAGCGAGGGTAAGTTAAAACAGAAAAGAAAACAAAAAGGTAATAATAATTGTCCGTTTGTGAACCATGAGGGCATCAAACTCAATAAAATTTAACAGTATGAAACAATTATATTTCTGAACATTAGACAAAGAAATTAAAGTATTTTAAAATTATTCAGTTGTCTGCATTTTATGCATTTAGGGACAATAATGTCAGAGAGGAAGCATCTCAGTTGTTCTTAATCAGTGTACATGTGAAGAAGATGATGCATTTCTCTAAATTCCAATTTTTGAACTTGGACATATCCTTTCAAATTCAATATCTGACAAAATTAGTATGACTCTCATTATCTATTTATTGATATTTACAAAAACATGATGGTACCAGATCTTGCAAGCCTTTATTAAAAAAAGTGTTACATTCACTGGTATCTTCGTTGGTATCATTTTGGTTGGGATAATTAGGATATTTTCTGGTTTCTTGTTTGTTATTTATCCAATTATCCCAACCAAAATGGTACCAGTGAATGTAACACATTTTTCCGATATTTGTACACAGGAGCTGTGATCAAATCTCTCCAGTAACATTTTCCTTACCTATGCTTACTTTCCTCCAAGGGAACCTGAGAATTAAGTGTCTCAGAATTATCAATATCTTTGACAACAAGCCTTGTGCTTTCAGCTACATGCTGCACTGTTTAATTTCTGAAGAATAGTGATGCATTGCAGTCATTCGATGGCACCTGATACTTACTATATTTGTTACATAAAAATCTCTTAATGAGACGAATCTTGGTGGCACAGTGTTTTCCTTTTTTGAATTTTCCAGCTGGTTTTCTCATATTGCCACCTATGGCCACTTGTCAACCAATGAATCCCCTTAACTTGGCCCCTGAGATTCTCATAATCACTTTATGCTGTCAATGACCAGTCATAGGTATGACCAGTCTGCCCAGTTAATATAGCAAATTTTTTATAAAAATAACCATTTTGATTAATTAATAAAGCAAACAAATATTTTATCCTATAGATTATATTGTTAAATCTCTACAAGACACAGCTCAAAAACTGCTACTCAACTGATATCATTTATGAAACTACACTACTCTAAAAATTAGATATTGTAATAAAGATGAGAAAATTTATTTAACCAAAGTACTTTTTCTTCAAAATAACATACCTGTCTTATGCAACATAGCTTTTGGGTTCCTGTAAATGGCTCCTTCTTTTCATTATACTCCTTATATTTTATTCAGATGTCTGATCTGTGCTTTCATGCTTTATGATGTCTTTTTTTCTTGGTATATTTAATGGTTTTTCCTATTATTGTCCATGATTAGGATTTACAATATAAAGTATAGTTCAACGTAAAAGCCAATATAATAAGAGTAAACTTCATCTGCAGTATCTGTTTACTAACAGTTCTCAGGAGCGTCACCCTCAGCCCTCGTGGCCCTGGATGTCATAGTGAATGCTGAGATGTGTACTGAGGTTCATAAGTTTTTTAATGCATCACATAGAACCCAATTCTCCTTTGTATTGTGAACGAACTAGAAGTGACCTCTGTAAATTTTTCTTCTATTCCATTACTCCAAGTTTGGCAATGTATTATTTCAAATTTCATGATTCTTCCATTGCAAAGATTCTAAAGTCATCAAATAAAAATTTAAAAGAAAGTTTAAAATTCAGATAAAAACAAATGCCTTTTTTTGATATGTTGAAGGCAACTATCAGTTTAATTCTGGCAGTTGAGATAAATTTTTTTAAAAGTAGTACAATTAACTATATTAATCTTTACACCCTGGTCAATGTGCATCTTAATTTTATCTTGTCTAGGCTCAGCTGCAAAGCTCAAGAGCCTCATGGAGAAATACACCACTTGATGATCTGGAAGATCAAGTCTTTTTCAGTATGGAATGGTAAGGTAATTCACAGAGTGAAGGGTGTGAATTAGACGAAATGAGCTCAGTATCTATTGGTGGTGAGAGAAGAAAATACTAAAATTATTATCTATGCTATTTTATCTAAGTATTTGTATTATCATTGTTTGCTGCATGGTTTATTATGTATAAGGGGTAGTAATAAAATTACATAGAAATATAGTTAATAAATCATTGTACATGCATATTACTTCATGTCCAAATATTTGTTTACTGGTACAGGAAAGATCTTTATGTGGAAGACATTAAGATATTAATTTAATGTTATTGTGGTGCTTTTCCTGGTTTCAAATTGACAGTAGAACCCAACTTTGTCTAGTGGCAATGTATGTTGATAGAAGCTACCTTACATTTAGTTCTTGAAGCTAAGATAAAAGTTTCTTTACTAGATTGAGCTTTTGGAGAAAAAGTAACAACGTTTTAGTCTACTATACAACGTTTTCTTTATAAAGTCATGTATATCAGGTTTTAGAGCAATTTTCTACCTTAGCCATTAATTTCTGATTATGATGCAGGAATACTAATTATAAAAATTTCTGCATTACCTTACATATTTATACTATGGAATGATATAGTATTAAGTGGCCTTGAAAATATAATTTGACACACTTTTATGTTAGAAGAATTCGAGTGAATATGGTGTTTTTTCTTTTTTGTATGTGTCATATAGCTAAATTATTCTAAGCTCTAGATGGAGTTGAACTGATAAAATAATGATGCCTGAATCCAAGTAAATAACAAGAGACAGTAACTGCAAAGATTATTCTGTAAAATTTAATGAGATTTTCTGGTATTGGAGATATTCTGAGAATACTTAAAGAATCACCTTTATTATTGGAAACTACGTATTTTTCTAAGCATGGTAGAGTATTCCAAGAGTAAGAGAAGTCTCAGGAAAATAATAATGTGATTATTTTGAGGTATCCTTATCGTTGTCATAAAGTAATTAAAATAGCATTTTTTTCCTCTTCGTATTTGTGAGGTGTATATTAGTAATTTTGTACTGAGATGAAGAAAGTTTGCATAATGGATCTGTGGGATGAAAACTAAGCTTGGAGACAGCCAAAACCATTTTGGATGATACACCTAGTAGGGTTTTGGTAAGCACTATAATGCCTCCTCAAAGGTGTCCACATTAATTCCCAGATGGACTTGGTGTATATTAGGTTTTATGGCAAAGAAAATATAAGGTTGCAGATGAGATCAAGATTGCAAATCTGATTTATAATAGGAAGATTATGATAATAAATTATTGCAAGGAATCATAAGCGTTCAAAAATGTGAAAAAGTGATAAAGAATAGAATGTAATCAGAGTAATGGGATGTGAGCCTCAACTGTTTTATTTTCAATGGTTTGTTTTAGTGATTCTTTTTAGGTTAGCATAATTTTATATTCAATTAAAGTATACAAATACCATTGATTCATTTTTCACGTCCATTATTTTTCTGGAAGCTAAATATGAGAATATAGAACAAGGATATTACTTCTAAAAAAAGGAAGGTCTGGGAACTACAGGAGTGTAGATAGTGTGCACCCTGCATAGGCACGATTTTGATGTGTTGATATTTTACATAAATAAGTTATTTAATGTAGAAAATAATAAAGAAGCTGGATTATCCATAATTTAATAAGGTAGAATCAGCCAAAAGAATTGTGCAAAATAAAAATAATGGTGATGGTAATAATTTTGAACACTGAAGAACAAACAATGATGTGAAATCTTTGGCTTTTATTTTCTAGATACACAAAATATTGTCTCTGTGCCATTAGGATGAACACACTTTCCACTTATGTTATCAGTAGAAAATGCCTTTATTTTCCAAGCTGGCATTGGAGTCTCAGCCAACACCTTCCTTCTTCTCCTGCACATATTCACGCTCCTTCAGCACCGCAGGCCTAAGCCCACTGACCTGGTCACTTGTCACCTGGCCGTTGTCCACATAGTGATGCTCCTCACTGTAGTGGATTTTTTGCCTGTAGACGTGTTCGAATCACTGAATTTTGGGAATGATTTCAAATGTAAGGCTTTATTTTACACAAGCAGGTGCTGAGGGGCCTCTCCATCTGCAGCACCTGCCTCCTGAGTGTGCTCCAGGCCGACACCATCAGCCCCAGCACCTCCTGGCTGGCAAGGTTTAAATATAAATTCATAAATTACATTATTCATAGTTTCTTACGTTTTTGGTTCCTCAATCTGTCTGTCAGCAGTAACCTAATATTCACTGTGGTATCTTTCAATGTGACCCAGACAAATCTGCTGAAGGTCAGTAACACTGCTCACTTTCCCCCAGGAGCTTCATCCTCAGGTGTGCGACATCCACACTGCCCACCTCCAGGGATGTCTCCTGTGTCGGAGTCATGCTGCTCTCAAGTGCATACATGGTGATGGTCTTGTGCAGCATCGGAAGCGGTCCCAGCACCTTCACAGCCCTGGCCTCACCCCAGCAACCTCCCCAGAGAAAAGGGCCACCCAGACCATCCTGCTGCTGGTGGGTTTCTTTGTGGTCATGTACTTTGTGGACCTTATCACCTCATTCTTCTCAACTCTGTTATGGACGTACGACCCGGTCATCATGAGTGTCCAGAAGTTTGTTTTCAATGCCCATGCCACTGCTGTCCCTCTGGTACAAATTAGTTCTGATCAAAGAATAATTGACATTCTCCACAATATGCAATCACAGTTTCATCAATTTTTAATGTTAGTGATGTAAAACATTTTCTGAAATATGGAGTCTTCATCTACCAGTTATTTGTTCAAGTAGGCCTGGATTTTTTGATCCGATTTAAATAAAAGGTATGGAATTATACTTTTATTATAGCTAAATACTTTTGAAACTGATGCTGCCAAGGACTATGTACTTTCTGTAGTTTTATTTATGCTTATTTTAATGATTTATTTAAATGCTAGCTATAACATCTAATTGATTTGCAATATAAGATAGAACAAATTAGAATTAAAATATAAAAAAATCACTACTTATTAAGTATCAATCCAAGTAAAGGTGAAACAGCCTTCAAGTTTAATATCCACCATGGCTTGCTATCCTCATATCATACCTCTTACTCTTTTATTTTATTTTACTTTCATACTAGAAAATGTTTCTTTTGTTTTGAAGTGTACCCTTAAAAATCTATTGGTAATCAAGTATATCAATGGTTTACTTTTAAAAATATTTTAATTTACTCTTATTTTTGCAAGTAGTTTAGCTAAATATTCAATTTCAGGTTTAACATCATGCTTGCTCATTAGAACTTCCCTAACTTTGTAAAAATTATGTCAGTTTGAATTTATATCAAATCTAGAATTTATTTTGAATAGTCATAAATGCAGTTTACATGTGGCTGGATATTACTTTGGTTACACTTAGTATCTGTAAACCTTTATTGGTGTATAATTGACAAGAAAAAATTAGTTATATTTAAGGTGTACAATGTGTTGTTTTAACATGTACACATTGTGCAATTATTATTACAATTAAGCTAAATATTTGTTACTTTCATAGTTACTTTATTTTGTGTGGTGGGAACATTTGATATCTACCTTTTGAAAAAAGTTCGAGGATGCAATACATTATCTTTTACTACAGTCACCGTACTGTACAGTAGGTGCTTATTCATTTTATAAGAACTGGTTAGTGACATTTGACCAATATCTCCTAAATCGCATTGACCCCTGGTCCCTTGTCACCACCATTCTCCTCTCTACCTATACGTTTAACTCTTTTTTAGATTCCGTACCTTAATGAGCTTATGCAGTGTTTTGTCTTGTGTGTTTGGATTATTTGACTTAGCATAATGTCCTCAAGTTTTATTCATGGTTTTGAAAATGGCAGAATTTCCATCTTTCTTAAAGGCTAATTTTATATATATATACAATATATATATATAACATATATATTATAAATAAATTTTATATATATAAAATTATAAATTATATATATACATAAAATTAGCCTTTAATTATACAGACACGTTTTGTATATATGTATATATATATGTATAATGTATATGTTCTTTGGATATATACCAAAACGTGAAATTTCTGGATCATATGGTAGCTCTATTTATAATTTTTGGATAAACTTTATACGGTTTTCTATAATGGCTTTACCTACTTAAGTTTTCACTAATAGTGTAAAAGTGTTTCATTTCCTCTGCATACTTGCTAACATTATCTTTTATTTCTGTGGAAAATGCTACTGTAGTTTTGATAAACATTGTATTGAATTCATAGATCATTTTGGGTACTATGAATATTTTTAAAATATTGATTCTTCCAATCCATGAATATGGGATATGACTCCATTTATTTGTGTCTCCTATAATAGCTTTCAAATCAGGTGCAAATTAAAAAAAGAGCACTGAAGCCAGACAAAAGCATGACAAATAAAGAAGGCTATGAACCCACATGCTGTGTTAATATAGATGCATACATTCTCAGAAAATGCCAGTAAACTAAGTCCTGCAACATATGAATATACATGAAGACCAAGTGGGATTACATTTGAAATGTAATTGTCACTTAATTTCTGAAGTTCAATCAAGGTAATACCCAATATTACTTAAGGACAAAAATGATAATTTAAATAGACAGAGAAAGTTTAAAGAAATTAAACACCCACTTATAAAAAAAAAACCCTCAGCACACTGCTAACAAAAAGAAACTAGCTTCTAAAAGACATCTGTAAAAAATCTACAGCTAACATCAAACACAGTGGTGAAAGACTGGGTGTTTTTACTTGCGGATTTGAAAACAACACAGGAAATTCCACTTTTAGCGCTCTTCTCAACATTATGGTGGCAGTATTAGCCAGGAAACTGATACAATAGAAATAAATAAAATTTCCCAGATTGGAAAATAAAAAAGTAAAACTGTCTTCATTGTAAGTGACATAATATTTTCTACAAATATGTGCAAGGGACTCACCAAAAATTCACTAGAACTAATAAACAATTTTATCAGTATCACAAAATACAAGACCCACATCGAAAAGTATATTTTACTTTTAAAAAAAAGAACATTATAATAGTGATGGAGTTTGGATGTGTTGTCCCCTCCAAAACTCATGTGGAAATTTGATTTCCAATGTGGCAGTGTCGGAAACTGAGTCATGGGGGCGGATCCCACATGAATGGATCAGTGCTCTCCCTGGGGGGGGGTAGTGAGTGAGCTCTCGGACCTGTGAGAGCAGATTGTTTAAAGGACCCTGGCACCTCCCCTCTCTCTTGCTTCCTGTCGCCGTGTGATCTGCCTGTACCCGCCGGCTGCCTGCCACCTTCCGCCATGAGTAGAAGCAGCCTGAGGCCTGTGCCAGATGCAGCTGTCCCAGAATCGTAAGCCAAATAAACCTCTGTTCTCTATAAATTACCCAGTCTCAGGTATTTCTGTTATAGCAACACAAAATGGACTAAAACAATACTTGATATCCACATGCAAAAAAGAAGTTTCACCATGGATAGAAATCAACTCAAAAGGGATTAAAAACTTACATATAAGACCAGAAGCCATAAAACTTTCTAGAAGAAAACATAGAAAAATATTCCACGACATTGGTTTTGGAAATTATTTTTTTGGATATGACACCAAAAGCATAGATAACAATTGCAAAAGTAAACGTGGAACTACATCAAACTGAAGTTTCTGCACAACAAAGGAAACAGTCAACAACATGAAAAGGAAATAGAATAGAAGAAAAAATATATCCAATAAGAGGTTATATCCAAAATGTATAAGAAAGTCATCCAAGTCAATAGCAAAAAGAAAAACAATAGCCTATTAAAGTCATGTTTGTACTACAGAGTGTGCATTGTGATTTTGTTTTTACATGTTCTATATCAAATGAAATACAGACTCTCACACTTCTTGAAATAAGAAATCATGTAGTTCTGAAACAACTCAGTAGCCAATAAACAGATAACCTAACTAAAAATTGGGGAAAGAACCTGCACAGACTTTTTTCCCGCAAAAAGACATAGAAATGGACAACAGGTATATATATATTTTAAAAATATCCAACATCACTAATCCTCAGGGAAATGCATATCAAACCCAGAATAAGGTATCACCTCACACCTGTTGAGAAGGCTATTATGAAAAAGTCAAAAGATAAGTGTTTGGACAGGATATAGAGAAAAGTGAACAAATATATCGCTGGTTATAATATGAATAACCTCTAGAGACCCAATGTATGGCAAGGTGATTATAGTTAATAATAATACATTGAATACTTAAAATTACCTAAGAGATTAGATCTTAAGTACAGCATTCTCAGTATACACACATGCACATACAGAGGCTAACTATGTGAGTTTATGGTTATGTTAATTAGTTTGATTGTGGTAATCATTTAAAAATATGTATGTATATCAAACAGCACATGTACACCTTGAATATATAGAATTTTTGTCAATTATACCACAATAAACCTGAAAAAAATTAAGCAAAGCAATCCAACAAGTTTTTATGGTAAAAATATATATTACATATAAATGAAGGTAATTAAGCTTGTATCCTTGGAATTTGAAAGGCTTAATGGGACAAACATAATTTTTAAAACATTCATAAATTTTACTATCTTAAATTTTAAATATTTTGTATTTTAAAAAGTTAAAGGATAGATGGAAGCCTGGCAAGAGATGTGAAAATGCTAAGAAGATAATATCCAAAAGCAATTCATAATACCCCCTCAAAATTTTAAAATCTAGGAAAAAAGAATACATTGTATTAAATTATTTAAAAATGTCCATTTGACAAGGACAAGGAAAATAACAACTTAAATTGAAATGGGATACCATTTCTCCCATCAGGAATTTAAACTAATTTTTATCAAATATGCAATATATATGCAATGTATTCCCCTGACCACCATTATTAATCCTTTCACCAGATCCTTCAATATAATCACCTCTTAAAGGCCCCGCCTTTCGATTATCATAATAGGGTTTTCCACCACCCTAACAGTCACAGTGGGGATTAAACGTTAATGAGACTGGGGGTGCGGGGGTCATCCAATCTACTGAGAGGCCTGAGTTGTCAGGGGAGGTTGGAGAAGTCCATGGTCCCCGGAAAGTTCGCCTCTGGGAGAATCTGCTCCCTCATCTGTGACACGGTTGTGGAACCACCCCTTCTGCTGTTGTCACTCTCTGCAGCTCACCTCTTTGTTCTGAGGTTCAGGGTGGATGCTCTGTACACTGTTTGAAAAATAGCAGAGAAGCCAAGCATGAGAGAAGAGAAAATGGCAGGTGGGAACCCAGGCAGCACATTTATAGACTCTGTTCAAAGGAGGGCTCCTCGAAGACTTGCTCTGACTGGATTTAAAAAGCTGGCCCTGTAGGCCAGCTCTGATTGGATAATCCTGTTAGTGGCTCTCAGCCAATCAGAAAACAAAAAACTGAGGAGACTCTTCCAAGAATACTTGCCAAAGACCTCAAGCTACAGCACGTTCATCTGTAGAGATTTCATTTTCATGTTTTAAAAACTTTTCCTTTTTAATTGTCACTAAGTACAATGCATAAAAATTAAGGCATGCGGAATAGTAGGAAATACAATTATGTAACCATAATCCCAATCAAACTCGAGAGTATGTCCATCAGTCATCTCATTGCATTTATTTTCCTTTATCACTTTGGCTGTAGACAGTTCTGCATCCTCTTTGACTGGGGAATTGTATTCTCTGGCGAAGATATACCACTTAAATTTTTCCATCTAGTAGTTGATGAATATTTTTGTTTCATTTACTTTTGGCTATTATATATATGCTGCTATGAGCATTCACATATGAGTCTTGGTGTGACCATAGATTTTTTTTTCTGTACATACGTGAGTGAAATTTCTGAATAATGTGGTGATCCTATGTACATTTTGAGAAACTGCCAAATTGTTTTTCAAAGTGGCTGCAGTATTTCACATTCTCATTTATAATGTATGACAGTTCCATATTCTCCACATCTTTGCAAACACTTATGACTATCTACGTTATAGCTATTTTATTGTGTTAATTATCCTCCATATGGTGTTAATTTGCATTTCACTAACCAATAATTTGCATATTACTATATATTGAAAATTTGTATATCTTCTTTATAGACATGTCTATTTAAATCCTGACCATTTAAAAAATTTGATCTATTGTCTATTATTGACTTTTAAGAGTTTTTTGTATATTCTGAAATCTAGGCCCTACATGGTCATATAACTTAAAATATATTTTCACATTCATTGAGTTGCCTTTTTATTTTCTCCATGGTATTGTGTGAAAAACACAAGTTTTAAAATGTTATCAAGTGCAGTTTTTAAAATTTATTTCCTTACCTAGATTGTGATTTTAGTGTAATATCTAAGAAATTGTTACCTTATTTATAGTTACAAATATCTACTCCAGTATTTCTCTACGAGTGTTATAGTTGTACCTCCTACACGCAACAATAGATCTATTTTGAGTATATTTGTGTACGTGTGTGAGTTGAGTAGGGGTCCGACTTCATCTTTTTGCAAGTGGATACTACAGTTTTCCCAGCACCATTTATTTAAAAACTGTTCTTTCCCCGTTGACATATCTTGGCACCTTTGTCAAAATCAACTTACCATAATGAAAGTTTTTATTACTGGACATTTAAATGTATCTCATTGATCTACATGAATCTATTCTTATACTTGTATCACACCATCTTATAATGGTAATTAAAAGTAAGGTTTTTTATTGGGAAGTGTGAATTAGTTTTCTTTTCAAAAGTTGTTATATTTAGTTTTATTTGCACTTTCATATGGATTTTAGGAAAATTGAGCCTGTCAATTTCTGTAAAAAAAAGACAGTTGGGAATTTGAAGAAATTGCATTAAATTTTTAGATTAATTTGTGGAATATTGTGATCTTCACAGTATTAAATATCATTATTCTTAAACATCGAATGTGTATTTATTTACTGTTTTTTCTTTCACCAATGTTCTTTTAATTTTTAGTAGAAAGACTTGCACTCTTTTTGTAAACTTTATTTCTAAATGTTTTTAATGTTATTCTGAATGGAATTTATTTTTATTTTATTTTTAGATTACTCATTGTTAGTATAAAAAAGTACAGTTTAATTTTGCATCTTGACCTCTATAAGCCTATTTATGGATTCTAATGTACATTAGCAAATGTCTTACAAAGTTTATATATCACTTTATGTCTTCCGAAATTAAAGATGGTTCTACTGTTTCTATTCTAATATGATTTTATTTATATTTTGTGTAATATTTTTGACTAATTTATCCAGTTCAGAGTTAACAAAGTGATAAAATTGAACATTCTTGACTTATTTTCAAACTTGGAAGTTAAAGCACATAGTCTTTTACTATTATGTATGATGTTAGATGTAGGTTTTCTATAGATGCCTTTTAGCAGGTCTAGGAAGCTTCATTATATTCCAAGTTTGCTATGGGTCTTATCATAAATGAACTCATAAATATGAGGGTATTTCAAATAGTCCAGGAAAGAATTCATATTATATTTTAATTTTATTTTTCCACCAAATTTTTTAAATATCCTCATATATCCACACATCTCCAGTCCAGTGAGGAAAGATTCATGACATTTAACAAGTTATAAAGAGGTTAGAGTGGCATTTAATGTACAAAATCCAAAAGTCACTATATTTATTATGATAAGTGCACATACTCACTACCTACAATTATACTGGATTCCACTAAAGAAAATTCCCGTTAATAGAATAGTTAGATGCATAAACCCTACACACTTGAGAAGGCTGTTCTGTGCACTGCAGGCTACTTAGCAGCACCCCTGGCATCTACTCACTAGATGGAGTAGCCCCTTGAGTTATGACAACCTAAAACATCTCCAGACATAGGCAAATGTCCTCTGGCAGGCAATAGTAACACTTAAATTTAACTACTGGCATACAGTCAAATATTTCAAAAAATAGTTTTGATACTATTTTTAAACTTGCCATTTGAAAATTTACATACCTATTTCATAAGTCAATAGTTTCCACATCTTTTCAAATTCTCAAATATATAGGAAACTTGAAAGATTTGTTGAAAGTGTTGACACGTTAAAGATACTTACAAAAATTTACTTTATTCTCAGCATTCAATAAAATGTCCCCCTGATAAGGTATTCCCAGTGTGTTGCATTGTTTGTCCCATGAGATCTTTCATTTTTCCATAAATGAACTTTGGGATAAAAGGTGACCACACAGGTTTCTCTCCTCTATGAATTTTCTCATATACAAGAACAGGTAACTTATCTCAGAAATTTCATAAACTCAATTAGCTACAGTGGGCTGGATGTGTTGTAACGCAAACAGATCACACAGACAATGGCTCGACATAGTATTTCTTATTCACACGAAGTATGAATAAGAGTTTATCAGAATAAAAGTGAGATCGACTCTGCTCTAATCAATTCCCTCTGTCTTAAGTCATGGTCGCCTCCTCCCACCTAGGTCTTTCAAGTACACCCTGGAAGTCATCTGCACTTCAGTCCTGGAAGGCATGAAGAACGACATGGACATTTTGTTGTTGTTGCAAGACCAGAAAGTAATGCTCGTCACTTGTTCCCATAATCCCCTGAACAGAGCTCCGTTGCACAGTCATGCACACAATAACAAGAAGCTGAGTGTGCATGCCGTCTGTGCGAAAGGAAGGAAGTGCTTTCTGGGAAAATAATAGCCACTCTCTGCTGCATAGGATTTCTCCCTTATGTGAGTTCTCTGATGTCTCTTTGGGTGTGACTTCTGATAAAAGATGTTTCCACATCTACTACAGTCAGCCCTCCATGTCCACATGATCCACATCCATGGATTCAACCAACCACAGATCAAAAATATTTGAAAAAAAAGTACAACTATAAAAATTATACCAAAAATAACTACAATAACCATTTATATAGTTTTTACATTGTATTGATTCTTATAAGTAACCTAAACACGATGTTAAGTATACAACGGAATGTAACTCAAACAGTAAATTATTTTATAAAAGAGACTTGAGCATCCACAGATTTTGGTGTCCATAGAAGGTTCTCAAAGTACTCCCCTATGAATAATAATGATTTTCTCTTCTATCTGAGTTCTCTGATCCATCCTGAGCTGTGACATCTGGTGAAAGGTTTTTCCATTTTGTTACGTTCGTGGGACTTTTCTCATGTGAATGCATTCATGTCTAGTAAGGTTTGATTTCTGGTAGAAAGATTTCCTGCATTCATTACATACATATGGTTTCACAGCCGTGTGAGTTCTTTGATATGCACTGAGGTCAGATTTACTTTAGAAAGTTTTCCTACATTCCTTAAATTCATGTGGATTCTCACCTGTGTGAATTCTATGATGTGTGTTGAGGTTTGAATTATGTCTGAAGATTTTTCCACCCTCATTACATTCATAGGTCCTTTTTCCTGTGAGAATTCTATGTCTATAGAGGTGTGATTTTCAGCAGAAACATTTTCTACATTATTTACATTTACATGGTTTCTCACCTGTGCGAGTCCTCTGATGTACACTGAGATGTGACTTTAGAAAGTTTTCATACATTCTTTACATTCATATGGTCTCTCACCTATGTGAATTCTCTGATGACTGCTGAGTTTTGACTTCTCATGAAAGGATTTTCCAAATTAACTACAATCATATGGTTTCTCACCTGTGTGAGTTCTGTGATGTACATTGAGGTGTGATTTATGGTAGAAAGACTTTCTACATTCTTTACATTCATGTAGTTTTCATTCTTCCTTAGGAAATGGCTATAGGCATTGTGGGATTTTTCAAATAAAATATCTCCTTTCCCCAACACTAGATAAAGACAGCTTCCTACAAATTTCTCACTTAACCTCACTATCTCTGCCTCTCTAAAATCTCTTTCCACCACTCTGGGAACCCCCTTTCTGCAAATGTAAAACATTTGGTTTTCAACTCTGGCTGTGCCAACAATCTTTGAAATTGTTTTTCTAGCTCATTCTGAGTTCAGCTGGCATTCTCCCCCCATTTTCTGGTGCACACACCTCTGCTTTATAATTCACTGCTTCTGAAGGTTTTCAATTTGTGCACTGACATTTCAGCTGTCTCCCACTTTTGTGAAAAATACAGTCTGTACATTTTTCTTTATCTTTGTTGTTTTAGAATAATTTTCACAAACAAGGGGAAAATGCTAACTTCAAATTCCACTTCCCCCCAACAAATCTGAGCCCCTGTATTTAAAACGCTTGGTTCACTTGACCTTGGGACCTACAATGTCCTGATTCTCCTTTCAAGTCCAGTGGCTCCTTTCCAGGCTCCTATGCTGTGTTCTAAGCTTCATAAGTTCTGATTCATTGTACACAAGGCTCACTTCTTGATGTTTCTCATTTTCTTATCAACCGTCTAAGTAACCTCTGCTGTAAGTATGTCTCCAAACATCAACTTTAAGTCACAATTACAAATTTGTACCTCCAATAGTGACGTCCACTCTAAAATCTATCTTTTGTACTTGGGTACATTTTATCAGTCAAATTTGGAAGAGTTAAGTTGATCTGACACTACACCAAAGTAGACACTTGGTAATCTTCCTAAAACTGCCTTTTCTGAACATCCTTCCTAAATTCCCACTACCCTTTTTTCAGTCTCTCTCACTCTGGTTATAAATTCCTCGTGTTTCTAATACAATTACTTAACGTATATTATTTTCTTGTTTCTCTCTCATCAGAATGTAAACTCTATGAAAGAGAGACATTATTTAGTTCATTGCTGTTTTAAGTACAACTGTAAAACTAACAGTGCTTAAAACCTGCTTAATTAAGATGTGTTTAAAAAACAAGCGTATGCATAAATAAATGTCTGTGCTATAGTTTAAATATTCCCCCCAAAAACTCATATTGAAGCTTGATCATCAGTGTAACAGTGTTAAGAGTATAGGAAACCTAACTGGCATTTGAAAGGTGAGGCCTTTGGGAGGCTATTAGATAGTGAAGAACATGCCCTCATGAGTGGATTAATCTGTTTTTGAAATAATGGGTTAATGATTTAATGAGTTATCACGGGGTAGATTGGTGGCTTTACACAGCATGTGGACACACTTTTGCCACTCTCACCTTGTGATACACTGCACCAACTGTGGACTCTGCTGAGAGTCTCCACAATCGAGAAGACTCTCCCAAAATGTGGCCCCTCAACCTTGAGATTCTCAGCCTACGAAACTATAAAAAATAAATTTTGTTTCCTTATAAATTACCCAGTTTCATATATTCAGTTCCAAGTAGAAAAATGTGGAATAAAAAAATATGAAGGAAAACTCCATGATAATGGAGAAAAAGAGAGCTACCAAGAATACTGATAAAAGTTCAGAGTAAAGAAAGAGGTCTAAAAAGAGAAAGGTAGAGGTTAGATTTGGGGAAGCATATAAGATATTCATTAAAATAAATGATGAGTGTGTAAGTGTGAGAGCCCTCTTCGGAGATTATACAATGCAAGAGTGTGTGGCATAATCCTGCCAATGATGCCAGTTGTAGAGCTAGGGCTGGGTCTGAGCTCACAGACCCCTCGAGCCCATTCACAAACCCTTCACACGCAGGTCTGTGAGCTAGGTAACCAGCAAAAAGGTCCTTGGAGCCTTGGTTGAAGAAGGAATAGTCTTTATTCAGCACACTCACGTCTAAGAGCTAAACAGTCCAAAGGAGAAATTCAGAAACTCAACTACTACTGTCAAGGTCCAAAGTAAAACTGAAACTGAGCAGCTGCCAGCAGAGTAAACATGCTCTATTGTTAGACTGAGCTCTCTGCTTGCAAACTGCAGAACACACAATAGCTACAAAACTAAAATGATACATTGGTGTACATGCGCACTAACTCCACCCACACAACTTGTTCACAAGAAATGTGCTGCTTGACCCGCAGCCAGACCTGAGCCAAGGGAGCCTGACTAAATTATTCTATATTCCCTACAATGAGTTTCTAAGCAGGCCAGCTGTTCTCTGGTTTGAAACCTTTTAAAAATATTTTCAGAAGAGCTGGACAGGATCAACATGTACTGGGCTTTACTTTTCTGAGCCTCAGTGCACAGCATGCACTGACCTTGTAGGTTCTGAATTGGGGATTCTTCTATCATCCATGGCTCTGCTTCTTGCTCCAACTTGAAGATCAACTCAGGTTTGGTAGTGCAGTGCCCTTTAATGAAAAATAACAGAGGACGTTGCAAAATTGCTAAGTCAGGTCCTTGGAAGGGTGACAAGAACTTGGCTTCAGATGCTATAAAATGATGGGGCCAATTTGTAAATTTCATTGGGGGAAATGACTCAAGTTCTTTATGGAATAAAATCTTACCTAAATAGCATTAAATCTTATAAGTGGTTCCTATATTTATCATAAAAGAAGAAAGTGTTGTTCCTGACACTGAAGAGTTTCACTCACCCAGTGACAACAGGTTGCTGTGACCATCACTGAGGTCCTGCCATTCCTCCAGGTGAAGTCCACAGCAATGTCACCAAAAGACACCAAACCCTGTAACAGCACATTTCTTCTCAAGTCACCAGACCTGGTTCACAAAACAGAAATCTGGGAGTTCACAATTCTGTGTATGTGTGTTTCGTATGTATCTTACAGAAGGCACAGCTTCTTTGTATTCCTTATGATAGAAGAAAAAAAAATCACAACAGGAATATTCTGCAACTGTAATAATTTATTAATTTCAAAAAAATAGTATTAGAAAGCCACTTTACAGATCTAGACCATCATTCTTGCTCCAGATAAATGTATGAATAAAATTCGAATCCTCCAAAGGGCTAATGACCTTGTATAAAAACACATACCTGAAAAAATGTGTTAGATAAACTAATTTTGAACAAAGTTCAAAATAGACTGGGGTAAGAAAGAATGAGAAAATATAGTTCTATTCTGTGTTCAGTTTGCAGTTCACTGAAATGTCAAAGGTGCTCAGCCCTTCCATGTAAGGCATATGAGGAAACAGCAAAAGTCCAGTCAGAAGGGCACAAACAACTCACAACCTATTAACGGAACTACACACAGCACCATGTCTAGGTGATGGGATAAATGCAATTTGACCTAAATCAAACACCAAAAATCCGATGCACTGATTGTTGATTTTAAATTACTTGCAAATTAAAAGCATGAGCCAAACACAAAAACAGTTTTTGAATATGCAAAAAAAAAAAAAATGCTTGTGTCCACCCCAGGGTGAACACTGCCACTTTCCAAACCACAGGGTATAAATAATAAGGTCCTGTAAGAACAGGCAAGTTACATAAACAGATTTGCATTTGGCAGTCATCCACGAGGAGAATGGTTAAGGAGTTTAAGGGAGAGTAGGAGGGGAGGAAAACAGAGGAACAGACGCCACCTGTCATGAGGACACACGGCAGTAAGTATGCCAAAGAGGGAAGTAATCCTTTAAAAGAGAAAAAAGGAAAGAAAAATCAGGAGCAGAATGTTTTATACAAATTTCTAAAAATATATACTCCACTGCAATTAACAGTTCTGGTTTACAGCCAGAATTGCTATTTCTATAAAATACTAAACCAATAGATTAAAATTATTTACCTGAACTCAGGTCTTCTGGCTCAAATCACCACACTTTATTTTTAGCAATTTTTCTTGACTCTAAAAATAATCTCAGTTGGATTTTCTGTTCAACTCAGTCAGGTAAAGGGCATAAAGAAATACCATGATTTGTGAGAATGAATATACTGATAATAAATAAAAATTTTTTTTTTTTTTCTTTTTCGTGACCGGCACTCAGCCAGTGAGTGTACCGGCCATTCCTATATAGGATCTGAACCCGCGGCCGCTGGGAGCGTCGCCGCACTCCCAGCGCAGCACCCTCCCGAGTGCGCCACAGGCTCGGCCCATAAATAAAAATTTTAAAAGAAGTTAATAAAAAGATCTTACATAAAATTTGTATGTGACTAGATATTACTGGTTGTTTTATTACATTAATGTGTTTTATTATATTAATTTTATTACATTAATACACTTATTACATTAATGTAATGTGATATTACATTAAATCATAGTTTGTATAGTCATTTCACAGTGCCTAGAAAATGAAAGCTGTTTGGGCCGAGCCCGTGGCGCACTTGGTAGAGTGCTGCGCTGGGAGCGCGGCAACGCTCCCGCCGCGGGTTCGGATCCTATATAGGACTGACCAGTGCACTCACTGGCTGAGTGCCAGTCACGAAAAAACGACAAAAAAAAAAATAAAAATAAAATAAAATAAAATAAAAAAAAAAAGAAAATGAAAGCTGTTTGATCTCAGTTTTTATGACATTAATGGCATTTTTAGACCTAAAACCTTACCATTTAAATTTTTTTTCTGGTATTAAAAAATAATGCCTATCCCATATTTACTGGTGAATAATCTGTCCATTTGTCACTATGCCTCATTAGTCAATCTTTCTAAATAAAGTTATTTAACATTATCTATGTTCATTTGTGTTATATAACAAAAATTTTTATTTCTATGATCCTTTCAATGTCACCTAATATGATTATAAATGTGTTAATGTGTCACTGCCCATGAATCATTGTGTTCTACATTTTAAACTATTAGGTATTCAATCTGTATATATGAATGACTTAGAATAGTGACTAAGACAGTGAATGAACTAAATACATATTTACCAATCTGATTAATTACATTTTCATTTGTTAATACAATGTATTATTTACTATATCATTTATTTGTTTTCATCAAAATATTTTGTCCTATCTAAATATTGATGAAGAGGAGGCAGTCTCACTGTGGTTTCTTAATAAAATCTGAAGTCAGATGGCAAACTTCATTAGTTTCTTTTAGAATAAATAATTCATTTGACTCACACAATAGATATGAGTATTGAGTACAGAAGTTACAGTCATGTCGCTCATTCTACAACGGAGGAAATGTTGGGTCATTCAATGATGACAGAAACACCTTATTCTTCTACATTAAACTTTCTGGATCTTCCATGTCAACTACCTAGAAAATCCAAAAACATGAAATACTACCTATTAGAAATAAATGCCTTGATAGGCACAGATTTCGAAGTAAACTCAGGAAAAAATAGAATATACGAATATAAATATAACAAGTAAAGAAATTCAATTCATTAAAAATCCTCCACATGGCTTATGTGGTAAATTCTACTAAAAATACAGTAAATAATTAATGACAACTTTTCACAAACCTTTCAAGGATATAGAAGAGCACTATTGGGAACCCTTTCCAATTCACTCTAGAAGGCCAGTATTACCCTAATACTAAATCCAGTCAAAAGCATCACAAGTAAAGATGACTACGGATGGATATCCCTGAAGAATATACATACAGAAATTCTTACAAAAATTTTGGAAAATTAAACCCAGAAACAAATGTAAATGATTATACACCACGACCAAATGGGATTATTACACAAATACAACGTTAACTTATCCAAAAATCAATCAATGCAAACCACAAAACTAATAGATTAAATAACAAGACAATGATCCTTTTAATAGTCACAGAAGAACATTTGACACATCTAATACCCATTGATGTTTAAGCTCCCTGGAAACTAGAAGTGCAAGAAAACTTCCATGACCTGATAAAGGGAGTCAGTGAAAAATCTACAGCTAACATCATAGTGGTAAAAGACTGGGCATTGTATCTTGGCATTTGGAAAAAAGACAATTGCGTCCACTGTATGACTCTATTCCTCATGAAACTGCAGGTATCATGCAGAGAGATTACACAGGAAAAATAAACAAAATCTTCGTATTGGAAAATAACTAGAATTGTCTATTGTTGCATATGAAATAAAATTGAATATAAATGTTTGTAATGAATTTGCTAAAACCCACTAGAACCAATAAATTGCTTGACCCAGGTCACAGGATACAAGACTAAGATACAAAATTCAATTGTATATGTATATACTAGCAACAAGCAATCTAAAAAGAGAATTAAGAAAACAATTCTATTCATAATAGTATCAAATAGAAATATTTAGGAGTAAATTTTAAAAATCAAATGCAAGTCTTTTACACACACACGTTAAACTTCATTAAAAAAATAAAGAGGAACTGAATAAATAGAAAGACATTCCATGTTCAAGGATAACAATGCTTAATATTGTTAATAGTTTACAAGTTGGCAATTCTCCACAAATTGATCAAAAAATTAAATACAGTCCCTTAAAATTTCCAGTTGTCTTTGTTACAGAAATTGGGAAGCTCACCCTGAACTTTATATAAAAATGCAAGGGCAACTGAACACCCAAAACAACCTTGAAAGAGAAAAACAAAGTGAGATGACACATTTCCAGATAAAAAATTTACCGCACATTTACATTAACCAAGACAGTGAAGTACTAGGATAGGGTTAGATCCACATAGCTCAATGGAATAGAAATAAAGGTCCAGTAAGAAACACTTTCATTTATGATAAGTTGATTTTTGACAAAGGTGCTAATAAATTTCCATGAGGTAAGAACCATCTATCCAACAAAGTATGCTGAAATCATTGGATATCCACATCCAAAGAATAAAGTTGAAAGCCTAACATAAGTCATATTTTAAAAATGAAGGAAAACTGGAAAGTGTACCTGAGTGTAAGAGATAAAACTATAAAATTCTTAGAGAAATATTGGAGTAAATTGTTGTTACTGTGAATTAGGCCATGATTTCTTAGGTATTACACCAACAGCACAATCAGGAAATGAAAAAAACAAATTAATGAACTGCATTTCCTAAAATTTAAAAACTTTTCTTATTCAGAACACACCATGAAGAACATAATAAGACAAGTCACCAAATGAGAGAAAATAGTTCAAATTCTTTAACTTATTAGGTTCTAGTGTGCAGGATAAATATAAAGAATTCCTCTAAGTCAATAAAAAAAAAGATAGGTGACCAACTTATAAAAATGGGCAAAAGACTTGAATAGACATTTTTAACAAGAAGATATAGAAATTTCAAATAATCATGTGAAAATATATTCAATATCATTAATCATTAGAGACATGCAAATCAAAATAATAGGTATAACACAGAGACAGTGACAAGTGTGGGAAGATACAGAGGACATAAAACTCACATATATTGAAAATTAAAATGTAAAATAATACAGCCTCTTTGAAAAACAATTTGGCAATTCCTAAAAATATTATACATAAAATCATTGCATGACCCAGAAATTTTGCTCCTTTGTATGTACCCAAATAAAATGAAAATCTATGACCACACAAAACAACTAGGTGAATGCTCACAGCACCACTATGTGATGATAGTCCAAAGTAAATACAACCCAAATGTCCATCACTCGGAGAAAGGAAGTAACATGTGATATCCCCGTGCAATAGAATACTATTCCCCAGTCAAAGTGAATGAAGTAATGACGCCTGCTACAACAGAAAAGAAACTCAGAAACATTAAGCTAAATGAAAGAAACCAGACCAAAGAGAAAACAAAATTTATTATTTTGTTTATAAGAAATTTTCATAAAGGTTCATCTACAGAGACAGAAAATAGATTAATAATTTTCTAGGGCTTGGGTGGTGAGTTATGAAAACATTGTAAAGTTAGATTATGCATGCGGTTACCACACTCTGCAAATAGGTTGTAAAGCTTGGAATTAAAACATGTGATCATTATGTTACATAAATTATATCCAATAAATGTTTTCAAAAACAAACATGGCAAAAATTAGTAAAGTTATCTCTAACTTTCAAAAACCAAGTCACAGACTGTGAAAACCAAACCTATTTCTTGTCCATTTCAATGAATATTAAAGGTAGGGTTGGAGGCAAGGACACAGATGTAATATGAACATGTTTAAAGTGGCTACACATGCAAAATAAAGCAAAACACAACAAAACAAAATAACCCCAGAATCTTGTAAGGGGGTTGAATGGACAAGGATGTGATGATTGATTTTACCAGGTCAGAAAAGTGAAGTCAATGATAGTTACTTACAGAACACTGTTCTGACTCACAGACTGTTAGAAGCAAATAATGGTGTTGTCACAGTGTTAAGAGTATCCTTTATTAAAGATGACTCAAAGAAGCAATCTGATATAGTTTATCAGTGGTACCCTGTCTGTACCTGCAGTCACTATTAGAAGACTATTCCCAGTTCTACAGAGGCACTGTGATTATTCACTCACAACAAACTTTGACATCCAAATCAAATACCGCACCTCAAAATTGATCACTACAAGGTGTGAGATGTTTGCCTATTTTTCATTATGCTAAGTGACTAATGTGCATTATGTGACATCTCCCACAGAAATTTTTTAATTATTTACATGATTACAAAAATGTTAAATATTAACAAAGCAGAATTAATCATATATTAAGGTCCATCATAAGTCACCATCTCAAGTCTTCAGCAATTCTCATTAATTTGCCTTTCACTTTAAACTATCAACTCCAGTTATCCTGGTCGTATTTTAAAGTAAATGTAAGACAAAATATTGTTAAGCTATTAATAATTTTAGTACTTTTATATGTATAAAGAAAAAAGATAATGAAAATACATCTATGAAACAATAAAATACAAATAATTTTTAATTGCATATAAAAATGTGCAGATTTTTTAAAGCTCAAAACTCTACAGTTCTACAAATTTCAAAGCTTTTTTATAAAACACTTAAAGACTTAAGGTCTAAAATGAACCTGGACATTTGTATTAGTCCGTTTATGTTGCTTATAACAAGGTACGAGGAACTGGGTAATTTATAATGAAAATGAAATTTATTGCTTACAGTTTCTGAGACTGGGAAGTCCAAAGTCCATCTGGTGGTGGTGACAGTGGCCCTGGGGTTTCACATTGCAAGATGGTGGAAGCAGAGAGAGCAGAGAGAGAGAAAGACAGACTCTCTTCTTCTTTTAAAGCCCTCAGAACCACACCCCTGACCACCATTTTTAATCCATTCACTCCTGCAGGGTCCTACAATCCAATCACCTCTTCAAGACTCCACCTTACAACTACCATAATGGGATTTCCCATCCTCTTATCAGTCACAGTGGGGGCTTTCTAATACATAAAACTTGGGGAACACAATTCAAACCAATGAGTTTTGGGGGGACATAATTCAGCCCACTGCAACACTCAATGTGGTGTTAATGAATGTATCTTTAGTCAACACAGCTCAGTAAAACGCTGTCTCTGAGTATTCCCAGTGCACGTCTGCTGTTTTGACTGATCCCGTGTTTTGTAGAAACGGGGCTGCCTTTATCCACAGAGCTCATGAACATGGGGGGAGGGAGGCTGCTCTGGCTTCCAGCACCCCTGTGTTTTGTACAATCTGTGGGTCATGATGCACTTGTCAGTTAGAAACAGTATCTTTAAAGAAGAAAGAAAGGGGATAGGAAGAAACTAAGAGAAAGGATGAAAACAGAGGTAATCATGAAGTAGGAGAGAAAAAAAAAGACCCAAATGAGACAGAATGACTTGAAGTAATCCTTGACTCCATGGCACCTCATGAGGCTAATGTCGTTTTAATATTTTGGCATGTTTCTGTGTGCCTATATTTCTATGCATTGTGCTTAGTCACAATTTAGAAAAGAGAAATTTGACAAACTACAAAAATGAACTCTATAAAGACATGTATGCTGTAGATGGTCTTTTTTGAAAGTACTCTTGTTAAAGCTGGACACAAAAGAAAATGATCCACTGAAAATATGTTTAGATGGTTTCTTGCCAGTTTGATACTGATCTATAAGTTTCACAGTCTTACTTTCTAGTACTCTTGTAAAACTTATTTTTAAACTTAAATAATTAAATTATCAGTGAGGCTGTTTTTCCCCCAGTAGCATTCCTGAATATACTGTAGTGTCTTAGTGTAGTACTCACGTGGCATGGATTCTCGAAATAGGTTCATCCCTGTGTGTTCAGTTAGTGACAGCAAAAGGCCCAGCCCGCCCCACCCCCCTCTCATGTCCCATCAGAGGTGGTTCTTCAGTGCCCTGTTCCTACCAGGTACTGACCGTTCTCATGGTTGGGATTTGTTCTTTTCAGCTATAGCTTGTGAAAAACAAAAACATAAAACAAGTCTATGTTTACATCCTGTAGGAGGATGTAAAAGTAATTCGGGCAGGACCTAATATATTCTGTGCCAAATGCGTTACTTGGTTCTTGGGGAGGCATTAAGTGGTTGAAAATACTGCCATTCACAGCAACATGGATGGACTTAGAAAAAATTATAGTAAGTGATATAAGTCAGAAACAGAAAGAGAAATACCACATGTTCTCACTTATTTGTGGGAGCTAAAAATAAATAAAGAAATACACAAACAAATGGGGTGGGCGGGAAGAAGACACAACGATCACAATTCCTTGAAGCTGTTAAGACAAAAGAACAGACACGATGTTAACGGGCAGGAAGTGGGAGAGGGAGGAGGAAGGGAGGATTCAGTGAAGGACACAAAAATCAACCATTGTGTATTGATCAAATTAAATTTAAGAAAAGAAAGAATCCAGTAGACTCCGCAACTGATAACGCACTTCTGAGCCGGAGTGGGGCTGGGCAGCGCTCCAGCCTGTGGGCGCGGGGCTTGGCAGCGTGAGCACTGCAGAGGCTCAGAATGACGCAACAGAGGCCAGTCGGAAAATTAAAACACGGTGATCACTTCACTTCTCGCTAAATCAGAACTATTTTCAACACTGAAGAAAGGTCAAACAGTATTTAGAAAACAACGGCATTAAAAGGGTCCCCAACTCAAATGGCTGCAGGGCTAAGAAGGGAAGGTAAACATGGACCAAACCGGCAGTGACAGCCGCTGGTGGCGCAGCCTGTGGCAGCTGCAGACGTCACACAGGCCTGACCGAGGAGGCGGCCGGCCTGGCTGCAGCACGGCCTGAAGCTGCGCGTGAACGTGAGAAGATGCCTCCGTCCTTCTGCTCCTGCACGCGCTGAGTCTCTTACTTGCGCACGTGTCAGAGGGAGAGGGGGCTCTGTTTGTTTCTTAATAGACGTCAAAAGCATTGCTTCTGTCCAGCTGTTCTTCTGTCCAGCTGTTCTGACATTGGCTTTCACAGGTGTCTGCAGTGGAACCTTGAACACAGAGCAGGAACTTTGGATGGAAAACCACATGACCAGATTTTCTTCCTTCAAGACTGAGTTTTCTAGGCATTCCTCTTTCTTGGCTTTGAGCTCCATTTCCACATCAGCCTTGTCCAGCAATTGATCAAAGTCAGGGGCCAACACCGGTGGGTGCTTCTTCGCTTGGCAAGTCTCTCCCACTACTTACCCGCCTCCGGGTCAGTTTGATCTAAGGACGCCAGGTGAAATTCCTAGGCATTGCCGCCTTTGGCTCCGTGTCCCTGAGCTTAAAAATGCAACACATTCTCAGTGAGGCCAGCGGCCGGATTCTGCCCATCACTCTGCTCCACAAGAAGACAGAGCTCCCGATGTCACCAAGGCCAGTAGACGTGCAGGTTGGAGCCTGACTCTCCATGGCCCCACTGTCTAGAGCTTGAGGCTCCGCCTGCTGCTTCTCACAGCCTGGGTAGTAGCTGAAAGGCAGAAGCAAACCCAGCTCCGGAGCGCTCACAGCTCAACAGCCTCCAGACCAGGCCCGACCAGACTTGCAAAGCCTCAAGCCTTTCTTTTCTGATTGGTTGAGGACCATCAGGATTAGCCAATCATAGTTGGCCTGCAGGACTCCCTCTCATCCAATCAGAGAGTATTCCAGGAGCCCTTATTTAAATATCCGGTCTGTAAATGGGCTGCTCTTGTCCTCACCTGCCCTTTTCTCTTCTCAGAGGCTGGTGGTCTCTGCTATGCCTGTTGGTCTCTGCTGTCACAGGAGGGTGTCCAGAGCAGCAGCACAGATGAGCTGCAGAGAGTGACAGCTGCAGGAAGGGAAGCTCTGCAGGTGTGCTGGAGATGCAGGGTCTGGTTCTCTGGTGTTGGAGACCTTTCTTGGGTCCGTGTGCTTCCAGGTCCTCCTGAAGACCCAGGACCGGTGAGTCCCTATGTATTTTGTTTATTAACCCCCTCTCAGGTGTGTGGCTTGAAAATATTTTCTCCCATTCCTTGGGTTGCCTTTTTATTGTGTTGATTGTTTTATTTGCTGTATGGAAACCTTGTAGTTTCAATTTTGTCACTTGAGTGTCCAGGCTAAATATTTTTATAAAGTATTAGGATGGGTCGTGTAAAGTTGTGGTGCTCTGGCTAATGTCGGAATCCTGTCCACATAGCCAATTGCGGAGCTTCTAATCCTGTTCATGACGCCACTTTTAAAACGACTCGACCATGCCCGTTGTCAGGCTCTTTTACCTGCTGGTAATCCTACCACGACTGGGCCGGTTGTCAAGCTAGGGCTGGGTCTGCAGCTCACAGACCCCTCAAGCCCATTCCAGACTGGGTCACAAACCCTTCACACGCCAGGCTGGGTCACCAGGCCCGTTACACGCAGTCTATGAGCTAGGTAACCGGCACACAGGTCCTTGGAAGCCGTAGGTTGGAAAGCATGGCCACACAGTGCGGTGGCCACCCAAGGCAATAAACTCCAGCCGAGGTGGTGGCGCTGCGTGCAGAGGCACAGTCACTCCACCCACACACGACCTGCCCACAAAGAATGCTGCACCACCCCCAACCTGCCCCGAGGTGAACGGGCCTGCTAAATTAGTCTATTTTCCCAACAAAGTCTATGGTCGTTGTAGACCCCTAGATTTTCAGTCAGAAAATATAGTGGAACAGTATGTCTGTAAGATAATAAAAAATTTTTATATTTTGTTAGGTATGATAATGACATTTTTATTAGTTTTGTTTTTTTCATCTGTTAGAAATAGGTAAGAAAATATCTACAAACTAAATCGTATGGGATGTTTATAAGGAGTCTTCAAAAAGTTCACGAAACTTTTTAATTATTTTACTTCTACTTTTCCATGAACCTTTTAAAGTACCCTCACATTTGCTTTGAAATACCAGTAGGATTGCTGGAGTTGGTAGCTGGAACTGATGGCAAAATAAGGAAGTGTTGAAGCCCTTGGCTGGGTACTTGTCATGGGTTTTATTATGTAATTATCCCTACCGCTGTGCAGACTGTTTGCATTTTTATTTTTATTTTAATATTTAAATAAAGCACATAAGCTTTTTATAAAAATGCCTAACACACGGCATATCGCCCTGTTCCGTAATGGAAAAGGGCAAACACCTCCGGCTACAGGAGCTGGGCCGCAGCGGCGCCGGAGCTGAGGCCGGTGCACGGGCAGGGCCTTGATTGCCGTCACCGCTGCCTCCAGGGCCCACGTCCCGGAGAGCTCCCGGGCTGCCGCGGCCCCTGCAGGGAGGCTTCACTTGGTCAGGGGCGGCTGCTCCATGTCCCTCTGCTGGCAGATGGCCAGGGCCGGGTCAGGTGCCCACAGGGTTTCGTGGAGGTGGCAGAAGGTCCCAAGGCCGTCCCCGCCAAGGAGGGACCGCTCTTCAAGGCAGAGCTCCGAGGCCCGGAAAGTCAGGCCACCAGGGCCACCCCAGACCCCGAGCCCAGGCGCTGCAACCGGCTATGGCACCGGGCAGTAGCCAGCAGGGCCCTTTCCAGCGCCACTCATGGGCTCCACCACCAGGCGCTGACCCGCCGCGCCCTCGCCAGGGCTGGGCCCTGCAGGCGGCGCTGCGGGCGCTGCGGGCGCGGCTGCTGCTCCCCGGGTGTCCCGGGTGTCCCGGACGCGCGGGCACTTCTAGGCCTGCAGAGGTGTCGCAGGAGCCTGCAGGTGGGGACCCAGCCTGCGGAGCCGCAGGAATCACGTCTCGAGCGCACGTTCCGTGCTCTTGTCTATGTTGTTTGTGGAGGGAGGAAAACATAACCTCAGTTTCATTTAGACACGTGCGTGTTAATCCCCCGCCCCCAAATTCACTGTTATTTACTATTTCTGTGTTATTTCTCCAGCCCGAGGCAACTACTAAGGTCCACTCTGCCTCTAGAGATTTGCTTTTTCTGGACATGTCTTGCAATTGGAATCACACAGTTTGTGGTCTTTTGTGTCTAATTTCTTGCTGTCAGCTTTGAGTTTCATTCCTGTGGTAGCAGCACCGTTATTTAATCCATTTTGATTGCTGAATAGTGTTCTAGGATAAAGATATAAGATATGCCGCACATTGTTTTTCCTTTGCTTCATGGGACAATATTTGCGATATTTTATTTCTAGCCAACATGAACAGTGCTTGTAGTGAGCTTTTGTGGGGACACAGGTTTTCTTATCTCTTAGGTAAAAAAACTGGGAGTGGAACTACTGGGTCAATATGGTAATTCCATATAAAACATTTTGAGAAACGGCAAAATTATTTTTCACACTGGCTGCACTATTTTACACTCCTGCCAGCAACGTATGAGGGTTTGATATTCCCCAAATCCCAGATTTACTGTTTTTTGTTGTTGGATTAGAGTCATTCTACCGGTTGTGAAGTAGTGTCTCTTTGTAGTTTTAATTTGCATTGCCATAATGATTAAAGTTAAGCTCATTTTCAACTTACTGAGAATTTTGTCTTTTGAATAAGATGTCTGTTAAATCATGACTTCATTTTTTAAACTGTTTATGTCTTTTTATTATATTCAGAAGTGTAAAGCTAGAGCTGGGTCTGGAGCTCACAGACCCCTCGAGCCCATTCACAAACCCTTCACACGCAGGTCTGTGAGCCAGGTAACCAACCAAAAGGTCCTTGGAGGCTTGGTTGAAGAAGGAATAGTCTTTATTCAGCACACACATCTAATAGCTAGGCAGTACAAAGAGAAACTGCAAACTCAACTGCTGCTGGCAAAGTCCAAAGAAAAACTGAGCAGCCCCAGTAGAGTAAACATGCTCTATTTTTAGACACGAGCTCTGCTGGCCAGCCTGCTTCACAAACTCAAGAACACACAATAGCAACAACTAGAAAGATACATGGGTGCACATGCGCACTAACCACCCCCACACAACTTGTTTACAAAGAATTGAGAATGTGCTGCTCAACCCCCAACCAGACCTGAGCCCAGGAAACCTGACTAAATTATCCTATTTTCCCCACAAGTAGTTCTCACTGTAAAATTGGGGCAACTTTACCAAAAAATTTTCCAAAACTTTTTAAGCTATTTTGAATGCTGTTGTCTTCTTAATCATATTTTCAAGATATTCATTTCTGATGTATAGAAACAATTGATTTTTCTTCTTGATTTTGTATCCTGTGACATTGCCAAATTTATTTATTACTTTGAGTGGGTTTTTAGTGAGTGCTTCAGAATTTATTTCATATATAGGATTACATTTTGAGTATTAAAAGGCACTTTTACTTTTTCCTTTGTAATCAGATTCCTTTTACTCATTTTTCGTCCTTTATCTTTTTAGCAAAAACCTTCAGTATAATGTTGAACAGAAGGGGTAAAAGTGAATATTCCTCTCTGGTCCCAGTCTTATGAGGAAAACATTCTGCTTTTGCTATTAAGTATGATGTTTACTGTAAGCTTTCGGGACACACCCTTTGTCAGTTTGTAGAAGTTCCTTTTGATTCTCAGTTTTTGGGTTTTATTCATAAAAGCGTAATGGATTTAACCAATTGTGTGTGTGTGCGTGTGTGTGTGTGTGTGTGTGTGTGTGTGTATTGATTGATAGTATATCTTGATTTTCTTTTCTTAATGTGATGTATTTTATTAATTGTTTTTAACAACTTTATTGAGGAATAATTTATACACAAAAATACACACGTTTACACCCATGATACTCTCACTGCAATCAAAGTGGTAAACATATCCATGTTAAGTTTTCTTACCAAAACACACACACACACACACACACACACAAACATGAGGAAACTTCTGAAAGTGGTGTGTATGGCTGAATACATACTACAAACTGCATACCTGTGGCATGATCCTGCATGGTTATGGTTTATAATTCTTTTTATACATTGTTAGATTCAGTATGTCAGTATTAAAATTTCTTAGTCTGTCTTTGAGAGGGATATCTTCTCTGGTTTTATTTGTTTGTGATGTTTTTGTGTGGTCTTTACTGTGGTAATATTGTTCTAGAAGAATGAATTGGGAAGTGTTTCCTATTTTTATGAAAGCCTTTGTGAAGCATTAGTATTAATTCATTAAAATTAGTAGACTGTGCAGTGATCTGAGATACTCTTTGTATAAAGATTTTAATTAATTTAATATCTTTATATAGGCATATTAATATGTTATTTCTTGAGTTTGTTTTAATAATTTTTACCATTAGAGAAATTTGTTTATAATATGAAGTATTTCCTGTTTCTAAATTTTCATGGCACTTGATGTATAAAAATAATGAAAGAAAATGAGGCTTTGGGGTAATGTATGAATACCCTATGTCTCAGAGTCCTCTGATATGGGAAAGAGAAAATGACTATAGCTGCTGTACCTAGCACTCAGAGAGACAAGTCAGGTTGCATGTAACATACATTAGGAGATTATGGCATCTGACTTTGCATTTTATCAACATGGCAGACTAAGCCTTTATCTTTTCTTTGTCAAAATTTAGATAACAACAACAAAAAAAATCCCTTGTAATTAGAAAAAAATAGAAAAGACTACTGTAAGTGA
Organism: Cynocephalus volans; assembly: GCF_027409185.1. Lineage (NCBI taxonomy): Eukaryota > Metazoa > Chordata > Mammalia > Dermoptera > Cynocephalidae > Cynocephalus > Cynocephalus volans. The sequence goes on along the minus strand of NC_084473.1, from coordinate 433,542 downwards.
AGAACGGTATCAGTGGTTGATGATTTGATAAATCAGAATAGTTGCTACTTAAAAAATCATATTATGCATTTTCCAAACTACTTGCACATATGTAGCCCTATGCAGGATAGTGTATCATGTTAGGTGAAACTATTATGTTACGTACCACTTGAAAATTAAGTGTGATTTCAGGAGATAGTATGGACACCAAGTTGACAAGGGGTGAACTTGTGAAGGTTAATTCCATGTGTCAACTTGGTTAGATGAAGTAATGCTGAGAAACCTGGTAAAGCCATCTTTTCAGGTGTGTCCATGAGGGTGTTTCCAGCAGAGATTAGTATGAGAGTCTGAGTGGCCTGGGTGGGAAAGACCCACCCTCAACGTGGGTGGGAACCATCCAGTCCACTGGGGGTCCGGAGAGAACAAAAGACAGAGGAAAGAGGTGAATTTCAATCTCTCTTGATCTGCTAGACCTGGGACACACTCTTCTCTCCTGTCCGTGGACATCAGAGCTTGAGACTCTTCAGCTTTTGGGTTCCAGGACTTACACCAAGGACACCATCAGCTTCCCTGGTTCTGAGGCCTTCAGACTTAGACTGAGCCACGCTACCGGCATCCAGTTTGCAGACGGCCTATCTTGGGACTTTTCTTTACAATTGTGTGAGCCAGTTCCCCTAAGAAATCCCTCTCATATATTTATAACATATCGTATTGATTCTGTCTCTCTGGAGAACCCTGACTAATACAAGCCATGATGCATCATATTTTAAAATATATAGGGCAAAGATTCCTTTAAAAGAAAGATAAATTGGCATATTTACAGTTATATTAGGTGACATTGAAAATACCACAAAATCAATTGTTTTACTGGATAATGAAAATATGAACACATCAAGTGCTAATTAACTTTATTTGAAAATTGACTAGTTAGGCAAATAAACACATGGATAGCATCTTTAGTCAGTAAATGGAGAATACACATTATTTTCAGATACTAGAAAAATTATTTAAATTGTAAGATTTTAGGCTCTATATATGTCAATAATGTCATATCTGCAGAAATCCTACAAGTTGCATTTTCTATCAACTGTGAAATCACAGTAGAAATGACTGAGAAAAGTGTAACCAGCGAGCATTATCTAGCCACATACCTTGTCACTGTTTGTTGAAATCAGGATATTTTGAATATTTTAATGAGGTAACTTGGGAATTTAGATCATCCTCCTCCTTCCGGGTTTTTGTTGCTACTTATGGGTTGTGGTTTGTTTTCTAAGCTTGTTTTTAAAAGATGATGGGCTTTGTCATGTGTGTTCATTGAAGTCTCTGTCCCATTAGCTTAGTGAGCAGCTAGTGGTTACAGAGATTTCCTTAAATGCCTGTGCTTGCCTTGCACCCAGCCCCACTCCCAGAGTATAAATTTCCTGATCTTTGATGTGGGATTGTGCATATGTGAGTGTGTGTGTGTGTTTGTTGGGGCATGCCTTTACCAATAAACCAGGAAGTTACAATCTGTCTTTGCCTCCACATTCTGCTTTGCAGAGTTTGAACGTCAAGGTGAAGGTTTAAGGTCTTCCTGGGTCTTTCACAAGCCTGGCTCTGGTCCTGAGCATCCACGTTGCTTTCTAGATTTCCGAGAATTTTTCATGTCTCTGCTCCCCAAAATGTCCCACTCTCCGTTAGCTTTTTGACATATGCTCAGAAAATTATACTTAAATATAGGTCAGGCAGAATGCAAAGAACTGTGTTAAAACGATATCATTCATAAAATAATACAACTCTAAATATTAGATATTTTTATTGATGTGAGGAAATAAGTTTTATTAAGCTTTTCTCAAAAATGACATTTTTTAAAATGCAAAATAGCATTGGGTGTGTGAATGGCTTCTGTTCGTTGCAGTCCTCTCTTTTAGACATCTGATCTAAGCCCATAGACTTTGTGATCAGTCTTTGGTTCCTGGCTTATGCAATGATGTTAATTTTTCTACTATTATTATGAATTTTTGTATTCTTTGGGGCTTGCAATGCTAAGAATATTCTAAGTTGAAAGTGAGAATAGTGAGGATGAACTTGACCTGCATCATCTGTCTTCTGATTATGCTCAGGGCCTTCACCATCAGCCCAAGGACAGCCTGGTTGTCACTGCTCACAGTGAGTGCTGAGATGTGCATCCAGGTTTATAAGTTTTTAGTATCAGTTAGGACCTAATTCTCCTTTACACACTGACTAAACTATATGATGACCTCTATAAATTTTTCTTCTATTCTGTTTCTCCAAGTATGTACCACGTTTTCAGATCCCATTATTTTATGTTGGTGTTGCCAGATTCACCAAATAAAAATACAGGGCACACAGTAAAGGGTAAAATTCAGGACGACAACACATAACTTTTTAGTATAACTATAAAATCTTTGCTTATTTGCATGTAACATTAGGGTGCAATACCTGGGGGTATTTTATATACATATACATTTAATATATAATAATTATATATAAAATTAATTCTTCATTATTTATCTGAAATTCATGTTTAACTGACTGTCTTGTGCTTTGTTAACCCCAATCCATGGGAACAATAGTACTTCCCAGCCCAGGCTCAGTACTGATGCCCTCCAGAGTCTCATGGAGAAGGAGGCAGATGATAATCTAGCAGGTGCACGCTTTGTTGGTATGTGCTCATCAGTTAGAGAGGGGGATCGGGAATTAGATTTTAGGTGTGTAAGAGTATGTCTGTTTATTCTAGGTTATTCAATTTGTATGTGTACACTTGCTAATAGCAGTTTTTTATGATATTGTGTATTTCTCTCATATCAGTTGTAATGTCTACTCTTGCATTTATTATATTTGTTTGAGTCTTTTCTCTTTTTTGCTTAGTCTAGCTTAAGGTCTGTCAATGTTCTTTTAGGAAAAACAAAACAAAACAACACTCGGTTTTGCTGATCTTTTCTATGGTATTTATAGTCTCTATTTTATTTATTGTCCTAATCTTTGTTATTTCTTTCATGATACTAATTGTAGGCTTAGCTTTTCTTGTTTTTATAGTTCTTTGAGGTGTAACATTAGGTTGTTCATTTGAGATCACTCTCTTTTGAATGTAGACATTTATTTCAATAAACTTCCCTGTTATAACTACTTTCTTGAATTCAGTAAGATTTGGAAGGTTATGTATCCATGTTCATTTTTCTCATGATGTTTTTTGATTTCCATTGTATTATGTATTTTTTGATCCATAGGTTGTTGAGGAACATTTTTCAACTTTCCTCTTTGCTGTGATTTGAATGTGTCACTAAGAATTTCATGTTGAAAGTTAATCTCGAATACAGTTCTATTAAGAGGTGAGGCTTCTAGGAGCACCTTCAATAAAAGTTGCTTAAAAAAAATGGATACTCGTGTGCAAAACAGCTTCTTAACTTTTCTCTAACATCTGTCCTAGGAGCAGGGAAATAAAAAGTATGATTCAACAGTTCAGTGAAAATGGAGCCCATGGGCTGTGTGTACTGGTAATCCTCTGCACCCTGCCTGACGTGAGGATATGTCTGCTGCATCCCTCATTTGCCTACAAGTGGCTGGAAGATTTTCAATGAGGCAATGATCACAACCGTAAACAACCATGGGGCAGAGCAAGCTGCATGGTCATGGGTGGAGGATGGCTGATTGCACAGGGAAGAGAAGGCACCTGGGGAGAGCTGGCTTTTGTTTCTATACAGGCTACTCCCCCCAACCCCGACATACACACACAAGCCCATCACACAGGAGTGATAATTCCTGCCCTTCCAGCTTTACAAAACCATTGTTTGGAGAAAATTATGGATAAGCAAGAACCCTACAAACTGGGTGCACCAGCTCTGTGCCAATATTTTAATTTTTCTTAGCATTATTCCAACCTACAAAAGGCTTTTATTGTTTAATATTTTAAAAGGTAGTACAAAGTGAGACTTTCTCCCAGTAAGATCACATTTTATTTTATTTTTTGGATGTATACACAGAGGTAGGATTGCTGGGTTATATGGTAGTAATTCTCTATTTGTAACATTTTTAGGAAGCTCTATAATATTTTTTATTTCAGCTGCACATCTTGTATTTCTACTAAACATTGCACATGATTTACATGTTATTTACATTTTCTCCAACACTTGTCCTTTTATGTTTTCCTTTATTTACTTGGTGGTTGGCATGATAATGGATGTGAGGTGATATCATGTTATGGCTTTGATTTACATTTCCCTGATGATTAGTGATGTCAACATTGTTTTCTTAGCTGTTGACTATTTGTATATCTTTTTTTGAGAAATGTGTATTTTAAAATCAGATTATTTGTTGCTGCCATTGTGGTGGCTGTTGTTGAGTTGTGTGAATACTTTATATACTGTAGCCATTAACCCCTTATTAGATATATGGCTTACAAATGTTTTCTTCTGTATGTTCCCCTTTCACTGTGTTGATTGTTTCCTTTGCTGCACAGTAGTTTTTAAGTTTGACATAGTACCTTTTGATGTTTTAATTTTGTAGCATGTAGTTTTGTTCTCATATTTTAAAAAATATTGCTAGGGCTGGCTGATTAGCTCAGTTGGTTAGAATGTGGTATTCTAACACCAAGGTCAAGGGTTTGGATCCCCATACTGGCTAGTTACTGAAAAGAGAAGAAAACAAAACAAAACCCAAACAAACAAAAATCATTGCTAAATGCCATGTCATAAAGCTTTCCCCCTATACTTTCTTATGGAAATTTTATACATTCAGGTCTTACTTTCAGGTCATTGGTTAATTTTAAGTTAGTCTTTGTGAAGGTGAGAGTAAAGTTTATTCTTCTGCATATACTTTGGATATCCTTTTAATATATAGTTTTTTCTGATTGTGTAGCCTTGCTGCCCTCGATGAGGACTATTTGACCATATTTGTGAGAGCTAATTTATGGGCTCTCTGTTTTGCTCCAATAGTCTAAATATCTGTCTTGATTTCAGTACCATACTTTTTGTATTGCTGTATTTTTGTAGTGTGTTTTTAAATCAAGATGTGAGAGACCTGTCCTTTTCAAGGTTGTCATAGCTATTTGGCTTCCTTTGATATTCCATATAAATTTGAAGATTTTATTTTTATTCAAAAAATGCTACTGACATTTTTGGAGGTTTTTCTTTGAATATGTAGATGATTTATGCCATATGGACATTTTAACAATATTAAATATTCCAAGCTATGAAGCCAGGATGCCTTTCTATTTATTTGCAGTTTTGTTTTGCTTTGACTTTTAGCAACGTTTTGTAGTTTTCATTCTGCAGGTGTTTCTCCTCATTGGCTTAATTTATTCTTAAGAATTGTATTAATTTGGATGCTATTCTAAGTGGGATTGTTTCTTTAATTTTGTTTTAGGAGTATTGGTTATTAATGTATAGACAATCAAGTGATTTTTGAATGCTATTTGTTTTTATTCTGAAACCTTGATAAATTCAATATTGAGCTTTTAAAAGATTTTTTGTAGAATATTTTATTTGTATATAAGAGTATATCATTTGAAAACAGAGATAATTTTATTATTTGTGTTTGTTTACTTCCAAATTGAATGGTTTGTCTTTCTTTGTATTGCCTAATTAGTATGGCTTGGGCTTCCAGTGCTATGATGAATTGGAGTGACCACAAAAGGCATTTTTGCCTTGTCCATGATCTTACAGGAAATTCTTTTAGTTTTTTCCATAAGTAGGTTAGCTGTGAGATTTTGAGATATATATAATTATATATATACAATATATATAATTACACGTATATTATATGTAATTATATTATATACTATGTAATTATATGATACATATATAATATACGTAATATATATATTACATATATGCATATATATTATATATATGTAATTTTCTTTCTTTTTTTTTTTTTTTTTTTTTGTCGTTTCTTCGTGACCGGCACTCAGCCAGTGAGTGCACCGGTCAGTCCTATATAGGATCCGAACCCGCGGCAGGAGCGTCGCCGCGCTGCCAGCGCAGCACTCTACCAAGTGCGCCACGGGCTCGGCCTATATGTAATTTTCTTCAATGCCTACTTTTTGAGTATTTTTTAAAAGTGATAGGTTGTTGAGTTTTACCAAATGCTTTTTCCATATCAGTTGAGATGATCATGTATTTTTTGTACTTTATTCTGTTAAAGTGATGTATTAAATTGGTTGATATTAATGTGTTGAATCATCCTTGCATTTTACAAATAAATTCCACTAGGTCATGGTGTGTAACGCTTCTACTGTGTTGATAAATACTACTTGCTAGTGTTTTGTGGAGGAGTTTGCACATTATTTGTCAGAGATATTGGTATGTAATTTGCTTATATCTTTGATTTCATTATTAGAGTAATGCTGGCCTCATAGGATAAGTTTATAAGTGTTCACTTATACTCAATATTTTAATTTTTCTCTAAATGTTTAGTGAATGTCTCCAGTGAAGCAATCTGGTCCTGTGATTTTTTTTTTTTAATTATGAGATATTTGATTAGTGGTTTATATTCTTTTCTGGTTATGTCTGTTCAGATTTTTTATTTCTTCATGATTTAGTCTTCATAGTTTACATGTTTTCCAAAATGTGTTTATTTCTGCTATGTTAGCCCATTTCTTGGTGTACAGTTGTTCATAGCTGACACACATGTTCTTTTTTTATTTCTGTGGCATCAGTTACAACATCTTGTTTCATTTAGAATTTTCGTTACTTGAGTCTTCTCTCATTTCTTCTTAGCCATTCTAAACAAGGGTTTGTCAATTCTGTTAATTTTTTCAAAAAGTCAACTCTTAGTTTCATGACTTTTTCTATTGTTTTTCAATTGTCTATTTTATTTATTTCTACTCTAATCTTTATTTTTGCATTCTTCTAACATTGGGTTGACTTGGTTATCTTTCTTCTATTTCTTTGAGATAAAAAGTTAGGTGGCTGATTTCAGGTTTTTATTTTTTAACATAGGCCACACACTTACTGATAAAATCTTCTCTTATTCTGGTTTTTGCCTTAGAAGCATCATCACAGTTCTTTTCCCATAGATAATAAATCAGCAGGAAAAAGAAGTTTGAAGTCAGAGACAGTCATCCCAGAAGGATTGAAATCTAAGGTAAGGGCTCAGTTAGGGAGCCCCTAGAGGTGGTCTGAGGCTGCAGCATTCTGTCTGTCTGTCTGTCTGTCTTCAGTCCATTCATAAATAACATTCCTTTGGCCTTGTCCCTCCTACGTTGCTCATTTTGATCTTTTTACATTTTTCCTGTCATGGTGCTGATGTAATTGCAGAGTTAGTACTGGAAAACAACATGTCCTAAAAGTGGGAAATGATAAACTTTAGCAAGTGAGGCAGCAGATGTTTTTTCTTTCTTCACCATTGTAGAAAGACAGCCACAGTCCTGGGTCAGGAAATTATTTCTGCAAGTATTATTTTTAAAGGTACTCAAATTTCTGAGGCTGATTCTGTGCCCTGTGAAAGTGTCTTCAATCTCTAAATCCTGGGAGTTCGGAGGGGCTGTCTTCCCTTCTTGCCCAGGTTAATGATACTGAAATAAACGTGTGCTCTAAGGAAAGTGAACTTGGGTGTCTCCTTCAGTAGCAAGAGAGGGAGATTGGCTCTTTTTCCTCCTTTTTCCACGTACATTATACTGCTTACCCTGCATAATTTCTTATTTTAAGGAGACATTTGATAGTCTGTATTTTTTTAATTTAACACAAAGGAAAGAAAGAAAAACCACAACTCCTAGGCTGTAATAGAAACAGGATTTTAATATAATACTAAACTTTAGCATCTACTATTTAAAAAATAATTATTATTGTACTTCCCAGTAGGTAAAGAGGGATGAGTAAGAGCTTTTGGGGATAAGGGTCAGGGTCTTCCCTTCTTCTTCTGGCCCTACTAGAAACCAGGAAGAAGGTCACAATGTTCTCCTTCGCATCAGAGCTGGAGGAGCTGAACCAGGACCCTGAAAGCCCCGACTGCACCCTGATGCCGAGAAAGGGGCTCCACTTGATCTTATCGCAGGAGTTTGCTCCGCCACTGATAGAGGCCTCTGTGCTGGGGGCTTCATGACTGGATAGAAGAGCTGAACTACCGTGAGGCCTTCTCCCAGATTAATGGGCCAGCTTCCCCACCTCCTTGCACTATGTGCTTCAGCATCTGGTCAATCAAGAGGACCTCATTTGTCCCTGCCATGAGTGATCAATTGGCATTACCCTGTTTTACAGAGAAGAAAACCATGTCCCAGAGAGATGAGGCAACTCACCCCAGACACCAGGCTGGCCCGCAGTGAAGCTGTGATCCCAGTACCTGCTGTATGACTTTCTGAGCCCATGCTTAGTCCAAACATTCATTAAGTTTCCAGGCAGTTCACTCCTTCTTGCCAGGGAAGTTGCCCCTGAACTTCATGATGGCCATTTTTCTTGGCCTTCAGTGCGTTGCTGGTCACCTGGGATGAGGCCTCCCAGTTGTAGCTATAGGACAGAGAGGCAGCTGTGAGTCCACCAGACCTAAGATCTCTCTCCCAGTGCCTGCCCAGCAGCTAGAGTTTTGGTGTTCCAGTGGTCACCATGCAACAGGATCTGTGGCTTACCAGGGAATCATGGCTGTGGGATCTCTGCATCTGGCCACCAGGGAGAGTGAGAAGGGGCCAGTGCTTCAGTTGACTCTTGCTGCAGATCTGGCCCTAAATCTGGCACTGGTGCTACTGTTCACTCTAGAGTTGGTGCTGGAGATGCCTGTGGATCCAGAGCTGAAGATGAAAGATGAGAAAGATTCACCAACATAAGTCACTTTCCACTTGCTTTTCTAAACACAGAAGACATCTCCCTGCATTTAGGGAAAGTCTTAACTCATGAACCCCACATCCAGAGTCTTCCAGAAAGCAGTCCACCCCACTCCTCAGACTGTGCCTCAGTGGACTCTAGATACTGCACATAGGGAAACAGAACATGTTCATGATGCTGCAGGTCTGAGTTGGTTGCATTGAACTTCATGTGGGCCACTGTCAGCTGGAAACAGGGAAAGTTCTGGAGTTGACAGAAATCTTTTGAGTACTATTTCAGGCATGTGCCAAATATGGAAGAGATGGTTCTGGGAGTAGTCATATTGGCTGCAGTCAGAGACATGACATTTCCTTCCAAAATGCTCTTACATGGCACCCTTGTTTGGGTGTGTGCTGTTGGGACTGCCCCTGCTCATCCAGAAGAAAGACACACCCCAACCCCTGAGCCAGTATACCCTCCCCACTTTTAGGGGGTCCTTCTAGACCTCTAGCACACTAGTTTGTCTAGTTGGTCCAGGAGCCTGTCATCCCCTATCAGAATATGAGATGACATTCCTACTGAATGATGCCATGGGGGTGTCACATCGAATGTTCTCTGGACACAACCTGCTTATGAGGACTAGTGTGAGCCTCTGGCTCCCAGAATAGAACTGGGAATCATGAACTGGTAACTCCATTGTTCATTACGTTACGCCAAGTGTCTAGAAAAGTGACTGTAAATAGTAGGTACTTAATATATATTTGTTGAATGATTAAACCTCCTCCCAAACCTTCTTAGATATCTGAGTGGGCCTGGAGCTCCTCTGCCATAAACAAGAACCAGGCATGCTGCTCTGCCCACAGAAAGGACAAGGACCTCCAAGGTGGCATCTCAAACCTCCTTTACAAGCAGGAAAATTTTTTCCTTCTATGTGATTTTTAAAACTAGCAAAGCCCCTGTGTCAATGGGGGGGGGGTGATAAATTATTTACAGGGGAGGTGGTAATAATAAGAACAAGCACAGCATATCTGGGAGCCATTTCCAGAGAGAGCCAAGCATGAGGTAAACACCAGTCATGGCCTGTCCTGTTTAGTCCCTACAAAACAGGGACTAAACATCCTGTTACACCCTACTTTTCAGTATAGCAAATTTTTAAGCTCAGAGAGCTTCAGTGGCATTTCCAAGACACAGCTCATAGGTGACAGACAGAGCCACCCCTGTGACTTGCAGGGAATGAGCACTTACATATTTAAGAACTGATCCAGGAACTGGTTAATAGTTCCCAAGGGCCAGTAGGAGCACAGAAATGTGGTGACGTAGGAGATGTTTCTACCCTAAAAGGCTTGTTTCAGAGACTCCACCAGCATCTCCAGCATGTCTGCATCACGAAGGTGTTACTGTATGATGGTATAGTTTGGGATTAACTCATTTTCCTGTTGGGTGGGACAAGGAGGGACACATAGTCAGTGGTAGCTCCATACGCCACTCAGGAGATTGGGGTCGGAAGCTCAGATGAAGAAGACTCAGTCCCTCAGGGACTGGTGCATGAGGAGAGATGAGTGCTTTTAGTGAGAAGTTTTCTAAATTTTAAAAAACCAGTCTGCAGGAGGAATCGCTAAATTATTAGTAATGTTGAAATAATTAGTTGTGAGGTCATTAGGCTGAGATGGCTCTACTGCTCTTGGTGCCTAAATAGCAAACTGACACTTAACTCAGAGTAATTGACTCCTATCAAAACTGTCAGCTAGCCTTTAACGACAGACTTTCCACTTTAATCCATCAAATATTTTATTTGTTTTTCTGCTATGAACACTTAATAAAAGTTTCCCTCTTACATCCATTGGTGGAGCCCTGAGTCACTTGGGTCTGGTGCTGCCTAATTTATGAATTACTGCTTTCTCAAATAAACTCTTTAAAACTTTAATGTGCCTAAGCTCACTTTTACCAGTTTTAGTATTAGAACTGGATTTGAAAGAGACGCCCCCCAGCAATGACCCACTGGAGCAGTGAGTGCCAGGTGTGGGCCCTCGCCTAACGCCTTACGCTCGCCCCTTTCTTGCTGTGCATTTGGAGGTCACCACCAGGAGGCCCCTCTTGAATCCAAGCTCAAAAACTTGACATTCTGAGATCTCTGACTTTATTTTGGCATTTTTGGCATTTTTGATCTGAACTAGGTCCAGTATCACCGGGTTCCCCTTAGAATTGGGTCTGACAGGAACCGGACTGGGTTCAGTAGGAAGCCTCTGGTAGGTAAGGTACTGTGAAGGCAGGAAACAATGGGTTCCTCTGAATCCATAAACTCTGGGAATCCTTTATCTCAGAGCCTGGGCTTTTCTAGAGACAAGGCAAACCTTACTAAATATAATTTTGAATTAAAGTGAATATATGGGAATGTTCTTAACTTAAAGTTATTCAACTATGAGGTGCATTGTAAACAATGGCATGCATTTCTCGATTGGTGTGGAGAGAATACTAAAACACTAAATGAATCTAAAATTGCCTGCCTAGAAGACTTTATGAAAAGCAAACAGACACATGTCTTTATAGATACAACCACCATAGGAACCAAAAGGATACAATTTTGTTGCTGTTGTTGTTGGCAGCTGGTTGGTAAAGCAATCAAACCCTGGATCTTGGAGTTTTGGGCACCGTGCTCTAACCAACTGAGCTAACAGGCTCGCCCCAAAGGGATATTCCTGTAAGCATTTAAATCCAAAACTGAGAGGTCCCAACCTAAAGAACCAAGTGTCCTGAGATACTGACCTTTATTGTTTACAACCAGGCTACTGGGGGGGAAAAAATCTGTCTTCTTTTTACACAAGCCATATGTAATCAGTCATAATTTTAGATATTATTTTTGAACATTGTATACCACAGAAATGACCAAATTAATTCGTGAATTGCAATATCAAAAATTCTCATCAGATATTTACCAGTGGTCATTTTAAATCTTTTATCATTCATAGTTAATTATTTTAAACTAATCCTTTTCTAAAAGTTTTTGCAAATGATTAGTGTTTAAGAAGATTTATGCAGAAGAGTATGACATTGTGACTTATTAGTTCTGTGCTGAAACAAAGACAAATAAGTCATAATGGTCACAAAGAGTGACACTTAATGCCTGAGATTTTGTCAATCTCTCACAAATGAGAGGGTAACCAAAAACTTCAAACCCGAGAAAGGGAGCACAAATTGTGCTCAGCTCTCTGTCTGAATTGGACACTCTCGAATTTACCTTGTTACTTAGTGCCTTGCCCAAAATATTCCAGGCTGCAGCCACCAGATTCCTGCATAACCAAAAATCCAGTAACACCAGTGAGGACTCTCCAAGCAATACTGTTGGCCAGACACCCTCCTGACACACCAGCAGCAGGAACAGCCCCCTGACCTCACCCACCAACTCTTCCCAGGGACTCTGATACACAGAACCTGAACTCTGAAGAAATCTATAGTTCTCTGTGTTGAGTTACAGAAGTCATAGAAGAGTTTAGTTTTTGAAGTCAAGAGGATATGAATGAGCCAATTAAACAAGATGGCCAAAAGGACCATGATGTTGTATCTCAAGATGGGGGGACTGCCTCCCCTGCCATTGAGGGCCATGGAGGCAGTGAAGTGGAAGGAGGCAGGACAGCCCTAGAGAAGAAGACCTCTCTCCTCAACACTCACCTCTGTGTACTTTCCCAGGGCTGTGGGTACAAGACTACAATCTGTACCCCTACTTAATCCCTAACAACACCCATGACAAGACAGCCCTGAAGGAGGCCATGTTTGACAACATATGCCCACTGACCACTCTAGCCTGGTGGCTGCCCTTGTGAAAGGGCTGCTTAACTACAATGGGCAGGTGGAGGAGTGGAAGGGTGTCCTGCCAGAGCTGCTCACAATCACACGGGAAGACAGCCTGGGCGTCTGGGAGGGGCATTTCAGGAACATTCTGCTGCTGCTGTTGGAGACCCTTGGGGGAAAAGGCCATTCCATTTGAACACTAGCTTTGAGAGTTTTATAGGATATTCTGAGAAGCCAGACAGGAAGATTTTAAAAACATAACAACTACAATTCCTTGAAGTTGATATGACAAGCAAACAGAAAGGACATTGTTGGGTGGGAGGGAAGAGGGAGGGAGGTTTCGGTCATGGGCCACAATAATCAACCACATTGTATATCGACAAAATAAAATTAAAAAAAAAAAAAAAACTACTCAGGGATGACCATCATGAAGACTGTGGAAGTCCACAAAGACTCCCATCGGGAGGGGGTGGGAGTGCCAAGGAGGTGGCGTCCACACTGGCCAGTTCCACGCAGCCAGAGCAGTGCATAAAGTTCTCTGCCCCATTGTCCAGATGGCTGATACCCATCGACCTCGCCACTGTCAAGATGCAGACCAAAGTCCCTGAGAGGATCGCCGAGGAGTCCTTGCTGCAGCTCCTCAGTGACATCACCCTGGGCTTGCTGCAGGGTTATGACAACACCGACAGTAATGCTCATAGGGCCAGTGTATTTTCATAGTGGCAATTTATTCCATAATCAGAGAAGATCTGAAATCTCACCTCTCCCAGCTCATGGAGAGCAAGATGAAGTTATTAAACTTACGTATAAAGAAGGTCCAAACCACAAACAGCAGCAGCAGCTCCTCTTCTGACACCCTCACGTGCAGCTAGTGGTGGCACCAGTCTCTCTGTGTAGACCCAGAAGTAAAGGGTGATGCCTCTCAGAGACCTCTCCCCACCCCTTCGTCAGCTGCACAGTCAGTACACAGAGGCCCACAGGTATTTATTGCCATCGGCACTTTGGTCGCTTCCAGCTTTGGTGTAGAGCCTGACTGTTACCGATTGCAAAGGAAGCAAGACCTGCACTGCAGTCCTCGCACAGAGCAGCAGGAGCAAGAGAAGATGGGCTCCACGTGCTGTACGGACTGTGAGATCAATACTGTGTGTGTGTGAAGGTGCTAACAGTCAGAATTCTCTAGCCAATCCTTGGTTAAAAGTGGTATTTCTTTGTTTGTTAATAACAGGTATGGGGTTGGGGCGGGTGTTCCTCATTCTTAGCTTGTTTTCTGTGGAGACAGCCTGTGTGGGGCAAAGCCCTGCCCCTCTCACAGCCAGCACCGTGAATGACTGCATGCTTTAACTTGTGTTTTGAGGCCTACTAAAAATGGGAATCAAGTCTGGGCCAAAAAAGGAGAAAAGCCTGACGATGGCCCTTCACAATCACTTGGATTTCTGCTTATCATACCCAGACTGGAGGCCGACTGCTGCCCTGGCTTTTAGCACAGAATCAGTAGGGCTTCCCCCACAGTCTCCTTCCAGCCCCCTCTGAACAACTCCACAGACAATTCCTTCCCGAGAGCTTCCATTCAAAAGAAATCTTAAAGTTCAAATCCAAACACAAAAATATGGTAAATGTCTAGCATCATGTAGGAATGCCTGAAACAGCATTTCATGAAGCACGAAAGATTTAAGAGAGGCAGTGTGTCCGCTTTGCAACTAAGAGCATGGGAAAACATTACGCTACAGAGACTCTCCCAGGACCCTTCTGTTTTTGAGAGTCGTTGGTGGTTCAGATTTAGCACCATCTTCTTTTCTCTCTTCCCAAGCTCCATGTAAGTGGTTCAGTTCTAAAATGTTCTCAGTTAATCTGGTAAATGGCAACTTAACCATTTCAGTTTTCCTTCTCTGTTTAATTTGCAATCAAGAACAAAGAAAAGTCTAGAAAGACTGGGTATCAGAATATATGTTTTTTAATTTCATAAAGCAAAGTACTTCCTTGATTTTCTGTTGAAATAATCATTGTTTAAGGAAAAAGTAATTATGATGAGTGGTGGATTGCAGAAAAAACAGGATTCAGAACACATTTTGAGAGTCTGTTTCCTTGTTTCCTTTCCTTCTATGAGAAACCACCAGCTCCTCTTCCCATTTTTAACCTCTTGAGGGTCCGATTGCTCCAATAAGAGTAACTATAGATTTGGAGTCTGGTTAAATAACTTTTGGGTAAATTCTTAAGCCAAAGGCAATTCTTAATGAAATCATGAAGCTTTCAATGATCTCTTACTATTCTATTTTAGATTTTCTAAATTGAATTGATTTTTCCGTAAGGAAAATTCTTCTTTTGATGTTAATTGTAATGAAATATTTGCTATTCCAATGCAGAGTCCACTGCTGGGACTGAAAGAAGCGGCCAGGGCACCTGAGTGTACTGTTCTCAACACTGATTTCCACAGACCACCCCCTTCTCTGACCCTCCAGATTTGATGTGGAAAGTTGTAAAAGACAGATATTTTGTTTGGACATATGCACTGAAAGTGAAGGTCTCATAATGTGCAGGAGCAGTGAAGCACCAGGCTGCTGTCGCTACTGTGTGTGCCCGTGTGTGCCCGTGTGTGCCTGTGTGTGTGGAGGGGGACCTTGCACATGTGAGGTACCCACTGCTGCTGTTCAGGGGACTTCAGGGGTGTGTTTTCAGTGAGTGAATGTTATTGACTTACTTTGGCTCAAAATGTAGCAGCACCAGGCCTTACTTTTATTGACTAATACTGTTTGTTAATATATCACTAATGGTATTTCCTTTTTATATTCTACAAGTGAGCCAGGGAGTCTTTTGGTTACTCCTCTGTTGTAGAAATGTGCATTTGGCTGGTTATTTAGGTGTACTTTTATACCTAATGCAGTTAGATAGGACTTTCTCCTGTCTTGGAGCTCTTTGACCCCCCAGAAGCTCACAACAGTCCCCTGGTGTAGTTGGGAAGGACCTTGAACATTGTTTGATGTCCTCATAGTGTTCACAAAGGGCTAGCTTCAAATGTCACTTTCCCAATCTTCAGTCTCCTGACTTACAAAGAGGTTCAAATCCTCCACAGGTCTCTTGGCCTCAGTCTGAACACTGCTGCCCACCACACTGCCAGGGGGTCTTGCATGACACCACTACCTTACCTGAAGGGTGGCCACATGACCGTTGTCCCCTCCCAACCCTGCCAGCTGCAGCTGCCTTGCCTTGCCCCCACCTCCCTGCAGGGCCCTGTTCAGATGAAACAAGGGAACACAAGAGCAGAGCACCTAGCGCTGTGTTTGTCTCCCCGTCTACCTAACCGTCCAAGGCCTCGACCGCCCCCACAGGGAGGAGGCCACTTCCTCTGCCTCCTTCTTCCCTTCAGGCTGCGGCCTCACTCTTCAGGCCCGAGGCTGGGCAGGGCAGGGCCTTCCCCAGGTGCACCGTGTGCGCTTCCCACAGATGCCGCCAGGTCGCCTTCTCTGTGGCCCATCACCAGCCCAGCAGTACCCTGCACAGGGAATGCCACTGGTCTTGGCTAACAGATCTTTTTTTCTTTCTTTTTTTATTTCCTTTTTCTGCTGCCCTTTATTTACCAAGTATAGTATTATACTTTAAAGGACAGTAAATAAGAACTTTGTAGAATACCCCAAGGATTTTATGAATAATAGTGTCTGGAAATGACAAAGAAAAAAATCAAACTGAAAAATATCAGCCACCAAAATAGTTTTGGTGGCACTGTGTTCACACACATGGTCCCCACACCCCTGTTGGGTGGATTTTTTTTTCTTTTTGGGGGTTGAGGTTTTTTCATGTTACATTGGTATCTATATTTATATCTTGTTTCACTTTCAAGTGTATCATGGCAAATGTACAGACTTTTTTTATTTATGTGCTAGGATTTTCTAAAAAAGAGAACAATAAAAAAATTTTGGATTTGCCCTACAATAAGTAAAACAATGCAAAAAATAAAATAAATAAAATTCTAATGTGCCTAAGTTTATCTTTAAAAACAATAACAAATGAGTGGGTGTGGCTATATTCCAAAATTACTTATATACTCTGCAATGTGAATTTCATATAATTTTTACATCATCAAATATTTTCTTTTGATTGTTTTCAATTATTTAAAGAATATAAACTCTGTGGTTAAGTCACAGGGTCAAAAAAAAAAAATAGGCAGAGAGCCAAGTTTAGCTCTCAGGCAACAGTTTGCAGTTACATGAGCCAGACGATGGCAGAAGACAATTTTTTATTTAACATAGGAAGTTG
This sequence comes from Cynocephalus volans, assembly GCF_027409185.1. NCBI lineage: Eukaryota > Metazoa > Chordata > Mammalia > Dermoptera > Cynocephalidae > Cynocephalus > Cynocephalus volans. The sequence goes on along the minus strand of NC_084473.1, from coordinate 416,794 downwards.
GGGTGATAATTTAACAACCAGTGTCATGTTTGGCCTAGATGATAGGAGTGAGAAAACTACAAAGAAGAAAAGATAACCAGACTCTGATCTGAATGGCCACTGAGAGTTCAGGCTGATTTCTAGGGTTGGTTCTTGTTTATTCTAGGCCCATAGCTTCATATTCTTTCTGTCAGTGACTTTAGTGGAACATGGGACAGGTCTGGATATGAAACTTCAGGGTCACCTGTTCCAAGGATGTGGCTTTGGGAAGACCAGAAATACTGTCCCAGTGGAGGAAGGACCATGAGCCAAGGTATGGCCCAGAAGTTGATCTCGAGGGATGGTGGCCAGGCAGGGATGTCCAGTCCTTGTAGATGTGTAGCCTCCACTGTCCAGTGAGGGGGCCATAGTTGGGATCCTTCTCATGCTGGATGGGTCAGCCCTAAAGATGCCCTCTCTTGGTTCTACCACTTCAGAAATTCTTTGATGCCCTAATAAGGTGGATGGCATGATAGAGCTGGAACCTCTTCAGCTACTTCCAGAAGGCCATGCAGCTGTGGGAGACACACAGAGTGCACTATCGGTGCAGGAGCTAGAGGCTGAGCAGAGGATGGAGCGGCACCTGCAGAAGCACAGCCTGGAGAACCAGGTGTAGCCCCCACCCCCTGGGGAATCCACAGGGAATGAGGTGTGGGCCATACTCACACTGTCAGCTGCCCTGAGGACTCAGCATGGTGGCCTGTGAACTCAGGATTCAGATGCAAAAATGAGAGAGGGGAGAGAGCTTTTATTTATATTTTATGCCAGAAACAAACAAAATAACTAAAACCAGATTTTAGACCCAAATGTAAATCTTAATGCCATAAAACACATACAGATGAGGAAAACAAGGTTTGCTTTTCTCATGGGACTGTATGGGAGTGTCAGAAACCTCCCCGAGCCAGATCCCAGCTGTGTGTTGTGTTCCTGGAGTGAAGCATGTCTGTAAGAGAGTGTGCAAGACAGACCCACGGACAAGGAGTATTGAGCATCTGCCTCTTGCAATCACTCTGCCCCACAGGAAATCACAAAGTCAGGGGCAGGGGAGATGTACTCAGAGTCTGATTTTAGGTATGACTGGTGATGAGGAGAGCAAGAAGGTGGTGCCATGTGTTGGTGTAGCAGGGGACTAACCAGGTGGAGTCGGTGTCCCTGGGGAGTCCCATTTGAGCTGGGCCTCTTGGGGTATAAAGTGGGAATGGAAGACCATTCACACAGAGAGAAGAGTCCCAGGACCTGTAGCCAAGAGAGTGTGGGCAAACAAATTTGCTGCCCCTGTTGTAGAAAAGAAAGTCCTGGGCCTGCCCTGGGCAGTTGAAGTTTAGTTCCAGCAGCTGGGACTCTGTGTGTCTCTGCCAGCTACTTCTGCTTCCTCTTGTTGTGGGCTGCCAAAATAAGAAGGCCACTCAGTGAGCTTATGGGCCAACTGAGGCAGCAAGGTCACAAGGAAACATGGAAGATTTACCTGAAAAAGGCCAAATATTTTTGGAAGAACATGAAATTCAGGTAGGACAACCAGACCCCCAAAATCAAAAGTGGATGTCCCGAAACTCATATTCAAGGCCACAGGCAGCTTGCTTAGAAGCCCATGGGTGTTCCCAGAAAGATGAAGGTGAAATTTTTGCCTGTGACTAATTAGGTTGTGTTCTTTGGCAGGTCTGCTCTCAGTGAACACAGAAGCTTCCAAGGAGAATTTTTAAAAGATTTTTGGAAAGAGGTTTCAAAACCATATAGTGAAAATTTAAGAAAATGGACCTTTCTTTTCAAAGTTTAGACATGCCTGGTCTTTGTTAAAGAAGAAAAACATCAACCAATACCAACATGTAGAAAATTCCCTTATCCCCGAACTATTCCTTTTTATGGACATATGCATTTAGACTGATAGAAGGATATAGATTATATTGATAAAGATATGTAGATAGATAGATACGCATATATAATATTCTTTACATAAGTGTTGAAAATTGATTTATAACTACAGATATATTTCAATTTTTAAATGACCACATGAAATTCATTATTATGAAAGCTTCATAATTATTTGACCATTCCCAATTGATCGGCTTTTCTTCAGTTGGTATCAATTTCTCAATGTTACAAACAGTTCCTTGTGAACTTCCTCATATCTTTGTGCCTTTGTACAACTAATGTTGTAAGGACCATTCACAGAACAAAATTGTGCTGTCAACTGGTTGCAGTACTTGGATTTAAGAGCATAACTTCAGGCAAATATGTAACACTCTGAGCCTTGATCTTCCTACCTAAGAAGGAGATAAATGTCTGGGCCTTGGGGAATTTGAAAGTTTCATGAGATAATCTAGATAAGATTCAAAGATAGGGTTAGGACAGTGAACAGGAAAAGAAAGCTCATACCAAACCAAGCAGAAAAGTCTCTCAGCTGTGTTTTTCAAATTTTACAAAGAGCATGTATTTCTTGTATTAGCCAAAAAAAAAAAAAAAAAAAGACAAACCTAATGAAGGGCAGTTGCTTTAAAAGAAACACCCTCACAACAGCTCCATGAGGAACTACATGCCAGATTCCATCCCCCACCCTTATGGAATCAATATAATGACTCCTGCCTGGGGTCTTCCACTCTCAGCTGAGCCCTCTTCAGATAGGAGGGATTGTTTTTGCATCCTCTTGACATATGAAGTGATGGAGTGCCCGGCCATCACACTGCAAGAACTCAAATCCTACAGCCGTATCCTCCAGAAATATTTGAACAGACGTGGAAATAAATAGACACATGTAGACATTTACGTTTGGCTTTTGGATGGCATTTCTGTTGCCCTGCCAACTGGACAATGTCATGGCTGGAAACACTAACCAGCCAGAGTTCACCACTTTATTCCACCGTCTGTGTTTACAGAGGAGCAGGAGGCCGGAGACAGGGAACGCAAGGCTGCTGGACTCTTCTTGTAACTCAGCATCGTCTCTGCTCTTCCCCCTCACTCTTCACCTAGAAAATGTCTTTGACTGAAACCTCATCCTTCTCTCTCCTCTTCCCCAGGCCTTTGTCTGTCTTGTCCACAGTCCATAGAATAAGGAACGACAGGGCCCCACAAGAGCAAGTATTTATTCTGAGGATTTAATCTCATCAATATGAAAAAGAAGCCATAATTAATCCAATTACAGATGAAGAAACTGAGGCCCTGAGAGTTAGTAATGGCCATGACCTCCGAGACAGAAAGCAGTAACACCCGGGATACAAATCTAGAGCCTGTAATTCCAGAGTCTTGAACAAACCACTATGTTTACTGGCTTTGGAATTATCCAGGGAAAAATTTCTAGATATAATTAATTAGATTTGTGTGTTGAAACTTAGCATACATATCTAAAAGTATGAAAGTAGTGTTATAGCTCAATAAATTATCTAAATCAAACACATCTCAAAACCAGTGTCCACAAGAAACAGAACATCGCCAGCCCTGCAGGAGCCCCTTTTTGCTCCCACTCCAAGATCCTACCTTATCTTCCTCAAAGGTAACCCATTTGCTAACTTTTGAATTAGCTTTGCTTGTTTTTAACTTTATATAAATGGAATCATATGGAATGTACTGGTTTATGTTGGTTAATTTAATTACATTTGTAAATTTCAGAAATTGTGCATGTGTGCACTTGGGGATGTATGTGTGTGTGTGCGCGCATGTGCGTGTGTGTGTCTGTGTGTGTCTGTGTCTGTGTCTGGCTGGCATGGGGATCCAAGCCCATGGCCTTGGTTTTACCAGCTCCATGCTCTCCCAAGTAAGCCAACAGGCCAGACCAAATTTCAAAAGTATTTTTGAACATGACTGTGGTTTGTTCTTACTTCTGTGTAACATCCCATTATAAAAAATATAACCCATTTTATTTATCCTTTTTATTATTGATGAACAATAATAATAATTGGGTTGCTTCAAGTTTGGAGAAGCATCCAACAATGCTGTTCTGAGCATTCTTCTGCATGGTGAGCATATGAAGGCATTTTATTGCATATATGTACCTAAGAGTGAATTTGTTGGGTCACCGAGTGTGTTTATAGCCATCTTTATCAGATACTAATAACGGGCTGGGAAAGTGGATGGAACAGGTGACACACACAGCAGTGTGCCAGCATCTTGGTTCCTCTACGTCCTCACCAACACTTGATATTGCTGGTGGTTTTTATTTTTGCAATTGCATAGTGGTGTCACATTGTGATTGTACTTTGTATTTTACTGATGAGTAACTTTGTGGAACACTTTTCATACATTTGTTGGACATCTGGTTATCTTTTTGTAAAATGCCTATTTAAATTGTTTGCCCATTTTTTCCCCAGTGAAGTGTTTCACTTTCGTTTTCATTTTCTTATTATTTATTCAAAGAGCAGGTAGAGTCTGGAGGTGGGAAGATCATGTGAGACTTACTTCAAGAGCAGAGATCTTGTGCCTGCATGTCTGACCCTGGAAAGGAGACCTGGCTGCCCCATACCCCATGTCTACCTGCACTGGCCATGTTGGGAGGCCTGTAAACCCATGTGCATCTAAGCCCATCCTTCATCACCACTCCATCTGGTGTAGATGGAGCCCTAATTCAAGTCTTTGCTGAGAACACACTTGTCCTCCTCATTTACTATTGGGAAACTAAGGCCCAGAAAGAGACTGAGACTGGTCCAAACCAAAGGAGGTTGGCAGAGTCCAGGATATTAGGTAGGGCTCCACCTCTTCCCATCAGGATTTCTTTGAAAATGAGAGCCACTAAGAACCTAAAAGTCCCCTGCCCACTCTATCTCCACATGGGGACATTTTTCTTTCCATATGTCCATATGAGCGTAAGTGCACATGCATGCGTGCACAAACACACGCACGCACGCACACACGCACACACACACGCACACATGCACACGCACGCACATACACACGCATGCACATACACGCACGCACGCACACGCACGCACGCACACACCCACACATACGCGCGCGCACACACCCACACATACGCGCGCGCGCACACACACACACACACACTGACTTCTCAAGTGGAGACCATGAAGGTGGAAGCAGAGAAGGGGCAAATACTTGGAAAGTGAAAAGGGGGGGGAACAAAAAGTTGCAGGCAGCTCTGCCATGGGGCAGTGGCATCCACTGTCCTTGTCACATGCCCAGGGTCCCAGAGCATGGGCAGAGGATCTGGAAGGTTCCTAAAGTTGTGGCTGGGCCAGGGCCATCACCAGCACAGCTGTGAAAGGACTGAACTGCAGTCTACTTATGTGAGCATCTGGAACTAGGATGAGCCGACCCACCCTGTTGTAGACAGTGGCTGCAGAAAAAACGTGTCCGTTTTCTTCTGTATAAAGTGTGGTGCTTCCAGTAAGTGACCCCAGGTGTTTCAGATGCTCAGAAAGTGTCTGATGGCTTTGGTTCTCCATCAAAGGCCCATTGTACTCTGACTCCCTGATAAAAATGCTTTTCACTTCTGCAGCTTCTTTAAAGCAGATAGAGGCGTGGGGCTTGAGTGGAGGAGACTTGGGATAGGGCAGAATCTATCAGATCACTGGACCTTGAGTCTGGGGTCCAGAGACAAGACTAGTTCTTATTGCATTTTTGATATCCTCATTGAGAAGTGGACAAAAATTATTGCCTTGACACAGGTGAGAATATTTCATCGGTGAAGTGCACACCCCATAAGGTTAGAATGGTGGCCCATGTGGCTGGAGGGAGCCTGAGAAGGATGAACAGCAGAGGGAGGGAAGATGCCAGGGAAAAATCCCTGGCCTGGGTGACTTAGTTATATGTTCCCCTCTGAAATAATTTCTCCAAAACTGAGCACCTTAAAACAGCACATATTTAATGCATCCCAATTTGTGTGAACCAGAATCTGGTCACAGCTGAGCTGAGGGCCTTTCAAAGCCTCTTCTGAGGTTGGAGCCATGGTCTCAACTGAAGCTTGACTGTGGGACTATCCAACCTCAAGATCATTCATGTGGGTATTGGCAGAATTCAGTTTAGACTCACAGACTGAATTTCTGTCCATTGGCCTCGATATTCCCTCAGGTCTCTGTCACATGGGTCTCTACAGAATGCAGCTTATAACATAGGAGCTTGCATCCAAAGTTTGAAAAATACAATGGAAAAGAAAGAAAGAGAGATAAAGAGAAAACTTTGAAAAGAGTAAACTGAAATGACAGATTTTTTATTGGAATCAAATCTTGGAAATTGCATTGGTCTGAATGTTTTTGTGCCACTCAAAAATCATATGTTGAAATCCTAATCCCCAATGTGATAAAATTAGAAAGTGGGGCCTTTGGGAAGTAATTGGGTCATGAGGCTGGACCCTTCATGAATGGGATGACTGGTCTTATGAAATGAACCCTGGAAGGCTCTCTCCTCCCCTCTCTGCCAGGTGAGGAGACAACCTGAAGTCTGCAGTCTGCAACCTGGAAGAGAGTCCTCACAAGAACCCAACCATGCTGGCACCTTGATCTCAGACTCCAGGCTCCAGAACTGTGAGAAATAAATTTCTGTTATTTTTAAGTTATCCTGTCTCTAATGCTTTGTCACACACTCTGAAATAACTAATACAGAAGTGATACTCTCACATTTGTTTTTTATTCTGTTTGGTCAGAAGTAAGTGAATAACCATGCAGTGTTGGGAGCTGTTGTGCAGGCTGCACCTCATAGGCTGACGTGAGGCTCATGTGTATCACTGTAAATATAGTGGAAAGGCCATGGAAGGCTTATTGACACAGGATAAAAATATGTGTATTTTATTTAATCTCAACATTTTACCACTGTGGAATGAAAAATGAGGCCAAAAAAGAAGTGACTTTCCCAAGATCACAGTGCTTGAAGACAGGCCTGTTTGAGTTGTATTCCATGCTACCTCTCACTTTTTTGGCAGGGGGAGTTAATCCTTTTATCTCTAAATGTGTGTATTATCTACATGTGACACAAAACCATGAGTTTTATAAGTTTTATTTTGGATTATCCTGATGAATTTCCTAGGAAGTAGATGCTAGCATGATTCCCATTGTGCATGTTGGGAGACTGGGGAGGCCTCAGAAGCACAATGACTTGTCTGGATTCACAGAAATGGTAAGAAAAAGGAGGTTCTGATACAGCTCTGTGTTCTCAAGCCTGAGGCACTGGCTGCATTCAGTTTTGTCCCAAGGGGCTAAGGCAGGGCTGTGTTTGCACAATTGTGTACAGTTAAGGAGATGACATTGGGGAAGAAGGTGAGCAGCCAGCAACCTAGAGGAACCTTAGAGTAGACTATATTGAAGAAAGAAACCCAGGTCACGTAACAGTAAAGAAGTTAACACTTTCTTGGTAACAGACCCAAACAGAACTTAGAACACTAGTGACCAGGCATCTACATTCAAGAGACAGCCTTCTGTTTAGCTCATTTGACAGGTGACACTCAAGAGAACAAGATACTCTCCTCCTGTGTCCCAACTTTCTGAGGTGCTTCCCTCAGGAAAGCCTGGAGTGAGAGCATTTTTCAATGATGTAGACATTGGCTCAGCCCTTACCCCTGACACCTTTGGTCATTTCGTAGAATCACCCACAGATAACACAGGACAGCTCAGGGCAGGTCCATTTAAGACAGTCCTCACCTGTGATTCTATCTGGGCAGTTCTTCACCTGCTCCTCACTTCTGTGTTTGTGTACGCGTGTGTGTGTGTGTGTGTGTGGTGTGTAGCAGAGATGAAAGAGGCCCATCTTGGAAAGAATCAGGGTGTTAGGGGTTGGAACCTTCTTAGTTCTGTCATGTTTACACCCCAAGTCATGGCTGGCAGGATAGAAAGGTGCAGGTTGGAGACCAAGGTTATCTACTCAGATGTACTCAGAACCTAAAAGGGGAATCCCTTAATCTGCCAAAACCTGTCTTTAAAGACTATAAGCATTGTTTATCCTTTAATTGCACAGACACTAATGCAAGTCTAACAGATAACGAAGTATCAGTGAAACATAATAGTATCAAAGGAAACTAATAAAGCTCCAGAAACTAACTTTAAAGAAATGGAGATCTACTAATTAGTCGAAAAAGAATTCAAAATAATCATCTTAAGGAAGCTCGATGAAATGCAAACAAACAAAGAAACCAAAAGCAACAACCAAAAAACAACCCACAGATAGAGAACTAAATGAAATTAGAAAAACAATGTATAAACAAAATTAGAAGTTTAAAAAAGAAATACAAACTACAAAAATAGGATCAAACAGAACTCCTGGACAGAAGAATACAGGGACAGAACTGGAGAAGTGAATGGAGAGCTCCAGCAGCAGACTTGACGATGCAGAGGAGAGACCAAGAAAACTCAAGGGCGGGTTGTTTGAAATTAGTCAGTGAGAGGAACCACACCACCACCACAACAATGACAACAAAATAGAAAAGAGTGAGGAAAGCAAGGGGGACCATGGAGCACCATCAGCTGTGTACACCTAGAAGAGCCATAAAAGGGGGAAGGAGGTTTATTTAAAGAAATACTGTCTGAAAACTTGCATATCTTGGAGGAAGATGGATATCAAGAAGCTCAAAGAGGGCCGAGCCCGTGGCGCACTTGGTAGAGTGCCGCGCTGGGAGCGCGGCGACGCTCCGGGTTCGGATCCTATATAGGACTGACCGGTGCACTCACTGGCTGAGTGCCGGTCATGAAAAAATGACAAAAAAAAAAAAAAAAAAGAAGCTCAAAGAACCTCAGGCGTGATCAACATACAAACACAATAAAATCTGAAGCAAATTATCAAATTGTTTAAATTCAAAAACAATGAGTCTTAAAAGCAGCTGCAGACAAAAGACTCATCACATATAAGAAAACCCCCATTAAGGTGTCACCTGACTTATCAACATAAGCCTTGCTTGCCAAGAGAAAGGGAGATGAGTATATTCAAGTGCTGAAGAATGAAAAACTGAAATCCTAACAAGAATACTGTGCAGGGAAAACTGTCCTTCAGAAATGAAGGAGAAATGGAGACATTTCTAGACAAGTAAAAGTTGAGGGAGTTTATTACCACTACCACCTGCCTTAAAAGAAATACTAAAGTGAGTCCTTCAAATTAAAAGGACAGTAATCAAAAACAAGAAAATATACAAAATTAAAAATCAGAATAGTAAAGATAAATATATAATCAAATTGAGAATACTCTGATATTCTAATATAGGTGTGTAAATCATTTATATCTCTAGTATAAAAGATAAAAGAAAAAATTCTTATAAATTTGATTATCAACAAATTAAGAGATGCACTATACAAAATTTTTATAAAATTGTGACATCAAAAACATGAAATGTGGGCCTTGAGCAAAAGTTTACACTTTTTGTATGCTATCAAAGTTAAATTGTTACCAGCTCAAATTAAAATGGCATAGCTATCAATGTTTTATGTAAGTCTCCTGATAACCACAAAGAAAACAGCCTGTCGGAGATAGCCAAAATATTAATAGTAAGGAGCTCTTCCAAGATGGCACCCTAAGCTTTGCATCCTCATAGCAAAGGCAGAAGATAAGAAAATATCCAAACATTGTATGAAGAGTTCCTTTTATAAAAGCCTTAATACCATTCATAACGGAGGAGCCCAATGATATAATCATCTCCTAAACACCCCACCTCTTAATAGAATTCCATTCAAGATTAAGTTTCAGCATTAAACTTGGAGGTACACATTCAAATCATAGCAAAAAAGAAATTTCAAAAATTCACAAGTATGTGAAATTAAACAACATGCTCCAGAACAAGTTATAGGTCAAGGTATCAATCAAAATCAAAATCGAAATCAATCAAAATATATTATGAGAAAAACAAAAAAGAGGCATGACATATCAAAACTTATGGGATCAGGAAAGTGGTTGTAATAGGAAAGTTTATAGTAATAAATACCTACACTTAAAAAATTCTCAGAGGAAAAACCTAATATTACAACCTAAGGAACTAGAAAAACAAGAACTAATAAAGCCCAAAGTTAGCAGACAGAATGAAATAGCAAAAATAAGCAAAGTCAGCGGAAGGAATGAAATAGCATAAACAAACAAACAAATAAATAAAATAGAGATTAAAACAATAGAAAATATCAACAGAACTGAGTTGTTTTTGTTTTCTTAAAAGATAAACTAAGTTGATAAAATTTTACCTTGGCTAACTAAGAACAAAATGAGAGGAGACAAATAAATAAAATAAATAATGAAGTAGAAGACATTACAACTGATGTGTGAGAAAAATAAACAAACAAAAACTTAAGAAACTACTCTCAGCAAGTGTACAGCAACAAAGTGGATACCTAGAATAAACATACGTTTTTAGACACCTACAACCTACAAGGACTAAATTATGAAGAAATAGAAAATCTGAACAGACCAATAACAAGTAAGGGGATTGAATAATTAATAATAATCAAAAACAAATTCCCATCAAATAAAAGCCAAGAACCCAAGGGCTTTATTGGTTAAATTCTACCAACCACTTAAAGGAGAACTAATATCAATCCTTCTCAAACACTTCTGAAACGTTCAGGATGGAATACTTCCAAACGCGTTTCAGAAGGTCAGCATTACCTTACACCAAAGTCCGACACAAACATCGCATGAAGAAAAAAATTAGAGGCCAACCTCACTCATAAATTTAGATACAGAAAATCCTGAACAAAATATTATCAAACTGAATTTGACAACACATTAAAAGGTTTATTCACCATGAACAAGTTAGATTTGTTTCTGTGAGTTAAAGGTGTTTCAACATATGCAAATGAATAAATGCGATATACCACATTATCGGGGTGAAACAGAAAAACCACATGATCATATCAACAAATACAGAAAAATCCAAAAGAAGTTGACAAAATTCAACATACTCTCAACAAACGATTAAAAACTCAGTAAATTAGGTATAGAAAAAGTGTATTTCAACACAATAAAAGTAATCTATAGCAACTTCAATCTAATATCATACTTAACAGTGAAAATTTGAAAGATTTCTTCCAAGTTCAGAAATTGATAAGAATACCTACTCTTTTCACTTCTATTTAATATAGTAGTGGAAGTCCTTGCCAGAAAACTTAAACAAGAAAAATAAAAGCCACCTGAGTAAGAAAGAACAGAATAAATTGTTTAGAAATAAAGTTGATCAAGAAGTAGAAATTTCTGTGCACTGAAACATATAAAATATTGAAGAAAGAAACTGAAAAATACAAAATAAATGGAGATATTTGGTGTTTTTTATTTGGAAGAACTAATATTGCTAAAATATACATAATGCACAAAGGTATTTACAGATGAACTGCAATCTCTATCAAATTTCTAATACCATTTTTCACATAAACAAGAAAAATTCCTAAAATGTACATGGAACCACAAAAGACCCCAAATAGACAAAATAAATGAGAAAAAATTACAAAGCTGATGGCATCCTACCACCTAATTTGAAAATATAATATAAAGCTATAGTAATCAATACATCATGGCACTGGCATAAAAAGAGATACAAAGACCAGTGCAGTAGAATGGAGGGCCGTAACATAAATGCATACATTTATGGTCAATTGATTTTTTACCAAAATGTCATTAACACACAATGGGAAAAGAACAGATTCTTTAATGTCAGAAACACTGAATATCTGCATCCAGAAAAATAAAAATGGCCCCCATGTAAAAATACAACCCAGAATAAATTAAATAATTAACCTCAGACCTGAAACTGTAAAATTACTAGAAGAAAACAGAGGGTAAAACCTTCAGGACATTGGACTGAGCCAAGATTTTTTTTGAAATAATACCTAAAGCACAGGCAAATAAGGTAAAAATAGACACATGTGATTTCATAAAACTAAAAACTTGCGTGAAACAAAGGAGACAAAAAACAGAGTAAAGAGACAACCTACAGAATAAGAAAAGCATTTGGGAACCATATATCTTATAAGTGGTTAATATCCAAAATACACAGGGAACTCAACAGTCAGAAAACAAAAACCTCAACTAAAAGTAAAAAAACAAACAAAATACCAAAAACCTGAAAAGATATTTATCAAAAGAAGATATACAAATACCATTAAGTATATGAAAAAAATAATGTCCAACATTACCAGTCATCAAGGAAAAGCTAATTAACGACACAACTAATAGATATTACCTCACAGCTGTTAGAATGGCTGTTATATTGAAAAAGAAAATAGAAAGAAAAGAAAAAGAAAAAGAAAGAAAGAAATAGAAAAGAAAGAGAAAGAAAGAAAAAGAAAAAAAAACACTTTGGGTGTGGGGAAAGGCAGACACTTGCACACTGTTGGTGGGAATGTAAGTTAGGAAAGGTATTATGAAAACTAGTATGGACATTCCTCAAAATATTAAAAATAGAACTGCCATATTATCCAGCAATTTCACATTTGGGTATGTATCTAAAATAAATGAAATCAGTACGTCAAAGAGATATTTGCACTCCTGTGCTTGTTGCAGTATTATTCACAATGGCTAAGATATGAAGTGAATCTACATGTCCACCAGGAGCAAATAAAGAAAAAATAAAGACAGCAGGATACTTTTCAGCCTTACAAAAAAGAAAAAGAAGAAAAAGAAAGAAAGATGAAACCGGAAGAAAGAAAGAAAATCCTGTTATTTGTGACAAAATGGATGAACCTGGTGGACATTATGCTAAGTGAAATATGCCAGGCACAGAAAGACAAACACTGCAGGATCTCACTTATATGTGAATTCAAGAGTCTGACTCATACAAGCAGAGTACAATGGTGGTTTTCTGGGGGTGAGGTGAGGTGGCAGATTATGATGTGTTTGTCAAGGATAAAATATTTCTGATAGAAGAAGTAATTTCAGGCGATACATTATTGTGGAACATGGTGACTATAGTTGACAATAATGTATTCTGTACTTGAAAATTTCTAGGAGAGTAGATTATAAAAGTTCTCACTATAAAACATGATAAATATATGAGATAATGAATATGTTAATTAGCTTGATTTTTTTCCATTCCACAATATATACATGTTTTAAAACTTTGTTTTACAGTATAAACAAGTACAATTTTTGTCAATTAAAAATAGTTAATTTTTTTTAAAAAGAGAAAAAAATCATAGTAGGATCAAAAAGAGTAAAATGCTTCGGAAAAATTAAACTAAGGGGGAGAAATGTGTGTATGCTGAAAACTATAAAACATTGCTGAAGAAATTAAAGAAGCAATTTAATAGACAGGCATCCATATCCATGAGTTGAAAGAATTAACATTGTTAAAATCATAAAACTTAGAGCAATTTACAGATTCAAAGCAGTCCTTATAAAAATCTCAGTTGCATTTTTTTAAGAAATAGAAAATAAAATCCTAAAATTTGCATGGAATATCAAAGAACCCCAAATAGCCAAACCACATTTTAAAAACAAAAGCCAATCTTTGGACCTCACACTTTCTGACTTCAAAACATATTAGAAAGTTACAATAATCCAGAAAGTAAGTAACTCGCATAAAGAAAGACATTTATACTAATGGAATAGTACAGAAAGCCTGGAAATAAAATAGCACACATGGGAATAAATTGAATTAAAAGACAAGTTGTTGTTTTTTTTTTTTTTTAAAGATGACCGGTAAGGGGAACTTAACCCTTGACTTGGTGTTGTCAGCACCACGCTCTCCCAAGAGAGCTAACTGGCCATCCCTATATAGGGATCTGAACCCATGGCCTTGGTGTTATCAGCACCACACTCTACCAAGTGAGCCATGGGCTGGCCCTAAAAGATAAGTTTTTGAAGTACCCTCATATATGGTCAAATAATCCTCATCCAAAATGGCAAGACTACACAATCAGGAAAGGCTAGTCTCTTCAACAAATGGTTCTGGAAGAACTGGATACTCAGGAGCAAAAGAATACTGTTAGATCCTTACCTTACACCATTTAGAAAATTATCTCAATTGAATTAAAAATCTAAAAGCTCCATGCATCATTGCTTGTCTGTGATTGTGGTCAAATGCCTCACTGAAAATCTCCCAGTCACTTGTAGGTTTGTGGGAAGGGGCAGATATAGCTGCACTTTTGGCTGAGCTGGGGGCAGCAGTGTACAGACATCCCATGAAATTCAGGGAGAAGAAAGCAGGCAGAGGACTTGAGAAATTCTGCCTTCCAGCTGAAGACCCACAGGTAACCCCCAGGGCCCTCTTACCTGTAACAGGAGAGCATGTGGAACAGACTCTTCCCTCACATGATGGAGGCAGACATAACTGTAGCCATGCGGACTTCTGAAATGGAAAGGATGGTCTCAGAGGCCTCAGAAAATGAACAAGACACAGCATTTTGAAAATGCAAAAGCCCACATCTGAAATCTATGACCAAAATCTATTCTACTTCCTTTAATGTATTTCTTGCGTAAGCAAAGTTTTATTTATTTTTTTCTGTTTTATTTTAGCCACACACATTCTTGGTATACTTTATTTTCTGCACATTCTTCTACTTTGGTGCTAATATTTTCACTCTACTTTGAATAAAAAGAAGACAAAATTAGGAAGTGTACACTTTATAGATATCCTCCATTGTGCCCACCAACATTACTAGTATTTGGACTTCTAATTGACATTTCATGCAAGTGAAAACCAATGCTCAATTACACAGCACTCAGCTGCAAGGATGACTGACATCACGAGATCTCATCTATTCATTTATCCACTCTTCCCTTTTTAAATATTTAGAACCTGATTTGCTTTCAGAGAGATTGTATGTGTTTGAGAGAGGAGGATGCATAAACAGAAAAGGAGATGTATTGTTGGTTTAAAAGCTTCTGTAGAAGCTGATTCCCAATATGTGCAATCAGAATTTTTTTTTTTTAAATGTAACACTTCTTCATGGTTAAAACCTTTTGAAAAAACTAGTATAGAAGGAATCTTTCTTAGACTGATAAGGAATACGTGCTAAAATCTTACAACTACTAGGGAATGATTTTTTTTTTAAATTTAAGAGGTTTACACCAATAACTGAATTGCTTTTTTGAAAGAAATTATAGAAGATCTAAATAAATGAAAATACGTGTCTGGTTTATGTATCTAACATTCATTGATAACATGACAATACTCGCCAAACTGAAATGTAAATTCAATACAATCTCTATGAAAACCTCAGCTACATTTTTTTTTCAGAAATGTTCATCTTAAAATTACTGTGTAAGTGCAAGGAACCCAGTATAACCAACACACTACTGAGAAAGAAGAAAAAAATTGCAAGACACAGTTTCTGATTTCAAACTTGCTACAAAGCATCAGTATTGAAGATGTTGTGGTACTGACATGAGTGCAGAATAAAAAATATATATATGTAATATATATATAAATATATATGTACGCTGTATATATATATTGTATATATATAGTGTGTGTATATATATTGTGTATATATAGTATGTGTGTGTATATATATATACACACACACAAATATATAAGTAGAATAGAATTGAAATTCAATAAATAAATTCTCACATTCGTGGTAAATTGATTATCAACAAATGTGAGAAGACAATATAAAGGTACAATATAGGGTTTTCTACTAATAGTGCTCAGAAAATTGTTTATTAACAATGAAATGAATGAGGTTAAACTCTTGCTTGAGAACATACACAAAAGTTAACTAGAAATGGATCATACACCTAAATGTAAAAAATAAACTGTAAAACACTTATGAGAAAATATGGAAGTAGAGTTTTAGACCTTGGTTCGGGAAATGGTTTCTTAGACATGACACCAGAGGACCTGTGACTGGCAGCTTAGGCCATGCGACTACCACTATGTGTAAATGTGAACCTTGTGGTAGAAGCATTTTGGTGTATTTCAAGCACCCTTTTTCTTCATCCCATTTAACATTGGTGTTGGAGAATCGGTCAAACATGCACATTGACCTCAAGGTCCACGTGCCTGGATGCTGAGAGGATTGCTTCTGCATGGACAGCATTTTGTATGAGAGCCTGTCATGGAGCATAATGTCCCTCAGCTGTGGCCACACAAAAGGTCTGGGACTGTGGACATTGCTCTAAGACCTCAAAATTCTGGTCTGGGGGTCTTCATCAGTTCCTCTTTCTCTCTGCACTGGTATATTCGATTTCTATATGTTACAGGAAGAACAATACAATGTATATATACAGTTTTATACAGTTGCTTTCTAAATTAGTTAAGAGAGGAAAGTAGAAACAATGTGCATTTGTGCTTCCTTTTATAGTTTCTCATTTACCTTTAAAGGTGCTGTGTGTGTGTGTGTGTGTGTGTGTGTGTGTGTGTGAGAGAGAGAGAGAGAGAGAGAGAGAGAGAGAGAGAGAGAGAGAATTTGAATTACTGTCTGGGGTCACTTGCTTCCAGCCTTAAGAACATTTTAAAATTTTTTCTTGTAAGACTGGGATGCCAGCAACAAATTCTCTCAGTTTTGTTAATCTGGGTATAGTCTATATTTCACCTTCATTGTTGAAACATAGCTTTTTCACTTCTTTCCTCTTTATGATAAATTATTATGTCAGAACACATTAATTATAATGCCATTCTTAGGTTATCCTAAACAGTAGCCACTGTTCTCAGTCTTACCAACTATCACGAGATCTCCATGATAATAATTTCTGAGCAATTTTGGACTCATTCCATCACTGAAGCCCACATCAACCTTGATGACTCAAGCCAGGCATTTCCCTGTTTGAAGAGAAACTTCAGTGGTAACAGAAGCTTTGAGAAATGCTTGTACACAACTCCTTGCCTAGTTTGTGGCAGAAACCAGGGAAGAAAAGAAAAATTTCAGGTCCATCACACACACACACACACACACACACACACACACACACACACACACACGCGCGCGCCAAATAACTAAAGATTTGATTAATGTATAGATGGGTGGGTGAACAGAACCTGGGAGTTTGGGCGCAAATAATTATTAGACCCTGCAAGTGTAAATTGGCATTAGGATTATGGAGTGCACCTACCCTATGACCTACTATTTTATTTCACTATATACACAATAGTATTTTTCCAATTGTACAATAAAATCCATTGGAGACTCACAAATAGTTTACTGGATGAGAATGAACATCTTTTAACAAATTGGAATAAAGTTACAACAATAATTTCTGGTTTGTTAAATCATTTAAAATAAAATAGAGACACAATCTTTTCATACTTTAAAATGCATGTGTAGAAAATAGACTTGGGTTCTATGACAGCAATACCTATATCAGAAGAAAAAAGCTACTTATTAATATCTTCTACTCATCGGCCCATATTCGAAAATTCCTCATTGCCATCACATAGATGGAGGCCACTCCTGATCCATCAGGTCCTGGTGTCCTGATAACGGGGACTCTCTCCTGGGAAAACAAAAAACTTCCTCCTTTCTTCCCAAGGGAGGACCACAGAGATTTGCAGGAAAGAGCGTCTCATCCTCCAGCAACGTCACCCGCAGAGAGCTCTGGGACCCGTCCTTTGTGCTTCTTTTGCGCAGGCGCAGCTTTTTCCCCTTCCTTCTGCGCATGTGCGGCTGTGCTGTCTCCCGCCATCTTCCAGACGCTGCAGTTTCCTCCGCGCTGCTCCTCAGATTCTGCGGTTGGAGTCTGTGTCCTTGAAGGTGGGTGCAAGAGTGGAGGAGGGTAACCCTGTGGAGTACACGGGTGTCCCAGCACGTGGTGGAGCAGGTGCTCCGGTGGGTCTGAAGTGGGAGGAGCCTGACGCGCTGCTCAGAGCCTGTTCCAGAACCACCGCCATTGGAGGTCACGTCCAAGATGGCGACGGGTGTGGACTGGGGTGTTTGAGGACAGCGCGGGCCTGGGGGGTGTGCGGTGAGTTCACGTTCCGGCCCTGCGTTGACGGTGCCTGGTACTGACCCGTATTACATGTGATTTACTGATGTGTGAGATGGTGGCATTAGCGATACTGTTGAAGGAGAATCCCAGGTCCCGCTGGACAGGTCCAGGTTCTTGGTGTCTCGAACAGAGTTTTGGATGAGACACACGAGAAATGAAAGTTACAGGGAGTTTTATTTACCAAAGAAAGAGAGAACCGTACACTCCGGAGAAAATGGAGTGGACACAAGCGAGAGAAAAGAGTGCTTGAGAGCCCCGACGGTTACAGTCCTAAGTCTTTTAGTTGGATTTGTGCCATTTGGTCATTGGTTGAGCCCTGAATGCAGTCTCGGCTGTACTGGCGAAAGAGACATGCGCCCTAGCTGGTGGGACTCATTGGTCTAACCAAACGACTCCTGGGAGACCGGGGGCACCGCTTACCTGGGATTGTCTTTGTCTCCGCTTCTGCGCATGCGCATGTCTACTCAGGAAACCAGATCGTCCCATCTGTAAATGACCAGTTTTTCCTTCTCCAGCTCTTATCTCTATCTAGCTTCCTGCCTCAATACTAGTGACATTCCTTGAAAATGCCTGAGAAATAATTGTGAAGTGAGTGCAGACTGAGTGTTACTCTGTGGAAGTTGTATTTGTGGGGTGTCCTGGTGTCTCTTTAGCAAGTAAACTTTCTGTCCCCTCCTGCACTGTGTAGTCTGCTAAGCACTTCTGGTCTGAGTTTTAAAGTTTATACATGACCTAGTTTCCAGGGACAGTGGCTCCTAACAGGGAGATTGGGGTACTGGATAAAGGTCCAGTTTTCTTTGGAGTAAAGGAGGTGTTAAAAAGTTTGAAGGAGGGTGCCCTGTGAATAGGAATTCCCCCTAAAAGAATTTCTCTCTGGCCTGAGTCTTCTCAGTAGCCCTTCAGAGCACAGGCAGAAATGTCCCAAAAGGTCAAGATCCTAGCTTTGCACAGCCCAAGTAATTATTGATTCTAGCGTCTAGAGTGCACAGGAGTTGGTTGATTGAATAAGATATTCTCATTCAATAGCTGTCAGAGACTGGGTGATATTGGAATATTTGCACCGACTTACAAAAGAGACATGACTTTGAGGATAGGCAGTGGCCTAGGAAATGTTACTTGTAGGGTAAACATTCAGGTATTGTTTGGGATGAAGGAATAACCTGTGATACCTGAGAGGATCTGCCTACAGTGCTCTCTAAACATGCTCTCATTTCTTCTAATTGTTCCCAGTTTCTGAACTCTCTCAAACATAGCCTATCACCATATTTGGCATCTAGAGAAAATGCTGAGGTTCCCACTATCCTGATAGTTGTTTCTGATATTTCAGAAAGTGTTTGCCAAGGTATTTCCACTTTACTAGAAAGATTTTTTTAAAAAACAGATTTCAGGAGATGTAACTTGCCCAGGGTCACATGATCTGTTGATGTTTGACAGCCTGACTTTTTGGCTAGTGTTATCCATTTTGCCACACTTAAGTCAAAACCAGGTGACCACATATCCTCACTTATAAGTGGGAGCTAAAAAAAAAATGTATAAATTGAAAGAAAGAAAGAAACAACAATCATAATAATATATTGAACTTTCCAAAGGAGACCTGAGGTTACCAGATATGGGAAAGGGGGTGGGGGGAGGGAGGAATTGATAAAGGGCCATGAAAAATGATAGCATTGTATATTGTTGAATATGCTAATTTTCCTGATTTCAGCATTACATATTGTACTTAGGTAGTGATATTCAACTCTGTACCCCACAGATATGTACAATCAACTACGTTACAATAAAAATAAAAATTAAGAAAATATAAAAAAGTGTTTTTCTTTTGAGATTATTTTTATGACAATGAAGTCAACTTTAGATCAAACATTGCTTTAATATGCTTTGCCTTAAATATCACTATCCTTTTTTATTTCCAGGACTTTCTGTAGATTATGTAATTTCAAAAGGTAGATAACACAAATTATTTCTACTTCATGTCAGTAATGTGTTCTTAAAAATCATGAATTCTGCAAGGATATAATGGGAGCCTTTTTAACATTATTTAAAATGAGCAAATTAGACTGCATCACACTTCGACTCCAAACCCGTCTTAAAATGTAATTAAATTACAGTGAAATACTCGCTAGTAAGTAATTACCCCTTTTTATGTTTTATGATTTTAAAATAATAGACTTGTTTATGATGTAAAAAGTACATTTAAAAAACTTAAAACATAGTTTGCTGATGCAAACAATTCCTTTTTATAATTCACATGGCTTCTGTTAGCTCTGGCAACCTCACTGAAGTCCATCCAGTTGTCATTCTTTGTGATTTTCAAAACGTGTGTGTGTTTGAATTTCTGTTGGCTATTTTTGACATGTAATTTAAAACAGCCTCCTTCAAGTAATTTTCTTACTATTGAATTCTGGTGGCTTCTATGCAGCAGTTAGTATTTGCTAGGTAAGAAACTAATCAAAACTCAAGGCTTACAAAAACAGACAAACAAAAAAACCCATTGTATTTGCTACAAGTTCATTTGCTACGGATATGCTTTTTGAGGTGCACTCAGCAGGGCAGTTTCTGTACTAGTGTTGCCTGGATTACAAATGAAACCTCAGTCACCTGGTGCTTTGACTGAGGCTGGTTAGTTTAAGATGTCTTTATTCCCTTGTCCTGTTTGGGTAGGTCCTGTGTTTTTAACAGGGCAGTCCCAGGTTTCTTTACAATATAACTGTGTCTAAGAAGGCAAGCACCAGTGGCAAGCACCTTTCAAAGCCATGTTTGCATCACATTTTTTAATGTCTCAGTGGCCAAAGAAAATCAGTGCAAAGGATACTTTATTGCCAGAACATCATATATGAGAAATTGGATACAGGGAAACCTGTCACTGGGAAATTTTGCTAGAAGAGTGTACCACAAGAAATATACATTATGTACTTTTTTCCCCTTATAATCATGGGCAAAAAATGTTGGGGTGCAAAATGCACACTTGTCTGATGTTTAGGTATATAAAAGCAAGATGTGTTATAGTGGAAACACTCGTGTGGACTCCTGTGTGAAATCCCTGTATTAATAGGGAAATGGTTAACACAGCCTGGGCATATTTTTATCATAATAATTTTTGTGAAGACATAATATTTTATTCTTTGGCTTAAATAATTATATCTTGAAGTAAATTAATTGTTGCTAAAGCAGGAGGTAATATATGAGGGGGTCTTCAAAAAGTTCATTAAAGGATTCACATTATCTTTTAATTCAATTTTTATGCAAAAATTTTTAAATAACCTCATATGTTTTCATTAACCCAAAATTAAATTGTCTGATTTCTTTCAATTAATGTATTTGTAGATGCATCTTCATTTTTGAGGCATAAAGGACTATTGTCCCATAGGGAGAGAGCTTTGTTGTTTCCAGCTAATCTGCAGAGCTTTGGTCAAGAGAATCCAAGATCATGTCACACCAGTTCCTTCTTTAATTCACTCCATTTTCTTTCTCTTTCAGGTGTGCTGCCAGAGTGCTCTATGTATTCCCAAGAACAACAAAAAATGAATAAATCTTGGGTAAGTTGTTTGTTTATTTGTTCTTTACTTTGATTTACATTGTATTTTATGAGCTTTTTGGGGTCTAGGAATTAAAATAGAAAAATAGAAACGTAGAATTCAGCTGAAGTAAATGTAGGTGTAGAAGATAAAAATGGCAAGTTGACACAGCATGTTGTCAGACCTTAGAGTCCTATAAATTGAGTGCAAATTTGTCTCTGGTCCTTCTGATGTCATGGCAAAAAGGAAGTTTTTTTGTTCCATGATTGGAATGACATTTGAGAGGACAGTATGCTAAATTTTAATGGAACATCAAGATCCGCTGCCACCAAAGTCTGACAGACTATCTCCATTGGTCACATAGAGGACGTTGTGGAAAAATTTTTACCACCAATTTGGAAATAAGTACTTTTAGTTTTCTGCAGTAAAAACAGTTCCTAGTGCTAAAGAACAACTTTATAAGTTTTTTCTGAAATTTCCAAAATAGTGTGGGCCCAGACAGCTTTTGGAAGGCCGTCCTTGATTCACAGATAAAACCTGGATCATCTGGAGGATTGAGTCAACCACAGATTCTTGAATAACTCTCTGTAGGTTTCTCTCAGTTCATGTGTACATGCAGGTGTGCCGCCCACTGTGCGAAGTTATATTTTCTGGCAAATATTCTCACCATTCATTTGCTCTTGAGCCCACTCAGTGTAGTCTTATTTCAGCTCTTCAGGAGTTTACCAGTAACCTAAATTATAGTCAGATTCAATGACTGTTCTCTCATCTTTACCTTACTAGTATCTTCTGCCATATTTGAAACTGCTGTTCATGACCTTTTCCTGGAAATTCCTCTTTGTTACTTTCTATGAGGACTTCACTGATGGTTTCTTCTTTTTTTCTCTTAATTCTTCTACTTTCTCTTTGTAACATAGTTCATTCAAGTGCTTCTCTCTAGGCCCTGTTCTTCTCACTCTGCAATTCTTCTTGAGTGATTTGATCCTCTGTAGTTTGCACTCCTATTTGTCTCCAGTTTGTACCTCTTTTCCAGACTTTTGACCATAGATTAAGCTGTCTGTTGAATACCTCTTTGTAGCTGTTAGACACCTACCTTAAGCTAAAAAATTGAAGACCAATTTCCCACCAATTTCTACCACATGCATAATATAATTTTCCCCTCTCAAGGACCCCAGAAATTTTTTGCTATTATAGAACTTGCTGAAAGCTCAAATAAAGAGGTCCAGTTGCCTGTTGTCTGCTCTCTGCACAAACCCAGTAGACAGTGAAGAGACTGGCCTGAACATGTGGGCACTTCCCTTCAGACAGGGTTAGTGGGAATGGGAGGCAACTGCAGGCACTGGTCTGAACAGTTAGTTATTAACAGTTATTTCCATTGGGCACCTGCTGTAGTTATTTGAATAAGACCCAACTTAATCCCTGGAAAGATGCCTCATGCCTCCTCACACTTCCCCTTGAGCTCTTGCCTTTCTCTGTCAATATCCTTTTTCTTAAAATGCTTGGGTTTGTGGTTGACCAACTATTTTTGTCTGTTTCTTGCTTGGGTAACTTGGGGATCCAATGGCCTCCTTTTCATTTTTTATCTAACTCTGGCCTTTTGATATAAGAAATGATTCAGTGTAATCACTGCTTTAAAAAGCGTGAGCTTCTTGTGTATTAAAATCCATTAGACTAAACCTACCCCCACACACCCAAGACAGGCTCTTTGTTTTCTGACCTGCATTCAAAGTGTGTCATGTATTTTTCAAGTATTTGAGACTTTTGTGGACATACTTTTGTTGTTGGTTTCTAATTTAATTTCGTTGTGGTCAGAGAAAATATAATATTTCAGTCTTGTGATTTGTTTCATAGGTTAATGTGTGCTCTCTCTTCATGAGTGCTCCTGTGTTAGTCTAGTTTTTGTTGTTGTTGTTTGTTTGTTTCTTAGAACACCTGAAACTGAGTAATGCATAAAGAGAAGCAGTTATTTTTACAGTTTCAGAGGCTGAGAAGTCCAGTGTTCAGGGCACGCATCTGGTAAGAGCCTTCTTCTTGGTGGGGGCTCTGCAGGGAGTCCTTTGGCAATGTAGGATAACACGTTATGAGAATGGCAAGAGTGCTTTCGTGTGCGCTTTGTACAAAGCCACAGTCTATGCCCATGACATCCCATTAATACAGTAATCCATTACTTCATGAATGGATGAATCCATTCACTAGGACATAGTCATCACAATCCAGTCTCCTCTTAAAGGCCTCACCTTTCAAATATTATAATTGGATTTCCCACCCTCTTAACACTTTTATAATAGGGATCGAGTTTCCAAAACATGGACTTTGGTGGACACACTCATCCATAGTAGCTCCAGATTGTAATCTATAAATATCAATTAGGTTGTGAGGAAAAAAACACACTCAGTTTCCCCTACTATATTCTCACAACACACTGTTGACACCAGATATATGAGGATTTCTCTCCACACACTGAATCTGGAAGCAATTTTGCAGCAGACATAGCTGGGTACTACTGTAATTTGAATTTATGTTGGCACTGTCTACCTGGAGGTAGTTCCAGGTTTAATAAGTTTAGAGCTCAATCCATAAGACTGCCCCCATTTCAGATGCCAGTTGCAAGTCCAGGTTCCTGGAACTTCTGACTGGCTATAAATTATGGCTCCCACAACTCCCTTCTTTCTATTTCGGCTAGATTAATTTACTAGAGGGGCTCCAAGAACTCAGTGAAAAATTTACTTACATTTACTGGTTCATTTTAAAGGACATTTTGAAAAATACAAATAGTCTGATGAAGAGATACATAGGGTGAGGTCTGGAAAGGTCCTGGCACAGGAGGTTCCATTCCATTGGAGGTGGGGTGCACCACTCTCCTGGCATGTGGATGAGTTCAGCTGTCCAGGAGCTCCCCCAAAAGTGTTCTTGGGTTTTTATGGAGGCATCATTAGGCACAATTGATTACAGTGTAGGCCACTTTTGACCAACTTAACTTTCAGTCTCCCCTCCCTGGAAGTTGGGAGGTGGGCTGCAAGTCCCAACCGTCTAATTACAAAGTTGGCTCCTCTGACAATCAGCTCCCATCCTGAATTTACCTAGGTGCAGCCAGCCACCAGCCAACTCATTAGCAGGCAAAATAGCACTCACGACTTTTGAGAGTCTGACTTTAGGAGTTGTATGCCAGGAGACAGAGAATGAGATCAAATATATATTTCCACAGTATCATAGAATTAAAATTTTGTCATTTATGTCTGTATTCTTCCTTAATTTTTTTATCTGGTTTTTTCGTCAGTTACTGAGAGAAGAGTATTAATTCTACAGCTATGATTGTGGGTTTATCAATTTCTTACTTTAACTCAGTTGTTTTTTATTTCAGGTACAGTCATGTGCCACATAACATTTTGGTCAACAAGAGACCGCATATATAACTGTGCAATAATCTACTCTATATAGCCAAGGTGTTTAGTAGGCTATACCATGTAGGTTGTGTAAGTACACTCTGTGATGTTTACACATGACAAAGCTTCCTAATGACATATTTTTCAGAATTTATCCAGTCTTTAAGCAGCACATGAGTGTACTTTGTGGATCTGCATTTAGGCACAGACACAGTTATAATTGTTACGTCATCTTCACTTATAATTCTTTTGTTATTATGAAAGTTCTCTCTTTTTTTCTGTTTATATATTTTCTCTTAAAGTTTCTTTTTGCTAGTATTAGTATCTCCACTTAGGCTTTTTATACTTATGGTCAGTATAGTATGTCTTTTTCAATTTTTGTAAAATTTTATTGTTATTGTCTTTGTATTTAAATCATGTCTCTGTGGATAGCATGTAATTGGGTCTTACTTTCCTATCAAGCCTGACAGTCTCTGCATAAAGTAGATTATTTCATCCAATTTAATTTAAACTAAATATTCATAAGGTTAGATTTATGTTTGTCATTTTGCTACCTGTGTTCTCTTTGTCTCAGTTGCTAGTGTATAGGAAAGCAATCAAATTTGCATACTAACTTTGGATCCTGAACTCTTGCTATAATCACTTATTAGTTGTAGAAGTTTTTGTTTGTTTGTTTGTTTTGTTTTTTTGTGTATTTTAGGTTTTCTACAGACTATCATATCATCTGTCAACAAAAACAAATTATTTTTTTCCCTTTTTGTATGCCTTTTATCTTACATTGTGTTATTGTATTAGCTAATACTTTGAGTACAATGCTGAAAGGATTGGTGAGATGATGCATTTTTGCTTTGTTTCTGATTTTGTTGGAAAGCTTTGAATTTCTCACCATTAAGTATGATATTAACTGTAGTTTCTGTGGATAGTCTTTATCAAGTTGAGGAAGTTCCCTCTATTTCTGGTTTACTGAGAGTACTGATCGTGAATGTTGCTGTATTTTGTCACATGCTTTTTCTGGCTCTATTGATAGGATCATATGGTTTTTCTAAGTCTGTTGATCTGATGGATTATATTAACTGATGTTCAAATGTACGAGCTTTGCATGTCTGGAATAAATCTCACTTGATCATGGTGCACGGCTCTGTTTATACATTGTTGGATTAGGTTTGCTAATATTTTATTGAGGACTTTTACATGAATATTCATGAGTCATAATGATTTGTAGTTTTCTCTTCTTGAAGTGTCTTTTTCTGGTTTTGGTATTGAGGTAATGCTGTCCTTTTTCAATGAGTTGGGAATTAGCCCAACTGCTTCTATCTTCTGAAATAGATGGTAGGGAATTGTTATAATTTCATCCTTAAATGTTTGGTTGAATTTACCAATGAACACATCTGGGCTGGATATTTGATTTATCTGACTCTCATAATACATATAGACCTATTCAGATTGTGTTTTCCTTATTGTGTGCATTTTGGTAATTGCATCTTGTGAAGACTTGGTCCAATTCATCTGAGTTTTCAAATGTGTGCAAGACAGTTTGTCATATTATTTCTTTTTTATCCTTTTTTTATGTGCACAGGATCTGTAGTGATGCCCCAGCTGTCATTTCTGATATTAGTAATTTCTGTTCTTTTTTCCCATAGCCTGGCTATAGGGTCATTAATTTTATTTACCTTTTTAAAGAACCAGCTATTTTGTTTTTGTTTTTGATTTTCTCTATTGATTTTCTATTTTTAACTTATTAATTTATGCTGTCATTTTTTTTTTTTGGCTTCCTTTGGATTTTATTTGTTCTCTTTTTCTAGTTTTCAATGGTTGAAATTTATGTTATTGATTTTAGATATTTCTTCTTTTCTCATATATGCATTCAGTGCCATAAATTTCCTTCAAAGCACTGGTTTTGCTGTACCCCACAAATTTTGATAATCTGTATTTTCAATTTTATTTAGTTAAATATTTTAAAAATTTTCTTTCACCCATGCATTATTTAGAGTGTATTATTCCATCTCACTTTATTTGGGGATCCTCCAGTTACTGTTTTGTTGTTGATTTCTGATTTAATTCCATTGCCATCTGAGAACAGACACTGTATGATTTCTACTTTTAAAAAATATGCTGAAGTATGTTTTATGGCCCAGAATGTGTTCTATGTTGGTGATTGTCTTATGTGGATTGCAAAGAATGTTTATTTTGTTGTTTTTCAGTAAAGTGTTCTATAAATATCAATTATTTTTGAGATCGTGTTGTTGAGTTTAATTATGTCTTTACTGATTCTCTGCCTTATGAACTAGTCCACTTTTGATAGATGGTGTTGAAGTCTTCAGTCCTATTGGTGGATTCATCTATTTCTTTTTGAAATGCTATTATTTTTGCCTCACGTACATGGACAACCTGTTGTTAGGCACATACTCATTAAGAATTGTTGTTTCCTTGAAGAATTAACTCCTGTGTCCTGATATAATGCCATTTTTCATCCCCGATAACTTTCCTTGCTTTGAAGTCTGCTATGTCTGAAATAAATATAGCAACTTTTGCTTTCTTTTGGGTAGATGTTAGCATTGTCTATTTTTCCCTATCCATTTACTTTGAATTCATATGTGTCTTTATTTTACTGTTTGTTTCTTGTAGACGTTATATAGTTCGGGCTTGTATTTTTATCCTCTCAGTCTCTGTCTTTTAATTGATTCATTTAGACCATTGACATTCAAGAAGATTACTGATATAGTTGGATTAGTACCTACCATATTTGTTACACTTTTCTATTTCATTCTCCTGTTCCATGCTCTTACTTTCATCTTTCATCCTTTGTTGCGCGTCTCTGGCGGCCGCATGGGACCCCAACAGGTTTTTCCTTTCCCTAGAGGGTGGGGGACAAAGGGATTGCCCTTTTCTTCCCCCACCAGGATGCAGGGCAAAAAGAGATTCCAAGAGATGGATGAGCATGCTGCTGCTCTCCCAGGTAGGGAACAAACACATATACACACAGCCGGGGTTCTGTCAGTTCCATTTATTGTAACACAAAAGATCATATTTATATGCTTAGCAGGTGGGGGTTTCTAAGCTTAGGCCAATCCTTGAAAAGGTCAAATGTGCACATGCCTTGCCTCTCTATGCTTAACCCTCCCCCTTAACTTCCCTTGGGCACCACCTTTTATCTGTTTAGGCCATCTTGTTTTTGCTTAGAAAAAGGGCGCGGTCCCATAATCCTTTTTTAGCTTTTTGTGGCATTGAGGGATTTACACTTTCTCTTCTTTCTGAGCATTTTTTATAGTAATACTTTTTTTTTAAACAAGTTGTCCTAAAGTTTGAAATATACATTTGCAACTTATGCAAGTTCACTTTCAATTAAATTATACCCCTTCATGAGCAGTGTAACTTGCTTATTATAACAAAATAATTCTACTTTATTCCATCATCCTGTTTCTTGTATCATTATTGTCACTTTGTTTTTTTATACACAAGCTTACATAACTATGTATGTACATTGTTATGTATGTGTAAAAGCATACATAATTTTGTACATTGTTATGACTACTATTGGGTACAACCTATTATATGTCAGCTCAAGAATAAGAAAAATAAAAGCTTTTATTTTACCTCCACTACTTTCTTCTTTAATTCTCTTCCTTTTTAAGTGCAGATCCAGATTTCTGACCTATGTCTTTTTCCTCTATCACAGAAATTCTTTTAACATTTCTTGCAAGACTTTTATACTGGTAATGGATTTCCTTAATTTTTGTTCATATGAGGAAGTATTTCACCTTCACTTTTGAAGGATGATTTTACAAGGTAAAGGACTCTAGGAGGTGGGTTTCTTCTCAACTCTTTTTGAGTGTTTCATTTCACTGACTTCCTGCTTGCATGGAATCTGAGCAGATTTTATATGTAATTGTTATCTTTTCTTCACTATAAGTAAGATATTTTTCCCTCTCCCTTTTTGTAGATTTTAAAAAAAGTTTGATTTTCTGTGATTTAATAATGATATACTTAGGTGTAGATTTTTGGCATTTATTGTGGTTGATATTCTCTGAGCTTCCTGTGTCTTTGGTTTGGTGTCTGACATTAATTTGTGGAAGCTCTCAGGCATTATTGTTTCAAATATTTCTTCTGTTTCTTTCTCTATCTTTTTCCTGGTATTCTCATTATTCTATGGTACATTAGTCTATGGGACATTTTTGTAGTGTCCCCACAGAGCTTGATATTATGTTCCGTTCTTTTGTCTTAGTTCTCTTTGCTTTACAGATATTGAGGTTTCTATTGAATGTATTTTCAAGCTCAGGAATTCTTTTCTCAGCCTCTTTGGATCTACTAATAAGCCAATTAAAGCCATTGTTTATTTCAATTACAGTGTTTTTGATCCATGGGATTGGTGTTTTTTGTTTATTTGTTTGCTGTTTTCATTCTTTCTTAGGACTTTTATCTCTACTTTAAATTGCCCATCTGTTGAATACTGTGTGCTTTATCTATTTGAGCCTTATTATCGGAGGTTTGTTCTTTTTTAACCGTCTGATAATTTTATCATCCTTGTCATACCTTTTTCTGATGCTTGCTCTGTCACTTCCAACTGTGTTTCTTTGTTTATTATCTTATTTTGTCTTTTAGAATGTAATTTTTTTTTCTTTATAGACATGATGTACAAGGGAAAAGAAACTACTGTAAATATGCATTCAGTAACGTTGTAGTAAGGTGTGGAGAAGGGGGAGCTGTCTTAGTCTGTTTGGACTTCTATAAAAAAATAGAGTAGGTAATAAAAGACAACAGAATATTTTTGTCAGGCCTTAAAAACTAATGCCACCTTAAGTGACATTACAAGCGGTGCCATTATGGGCCCACAAAGGCGTATTAACATGACAGCCTAAGACGGCGCCGGGAGGAAGTAGGGTGGGAATGTCTGTGGGAACCTTATTGGCCAAATACGCGCTTCCGTGCTCGTGAACACTGCGTGATTGCAATAGCTAGGCATTGAGACAGGATGCATGCTCTCATAACCTTTAAGCTGATTGGAGGATGTAAAACCCTCCCTTCCCCGTTTGCCTTTAAAAGCAAGTGCCTGTGTGATAATAAACGGAACTGCTCGACAGAACCCCTGCCGTGTCTGAGTGTCCTTTAACGGGCTGTTTGGGGCCGGTGGCTGTGCTCACCTCTCTTCACGGCTCTCTTCCCCCATCTCCTTCCAACGGGAACCAGAGGGAAAGAAGAATCCGGGCAATTAACTCACCCACCAAGGGAGAGACTGATAGCGAGGCTAAGGGCTGTTCGGGTCGGCCAGCAGCTGACCCAACATATTTTGGCATATTTAAAAGTGGTTTGCCTTTTTTCTCTCACAGGGTGAGATCTTTTTTTACTATTAGCTGTAGGAACCTGTTGAAGCTTTTGATGGTGAATTTCACAATACTGTGGTTACATGCCTATGACCAGGTCCCGTGGAGTTTTAAGCCTCAGAGTTGTCTACACCAAGCCTCCATCAATTTATCAGTCACAGTTTAAGTCTGCCTGCTCTTACACTGGTTCACGTTGTGGTTTCCAGTAGAAAATCTCTACTCTTGTTAGCCACGACTTTGTATATTTGTCTCTCTGCCTTTCTAATCTTCAGGACATTAGTTTGCACCATGTCCTTTTCTCTCTTAAGCTTCTAAGAAAAGTTGTTGATTTTTCAGCCTCTTTAGTTTTATATTTATTGTTATAATGGAGTGATGATTCTCAAGCTTTTTTCTGCAGGAATACAAACCTGGAATGCATTTCTAAAAGTACCCTCTTAATGTCTATGTAGATAATAGAATTTTGCTTCGTACAACTATGAAAATGATCCTTTATATTGGTAGACTTCTTAATACTGAGTTTTCCTTTATTTATGGAATAAACTCAGAAGAAATTCTCTTGGTCTTCACAGTGTATTTCTCTTCTTCTATCTTTATACATTAATGTTTCTGCACATTCCATACTTTTTAAAAAAAAATGTTATAGATTCATTAACTTTGATGGCTACAGGTATCACTGAAATTCTGATATTTTACAAATCTTTATCTTCAGTTTAGATATCTCTCATTAACACTCAAATTATGTATCTAATTGCCATTTGGACATTTTCATTTTTTTTATTAGTTATGAATATTCATGGGATACAAAGCCGATTGTCACCCCTTGTGCCCAAGATGTGTAGATATTTTAAATATAATATGTTCAAATCTGCATCACTTCTGCCATTATAGCTTTTCTCCCACTTTTCAAATTTCACTTTATAGTGCCAGTACCTAAGTAGCTGCAAACATGTAGATAGCCTGGTAATAAGCCTCTTATTTTTATTCTCTGCACCGCAAATTAGAATCTTCTGCTTTTTCTTCCCTTTTTTCTCTTTTAAAGGATTACTTCCCTCTTTGGTATGCTTACTGCTGTGTGTACTGATGACAGGTAGTCATCTGTTACTCTGTTTTATTCCCCCACTTACTCTCCCTTAAGCACCTTAACCATTCTCCTTCTAGGGGATAACCGTCAAATGCAAATCTGGTTATGTAACATACCTAGTCTTACCAGGACCTCATTATTTACAGCCTTCGGTTTGGAAAGTGGCAATGTTCACCCTGGGGGGAACACAAGCCATTTTTTTTTTTTTTTTTTGCATATATAAATAAAATTTGGAAATGTTTGGTTCATTCTTTTAATTTGCAAGTAACTTTAAATCAACAATGAGTGCATAAAATTTTTGGTGTTTAATTTAGGTCAAATTGTGTTTATTGCATCACCTAGACATGATGCTGTGTGTAGTTCCATTAATATGGTGTGTTTTGTTTGTAGCATTCTGACAGGACTTTTGCAGTTTCCTCATATGCTTTACATGGAAGGCCTAAGTATCTTTGGCATTCTAGTGGAGTGCAAACTAAACACAAAGTAGAATGACATTTTCTCATTCTTTCTTACCACAGTCTATATTGAAGTTGGGTCTATATTAGTTCATCTAACACATTTTCAACAGGTATGTATGTATGTATACCTATGTTTTCATACCAGGTTATACATCCCTTGGAGGAGTAGAACTTTATTCATACTTTTACCTGTAGCAAGATGGAAATTTTGTAGATCTGTAAAGTGGCTTTGTAATAGTATGTTTTTGTAATTAATACATTGTTATAGTTGCAGAATGTTTATGTTCTAATTTTTCTTTCTTCTACCATGTGGAATGCAAGGAAGCTGTACCTTTTGTAAGATACATACAAAACACACACAACACAGAATTTTCAGTTCCCAGATTTCTGTTTTGTGAAACAGATCTGGTGACTTGAGTTGAGGAGAATGTGCTGTTACAGGGGTTGGTATCTTTTGAGGATATTGCTGTGGACTTCACCTGGGAAGAGTGGCAGGAACTGGATGATGCTCAGAGAACTTTGTACAGAAATGTGATGCTGGAGACTTACAGCAACCTGGTGTCACTGGGTGAGTGAAACTCCTCAGAAAATGTCAGAAAAAACCCTTTCTTTTTTATGGTAAACGTAGGAACCACTTATGAAATTTAATGCTATTAAGTTAAGATTCTGTTCCATAAAGAATTCGAGTTATTCCTCTCCAATGTAAGTTACAAATTGGCCCCATCATTTTATAGCATCTTAATCCAAGCTCTTGTCATCCTTCCAAGGGCCTGACTTAACAATTTCACAAAGTTCTCTGTTATTTTCTGTTAAAGTGCACTGCATTACCAAACCTGAAGTGATCTTCAAGTTGGAGCAACAAGCAGAGCCATGGATGACAGAAGAATCTCCAAACCAGAGCTTACAAGGTCAGCACATACTGGGCACTGAGACTGGGAAGAGTAAAGCCCAGTAGATGTTGGTCATGTCCAGCTGTTTTTACCAGTATTTTTGCTAGGCTTCAGACCTGAGAAGAGCTGGAGTGCTTAGAATCTTATGCACTGTATATTCTCCTAAGAGGGCTCCCACACTTACACACCCACCTTTAATTTTAATGAATATTTTACATACTTCCCCAAATCTAATCTTTACCTTTTTCTTTTTAGATGTCTTTTCTTTAGTGTGAATTTTATCAGTATTCTTGGTAGCTCTCTTTTTCTCCATTATCATGGGCATGTTCCATCAGATTCTTTTACTCCGTAACAAAATTTATTTTTTATTGTTATGTAGGTTGAGAAATCCAAGGTTGAGGGGTCACATCTACTGAGGGTCTTCTTGTTTGTGGAGACTCTCAGAAGAGTCCACAGCTGCTGCAGTGTATCACAAGATGAGAGTGGCAAAAATGTGTCCACGTGCTGTATAAAGCCACCAGTCTACCTCCTGATGACTCATTAAGCCATTAACCCATTTTTCCACGAACAGATTAATCCATTCATGAGAGCATCACCTTCACTATCTAATAACCTTCCAAAAGCCTCACCTTTCAAATACCATAGTTAGATTTCCCACACTCTTAACATGGTTACAGTGATGATCAGGCTTCAATATGAGTTTTGGGGGATGTATACTATGGCATGACATTTATTCATAAATCTATTTGTATTTTACCATGTTAATTAAGCACATTTTAGTTTTATCCTTGTACTTAAAATGGCAGTGATCTAAATAATGTCTCTCTTTCAGATTTTACATTCTGATGAGAGAGAAACAAGAAAATAATATATGTTGCATAATTGTATTAAAATCATGAGAGGGCCGGCCCCGTCGCTCACTCAGGAGACTGCAGCACTGGTAGCACCGAGGCCATGGGTTCAGATCCTGTATAGGGATGGCCAGTGTGCTCGCTGGCTAAGCATGGCGCAGACAACACTGTGCTGAGCATTGCAATCCCCTTGTCAGAAAAAAAAAAATCATGAGAAATACGTAATCAAAGTGAGAGAGGCAGAAAAATAGGTAGTGAGAATTTAGGAAGGATGTTCAGAAAAGGCAGCTTTAGGAAGATTGTCTACTTGACATGGTGTCAGACATGTTAACTGTTTCAAATTTGACATGTGATATGTACCCAAGTACAAAAATATAGATTTTAAAGTGGACATTACTATTGGAGGTACAAATTTGGAAATTGTGGCTTGTGGTTTTTGAAGACATACTTATAGAGGAGGTTACTTATAGAGTTGATAAGAATATGAGAAATGTCCAGAAGGAAGCCTTGTGTACCATGAAGCAGAAATTATGAAGCTGATGAGGACACAGCATACGAGCCTGGAAAGGACTGCCATTGGACATGGAAGAAAAATCAGGAGATTGTACATCCCAATGTCAAGTGAACCAAGGGTTTTATATTGAGAGGTTCAGACCTTTTTATGGGGGTGTGGCATTTGAAGTTAGCATTTTCTCCTTCTGTTTGTGAAAATTATCCTAAAACAACAAAGATAATGAAAAGTGTATGCAAGACTTTATTTTTTATGAAAGCAGGAGACAGCTGTAACTTCACTGCACAAAATAAAAGCCTCTGGAAGCAGTGAATTATAAAGCAGGACTATGTGCACCAGAAAATGGGGGTAGAATGCTAGATGAACTCAAAAAGGGCTAGAAAATAGTTAACAGAAGTTCTGGGCACAGCCAGCTTGACAAAGAAATGTTTCAGATTTGCAGAAAGGGGATTCCCAGAATGGTAGAACAGAACTTTCTCAGAAGCAGAGGCAGAGAAGTTAAATGAGTAATATGTAGGAAGCTGTTGGTATCTAATTTTGGGGAAAGGAGATTATTTATTTGAAAAATCCAAAGATGCCTATAGCCATTCTTCCTACTGAAGAATGAAAACTGAAAAAAGATAGGTGCTACCCACCAACCCCCAGGCCTTGAGGCAGCAGTGCCAACCTAGCACCCCCATGGGATACAGGACAGGCAAAACCCTGCCCCCAAGAGGCCTGACCTACCAAACACCATGCCCTGAGGCAGCAGCAACAACCCAGCAACCCCATGAGTATCCAGGCCAAGCAGGACCCAGCCTTCAAGAGGCCTGACTGACTGACCCTCAGGTGCCAAAGCAGCAACAGGCAGTTGAATATCAGCAAAATTCCCTGCCAGTGCTGCAGACTCCAGGGTGGAGCCTCTGCCACAATGACTAAACACTAATGGAGAGAGAGTAGAATTACAAAAAACCAATATATTTTGACACTACCCACAGAATATAATTCTCCAGTTCTAGGTCCTATATAACAGGAAGTCCTTGAAATGACTGAGAAAGAATTTTTAGTAACAATTCTAAGGAAATTAAATGAGATAGAAGAATATTCAGCTAGACAACACAATGAAATGAGAAAGTATACAGGACCTGAAAGAAATGTACAGAGAAATCAATGTCCTGGAAAAAAATGTAGCAGAGCTCCTGGAGCTGAAGGATTCACTAATGAAATAAGAAACACAACAGCTTAAACAGCAGGCTAGGACAAGTATAAGAATTTCTGACCTTGAAGATGGCCTGTTTGAAATAACACAGGTGGACAACAAAATAAATAATTTTAAAGTTGAAGAAAATCTGAGATAACAGACAACCTTAAGCACTCAAATATCTGAATCATGGGCATATCAGAAGGGGAGGAAAAAGGAAATAGCATTGAAAACATTCAACAAAGTAATAGTAGAGAACCATCCCAGGTTTAGGGAAAGATACAGATCTTCAGATTCAGGAGGCTCAAAGATCCCCAAACAGATTCAACCCAAAAATATCCTCTCCAAGACATGTTATACTCAAGTTGACAAATCACAAAGACAAAGAGAATCTTAAAAGCTGCAAGAGAGAAGTATTAAGTCAACTATAAGTGAGCCCCTATCAGACTAACATCACTTTTCATCAGAAACCTTAAAAGCCAGAAGAGAATGGGATAATATATTCAAAATACCAAAAGACAAAGTTTGCCAGCAAAAAATACTTTATGCAGCAAGGGTATCCTTCCAAAATGAAGGACAAATAGTATATTTCCCAGACAAACAGAAATTGCTGGATTTCACTATCATGACCAGCTTTACAAGAAATTCTCAAAGGAATACTGTCTGGTATCTGAAAAACAATCATCACTACCGTGAATACTCAAGAAAGAAGAAAAAACCACCAGTACAATAAAAATGCTAATAATGAAGATAAAAAGTTTATCTACTGTCCTGAGAAACCAACCAGCTAAGAAGACAAACAGTAAATCCAAAAGAAACAAAACACATTTAAAACATCCAAGCAAAAACCAGTACAATGCCAGGAGTAAATTAACACTTTTCAATAATAACTCAGTGGAAAAGGGTTAAATTTCCCACTTGAAAGACACAGAATGACTGACTGGATTGGAAGGATAGATTGTAATCAGCAATCATCCAACAAAGAAAAGCCCAGGTCCAGAAGGCCTCACTGCAGAATTCTATCAAGCCTTTAAAGAATTATTAATACCAGTTCTCTACAAACATTAACCAAAAATTGAAACAGAGGCCAATCTCCCAGACTCATTCTTTAAGGAAGCATCATCCTGATACCAAAACCAGACAGAGACAACAACAAAATAGAAAACTACAGGCCAATCTTTGATGCATATAGATGCAAAAATTCTCCATAAAATACTAGCTAATATAATATAGCAATACATAAAATTATACAACATGATCAAGAGAGATTCATCCTGGAGATGCAAGGTTGGTTCGACATACACAAGTCAATAAGTGCTATATACCAAATTAACAAAATGAAAGACAAAAACCATATGATAATCTCTATAGAAGCTGAAAAAGCATTTAACAAAATTCAACATTTGTTCATGATAAAAAGCCTATAAATTGGGTATAGAAGGAAACTATCTCAACACAGTTAAAACCACATATGAGAAAACCACTGCCAATATCATCCTGAATGGGGCAAAGTTGAAAAATTTTCCCTTAAGAACAGGAAAGAAATAAGGATGCCCATTATCACTACTCCTTTTCAAGGTAGTGTTGTAAATATCAACCAGAGAAATCAGGGAAGAGAAGGAAATGGAGGACATCCAGATTGGAAAAGATGAAGTCAGACAGTCCTTTTTTGCAGATGGTATGATCCTATATATAGAACAGCCTAAAGGCTCTACAAAAAAATCTGTTAGAGTTGATAAATGATTTCAGCCAAGTTGCTCTATGCAAAATCAACACACAAAAATCAGTAGCATTTCTATACCCCAACAATGAATTAGCAGAAAAAGAAATAAAAAAAGCTAGCCCATCTACAATAGTCACCAGAAAAATAAAATACCTGAGAATAAAGTTAACCATGGATGTGAAAAATCTCTATTGAGAGAATTTAAAGTGGACACAAAAGATGGAAAGATATCCCATGCTCTAGGATTGAAAGAATTAACATTGTGAAAACGTCCATACTGCTCAAAGTGATCTACAGATTCAATGCAATCCTCAAAATTCCAATTACATTCTCAGAAATGGAATAAAAAACAATCCTAACATTCATATGGAATAAAAAAGCAGCAGAAATAGCCAAAGCTATCCTTAGCAAAAAGCCTAAAGCCAGAGGCATACACTACCCGTCTTTAAACTATACTATGAAGCTATAGTAACCAAAAAAGCATGGTACTGGCATTAAAAACACGCACAGACCAATGGAACAGAGTAGAGAACCTAGAGATCAACCTGCATATTTACAGCCTGAACTTTGACAAAGTCACCAAGAACATGCATTGGGGAAGTGACTGCCTTTTCAATAAATGGTGCTAATAAAACTGGACATCCATGTGTAGGAGAATGAAACTAGACCTGTAGCTCATGCCATATACCAAAACCAACTCAAAATGGATTAAATAATTAATTATGCATCCTACAGCAATAAAACTCCTTAAAGAAAACATAAGGGAAACACTTCGGAAGTAGGTTTGTGTACAGAGTTTATGAATTTGACCCCAAATGCACAAGCAACCAAAGGAAAAATAAGTGGGATTATATCAAGTTAAAAAGCTCTGCAAAGCAAAAGAAATGAGTATAAAGACAACCAACAGAGTTGGAGAAATTATTTGTAGAACATACATCAGACAAAGGAATAATATCTAGTATGCACAAGGAACTCAAAAAACTTAACAGCAAAAACCCAAGTAACAGAATTTTGAAATGGGAAAAGGAGCTGAATAGGATTTTTAAAGGAAGATATATGAATGGCCAACAGACAGATGGAAAAATCCTCAACATCCCTCAGCATAAGGGAAATGCACATCAATACCACTTGGAGATATCATCTAACTCCAGTTAAGATGGATAATATCCAAAAGACAATGATAAATGCTGTCAAAGGTACAGAGAGAAAAGAACCCTTCTACACTGGTGGCAGGACTGCAAAATGGTGTGGTATTTGTGGAAGATGGTATGGAGGCTCCTCAAATAATTACAGATAGGTCTTCCTTATGACCCAGCTATTCCACTTCTGGTTATATACCCAGAGAAGTGAAAATCATCGTGTCAAAGGGATACCTGAACTCCCATGTTCATTTCAGTGCTATTTACAATATCTAAGAGTTGGAACCAGCCTAAATGCCCGTCATCAGATGAGTGGATAAGGAAAATGTGGTATATATACACAACGAAGTACTACTCTGCTATAAAGTGAAATGAAATTCTACCATTCACAGCAACCTGGATGGAGTTAGAGAAAATTATGTTAAGTGAAATAAGCCAGGCACAGAAACAGAAATACATTTTCTCACTTATATTTGTAAGCTAATAAAAGTAAATATGCAAACAAGTAAATGGTGTGGAGAAACAACAAACACAAAAACCCCTTGAAGTTGTTAAGACATGTGAACAAATATAATGTTTATTAGGGGGTAATGGGGAGTGGGAGGGGGTGAGGAGGAATTGGTCAGGGACATGAAAATTAACTACACTGTATATTTATAAAACCAAAAGAAAGAATGTGTATTGATCTGAAGTACTCAAAAAGTACTGTAGAGTGTATTATAATCAAAGTACAGAAGACTAAACATACATCCTGCAATATGTAGATGGACTGCCCTAGGTCCAACAGGGAGACTGAGTGTGGGTGAAGGTGAAAGGGAGTGGAGCAGGGAACAAAAGAAAAAGAAAAAAACAGGTGTAACATCCTGCACTTAAGCAAAATTTGTTTAAGAGACAGAAGACTGGCTTCCTCCTGAGCCTGAAATTAGCTGATCCAGGGAAACATTACCACCTGCAAAGCACAGAAAGAAGGGACAAAGTGCTACACAATACCCACTGCTGTTATAAGAATGAAATGGGAAAAACAGTGTAAACAAATGGTAGGTGGTAATTGCTTGGTTGAAAACTATGACAAGGCAGTAGGGGAAATTTTACCAAATATTTATTATGAATCAAAAATAAGTTAGTGCAAAACATAATTGAACATTAGAAAACATAAGTACAATTTCTTGCATTAATGCAGTATGTAGGAAAAATATATATGTATATAACCATATCCATTATTAAATTTTATACATTCCTATGCCATGAGGGTATGAAGAAACTTCATCTTTACATGCACATTCCATAAGCAATATTTATGTGTGGTTCATGGATTTGTCTTTTTTCTTCTTTCAGATGTTCTGATTGCCAAAGGTCTAACTACCAAAAGCCAAGAAGGCCATGGAACATATTTGTGGCAAGACATAATTCCTAACAGCAATATATCAGCTGAGGAGAGAGTTGAGTTAGAAAAAACATTTTATCTGAGCTCAAACCAGGTTTCAAATCCAATTATAAATGGTGAAATCTATTCAAGGATGAGGTGCAAATTCTGTAATATATGTTGGAATGCATTTCCTCCTAGAGATCATGATTGGATGCCTGCTGGAGAGAAATCTGAAGATGATAATATAACTTGGAATTTGTGCCAACAATGTGAGCTGCTTAATCAGCATTCCAAGATTCAAGCTGGACAGCAACTTTTTAAATATAGAAGAGAAGGGAAAGACGTCAACACAGAGCCAATATTTTTGACACATATGACGGTTTATATGGGAGAGACCTACGATAAATTTGATTATGGGAAAGCCTTTCATAAGTCTGCTGTTTTTCCCCAAAAGAAAACTCTAATATTGCACAAAAAAATCCAACATGGAATATGTTGGACAATGTTCTGTAAAAACTCTAAATTGATTGAACATGAGAAGAGAAACACAGCAGACCAACCCTATAAGTATAGTGAATGTGACAAATCATTCATGAAGAAGTTACCTCTTACAATCCATAATAGGATACTGAAAGGGGAGAAGCTATATATGTGTGAAGATTGTGGAAAACCCTTTCGCCAAAAGACACTTCTCAGCAAGCATCAGAGAATTCACACTAGGGAGGAAAAATATGAATATAATAACTTAGACTTCAACAAACATAAGGAAATTCATGTACGAGAAAGGCCCTATGAATGTAACGAATGGGTAAAAACGTTTCAGCAGAAGTCAAGCCTCAGTAGGCATCATAGAATTCACACAGGTGGGAAACCATATAAATGTAATGAATGTGGGAAAACCTTTCATGAGAAGTTAAAGCTCAGCAGGCATCAGGGAATTCACACAGGTGAGAAACCGTATGATTGTAAAGACTGTGGAAAGTCTTTCAACTATAAATCAGACCTCAGTGTACATCAGATATCTAACACAGGTGAGAAACCATATGAATGTAAAGAATGTAGAAAATCTTTCTACCATAAATCACACCTCAATGAACATCAAAGAACTCACACAGGTGAGAAACCATATGAATGTAAAGATTGTGGAAAGTCTTTCTACTATAAATCAGACCTCACAGTACATCAGAGAACTCACACAGGTGAGAAACCATATGAATGTAGTGAATGTGGAAAAGCCTTTCAGAGGAAGTCACAACTCAGCAAACATCAAAGGACTCACATAGGTGAGAAACCATATGAATGTAAAGACTGTGGAAAATCTTTCTACTATAACTCAGACCTCACAGTACATCAGAGAAAGCACACAGGTGAGAAACCATATGAATGTCGTGAATGTGGAAAAGCCTTTCAGAGGACGTCACATCTCAGCAGGCATCAGAAGACTCACATAGGTGAAAAACCATATGAATGTAAAGACTGTGGGAAGTCTTTCTACTGTATATCAGACCTCACAGTACATCAGAGAACTCACACAGGTGAGAAACCACATGAATGTAAAGACTGTGCAAAGTCTTTCTACTCTAAGTCACAACTCAGTGTACATCAGAGGACTCACACGGGTGAGAAACCATATGAATGTCAGGAATGTAGAAAATCTTTCTACCATAAATCACACCTCAGCATACATCAAAGAACTCACACAGGTGAGAAACCATATGAATGTAAAGACTGTGGAAAGTCTTTCTACTCTAAGTCACATCTCAGTGTACATCAGAGATCTCACACGGGTGAGAAACCATATGAATGTAGTGAATGTGGAAAAGCCTTTCAGAGGAAGTCAGAACTCAGCAGGCATCAGAGGACTCACACAGGTGAGAAACCATATGAATGTAAAGAATGTAGAAAATCTTACTACTATAAATCAGACCTCAGAGTACATCAGAGAACTCATACGGGTGAGAAACCATATGAATGTAAAGACTGTGGAAAGTCTTTCTACTCTAAGTCACTACTCAATGTACATCAAAGGACTCACACGGGTGAGAAGCCATATGAATGTAAAGAATGTAGAAAGTGTTTCTACATTAAATCACAACTCAGTGTACATCAAAGAACTCACACAGGTGAGAAGCCATATGAATGTGAAGACTGTGGAAAGTGTTTCTACTCTAAGTCACATCTCAGTGTACATCAGAGAAGTCACACAAGTGAGAAACCATATGAATGTAGTGAATGTAGAAAAGCCTTTAAGAGGAAGTCAGATCTCAGCAGACATCAGAGAACTCACATAGGTGACAAACCATATGAATGTAAAGAATGTAGAAAGTCTTACTACTATAAATCAGACCTCACAGTACATCAAAGAACTCACACAGGTGAGAAACCGTATGAATGTAAGGACTGTGGAAAGTCTTTCTACTCTAAGTCACAGCTCCGTGCACATCAGAGAACTCACACAGGTGAGAAACCATATGAATGTAGTGAATGTGGAAAAGCATTTCAGAGGAAGTCAGATCTCAGTAGGCATCAGAGGACTCACACAGGTGAGAAACCACATGAATGTAAAGAATGTAGAAAGTCTTTCTACTATAAACCAAACCTCACAGTACATCAGAGAACTCATACAGGTGAGAAACCATATGAATGTAAAGACTGTGGAAAGTCTTTCTACTCCAAGTCACAACTCAATGCACATGAAAGGACTCACACGGGTGAGAAGCCATATGAATGTAAAGAATGTAGAAAATCTTTCTACCGTAAATCACACCTCAGTGTACATCAGAGAACTCACACAGGTGAGAAACCATATGAATGTAGTGAATGTGGAAAAGCCTTTCAGAGGAAGTCACAACTCAGCAGGCATCAGAGGACTGTGAGAAACCATATGAATGTAAAGAATGTATGAAAACTTTCTAAAGTCAGACTTCAGTGTACATCAGAGGACTTACACAGGTGAGAACTATGTGAATGTAAACATTGTAGAAAAACTTTCTGCCCCAAATCACATCTATAGACATACAAATTCTCACAGGTAAAAGGCCCTATGAATGTAATTAGTGTGGAAAAACCATCAAACATTATTCAAACCTCAGCACACGTCATAGAATCCACACAGGTGAGAATCCCGATGAATGTACAGAATGTAGGAAAACTATAAAATCAAAACTATCTAGTAAATCAAAACTCAATGTACATCAGACAATTCACAGTTCTGAAACCTGTACAAATGTAATGAATGTAGGAAATCTTTTTACCAAAAATCAAACATTACAGAATGGAAAAACCTTTCTCCAGAAGTCACACCTAAGGATGTATCAGAGAACTCACATAAAAGAGAAAACCTATGAATGTACAGCTGTCCATTGTTATTCACAGGGAATTACTCAGAACTTTCCATGCATACCAAAATCCATGGATGCTCATCTGTTTTATAAAGTGATGTACTGTTTGTGTAACATTCTGTTGCATAATTAACATCATGTCTAGAATACTTATAAGACTGTATGCAATGTAAAAACCCTATAAATGGATGTTGTAGTTCTTTGTATAATTTTTATTATTGTACTGTTTTTTCCAAATATATTTGGTCTATGGTTGGTTGAATCCGTGGATGTGGATCTTGTGGATATGGAAGGCTGGCTGTAATGAATGTGAAAATGTCTTTTTTCAGAGGTCAGACCTAAGCAGACATCAGAGAACTCATGTAAGGGAGAAATCCCGCATAGTAAAGACTGTTTATTATTTTCCACAATGTACTATCTTTTCTTTTGAACAGATAGCATACATACTCAGTATCTTGTTATTGTTTGCATGACTTTGTAACCGAGCTCTGTTCAGGGGATTATGGAAACAAGTGATGAACATTTCTGGTCTAGCAACAACAACAAAAGTCCAGGCAGTTCTTCACAACTTCCAGGATTGAAGTGCAGATGACTTCCAAGGTGTACTTGGGAGACCAAGGTGGGAGAAGGTGACTTAAGGAATTGATTAGAGCAGAGTTGATCTCACTTTTATTCTGAAACTCTAATCCATACTTCATGTGAATAAGAAATAAATACTATATTGAGCC
Source organism: Cynocephalus volans (assembly GCF_027409185.1). Lineage (NCBI taxonomy): Eukaryota > Metazoa > Chordata > Mammalia > Dermoptera > Cynocephalidae > Cynocephalus > Cynocephalus volans. The sequence continues at coordinate 373,526 of NC_084473.1, read as the reverse complement.
ATTGTTCATGTGATGTTTCATTACCACACATTCTGCCCACTGTAGCTAAATGACTTTATGAAGTTTTTGGGATAAGTTATCTGTTCTTGTATATGAGAAAATTCAGAGGAGACAAAACTGTGTGGTCACCTTTTATTTCAATGTTTATTTATGGAAAAATGAAAGAAATCACTGGAAAAACAATGCAACACTTTGGGAATACCTTATCAGGGGGCCATCTTATTGAATGCTTTAATGTGTCAACACTTGCAAAAAGTTTAAAGTTTCTTATATATTAGAGTATTTGAAATGATGGGGAAACTATTGAGTTATGTAATATGTATGTAAATTTTCAAATGGAAAAGTTACAAGTACTATCAGAACTGTTTTTTGAAATGTTTGTATGCCTATAGTTTAAGTGTTTATATTGTTTTTCAGAGGACATTTGTCTATGTCTAGAGACGTTTTAGGTTGTCATAACTCAAGGTGCTACTCCTTCTAGTGAATAGATGCCAGGGATGTTGCTAAACAACCTGCAGTGCACAGAACAGTCTTCTCAGGTGTGTAGAGTTTTTGCATATAAGTATTGTATGTAATAGGAATTTTATTTAATGGAATCTGACATAAGTGTAGGTACTGAGTATGTACACTTAGCATAATAAATATAGTGATTTTGGGATTTTGTACATTAAATGCCACTCTACCTTTTTTATAGTTTGTTAAATGTCACAAACCTTTTTTCATGAACATTGACCGTAGATGTGTGGATATATGATATTTAATAAATTTTGTTGTAAAATAGAATTAAAATACAATATGTATTCTTCCCTGAGCTATTTCAAGTCCCCTCATATTTATGATAAACCCATTGCAAACTAGGAATGTAATGATGCTTCCTAGACCTGCTAAAGAACATCTTTTGAAAACCTATGGCTATCATACACCACAGTGAAAGACTAAGTGCTGTAACCTCAAAGTTTGAAAACAATACAAGAATGTTCAATTTTACCACTTTAACTTTGAAATGGATAAATTAGCCAAAAATATTACACAAAAATGAATAAAATCTTATTAGGATAGAAAAAGTAGAACCATCTTTAATTTCAGGTGACCTAAAGTAGTATATAAAAATTTTGTAAGGCATTTACTAACATACAGTAGAATCTATAAATAGGCTTATCAAGGTCAATATAAAAAATTAAACTATTTCTTTATTGTAGTAATGAGTAGCCTAAAAATAAAATAAAAATTCCATTCCTAGTAATATAAAAAATATTTAGAAATAAATCTTACCAAAAAAAGTTCAAGTCTTTGCAGTAAAAATTAAAAGAACATTGGTGAAATAAAAGAAAAAAACAACACTGAATAGACATTTAATGCTTAATTATATTTAATATTCTGAAGATCACAATACTACACAAATCTAAAAATTTAATGTATTTTCTTCAAGTTCACATCTATTTTACAGAAATAGACAAGCTCAGTTTTCCTAAAATGTATGTAAAAGTGCAAGTAAAGTGAAATATAACAATTTTGAAGAAAGTTGATTCACACCAATAACAAATATTACTTTAAATTACCATTATTAAGGCAGTGTGATACTAGCATAAGAATAGATTCATGTAGGTCAATGAGGTACATTTAAAGGTCCAGTAATAAAACCTTTTTTTATGGTAAGTTGATTTTGACAAAGGCACCAAGATACGTCAATGAAGAAAGAAGTCTTCTCAATGAATGGTGCTGGGAAAACTATATCCACTTGTAAAAAGATGAAGTTGAACTCCTAACTCGTCATACACATATACAAAAATACTCCAAATAGGTCTCTTACTGTGTAGGAGCTACAACTATAACATCCTTAGAGAAATATTGGAGTACATATTTCTAATTATAAATTAGTTAAGAATTTCTTAGATATTACACTATAATAACAATCTAGAAAAGGAAATAAGTTTTAAAAACTACACTTGATAACATTTTCAAACATGTTTTTCAAACAGTACCATGGAGAAAATAAGGCAAATTAGTGAGTGTGGAAAAATATTTTAAATTATGTTTCTGTGTAGGGTCTAGATTTCTGAATATACATGAAACTCTTAAAAGACAATAATAGATAATAGATCAAATTTTTTACATAGGCAAAGGATTTAAATAGACATGTCTACAAAGATGTGCAAATTTTCAATAAATACATAGAAATATACCCATTAGTGATTAGGTAAATGCAAATTAAAACCATAAGGAGGATAATTAACAATAGCTGTAATGCAGATAGCTGTAATGTAGATACGTCTTTGCAAATATGTGGAGAATATGGAGTAGTCAGACATTGCAAATGAATGTAGAATACTGCATCAACTTTGGCAGTTTCTCAAAATATTATATGTAGAGGGTTAATATCTTGTAATATGTTCTTCTAAGAGGATGGTGATGACATCTGGCCACAGCCAGAAGAGTCACGTGGCACCAGTACCTACACGGGATGTGCTGCACACAGTATTTCTGAAGATGGTACCACCAGCTGTTAGAAACTGCTGCATCCTTGAACTCAAAGGAGTATGCAATATAGTCTATTCAAAAAAAATTTCAGGAGTTCTGTCCCTGGGGGCTCCCCCTCCTGTATCCTTGCTTGCTTACTTTCCCCACAGCTTTCACAATAAATGTCCATGGGGCTTTGACTCTGGGCCTCCAACTCTGGGCCTGCACTAGCTTAGTGAATGATCACTCCAAATCCCTCTTGCAACTGCCACCATCTCTGAGTAGTTCATTACTGTCTCCACTTCAACACTTGCCACATTTTGGTGACCCCAATGTGACTGTGGGCCATTGCACAGAATGGTAAGAAACCTCCACAAGCCTTTTCATGGAAGAGAGATGTCCTACCATATTATGGGGCATTGGGAAATTTGATTGACTTCCCTCAGAGAGGTATAAAACATTCTGTTTCAGACTGGAGCTTCTTTTATTTGCTTATTTTCTCCATTCTTATGGGAGTTAGCTTGGTGTGCTCCCTATGGGCCTCTCATTGCTTTCAAGTACTTGGGCTTTGAGTAATCCTTGCATGTCCATCACTGAGAGTACAGTGCCAGTTATACATAGTATCACCATATTGCTCAGAAATTTCACTCTCAGGAATGTACAGAGAAAAAAAAAAAATCTATGGCCACACCAAGACTCATATGTGAATGCTCATAGCAGCACTATTTATAATAAAAGTAAATGAAACCCAAAATAATCATCAACTAGTGGAAGAAAAAATTAACGTGGTATATCTGTGCCATAGAATACTATTCCACCAATCAAAGGATATGCAGAATTGTCTAGAGCTGGAGAGGTAAGGGAGAATTGAAAGGTAGGGCCTTGAAGAGATGATTAGATTGAAGCACCATAACCTAGTGAATGGATTAATAATGGTGGTCAGGGGTGTGTTTCTGTTTTAAAAGGAGTACATGAGTAGTTTTCTCTCTGCTCTACCATTTTCTGTTGCCATGTGAGACCCCTGAGTCACTCACCACCACCAAAGTTTATGCCAGCTGTGTTCCCTGGACTTTGGGCTCCTGAAGGTCTGAAACTGTAAGCAACACATTCCTTTTTCTGATGCTATTAAAGGGTGCAATCTTTAAGAGGAGATTAAGTCATGAGGGCTCCACCCATTATGAATAGATTTAAGACCTTTTACATGAGGTTTTATGCAGCATTTTGCTGGCTTGCCCTTCTGCTTTCTGCCAAGTAAGGAAACAACATTCCTCTCCTATGGAGGATATAGCATCCTGGCACCATCTTGGAAGAACAGAGCAGCCCTCACTAGTCAATCAAACATGTCGGTGCCTTAATCTTTTATTTTCCATCTTCCAGAACAGTGAGAAAATAATTTTTATTTATAAATACCACATCTTATGTTTTATGGTATGGCAGCACAAATGTACTACAATGTTCATCATCTTAATTGAGGTAAACATGGTGTCTTAATGATGTGCAACATTGAGGAAAAGACTATGACTCTACTTTGTGTGAGAGTGAAATATAGTTACTTTATCCTGAGTTGGCCAGCTTGCCCAAAGTGATCACTGTGCAATTGTCATCCCATAGTTCCAGGTGTCTTATGTGACATGATTAGCTACCTTTTCCTGAGGTCTGGGCTTTATGACAAAGCCAAAGTGTTCAATTTTTTCCTCCACATACTGTACTAAATTTTGCTAATCCTAATGAAGAGTCACCTTCCCCTTAATACCTTGTTTCTTTCATTTTCTCAATTAATGTCTTCTCATCAACCTAAGGGTTCTTTGTCACATGGTAAGTAGACCTTAGTCATCAGTTGCCAAAACACAATATTCAATATTTTTATATAATTTCTAAAGATGATGTTATTCAATCTGCCTGAAGGGCTCTCACTTCATTTGTGGTTTTCTCTCTCCTTTTGTGGGTTTTTGCTTCAATATCAGATTGATTTCATTTTCAAAAAAATTTTTTTCGTTATTTATTAGCATATAGCATATACATTATTACAAATCATGATTTTCCTTTATACCCTTTACCCAGCCTATCAGTTACCAAAGCCCCTCCTTCCCTCTGTGTCCTCTCCCTCTTACTCTGATAACTGAACAGGATTTTTATCTTCCCTTTATTATTCCTTACTCTCTTAACTGAATATCTTTTCACCTGCATTGTTGCTGTTTTCACAATGAAGTGTTTTTGAATATCCATTATTCATTTGACTTTTTTTCACACCAATTATAGTGTATAGCTTTCAACTCTGATAAATATATTCAGTTTCATCACTTTGAGCATCCAGGCTAAGTATTATACATAAAATATTAAGGTGGGCCATGCAAAGTCTCTAGGGTTCTATATTCTGAGAATTTTAAACACAAAAATTACTGAAGCTGAGTTTATAAGTCTTAAGAAATTATTTGTATTTTTTTTTAGATTTGATAGTGGTATTTATGCAAATCTTGTTTTTGTCCATTATAAATAGGTAATAAAAGTCCTATAAGCTAAACAATATGTTCTATATATTTGTTTTAAAATACCACCTTGATGACTATAGTTGACAGTTGAAGGCAAAATAATAAAAACTACTGAAGCATTTTAATTAGTTACACACTACAATTAACCCCATTCCATAATGAAAAAAGGCAGAAACCTTCCTGTATACTGTAGTAAAGAATTTTGAGGTTCATTATTAGATCTGGGTGCAACAGTTGCTGATAAAGGTGTGGATGACAGTACAGCATTAGTTTTGGGACAAGACTACTCTAAAAGTCCCTCCAGTTATAGAGAGTTGTTCTGTCAAAAATACTTGTGCTAGATTGTTTCTCTGAGTTTATTTCAGATAGCATATTCTTACATTGATGTCACCATTACATTTTTCTTCATTTTACTTAAAATCTATGAGTTAGAACAGTGCCTTCTATAACTTAATATTACATATTTCTTTTTTTTTCTGGACTGGTAAAACTAATTTAAAATATATCCTAATAATCCTTACAAACTTGTTTCTCTTGCATATGTAACTATCATAAACATTCTTTAATGTTCTGTTTGTGTCCTTGCCTTCTCTTTCTTTTCATCTTTCTTTAGTGAACAAGAAATGGTTTGGTTTTCAAATTCTGTTGAGTATCAAAAAGTCATTAAATAATGACAATATTTTTTATACTTTCCTATTTAAAAATCCTTTGCTATATGATTTACATAGCAGTAATCACATCTTATGTGTACATTCCATGATTTTTATTATATGTACAGAGTGATGTTATAATTGTGTAACTTAACTACATTTTCCTTAACCCCTCCAAAATTTTTATGCTATTTAAATCAATGCCTGCAGCAGTCTTCTTACTGGACTTCTAGTGGTCACTCTCTATTGCCACCCAGGCACTAAACAACCATCAATCTACACTCTGTCTCTAGAGATTTGCCCTTTTCAGCTCTTATAATTGAAACACTAATGAATGCAGTCTTTTATGTTTAATTTCATTTAGTTTGCTTAATTTTTTTGAGATTTATTTTTGTGCTAACATATATCATTACCTCATTTATTTTGGTTCCTGAAAATTTTCTATAATAAATGTATGCCACAGATTTTTTTAACTCATTAAAAAATATTTGGGTAATTTTTATATTTGGCTATCATGAGTAAAACTGCAGTGAGCCTTCATGTAAACATAGGTTTTCATACTTTTAGGGTACTGCTATGGCCTGAATGTTTTCCCCCCAAATTTATATTTTGAAACAAAATCCCCAATGCTATAATATTAAGATGTGGGGACTTTAGTAGGTAATTAGGTATGAGGTATCCACTGTCATAAATGAAATTAGTGTCCTTATTAAAGAGGCTGTAGGAAGCTTGTGTACCTGTTCTTCCATGTGAGGACACAGCAAGAAGGCACCACCTATAAAGCATAGAGCTTTCATCATACACTTCGTTTGCTGGTTCTTTGATCTTTGACTTCCAAGCATCAGGAATCATAAAAAATTATTTTATTCTGCTTATGAATTGCCCAGTTTAAGGTATTTTGTTATAGCAGCCCAAGTGGATTAAGACAGATACATAACTGGGAGTGAAATGGGTCATATGGTGATTCTATGTATGACAATTTGAGAAACTGCCAAATCATTTTTCAAATTGGCTGAACTATTTTATATCTCCTCAGCCACATATGAAGTTTTCATATTTTCTATATTCCTACCCAGCATTTATTTTTGCCTGCTGTTAATTAGAATCATTCTCATGGATATGAAGTGGCACCTCTTTGGTGGTTTTGTGTTGCCTTTTGCTCATAACTAGTGTCATTAATACTATTTTTACAAACTTATTGGCAGTTGAAATACATTATTTACAAAATGAATATTTAAATCATTACCTCATTTTAAAAGTTGTGTTTTTGCCCTTTTATTATTTTTGGTAGTTTTCAGTATAAAATTAGAACACTTATTTTCTCGAAATTTTTTCCAGAGGTTTTCATTCTTTTTGGTGCTGTTTTTAATGGTATCAATGTCTTAATTATGTTTTCAAAATGTTTGTTGCTAGTATATCAAAATACAACTAATTTCTGTTTATTAATATCAAATCCTGCTATATTGCTGAACTTCTTTACTATTTTGGGTGGGTATTAAATCAATTCCTCAGGATTTCTTTTATACACAGAATTATCCTTTGAGCATTAAAATGTAGTTTTACTATTTTCTTTGCAATCCAGAGTCCCTTTTTCCTCATTTTTATTTCAGGATTTCTTTAGAAAAAACCTCCAGCATAATTTTCATTACTAGAGGTAAAAGTGAAAGATTGACAAAGAACAGAGAAATCTGTCAGCAGGAAAAGAAACAAAGCATGAGCAATGGAACTAAAAGAACATGACATCTATGACATGTCTAACAAAGAATTCAGAATAACCCTCTTAAGGATGTTCAGGGAGTCACAAGAAAAAAACAAATAGAAAAGTAAATAATATCTGAAAAAAACTCAGGAGCAGAATAAGAAACTTGACAAAGGAAGAGACCTAATTAAAACATAATAATAATAGAAGTTCCAGGAATAAAGAATATATTATCTGAATTGAAAAACTCAACAGAAAGCTACAACAGAGAATTAATCAAACAGAAAAAGAATACGTGAGTGCACATACCAAATAAAAGAAATCATCTAACTAGAGGAGGAAGAAGAAAGAAAAAATTAAACAAAAATACAGCAAATATGTGACTCTCAAGTGAAATAACCTTTGCATAATTGGCATACTCAAAGGATCAGAAAAAGAGAGACCAAGAAAGCATATTCAAAAAAATAATGCGTGAAAATTTCCCAAGTATGGCAAATGATGGCAGTGCCCAGATACAGGAAGCTCAGTGGTTTCCAGTGAAATTCAGTCCAAGCAGGAACACTCTAAGACACATCATAGTTAAAGTACTAAAAACCAAAGACAAAGAATACTGAAAGCGAGAGAAAAGAACATAACGTTCAGTGGACCCTTAAAATATCTCAGCAGATTTCTCTGTAGAAACCCTATGGACCAGAATAGAATGAGGTGATACATTCAAAGTGTGGAAGGGGAAATGACTGTCAGTTCAAGAATTCTATACCCAGTAAAGCTAAACTTCACAAACCAAGGGGTAATAAAGTCATTCCCAAACAAGCGACAGCTAGGAGAATTCATCAACACTAGATCATCCTTAGAAAAAATGCTAAAGGGAATTTTCATTCTAAAAGACAATGACCATAAAGGGTAGTAGGAAAACATTTGAAGGTATATAAATCATTAATAAAGTACACAGGGCCGTGCCCGTGGCACATTCGGTAGAGTGCTGCGCTGGGAGCGTGGCAACACTTCCGCCGCGGGTTCGGATCCTATACAGGAATGACCGGTGCACTCACTGGCTGAGTGCCGGTCACGAAAAAACGACAAAAAAAAAAAAAAGTACACAGACAACCTCTGAATATTCCAGTGGTAAATGTGGTGAATAAACCACCTATATCTTTAGTATAAATACTAATAGACAAACCTAATAATGTATTAACATATACAGCAACCGTATAAAAGATAGGCAATATCAAAAGATGTAATTTAGAATAGCAAAATGTCAAAAAGTGGGAGGAAATGATGCCAAAGCATAGATTTCGCTTTGTATTTTTCCTTTTTTGTATATATCAAAGTTAAGTTGTTATTAGTCTAAAATAATTTCTTAAAACTGGAACATGTTTTTTGTAAGCCTCGTGGTAACCATAACACGAAACTTATGAGAGATACTAAAAATAGTGAGTAATCAAAATATACTGATAGAAAAAACCACTTAAACACAAACAAAGACAATAAGACTGGAAAAAAGGAAAAAATAATCTACAAAACCACACCCCAAAATAACAAAATGGCTCTAACAAGTCCCTATGTATCATATCAATACTAACTCTGATTACAAGTGGACTAAATGCCCCAAATAAAAAACACAAATTATCCAGATAGATTATAAAACAAGAACCCACAAAATGATGCCCTTAACAAATTCTCTTCGCCTATAAAAACACACAGTGGGTGAAAGTGAAGAGAAGAAAACATATTTTAGGCAAATGGAAACCAAAAAAGAGCAGAAGTAGCTATACTTAGATCAGATAACATAGACTTCAAGGCCAGGAAAGTTAAGAAAGAAAAAGACAAGGAAGGTCATTATATAATGATTAACAGATCAATTCAACAAGAGAATGTAACAATTCTAAATATATACACACCTAACTGGAATACCCAGTTATATAAAGAAATTTCTCTTTGACCTAATGGGTGACATAGATTCCAACACAATAATAGTTAAGGACTTTAATATTCCATTTTTAGCAATGGGCAGATCATCCAGACAAAAAATTAACCAGGAAAGTTTAGAATTAATCCCTACTATACACTGAGTCTAGTGGACATTTATGGACTATTTCATCCAACACCTGCATAATACACATTCTTCTCAATGGCACATGAGACAATCTCTAGAGTAGATCACATGTTAGGACACAAAACAAGTCTGATCAAATTTTTTAAAAATTGAAATCATACCAACTACCTGTCCAACCACATTGGAGTAAAACTAGAAATCAACAACAAAAGGGACACTAGAAAAGATAACAGAATTCATGAAAATTAAACAATATGCTCCCAAACAACGAATGGGTCAAAGAGGAATAAAAAAGGAAAATAGAAATTCCTGAGGACTGAAGAAAATGAAAATATAACATACCAAAACCTATGGGATATACTGGAAGCAGTTCTAAGAGGGAAGTTGTATAGCAATAATATCTACATCAAAAAAGAAGAAAGACTCCAAATAAGCAAACTAACATTACACTTCAAGAAGCTAAAAAAAGAGAAGAAAAAAAAAAAAGATTCTGTACAAGGAGAAAACTAACAAAAATAGGAAAGAAATGAATTAAAGAATAAAAATCAATACAAACGATCAATGAAAAAGAGTTGTTTGGTTTTTTATTTTTATCTATTTTTCAAATTATATTGGCAATACATATTTATGGGGTACAAAGTTGACTGTCACTAATTCTGCCTAAGATGTGATGGCCAGACCAATACTATAAGCATGTCCGTTACCACAATTTGTGATTCTTTCCGATGTCCCTCACCCAATTAATCCCTGACCTCCTCCCTCCCCCCTCCCCACCCTACTCCTAGGTTTGCTCTCTCCCACTGCAAGTCCAATAGACCACTAGGAACTTTCTTTCCTTCCTTCTTTCTCTCTTAGGTCCCACTTAGGAGTGAGGGCATGTGGTGATTTTCCCTCTGTGCCTGTTTATTTCACTCAACATAAATTTCTCCAAGCTCATAAGTGTTGCTGTGAGTGGAAAAATTCCATTCTTTTTTAAGGCAGAGTAGTATCCCACAGTGTATACCACATTTTCCTTATCCAGTTGTCCATTGATGGATATTTACATTGGATTCATATCTTGGCTATTGTAAATAGATTTCTGATGCAGGTGGGAGTGCATGTATCCCTTACACATGATGATTTCCATTCCTTTGGGTATATGCCTAGAAGTCAGATTGCTGGATCATATGGTTGATCAATCTGTACTTTTTTTGAGAAACTTCCATACTGCTTTCCACAGTGGTTGTACTAATCTAAAGTCCCACCAACAGTGTAGGAGTGTTCCCTTCTCTCTACATCCTTGTCAGCATTTGTTATTCTCCATGTTTTTTATTGCAGCCAGTCTAACTTGGGTGGGGGTGACATCTCAGTATGGTTATAAATTGCATTTTCCTTATGATAAGTGATGAGCATTTTCTTTAAGTGCCTGTTGGCCATTTGTATGTCTCTTTAGAAAAATGTCTATTCAGCTCCTTTGACCATTTTTTAATTGGATTTTTACTGTTTAATTGCTTGAGTTCCTTGTACATTGTGGATATTAATCTATTGTCAAATGTATAGTTTGCAAACATTTTCTCCCACCTTGTGAGTTGTCATTTCACTGTATTGATTGTTTCCTTTCCTGTGCAGAAGATTTTTAGTTTGATATAGTCCCATTTGGTTTTTTCTTTTGTTGCTTGTTCTTTCAGGCTCTTGTTCATAAAGTCTGTGCTCAGTCCTAGTTCCTGAAGTGTTTCCCCTATATTTTCCCTTAGTAGTTTTACACTTTCAGGTTTTATACTTAATTGTTTAATCCATTTTGATTTGATTTTGTTAAATGGTGAGTGGTGCAGGTTCATTCTTATGCATATGGTTATCCAATTTTCCAAGCACTAATTATTGAAAAGGCAGACTTTTCTCCAATGAATATTTTTGTTGTCTTTGTCAAATATCAATTTGCTGTAAGTCTGTGGGTTGGTTTCTGGGTTCTCTATTCTGATCTGCTGGTCCAAGTCTATTTTTAAGCCAGTATCATGCTGTTTTGTTTACTATAGCTTTGTAGTATAATTTGAGTTTAGATAGTGATGTGCCTGCAGATTTATTTATATTTTACTCAGTATTGCTTGGCTATTTGGGGTCTTTTGTTATTCCATATGAATGTTAGGATTGTCTTTTCTCTTTCTGTGAAGAATTTCATTGGTATTTTGATGGGGATTGCACTGAATCTGTAGATCACTTTGGGTACATGGCCATTTTCACAAGGTTAATTCTTCAAATCCAAGTACATGGAATGCCTTTTCCTCATTTTGTTTCTTCTTTAATTTCTTTCAGTAGTGGTTTGTAGTTCTCATTCTACAGATCTTTCACCTCCTTGGTTAAATCGATGCCTTGGTTTCATTTTTTATTTTGTTTTGTTTTTGTTTTTGTTTTGGTGACTATTGTAAATGGGCTTACTTTCTTGATTTCTCTTTCTGTTAGCTCATTATTGGAGAATATAAATGAAACTGATTTGGGGATGTTGATTTTGTATCCTGCAATATTACTGAAAGCATTAACAAGCTGTAAGAGTTTTTTCATAGAGTATTTAGGTTTTGCTATATGTAGGATCATGTTGTCTTCAAATAGGGATACTTTGGCTTTGTCTTTTCCTACCTAGACACCCTTTATTCCTTTCTCTTTACTGATTGCTCTGATTAGCAACTCCAGTACTATATAAAGTAGGGGTCGTGAAAGTGGGCATGCTTGTCTTGTTCCTGTTCTTAATGGAAAAACATTCAGTTTTTCTGTATTCAGGATGATACTGGTGGTGGGCTTCTCATAGATAGCTTTCATTTTGTTGAGATGTTTTCTTTCTATACTTAATATGTTGAGAGTCTTTATCATGAAAGGATGTTGAATTTTTCAAGTGATTTTTCTGCATCTATTGAGATAGTCATATGGTTTTTGTCATGGATATTGCTGATGTATCACATTTGTTGACTTCTGTGTGATGAACCATCTTTACATCCCTGGGATGAATCCCACTTGGTCATAGTGTAAAATTGTTTTGGTGTGTTGCTGCATTCTCATTCCTAGTATTTTGTTGAGGATTTTTGTATCTTGTTCATTAGAAATATTGTTCAGTAGTTTTCTTTTTTTATTTTATCTTTGTCTGGTTTTTGTATCAAGGTGATGCTGGCCTCATAGAATGAGTTTAGGCGAGCGGCCTCTGTTTCAATATTTTGGAATATTTTGAAGAGATTTGGTATTAATTCCTCTTTAAATTTGGTAGAATTCAGCAGTAAAGCCATCTGGTTCTGGGCATTTCTTTGTTGGGAGATTGCTAATTACTCCTTTAATCTCATTGTTTCTTATTGGTCTGTACGGGTATCCTGTCTTCTTGATTCAGTTGTTTGTTTGTGTGTCCAAAAATTTATCCGTTTCCTCCAGGGTTTTAGTTTCAAATTTGTTTTCATATACTTGTTTATAATAGTCTCTAATGATTTTTTGTAATTCTGTGTTATCCATTGTAATATCTCCTTTTTCATTTCTGATTTTTGTTACTTGGGTCTCTCTCTCTCTCTCATTGCTTTGTTGCTTTGTCCCCCACGGATTTGTAACCCCACTTCCCCTGGGTGACAGAGCCACAAAGGATTACTCAAAGCCCATCTCTTCTGAGCAGTGAGAAGCCCCGAAATGGTTAACTTTCCCAGAACCCTCAAGCAAGAGTCATCCCTTTCTTGGAAAATTAACCCCGAATTGGGGTTCTCTTCCTGCATTTATTTTCCAGACCAGGAAGTTACAGGAAGAGAACATCGGTGGGGTTACAGTTTAACAATATAGGCTGGTAACTTTCAGTGAAACAAGCCAGATGACATTCCAGTAAGGCAATTAAGTGGTCCTATCAACAAAAGCTTGATCTTAGCAAACATTCTTTCTTACAGCAATTTCTCAGTATCTTTACATAACAATCAGCACCTAGTCTGTCCTTGAGCCAGCAACCTTGCTCTGCCACAAATATTTATCTTACACCAGAGACTTTAAAGCTTGAGGAAAATTTCCAGTCCTCCGGAAGGTCAATATTTGAAACTGCAAGGCTTTGGAAAACCAGGCCCTGTGAAGTACAATTGCTTTATAGTATATTCCATACTCTCTCTCTCTCTCTCTCCTTTGTTAACCTAATTGTTTATTTTGTTTTTCTTCTCAAAAAACCAATGTTTGTTTCATTGGTCTTTTGTATTTGGGGGGGATCTCTATATTATTTAGTTCTGCTTTAATCTTCATTATTTTTTTCCATCTACTAACTTTGGTATTAGGTTGTTGTTTCACTAGTTCTTTTAGATGCCGATTCAGTTTGTTTATTTGAAGTCTGTCTATTTTTTAATGTAAGCATTTATTGCAATAAACTTCCCTCTTAATACTGCTTTTGCAGTATCCCACAGGTTTTGAAATGATGTGTCTATATTTTTTCCATTTTCTAGATTTTTTTGATTTTCTGTTTAATTTCTTCTTGGACCAATAGGCCATTCAGGAGCCTGTTATTTAATTTCCATGTATTTATATAGAGTCCTGGGTTTTTCTTGTTTTTCATTTCTTACCTTAATCCATTGTTGTCTGAAAAGATAGTTGAGATGATTTTGACTTTTAAAGCTATTGAGACTTAATTTGTGACCTAACATGTGGTCTTTCTGGGAGGAAGTTCCATGTCGTGATGAGAAAAATGTTTATTCTGTAGTTGTCAGATGAAATGTTCTGTAGATATCTGTCGGTTCTAATTGGTCTAAGTTGTACTTCAAATCTTGTGTTACTTTGTTGATTTGTTACCTGGATGATCTCTCTAATAATGGGAGAGTGGTATTCAGATTCCCCACTATTATCATATTGAGGTCTCTTTCTTCAGTTATAATAGTGTTTGCTTTATATATCTGGGTACTCCAGTATTGGGTACATATATGTATTTATGACTGTTATGTCTTCTTGCAGGATCAATCCCTTTATGCTTATATAGAGGCCTTGTCTCTTTTTATGATTTTTGGTTTAAAGTCTATTTTATCTGCTATAAGAATAGCAACTCTTGTTTATTTTTGGTTTTTGCGTGGGATATCCTTTTTCATTTCTTCTCTATTAGTCTATAGATTTTGGATGTTATTGTCCCCCCAAAATTCATGTAGAAATCTAATCCATAATGTGGCAATGTTGTGATTTGTTCAAGTCACTGGGGCAGATTCCTAATCAATAGATTAATGCTCTCCTTGGAGAATGGGGTAGTGAGTGAGTCACTCTATCAGTTACTATGAAACTTGGTTGTTTAAAACACCCAGCACCTCCTCTCTCTCTCTCTTGATTCCTCTCATCATGTGATCTGCTTGTACCCACTGCTTCCTGCTACTTTCCACCATGAGTAGAAGCAGCCTGAGGCCTATGCCAGATGCAGCTGTCCCAGAATCATAAGCCAAATAAAACTCTGTTCTTTATAAATTACCCAGTTTCAGGTATTCTGTTATAGCAACACAAAAACAGACTAATACAGTCTCTGTGTATCCTTCCTGATGAGATGTGTCTCTTGAAGACAGCATATAGTTGGTTCTTGCTTTTTGATCCAATCCATTAATCTGTGTCTTTTGAGTAGGGAGTTTAATCCATTTACACTTACAGTTGTTATTGAGAGATATTGTCTTATCCCTGGCATTTTATGGTTTTTTGTTTATATGTTTTGACCATCATTTGTTCCTTTCATCTATTATTATTATTGGTCTTCAATGTTTGTGGGTTGTTGTTTTTTTTTTTTCAGGTGGTAAGATTTAGTTTCTTTTGTCTTTCTCATCATATATGTATCTTACTGGTGGACTTTGTTCTTACTTGTGTATTTGTGGTAGTGATTATTGTTTTTCAGATTTCAAATGCAGATGCAGGACTTCCTGATAATTTCTTGCAGAACTGGTCATGGGGTGATGAACTGCACTTTTTGTTTTTCTGGGAAATACACTATTTCTCTCTCATTTCTTAAGGATAGCCGTGACTGGCATAATATTCTTGTCTAGCAGTATTTTTTTTTTTTTTTAGTATTTTGAATATGTCATCCCATTTTCTTCTCACCTGTAGTGTTTCAGTAGAGCAGTCTGCTGTTAGTTTGATGGGGGTCCATTACAAGTGACTTGAGGCTTTTCTCTTGCTGCTTTTAGTATTCTGTTTGTCTTTGAGCTTTGTCATTTTGTCTATGATTTGTCTCAGAGAGAATCTTTTAGTATTGAAATTGTTTGGTAATCTTTGAGCTTCCTTGATCTCAAGGTCTGTGTCTCTCCCTATACCTGGGAAAGTTTTCATTATTATTTCATTGAATACATTTTTAATGCCTTTATTTTTCTACTCCCCTTCAGGAACACCCATGATTTCTATGCTTGTCTGCTAGCTCTCTTAGAGATTCTTCATTTTTAAAAAAATCTTTTTTTCCACTTTTTTATCTACCTGAGTTATTTTGTAAAGACCATCTTTGAGTTTGTAGATCCTTTCTTGAGCTTGTACTAGTCTGCTGCTTAAGCTCTTGGTTGTGTTTTTTTATTTTTAATTTTTTTAATTGAATGCATCTTACAGTTCCAGGAGTTTTATCACATTCTTTTTTAAGGTATTAATCTCTTTGTAAATTTCATCCTTCATATCCTGTATATATTATTGTTTTGTCTTACAGAGTTTTATCTCATTGAATTTCCTTAAGGTAGTTACTTGGAATTCCTTTTCAGTCATTTTAAGGGTTTCCTGTTCTATAGAACCTGGTCCTTGAGAGTTACTGTATTCCTCTGGTGATGTCATATTTTCTGATTTTTTTCATATTTCTAGTATCTCTATGTTGATTTTTAGTTATCTGGTAGGTCAGTTGTTTCTTCTATTACTCTGGAAGGGACTTTGAAGGAAAGACTTCTTCCTCTTTTTCCAGGCTCCTTCAGTGACTTTCCTTGTGTCAATGAAGTCAAATATGTAGTGGGTCATCTGCAAAATGGTTGTGGATGTTATTAAGGCAGTAAGCCATTCTTGCAACAGTATTAGCTGTGGTAGTAGCTGTTGTGGACCACCTCTGTGGAAGCTGTGTGAAGCCCATGGTCATAGCTTGGCAAATGGGATCCTCCCTTCTGCATGGGTGGCACCAGCCTCTGGGTGGCTGGCCTGTTCTTCTGCCTACTTGGATGCCTCCCCCATTGGCAGCAGTATGGCATGGAGACCTGTCTTCTCCATGAGCAGTGTGGGGGTCTGGTGGATGACTGGCCTGTTCTGCCTGCTTGTGTGCCTCCCCTGCCAGTGGCAGTGCAGCATGGGTTCCTGCCTTCTGTATGAGTGTGGCAGAGGTCTTGTGGTTGCCTGGCCTGTTCTGCCTGTCTGAATGACTCCTCCATCAGTGATGGTGCAGAAAGGGGTCCTGCCTTCTGCACAGGAGGGATGGAGTCTGGAGGGTGGCTACCTTTTTCTCCTGCCTGCCTGAGTTTCTCCCCCATCAGTGGCAGTACACCACAGAGTCCTGCTTTCTGCACAGGTGGGGCAGGGGTCTGTTGGGTGGCTGGCCTGCTATCCTGTCTCAAAGAGTTGCTTTTTTTAAAGATAAACAAATTTATAAAACATTAGGTAAACTAATAATAAATAGAGAAGACTCAAATAAATAAAATCAGAAATGAAAAATGAGGCATTACAATTGATACCAAAAAAATACTAAGGATCATAAGAGACTACTATGAACAATGATATGTGAACAAACTGGAAAATCTAGAAGAAATGGATTAATTCCTGGACACATACAACTTACCAAGGTTAAATCATGAATAACTAGAAAACCTAACAAACCAATAAGAGATAGTGAGATTGAAGTACTAATTAAAAGTTTCCCAACAAAGAAAACCCCAGGACCAAGTGACTTTACTGCCAAATTCTACCAAACACTTAAAGAACTAGTACCATTATTTTCAAACTTTTTCAAAAAAAATTGAAGAGGATGGGATAATACCATACTCATTTTATAAGGGCAGCATTATCCTCTGCTGTAGATTGGATGCCCTCCGTCCCTCAATGGGGCTTAAACCTTACTGTAGTTGTGGAGGGTGGGAAATCCTATTATGGTAATTGAAAGGTGGGGTCTTGAAGAGATGATTAGAGTGTAGGACCATGCTTAAGTGAATGGATTAATATGAGTGGTCAGGGAAATGAGGGCTTTAAAAGGCAAGCACGTGAAGAGGTTTTCTTTTTAAAGCTCCACCATTTCTGCAAAGCGAGACCTTTGGTTCACTGTCTCCACTATCAAGACCCTCACCAGATATAATCCCTGGGATTTGGACTTCCTCATCTCTGAAACTGTAAGCAATAAATTTTATTTTCTAATAAATGACTCAGTTCCAAGTATTTTGCTATAAGCAATAGAAAAGGACTAATACAAGAAATTGGTACCAGAGAATTGAGGTGTTGTTTATAAAAAGTACTTGAAATGTGGAAGCGGTTTTTGAACTTTGTGTTGAAAAGAGCCTGGAAGAATTTGAATGAAAAAAACTAGCTATGGTGGAATCTTAGAAGGCATGAAAACTCGGGAACATTTGATACTTCTTAAAGACTGGTTATGTGGTGGTGGTAAGAATGATGATAGAAACAAAGATAGTAAAGGCTTAGGGAGATAGAATGGTCTTGGGTAACAGGCCTGAGGTGCCCTTCACAGCCTCACTTCCAAGGGCCACCTCAGGATGCATTCCCCATACCAGCACCCCAGCTGCTTCAGCTGTTCCAACCATGGCTAACTTGGACCCAGATGTGGCTGGACCTGCAGCTTTGGAAAATACAAGCTGGGAGCCTCGGCAGCATCCATGTGGCATCAACTCTGCAGGCTCACAGAATGCAAGAGCTTTGGAGGCTTGGGAGCTTCCACCCTGATTTCAAGGGATGTGTAGAAAACCCGGAGACCCAGAATGAGATCTGTCACAAAGGCAGAGTCACTACATACAGTGTTTGCTAGAACAATTCCAAGCAGAAATATTTGGTCAGAATTGCAGCAGGAAACTTCCGTCAGCTCCATGCCTAGTGAACCTGTGAGAGTGGAACTGCTATGGAGACCCCAGGCCTGTGGAACTACCAGCTTGCAACCCCAGCCAAGGAGAGCTGAAGCATGTCCTAAGACCAGGAAAGCCATAAGTGTGGAGCTGCCTGAGGACTTCGCCAGCATGCAGAGGATGTCATAGAGTCAATGTATATGATTAACCAGGTTTGAGAATTAATGCCTGGCCTGCTGGGTGTTTGACTTGCTTAGGAACTGTAATCCCTTTCTTTTGGCCTATTTCTTTCTTCATGGCTGGGAATAAGTACCCTATACTTGCCCCACCATTGAATCTTGGAAGTAGATAACTTGCTTTTGATTTCACAGATGGGGCTTTGAACTTTGGACTTTTGAGTTGAACAATGTTAAGACTTTGGGGATAAAATCAATATATGTGTGTGTGAAAAAGAACATGGGTTTGTGGAGTCAGGGGCAGAATGCTATCGATTGGATACCCTCTCAATCTCATTGGGGCTCAAACCCACTGTAACTGTTGAGGGTGGGAAATCCTATTATGGTAATTGAATGGTGGAGCCCTGAAGAGGTGATTAGATTGTAGGACCATGCAGGAGTGAATGAACTAATAATGGGGGTTAGGGGCAGGTTTTTGAGAGCTTTAAAAGGAAAGCCCATGAAGAGTTTTTCTCTTTCTGCTCTGCCATTTCTGCCATGTGAGATTCCTGTGTCGCTGTCACCACCCCCAAGACCCTCACTCGTGTGTTCCCTGGAATTTGGAATTCCCAGCCTCTGAGACTGTAAGCAATAAATTTCATTTTCTTATAAATCACCCAGTTCCAAGTATTTTGTTATAAGTAACAAACAGACTAATACACCCTCATACCAAAAAGGTGGAGAAGAAAAACACAACAACAAAAAAAGAAAATTCCAGACCAATATCCCTAATAAACACAGATGCAAAGATCCTCAACAAAATACTATCAAACATAATCTAACAACACATAAAAAAGATCATTCACCATGACAAAGTGGGACTTATCCCAACGATGCATGGATGGTTCAGCAAATCAATAAATGTGATCCATCACATCAAGAGAATGAAGGGCAATGATCATTTCAGTAGATGCAGAAAAAAGCATTTGATACAACCTTATACCCCTATAAAATCAATCAAACAAACAACACACTCAACAGATTAGATATAGGAGGAATGTACCTAAACACAATACAGGTGATATATGACAAACCCACAACTAATATAATACTGAATGTACAAAAATTGGAGGTTTTTTTTCTCTAAGATCTGAAAAAAGACAAGGATGCCCATTTTCTCCACACTTATTCAATGTAGTACTGGAAGATCTACCCAGACAATAAGGTGATAAAGAAATAAAGAAAATCCAGATCAGAAAAGAGGAAGTGAAACTATCCCTATTTGCATATGACAAAATAACACACATAGAAAATCCTAAAGACTCTGGGGCCGGCCTGTGGCTCACTCGGGAGAGTGCGATGCTGATGTCACCAAGGCCCCGGGTTCGGACCCCATATAGGGATGGCCGGTTGGCTCACTGGGTGAGTGTGGTGCTGACAACACCAAGTCAAGGGTTAAGATCCCCTTACCGGTCATCTTTTAAAAAAAAAAAAAAAAAAGAAAATCCTAAAGACTCCACCAAAAAATTATTAGAATATAATAAATGAATTCAGTATCATGGCAAGATACAAAATCAGCACACAAAAACCAATAGTCTTCTTATACACCAACAGCAAAATATCTGAAGAAGAAACCTAGAAAGTAATCCTATTCACAGTAGCTAGCAAAATGTAAATTACCTGAGTAAATTTAACCAAGGAGTTAAAAGATCTCTACAGTAAAAACTATAAAACATTGGTTAGAAATGCTGAAGAGGACACAAATAAATGGAAAGGTATCCCATGTTAATGGGTTGAAAGAATGAACATCATCAAAATGTCCATATTGCCCAAAGCAATCTATACATTCAACACAATCCCTATCAAAATTCCAGTGACATTCTTAACAGATATATAAATAATCTTAAAATTTGTGTAAAACCACAAAAGAACTCATATAGTTAAAGCAATCTGGAGCAAAAAGAACAAAGTTGAAGGCATCATACTTTCTGACTTCAAAGTATGCTATAAAGCTGTAGGAACCAAACAGCATGGTGCTGTTATAAAAACAGGCATATAGACCAATGGAACAGAATAGAGACCCCAGAAATAAACCCATGCTCTTACAGCCAACTCACTTTAGACAAATCTGCGAAGAATAGACAGTGGGAATTGTATTAGTCCATTTCCATAGCTTATAACAAAATACTTGCAACTAGGTAATTTATAAAGAAAATGAAATTTACTGCTTACAGTTTCTGAGGTTGGTAAGTCTAAGGTCCATCTGACAGTGGTGACAGCGACCCAGGGGTCTCACACTGAAAGAGGGTGGAAGCAGAGAGAGTAGAGACTCTCCTCTTCTTTTAAATCCCTTAGAACCACACCCCTGAGCACCATTTTTTTCCATTCACTATGGCGCAGTCCTACAATTAATCACCTCTTCAAGGCTCCACCTTTTAATTACCATAATAGGATTCCCCGCCCTCTTAATAGTCACAGTGAAGGCTAAGTCTTTAATATGTAAAATGTGGGGGACACATTCAACTTTCAGTTAGTTTTGGGGGACATAACTCAGTCCACTACAGAATAGGACAGACTTTTCACCAAATAGTGCTGGAAAAACTGGATATCCACATGCAGAAGACTGAAGCTAGACTCCTGTGTCTCATCATACACAACAATCAACTCAAAATGGATTAAAGTCCTCCACTTGAGACCCAAAACTGTAAAACTACTAGAAGGCAGAGGGGAAATGCTACATGAAATGGGAGTAGGCGGCACTTATATGAGCTAGACTACGAAGACGCAGACAACTAAAGGAAAAACACAAAGATGGGACTACATCAAACTGAAAAGTTCCTGCACAGTAGGGGACACTATCAACATTGGGACAACCTACAGAGCGGGAAAATGTGTTTTCAAACTATGCATCAAACAAGGGGCTCATATCCAAAATACATAAGAAACTCTGGCTCTGGAGGCCACTTTCTTTTGGCTTAAGGCTCCCAGGGCAGAAGCCACAATGGGCAGGACTCTGGAGGCTGCTGCCAGATGACTGAAGGCTCCTGTGGTGGAGAACAAGTGGGGTGGGGCTCTGGAGGCTGTTACTGGGAGGCTCAAGGCTCTCATAGATGAAGACACATTGGGGGAGGCTCCTGGGGCTGCTGTCCTGTGGTTCAAGACTTGCTGTGAAAGCCACAAGGGGCAAGGCTCCCAGATCATTTTTAGAGCTGATCAGTCCTCTCATGTGGCCATGGAGATAGCAACACAGTGGCTCAAGCCTCCCAGGGAAGATGCCCCAAAGGACAGGGCTGCCGGAATTTTTTCTTTGAGATTTTTCTCCTTGCTGGTCTTTGTCCTTGATATAGACAGAACAGGGGCTTCTGGACACTGGAAGAAGGGCCACAGGCCCACTCAGGAATCTGGAAAATTTCTGGATGGGGTTCATTTATTCAACATTTTTAAATAAGCACTTAATTTGTGCAATTACATTTGTAGAAACTTGATTCAATGACCAAAGCAGACAACAATGATTGGGCCTCAATTGTAGCTAGACAGTGAGACACTTACAGTAGACATCATCAGTAGGTCACATCCACAGCACATCAGATGTGATGCCCTCATGGCCTCCTTAACATACATTCTCCCATATTCTGACCTGCATAACAGATGACAGGACCCACCAGAAAATATGTGAAATTTTAGTCAAAAAAGAGCTTCCTGCACCCCAAAGTCTGGGTAGAATATGTGGTCTGTGGCTGCAGAGAGACAGACATAACTGTGAATCTCATACAACTTGTGATTCCCATGAGGGTGCTGAGGTCTGGGGCCTTTTCCTGCAAGAGAAAAGGAGTTTGAGAGCTATGGATGGGATCTCAGGCTCCCTGCAAAATAGGGGGGAGGCTGATTCTCAAGAGTCAGGTCCTGAGAAACCTATTCCCACCACAGTTACACCCCGGCTCTGCCTGTCCTCCTCCATGCCACACCCAACCCCTCCAGACCAGACACTAGGGAGCGCAGACCTGAAATTATGATGAGCAGCTTGCCCACAAATCTGCCTGGAGCCTCAGTCCTTAATTCACAGGTGCCTGTAGGTGGGTGTCCTGTCCCTTCAGAAAACCCATATGAGTGGGAAGCTGAGGCTCACAAGGGTCTTTACTTGCCCTGCCCAATGACCAGGTCAGCCACTGAGACAGAGGGCTTGGGGTGGGGAAGGGCTGTCCTCTAGAGAGGCAGCAGCAGGCACAAGGTCCCAGAACCACAGAAGGGAGCCCTGGGATGGCAGTGGGGAAGGAATGCCAGCCTTTAACTCTGCTGCCCTCTCTCCTACTTCCAGCACCATTTCTCCTATTTTGGTCACTATGCTGGAGAGTTACTGTGCAGATTTCCATCAGCACCTGCACTTTCTATCATTAAAAGTTAAGATCACCCATGTGCAGGTAAACTGCCCTGGATTGGACATTGGTCCCCACATGCATGTTCTTCTTGACAAACTGTAGGATCTGAAGGTCTTTGAGGCAGTTACAGATGGTGAGGTGGACTGCAGTCTGGAAGACTTACCGGGGGTAATCTTTTCAGGCTAGAACTTTCTTTAATGCAGTGAGATCTCTTTTGTGTTTACAAAGGCCAATGGAAAGTGACTGATATTGGTAAAACTTTTTACCCCTGCTTCTGTTTCATGTCAGGAGCCACAGAAACTTCCCACGCAGGCTCTAGAACCAGCTCTGGCATGACTGGCAGAGCTGGGGCCTTCTCAGCACTCAGAGTCACCTGTGAACCTGGATCCATGACCATCTTCAGAGCCAGCACCGTAGCCAGGAAAAGGGCCACCTCCAGTGACATGACTGGAGCTGGAGGAGCTGGAGAGCTCCTGCCCCTATCCTGAGGCTACAATGAACTGGTCTAGTGTGGACATGTGTGACATAACAGCATTCCCTCCCAAGCTGCTGGCAGCATAATTGACTCTGATGGATGTGGTGAGCAGCTCAGCTCTGCATGGTGGGGCCTGCACAGGCTGTCTTTGCACCAGGTGTCCCAGACAAGCCATTCCCTGACCAGAGTCTAATGATCTGGATTTGATACCAGATCCACATAATACCAACCATGTGACCAGGGTGACTTTCTTAATTCTCTAGCCTTACCTGGAAGGTCTACATGTGGACAGTAGAGATGGGACATTAACAGTACCAATTGCACAGAGTGACTGAAGCTAAAATGAGATGGGACAGAGAGAAAGCAGGGAGGGGTCCTGGCTTATCTGGTGATGGAGCTGCTCACTGAGGGGCAGGAAGGTCCAGGAGTTTTCCACCCATCTTCCCATGAGACCTCACCAACCACTCCACTTATTAGGGCCTGATGTGTACTAGATTCTATAGTGGACACTCAAGGAGAGCTCAAAGGTGTAGCTGCCACTGGAAATGTGCATCTGAAGGAGGAAGAGGAACAGAGGGCTGATCGGGGTGGATGCAGGATGCAGCCTCAAGAAGAGCACACCTGAGCCACTTTCTGCTGCTTGGAGTTAGTGAGAATGGCCTGGGTGACAACACCACTCTGCCTTCCCTGTCAGTATTGGCTCTTGGGTCATCATGTGTCTGTCACCCTTAGTGGGCAGACAACCAAATCTAAAGACTTTGACAAATCTAAAGCTTCCTGTGCTCCAGCTAGTTCACTGTCACCTTCCTGAGACTGTGGGCAACTGTGGACTGAAGGCTGGGGAGGGTCATGCCTATGTGGCACACTTTTCCTCTCCACAGGCTCCTGGGCTCCATCTGTTCCCAGAACAACACCTGGGGCACCCGGCACTGACTATCTGTGCCACCATCACCCAGTTTAACAGTGTGGCCAACTGTGTTATCACCACCTCTCGGCAGCTACAGCATGAAGGCCTGGGTCAGAGCCAGGATGGTGGAGCCCTGGATCAAGGTGGCCAGGGTGAGCTGTAGGAAGGCCCAGAGGATTCCTTCTCTGTAGACTTGGAAACTACCTTTTAAAAAATTGCCCTCAGAATAGTAATCTGTGGTCTAAACCCCTGCACAGTCCCTGGGCCTTTCCTATCAGGGCACACTGGCCTTGACTCCCATGTCCCAGTGTCAGAGGCTTGCTCCCTACCTTGGCTCTTGGGTTGAGCTAAAACCCTCCCTCTGTGAGAGCAGCTCATTGGGTTCCACTTGTGCCCTCCTGGATCTCCCTGAGCATTCGTCTCACCCAGGAGGGGAGATGTCAGCTGAGGGGCTGGAGCTGGAGCAGGTGCCTCCAACTCCCCACTCATGGCTCATTCTCTCTCCTCCCCAGCAATGCTTCATCCTTGGGAACTTCTCCTCAGTCCACACCATCCTGCTCTGCAGAGCACCCTGATCCACAGACTGAAGAGGACGTGGGGAGAAGATTCCAGGTGAGTAGGCCTCTGTCTGTAGGAGCACAGTGTGGACCAGAGACCTCCTCTAGGTCTGGGCATTGCCCCCTGCATGATCATGGTGGGGGCTGGGAAGCAGGGACACTGAAGACAAGAATGGGCTCATGGGTGGGGTCTCTAAGCCTCCCTAGGACTTTAGCCCAGAATTTCTTACTCAGAACAATATTTTTGTAATTGTCAGGCACAGGATGTTGCCAAATTGGAGACTTTGAAATGTTTACTACATACAATGTGACTCTGTTATACTGACATCTAAACAGTAAAAATAGAACTTCTCATTTGAAACAGGGGTAGGGCTCTGGTGGCCAACATGAGATCTCCTGTCACTAGTGCCATTGACCCCTTAGGACTCAGAGGAATCCAGCTAGAAACTCTCCTCAATGCAGTTTGGATTCTTTGGGTCTTCAAATAAACGAAATTTGAAATTACACGTTTCCCCAGTATTCCTAAATTTATGATTCTTTCTCTTCTCTGCAGAAAACCTCCAAGAAAAATTGGAAAATTATGTAAAAAGAGAATGCACTGAATAAAAAGGTGAAGTAGAGTCTGAGAGAGGGGACAAGTGTTTGGGGGATGGAGGAAGACCAGAGTTTTATTGTGCATGTTAGTTTTTGTTTCACTTTCTCACTGAAAGCTTACAGTAAAAATTTCAGTCCCATGTTGACTGGATTAACAGGAGGAAGGATGTGTGTGTCCATGGGCAGGTGGGGACAGTGGGGCAGGAGCCCTGGTGCTGGGATGCAGCGGTGGCAGCCGGGCTGTGCAGGAGGCCGGAGGAGCTGCAGAAGCAGCAGGCCTCTGGCTCCCACGCTGCTCCATCCTTTGGTGTGTTGCTTTCTCCAGACTGTTGGGTAGATGCAGTAGTCAGGGTTTTCTTCTTTCCACAAACTAGTCCAGGCTTTTTTACGAAGCCAGGCCTCTGCTATTGCTTTTGTCTGCACTGCACCTCCATCGGGAGGGGCACCTGCCTGTACAGGAGTGGATACTGCAGAGAAGCCCCATGGCCTGGGTGTCAAATGGGCTGCACAGCCTTACATGCCAATGGGTATACTCAGGCCAGAAACGTGTGGTTGCTGCTGCTCCCCACTCTACCCCTTTGCAGACAGTGCTAATCAGTCACTTATAGGTTTTTCATCCCTGTGCCCAGTTAGCAGTGACATGTGTTCCAGGTGACTCATGAAAGTCATCTAAGGGGCCCATGCATTGCTAGAGGATCCTTTCTGACAAGATCATAGAACATTCCACATAAAGGAGGAAGAAATGTTGCCATGCAGTACTCTGGGAACTCTGTCCTGTTGGTTTGAGGTGGCATCTCAGGAGATCACATCTTGAATGAAGGAAGAGAGAGTGCCATGGAGGGAAGTCCCTTGAGACATCATTGGGGAGGTGAAGCCTTTGGCAGGGCCTCAGACCCAACTTGTGGGGCACAGATGTCACCTGGGATGGGGCAGACAGGAGCCTCTTAACCTCTCAAAACACCCTGTCCCTCTGACATAACGGCTTAGCCTGGCTGGGCCCTGGACACTCACAGAAAGCACCGAAGATGAGCCCTGGTCAGGGTGGTGCTGGTGAGTGGGGCGAAGGCAGTGGGTCAGGGCCTCCAGCTGTGGGGATCCGGCCCCTCCTGCAAAGCCCCGGGCAAGCCACCCTCCCTCTTTGGGCGTCTGTTTTCTCATCTGGAAACTGTAGTGATGATGAGCCTGTCGTGCGGGCCTGACAGGGTGGTGATGAGGTTAAGGGAGAAAGGAAATCCGAGGGTGCTTCTGTCTGTCTGTTCCTCCAGGGGTGCTGCTGAGAACGACGAGGATAGTAACGTGACACTGACTCCTCAGCAGACCCTTTCCAGATGAGGAAGCAGAGAAGAGAGGCCAGAGCGCAGGCCCAAAGCCACACACTGGGGGAGTGTTGTTACAGCTGGGATTGAATCTAGATTCAGAGCCACTAGATGTGGTAGTAGCCCTACACCCACTGACAGGTCAGATATCCAGAGTTCAAGGTCGGGGCAGGGGCGTAACTGGATGAGGGGACCATAGTCTGTCTTACTTTGTTATCTTTTGTCACTTACAACAGAATAAAGAAACAACAGATATTACAACAGATCAGCCAAAACCTCATGCAGCTTTGCGTTCAGGCAGCTGCAAATTCACCTCTCAGGGAACAGGGACTGGGGGCTTATGTGGAGGCTCCATCACTCACAGGTGAGATGAGTGTGATGTACCCAGTACGGGGGGTGGCTATGAGGCTCTCATGAGAAACAACATTTTATTTACAGTTTTGAAGGCTTGGAAGTCTAAGGTCGAGGGGGTATATCTGGTGAGGGTCTTCCTAGTGGGGACTCTCTGCAGAGTTCCAAGGTGGCACAGGACATTATGTGGCAAGAGCATATTTATATGCTCTTTTTATAAAGCCACCAATCCACTTTCATGATAACCCATTAATTCATTGACCCATTAACTAATGAATGAAATAATTCATTATGAGGGCTGAGTTCTCATGATCTATCACCTCTTAAAGAGTTCCACCTTTCAAATACTATAGTTTAATTTTCCAGTTACAATAGGGACCATGTTTCAACATAAATTTTGGAGGGGACATTCAAACCATAACACTAAACTTATCCCTGATCTTGTCAGGTGGGGCAATCAAATTGGCCACACGGAGAGATGAACCACCAGGACCTTAGATGAGGCAGCAGCAGCAGAAGAAGGTGAGTGTGTCTGTCGCTGGGAGGGGCTCTAGGGAGTAGATGACAGGGGCTCCTTCCTTCCAGCTGGAGTTTCCAAATCGAAATAGCAGAGCCTTCATTCTCTAGCTCTTTCTGTTTGCTGCCACAGTGCTTGAAACACTTCTACTAGAGAGACCAGGACAAGGGCCTGGAAGAGCTAGACTAGAGTGCATTAGGGAGATTAGGGAGCGGGGTGGGTGGAAGCCACATGATCACTATGATGTTCAAATGTCACCATAGAAGTAACTAGGGGGATCTGGTGTCCTTGAAGTCCAGCTGGTGGAGAGAAGAGGTCTGGTGAAAGGCACCTGATGGTCCTCAGTGTCTCCAAGTGGAAGATCTGGGAAGGGGGGGATCCAGAAGACTGAGGTTGATGGAATTTCATGGAATAAGCCTTGTGTATGCACCTAAGAGTGGGTGCTCATCACCACTATTGCCCAGATGGCACAAGCTGTTGTCCCCTATCTGGGAACATTCCTCACTGACCTGGTGATGAATGACTGTGTGGGAGTGAGTTTGCCTGGGGTGGGCAGGCTGGGAACCAGGATCATGAGTCTGGGACAGGAGAGCCCTGGACTGAGCACTTAGGTCTCAGCATGTGGCAAACCTCCTCTCATGAGAGCCACATAGTCACTCCCCTGTACTGGGTACATCACACTCATCTCACCTGTGAGTGATGGAGCCTCCACATAAGCCCCCAGTCCCTGTTCCCTGAGAGGTGAATTTGCAGCTGCCTGAACACAAAGCTGCATGAGGTTTTGGCTGATCTGGACTCAGCCTGTCCCTCAGATGGTGGCCATGGGAAGAGAATGAATTCTGTCCCCTATGGGGTCAGGCAGGTTTTAAGTGGCCAAATACTCCCTTTTTATCAGAGGCATAAGTATCCTCATCTGTCTTGAGAGAGGGCTGGGATAGGAGGTCTCAAGCCTCAGCTCCAATGTCTTCCTCCTTCAGAGCTCAGAGTCTGACCAAGCTGCACGTCCTGTTTTGTGCAAATCCCCTGACTCAGGTGGCCCTGGCCTTAGTGCAGCATGGGAGGGGGTGAGGATGGGGCTAGAAGTGGGCTGGGGGCCTCTCTGCTAGACCTTGGCTGTCCTTCCTCCAGGGAAATATGTTCAGCACCCAGGAAAGGAGGAAGGTGAGCAGCCGTGGCCCTCACTGAAGGCAGGTGGTGATGTGGGAGCCAGAGGCCCCCTTGGGCAGGACACTTCCCGCCTTCATCCCCTGTATCTTTGACTTATAAGAAGGGTTTGACAGACAGAGAAGTGGGAGACCCACCACACTTGAGGGTGCGGGTAGGGGACAGGAATCAAGGACACCTTCCTGGGCATGGGCTGTTTGATCCCAACACTGAGAACAGGTTGTGGGGCCTGGATGGGATTAGAGGAGAGGAGGGGAGCAGTTAAGAGAAAAATCCACAAACCAGCTCCCTGCTCATCCCTTCTCCACAAGGTCCCTTTAGCATTTCCCACCCAGGCCCTATCAGCATTCTGTTTTTCTGTGGTCCCAGGAAATTAAAATACTGAAAGAAATTCAACTCCTCCAGGTGGCAGCCAACCATTTTTTCTTTTATTAAGTAGGAGAAATTTGGCATCTGGTTTAAATCTACTGAGTGACCTATCGACAAAGATAGGTCAGGGCCCTGCAGGAAATTGATGACAGTTTGAGGACTGGGGACTCACCCTGGTGGCCATCTGCAAAGAGCCTGTGGCCATGGCTCTCTTGTCTCCCACAGACCCTATTGCATGGTGACCTCTGGGGCACCAGGACTCGAGCTGCTGGGCAGGTATGGAGAGGGAGACCTGAGTGTTCTAAGCCTGGTCTGGGGGTGGTGTCATGAGGAAGGTCCCTGCTGGTCCATTACTAATATCTTGCTGATCATTCCATGCCCAGCATGGAACTCCATGATCATCTCAACTTGGGCAGGGGCTTACAAGAGGCATCAGATACACCTGGAATGTCTTCCTGGAGCAGCTGTGAGATGTGGTGAAGGGGGAAGATTTTGGTTTTTACATTTAAGTAAACATTGACATATTATGGAATTAAATACAAAATTCGCACGCTATTTTAAAGATGAAATAGGACTCCAAATGCATTTTGAGGTTGTGATAACTCTCTTGGCTTTCATTTTCATCAAGGGCATGTCCACTTCAGGTCAGGGACTAGAGGAAAGAGAGAGGGGTGGCCGGGTGTAGAATTTAGGAGAAACACTTCAGGAAGTAGGACTGGGCACAGACTTCATGAATACGACCCCCAAAGCAGGGGCAACCAAAGGAAAAATAAACAAATGGGATTATATCAAACTAAAAAGCTTCTGCACAGCAAAAGAAATAATTAACAGAGTTAAAAGACAACCAACAGAGTGGGAGAAAATATTTGCAAAATATACATCTGACAAAGGCCTAATACCCAGAATATACAAGGAACTGAAACAAATTTACAAAAAAACAAAACAAACAAACAAAAAAAATGAGCTACCCAATTAAAAAATGGGAAAAAGAGCTAAATAGGCATTTCTCAAAGGAAGATATACAATGACCAACAGACACATGAAAAAATGCTCAACATCACTCAGCATTCAGGAAATGCAAATCAAAACCACACTGAGATACCATCTCACCCCAGTTAGGATGGCTAAAATCCAAAAGACTCTGAACGATAAATGCTGGCGAGGTTGCGGAGAAAAAGGAACTCTCATACATTGTTGGTGGGACAGCAAAATGATGCAGCCTCTACGGAAAATGGTATGGAGGTTCCTCAAACAATTGCAGATAGATCTACCATATGACCCAGCTATCCCACTGTTGGGAATATACCCAGAGGAGTGGAAATCATCGAGTCGAAGGTGTACCTGTTCCCCAATGTTCATCACAGCACTCTTTACAATAGCCAAGAGTTGGAACCAGCCCAAATGCCCATCATCAGATGAGTGGATACGGAAAATGTGGTACATCTACACAATGGAATACTACTCAGCTATAAAAACGAATGAAATACTGCCATTTGCAACAACATGGATGGACCTAGAGAGAATTATATTAAGTGAAACAAGTCAGGCACAGAGGGAGAAATACCACATGTTCTTACTTATTGGTGGGAACTAAAAATAAATAAATAAATACACAAAAAACCAGGTGGGGGGAAGAAGACACAACAATTACAACTCTTTGAAGTTGACACGACAAGCGAACAGAAAGGACATTGTTGGGAGGGAGGGGGAGACGGAGAAGGGAGGGAGGTTTCAGTAATGGGCCACGATAATCAACCACATTGTATATTGACAAAATAAAAATTAAGAAATAAAAAATAAAAAATGAGAATTTATGGAGACATCACCCTCAGGGTCTGCAAGTTCACCAGCCCCATCCTGGCTCACTCTATTTGGTAGAAATGTTAGGGTCACACATCCTCATGGAGCTCTCAATTTATTGCAGGTGATCTCCATTAATCAGAGTCACACAGACAAATACACTTTGGCAGATGCTCAGCAGGCATGATCCGACCTGGTCAGGGAGGCCAGGGACACCTCTGTGAGGTAGTTGAGTGGGAGGTAACAGCCAGGATGGCAGGAAGAATGCTCCAGTCCACACAAAGTCCCTGTGGCAAGAAGAATGTTGGGGACAGACTGAAAGGAGGCCTGTGTGGCCCCAGGGCAGAGAGCAAGGAGGTGCTGGCAGAGTCCACAAACCTTCCTGCTCCCTTTCTTTAGTCAATAATCAATAGGCAGTAGCTGTGGCTAACAGAGCCCAAGGCCCTAATATCCCTTTCCTAGTGCCATGCTGAGTTGTGGGCACCCCCCCCAGAGCCACATTGCTGCCCACAGGTCCCCATGCCCAGGCGAAGCCCCAACTGAGCATTGCCCTGTCTCTCTCGCAACACCAGCTGTGCCTTTAGCCAACTCCACATGATGCTTCATCCAGCAAATTCTGTGTGTTCTAACAGCAGAGGGGTCCAGATCAGCCCCTATGTTGTGGGGCTTCAAGTCTGGGGTGTCTTTACTTTCTTTTGTTCATTTGAGTTTCATTAAATAATCAAGTATTGATTTAATTTTACTGAGTTTACAGTAGAAACAGAGCTAAGCAAAAACCGAAAGGTTGCTGATTTTCAGATAAATGTTTCTTCAAAGCAAGATGTATTTGATTTTTAAAACTTTCTCTACAGTTAAAAAAAAAAAAAGAATCAAGAGGCACACACATATTTTAAGCTATATTCTTGTTAACAGACAGAAACTATTTCCAGGCAGTGTAAAAGTCACTTCAAAATTGAAAATTAGAAGGTGTCACTGACTTACAAAACAAACAAACAAAACGTTTCCACATTTCCCCTTATTTTTGATTAAGAAAAATGGCAAGGCTTAAAATATAAGCTCACTTTTATAATAATAATCCCAGTTGATCTCTAAGCAAAATATGCTGTTAAAGTGAAAGATCACACTTGGGAGAAAATATTTCGTGATGGAGAAATGGGTACTGGAGGCAGATAGATGTGCATTTGAGCCTGAGCTCTTCCACCTCCTGGTTTAGTGACCTTGGGTGATTTAATTTATCTCTCAGTGTCTGCTTCCTCTATAACATGGACTAAATACAGAGACAGCACCTGCCTCATGAGATTTGGAGCAGCATGTGAGATAGCACAAGGCAGATGCTCAGCGCTGTCCTGGCTGAGGACTGAGGGCCTGACACACAGTGTCCCTCCTCCTTTCCTGAGAAATGACCCAGCTGAGGCAGAGGAGTGAGGCTCTTGAAGAGCAGAAGGTCACCTCAGTACTGGCCAAAGGCTGGGCTGGGGACACTGGACATTCTCACCTGGATGCCAGGTAGACTCTGGTGCCCACTTGCAGGTGGCAGTGCATGCAGCAGCCCCTGCTCATGGGGCTGCCCTGCTGCAAACTCCGGCACAGAGGAGCAGAGCGGAATGGGTGCCCTGCACACAGCTGCTGCTCAAGAGTGGAAGACGCCCTGCCCTAGTGACTAGTTATTCTGCCAGGTGTTTATTCTGCCAAATCATTTTACCTTTTCAGGGAAGAGAAAGAGTCAGGAAGTGAAAGGGTCGGGCAAGAGGCCAGAATGCTTTAGGGAAAATCTTTCCTCATGAAATCAGAGAAATAGAAATGTTTTCTCCACCTCTGGTTCATAGGAGGTGCTCGCTGAATAGGGACCTATGAGTGACCATTAGCTATGATGGTGGTGCCACTCAGAGCCAGGCACCTCTGCATGTGTGAACGTCAAGAACGCTGGTGTATATTATAAATAGAAATGTGGCAGTTGAGTAGGTACAGTGTGATCTCATTTTTATTTTTGAAAACTATGTGTGAACATAAAAATGTACCTGTCTAATTGTATTTTTTAAAGCAAAGGTCCACCTGGTTGTGGATAAATTAAACAGGCAACGGTGTCTATCTGTTGACTTCCTGCAGATTTTTGTCTACATATTTACAGTTCCTTATTACTTGAAATATTTTACAATGTGTATCTTATGTTTTTAATCATCAAGAATTAAACATATATATATATGAGTAAGGCAGGTATAAAAAAATAAATAAGAGAAAATGAAAAACTAGGTATTCATGCTGTCTTTCGTAACTGAATGATTACCTTTTTGTGCTCTTTGTCTTTTTCTGTGCTTTCAATTTACTTCCTGAGGTCTCTTGTTTTAAGACTGAAGAACTTCCTTTAATAATTTTATAATAAGAAAATTTGAGGCACAATAAAATTTTAAAGAGTTTATTCAGCAATTTGTGAATTGTGAAGCAGCAAGCAAAAGAAGTTTAGTGCTTCAATGATGAAGTGTTAGAGACACGTGTTTGTAGGGTGACTACAGAAGGAAAATACATACACAGTTTGATTGGTTGCAGTCACAAAATTGCAGTTTTGTTCACCTTGTTGGAAAGTTCTTAGTCACACAACCATATGTTAGTTGGCTACTTATGATCAGCTAAGGTTGTTTTGTTTATGTCCAACCCAGCATTTACCAGAAATAATCCACATTGAGTTTCATTTATGTTTGCAGTTTAAGCAAGATTAAGGCTGCAGCTTTATAAGTTTTAAAAGTTTTAAAGCCTAGCTTTTTTTTTCCTCAAGAATTTTTCGGCCTGGTTTTCATTTTAATTTTGCTTTAACATTTCTTATAATATGAATGTCCGAGCAGCAATTTTTCTCAGTTTTTCTCTATATGCAACGTCTTTTTTTCTTTACGTTTGATACATAGCTAGCTGTGTACAGAATTCTTCATTGACATTTTCTTTCCTTTGAGCATGGCACACAAAATTTAAAAAGAAGGAAGAGAAAAGTTTCTAAGAGAGCCATCGAAAAGACCTATTGGCAGATGACTGGGTAAGGAAAATGTGGTATATATACAACATGAAATACTATTCTGCCATAAAAAATAATGAAATTCTGTCATTTACAGCAACAACTTAAAGAAAATTGAGTGAAATAAGCCAAGCACAGAAAGACAAATACCACATGTCCTCACTCAAAAGTGAGAACCAAAAAAATAAAAATAAACTATTTTTTAAAAGAAAGAAAGAAAGACATAGTAATCACAGTAATTGGTTGAACTTTTAAAAGGAGATAACAGAACTGAGATTACCAGAAGTGGAAAAAAGAGAGAGGGAGGGGGGATAGCAAGAAATTGGTAAAGAGACACAGAAAATGATTACACTATGTAATTTAGAATGTATTAATTATCCTGATTAGAGCATCACATATTGTATGCCAGTATTGATATTTGACATTGTACCCCAAAGAGATGTACAATCAATTTTATTTTAATAAAAAGAGAGAAAAATACCCAAAGCATATTCCTCTTTTTTATATACATATAAATTATATTTGGAATGATAATTAAGGTGACCTAAAGTAGAATAAGAATAGAGTGATGTTTTTAGTCTGATGAAAGCTTTCTCCATTTCTGATGTCCATTTTACTTGGTTAAGATTTCCCTTTAGTGCATTATAAAAGGGGTTAGATAAAAGAGAAAACTCAGGTATCCATTGCTGGCAACATCCATACGACCCATCAAACCTCATAAACTTCAAGGAATCTTAGGTTTTGGGAAATGCTGGGTCTGTTTTACTCTTTCTGGGTTTAATTGTTTTCTCTTAGTAGAAATTACATGTTGTAGAAACTTAATGGAAGTTTGTGTTATCTGTAGTTTTTTCTTGCTTAATTACATTTGTGTTCAACTAAAAAATATTAATAATATAAGGATATTCTTGTGGGAGCTATCAACAGAGGAAGAACATCCTTAAAGGCCACCTAAATATTGTAATAAAAAGACCTATGTTTAAAAGACTAGTTTCTAAAATCTTTGTTAAAGATCTGAAAAAAATATGTAGGACTTTCAGTTTAGACTTGAAGCATTGCAGTCCAGGTATATTGTTATTTCTTCCATTTAAAAGAAAGCAAAAATTGGCATTCTTCATACACTATATGCTAAAGAAAGCACTACATAGATCTATAACAGAAAAGAAAGTACTATTCTGAGGAATAGAAGACAAGAGAATATGGTGGTTTAGTGCAACAAAGTGATGAAATATTACTGCATTATTCATGTATCTAAGATCTTGGGCAAAACACCATCCTCTATTTTGTCTTTAAGTAAAAATCTGTCTCTAGAGACAAAAACGTCATCTTATAATGTAAATTTTTAATTCAGCTGGAATACATAACAATTATAGATGTATACATACCAATATCAGAGGACCTAAATATACAAAATGAATATCGACATATCTACTAAAAAAATGTCAGCAGTACCATAATAGTAGGAGACTTAAATATCCCACTTTTAATAATGGAAAAACATGCAGAGAGAATTATTAAAGAAATGGCTCACTTGAAAAACACTATAGAATGAATAGACCTAACAAAAATATCCAGAAATTCCACCCAACAGCAAAATATATCTTTTTCTTAAAAGCATAAGGAACATTTTGGGATAAGTTATATGTCAGGTTACAAAATAAGTCTTAACAAATTTGAGAGGATGAAAATCATCTTAAGAATCTTTTCCAAACAAAATTAAATGAAACTAGAAATTAATAACATTAAGAAAATTTTTAAAAATTACTATTACATAAAAACTGATCAACATACTCTTGAACAACCATTGGCCCAAAAATAAAATTTAAAAGTAACAAAAAATATTTGAGATAAATGAAAATGTAAACACCAGATATTAAAACCTATAAGATGCAGCAAAAGAAGTATTATTAGATAAGTTTATGATGATAAACACCACATTATTAAAAAAAGTTCAAATAAGCAACATCATTTTACACTTCAAGAAAGGAGAAAAAGAACAAAGTAAGCCCGGAATTAGCAGGAGATAGAAAATAAGATTATAACAGAAATAAATCAAATAAAGAATGGATAAACAATGAAATCAATCAAGTAAACTAAGATTTTAGAAAAAACAAAATTAACAAATCCTCAGCTATACTAAGAAAGAAGACAGAAAAATCTTAAATAAAATCAGAAACAAAAGAAGAGACATAAATATAGAAGATGCAGAAATAAAAATTAATAATTATAATGAACTATTATGAACAAGTATGTAACAACAAATTTGATAACTTAGGACAAATAAATAAATTTTTAGAAACATACAACCTACCAAAACTGAAACTAGAAAAAAACAGAAAGCACAAACATACCAATAACAAATAAAAAGATTGAATTAGTAATCAAAAACTTCCCATAAAAACAAGCTCAGAACCAGATAACTTTATGGGTGAATTCTATCAAACACCTAGATTAGAATTAATACTAATTACTGTTTTTATTATTTTTAGTTAACAAATAATAGTTTACACATTTATGGGGTACAGTGTAATATTTTGACACCTGTATATGTCAGTGTGAATTAGCATAACCATCACCTTATTTGCCATTATTTTGTGTGTGATAGGAACACTCAAAATTCTCTCTTCTAGCTATTTGGAATTATAAAGTAAATTACTGTTAACTGTAGTCACCCTGTACCAAACCTTCTTAATTACTTTTTTAAAAAGAAAGAAAGAGAGAGAGAGAGAGAAAGAGAGAGAGAGAAAGAAAGAAAGAAAGAAAGAAAGAAAGAAAGAAAGAAAGAAAGAAAGAAAGAAAGAAAGAAAGAAAGAAAGAAAGAAAGAAAGAAAGAAAGAAAGAAAAATAGATGGACTGTTTCTAAACTCATTTTATGAGGCTAGTATCCTGATACTAAAATCAGAAAAGGCATTTCAAGAAAACTACAGGACAACATTCCTGACACACACTGATGCATAAATTTCCCCCACATATGAGCAAACCATATTCAACAGTAAATTTAAAAGGTTACACACCATGGCCAAGAGTGATTAATCCCTGGATGTAAGAACAGTTTAACAAGCCAAAATTAATCTTTGTGATATACCACATTAACATAATGAAACATATAAACCACATGATTACCTCAATGATGGGAAAAAAGTATTTAAAAAATTCAACATCTATTCATGATAAGAAAATTCAACAAAAGCTGTGTAGAAATACAACTTACTACGTACAATAAATGGTATACAACAAAACAAAACAAAAACCACAGATAACATCAAAATCAATGGAGAAAAACTAGGAGCTTTGCCTGTAAGATCCTGTACAAGGCAAATATGCCCATTCTTACCGCTTTTATTCAACAGAGTGCTGAAAGTCCTAGCCAGAGCAATTAGACATAAAGTAAAAAATAAAGGGAATCCAAACCAGAGAGGAAGAAGTAAAATTGTGCCTGTTTGTTGATGGTTGATTATATATGTAGAAAACCCTAATGACTTTGCAAAAACACTTTTAGAACTAACAAATTTAGTAATGCTGTAGGATAAAAAATCAACATACAAAAATTAGTGGTGTTTCTATACACAAATATATATTCAATAAATATCTCTTTAAAAATGAAGGAAGCCGTCTCATTTACGGTGACAAAAAAATTATGAAATACTTAGGAACGAACTTAACCAAAGAAGTAAAAGAATTGTACTCAGGAAACTATAAAATATTGATGAAAGAAATTTACAAAGACATAGGTAAATGGAAATACGCACCACGTTCATGGATGGAAGAAATAATAATGTTAAAATATTCAAATTACCCCATGTTATCTACAAATTCAAAGAAATCACTGTCATTATTTGTCAGAATAGGACAAACAATCCTAAAATGTATGTGGAATCACAAAAGACCCTAAATAGCCAAAGTAATATTATGCAGAAAAGAAAAGACAAGAGGCATCAAACTTTCTGATTTCAAAATATATTGCAAAGTGATAGTAGTCAAATCAATATGGTATTGTCATACAAAGGGGCATATAGACCAACATAACAGAGAGCCCAGAAATAAATTTATGCATAGGTGTCAATGGATCTTCAATAAGGGTGCCAAAAAACACAGTGAAGAAAGGATAGTCTAGTCAGTTAATGGTGTGAAAATTGTACATCCATATGCAGAAGAATGAAAAAATCTTATCTCACAACAAATATGAAAATAAACTCAAAATGGATTAAAGCATAAAATGTAAGACTTGAAACTATATAACTCGGAAGAAAACAGCAAAAAAATTTATGACACTGATATGGGCTATAAATTTTAAGATATGACATGAAAAACACAGGCAACAAAACGAAAAACAGACCAGTGACAATCAATGGAGGGAAGATACAGTCTATGAAATGTGAGAAAATGTTTGCAAAACATACATCTGCTAATGGATTGATAACTAAAATAAGTAAGTAACTCATACAAATTAGTAACAACAACAACAACAAAAAAACAGTTAAAAATAGGCAAAGGATCTGAACAGACATTTCTCAACAGAAGACATACAAACAGCCAACAAGCATGTGAAAAGTTGCTTGACATCAAGTTATAAGGAAAATAAAAATCAAAACCACAAGATATCACCTCACATCTATTAGGATGGTTATTATCAAAAAACAACAAATGGTAACAAGTGTTGGTGAGGATGTGGACAAAAAGGGATCCTTGTACAGAGTTAGTGGGAATATAAATTAGTGTAGCCATTATGGACCA
Organism: Cynocephalus volans; assembly: GCF_027409185.1. Taxonomy (NCBI): domain Eukaryota; kingdom Metazoa; phylum Chordata; class Mammalia; order Dermoptera; family Cynocephalidae; genus Cynocephalus; species Cynocephalus volans. The sequence continues at coordinate 334,911 of NC_084473.1, read as the reverse complement.
CAGTATGGTGTCTCCTCGAAAAAATAAAACTAGAACTATCTTGTGATCCAGCAATTTCACTTCTCAGTTCATACCTAGAGGAAACAAAATTAGTATTTTGAAGATATATTTGCACTCTCATGCTTATTGCAGTGAAATTCACAATAGCCAAGATATAGAAACAACCTAAATGTCCTTTAACAGATGAATGAATAAAGAAAATGTGATATATCTACAATTGACTATTATTAAGCCTTGAAAAAGATAAAAATCCTGCCATTTCCAAAAACATGGATGAACATGGAGGACATTAAGCAAAATAGGCAAGACACAAAGAAAAATACTTCATAATCTCTTATATGTTAAATGGAAAATAACCCCCCAGATGCAGAAAATAGAATTATGTTTGTCTTTTGTATATACTGATTTAAATTCATTTCCCACACTTTTAACTTCTTCCTTTCATTTGGAAATATTTATCCTCAGACTAGAGAATATTCTTTAGCATTTCCAGTGGGGCAAGTATTCTGGGGACTCATTATCCCATTTTTTAATATATCTGGAACTTTCTTTTTAAATTTTACTATTTTTAAAATGTAAAATATATATTGAAATATAATCTACCTATCATACAATTCACCTTTTTAAAGTGAGCACTTAAATGGCCTTTATTATATTCACAGAGTTGTAAATGTATAATCATAATCAATTTTAGAACAGTTTATTATTCCCCAAATAAAGTTCAACCACTTATCAGACACCCTGAAGTCCAGTTAAGAAACTAAAATCTGTTTCTGTCTCCACAGATTTGCCTATTTTGGATATTTCATATAAATGGAATCATAAAATGTGGGCTCTTTTGTTACTGGATAATTTAACATAATGTTTTCAAGGTTTATCCACACTGTATATACAAAAATACTTTATTTTTTTTGTTTATGTTGCCAAATAATACTCCATTGTATGAATATACCCCAATTTACTTATCTTTTCATCAGTTGGTGAAAATTTAAATTGTTTTCACTTTCTGACTATTGTAAATAATATTATTACTAGCATTTATGCACAAATTTTTGTGTGGAGATATTTTAATTTCTTTCAGAAATATATTGTGATGTGGAATTGCTGGATCACAAATCAAATCTGTTCATCCATTTGAAAAACTGCATTTTTTTGTAAAAGTACTATACCATTTTACATTCCAACCCTCATTGTATGAACATTTTCATTTCTTCACATCCTTTCAATTTTTATTATCTGCCTTTTTAATTACAACCATCCTAGTGGATTTGACATTGTATCTTATTTTGGCTATATTTGCATTTCATTGATGGATAATGAAGTTGAGCACCTTTTCATGTGCTTGTTGGCCATTGCATATTTTCTTTAGGAAAAAAATCTTATTCCTATCATTTGTTAATTTTTAAAATTTGTAACTGTGTTAAAATACATATAACATTAAATTTATCATCTTATCCTTTCTTAAGTGTACAGTTCAGTAGTGTTAAGCACATTCATATTATTCTGCAATAAATCTTCAGAATTACTTTCATCTTGCAAAACTGAAAGTTTATAACCATTAAACAACAATTTTCTCTTCCTTTTGTCCAATCCCCCCATTGCAGTCACAATTCTTCATTATCTTTCCATGAATTTTACTACTCTATGTACCTCGAGTTAGTGGAATTATATAGTATCTGTCTTTGGGGGAGGCGTATTTCATCTATCATGATGTCCTCAAGGTTTATCAATTTTGTAGCTTGTGTCAGAATTTCTTTTGTTTTTAATGCTGAATAATATTCCATTACATACCATAGTTTATTTATCTATTTATCTCTCATGGAATACTTGGTTGCTTTAATTTTTTGCCTGCTGTGAATAATACTTCTGTGGACATTAGTATACATATATACACACACACATATGTTTATAAATTTATATATAAACACACACACACACACACATATATATATATAAAGTTTTCTCTGCTTTCAATATTTTGGGTATATATCTCAGCAAAATTGCTTGGTCACATGGTGGTTTTGTTTAACTGATGAGGAAAGTGCCAAATATTTTTTTATTACCACTAGCTGTTCACAAGGGTTTAAACTTGTCCAAATCCTCACCACCAACCCTTGCTATTTTACTTTTTTTTTCAATTGTACTCATCCTACTAGTTGTGAAACTGTATCTCATTTTAGTTTTGATTTACATTTTCTTAGTAACTAATAATGTTGCACATCTTTTCATAGGCTTATTGGTCATTTGTGCATTTTCTATGGATAAATGTCTATTAAAGAATTTGCCCATTTTTGGACCAGTTTTTTTCTTTTGTGGTTCAGCTGATGAAGGCCTATAATATTCTGAATATTAATTAAATATCAAACAATTTGTAATTGTTTTCTCTAATTCTGTAGTTTTTTCACTTTATAGTTTTCTTCAGTACACACAATTTTCTAATTTTGGTGAAATCCAATTTTTTTCGCTTTTTTTAATTACTCAGACTTTTGGTGACATAAAATTATTGCCTAATGCAACATCTTGAAAAATTTTTAAATTTAATTTTATTCTGTCAATATACAATGTGGTTAAGCCTGGCTGAGTGCACGCCAACCAAAGAAGTGCCCCACAAGAGGCCCGAGATCTGCAGAGACCACATGCCCCATGGTACCAGCATGTGACCATGCAGGTAGGCCTCACTGCCACCAGACTCTATCCCCAGCCTGGATGAGTGCACACCAACCAGAGAGGCACCTCCCCAGAGAGGCCCAAGACCTGGGGCAACCATGCACCCAAGAAGCCAGTGAGTGACCAAGCACACACTGAGGCAGCCATGCCTAATTGGCAGCCCCAGCAACATCCTAGCAAGACAATTGTGTTGAACCAGTGGACTGTGAAATCCTGTGCCACAATGACTAAACATCAAAGGAAAGATACCAGAAATATGAAAAATCAAGAAAGTACACCACCAAAGGGAAAAAACTCTCAAGCTCTAGATCCTATAGAACAAGAAGCCTTTGAAATGTCTGAAAAGGAATTTCGAGTGATAATTCTAAGGAAATTAAATGAGACATAAGAAAACTCAGCTAGACAACATGATGAAATGAGGAAAAGTATACAGGACCTGAAAGAAAAATGTACAAGGAAGTCAATGCACTGAAAAAGAATGTAGCAGAGCTTGCCAAGCTGAAGAATTCATTCAATGATATAAAAAACATGACAGGGAGTTTAACCAGCAGGCCTGCAGAAGCAGAAGAGAGAACTTATGACCTTGAAGATGGGCTGTTTGAAATAACACAGGCAGACAAAAAAAAAAAAAAAGAAAGAATTGAAACATTGAAGAAAATCTAAGAGAGATATAAGACAACCTTAAGCCCTCAAATATCTGAGTCATGGGTATTCCAGAAGGGGAGGGAAAAGGAAATTGCATTGAAAACATATTCAACAAAATAGTGGCATAAAACTTCCCAGGTATAGGAAAAGACACAGATCTTCAGATTCAGGAAGCTCAAAGGTCCCCAACTGTATTTAACCCAAAAAGGTCTTCTCCAAGACATGTTACAGTCAAATTGGCAAACTCAAAGACAAAGAGAGAATCTTAAAAGCTGCAAGAGAGAAGTGTCAAGTCACCTATAAAGGAGCCCCAATCAGACTACTATCAGACTTTTCATCACAAACCCTAAAATTCAGAAAGGAATGGGATTATATATTCAAAATACTAAAAGACAGAGATTGCCATTCAAGAATACTCTACCCCACAAGGCTATCCTTCCAAAATGAAGGGCAACTAGTAGATTTCTCAGACAAACAAAAACTGCAGGAGTTCACTACCACATGACCACCCTTACAAGAAATTCTCAAGGGAGTACTGGGTTTGGTACCTGAAAAATAACTCCCACTGCCATAAAAACTCAAGAAAAATCAAAACTTACTAGTAAAATAGAAATGCCAACAATAGAGAGAAAAAAAAGTTTATCTACAACCCGAGGAACCAACAAATACAGAAGACAAACAGTAAATCAGAAAGAAAGGAACAAAAGACATTTAAGACATCCAAACAAAAATCAATAAAATGCTAGGAGTAAATCAACACTTTTCAATAACAACTCAATGTAAAAGGATTAAATTCCCCAATCAAAAGACACAGACTGGCTGACTGGATTAAAAAGGAGGACCCAACTATATGCTGCCTTCAAGAGACCCACCTCACCCATAAAGACTCACATAGACTAAGAGTGAAAGGATGGAAAAAGATTTACCATGCAAACAGAAATGAAAAACGAGCTGGAGTAGCTATTCTTATCTCTGATAAAATAGACTTTAAACTAATAACCATGAAAAGAAATAATAAGGGCCACTACATAATGATAAAAGGATTGATCCATCAAGACATAATAATCATAAATATATATGCACCAAATATCAGAGCAGCCAGATTTACAAAGTAAACTCTATTAGACCTAAAGAAGGAAATAGACACTAATACCATAGTAGCAAGGGACCTGAACACCCCACTATCAATATTGGACAGATCATCTAGGCAAAAAATCAGCAGAGAAACACAAGATCTAAACAACACTCCAGACCAATTGGACTTGGCAGATATCTACAGAACATTCCATCAACAACCTCAGAATATTCATTCTTCTCATCAGCACATGGATCATTCTCCAGGATAGATCACATATTAGGTCACAAATCAAGTCTCAATAAATTCAAAAAAATTGGAATTATCCAATGTATTTTTTCAGACCATGATGGATTGAAATTCAAAATCAATAACAAATGAAATTCTGGAAACTATACAAAAACATGGAAATTAAACAGCATTCTATTTAATGACATATGGGTCCAAGAAGAAATCAAACCGGAAATCAAAAAATGTCTTGAAACTAAAGAAAACAATGATACATCATACCAAAACCTGTGGGATACTGCAAAAGCAGTACTAAGGGGGAAATTTATTGCATTAAATGCTTACTTCAGAAGAATGGAAAGATGGCAAGTGAACAACCTAACACTTCCCCTTAAAGAACTAGAAAAACAATAACAATCCAAACCGAAAGTGAGCAGATGGAAAGAAATCATTAAGATCGGAGCAGAACTTAATGAAATTGAAACCTAAAAAACAATACAAAAGATCAGTGAATCAAAAAGTTGGTTTTTTGAAAAGATAAAGTTGACAAACCATTAGCACAGCTAACTAAAAAAAGAAGAGAACAGACTCAAATAACAAAAATTAGAAATAAAAGGGTGATATTACAATTGATACCTCTGAAATATAAGGAATCATTAGAGACTACTGTAAACAACTATATGCCAACAAATTTGAAAATCCGGAGGAAATGGATAAATTTCTGGACACACACAAGCTACCAAAACTGAGCCAAGAAGATGTAGAAAATCTGAACAGACCAATAACAATAAGAGATTGAAGCTGTTATCAGAAGGCTCCCAACAAAGAAAAGCCTAGGACCAGATGGATTCACAGCAGAATTTTACCAAACATTCAGAGGAATTGACACAGATTCTCTACAAACTATTCCAAAAGATTGAAACAGAGGCAATTCTCCCAAACTCATTCTATGAAGCAAACATCACCCTGATACCAAAACCAGGTAAAGATACAACTAAAAAAGAAAACTACAGGCCAATATCCTTGATGAATATAGATGCAAAAATCCTCAATAAGATACTAGCTAACAGAATACAGCAATAAATATGCAAAATTATGCACCATGACCAAGTGGGATTCATCCCAGGGATGCAAGGTTGGTTCAACATACACAAATCAATAAATGCAATTCACCATATCAATAAAATAAAACACAAGGACCATATGATCATCTCTATAGATGCTGAAAAAGCATTGGATAAAATTCAACACTTGTTTATGATAAAGACTCTCTACAAGTTAGGTATAGATGGAAAGAATCTCTACATAACTGAAGTCATGTATGATAAACCCACTGTCAATATCATCCTGAATGGGGAAAAGCTGGAACTTTTTCTTTAAGAACAGGGACTAGACAAGGATGCCCACTCTCACCACTCCTATTCAACATAGTGTTGGAAGTACTAGCCAGAGCAATCAGAGAAGAGAAGGAAATAAAGTGCATCCAGATTGGAAAAGATGAAGTCAAACTGTTCCTGTTTGCAGATGACGTGATCCTATATATCGAACAGCCTATAGCCTCTACAAAAAACCTCTCAGATTTGACAAATGATTTCAGCAAAGTTGCAGGATGCAAAATCAACACACAAAAATCAATAGCATTTCTATTCTCCAATAGTGAACATGCAGAAATAGAAATCAAGAAAGCTTGCCCATTTACAATAGCCACCAAAGAAATAAAATGCTTAGGAATTGAGTTAACCAAGGATGTGAAAAATCTCTGTAATGAGAACTACAAACCACTGCTGAGAGAAATTAAAGAGGACACAAGAAAATGGAAAGATAGCCCATGCTCTTGGATTGGAAGAATCAACATTGTGAAAATGTCCATACTACCCAAAGTGATGTACAAATTCAATGCAGTCCCCATCAAAATTCCAGTGACATTTTTCTCAGAAATGGAGAAAACTATACAGACATTTATATGGAATAACAAAAGACCATGGATAGCCAAAGCAATTCTGAGCAAAAATAAAATAAAGCTGGAGGCATAACACTACCTGACTTTAAAGTATGCTACAAAGCAATAATAACCAAAACAGCATGGTACTGGCATATAAACAGACACACTGATCAATGGAATAGAGTAGAGAATTCAGAAATCAACCCACACACCTACAGCCATCTGATCTTTGACAAAGGCACCAAGCCTATATACTGGGGAAGAAACTGGCTCTTCAGCAAATGGTGCTGGGATAACTGGATATCCATATGCAGGAGAATGAAACTAAATCCATACCTCTCACCATATACCATAATCAACTCAAAATGGATTAAATAATTAAATACACACCCTGAAGCAATAAAACTTCTTGAAAATTTTTGCCAAGGTTTTCTTCTAAGATTTTTATGATTATACATATTATACTTAGGTCTTTGGTCTAGTGTGAGTTAATTATTGAATACTATGTATGGTGTTATTTTTTGTATGTGCTGCAGATTACTGCTTTCACATGTACATATTGAGTTTTCCAGCAACATTTTTTGGACCCACTCCTCATTTCCCATTGAATGGTCTTGGGAATTTTCAAAAATAAGTCAATCATGTATATGAGAGTTTTTAGCTGTCCTTAAATTTAGACATATTGGAAAGGAACTTTTTATATTTTTACACCTTCAAGGTTTCTCTCTTTATGTATTCTTTAGTTAATACATAAAGAATACGGTTTTTGTGTAACCTTTTTATTTCTTGAATTGAGATAAAAAATAACATTATGGTGGAAAATCATTTAAGATGTCTGCTAAAAGTATGAATGCCTTGTAATCATCTTCATCATTGCAGGCTTCAGAAAATAAAATACACAAGCATTACGTTAAATTTTTTTTGTGCTTATTTATGCACATATTATATTATTCTTACAGTTTTGGACATACTCTCCTTCAGTTTTCTCCACTTTATAACTCTGCAACAATATGTTTTCTCAGGAAATTTTAAAATTACCTCAGGAATATAATTTTCTAGAGTAAGCAAATACTTTGAGCTGAAAACTTAAATTCTTCTTTGAATCCTAAAGGGTGATGTATAATATAAGCTACATTTTGGGAAAAGAGTTGACATTTATTTAATTGACAGATCTCTCTCTCTCTCTCTCTTTCTCTCTCTCTGCCATTTCTTAACATTTATAAATCAATAAAAGCTTTATTTATGACCTAGAAGACCAATTGAGACTGACTAATTATAGCTTCTACGAATGGACCTGCTGGTTTCCCTCCATTTTGCTCTCTATATTCTGGATCACAGTCATTCCAGAAAAACATCATGTATGCTCACAACCACCAAACCTCCACCATGAAAGAATGAATTTTCTTCTACCCTCTTCTTATTATCTTATTCAGAGCTTCAATTTAATAATTTTTTACTTTAAAAAATTACATTACCAATAGCTAAGCATGAGCCAGGTATAGTGTAAGGAGCTTTGTAATGTTTTATTTGTTTTATTTTATTTCATATCTATAGCAATTCCAAGAGCTGCCCTTATTGTTTTCATATTATATATGAGAAAAGAGACATGCCTCCCTTCTTTTCTCTTAACCTGTAATCTGTAACCCCTTCAATTGCAAGCACCTATATTCTCATTTCTGACCAACCCCCCTTACTATGCTATCTGTCCATCTATCCTTATGCATATAAAAATGCTACATAATCTCTGTTTGTCTGTGATTAGTACACCTGTAAGCTTATAGTTTGTTTTATCATCTGTCTATCTATCTATGTGATGAACAGCATGGGTTTGAACTGTGCCAGTCCAATTATATGCAGATTTTTTCATCTTGTAAACAGAGGAGGTAAACTTACTGTATTGAAAAACACAGTACAATACTGTGAATGTATTTGCTCCATTTTATAATTTTCTAAACATCATTTTATGTTCTCTAGCTTACTTTATTGTAAGAATACAGTATATTATATATATAACATATATATAAAGCATACAAAATTTGTGTTAATCAACCATTTATGTTATCAGTAAGGCTTTTGTCACCTCTCCCCATGGGTGATGGAGATGCAAAGGATTGCTCAAGGCCCATTTCTTCTGAGCAGCGAGAAGCTCCAAAATGACTGCCTTTCAGCAACTCTCCTGTTAGGAGAGAAAACTGAAAGTGACAGCCCCAATTCAAAATTAGTTTCTCCCTTTTATTGTAAAGACAGGGAAGTTTCACAAGAAAATTCAGTTGATTTAATCATTACAAAGAACACAAGGATATGGGCAGAATTATGGCTAAGAATAGTTTTAACAAATAGAAACTGGTAACATCAGTGAAATAAAGTGACATAACATAATGCAATTTGTAAAAGGTTAAGTCGATCCACCAAAAAAAGCTTGTTCTTAGCAAACATTTTCTTTTCCTACAGCAATTTCCTTAGTATTTTTACACAACAATTAAGCAACTTTCTCAACATATCAATCAGTAGATTAACCTGCACCAAGGACATCTGCCCTTTGAGCCAGCAGTTTTGCTGTGTTACAATTCTTTATCTACAATAGAGACTTTAGCCTGGGGAAAGTTTCCTGTCTTTTGTAAGCTTAACATTTCTATACATAATTCTAAAAAGTTAGGCTACACCTGAAACTACAGGGCTTTGGAAGCTAGGTCATGTGAAATACATTTGTTTTATAAATGTTAGTATCCTCAACAGGCTTTCAGTCAACAGTAGGGTATAGGTTGTTATATTTTGAGGGAGTGAAAAGTTATATGTAGAATTTTGACTGTACAAGGGCCAGTGCCCACAGCACGTGTGTGTGTGTGTGTGTGTGTGTGTGTATGAAATGCAGTTAATTCCTTGTTCAGAGAAATAAAGTTTATCCTGATCTGATCATCTTACATCTGTATATTCACCAGGCCTTCAATATTGATCCAGGGGTCCTAGATGTAACTTCAAAATATTTGTCAGCTTGTATTCAATATGTTTTATTTTATTTATTGTTCTCTAACTCCTCAATCTATTGTGTGTGTGGATGGATTCAGCAGCTCTCAGGCCTCTCTTCAAGTACTTTTTTCAATTTTTAAGTTAGATCGGCTTTTCTCCTGTTAAGCTATGAGCATTTTTATATATTTTGGATTCTAGACTATTGTCAGATATATAATTTGAAAATATCTTCTCCCATTTTGCAAGTTGTCTTGTCACATTCTTTATAGGATTTTTTATGCACAAAAAGTTTTAGTTTCAATGAAGCCTAGTTTATCTATTTTTCATTGTTGGTATTTTCTTGTTACTATATATATATAAACCCATTGTCAAATATAAGGTCATAATTTACTTTTATGATTTTTTCTTAAAGTTTCATAGTTTTATATTTTATGTTTAGGTCATAAATGATTTATTTTGAGTTAATTTCTGCTTATGATATGAGGTACCAGTCCAAATTTAGTTTTCAGCAGGTGGATATTTAGTTGTCTCAGCACAATATGTTGAAGACTAGTCTTTCCTCAAGGAATGTTCTTGGTACATTTGTCAAAAATCAATGACCAGAAGCCAAAGATTATTTTTCTGAAACATCATGTCTAGTCCACTTAATCTATATGCCTGCCCTTACTTAGTGCCAACCTATCTTGGTTACTGTACCTTTGTATTTAGATTTGCTTTTAGAAGAATAATCATCCAATTCTGTTTTTCTTTTTCAAGATTGGTTTGTGTGGGGGAAATAGGATAATTAAGTCAGGCTCCCTCAGCTTAGGTCTGGTTGGGGGTCAAGCAGCACATTTCTTGTAAACAAGTTGTGTGGGGGTGGAGTTAGTGCACATGTGCACCAGTGTATCTTTTTAGTTTTGTTGCTATTTTGTGTTCTTGAGTTTGTGAAGCAGGCTGACTGGCAGAGCTTGTGTCTAAAAGTAGAGCATGTTTACTCTGCTGGCAGCTGCCCAGTTTTTCTTTGGACTTCACCAGTAGCAGTTGAGTTTCTGAGTTTCTCTTTGTACTGCCTAGCTCCTAGATGTGTGTGTGCTGAATAAAGTCTATTCCTTCTTCAACCAAGGCTCCAAGGACCTTTTTGCCAGTTATCTAGCTCGTAGACCTACATGTGAAGGGTTTGTGAGTGAGCTTGAGGGGTCTTTAAGCTCCAGACCCAGCCCTAGCTCTGCAGTTTGGCTATTCAGTTTTCTTTAAATACCTATATAAATTTTAGGGTTATTTTGTAATTTTAGCTTAAAAAGCCAAGTTGCATTTTGAAATGAATTGTATTGAATCTTTGATCTTTAAACTGTTGTCATTATAACAGTATTAATCTTATCATTCATGAGTATTGAATACCTTTCAGTTTATTTATACTTCTCTGATTTCTTTCAGCAGTTTTGTTGTTTTTAGTTTCCAAATATTCCATTTACTTATAAAATTTATTTCTACTCCCTGGGCTCTACTGAGCCAGGGTGGTGGGGGACTGAGAGCCTCAGTCACGCCACACTGACACCTGCAACCAGCCCTGTGACTACCACCAAGCCACTACAAAAAGCACCCTGGGCTCCCAAGCTGGGGTGGGGGGGACGAGGGCTTCAGCCACACACCCCTGACATCTGCAGCCAGCCCAACAATGACCAAGCCACTGGAAGACCCCTGGTCTCCCCTGCAGAAATGAGGGAGTGCCACAGGCCTCAAACCCACCCCTCCTCTTCCTCCTTCGCCATACTATTTCCTTCCCCTTTCCACTCTCCCCCCAACTGCTCTGCCACAACATCATAGAATATAAAATATATACATATATTAAGAAATAAACAAAAAATTTTAAAATGTTATTCTAAGTATATCATTCTTTCTAATGCTATTGAGAATACAATTTGTCTAAATTTCCCTTTTAAATTGTTTATTGCTATTTCATAGAAATATGATTTTTTTTATATCTTGATCTTGCATCTGTGTCCTTTCTGAACTCATTTATTAGTTCAATGGGTATTTAGTGAATGCCCCATTATTTATTTTATTTACACATAATTATGTAATCTGCAATAAAGATAGTTTATGGCTTACATTCAATAATGTGGCTGAAAGAAGTTTGGAGCTCAGAAGTCTCTGTTATAGAATGCAGAAAATGACTATACCTGTTTTTCCTACTACCCAGATTCACTGTTTGAGACAAAAGAGGCACTTTCCCTAAAGTAAACTGAGGACTGTGCTATTTCTCTGAATTTTGTCAGTATGGCAGACAAAGTGTACCTCCTTTTTTGAGTCAATACTTAGATAAGACAAAATAGATAAACGTAATAAAATATACCGAATAACATTGTAAATAATGACATAAATAGATGACTTGATTAATCAGAGAGGTCAAAACCTAAATAATACAGATAATGTGTTTGGCACTATTTCAAACCACAAACACATGTAGCCTAATGCTTAACAGCTTAAAATATATAACTCAAAACTTTATGAAAAAGAAGAATTTGACACATTTACAACTTTATTAGGTGGGATTAAAACTATCAGTGAAATAAATTGTTTAGTCTTGTATTAGGGGTTCCCAATGTCACACCAGGTTTGATGATTCACTAGGAAAACTCCCAGGACTCATCACACTCACATCTATGACTATTAAAGCAAAATAATACAGAATAAGTTAAACAAAAATATTAAACCCATGAGGTGAAATCCCAGGGAGAATAGGTACAAGCTATTACAAATGTCTGGTTCAAATCAGTGGTGGTAAGTAACAAGAGGAGCCAGGCAAAGGGTTCGAGGCAAGCTTTAATGGAAGCACTCTTGGGCGAGGTTCCACAGCCCTCAAGGGAGTGAGGCTGGGGAAGTCATGCCCAGGGTGGATGCAAGCGGGTATTTATAGGGGAGGGCTGTTGGTGAGGTTTTTGCCCATATATAGTAAGGAATTGAGGAGGGTCCAGTTTCTTGTTCCCGCCTTCCAGGGAGGGAGGGGGGAGGAGGAAAGGGGGGTGGAGTTTAACAAGATGGAGGGGAGGGGTGGGGTTAAGATGGAGGCTCCCTCGCTACTTTGTTGCCACTTTCCAGTCCTCCTGATCCTGCCGGTCCAACATTCCAACCTTTTTGTTGTTATAGGGCAATGACTCAGATCTGGCTGCTTCCTGCTGAGTAAGGGGCATTGTAGCGGTTGTCAGAAGTGGGCATGTGGGAGTAGGAGTGGAGCAGGAGCTGGTTGGTGGATACCCTATACATCTCTTTAATTCATTCCTGTTTCATTGATGTAGTAACAGCATTCTTCATTGAGGAATATGCAGGTGCCACCTCTATCCAAGGATTGGGGATGGTAAGAGATGTGGAGTTTCCAGGTGACATTCATACTTTCAGAGACCTGCTGGGTGACACTGGAGGTCAAGGCTGGGCTGTTGTCAGATTGTAGGGTCCATGGGAGGCCAAACCTTGGAATGATATGTTCAGTGAGTACAGAGGCTACCACATCCACTGTTTCTCAAGCTGTGGGATAAGCCACAATCCATCCTGTAAAGGTGTCCACCAAAGTTAGTAAGTAGAACAATAGGTTTTGTGACATAGCATGTGTGTGAAATCAGGCTGCCAGTCCTCCCCCAGCTGATGGCCTCGGAGTTGATGGTTAGGTCCTACCCTGTGAATTCCCCCTTGAGAGTTAAGGGCAGAACAGGTATTGCAAGTCTGATGAACCTCCTCAATGAGCTTTTGGAGGCATGGGTTATGGAAAGGGGGTTCTAGGAACCAATGTAAAGCTTTTGGGCCAGTGTGGAGGGATTGGCGGACATCTGTAATGATGCTGCAGGTTAGATGGCCCAGGAGGGCAACCTTATTTTGGATAAAAACCCAGCCCTTGTCCCTGATAATTTCCCCCAATGGTTTGAGGGTCTGAGTTTCTTCTTTGGTATATGAGGGGAAATGGGTTGTGTTGAGGAAAAGGAGAGGAGCTGGGGCAGAGCCTAGAGCCATAGCCTGGGCTGTGGAATTGGCTTTGTTGTTGCTCTTAGATATAGGGTCTTTAGAGGACTGGTGGCCACCTTGGTTGGGAGGCTAAGGGCCTCAAGTAGCTTTGAGATGAGGGGCCCATTGATTATTGGGGTCCCTTTAGTAGTGAGGAATCCTCATTCTTGCCAGAGGACAGAGTAAGTATGCATGATGAGGAAAGCATCTCTGGAATCTATGCATGTAGTGACCCATTGTCCCTTGGACAGGTTGAGGGCCCAAGTGAGGGCTATCAGCTCTGCTTTTTGAGAGGTTGTTCTGAGGGTAAGGGGTACAGCCTCTAAGGTGGCATCTAGAGTAACAACAGCATAAGCTGCATGCCTTTGGCCATCCGGGGCAATGAAAGAACTACCATCTATGAAAAGCACAGTCAGAATTAGATAGGGGCCAGTCAGAGAGCCCTGGATGTGAGGGAATAAAGTCCTCTAAAAGTTGGGGAGTAGTGGAGGGAGTAGGCAGAAGGGTCATGGGGTTTAAGTGGGGGGAGGTGGATAAAGAAATCTGGGGATTTTTGACAAAAAGGAGGTGGTACAGTTGGATTCTGGAAGGGGTCAAATGGGCAAGGGATTTGTGGCTGAGCAGGTCCCCCAAGCGATGGGAGGAAAAGACAGTGAGGGGTTGGCCCAAAGTAAGCTTGAGAGCTTCCTTGGTTAGGGAGGCAGCAGCTGCTAACACCCTGAGAAATGGATGCCATCCCTGGACCATGACATCTAGGTGTTTTGATAGGTATGCCACTGCCTGATAGGCTGGTCCTGCAGGCTGGGCCAGGAGGCCGGTAGCCAAGCCAGAACGCTCATCTGTAAATAGATGAAAGGGCTTTGAAGGATCCGGGAGAGCCAGAGTGGGTCCTGCAGTGAGACAATCCCATAGCTTAGAGAAAAGGTATTTAACAGTGGTGGGGTCAGTTATTGGTCCCTGTGGGGTGTCCTTAGCTGTCTTGTATAAGGGTCATGCTAGGAGGGTAAAGTTGGGGATCCACTGTCAGAAGAAACCCACAAGGCCCAGAAAGAAGAGGATGTTGTCGGCACTCTGGGAAGGTTGGAGATCCCAGAGGAGGCAGATATGGTCCCTTGTAAGAGATTTGGAAGTGGGGGTTAGGGATATGCCTAGGTAAGTAACTGTGGGGTGCAGAGTTGAGCCTTGGAAGGAGTGACACAATAACCCCTAGACCCAAGGAAATTGAGATGGGTGGCAGTATCCTCTTGGGAAGAGGATAATGAGGGGCTACAAAGAAAGGTCATCCACATATTGGAGGAGGGTGCTGTACTTTAGAGTGCAAAGGTTGATATCTTTGGCTAAAGCCAGGCCTAAAAGATGGGGACTATCTCTAAAGCCTTGTGGCAAAACAGTCCAGGTAAGTTGTTGTGAAGTATGTGTGTCAGGTCCTCCCAAGTGAAGGCAAAAAGGAAATAAGAGTCTGGATGAAGGGGGACAGAGAAGAAAGCATATTTGAGATCTAAAATGGAAAAGTGGGAAGAGGTAGGGGGAACATTGGAGAGCAGGGTGTATGGGTTGGAGATGACCAGATGGAATGGGACTATGGCATCATTAATACGTCTTAAATCCTGCACTAGGTGGTAGGCTCTGGTGGGCTTTTCTACGGGGAGGATGGGGGTGCTGCAGGGGAAGCTAATGGGTATAAGGAGTCCCTGCCGGCGGAGCCGATCTGTGATGGGTTTCAGTCCTCTTCAGTGGATTTCTGAAATGCGGAATTGAGGATGGGAAGGAAAGGTGGTCTGATCTTTTAATTGTATCTTTACCTGGGGGTCTACTGACAATGGGAAGTGGGGCAG
The DNA here is from genome assembly GCF_027409185.1 of Cynocephalus volans. Taxonomy (NCBI): domain Eukaryota; kingdom Metazoa; phylum Chordata; class Mammalia; order Dermoptera; family Cynocephalidae; genus Cynocephalus; species Cynocephalus volans. Next base: position 319,577 of record NC_084473.1, on the reverse strand, counting down.
TCGGGAAAGGTCAGGGGAAACTAGGGCCAAAATCAGGTGGGTGGAAACAGTGGGTGAGGGGAAAAGACAAATGGTGTCCTGGAGCTTGTGAAAGATATCTTGGCTGAGGAGGGGGTTGGGGCAGGAGGGGTTTATTAGGAAAGAATGAGGGAAGGGAAACCCATCCAGGCTACAGGAAAGGGGTGGGGTGGTCCATGGATTAGGAGAGGTGCCGTCAATTCCCATGAGTCCCACTGGGCAGGGGAAGCTGGTGCCCGAGTAGGAAGGCAAACAGAGTAGGTAGCCCCCATGTCCAACAGGAAGGAAATGGACTCACCCGCTACCTGGAGCACGACCCTGGGCTTGGTGTGGGTGAGAGGGGATTCCGAGTCTGGGCCCTGTCAGTCATCATCCAGGCCAAGGAGCTGGAAGGCAGGACTTACCAGCTCAGAGTTTCCTCTGTGTGGAGGCACCGGGGATCCTCCAGTGCCAGGGCAGTCAGACCTCCAGTGGCCCCTCCTTCGACATTGAGGACAAGGGCGTGTCGGTACCCTGGTATTTGGACATTGGCAGGCCCAGTGTCCATCAGTGGCACATTTGAAGCAGGCCCCCGGGGGATGCCCTGGGTTACCCCTTTCCATGGGCTCCCGGAGCCAGTCGGCTGCAGGGCTGCTACCAAGGCTTGGGTTTGGAGTTGGACCTTCTGCTGGACCAGGGCTTGACTTTTAAGTTCAGCCATTTCCTCCTGGGCATTAAAAACTTTAAATGCCACTCTCACCAGGTTGGGAATGGGAGTTTGAGGGCCCCCCTCAGCCTTTTTAAATGTTTTGCGAGTATCGAGGGCTGACTGAGAGATGAAATGTGTGGGCAGGACAGTAGCCTCGGCGGGGTGGAGGGGTCTAGGCGGGTATACTGAAGTAGGACCTCAGTGAGTCTATTAAGGAAGACAGCGGGATTTCCATCTCAGCTTTGGGTGATTTCCCACAGTTTGTCATAATTACAGCCTTATTAGCAGCCACCCACATTCCGGTGATGAGGCACTGAACCATGCGGTGGCGGTGGCGGTGGCGGTGGCAGCGGCCATCTTGGCCACTCTGATAGTCCCCTGCAGGGTCTGCGGCAGGAACCGCCTGAGCCCCGACTAGCATAGTCGGATCAGTTAAATGGACCTGAGCTGTGTGTTCTTGGGCAGCAGCCTGGATGTGTTCCCTTTCCTCTGCTGTGAGGGTTGTGGTCTGGACGACTTGTAAGTCGTGTCATGTTAGGTCATGTGCTTGGGCTAAACATTGGAACTCCTTGGTATAGTTTCCCAGTTAGCAGAGTAGGAACCCAGCTGCTTTTCAATTTGGGAGACGTCCTGGAGCGAGAAGGGGACAGGAACTCACCCACTCCCTCGGCACCAGTGACCTCCCTTAAGGGGCAGACCAGGTCAGGGGGAGGTGGGATGACTCAGGACTGTGTCCAGGCAGAAATGGGAAGTGAGCCGGGGTTGAAGGTGCCGGGGGTGAAGGTGCCGGGGGTGAAGATGTTGGGGGTGAAGGTGCCGGGGGTGAAGGTGCCGGGGGTGAAGATGTTGGGGGTGAAGGTGCCGGGGGTGAAGGTGTCGGGGGTGAAGGTGCCGGGGGTGAAGGTGTTGGGGGTGAAGGTGCAGGGGTTGAAGGTGCCGGGGTGAAGGGGTTGGGGGTGAAGGTGTTGGGGGTGAAGGTGCCGGGGGTGAAGGTGTTGGGGGTGAAGGTGCCGGGGGTGAAGGTGTTGGGGGTGAAGGGGTTGGGGGTGAAGGTGTTGGGTGAAGGTGCCGGGGGTGAAGGTGTTGGGGGTGAAGGTGCCGGGGGTGAAGGTGCCGGGGGTGAAGGTGCCGGGGGTGAAGGTGTTGGGGGTGAAGGTGCAGGGGTTGAAGGTGCCGGGGTGAAGGTGTTGGGGGTGAAGGGGTTGGGGGTTAAGGTGTTGGGTGAAGGTGCCGAGGGTGAAGGTGTTGGGGGTGAAGGTGCCGGGGTTGAAGGTGCCGGGGTGAAGGTGTTGGGGTGAAGGGGTTGGGGGTTAAGGTGTTGGGGTGAAGGTGCCGGGGGTGAAGGTCCCGGGTCAGCGTGAGGCACCGGGGCAGGTGCTGGAGGAGCAGGGCAAGGGGTGAAGAGGCTCTGGATAGGGAGGGGAAGTTGCCCCCCAGCCGGTGGGCTGGCCATGTTTTCAGGGGGTTCGGACAGAGGGGAAGGGGGGAAGGATTCAGGAGTTTCAGGGGCAGATGGAGCTGGCGTGGTCAGAGCGAGGACAACTTGGGAAATGGAGCAGCGGGTGGAGCAGCGGGTGCAGAGGGAGGGGCGCGAGCACAGGTCCAAGAAGCCTGTCCCTCAGGGACTTGGGACCATCTGCATTGGCGTCTGCAAAAGTTGTCCAAATCTGTGAGAACCTGATAGTCAAAGGTGCCCTCGAGGGGCCATCGACACTGACTATCCATTGGTATTGGGGCCAGGCCACCAAACAGTAATGGATAAGGTGGCACCTTCTCAGGTCTAGTGAGAGCCCCAAAGCCTCGAGATCGGCCAGCAGGCAGCCCAGAGGGGGTTTTGGGTCGGATTTGGACTGGGCAGTTCCCACGATTCCTGCTGGGCAGTCCGGGGATTCAAGCAGGCATCCACGTTTGGAATCCCGGGCTGGGGTCGGATTAAGAGGGTGCTGTGAGGGTGTGGGCATCTCCCGATCCTCAGGTGCCCAACGAGAGTCACCTGGTGACTCGGTGGAGTCGCCCTGATGTGGCCACATTTTTAGGCAGGACCACCCAGATCAGGGCACGGAATCGGGGGAACTTACCCGGTGTCTCGAGGCGCGGGGCTCAGATGAGGTTCTGGTAATGAGAGGACAGAGGCTCCCACCAGAGCGGGGCCTCAGCCTTCCCGGGTTTCGGCACCAGGCGTCCGGTCAAGGCAGGCTTTAATGGGGGCGCTCCCAGGTGAGGTTCTGCGGCCCACAAGGGAGTGAGGCCAGGGATAGACGCGCCCAGGGTGGACACAAGAGGGTATTTATAGGGGAGGCTGCTGGCGGGGGTTTTGCCCATATATGGTGTGGAATTGATCAGGGCTCGGCTTCCAGTTCCTGCCTTCCAGCGAGGGAGGGGGAGAGGGGAGGGGTGGAGTTCACAAGGTGGAGGCTCCCTCCTACTTTGTTGCTGCTTTCTGGTCCTCCCAATCTCGCAGGCCCAACAACAAACCTTTCAGAAGAAAGTCACAAAATACATGTTTAATCTCCCTGGCAATGAGTTGTGACAACACATGAGAAATGTTGCCAACCAGAAGAGCTCATTAGAGAATTAATACAATAAAGTTTTTTGTTTGTTTTCCAGTTAGGGGCTGATCACATAGACGACCTGTGCCTGGCACATACACGTGTTCTACAAGGAAAGTCGATGATCAGCATAAACGGTATTGTTTGCTTAAACAAGTTAGACACAGAGAATCACTCCAATTGGTTAATGGTAAAATCCTTCTGAAATCTAAGTTTTGCCAGTCAAAGGCCATCATTATCAGCAAATCTTTCTAAAGATAAGCAGTTAAGCCTGCTATATCTACATCTGTGTGCACAATTACACAACAAATAAACTCTCTTTAAAAAGTGTTTCATGCCTTTATGAAACAGATGCACTAATTGGGTAGACAGATGGATGGACAGCATTTTAAACCAGTAAACAGTGAATATGTTATTTTGAAACATCCAGAGAAATTTCCAAAAAATGGACAAGGTTTCAGACTTCATAAAATGTCAATATTTTTTGAAAATAAAATTCATACAGATCTCTTTTCTCTAACTACTGTGAAATGACAACAGTGTGTATACAAATAAAGTGTTAATGAAAAAGAATATATAGCCACGTGCAAATTTTAAGCAACATCCTTTTAAATAACTTCTGGATTAACTTAAAAATTCAAAATAAGATTACTTTAAGGAGTCATGGAAGTGTTAAAGAAGGATAGTGATTGGAATCAAGGAACCTAAATTTAGGTGTCTTATTCTACCAACTACTGGTTTCATGTTATAAAAAAGAATTTCTCACAATTTATGGCAACTCTTTACTAAGATAGAAAATCATTACTTTATAAATATGTGCAAGATATAAAATTGCTTTTCAAGTATTAAAAAAAGTATCACCCTCTACAAATTGTTATTACTACATGGTATATTGCAGGAGTGCTGGTGTTCCCAGTGAAGAAACTTAAGGCTTCTCATGAGACTGTCATCTGCCACAATGCCTGTGTGGTATACTGGGAAAAGTCAAGAAACTATATATGACACTATAGTTGAAAAATACAAATATAAATTAAACAGCATATAAATATAATATGTAAAACTTATTTTTAATGTATGGGTTAAACATTAAGTTAAAATGAGCTCCTTAGAGATTAGTGAAATGAAAGACTAAGCAGAATAAACATAGCCAAGATGCAGTGCAGAGTGACAAATAGAAAATACTATATTTATATACACATTTATATGACAACTAGAATGAGAAAAAATAAAACACAGATAATAGTGTCACTGAGAAGTGAAAGAAAACTACAATAAAAAAAATTTATAAATTAAAAAAATTGAAAACAACATGATTTCTTGTATTGAGAAATACGTTGTGTTATAAAAGGGATAAAAGAAATACTGAAATAGAAATAATAGTCTAACTTCATAATATAAGAAGAAAGAAAATACTTAAAAGCCATGATAAAAATGCCTCATCTTCATTCAGTTGGGCAGAAAGAATCATAAAAGAGTCTTCTATAGGTACAAAGAGAAAGAGAGGGAAAGAGAAAATGATTTTTGGCACCAGGCTTGCACATACACATATACATCACTAAGTATTTACTGAGTAAGGCTTTTCAAGTAAATTTGGAATTCATCAGGGCTGATTATCAATGTAAGGGCAGTTAGTTCAATTCGTTAGAGTGCAGCATTATAACACCAAGGTCACTATTCAAATCCCCATACTAGCCAGATGCCAAAAAATAAAAAAGGCAGTGACAAAGAAAATACAGATTAACCTATGAAGATGACAGCAAAATCTCGAGTCTAAACAAAAGCAGTAATTTAGGGAAAAAATATATTAGGAGTTTAGGGAAAACATTGATATTCAAGCTACAATTTAATACTTAGCTAAGATATATTTGATGGAAAAGGATAAAATATTTTTGCAAGTAAAAATTTTGAAAAATATGGTTTGCATGGGCCTTATAAAAAGTATACTTCAAAAGAAAAGGTTTTTTGGTGGAGATTTGAGAATCAAAATACACACGTAAACCTGTAAACCTGTGGGAGTATTGAAACACCATGAACATTAAATGAAAGAAACCACAAAAAAATGGCAACATAAGATTAACCATATTTAGATATACTAAAGTGTGACTCCACAACTTTTAATTAAACAAGATGAAAATGCTATGCTACTTGAATAATTTGATTACAGAAGAATCTGTTCATAAGACTTATTTTAATCACTAACTTGTTCAAAAACGATGGCACTTCTGCCACATATTTTGTAAAGTCTCGATTATCCTTTTATCAGATCTGATTATCACTAAAGGACTGACAGTGGCAAAAACATTGCCCACAAACCTCTGGATGTCCACGACAACTGCATCATATGCCCATAACAGGACTGAAGAAGATGAGATGATAAAGTCCACCCAGTACATGACCACAAAGAAACTCACCAGCAGCAGGATGGTCTGGGAGGCTCTTTTCACTGGGGTGCTTTTTGGGGAGAGACTGGTGCTGTGAAGGTGCAGGGATCGTCTCTGATGCCCGAACAAGAGAATCACCATGTATGCGCTTGAGAGCATCATGATTCCTACAACGGAGACGTCTCTGAATAATGTCAGAGTCAAAAACACTTCCTGGATGATAGAGACCATGGGGAAGAGCGAGCAGTATTTACTGACACTTAGTAGATTGGTCTGGGTCACATTGGAAGAAGCCACTGTATAGAAGATCAGGTTACTGCTGCAAGACAAACTGAGGAACCACAAGAAAAATAAAATATGAATAATGTCATTTGTGAATTTATGTTTAAATCTCGCTAACCAGGAGGTGCTGGGGCTGATGGTGATGGCCTGGAACATGCTCAGGAGGCAGGTGGTGCAGATGGAGAGGCCTCGCATCACTCTGCTCATGAAGAAAAACACCTTACACTTGAAGTCGTTCTGAAAATTGAGTGACTCAAACAGATCTGGGGACACCAAAAATACTACAATGAGGAGCATCACTATGTGGACAAGGGCTAAGTGGCAGGTGATCAGGTCAATGAGCTTAGGCCTGTGACCCAGAAGGAGTGTGGAGATGCGGACGAGAAGCAGAAAGGTGTTGGCTGAGATCCCAGTGCCGGCTTGGGACATCAGGCAGTGCTTAATGGCAGTAGAAGCAGAAAGTCACTTCATCTTAGTGTAAAAGAGGAAACATATTTTTGGTGTCTGAAAAAAAAATAGACCTCACATTATCAGTGTTTTTTTCTTTTTCTTAGTTGAAATTATCATCATCATAATTTTTATTGTATTTTACTATTCTTGATAAATACTGAGTAACTCATAATATCTTCAAAATTCAGCCTCAGTAATATTTTTCATATATGCTTATATTTTCATACACATATAATACATTTGATATATTTATATAATGTATTTACACAGACAATAATGCCTGAATGAGGTACCTGTTATCTATACTCCTATAGTACCCAGGACACACTCTTTGTCATCTTTAATAATATTATGCCCTTATTTGTTTAATGTTTAGAACCCAGAAAAGTGATGCACATATAAAAATTACTTTTTTTTTTTCGTATAGCTGAACTGAAGGCAATGTTATGATAATGGAAAAAATCACCAAGAAAAACACTGGAAAGTAAAACAAACTTATGTTCATTACATCTTTCTCAACTTTTGTTGTTATGGCTTTTTCTTTGTAACACATGCTTGGGAGAGATAATGGAGTCATTTCATCCATTTTTTTTTCTTTTGGCAGCTGACTGGTGTGGGGATCTGAATGGCAGCCTTGGTGTTATAAGGCTCTGCTCTGACCAATTGAGCTAACCGGTCGGCCCCACAACCACTGTTTTTTTAAAAAATGTTTTTCATTCCAACTGAAAAGAGAAATGAGTATGTCAATGTTAAGCTATTTAAAAAAAAATTTACCCTGGCATGACAATATGCAAGCCCTAAATTAGTTTTCTATTACTGCTTTAGAATTTGCTAAACTTAAATTTACTAAAAATGTAATGGTTTAAACAACTCAAATCCTTATCTAAGGTTTTAGAATTCAGAAGTCCAAAAATGTTTTCACTTGTTTCAAATCATCACGTGTGTAAGGCTGCATCCCTTTCTGTAGGCTCAGGGGAAAATCTGTTCTCTTGCCTTTTCACGCTCTAGAGGATGCCCATATTCCTCAGCTTGTGGCCCCCTTTTAACTTTAAAACCAGTAATGACCAACTGAGTCTTTCTCAATGTGACATCACTCTACCACTGTTTCTTTTGCCCCATTTTCCCACATTTAAGAACTCTTCTGATTACATATGGCCCACCCAACCCAAGAGCCCACATAATCCAAAATAATCTTCCTATCTTAGAGTCAGTTAGTTAATTAGCAACCTTAACCACATTGATAAGCTTAATTTTTCTTTGTCATAAAACCTAGTATATTTACAGGTACTAAACATTAAGCTGTGGATACAATTGGGGGACCATAATTTTGCTTACTAAATATCCTTTTAATATTATCATCTCAAAATGGCCTTTGACTCACTTCTACGCTTTCATCCCACATGTCCCTTATATAAATTCATCCATTTCAGAAGTCAATATCTAATGTCCACCTCTCAATTTTCAAGAGGATAAATGTCACATTTCTCCACTGAATGACATTTGTGTGATTGAATTAAAATAACTATAGGTTGATCCTTTTATTGAGACTTCACTTAATATGGGTATACCCTCCAATGATAAAAAAAACTTGTACCTTCTGTTGCAAAGTATATGACCTTTAAGATTTAATCAATGAATGAAATACTGCCATTTGCAACAACATGGATGGACCTTGAGAGAATTATATTAAGTGAAACAAGTCAGGCACAGAAAGAGAAATAACACATGTTCCCACTTATTGGTGGGAGCTAAAAATAAATAAATAAATTCACACACACACACACACACACACACACACAAAAACGGAGGAGGGGGAAGAAGACATACAACTACAATTCCTTGAAGTTGGTACGACAAGCAAACAGAGGGGACATTGTTGGGGGGGTGGGGGGGAGGGAGGAGGGAGGGAGGTTTCGGTCATGGGCAACAATAATCAACCACATTGTATATCGACAAAATAAAATTAAGGAAAATAAATAAATAAATAAATAAATAAATAAATAAATAAATAAATAAATAAATAAATAAATAAATAAAATAAAATAAAAGATTTAATCAAGAAATATCCAACATCAGAACCCAGTGTAAAACTTTCACTGAAAAAAATTTAAATTATGTTTTTGTGTTATTTCCCCCTGCATACAGATGTCATTGTTTTATCCAATTAATTCATTCCAGAACATATAAATATTCATATAAATATGTGAGCTTAGATCATATGTATAAAGAAGATAGAAGTATAATGAAAAAGAAGAAATAATTTTGAGAACCTAAACATTATTTTGGGAAAAGGCAAATATGTTAATTTGAAAAAAAAATGAGGCTTAAAATTTTATTTCCTCACATTTAAGATATATATTATTTAAAATAATACATAACTGGATTTGTTTTATTTTATGACTATACAGACTCTTTCCATACAGATCTTTGCACTCTGCTAGTTCAGATAATATTATATAACCCACTTTATAAAATAACATGCTGGGCTTTATTTTATTATTATATGAATCAATAATTTTATCTTTACAATCAATTTTATCATGTTCCATGAACAACATTGTAAAATATACTGTGACTGACCATCAACAACATAAAGCCATCATGGGAACTGCAGGTGACAGGGTAGGGGGTCGGGTGGTTTACTAGCAATAGTTGCAATGTGGGAACACAGATAGCAATTTCAGAAAAGGAAAACTTTTTCTTTCCCGCATAGATCAGTTCCATAAAAAGAACCTTTTCTGAATATTACAAACATCAAAAGAAAATATAGTAAGTATAAAATAGTAAGTATAAAACACAACTGAATAACTGGAATGCATCTACTACTCTTTGGCAATTGGGCTTAGTGCAGGTCTTAAACAGCAGAAGTTGGTATTTTCAGATTTTTTGTTTTTGTTAGCTGGAAAAAAAAATAATTCTACTATTAGCAATTACAATATGGCATTAAAAACAGTGATCTTTACATTTATCTATTAAAATCTCATTATTGTAAAATGTCAAATCTTTCTTATATTTTATGATAAAAATTGAAACTGTCCTATAATAATTGAAAAATTCTGACTTAAAAAATATGCCATATTTTAAAAAAACAAAGTATGAATACAGCATATTAGTTTAGATTTGGTGTCTTTAGTAGTTAAAATTTTATTTAAACAACAGTGAAAATTGTACCTTATATGTTATATTAATATTAGGTAAAAATAAAATGCAATTCCAATTCAAATATAACATTACAAAATTATAAATGTCCTTTTGCAAATTCATAAATTTATAGCCTCATAAAAGTTATGAAATTGGTCTTTTTGTCAGAAACTCTGTGATTATTTTACCTAATATTTTCTAAGATATAAGGCTGAAATTACCAGAAGACACTTCTCGTAACACTTCAGTTGAGAAAAGTCTCATCCCACAACCCACCTGAGCCATGAACACTCACAGTTAACGAAGCTGAGAAACAGGCATTCGCCCAGCTGAGTCTGTGGAGTGAGTCTGTGTGTGTGAGATGAGGCCTCTAATCATCATTATAAAGGATGTCATCAGCTCATCTCCCTCCAGGCCTATAATTGTCATATCACCTATAAAAGCTGAACAGCTTTGGCCTTGGGATTGTTATAAAGGGGAAACACTGTGGGAAAATTGAATTCATTTAATTCCTGGAAAACAGCGGGCTAAGAACAGCTGGGTTCCAAACTTTTTCGAGTGAGCACATTTTCCCAAGGCACCTTGGTCTGGGTGTGTTATATGGTCACAATTCTTGTCAACAAAACATAAGTCCCTAATAGCCCCATCTTCAGACAAATAGATTGCCATGTCAGATTTCCCAATGTATCCCTGTTGTTTCAAGAGATTCCTGGTGTCCTTCACACATGTTTGGTGGTTTCAGGGGACTAAACAGAACCTCTGTAAGAATGAGGAATATTTTCCACTTCCAGACTGGCTTAGACAAAAAGATCTTTCCTCCAGGGGACGCAGCCCTGACCCAGAACACCAGCATTAAATGCAGAATCTAGGTTGAAATTAGCCCCCAAACCTCCTATTTGGCAAGGCACATGTATTTATATATTATATTCTTGTGAGCAATGTTAACCTTAATCTTAACCTCAACCATGGCTGCCACATTTGTGGTATTCTTCTTAATGGAACAGAAGTTAACTATAGACGGGTGACTGTTTTCTCTGTAAACACAGATATTCTCCAGGACATCACCTCTTAGCCTTTTTGAGCCCAGCCTGATGTATCTCTCACATGTCCTTGTTCATCCCCCAGCAAAGAGTCCTCCTTTTGGTCTGTGTCAGGATCACCTTCCCCCAGTCATGTCTAATTTATGGAGCATGAACTTCCTTATCAGAGAGAGAAGCCTTCCCAGAAGGAGAGAGGCCAGTGGTGCTGCGAGGCTCTCACCAGCAGCATTCTGGATCTTACACACTCACACCTGCTGCTCCGGCTATCCCAGCAGGTGTGAGTCATGTAGCTTTCCTCAGTTAGAACAATGATTTTTATGACTAGAAGAGTGTGAAGCTAATTTTCAAGAGAAAATTTTACTGACCTGACTCAAAAACCTAATTAGTTTTAACTTAATCCATGATGCCTATGAGAACATGTGGCCCTGCACCTGTCAGGTCACCCCAGGATGATTTGGGGCTACAGGCCTGATGCATGGTCAGGTGGTCCTCCCTGTGGACTCATGACCTGGTTATCTCAACTCCCTCTCCTCCGGCTGCCCATGACCTTCTCTGCCTCTGGCTTATTCTCCATATTGTTGCCCTTTTATTTAAGAATCATCATCATTGCCTGTTGAGAATATGTAAAATATTTCAATGACTGTGCCTTTTAATCAGTACATGTGAATGTATTTTTACTCCTCTAATGACATCATTATGTTAAAGTAATGCAAGTTTTATTAAATAGTCAATAGTGTCCTAGGTTCCTGGGATTCCTACAAAGAACAATTTTGGGGTGATTCTCCTATTAATAACATTATATATCCATAAAATTATTTATAAGATGACATTTGGACTCCAACTGCCAGACACTGTACTTAGTGTAGGGGATTCAAAGAGAACTAAAAAGCTTATGGCATATTCATATATATAATTAAAACAAAGCTAAGCAAAGAAGGAAAACACAGTTAATAGACAAGCTTAATGTCCACAAACCACCAGGAGTTGCACACATGTCCACAAACCACCAGGAGTTGCACACATGACATACAAATAAAAAGCAGAGTAGTGTGTTGACCTGCAGTAAACCCAGGGTATTTCTTTTATACTGTGGGATGAATCCTTTCACAGCTGTGTCCTCTCTTCATGCAGAACTGAAAACCTTACTCAAGCTAAATCACCTTTTTGTTGATATGGTTACAGGTCTTCCGTTTGTATGGCTCTGCAAGGCCCCAGACCAGGTAAGCAGTATTAGGCATTAAATAGCATTATAGCCATGTATGGTTGGCCCCTGGTCACAGAAAGTGATAATGGAACCACTTTAGTGGACATGAAGTACAGAAGTGTTTTGGTGGCATGTTCCTGCAACCTATATTGCTGCTGTGGCTTATGGATGCAAGAGTCAGCTATCCTCACTAAGGGAATATCACAGAAGGTCTCAGGAAGATCTCAGATGCATAGATTGTACATTGAAGGACCCTGAAGGGGCGGAGTATGAGGAAAATGGAGTGAGTATAGTCAGGACCCCTCGCCTGGTATCTGGCTGGGTAATGACTCAGCACATCCACTGTAAACAAGTGATATAAGAGGGGTGTAACTGTGCATGCACGCCCATATACTCCTTGGCTCATTAGCACTGTTGTGTAATTTTGGTAAAAAAGCAGCAGCTCCATACCACTGGCCAGCAGAGCTCATGTTGGGATAAAGCATGTCTGTCAAGTTATCGGCCACCAGAATCTTTTTTCAACTACCTGACTCGTGATCTGCACAGGGTGGGGCAGGGTGGTCTGTGATCTAGCCCAGGGCCAGTGAATAGGCCAAAATACATCAGAGTGCAAACAAACAAACGAAACAAACATGAAATTTACTATGTTTATTCCTTTTCTTTTAAGGTACTTAGCCTGTTGGACTTATTTTCTCCACCATTCAGAGACTTGTGTCATTTGCTTTTTGAATTTTTTTTTTTTTTTGGCTTATTTGTGACCAGTAAGGGGATCGCAACCCTTGGCTTGGAGTCGCCCGCACGGCACTCTCCCGAGTGTGCCACGGGGTCGGCCCTCCTTTTTGAATTTTGTAGGATGTTTTGTTGTAATTAGCCAAAAATATAGAATGGAATGTTTTAATTTCATCCTGTCCAGCATCAGAAGTTTCACCTTTTGGGGTTTTAAGAAAAAGTTAGAAGTGTTAACCAAGCTGTTATAAGTTGACAGAACTCCATCAGCATCTCAGTCTTTCCTGTGTCTTAGAGCATCTTGCCAGTTCCTTTATCCTCCCAGTTGCTCTATGTCCTTGGGCTCTTTGGTGTTTTCTATGTACTTGACCAGCTCAAGAAGCAGCCAAGGATTTAGGGAGGATTATGTGCAGACTTGTGGCTCCAGTTGCTCTGACTTCCCTACTTTGTGTGACATCACCATACTTTTTAGCCACTGGGAAATCTTAAATTCATTCTCTTCTTCACCAAGCCCAACACACAGTGGTTTCTAGCATGACATATACTGGTAAATGACTCCAAAGGAATGTCCTCTGTAGAAAAGCTACATAAATGTGAATATTATCAAAGCAATTTCCTTCCTCCAACATTAAAATTACCTCTAGTTTTTTATTTTCCAGAGGCAATTTAAAATAACATTTATTGGGTAACAGAAATAAGAAAAATATAGAAAAGTATAAAAACTAAAACAAAAGTTATTTGTACTCCCCTCAATTTTAATTGGTCTTTTTATCTTATTTTTAATATACAGTTAATGAGTGTATTACATTTAGTATTCTGTCTTTTACACCTACTATCATCTCACAAGTATTTCTATGCAACATTTTTTTCAAATTTATTTTTTTAAATTGACATAAAATTGTATGTATTGTTTATGAGTACAACATAATGTTTTAAATATATATATACATATGTATTGAAACGGATAAATCCAGCTAATTAACCAATGCATTACCTCATATAGTTATCATTTTTGAGGAGAGAACACGACATTCACTCTCAGAGATTTTGAAGAACAGAATATATCATCATTAATTATGGTCACCATGCTGTACAATAGATCTGTTGAATTTAAACCTTTTATCTAACTACAATTATGTATTCTTTGACCAACATATCCTCAACTCTTTCTTCCCACTAACCACCCCAGCCACAGTAACCAACATTTTATTCTTTACTTAGATAAGAGCATCCTTTTTAGATTACAAATATGAGTGAGATCATGTGATATTTGTCTTTCTGTACCCAGCTTATTTTACACTGTTTTAAAATTTTTGCTTGGAATGTTCTTGCCCCTTACCTTCACCTGCCTAGTTTTGTTTTAATATCCATTCTCTGTTTAAAATGTCACCTTTTCAGAGAGACATTCTTGGAGACCTCATAAACATTAAACACAGAGCTATTTTACTGACAATTTTGATTTTATATATATCACTTATCACTATGATGATCACCTTGATTTTTTGTTTACATTCTGCTACTCTCCTCTAGAATAAGAACTATGTGAACGTAGGTTTCTGGTATGTATTATTCACCACTGTACGCCCTGTATGGAAAACAGGGTTTGGCATATATTACACATACAGTAAGTGAAAGGTTTGTACCTTTTTATCATTTTCTTGAAGTAGCTTCACTTTCTTCACCTTTATAACTGAGATAATAATGCTACGTTCCTCACGGGAGTACTGAGAAGAGTGAATTGGTTAATAAATATAAAGTGCTTAGACTAGTAATTGTCCAAAATTAACAGCTCAAGTATTATTAACCGTAATACAAAATTATATATGTTGGGTCCGCCGCCGGCCAACCCGAACAGCCCTAGCCTCGTTCCTTTAGGGTGGGCGAGTGAATGGGCCCGGGATTCCTCTTTCCCTTCTGTCCCCTTTGGAAGGAGATGGGGGAAGAGAGCCCTGAAGAGAGGTGAGCACACCGCCGGCCCCCAAAACAGCCCGGTTAAAGGACACTCAGACGCGGCGGGGGTTCTGTCGAGCAGTTCCGTTTATTAGCACACAAGCACTTGCTTTTAAAGGCAAATGGGGAAGGCAGGTTTTTTACATCCTCCAATCAGCTTAAGGGTCCTGTCTCAATGCCTATCTATTGCAATCACACAGTGTTCACGAGTGCGGCCAATAAGGGCTAAGGCAAGGTTCCCGCAGACACTCCCACCCTACTTCCTCCTGGTGCCATCTTAGGCTGCCACGTTAATCCACTTGTAATGTCACTTAAGGTGGTGTTCGTTTTTAAAGCCCGACATATATATGCACAATAATAAAATACAGAAGTATAAGCAATAATGTAGGTCATTTGTAGTCCAAAAATTTTTAAGTATTTCTGTATGTCCCAGAGAATATATTTAATGTCTATGAGGAAATGTCAGGGAAAAAGCCATAGGCTGAAAGACACAGAACTAAAAGAGACATAAAGGAATTTTCTTTTAGCACTTTAATGCTCAGGGAAGGAAAGGAATGGAAATGTGGATGTGAGCAGAAGGCGTGATGCCAGGGCACAGGAGAGCTCCTCCTGACACTAGCCCTGCTCTTCTGGGTGTCCCTGTATTTTGCTCTGGATCCATCACTAATAAACTCCTTGGTCTTCACAGCCCATTGGCCGGCTGTCATGTGTGGGGCTATGGGGACATCAGGGATAGCTCCAAGGGACAAAAATGGAGCCATCCTCTTCATCAGTGCCAGGGACAGGGTGAGCATCTGCCCTGGTTATTTCCTCTCTTCAGAAACTACATAATTCACTTATTCATCAAATGTGGATTGAATCTTTGTTCTGTGCTACCTTATCAGAGGTTCAAAAATGAGGAAGACAAATCCCATGCTTTTAAAATATATACTGTAATTAGGAACACAGAATCCTGCAAACAAACAAACAAGAACCCCACCCAGCGTGTAAATGGTTTTGCAATTCACGTCTATGAAAGGCTCTGGAGGAACCTAAGGAAGACAGAGAATAGTTTGGGATACTGTCTTTTAGGAATGCCTACACAGAGGCATGGACAGATAAAATCTCTTGTAAAAAAAAAAGGTTAAGTTCACCAATTAAAAAAAGAAACTGCTCTTGCCTGTAGAGAACTCAGCATGAACACAAACACAGTATTCGATGTTGAATTTTCTTTTGGTTCTCATAAATCCATGAAGCTTGGACACGTGGTTTTCTGAAGGTAGAACTAAAAGTCACAGGTGTGGTCACAGAAGAAAAGGGCTTCTATAGCCAACTAAGAGTCCTAGATGTCCCACAAGTGCCCTGCTCAGCTTTCTCCCATCAGAGTGGTCACCAAGGTCTTGCTGTTAAGGTGGAAGCTGGTCACTCAGAGCAGCTGTCTGAGAGGGAACCCCACAGACTCTGCATGGGGGCTGAGAAAGCACACATCCAACAGGTTCTAGGACATCCTTGGAAACAAGGGCCTCGGGTAACAGTGAATAAGTAATGATGGATAAGCCACTTCTGAAATCATTGGAGCAGGTCACACAGATGCTGGGAATGCAAATTGGAAGGAATGAGCATAACCTGGAAGGAATTTGGTGCTATATACTGCCTAGGACACATGGCTGGGTGTCATTCCCCAGGGGTGTCTGCTCGGAAAGGTCAGGCAGACCTTCCAGGTCATTTGTAACTATGGGATTCACATTATAAGAACTCATAGCTTTCCCCTCATTGGAAGGAAAAGGAAGGTGTGTCAGTAGAGCAGGTGACAGATGAGTGAGACCTCTTCTGGCAAGAGAAGAGAGCTCAGTAGAGTGTTTTAAGAGAATATAGAAGTTAGAAGCAAACTGTAGAGGTGAGAATAGAATGATGATCCAAATTGTGTTTGGAGAAATAGATCCATCAAGAGGTAGACAGGTAGGTAGATAAATGAATATAGATGATGGAAGGATGAAAGATCAGATGGACAGATGGATGGATAGATGGACTGACAGAGAAAGGGAGAACGTGAAAAGAAAGAGGTATATGTATATATACACAGAGATTTCTTATCTGCAAATGGAGCTGCAGTGTAGATGGGGAGGGACAGAGCGAATGGAAGAAGCGATTAAAAGAAAAAGAAAAAGGAGAACTGTGAGTGAAAATAAAGCAATGAAGTTAATTACCAGATGGCTTTGGAGTAAGTGGAGGGTAGAAAGGAGAGGAGAATTTAGACTGATTTGGGCCATCACAAAGGGACAGGACCAAAGAGTGTGAAATGCTGGAGGTGTGGACGCCTGAGCACAGGTTTTACTAGTGCATGGAAAGGAAGCTGTTTTCTAGGGCCGCAGGGGCTGGGAGAGAAAACAGGCTGTCCCTGTGTTTGTACTTGGGAGGTTAAGAGGGGAAGCAAGTTAGGGATCGAGCAGCCTGGGATGAAGCATATATGCAGAGGTGACTAACTGGGACTCCTGTGCATTTGGGACAGAATGATAACAAACTTACGGGCACAGGAGACTTTCAGGTAATCAAGCTGACTTCCTAATTTCCATAGGAGGCTATGAAACCAAATTTCAGAAAATTGAAATAATGTGATCAAAGTAACACAGCAAATGTGAGACAAAACTGAGATTGGAATAATTAAAACATCCCTTATATAATGTTTTATTCCATCTTTTTAGAAGATTTCTTTTTGGTGTCATATGTTTTAATCCACTAAAAAATCCACAATTTAGGGCCGATGCGGAGCTGGGAGCACAGCGACGCTCCCGCCGCGGGTTCGGATCCCATACAGGAATGGCCGGTGCAAGCGCCGGTCACGAAAAATACAAAAAAAATAAAATAAAATAAATAAAAAAATCCACAATTTTATGAATCAAGATTTTGAACATTCATTTTTTAACATGTGTATGACTTACCCTGCCCCTGAGGAAGGCGGGCTCAGGCCCCTTCTCCAGTGGGTCACTGGGCGGGTGAGGGGCCGGGGTCCTTCTGGGAGCTCAGTGCTGGAAGGCAGCACAAGGGGAGGGAGGCCCCGCAGGCCCCTGCGGAAGGAGGCCAGGCCCGGGGAGTGTCCCAAAGCTGAGGTCCCCACGCTGCGCTCTGGCTGTTTGTGGGAAAGGGCCGCGGCCTCAGGCAAAGGTTCTGAAACTGTCTTGAGCCTGGGTTTTCTCTTCTGTGACACAGGCACGTTGAGCCCCGAGGGACCTGTCAGCTCCCAGCCTGCTCACGTCCCCACGCGGAGCCCGCGGGCTGATATCGGATCCCATTCCCGACGGGCCGGGCCACGGCCCCGGCGCCCCTCAGCAGCCCGGCTCTGCTGCCGCCCCAGCTGCTGAGACCCCACCTGGGGGTTGGAGGCCTGGGCTGGGGTGGAGGCGTAGCCCACTCCTCAAGGCCATCCAGCCGGTCCTCCGCAGCTCTCAGCAGCCTGGAGACCGAGGCCACAGCCCGGGAGGCGGGACCTCAGCCCGGGAGACCGAGTCCACAGCCCGGGAGACCGGGGCCTCGGCCTGGGAGGCGGGACCTCAGCCCGGGAGACCGAGTCCACAGCCCGGGAAACGGGACCTCAGCCCGGGAGTCCGAGTCCACAGCCCGGGAGACCGAGGCCTCGGCCTGGGAGGCGGGACCTCGGCCCGGGAGACCGAGGCCACAGCCCGGGAGGTGGGACCTCGGCCCGGGAAGCGGGACCTCAGCCCGGGAGACCGAGTCCACAGCCCGGGAGACCGAGGCCTCGGCCTGGGAGGCGGGACCTCGGCCCGGGAGACCGAGGCCACAGCCCGGGAGACCGAGGCCACAGCCCGGGAGGCGGAACCTCAGCCCGGGAGACCGAGTCCACAGCCCGGGAGACCGGGGCCTCGGCCTGGGAGGCGGGACCTCAGCCCGGCAGACCGAGGCCACAGCCCGGGAGGCGGGACTTCAGCCCGGGAGACCGAGGCCTCGGCCCGGGAGACCGAGTCCACAGCCCGGGAGACCGAGGCCACAGTCCGGGAGGCGGGACCTCAGCCCGGGAGACCGAGTCCACAGCCCGGGAGACCGGGGCCTCGGCCTGGGAGGCGGGAACTCAGCCCGGGAGACCGAGGCCACAGCCCGGGAGGCGGGACCTCAGCCCGGGAGACCGAGTCCACAGCCCGGGAGACCGGGGCCTCGGCCTGGGAGGCGGGACCTCAGCCCGGGAGACCGAGGCCACAGCCCAGGAGGCGGGACCTCAGCCCGGGAGACCGAGGCCTCGGCCCGGGAGACCGAGGCCACAGCCCGGGAGACCGAGGCCACAACCCGGGAGGCGGGACCTCAGCCGCGCGCTGTCGTCTCCGGGTCTTTTGGCCCAGCCGGCCGCCGTCCCCGCCGTTTGCGGCGTTTGCGGGGCAGGTTGGGACGTGCATTCCCGGAAGCCGCCGGCTCTTGCCAGACAAGGGGACCAACGGCGGCTAGATTGGGGCCGTTACCACCCCGTGCGCCGCCCTTCCGCTAAGGGCGCCGGAGCGCGACAGCGACTACCCAGGCCCAGGTGAGGCGGAGAAACGGGGCTGGATCTGGGTCTGCAACGGGGGTGGGGCCGATTGGGCGAGCCGGGCCAAATGGGCCCTGGGCCTGGGTTCGCGACCACAATTGCGCGTCGTTTGGGGCGGGCCCTTGGGCCCTTGAGCCCCGCTGCCCAGCAGCGGGTTCCCGGAGCTCAATCCATGTCCCGAGTCCAGTAGACGCTGGCCTGTGCGCCCCGGTCTCCTCGCCTGGAGGGAAGCACCAGTCCAGCACCCACGACTGCGGTGCCACGGACGGTCCTGCACTCTGGAGCTGGGGCCCTGACCGTGGGTGTTTCCTCTCCGCCTTTTCTGCCCCTTTTGCCAGTTGGGAAAAGGTGCCTCTTGGGTACTGGGGGCCGGGGACAGCCACCCCCCCTAGGGGTTTCCACATCTGCGTCGCCCCGGGAAACCCTCCAGGGGCCTCCTAGACGCTGGTCCCACTCTTCCCCTTCCTGGAAGCTCTCTCTGGGATGTCCAGTATGGTGGCCACTAGCCAGGTGTGGCTATTTAAATCGACCTTAAAACGAAGGCTTCCTTTCCTCAGTCCCAGTAGCCACATCGCAAGTTGGCCGGTGGCTGGTGTATTGGACGGTGTAGACGGGGAACCTTGTGGTCATCACAGAAAGTTCTGTGGTGTGGGCTGGGGAACAAGATGGGCCTGGCTCCTGCTGCTTCTCCCCCTCCTCCTGCCAGGGCCCACTCTAGCCACACCCGGCACCTCTTGCTCTCTCGCCTGCGGGCTGGCCTGGGGAGCAGATGGCCATCCTGCCGCAGGTCTGAGCTCACTGTCACTGCCTCACCTTCCTGATTACTGTCTCCCAGTATTTCCTGTCTCAGGTTCTTTCTCCTTTTCTCCCCAGCACTGCATGTTTTTTCATTGCTACTTATCTGCTGGCTTTCCGTTTTAGTTGTAGAGTCTATGAAGCAGAGATTGGGATTATTGCTTACTGTACGCCCAGTGTGGACACAGTATTAGGTTGAAAGATACGGATGAAATCTCTTACAACTGGAGTTCTTTGGCTGGTGGAAATGGTACTTTCATAGGTCATCGTAGGTCCTCAGTAGAAATCTGACGCAGCAAGTGTGTGGACACAGGGCAGCACAGGGTCAGGAGTCCAGTCGTGATTGTAGATGGCTGTAGGAACTGGCAAGTCTGAAGTGGCTTCCTGGAGGAGGTCAACCTTTAGCTGGGTCACCTCTATCCCTCCTCTGCTCCACTGGCCTGGCTCTGCACACATTCAGCATCCTGTGGCTAACGGTTTCCATTTCTTTGCTTTAATTTTTCTTCAAAGATTCAGCTTTTAATTGTTCTATTTTTCTACTTATTAACTCATTGCTTTTTTGCTAATAGTTAATAATCCCTTCTATTTTTCCTGGTTATCTTATCATTCTTTTTGTAAGTGATATGTATGCTTGCTTCATTTCTTCACATTCTTTCAAAAAAGTATTTCATATTTAAGGTCTGATGCTTAAGTTCCGATAGAACAGATTTTCTTTATCCTTGCTGTCTGGAAGTTCTGCAGTTTTGGGTTGTGTTTTCCTGTTGGTCCAGGAGTTGTTTAGGAGCAAGTTTTAAAATTTCCAAGTGGACGGTCTTTTGATTTATTGATTTTATTATTATTTTAGTTTGAGTTGCATTTTGGTGAGAGAATACTGACTCCTCTTTTGAACTTTTGGGTCTCAGGAAGTTTTCTTGTGGCCCTAGTATAGAATCAGGTTTCATCACTCTTCCACTGGGACTTGAAAAGAAGACTGAGTTTCTATTTCCGGTTTACAGAGGTTTGATGTGTGTGTCAATGAATGTTACCACCTTAATTGTCTTATTTGGGTCATGTATAACCTTTACTTAGTTTTTGTACTCTTGCTCTGTTGTGGACCAAGAGAAGTGAACTAGTCTCTACCATTGGTATATTTCTGTCCATTTCCCCTTGTGGCACCAGTGGATGTTGGCAGTTATGTTATCTGGTGCATAGCTATTTATGATTATTATGTTTTCTTCTGAAGTGCACCCATTAGTACACTTTTTCTTATTCCTACTTTTTGTGACTGTAAAATCATGAGTAGTGCTTTCTTGAGTTTGTATTTGCTCGGCATACCTTTGCCCATTCTTTTATTTCTAACCCTTCTGAATTACTTTAAATGTATTTCTTATATGCCACATAAAGTTGGGTTTTCCTTTGTGATTCAATCTGAGAATCTTTTTTTCTTTGCTTTCTCTAGGTAAGTTCAACTAATTTACATTTATTGATAGTTCACATATATTTGGTCTTACTTTTGTCTTCTGTGTGTTTGTATTTTTTTAAGTTTTTTATTCTGTGATCTGTTTTCTTTGCTTTTGTTTTAGTTTCTGTAGTTTGATGTTTGGGAGAGTCCATACCTCTGTCTCTATGAGATATTGTAATAACATCTCATATAATGTCATATACTGTCTGTAGCACTGTTTGTCTATGGGGATCATTTACTAAGTACTTTCTGTGATGGGCCTAATCTCATTCCCCACCACCCCCATCCATACCTTTCCCCCAGGTAGCCACACACTGCCCTAGCACCTGTCATGTTACCTGGCAGAAAGGGATGTTGCAGATGTGATTAAGATTATGGACCTTAAGGTAGATTGACTATCCTGGGTTACCTGGTTGGGCTCCATGTAGTTAGCTGAGCCTTGAAAAGCAAAGAACTTTCTCCAGCGAGAAGTGAGAGACGTGTGGTGAAGGGGGTGTCAGAGAGGTCCCAGTGCAAGGACTGAAGCAGAGGGGTCTAGGGGCTAAGGGCAAACCCTCACCCCCCGCCACCAGCAGCAAGGACACAAGGACCTGGACTTTTCCTGCAACCCAAGTTGTTTTTCTAGCATCTCCAGGAATGAACAGAGCCCAACTGGACTTCTGACTTATGGAAGCTGAGAGAGAGCACATTTCTGTGCTTTGAGCTGCTAAATTTGTGATAATTTGTTATGGCAGCAATAAGAAACTAAGACATCTTTTGTGAGTAATTATAAAATTAATGTGTTTTGTTTTCTTCCTCCCATCACCTAGTTTTAGTTAACAATAATACCTTTCTTAATGTTTGCCTATGTACTCTGATATTTACTTGTATTTCTGTTATTGAAATGTCTGCTTTAAATGATACCCATTGACTGCATTTCTTACTGACAAGAGGATGAGCTAATTATTCTATTTATTATCTTCTTTTCTCAAGTACCCCCTCCCTGCCCCCAGTTTGTGTCATTTGAGTCATTGCTCCATAGTTGGGGATTATATTATCAGCGTTCTGGTCTGTTGCCGTCAGCCACATTGGTTTCTGTCTTACATCTACAGGTAAATATATTCAATGCTCATTGACAGCCCTTTTGATGGTGTTTCCTCCATCAAGTCTTGATTAGATGAAGTTTTTCTTGCGGGTATTTTCTCAGAATGCCTGATGGTAACGGTGGCCTTGAGTACTGGATGTTCAAAACTGGCTTTGGGGCTTACAGGACAGCTTGAATGTTGACGGAGTCCTTGGTCAGTACTGTCATTCTCTGACCATCTTGTAGATGTCACTCCATGTCTTCTGACTTTGAATGTTGCTTTGGAGCAATCTGAGGCCTGCTTGCTTTCCCTGTATAAGTGATTTAGTTTCTCTCTTTTTACCTCATTCTGTTCACTTTTCTTATCTCTATCATTTATCTTTAAACAGTATTTTGTTTGCTTGCTTGGTTGTAGGAGTTTTTGTTTGTTTGTTTTTAATATATTCTGCATATTAATCCCTTAACTGATACATTTTCTCCCATTTGTGAATTGCATTTTCATTCTGTTGATGGTGTACGTTGATGCACAAAAGTTTTTAATTTTGATAAAGCCCTATTTTCTGTTTTTTTCTTTCATTGTCTGTATTTTTGTTGTCATAGGTAAGAAATTATTGCTAAATTCAATGTCACAAAGCTTTTCTCCTATGTTTTCTTTTAAGAGTTTTGTAATTTTAGGTTTTACATTTAAGTCTTTAAAAATTTTGTGTTCATATTTGTGTATGGTTTAAGGTAAGGGTCCAACTTCATTCTTTTGCATGTGACTGTTCAGTTTTTCTATTATCAGTTGGTGAAAAGATGATCTTTTCCCCATTGAATGGTCTTGGGAACCTTGTCAAAGATCTGGAGCTTCCTACCTGATGGTGCTGGGGTGGCGTCTTCATCCCTGCAGCCTGTCCTGACCCCTGGTCACCTTCTCCCTGTAGCCTTGCTGTGCAGCTCATTTACACACTTGTTGTTTCCCCCTGAGGAGACTGGGCCACCTGCTGGCAGGAGGCTGTGGGACAGGGGGGCTGAGCCAGGAGCACATGATCTGGTTGAGGAGCTCCAGGGAGGGGCCGCCTTGAGACCTGCGGTTGGCCTGGACTGAGTGAACTGGGGATGGGATGTGGTGGAATCATGCAGAGGCCCCAGTTTTGTGTGTGTCACTGGCATACTGTGACTTGCACACATCTGCCTCAGGGTCCTCTCCTCTGCTGTTCCTGGGAAGTTTCAGCTTGCAGGAGGCTCCTTGATTCCTCTGTGAACCCTGTGCAAACACTAGCTAATTAATCCTGGAGCTGCTTGCCTCCCTGCCACAGGTCTCCAGACGGGAGTGCGCCATGTGGGTAATGCACTGTTTGGCAGGGAAGGAGCAGTTGGGGGTGCATTTGAGCCTGGGGCCAGGCCAAGGGATTGGGACGAGTGGCCTTAGTTGCATGGTGATGCTCGCTCCGAGGTGTGAGGCTCCATCTTCACAGTGGCCTTCTGGGGAAGGATGACTGTGTTCTCTGTGCAGAGGAGGAGAAGGAGGTGTTCTAGGGCACATCACCTGCCTGGGGTGAAGGAGGGACCAAGACTTCCACTAACCTGCCACTCTACCATGGCCACAGCCACTCTGGGCAGTTCTGTCACAGCTTGAGATAGAATTCACACAGCATACAGTTCACATATTTGAAGTGACTAAGTCACGATGTTTTGCACCCATCACCCCTTCTGATTCCAGAGCATTTCCATCATCCCAAGCCCATCAGCAGTCACCCCCATTCCTGCCTCTTGCCTACCTGGTGACCCCTCCTCTATTTTGTGGCTCTAAGGATTTGCTGATTCTGAACATTTCCTGCAAATGTCATCTGACAAGCTGTGGTCCTTTGTGACTGGCTTCTTACACTGAGCACAGTGAGCTCAAGGTTCGTCCCTGTTATAGTGTCTGTCAGAACTTCACACGTGGCATTGTAATGTTTTTCCTGCCAGTCTTTTTTCTATGCGTGGCACCATTTTGATAGTGACATAGTTAACATACAATGTGATGCACAGATCTCAAGTGTTCAGTATGATGAGTTTTGACAACTGTACGCACCTGTGTAATGACCAGTACACACCATATTCGACCCCCAGAATGTCCCTTGCACTCCTCCACATCTCTTCCTCTCCAACCCCTGTCTGAGTTCTATCACCACATGTGAGTTTTGCTTGTTCTTTATTTTCCCGTAAATGGCTCTGTAGTGTATGACTCTTTTTGGTCTGGCTTCTTTTGCTTCACAATGTTTTTGTGAGTCCTTCATCTAGTTGTGGCATTGGTATGTTCTCCCTTTGTGAGGCTGAGTTGTATTGCAGCAACAGTCTGGACCACAGTTGTCCTTTTTCCTGTTGATTGGATCTGTGCTGTCTCAGGTTGGCTGATTGTGACAAGGCTGCCGTGACCATGGGGTTTAAGGCTCTTGGAGACGTGTGTTTCCAGCTCTCTTGGTAAGTGCATAAGCAGTGGGATGGTTGGGTCACGGTCAGGGTCAGGGTCAATCCATCTTTATCAGAAACTGCCCAACAGTTCTCTGGAGTGGTGGCTTCATTGTACACCCCACAGGCCAGGGACATGAGTTCCTGGTGCTTCTCGTGAGATAATTTTGTGACACACTTTCTGGTAGCGTTGTATGTGCTTTTAGACACTATTTAAAGTTGCTACATATTGTATAGATATGTAACATGATTTATTTTTTTCTTTTTATTGACTTGGCCATTTCTAATATCCTGTTCTTTATTTTACAACACTTCTGGCTTCTGCTTCTTTCTGTTTGGACTCCTTGGAGCAGAACTCTTGGGGTGGGGAATGGTTTATCTGCCTGATTGTTTTCCCGGGGGCTTGTGCTGCTTTGTGCCCCCAAAAGCAGCATCTGAGGCTGGGGTCCCACTGCACTGTCCCCTCCCTGTGTCCCCAGTTGTCCAGCCCCACTAATATGAAGGGCAGATTCTGGCATCTCCTGCTCCTAACTGCTCCTGTGGTTTCTCCTGTTTGTTTCTCGCTTGCTGACAGGTCACGTGCCTTTCCTGCTCACATCTGCACTTTACTTAAAATTATGTTTGCTTTTAAAAATAAATTTGTAGGAGTGCCTTACATACTAAGGATAGTAGCCTTTGTCCTATGTGTTTCAGTATGTTTTCAATTTAACTTTGGCCTTTTCATTTTGCCTTTGTTGCATTTTGATTTACAGAAGCTTTTAAAAATTATGCTGCCAGGTCTCTTTTCCTGTGTGTTTAACATTGCTTTTGTGTTTGGTAGATGTTTTCTTTTGGGTTGTTTCAATGTTTTATATTGTATTTATTTTTAAACTTTTTAATCCTTTAAACCATCTGGAATCTATTTTGGTTAAGCTGTGAGCTGAGGAACTGACATGCGTTATTTTCCAAATCATTCATTTGTTTCTGGGCACGTGGGATGATAGACGTGTGCTGAGGAGATGAGGGAAGGAGCTCTCAGAGCAGCACCTCTGAGGACGCTGCCACTTCCTGCAGTTGACAAGGGGCAATGCGGGTGTGGGGAAATGCCATACAATACTGCAGAGGGACAGGACAGGGGGCAGGGACAGGTGCATGTGGGTGGCAGCTGTGTCTACTTCCCATGTGACCTCAGGCCTGCTTCCCTCCCTCCTTGTTTGGCTCTCACTGGTCAGCCAGGTCCTGGAGGCCACAATCCAAGATCAGGGTGCCAGCAGGGATGGTTCTGTTGAGGGCCCTCTCCAGTTGCAGACTGCTTCCTGTATGTCATGTCCTCACTTGGCAGGAAGAGGGCCAGCCAGCTCTGTGGGGCCTCATTCACCAGGGCACTAATCCCGCTGTGAGGGCTCTGCCCTCATGACCTGGTCACCTCCCAAGCGCCCCCTCCTTGGGGCTTAGAGTTTCAACATGTGAATTTTCGGGGGACACAGACACTCAGAGCATGTCAGAGCCCATTGGGAGCCAGTGTCACCCTTGCAGTTCCCATGGTTCTCTTAGAAGGAAACAGGAAAACAAGATGTGCTGTGTCCACTGCATGAGGCATATCCTGGTCCTTCCCACCTACTCCTCCAATAGGCCTGCCAGGCACACATTGCTCCCTCACTTTTGAGTGTGTGAAAAGACTTGGGGACATGAGAGACTTTCTCAAGGTCACACACTGGTCAAAGCAGAGTGGGGATTCAGACCCAGACCCCCTCTGTAGTCCCCAGTCTCCCTTGACTGCTGAGATGATGTCTGCACATGTTTCTAACAGCCCCCTATGCAGCCTCCTGCACAGGGGCCTCTGTTGCACCCGCGGGCCTGGTGGGGCAGCCTAGAGCTGGGAGGCCTGGCCTCCTCCTGCTCACACCCTCTGGGTTTTGGGTTCTCCAGGCCCAGATCTTTCCCTTCCTCTCTCCTCCCATCCTCCACATGTCCACAGATCTCTATTATTTAAAGCCTGGGCCTGGCTAGATGCTGGGTGCTGAGTAGGAACGAGGGGTACCTAGGTGAGGAAGCAGCTTCCTGCTTTTAGGACACCGTGTCTCTTGGTCCTCAGCTGCCAGACTGGCTGTCTCTGTGCAGTGAGGTTGGGCAGGATTCATGAGCATGATTGTATTTTTTTTATTGATTAAGTTGATTTGCTAACTTAAGGCTCAGGGCTGTGAGAGACCGTGCCACATGTGCTGTGACAAATTGGATGGTGAACTTCATCAGAAGCTGCACCAAAAGCTGCCCAGTGGGCTGAGCACTTGGGCCCAGTGGATCCCTGCCAAGTCTCAAGGAAGCTGGCTCCCAGCCCCAGGGCCCATCCTGCCAGGGCCCACCCTCACCTCTGCCAGCCCTGCTTCCTCTTCCCTGGAGAGACTTAGGGACATGCCTGCTGTCTCCCTGACCACCTTGTGATATGGGTGTCCTCACCTGCCACCTACCCTGCTCCACAGTCACTTCTCAGCTGCTGTGTAGGCCCAGCGTGGGCCTCATGGGCAAAGCTGAATTCTTTCCTGCCTGTGCAGCTTTCTCTGCTGCCTGCAACCAGTGCTTCATCTTGTGTCTCCTTGGATGGTCTTTCTTTAGATTTCAGACTACTCAGTTGCCCTGAGACCTCAGCTTTCTGATGAGTCCAAGAAAATGATGATTTTGTAGTTTTGTAGCTTTTTTCTTTCTTTTTTTTTTTTTTCTATTTTTTTGGTGATGGGCCAGTACTTGTAGTTTTTTCTTATTGGTATGTTAGGGCAACACTCTTTATAGCTTCCTACATTGTAGGCAGAAGGGGACTCTCATTGTCACTGTAAATTGTATTTTTCTCATTATAAATGAGCTTGAACATCTTTTCATATGTTTAAGCACCAGTTTTATATTGTGTGTGAGAGTAAATCTTCTGGGTGGTTTTTTTTTTTTTCTTTTTTCCTGTTTCCCTGCAGTTTTTCTGAGCTCTTTGTATATTAGGGATTGCTATGAATCACATGTGTCCGCCAGAAGTTTATGTATTGGAAATTTGTTCCCCACTGTGACAGTGTTAAGAAGGTAGGAAATTTGATTATGGTATTTGACAGGTGAGGCCTTTGACTGGTGTTTGAGTTGTGGGGCCCTTGGGAATTAATTAATCCATTCATGGAGTGGTGGGTTGATGGCAGTGAGTTAGTGTGGGTGCGGACTGGTGGCTTTATAAGGGGAACACATAGGAGAGCTCTTGCTTTTTCCTTTCCTGTCATGTGATACCCTGTTTGCCACAGGACCCTGTAGAGAGTTCCCACCCAGAAGAAGGCCCTCACCAGATGTGCACCCTGGACTTCCCAGCCTCCAAAACTGTGAGAAATAAATTTTGTTCCTTCACAAATTACTCAGTTTCAGGTACTCTGTTAAGCAACAGAGAAGGGACTAATACAGAGATCTTATTAGCCCTTTATCAGTGACACATGTGGCAAATATTTTCTCTCAGCTGATCAGTTATCCTTTTACTTTGCTTATGGTGTTTTTGGTCATGCAAATTTTTGTTTCTTTTTTTAAATGTCTTCACATGTGTCAGTCTCCTTTCATAGCGTCTTGATTTTGAGTCCTACCTGGGACTCACAGAGGTTAAAAAGGAATTCACTTTTTTTTTTGCACATACCTTCACTGTTTTATCTTTCACATTGATAGCCATGATCCATTTGGAGTATATGCTTTTTATTATGTGGAGCATGTACCATTTTTTCCCCCAAATGGCTAACTAGATGTCCCAGCACCATTTAGTAAAAAGTCCTTGTTTATTTTCATTTAGAAAGAAGTCCTTCTTTGATTTATGATGCTGCATTTATCATATGCTAAATTTCTATATGTGCATGGGTTTAGTTTTAGACTTTATTCCTTATTCTGTTGGGCTATTTATGTTTTCATATAAGATATCTTATAGAGGCTTTTTAGCATTTTTCGTAACAGTTTTGTTGTGATATAATTCACATACCCTGAAATTCAATCATTTGAAATATACAATTCGGTGGTTTTTAGTCTATTCAGAGTTGTACATCCATCACCCCTGGCAAATTCCAGAACATTTTCATCAACCTAAAAGGAAACCTCATACCCATTAGCAGTCCCTTCCTGTCCTCCCTGCCCCCAGCCCCTGGCAACCACCTGTCCTTCTGTTTCTGTGGATTTGCATATTCTGGACATTTCATATCGGTGGAGTCATATACAACACGTGTGGTCTTTCAAGTCTGTCTTCTTTCACTTAGTGTAATGTTGTCAACATTCATCCATATTGTTCCATGTATCAGTACTTTCTTCTCTAGGATTTTTAGAAGTCCACCAGTACTAGTCCTTTTTTATTTGTTTGTTTGTTTAGTGTTTTCTCAGATATACTCTTCTGTTTATTTTCCCGTATGAGCTTCCCTACCAACTTGTCTAGCTCCATAAAAATACTCGTTGGTATTTTTATTGGGATGGGAGAGCTGACATCTTTGTAATATAGAGAGTCCTCCTATCCAAGAACAGGGGAAGTCTTTCAATTTGACCAGTTCTTCTTTTGTGAACTGTAAAACACTTTCTGGAGTGTTTCAAAGTTTACACTTAGAGATTTTCCTGTTTCATGTTAAATGTATTCCTAGGTGTACTGTCTTCCCTGTTGATATTGTAAATGGTGTTTTCTCTTCCATTATATCTTCTATTTATTTATGTATGTGAAGTCTATTAATTTCTGTGTGTATGTGTTTCTGGGTGCCTGAGTCGGAAACCCTTCTCTGCCAGTTACCTGCTGTGTGATCTTGGGCAGGTTACCTCACCTCTCTGTGCCTCAGATTCCTCTTCTGCAAGGTAAGATAATGGCCCCCACCTTACAGGGCAGTTGTGAGGATGAACCTGTGAGCTTATTAGTAAAGCACTTAGAGGGCATCAGCATTTGCTAAGTTTTATGGAAGTGTCAGCTGTTATCCTGTTACTTTGTAAACTTTTCTTCTCTGGATGGTTTCTATTTCCTCTAGTTGTGTTTTCTTCATGTGTTGGAGGATTTCCCCGATGAGGTCCTGGCATGTGGAGTGAGCCAACACTCCTGGACCTGCCTCTCATATGTCCCCTGAGCCTCACTAGGGACCACTGAGCTCCCTGAGCCCCACCCGCCCTTCAGGGCCCACTCTCCTGCAGGCCATCAGGCATCCCTGGTCTCCTCTCTTCCACCAATACCCAGTTTCCTCTCCTGCAACCTCCCACTCCCCTGAAGCATCGAGAAACTGGCGGGAGGCCCGGTGGCAACTTTGGGCAGGTACCTGGGATGTGAGGTCTGAGGGACCCAGGATGTCTCTGAGTTCCTTTCAGGGGTCCCCCAGGTCTTTATTCTGCCAACTGCATGTCTGTGTGGGCCAGATTTCTTCATATGCCCAGAACAGTGTGCTGCCGCAGCTCTCACCAGAACAGAATGAGAGAGAAGCAGCCATCCCTAGAGCTTGACTGGAGACCGACACAAGTGTGGGGCAGTGCCACTGTCCTTGCTGAGCTGTGTTTTTTGGAAAGCAAAGTTATTTTTATAAAAATGTTTTATCAACAGTAATGGATTTATTAATATTTCAGAATGTATTAATAAATATTTGTTATAAAGCCTCTGTTTTAGTTGTGAGGGGAGTACATATCAGTAGATGTCATCCACATAAACCAAAGCTCATCTCGGCCAGTCCTGATCTGTGATCATTCATTAACCCAAAATTAAATTGTCGGATTTCTGCCAATTTATGTATTTGTAGATGCATCTTAAATGGGGTGTTTGTTGCCTCATTATGAGGCATAAAGGTCTGTTCTCCTTTAGAGAACCCTTTTTTTTCCTTTGCCAGCTAATGTGCATTGGGTTTTGGTGAGGAGAATCTAGGATTAAGTCACACCAGTTCTCTCCTTAATTCACTCCATTTTCCTCTCTTTCAGTTCTGCTGCCAGAGTTTTGTATGCATTTCAACAGCAACAAAATATGAATAAATCTTGGGTGAGTTGTTTGTTTATTCTTTACTTTGTTTTATATTGTATTTTATGAGCTTTGTGAGGTCCATGAGTTAAAATAGAAAAGTATAAATAAGTAAAACTCAACTTGAAGGAAATGTAGGTATATAAGATGAAGTGGGCATGTAGCTACAGCAGGTTGTAAGAACTGAGTAGTCTGAGTACAAATTTGTCTCATCTTTCTGATGTCGTGACTGTTTTAGTCCATTTCTGTTGCTTATAACAAAATACCTGAAACTGGGAGATTTATAAAGAAAAATGAAATTTATTTGCTTATAGTTTCGGAGGCTAGGAGGTCCAAAGCGCAGGGAATGTGTCTTATGAGGTTATTAATGATGGCAACAGTGACCCAGGGGTCTGACATTGCAAGATGGTGGAAGCAGAGAGAGGAGGTGCCAGGGTCTTTTTAAACAACCAGCTCTTGCAGGAATAGAGCAAGAACTCACTCACTACCCTCACCCCCCAGGGAGAGCATTAATCCATTCATGAGGGATCCACCCCAATGACTCAAACAGCTCCCAACACTGCCACATCTGTGATCAGATTTCCTCATGGGTTTGTGGGGGACAACATGTCCAAACTCTTATCAGTGACAAAATGGCAGTTCATTTGTTTTATGATTGGAATGAAATCTGAGAGGACAATATGCTAAATTTTTTATGGGATATCAAGTCTTGCTGATACCAAAGTCCAACAGACCATCTTCACTGGACATATAGATGATATAGTAGAAAGTTTTTGTTTCTTTGTTTGACCATCAATTTGTAAATAAACACTTAATTATCTTCACTGAAAACAGTTACCTAGTGCTAAAGCACAACTCTTTTAATAAGGTTTTTCTGGAATTTCTAAAATAGTATGGTCCCAGACAGCTTTTAGAAGGCCTTACTTGATTCATGGACAAAACCTGGACCATCTCTTGAGTTGACTCTCTTAAATAACTCTTCATACAGTTCTCAGTTGACTTGTACTCACAGGTGTGCAGCACAGTACATGATCTTCTCCTGGAAATGCTTGTTACTTTCTATCATGACCTCACCAATGGTTTCTTCTTTTTTTTTCTGAATTCTTTGATTTTCTCTTTGTTATATAGCTCCATCCAAGTGCTCCATCTTGGGTGTTAGTCTTCTAATTCTGCAATACTTCTTGAATGATCTTGTCCCCTGTAGTTTTCACAACTGTTTCTTTTTAGCTTATACCTCTTTTCCAGCCTTTTGACCATGGGTTGAAGTCTCTGTTAAATGCTTAACAGGTCCAGTTGCTTGTCATCTGCCCCTCCCCACATGACCGGCACACAGAGAGGATACCAGTATGAACACGTGGGCACTTTCCTTCAGACAGGGCTGGTGGGAAGGGGACGCACCTGCAGGCACTGGTCTGAGCAGTTAGTCATTCACACTGAGGACCTGCTCCAGTTCTTTGATTAGGGCCCAGTCTTGGTCCCTGGAAGAGATGCCTCATGCCTCTTCACTCTGCCCTCTGGGTTCTCTCCATTCTCTGTCAATAAATTTTTCCTTAAATGCCTGAGTTTGCAGTTGACCAACTTCCTTTTTCTATTTCTTGCCTATAGTCAGTCAGGGATCTAGTGGACTCCTTCTTCATTTTCATCCAACTCTGGCCTTTTGATACGAGAAATGGTTCAGTGTAATCACTGCTTTAAAAAGCGTGGGCTTCCTGTGTACTAAAACCCATGAGACCAAACCTTCCCCGCACACTCTGAGGCAGGCCCTGTTCCTCTGGCCTCCTCCTCTTTTCCAGGCATTGTGCCCTTAGACTCCCTGTTGTTTACCAGGCACTCTATGTATGCCACACCCTGATGTCCTTGAAATGCTGAAAATATTTTTGATCTTTTATGTATTTCACAAAAAAACTCTGTTTGATTCTTCCCACAAAACCATTTCTTACTTTGAACATATTTTGTGGAAAAAAAGTTGTATTGAGAAATAGTTTTATTTCAAGCCCAGCAAGTCCTGGCTTTTTTCTATTTCTCTAAGTTCTTTTTAAAAGTTGAACATCTTATTTCAGTTCATCTCTCTTCTCTCATATTTCCTCTATGGCAAGAGGCAAGGCCAGGCAGCACTTTCCTCTTTCTTTCCAGAAATCTCCTTTGGCAGACCCCTGGAATGGTGAGATGCCCTTTCAGTTTTCCATGTTTCAGGAGGCAACAGTGTCGTACATGCCTTTTTCTCCACTTTCTAATGCCGTTTTTGTCACTGTCCTTCGGGCCCTTACCAAGGGTCTTCACACCCTTCCAGCTGGCACAGGCCCTCTGCTTGAAGTCGAGCTTCTGCTTGGTCTCACAGTCAGTGCCACATATTGTAGCTTTTTTTTTTTAAATCACCACAGCACCTCATTTCCAGGCATCAAATCCTGTTTCAGAATTTTGCATTAAAAAAATGTCCAAAACTAAGCACCTTAAAACAATTTGTTAATACTTCAAGTGTGGTAAGTTAGTGACTGGGAAGGATTATGTGAAAGCACAGCTGGGCTGGTGTCCCAGAAGGCTCACTGGGGGTGCAGTGGGTGCTGCTGGAGACTCCAGGGGTCTGTCGATGAGCAGACCTACTCATGGGCTTTCTGTGTCCTTCCCCACCTGGGTGGTCTGAGAGTAGATGCCTTTCTTACATGCAGACTGTTTTCCCCCCTAATTAACATTCCAAGAGGCACTAGTGCAGCTGCAAGACTTCTTGTAGCTCAGTCTTCATAGTCCCAAAATGACAGTTTTACCACATTCTCTTGGCCAAACAACTAAAATCAGGCAAGGTTCAAGGGGAATTAGTTTCCATCACAGTTGGAGTAGTCGGAAAAAAAGTCGTGGCCTCCTTTAATCTACCAGAAGTGTCATTGTTACAATATGTTTGTTCCAAACTTGATCTAGTTTTTCGTCTGAACACTTCTTTGACTCACACATTATTTCAAAGTGTATCATGTAATTTTCAAATATTTGAGACTTTTTTGGATGTATTTTTGTCCTTGGTTTCTAATTTAATTCAATTATGGTCAGAGAGCATATTTTATAAGATTTCAGTCTTGAGTTTTATTTTATAGGTCAATGTGTGCTCTGTCTTGGTGAGTGCTCCTGTATTAGTCTGGTTTTTGCTATATAACTGTACTTAAAACTGGGTAACATATAAAGAAAAGAGATTATTTTTTTAAGATTTTGGAGGCTGGGAAGTCCAGTGTTTAGGGGGCACATCTGGTGAAGGCCTTCTTCTTGGTGGGGGCTCTGTAGGAAGTCCTGTGGCAATGCCGGTTAACACATGGCCATAATAGCAAGAACGCTTTTATGTGCTCTTCATACAAAGCCACCAGTGTATAACCATGATAACCCATTAAATCATTAATCCATTATTCCATGAGTGGATTAGTCTATTCACCAGGGCATAGTTATCACAATCCAGTCACCTCTTAAAGGCCCCACCTTTCAAGTATCATAATTGGATTTCCCACCCACTTAACAATGTTATAATAGGGATCAAGTTTCCAACACATGAACTATTGGACACATTCACTCATAGCAGCTCCAGATTGCACTTTATAAATATCAGTGAGGATGAATAGGGAAAAATCACCCAGTTTCTCCTACTATACTCTCACAACACACTTCTGATACCAGATATGTGAGGATTTCTCTCCACACAATAAGCAAGCAAACAGTTCTCCTGCAAACACTGGCTAGGTGTTTCTCTAATTCAAGTCTGTTTTGGCACTGTCTACCTAGAGGTAGTTTCAGATCCCAGAGGAATTGCTCAGGTCCCAATACTTTCCCCACTTCAGAAGCCAGTTGCAAGTCCAGGTCCTTGGAACGTCTGACTATAAATTGTGGCTCCCACAAGTCCCTTCTTTCTCTTTAGGCTAGATTAATTTACTAGAGGTGCCCCCACAAACTCAGTGAAACATTAACTTACATCTACTGGTTCATTTTAAAGGCTATTTTGAGAAATACAAATAAACAGCAAGATGAGAGATACATAGGGTATGTGTGCACGTTTTGCCTAGAGTAATAAAAAATTATCATGTCTACTTTCCAAGCACTGTTCAGACACTTAACTGAAAGAATCAATAATATATATGTGTGTTTCTCTCTTCCTAAAAATACAGTAAAATTAAAAACACAGTAAATTTGGGGATGTGCATGGTATGATAAGAAAATGAGATGGAATTGTGCATTCCTTTTATACATAGTTGTGCTGATTTTCATTACCTTCATGCACTTTGCCCCAGTTTCTTATGCATTGATTATCTGCTTATGTGTGAGTTTATTTTGAATACCTGTATCTCATGATGTTGACATCATCAAATGGCTGTCACTTATGTTACTTTCTTCCAGAGTCAATAGGCTAAGTTAAAAGCGCCATTGTACACATTCACAGGTTCTAGCTTTGTTGATTTTTCTCTTTATTGTGTGTGGTATTCCTCCTAATCCTATTTTTATTTTTTTTAGTGTGAACTATGTCTTTATATTTATTTATTTATTTTAAAATACACTCCCTTTATTCTACAACCCCTTTCAGTTTATGACTATTTTCTTTTTCAATGTTTTGTTTTTATTAGTTATGAAAATTCATGGGGTACAAGCAAATTGTCACCACTCGTGCCTAAGATGTGATAGCCAGATCCATACTGGTAGCATGTCAGTTACCACAAATTGTGATTATACCCCGTGTCCCAGACCCAATTATCCTCTCAATTATCCCCAACATCCCTCCCCATCCCCCTTCCCCATTCTACTTTGTATCCCTAGGTATGTTCTCTCCCTCTGCAAGTCCAACGCACTACTGTGGTCTTTCTTTCCTTTCTTCTTTATCTCTTAGCTCCCACTTAAGAGTGAGCACGTGCAGTATTTATTCCTCTATGCTTTGCTTATTTCACTCAACATGTTTCTCCAAGCTCATCCATGTTGTTGTGAATGGGAGAATTTCATTCTTTTTTGTGGCAGAGTAGGATTCCATGATGTATATATACCACAGTTTCCTTATCCAATCATCCATCAATGGATATTTAGGTTGGTTCCATGTCTTGGCTGTTGTAAACAGAGCTGCGATGAACATGGGAGTGCAGGTGTCCCTTCGACATGATTTCCATTCTTGGTATATACCCAGAAGTGGGATTGCTGGATCATATGGAGGATCTATCTGTAGTTGTTTGAGAAACCACCATACTGTTTTCCATAGTGGTTGTACTAATTTACAGTCCCAGCAACAGTGTAGGAGCATTCCCTCACAATGTGATGAGCACATCCTCACCAGCATTTTTTATTCTCATTCTTTTTTATTATAGCCAGTCTAACTGGGGTGAGATGATATCTCTGTGATATCGCAATGATATCTCAATTTGCATTTCCCTGATGACTAGTGATGTTGAACATTTTTTCATGTACCTATGTATCCCATTAATTTTGATAATGTTTTCATTTTTATTTAGTTAAATATTTTCAAATTTATCATTAACATTTTTTCTTTGACCCATGCATTATTTAGAGTTTGTTGTTTACTCCCACTTTATTTGGGAATCTTTCAGTTATTGTGTTGTTGCTGGTTTCTTTGGTATCTGAGAACATACAATGTATGATTTCTACTTTTTCTAAATATGTTAAAGTATGTTTTATGACCCAGAATTTGTTCTCCATTGGTAATTATGTTATGTGAGATTGAAAATATTGTCTGTCTTGTTTTTCAGTGAAGTAGTCTATAGATATCAATTATATTGAGATCATGTTGTTGAGTTTAAACTATGTCTTTACTGATTTTCTGCCTTTTAAGTTAGTTGATGTTTGATAGAGGGTATTGAGGTCTTCAGTTGTAATGGTGTATTCATCTGTTTCTTTTTGCAGTCCTATTATTTTTTGCCTCGTGTATTTGAACAACCTTTTGTCAGGCGCATACTCACTAAGAATTGTTATCTTGAAGAATTACCCTCTATATCTTGACATAATACCTCTTTTTATCCCTGATAACTTTCCTTGCTTTGAAGTCTTCTGTGTCTGAAATAAATGTGATGATTCCTGCTTTCTTTTATTTAGTGTTAGCATTGTATATTTTTCTCCATCCATTTACTTTGAATTTGTATGTGTCTTTATATTTAATGTGGGTTTCTTGTAGACAACATATAGTCAGGACTTATATTTTGATAGTGTCTGACAATCTCTGTCTTTTATTTGGTTCATTAAGACCATTGATGTTCAAAGGGATCATTGATATAGTTGGATTAATACCTACCATATTTGTTATTCTTTTCTATTTATTTCTCCTGTTTGATACTCTTAACTTTTGTCTTCTGCTGTTTATTCATTTTCCTTTTCTCATTTGTTTGTTCATATTAATTTTTAATCTTTAAAAAATTTTTAATTGATACTTATTGATTATACATATTTATGGGGTACAGAGCTATATTTCAATACATGCATTCAATCCATAGTGATCAAATCAGGTTGGCAAATTTATTGTTGCATTTTTTAAAAATTATCAATGTACAGTAAGGTTGATTTTCATGTCCCTTTACCAATTCCTCCTTTTTCCTCCTCTCTTTCCCCCATCCCCCATCAACATCATATC
Organism: Cynocephalus volans; assembly: GCF_027409185.1. Classification (NCBI taxonomy): domain Eukaryota; kingdom Metazoa; phylum Chordata; class Mammalia; order Dermoptera; family Cynocephalidae; genus Cynocephalus; species Cynocephalus volans. The sequence continues at coordinate 282,376 of NC_084473.1, read as the reverse complement.
TGTTCACTTATCTTAAGAAGTTCAAGGAATTGTTGTGATTGTTGTGTCTTCTTTTGCCCCACTCCCCATTTACCTCATTTATTTGTTTGTATATTTATTTATTTATTTTTATTAGCTCCCACATGTAAGTGAGAACATGTGGTATTTCTCTTTCTGTGCCTGGCTTATTTCACTAAATATAATTTTCTATAACTCTGCCCATGTTGCTGTGAATGGTAGTATTTCATTCTTTTTACAGCAGAGTAGTATTCCGTTTTGTAGATATAACACATTTTTCCTTATCCACTGATCCGATGAAGGGCATTTATTCTGGTTCAAACTCTTGCCTATTGTAAATAGTGCTGCAATAAACTTGGGAGTACAAGTATATCTTCAACAGAATTTCCATTCCTTTGGGTATATACCTGGCAGTGGGATAGCTGGGACATATGGTAGATCTATCTGTAATTGTTTGAGGAACATCCATACCATTTTCCGTAATGTCTGCACCATTTTGCAGTCCCACCAACAGTATACAACTGTTCCTTTTTCTCTGTATCCTCACCAGCATTTATTATGCTCAGTCTATTGTATATTAGCCATCCTAACTGGAGTGAGGTGGTATCTTAAGGTGGTTTTGATTTGTAATTACTGAATGCTGAGTGATGTTGAGCATTTTTTCATGTTTCTGTTGGCCATTCATGTATCTTCCTTTGAGAAATGCCTATTCACCTCCTTTGCCCATTTTTTAATTGGGTTACTTTGTTTCTTTTGGGTTTTCTTGGGTTTTTTTGCTGTTAAGCTGTTTGAGTTCCTTGTATATTCTGGATATTAATGCTTTGTCAGGTGTATATTTTGTAAATATTTTCTCTGACTCTGTTGGTTGTCTTTTCACTCTGTTAATTTTTTATTTCGCTGTGCAGAAGTTTTTTAGTTTGATACAATCACATTTGTTTATTTTTCCTTTAGTTGCCTGTGCCTTTGGGGTCATATTCATAAAGTCTATGTCCAATCCTACTTCCTGAAGTGTTTCCCCTATTTTTTCTTTTAGGAGTTTTATTGTTTCAGGGTGTATATTTAATTCTTTAATCCATTTTGAGTTGATTTGGGTATTTGAGAGGTATGGGTCTAGTTTTATTCTTCTAAATATTGATGTCCAATTTTCCCAGCACCATTTACTGAAAAGCCACTCTCTTCCCCAGTGTGTGCTTTTGGAGCCTTTGTCAAAGATCAGATAGCTGGAGGGGTATAGGTTGATTTATGGAATCTCTATTCTGATCCTTTGGTCCATGTGTCTGTTTTTCTGCCAGTATCATGCTATTTTGGTTACTATAGCTTTGTACTATAGTTTAAAGTCAGGAAGGATATGACTCTGGCATTATATATTTTTTTGCTCCGGATGGCTTTGGCTCTTTGTGGTCTTTTGTTATTCCATATAAATGTTAGATTTTTTTCCATTTCTGAGAAGAATGTCATTGGAATTTTGGTGGGGATTGCATTGAATCTGTAGATCACTTTGGGTAGTTTGGACATTTTCACAATTTTGATTTTTCCAATCCAAAAGCATGGGATATCTTTCCATCTTCTTGTATCCTCTTTAATTTCTCTCAAAAGTGATTTGTAGTTCTCATTGTAGAGATTTTTCATGTCCTTGGTTAACTTTCCTAGGTACTTCATTTTTTTGATGACTACTGTAAACAGGCTTGCTTTTTTGATTTTTTTTTTGCTAGTTCATTGTTGCAGTATAAAAATGCTACTGATTTTTGTGTGTTGACTTTGCATCCTACAACTTTACTGAAATCATTTATCAACTCAAGAGTTTTTTTTTTGTAGAGTCTTTAGGCTGTTCTATATATGGGATCATATCATCTGTGAACAAGGACAGTTTGACTTCATCTTTTTCAATCTGGATGCCCTTTATTTCCTTCTCTTTCTTGTTTGCTCTGGCTAGTAGTACTTCCTATACTAGGTTGAATAGGAGTGGGGAGAGTGGGCATCCTTGTCTTGTTCTTAAGACAAAAGCTTTCAACTTTTCCCCATTCAGGGTGATATTAGCAGTGGGTTTGTCATATATGGCTCTAATTGTGTTGAGATACTTTCCTTTTTATATGTAGTTTATAGTCTTTATCATGAGTGACTGCTGAATTTTCTCAAATACTTTATCAGCATCTATAGAGATGATCATATAGTTTTTGTCTTTGATTCTGTTGATATGGTATACCACATTTCTTGACTTGCATATGTTGGACCAACCTTGCATCCCTGGATTGAATCCCACTTGATCATGATGTATAATTTTGAGTATGTATTGCTGTATTCTATTAGCTAATATTTTATAGAGAATTTTTACATCTGTATTAATCAAAGATATTGGCCTGTAGTCTTGCTTTTTGTTGTTGTATGTTTGTCTGGTTTTTGTATCAGGGTGATGTTTGCCTCAAAGAATGAGTTTTGGGAGAATGGCATCTGTTTCAAATTTTTGTAATAGTTTGTAAATAATTGGTTTAAAGGTTTGGTAGAATTCTGCAGTGGAGCCATCCAGTCCTAGGCTTTTCTTTGTTGGGACACCACTGATTACAGCTTTAATCTCTTTGATTGTTATTGGTCTGTTCATATTTTTTTTTTATGTCTTTTTGGTTCAATCTTGGTAGTTTGTGTCCAGAAATTTATCCATTTCCTCCAGATTTTCAAATTTGTTAGAATATAGTTGTTTATAGTAGTCTCTAATGATTCTCTGTATTTGTGAGGCTTCAGTTATAATATCTCCTTTTTTATTTCTAATTTTTATTTGCATCTTCTCTCGTTTTTTTTAGTTAGCCTAGCTAATGGCCTGTCAATTTTATTTATCTTCTCAGAAAAGAGCAACTTTATGTTTCATTGATCTTTTATATCATTTTTTGGGTTTCTGTTTCAGTTAGTTTAGTCTGATCTTAATTATTTCTGTCTACTTGTCTTATACTCTTTTTCAGCCTTTTGTGGCATTAATGGACCATTTTATATATGATTATATTCTCTGCTTTCTGAGCTTTTATTTTTACAGTTGTACTTTTTAAAAGTGTTTTTTATTTATTTTTATTTTTTTGTGACTGGTAAGGGGATTGCAACCCTTGGCGTGGTGTCGCCCACACCACACTCAGCCAGTGAGTGCACCGGCCATCCCTATATAGGATCCGAACCTGCGGCCTCGGCGCTCCCAGTGCTGCTGCGCTCCCAGCGCCGCCCTCTCCTGAGTGAGCCATGGGGTCGGCCCTTTATTTGTTTTTTATACTTACCCTAAAATTTGAAATATACATTTACAACTAATTCAAGTCCACTTTCAAGTGACAGTATACCACTTTACAGGTTGTGTAACTTGCTTCTTACAACAAAATAATTCTATTTTCTTTCTGTCATCCTCCTGTTTCTCATATCATTTTTGTCATTTCATTTTACTTATACGTAAGCTTACATAATTACATGGGTGTGTGTGTGTGTAATAGCATTCATCATTTTGTACATTGTTACTACTATTATTGGATATAACCTGTTATCTGTTAGATCAATTAAGGATAAGAAAAATGAAAGCATTTATTTTACCTCCACTTATTTCTTCTGTAATGTTCTTTCTTTCTTTATGTCAATCCAAATTTCTGACCTGTATCTTTTTTTTTTTTTTTTTTCATCTGTAGAAATTCTTTTAACATTTCTTGCAAGACAACTATACTGGCAGCTGGTGTCCTTAATTTTTATTTGTGTAAGAAAAACTTTATCTTTCCTTCTCTTTTGAAGGATAATTTTCAGGGTACAGAACTGTAGGTGGGTTTCCTCTCTCAACACTTGGAGTATTTCATTTCATCTACTTCTTTTTTTTTTTTTTTTTTTTTTTTTTTTTTTTTGTCGTTTTTTTCGTGACCGGCACTCAGCCAGTGAGTGCACGGGTCAGTCCTATATAGGATCCGAACCCGCGGCGGGAGCGTCGCCGCGCTCCCAGCGCAGCACTCTACCAAGTGCGCCACGGGCTCGGCCCTCTACTTCTTGCTTGTATGGATTTTGAGCAGATTTTAGATGTAATTCTTATCTTTGTTCCTCTATAGGTAAGACGTTTTTTTCCCGTTATCTGGCCTTTTTTCAATTTTTTTTTAACCTTTGATTTTCTGTGGTTTAAGAGTGATATGCTTAAGTGTAGATTTTTGGCATTTATCTTGGTTGGTATTCTCTAAGCTTTCTGGATCTTTGGCTTGGTGTCTGATATTAATTTGTGGAAGTTCTCAGGTATTATTGTTTCAAATTTTCCTTCTGTTTCTTTCTCTGTTTTTTTCTGGTATTCTCATTCTATGGTACATTGTGTTATAGGAAACTTTTGTAGTTTTCCCACAGTCCTTGGTATTATGTTCTATTTTTCTCTGTCTTTGGTCTTTTTGCTTTTCAGTTTTTGAAGTTTCCATTGATTTATTTTCAAGCTCTGAGATTCTTTTTTCAGTCTTGTTAAGTCCACTAATAAGCCAATTGAAAACATTCTTCATTTAAATTACGGTGTTTTTGATCTGCAGTATTGTTTTTGGTTTGTTTGTTTTGTTTTTTTCTTAGGACTTTTACCTCTGCTTACATTGCCCAACTGTTCTTGAATACTTCCTGCTTTATCCATTTGAGTCCTGAGCTTACTCCCTCTGATCATTTTAACATCCTAGTCGTGTCTTTTTCTGATGCTCGCTCTGTCACTTCCAGCTGTGTTTCTTTATTTTTTGTCTTTTAACATGCCTTGTATTTTTTTTTCTTTATAGCCAGACATGATGTACTAGAGAAAAGAAAGTATTCTAAATATGCATTCATTAATGTAGTGGTATGTGGAGAAGGAGGCGCTGCCTTAGTCTGTTTGGGTATAACAGTATATCTTAGAGTAGGTAATGAATAAACAACAGAGTTTTTTGGCATATTTAAAAATGCTTAGCCTTTTTATTTCTCACAGGTGAAAGTCAGGGGGGGAGATTTTTTTGTATTAACTGTAGGAACTTATTCAAGCTCTTGATGGTGAATTTCACAGTACTGTGGAATGACTGGGTCTCCTGGAGTTTTAACCCTCAGAGTTGTCTACACTGAGCCTTCATCAATTTGTCAGTCACAGTTCAAGTTTTCCTGCTTTTATACTGGTTCCCATGGTGGTTTCCAATAAAGCAGAGTAAGTCTCTGCTCCTGTAAGCCATGATTCTACATTTGACTATCTGCCTTTCTAATCTTCAGGTCAGCAGCTTGCTCTGTGTGCTTTTGTCTCTTATGGTTCCAAAGCAATTTGTTGATTTTTCAGTCTCTTCAGCTTTATATTTATTGTTACAATGGAGTGATGATTTCCAAGCTTTTTTCTTTCTTTGTGTGCAAAAATAGAAACCCAGTATGTATTTCTAAAAGTACCTTCTTAATGTCTATGTAGATAATCAAAGGATTTTGCTTCATACAGCTATGAACTTGATCAATGTTGGTAGACTTCTTAATACTAAGCTTTCATGAAATAAATTCAGAAAAATTTTTCCTGGTCTTCACAGTCTATTTCTCTTCTTCTATTTTTATATATTAGTGTTTCTACAGATTCCCTACTATTTTTTAAAATTTAATGTTATATATGCATTAACTCTGATGTCAAAAGGTATCATTGAAATTCTGATATTTTCTAAGTCTTTATTATCAGCTTAGGTATCTGTCCTAAACACTGAAATTATACATCTTATTGCCATCTGGACATTTTCACAGATATTTTAAATATAATGTGTTCAAGTCTGTGTTACTTCTGCCTTTATAGTTTTTTTTCCCCCGTTTCCCCTATTTTACTTTACAGTGCTGGTCCCTATGTAGCTGCGATCATGTAGCCATCCTGGGAATAAAACTTATTTTTATTTTCTGCACTGCAAATTAGAGCCACGTTCTGTTCCTGCTTTTCCTTCCTTTTCTTTTTTCCCTTTTAAAAGATTGCTTCCCTCTTTGGTATGCTTAGTGTTCTGTGTCCTGATGTAGGTGGTCATCTGTTACTCTGTTTTCTTCCCCTCTGAATCTCCCTTAAACACCTGAACCATTTTCCTTCTAGTGGATGACTGTTAAAAGCAAATCTGGTTATGTAACTTACCTGTTCTTACAGGACCTCATTATTTACACCCCTTAGTTTGAAAAGTGGCACTGTTCACCCTGGGGTGGACACAGGCTTTTTTTTTTTTTTTTGCATGTAGAAAGAAAATTTGGAAATGTTTGGCATATGCTTTTAGTTTTCAAGTAATTTAAAATCAATGAGTGAATAAGCTTTTTGGTGTTTGGTTTAGGTTAAATTAATATGGTGTTTGTTTTTTGTGCCCTTCTGACTGGACATTTGCTGTTTCCTCATATTTATAAGAACACATCCTTTTCATGGAAGGGCTAAGCATCTTTAGCATTTCAGTGGAGCAAACTGAATACAAAATAGAATTATATTTTCTCATTCTGATCGAGTTTGGATGTATTGTCCTCCCAGAACTCATGGAAATCTGATCTCCAATGGAGCAGTTTGGGTCATGGGGGCCGATCCCTTATGAATGGATTAATGCTCTCCCTGGGGAAAGGGGATTAATGAGTGAGTTCTCTATTAGTTCCCATGAGAGCTGGTTGTTTAATAGACTCTGACACCTCCCCTCTCTCTCTCTTGCTTCCTCTTGCCATATGATCTGCTTGCACCCACTGACTGCATGCGCTTTCCACTGTGAGTAGAAGCAGCCTGAGGCCCATGCCAGATGTAGCTGTCTCAGAATCGTAAGTCAAACAAACCTCTTTTCTTTATAAATTACCCAGTCTCGGGTATTTCTGTTGTAGCAACTCAAAAACAGACTAATACACATTCTTTCTTACCTCAGTCTATATTGAACTTGGGTCTAAATTAGTTCATCCAACACATTTTTTTTTAGTATATGTGCTGCCGAAGCGAGCACCAACACATTTTTTTCAGATGTGAATTTATACTTATGTCTTCTTACCAGATCATAGGCTCCTTGTATAAATAGAATTTTATTCATATTTTTATCTGTAGTAGAAGGATGATTCTAGATGTGTAAAGTAGCTTTGTAATATTATTGTTTGTAATTAATAAATTATTACAGTTGCAGAATATTCCTGGTGTGATTTCTTTTTCTTCCATATTGTTTTAGTCCGTTTTGTGTTGCTGTAACAGAAATACCTGAGCCTGGGTAATTTATAAGGAAAAAGAGGTTTATTTGGCTTATGATTCTGGGACAGTTGCATCTGGCACAGGCCTCAGGCTACTTCTACTCATGGTGGAAAGTGGCAGGGAGCCAGTGTGTACAAGCAGATCACATGGTGAGAGAGGAAGCAAGAGAGAGAGAGAAGGTGCCAGGGTCTTTTTAAGCAACAAGTTCTCGTGGAACTAATAGAGTGAGAACTCACTCATTAATCTCCCCTCCGCCAGGAAGAGCATTAATCCATTCATGAGGGATCCACCCCCATGACTCAATCAGTTTCCAACACCGCCACATTAGAGATTAAATTTCCGCACGAGTATTGGAGGGGACAACACATCCAAACTCCATCACATCTTATGGAATACAAAGAAGCTGTACTTTTTGTAAGATAAATATGAAACACTCACACACAGAATTGGGAACTCCCAGATTTCTGTTTTGTGAACCAGGGCTGATGACTTGAGTTGAGGAGAAATGTGCTTTTACAGGGTTTGGTATCTTTTGAGGATGTTGCTGTGGACTTCACCTGGGAGGAGTGGCAGGACCTCGATGACAGTCAGAGGACTTTGTACAGGGATGTGATGCTAGAGACCTACAGAAACCTGGTGTCACTGGGTGAGTGAAATGTCTGTGTCAGGAGCAACACTTTATTCTTTTATGGTGAATATAGGAAACACTTAAAAGATTTAACGCTATTTAGGTAACATTTTACTCCATAAAGAATGTGAATGTCATCCTTCTCTAGTGAGAGGTTCAAATTGGTCCCATCATTTTATAGCATCTTAGGATGAACTGTTGGCACCCTTCCAAGGACCTGACTTAGCAATTTTGCAAAATCCTCTGTTATTTTTCATTAAAGGGCACTGCATTACCAAACCTGAGGTGATCTTCAAGTTGGAGCAAGAAGCAGAGCCATGGATAATAGAAGAATCCCCAAATCAGAGTCTAAAAGGTTGGTGCATACTGGTTACTGATGCTGGGAAGAGTAAAGCCCAATAGATGTTGGTCATGTCCAGCTTTTTTTACCAATATTTTTGCTTGGCTTCAGACCTGAGAACTGCTGACCTACTTAGAAACTCGTGCATTGTATAATGGTTCTTACACTTATATACCCACCTTTTATTTTAATGTGTATTTTATATACTTCCCTAAATCTATTCTCTACCTTTCTGTTTGTAGATCTTTTACTTTCCTGTGATCTTTATCAGTATTCTTGGTAACTCTCTTTTTCTCTGTTATCATGGACATTTTTCCTTACTCTTTTATTCCATGTTTTGTGGGGTTTTTTTTGTTCTTGGTTTTGTTTTGTTTTGGGGTTCTTTTGTTTGTTCGGGATTTTTTTGTTTGTTTGGTTTTTTTTTTGGTTTTGCTTGTAAGTAATTGAATACCTGAAACTGGGTAATTTATAAGGAAACAAAATTTAATTTTTATTGTTACGTAGGCTGAGAAGTCCAAGGTTGAGGGGTCTCATCTGATGAGGGTCTTCATGCTTGTCCACAGGTGATACAGGGTATCACAAGGTGAGAGTAGCAGAAATATATCCACATGCTGTGTAAAGCCACCAATCTACCCCCTGATAACCCATTATTCCATGCATAGATTAATCCATTCTTGAGGGCATAGCCTTCACTATCTAATAATCTTCAAAGGCCTCACCTTTCAAATATCGTAGTTAGATTTCCCATCCTCATAACACTGTTACAATGATGATCAAGCTTCAGTATGAGTTTTAGGGGAACATTTAAACTGTAGCACAGACATTTATTTATACACATATTTGTTTTTAAACCCATCTTAATTAAATAGGTTTTAAGCACTGTTAATTTTATAGTTGTACTTAAAACAGCAATGATCTGGATAATGTCTCTCTTGCAAAAACTTTACATTCTGATGAGTGAGAAACAAGAAGATAATATATGTTAAGTAGTTGTACTAGAATCATGAGGAATATGTAACCAGAGTGAGACAGAAAAATGGGTACTGAGAATTTAGGAAGGAAGTTCAGCAAAGGCAATTTTAGGAAGATTATTAAGTGTTTACTTTGGCATAGTGTCAAATCAACTTAACTGTTCCAAATTTGACATTTAATACATGCCCAAGTATAAAATCTAGACTTTAGAGTGGACATCACTCTTGGAGGTACAAATTTAGAAATTGGTGGTTTAAAGGTGATTTTTGAAGACATACTTATAGAGGAGGTTACCTAGGGAGTTGATAAGAAAATGAGCAAAGAAATTGAGAAATGAGCCTTTTGTACTATGAATCAGAAATTATGAAGCTTAGAACACAGCATAGGAGCCTGGAAAGGAGCTACTGGACTTGAAAGGAGAATCAGGAGATTGTGGGTCCCAAGCTCAAAAGAACCAAGGGTTTTTATGTTGAGGGGCTCAGGTGTTTTTTATGTTTTGTTTTGTTTTGTTTTGTATTTTAGGGGAGAATGGATTTGAAGTTAGCATTTTCCCCTTCTCTTTGTGAAAGTTATTCTAAAACAGCAAAAACAATAAAAATTGGAGACAAGATTATATATTTTATGAAAGTAGGAGACAGCTGAAACTTCAGTGCACAAAATAAAAGCCTCCAAAAGCAGTGAATTATAATGCAGAGCTTTGTGTGCCGGAAAATGGGGGGGAGAATGCAAGTTGACCTCAGAAGCAACTAGAAAACAATTTTCAAAGATTGTGGGCACAACCTGGGTTGAAAACCAAATGTTTTAGGCCTACAGAAAGGGGGTTCCCAGAGTGGAAGAATGGAGCTTTAGAAGAGGCAGCGAGGTTAAATGAGAAAGTTGTAGGACACTGTCTTTGTCTAGAGTAGGGAAATGAAGAGTTTTTATTTGAAAAATCCCCGCATACCTATAGCCATTTCCTAGGGAAGAAAGAAAACTAAACAAACATAGGAGCAAAATCCTGAACCTAAGCAAAATTTCTTTTTAAGGAACAGAATGTTGACTTCCTTTGGATCTTGAAAGTAGTTGATTCAGGAAAACGTTACCACTTTCAAAGGAAAACAAGAAAAAGAGCACTGTGTCATGCTCACTGTTGTTACAAGAATAAAATGGAAAACAGTAAACAAATGGCAGGTGATAAGCACTTGGCCAAAAACTATGACTAGGTAGTATGTGAAGATTTTACCAAATATTTTCTTATGAAATAAAAATAGAGAAACCAAAAAGAAAACCTGTGATGGAACATTAGAAAATATATTAATATAATTTATTACAGTAAGGTAGTATGTAGGAAAAACATATACTTATTAAACCAATGTACATTATTCATTTTTATACAATCATATGCCACGCGGATATGAAGAAACTTCTTTCCCTTTACATGCACATTCCATAAGCAATATGGTTATTTTTTTTTTCTTTCTTATTTTAGATGTCCAGATTTTCGAAGATCTAATTATGAAAAGCCAAGAAAGTCATGATACACATTTGTGGCATGTTGTAATTACCAACAGTAATACATCAACTGGGGAGAGAATTGAGTCAGAAAAAACATTATATTTGAGCTCAAAACACACTTCAAATCTGATTATAAATAGTGAAAACTATTCAAGAATGAGGTGCAAAGTGTTTAATATATCTTGGAATGCACTTTCTCCTAGAAATCCTGATTTCGTGCACACTAGAGAGAAATCTGATGATAATATAACTGGGAAATTGTGCAGACATCGTGAGCCGCTTAATCAGCATTCCAAGCTTCAAGCTGGGCAGCAGCCTTTTGAGTATAGTGAACAAGGAAAAGCCTCCAACACACAGCCAATATTATTGGCACACAAGAAAGTTCATGTAGGAGAGACATCCTATAAATTTGATTATGGGAAAGAATTTCATATGTCATCTGTTTGTGCCCAAGAGATACCTCCAGTATTAGAGAAAACTTTTCAATGTGATGTATATTGGAACAAAATCTATAAAAATTCTGAACTCACTGAACATCAGAAAACATACACAGCAGAGAAACCTTATAATTGTAGTGAATGTGATAAATCATTCATGAAGAAATTACCCCTTACAGTCCATAAGAGGACACATAAAGGGGAGAAGCTATATGTGTGTAATGAATGTGGAAAAACCTTTCAAAGGAAGTCAAAACTCAGCAGGCATCAGAGAATTCACACAGGTGAGAAACCATATGAATGTAAAGAATGTAGAAAATCTTTCTACCGTAAATCACACCTCATTGTACATCAAGCAATTCATACAGGTGAGAAACCATATGGATGCTGTGAATGTGGAAAGGCCTTTCACAGGAAGTCAAGCCTAAGCAGGCATCAGAGAATTCACACAGGTAAGAAACCATATGAATGTAAAGAATGTAGGAAATCTTTCTACAGTCAATCACACCTCAGTGTACATCACAGAATTCACACAGGTGAGAAACCATATGAATGTGAAGAATGTAGAAAGTCTTTCTACCGTAAATCACACCTCAGTGTACATCAGAGAACTCATATAGGTGAGAAGCCATATAAATGTAGTGAATGTGGAAAAACTTTTCATGAGAAGTCAAGCCTCAGCAGGCATCTGAGAATTCACACAGGTAAAAAACCATATGAATGTAAAGAATGTAGAAAATCTTTCTACAGCAAATCACGCCTCAGTGTACATCAGAGAACTCACACAGGTGAGAAACCATATGAATGTAGTGAATGTGGAAAAACCTTTCATGAGAAGTCAAACCTCGACAGCCATCACAGAATTCACACAGGTGAGAAACCATATGAATGTAAAGAATGTAGAAAATCTTTCTACCATAACTCAGACCTCAATAAACATAAGAAAATTCACACAGGGGAGAGGCCCTATGAATGTAATGAGTGTGGAAAAACCTTTTATTGGCAGTCAAACCTCATCAGGCATCAGAGAATTCACACAGGTGAGAAACCATATGAATGTAAAGACTGTGGAAAGTCTTTCTACAGTAAATCACACCTCAGTGCACACCACAGAACTCATACTGGTGAGAAACCATATGAATGTAAAGAATGTAGAAAATCTTTCTATCATAATTCAGACCTCAATAAACATAAGAAAATTCACACAGAAGAAAGACCCTATGAATGTAATAAGTGTGAAAAAACCTTTAAACATAAGTCAAGCTTCAGCAGGCATCAGAGGATGCACACAGGGAAGAAGCCCTATGCATGTATTGAATGTGGAAAAACCTTTCACCAGAAATCAAACCTTATCAAGCATCAGAGAATTCACACATGTGAGAAACCATATGAATGTAAAAATGTTAGAGAAAATTCTACAGTAAATCAGACCTCAGTGTACATTAAAGAACTCACACTGGTGTGAAACCATGTGAATATAATAAATGCAGAAAATCTATCATAAATCAGACTTCAGTGTACATCACAGAACTTGCACAAGTGAGAAACCTTGTGAGTATAAAGAATGTAGAAAATCTTTCTGCCAAAAAATCACACCCCTATAAACATAAGAGAATTCACACAGTGACCCTATGAATATAATGTGTGTGGAAAAACTTTCAAACATAAGTCAAACCTCGGCACACAGGTGAGGATACACATGATGTAAAGAATGTAGGAAAACTTTTGGTAGTAAATCAAAAAGTGTATATCAGAGAATGCATACAGGTGAGAAACCATGTGAGTGTAAAGAATGTAGGAAATCTTTCTATTAGAAGTCATATTACTAAGCGCTCATTCATGTGGGAAAAGCCCCATGAATGTAACACATTGGAAAAACCTTTCACCAGGAACACACTTCAGGATGCATCAGAGAACTCACTTATAAAATATTGTACTGTTTGTGTTACGTTTTGCTATATAATTAATGTCATGTCTAGATTACTTATAATACCGAATACAATGTAAAAACTATATATAGTTTTTTCTGTAATTTTTATTGTACTATTTATTTTTCAAATATTTTTTATCTATGGTTGGTTGAATCCACCAGTGTGGATCTCTTGGTTATGGTAGGCTGACTGTAGTGAATGTGGATTCGTCTTTTGTCAGTAGTCACACCTAAGCAGACATTAGAGAACTCACATAAGGATTAAATCCTGCATAGCAGAGGGTATTTATTTTCCAAAAAACACTCTTTTGCACAGACAGCATGTATACTCAGCCTCTTGTTATTGTGTGCATGACCATGTAACTGAGCTGTGTTCAGGGGAATATGGACACAAGTGATTAACATTACTTACTGGCCTGGCAACAAAAACAACAACAAAAAATATACATGCACTTCCTGATTTCTTATGCCCTCTAGAGCTGAAGTGCAGATGACTTTCAGGGTGGAGTTGGGAGCCATAGGCTGGGGAAGGCCACTATGACTTAAGACAGAAAGAATTGATTAGAGCAGAAATGATCTCACTTTTATTCTGAAACTCTTATTTGTACTTTGTGTAAGTGATAAATAAATTGTTGAGCCATTTTATGTGTGATCTGTTTGCCCTACAGCACATCCAGCTTACTTTAGCTAATTAACTTTATATGAAGTTTATGAGAAAAGTTACCTGTTCTTGTGTATGAGAAGATTCACGCAGGAGAGAAACCTGTGTGATCACTTTTTATCCCAAAGTTTATTTATAGAAAAATCAAATTATGGGGAGAAACAATACAACACATTGGGAACACCTTATCAGGGGGACATCTTATTGAATGCTGAGAATAAAGTAAATTTTCATAAATATCTTTAATATGTCAACACTTTAAACAAAATTTCAAGTTTCTTGTACAGCACAGAATTTTAAATGAAGCTAAAACTGTCAACTTATGTAGTATGTATGAAATTTTCTTATAGGGTTAAATATAGTGACAAGACTATTTTTAAAAAAAATTTGTATGCTAATAGTTAAGTGTAAGTGGAAATATTTCCTGACAAAGGACATTTGCCTATGTCTGGGGATGTTTGTGGTTGTCATAACTGGAGCTGCTACTCCATCTGTGGACAGATGCCAGGGATGGTGCTGTGCACGGAACAGCCTTCTCATGGGTGTGGGGTTCATGAAGATAAGTGTTCTATGTAACAGGAATTTTCTTTAGTGGAAATTGGCATAAATATGGGTTGTGAATATGTACACAGCATAATGTATGTATATACATTTGGATTTCTTACATTAAGTGCCACTCTGGCTTTTTTATAGCTTGTTAAATATCATGGACCTTTTCCTGGTTGACTATAGATGTATACCAACAGGTATATGAAGATACTTAATAAAATTTGTTGAAAAATAAAAATATAAGTTATGTCCGAACTACTTGATATATGCTCATATTTTTGGACTCATTTGTGGTAAAATCCCTAGCAAACTAGGAATAGAATAAAACTTCCTAGACTTGAGAAAAGGCATCTATAGAAAACCTACACCTGACATCATACACAATAGTGAAAGACTAGTTGCTTTAACCTCAAAGTTTGAAAAGAAGACAGGAATGTTTAATTTTACCCCTTTGTTTAACTTTGAACTGGAGAAATTAGCCAAAAATATTACACAAATAATAAATAAAGCCATCCGTATTGGAACAGAAAAAGTAAAATCTTCTTTAATTGCAGATGATATAAAGTTATATGTAGAAATTTCTAAGATACTTACTAACATATACTAATGCCCATAAGTGAATTTATCAAGGTCAAAATGCAAAATTCAAGTGTACTTCTTTATACTAGCAATGAGTAATCTAAAAATGAAATTTAAAAAGAAACATTTCGTTCATAATAGAATAACAAATTTTAGAAATGAGTTTTACAAAACAAGTGCAAGACTTTATCCTAAAAATTAAAAGGAAAACATTGTTGAAAGAAATTTTAAAAACTGATAAATGGAAAGACATTCAATGTTTAAGTATAACAATATTTAATACTGTTAACTACACAGCATTTCACAAATCTAAAAACTTAATGCAATTTCTTTAAATTTCCAACTTTTTTGCAGAAATTGGCAGGCTCAGTGTTCCTAAGATTTAAGTGAAAATGCAAATAAAACTGAATACCCAACAACAATTTGGAAAAAATTGGACAACTCACACTTCCCAGTGACATATCTTAGCTTAAATTACCTTTAATAAGACAGTATGATACTAGCATAAGAATAGATTCATGTAGGTCAATGGGATACATTTAAAGGTCTGGTAATAAACATGTTCATTATGGCAAATTAATTTTGGCAAAGGTACCAAGATATTTCAGTGGGGAAAGAACAGTCCTTTCAACAAATGGTGCTGGGTAACTGTATATCCACTTGCAAAAAGATGAAGATAGACCCCTCATTAAAATTACACACACACACACACACAAAAAAAAACAAACAAAAATAAAAACCTTAAAACATTTCTTACTCTGTTTAGTAGCTAGAACTATAAATTCTTACAGAAATATTTGAGTAAATATTTGTAATTATAAATTAAGTAACATTTTCTTAGATATTACAACAAATCCACAATCTTGAAAAGGTTTTAAACATGTTTTTAAACAATACCTTGAAGAAAATAGAAAGGCATATCAATGAATGGCAAAAGTATTTAAAATTATATATCTGTATTGTCTAGATTTCAGAATATACAAAAAATGTCTTAAAAGTCAATAATAGACAATAGATGTTTTTTAAATGGGCAAAGATTTTTAATAGACATGTCTACAAAGATGATATGCAAGCTGTCAGTAAGTACGTGGGAATATGCACAACACTTTTGGTGATCATAGAAATGCAAATCAAAACCATGAGGAGGATAATTATCACCCAACAAAATGGCTGTAATGTAGACAGTAACAAGTGTTGACAGAGATGTGTAGAATACAGGACTGTCATATATTGCAAATGAGAATGTAAAATAGTGCAGCGACTTTGAAAAACTGGGCCATTTCTCAGAATATACATAGAATCACCATATTAGAAATTTTACTTTCAGTTATGTACAAAAAAAGAAAATCTGTGGCCACATCAAGACTCTTGTTAATGCTCATAGTCGCACTATTTATAATAGCAAAAAGTAAATGAAACCCAAATATTCATCAACTAGTGGATGAAAAAATGTATGTGGTCTGTCTCTGCTGTAGAATACTATTCCCCAGTCAAAGGTTATGCAGAATTGTCTAGAGCTCTAGTGGTAGAGTAAATGCAATGAGATGAGTGATGGACATCTTCTAAACTTAGATTGTGATTATTTCATTACTGTATTTTCTACTCTTTCTGTGTTTTTCTGCTTTGTTCTTAGTGATAATTGAAAAAGAAAAGTTTTGAAAAGTGAAAGTGAACTCTCAAGTGGAATGTGCTGTAGGTGGAGGTCTTTGGCAAGTACTCTTCTTATGTGTTTTTTATGTTTGTTTTCTAATTGGCTGATGGCCACTAACGGGATTACCCAACCAGAGCTGGCCCACTGGGTTCCTTTTAATGCAGTCAGAACAAGCCTTCCAGGAGGCTTATTTTAACACAGTCTGTAAGCGGGTTGCCTAGTTACCCATCTGCCATTTTCTCTTCTATCAGGCTTGACTTCTCTGCTCTTCCCTGCTGGGCTCTGCTGTTTTTTCGGTGTACAGAGCATTCACCCTGAACCTCAGAACAAAGAGGTGAGCTGCAGAGAGTGACAACAGCAGAAGGGGTGACTCCACGATTCTGTCAGAGATGAGGGAGCAGATTCTCCCAGACATGAGCTTTCCCGAGTCCATATGCTTCTCCATCCTCCCCTGACTCTTAAAAAGGGTGGGAAGTTCTATTATGACAATTGAAAGGTGGGGCCCTGAATAGGTGATTATATTGTAGGACCATGCCACAGTGAATGGATTAATGGTGGCCAGGCGCGTGGTTCTGAGGGCTTTAAATGAAGAGCACATGAGAAGTTCTCTGCTCCACCATTTTCTGCCATGTGAGACCCCTGAGTCACTGTCACCACCACTACAGCCTGCATCAGCTGTGTTCCCCAAAGTTTGGACTTAACAGCTTGTAAACTGTAACCAATGAATTCTGTTTTCTTACAAATTACCCACTTCCATGTATTTTATTATAAACAACAGAAATGGACTAATACGGGCCTCCTGAGAACAAATTTTAAAATGTGTGGGCTTTTCACATGGGAACTATGACCGCAGTCCCTGGGCACGCTTCTCCTGGAGGTCAGGAGGCAGGAAGAGTAACTTGTGACATACACACGCATGTACATCTTCCTGGAATAAGTCACTGGTTGTGGCGGGGCTTCTTTGCAGGAGCTGCCTAGTTACCTTGGCATCTACAGGAAGGAAAAAAAGAACAACTCCACTGGCTGCTAATTGCTTCCAGAGCTCTGAATCTATTCCTCCTCAATTCATATGGGCATTG
The DNA here is from genome assembly GCF_027409185.1 of Cynocephalus volans. NCBI lineage: Eukaryota > Metazoa > Chordata > Mammalia > Dermoptera > Cynocephalidae > Cynocephalus > Cynocephalus volans. Next base: position 264,921 of record NC_084473.1, on the reverse strand, counting down.
CAGGCGGGGCAGGGGGAGGCTGGTGCAGTCACCATGTGTTGTCAGAGTCTGGTTCAGTCTAAGGAGGGATGAACCTTCATGGCTGCCTTCTGTTGCCAGGTTCCAGGAAACAGGTGGGTCTCCTTCCTCTATTTCATGGGGAACAATGACATCCTGCCGTTGTGTTGTTTCTTTCTTCCACCTTTCAGAGTTCTTTGAGTGCTTCTTGTGTAATTTTAAGAGTTTGTAGTTGAACTTGGTATAGGAGCAGGAACAATTGTTTCTGTCATCTTCAGACAGGAAGTTCTAGTTAACAACATTTTTCTTTAACTCAAGCCCCTCCTGACATTTTTAACTAATTTATCTAAGTTGATAGTGAAGGTCCCCCTACACAGTTGTGATCAAATTTCCCAGTGCCCCCAAACAGTTGAATAGATTCTGTTTCCCCACTGTACACTGATACTGCCTCTCCTATAGACTGTACTTCCAAAGCTGCATGAGTAAGTTTCTGAGGAAGAGATCCTGTTCTACTCATCTGTTTTCTATTAAGGTTAGTGGGTTTTGTAACAAGGTAACTGTCATCTGTAAATCCTTAGACCTTAATTTGTTCATAATCCTATACTAAATGGGAATTTCTAGGACTATGTTAATTGACTGTTTATCACAGTTAACCTGTGGTGTTTCTAATTTTATTAGAACTACTCCAGTTTTGTTCAGAGGTAATATTTGCTGAATTTTCTTGCAGACAGTTATAAAATTGTATGACTTTGGATACATTCATACATGGCTAAATTTATTTGGTAATATACTTTAAATCCTTAAAATAATCTTAATTACTGTATTTTTTTAGGCATGTGTTAAGTGTGACAGAGAGCAGGGACTGCATTGTGGCAGTTGTGTCCACAATGGTTATTGGAGAATTGGCACTCTAATGTTAGAGATGGAAATGAAACCACTGTCCATGATTTTGATTAAAAAAGAAAAGAAAAGTCAGTGTCAAGAAGCAGTGTGCTTCATGGTCTGCTTTTCATCACAGTGTGGCAAACTTAATCTTAGTTTATTCACATCAACGATGACTTCCTGTCCCCATTCAGAAGACACTGTTTAGTCTTCATCTTACTTCTCAGTAGCTATTGAAACTCCTCCTTGGTTTCAGTAACACTGATGTCTCTGTTTCCTCTTTGTACTCTATTGCCCTTCTCTTTAGTCCCCTTTATGAGTTCAAACTCAAAAGTTTAAATAACCCCATGTCCAAGACTTGACATTTGTTTTCATGGGTATTCTCTTCCTAGACAGTGTCACCTGTGCTCAGGGTTTCAGGTTGGTCCTGGGATTTCTCTGCTCTTCATCCAGATCTTCTCTGTATCTCATGAAGTTCTCTTCTTGGTTATCTCAAGTTTCTTACGCTTGGCTCTTCAAACACATAATATTTTCTCCCCATGCAACAAAAACAAAACTGCTGGAGACCAGCTCTGCAGGATTCGTTGGACCTGAATAGGTGGTGTGGTGATGGTGAGGAAAAAAGAGAAAGGCAGACCACAAATGTCTAGTGCAAGTGTGGACAACGACCACATGAATCTTGCTTTATTTATATCTTTTTACTTAATTTTTTAGATCATGATTTATCTTTTAATCAAAACATTTCTTATTTTGTTTCTATTGAAAAAGAAAGTTCAAAACATTCCAAGGCACTCATGCTGTGACAAAAACATCTACTCATGCATCAGTAGTTCACCCCAAAGCCTGTGGCTTGTGGCCAGGAAACTATACAATAGCAGTATGTTTGGCTTTAAAGAGCGTCAGACTTTTAGTTTGAACTATTATTCTTAACCTTCTTAGCTTACAATTTAACCCTTTTAAAATCCTACTTATACTTGATTTTAATAACATTGATTAGTTATGTTTGACAGTTGTTTATACTCTATATAATGTAATCATTTTAATTTATAATCAAAATCACAATATAACATAGTTTTCATCATAAAACTCAACTATATATCTCTTAAATCTTATGTTATTGATACAAGTTTTATGTTACAAACTGATTTAAACAAAACCTGTTAATATCAAAATTTATGTTTTTCTACTATCTAACTTATTCATCTTTGTAACAAAACTTCTCATCTCCCTGCCAAGAGACTCTGGGAACAGTACAAGGGACAAAACGAAAAGTTAAATGACCCTACTCAAGTACACTGCATCATTCTTATTGCTAGTATGGAATGATATGTTTTTGGTGAGTCAAGTGAAGCAGTGGGAGTGGAGAAGGAACAAAGAAATCTGTAACTGGTTGTGATCAATTAGTTGTAAACACCACTGAACCCGGACCCACCATCTCCCTAGGAGATGTAGATTTATAAAAATTTAACACAATAAGTTCATTCCACACACACAAGAGTATGATCACAACTATAGAGCCAGTTATTCTAAAATTATGGGTCAGTGCACACACCACTAACAGGAAAGATCAACAACAAAATTAAATCAAGCCAACCCATACTGGGAACATGCATCAAAAACACCTTTAATACAATGCCCTTTAAATAAACCAGTTAATTCTGATGTATTTTAACATGTCCTTTGAGAAACTCCAGGGCCCTTGGAATTTCCCAAAGCCATGCCAAGCCAAAAGGCTAGGCTGTTTAATTCTGGGAAGCCTTGTCAAGCAACCAAAAGTGAACAAACAGGAAATTCCACAGAGCCGTGCCACACACATGGGACCCCCTTGTAGCCTGCAGAACAAGGGGTATCACTCCTCAGGCTCCCATGCCATTCCTTATAGCAGAATGGCTCTCAACACAAAACCAACAAACAACAAAATCCATTTTTAAAAAATGGAAAATCTGTGTATGTGTGTGTGTGCATTTCTATCTTCTCATAACTATCAACAAAGGGTTTTCAAGTACCACAATCTATAAATTTAGAGAACAGGTTGGTCCATTATCCACTCATAGTCACACCAGTACATCATTTTTGTTTGTTTGTTTGTTTGTTTGGCTTTCATGTCTCTCAATTCCATCACCTTTTCTCCACCTCATCTCTCCTGACCATGTGCAAGTTACCATCACTCATAGCAACCCTAGGATCTAAAAAATCACAGTTAGCTGCTAGTAAGGGATTATATTTTATAAATTTATTTCCAAAAATTTCAATAACTTGTACCAAGCATCTTAAGGTTATCAGGTTTTGCTTGATTGGTTTTTACCCATTTTACCCAGGGACTTCACCTCTGGGGATCAGTATTGTGGAAAAACTTAGAGGTAGATGGAGAGTTAAACACAGGCAGGTTCATTTCAGCAATAATCACAAATGTATGTAAGTTTAAAAATATGAGACAAGAAAACTATGACCTTCAGTTCAACGATGCAAATATTTGAGAGCTTAGTATTACACTGTTCTATAGAGAACACACATGGAGACATTTAAATTATGCAATAAAATCATCATACATATAATATTAAAATTCAAATATAAAATTCAAAATCTGAGTATTAACTTACATATCCAGTATAATCTCATCTAGGTTTAAAACAAAAAAAACATTTACTAATTCAACACACACTTACTGAGTTTCTAATGTTTGGGTGATGCCTTCCACCCCAATCAAGTGTCTTATTTTACTTTCTGATGACTGTGCAGGAGATAACATGAGTGTCACAGCTGAAGACAGACTTGAGCTAGACGAGTCAGTCTCCATGGGACATGGTCCTCAGCTCTTCATGTCCAGAAACTGGGGGATTATCAGGGAGCCCAAAGTTATTGTGACTCATAGAGATGACTTGTAAAAAATGTTAATGGGGTTTATACTCTTCCAGTGACATACTTCATGGGCTTTATTGTGGTTCCAATGTTTATAATTTAAGGTGTCAGAGCAACCAGATTAGGAGAGAAATGGCTACTGACTGATCTGAGAGTTGGAGCCAAGGCAGGAGAAAGTTTGTGGGAATATCCCCTACCCCAAGGCAAAATATATATCACTAGTTACTGGGACTGCTCCTCTGGAATGCCTCTGCTCTTTATGCTCAAGCTGGATCAATCTTGTGAGATCATGTTTTGGGGCCCTGATTTAACTATTTGGTTATATTTTGGTTTGTTTTCTGGTTTGGGTACATGCTATCTCCATTTAGTAAATCTATTTTATTCTCAAATTATAACAATAAAAAGACAAGAAACTTTTCATCTTCATGATACCAGCTATGTTATTTATGGGGCCCAGTGCAAAATAAAAATGCAGAATGAATAACTTGTTTAAAAATTATTAAGCATTTGATTATGGAAATGTTAGAAATGTAGATTTGGGTTTAGCTGGGAAACTACCATAGTCTACCCCACGATGCCATGGAGAGTGTGGACAAATGACCCCAGCACTCAGCATGCCCACACCCAGCCATTGCCTGGAGCTGAGGGCAGCAGCAGTCTTGAACAAAGGAGGGAAAGGAAAAGCCTATAAGCACCAGGTTACAAAAGAGCAGGGAGCCAAGACCCATCCCAGTAAGGCAGAGGGAGATCAAACTGCATGAGCCCAGGCTCCAAGCCCCCTGGCACATGCCACATTTTCTCACTGGACTCAACCACAAAACACAAATCCAAATTAAATTTAATAAACTTTTTAAGAAAGCAATCATAGAGCATTAAACTCCATGTGTGGGGCCATTTTGTGAGCAGAGGACCAACCATACCAGTCACAAGCCATGGAGCTGGCCCTACGTCTCCATTTCAAAAGATTGGTCAGCCTAATTTACAACCATCTACAATATGTGAGTCTCTACATACACACATACTTTGTATTTGATAGAAATTAAGTTTAACTTCCTGATGGGAGAAATGGCATCTCACTTTAATTTAAGTTATTATTTTCCTTGATCTTGTCAAATGCACATCTTTTTATAATTTCATGGGATATTTTCTTTATTCTAGACTTCAAATTTTGAAGGAAATTTTAATTTGCTTTTTGAATATTCTTAGGTCTTGTACATTCTCTTGACAGACTTCAATCTATCTTTTAACTTTTCAAAATACAAAACATTTAAAACCTAAGCTAGTAAAATGTATGAATGTTTTAAAAATTATGTCTTTCCCATGAATCCTTCCCAGTCCCTGAGGTACCAGCCTAGTTAACTACTTTTATTGGTAATATATATTTTTAACATAAAAACCAACTGGATTTTTTTCTTACTTTAATTTTTTCAAGTTTATTGTGGTATCATTAACAAATCTATATATTAAATGTGTACAATGTGCTGTTTTGATATGTATACATTTTGAAATGATTACCACAATCAAACTAATAACATATCCATCACCTCACAGTTAGCCTGTGTATGTGTTGAGAATACTATACTTAAGATATAATCTCTTAGCACAATTTAATTGTTCAATATATTATTCTTAACTATAATCACCTTGCTGTACGTTAGGTCCCTAGAATGTATTCATATTATAATTACAAGTTATATATATGTATTTTTTAACCAATGATATATCAATAATATATGTGTTCACTTACATCCTGTCCAAACAGTTATCTTCTGACTTTTTCCTAATAGCCATCTCAGCAGGTGTGAGGTGATGTGTTACTGTGGCTTTGATTTGCATTTTGCTGATGATTAATGATGTTGAGTTTTATATATATATACCTTTTGTCCATTTGTATTTCTTTTCTGGAAAACAAAAGTCTAATTAGGCCTTTCTCCAATTTTTAATGAGGTTACTTGTTTACTTGCTACTGAGTTGTTTCAGTCCTGCATGATTTCTTATTTCAAAGAGAAGTGTGACCATCTGTATTTCATTTAATATAGATGATGAAAAAACAAAACCACAATGCCCACTTTGTACTAAAAACATTATTTTAATAGGGTGTTTTTGTGTGTATAGCTATTGACCTGTATGAGTTTCTTATATATTTCTATTGGCTATATGATTCACAAATATTTTCTTTTATTCTGTGGGTTTTCATTTCATGTTTATTGTTTTCTTTGTTGTGCAGAAACTTCTTAGTTTGGTGTTGTTCCACTTATTTACTATTGTAGTTGTTACCTATGCTTTTGGTGTCATATCCAGAAAAATAACTTCCAAAACCAATGTCATAGAACTTTTGTTCTATTTTTTCTTCTAGAAAGTCTTATGGCTTCAGGTCTTAATTGTAAGTCTTAAGTTACTTTTGTGTTTATTTGTCCCCCATGGTGTACCTTTTTTTTTTTTTTTTTGGATGTGGATATCTACATTCAAAATTTCATTTATCGAAGAGACTATCCTTTCCCCGTTGTGTATACTTGGCAACTTTGTCAAGAGATGCCTTGATATAGTTGACCACGCTTGTATACATTTTAATATTTTAAGATGTTTGTACTTTTGCCAATTAATCATTAATCACTGTTGTATTTATTTTGTTAATTGTATGAAGTGAAAACTAATTGCTTATTATCACTTTTATATCTTATGTTACCAATCTAATTCGAGGAAATATCCATCCTCTTACTTTGACTTGAAGATTCTAACTCAGGCCTTTTTTGTTCTATGCACTTTTGTTCAGGAACATCATATTTTAAAATGTTAAAATAATTTTAATATTTAAATATATATTGGTGATGCTGAAGTCTTTCTCTATCCCAGACAAATAAGTTTACACTTGCAGTGCAGATAAAAACTTTTAAATTGGTTTGGCTGCTCTATTCCTTTTACTCCATACCACTAACCTAAAATAAATTCTTTAAAATATACACAACATGAGACCATTTCTCACACTTCCACTGGGATCACAACAGGTTAGGCTGCTGTGTCTTTCAGTGTGATGCTTGCAACTTCCTTCTCACTGGGCCCTTGTTGGTTTCTCTTCTCTAAATTTATTTTACTTTCTGCTTATTAATGCCATTAGCCCAATACTGCACAACATGGTTGCTATGTTTGAGTGTGTCTATTCCAAAATTCAGATGTTGAAACTTAATGGCTAACTTGATGCTATTAAGAGGTGCAATCTTTAAGAGGAGATTAAATTATGAGGGCCCCTCCCCTCATGAATAGAATTAAGACCCCTTTACATGAGACTTTATACAGCCTTTAGCTGGCTTGCCCTTCTGCTTTCTGCCATGTGGGGACACTGTGTTCCTCTCCCCCAGAGGATGCAGCATCCGTGTGCCTTCTTGGAAGCACAGAGCAGTCTTCACTAGACAATCAAACCTGTTGGTTCACTAATCTTATATTTTCTGTCCTCCAGAACTGTGAGAGAATAATTTCTATTCTTTATAAATTACCCAGTCTCAAGTATTATGTTATGGCAGCAAAGTTGGACTACAGTGTTCAGCATTTTAATTGGGTAAACACAGTGTCTCAACAGTGTGAGTCAGGGAGGGGAAGATCATGACTCTACTTTCTGTGTAAGAGTGAAATACAGTTACTTGTTTACAAATTGGCCAGCTTGCCCAAAGTGATCACTATGCAGTTTTAATCCCACAGCTCTAGGTGTCTTATGTGACATGATTAACCACTTTCTCCTGAAGTCTCAGCTTTATAACGAGGTCTAAGTGTTACTTTTTTCCCACACATACTGTTCTAAATTTTGCTGATTCAAATGAAGAGCCACCTTCTCTCTAACGCTTCTGTTTCTTTCATTTTCTCCATTAGGTAGTGTCTTCTCACCAACCTAAGGGTGCTTTGTCATATGATAAGTAGACTTTTGTCATCAATTCCTAAAACACAGTATTAAACATCCTTATATAATTTCTAAAATTGAGTTTATTCATTCCGCCTAAATGTGGCTTTTTCTCTTTCTTAGGAGGGGTTTCCTCCAAGGTCAGGTTGATGTCATTTTGATTAGACACTGTATCTTCTTCCTCTTACTCTGAAAACTAAACAAGAATTTTACTTTCCTATTATATTTCTTACTGTCTTAACTGAATGTATCTTTTGGCCTATGTTGTTGCTATTTTGGCAGTACTGTTTTATTTGTTTGTTTGTTTGTTTGTTTTAATTTATCAATATACAATATAGTTGATTTTCATGTCCCTTTACCGATTCCTCCTTTTCCTCCCTCCCTCTCTCCCATCCTACACATCAACATCATATCTGTTCTCTTGTCTTAACAAAATCAAGGAATTGTTGTGATTGTCGTGTCTTCTTTCCACACCAGGCCTGTTCCTTTGTATATTTACTTATTTTTACTAATGCTCACAAATAAGTGAAGACATGCAGTATTCTCTTTCTGTGCCTGGCTTATTTCACTTATCCCTAAATCCATCCATGTTGCTGCAAAAGGCAGTATTTTTTTTAATACCAGAGTAGAATTCCACTGTGTAGATATACCACATTTCCCTTTTCCACTCATCTGATGATGGACATTTAAGCTGGTTCCAACTCTTACCTATTGTAAATAGCACTGCAATAAACATGGGACTATAGGTATCCCTTTGGCATGATGATTTCCATTCCTCTGGATATATACAAGGCAGTGGAATAGCTGGGTCATATGGTAGATCTTTCTGTAGTTGTTTGAGCAACCTCCATACCATTTTCCATAAAGGCTGCATCATTTTGCAGTACTACCAACAGTATAGGAGGATTCCTTTTTCTCTGCATCCTCACCAGCATTTGTCACTCTCAGTCTTTTGGATATTAACCATGCAAGCAGGAGTGAGATGGTATCTCAAAGTGGTTTTGATTTACATTTCCCGAATGCTGAGTGATGTTGACCATTTTTTCATGTGTCTGCTGGCCATTCATATATCTTCCTTTGAGAAATGCCTATTCAGCTCCTTTGCCCATTTTTTAATTGGGTTACTTGTTTTTATTCTGTAAAGTTGCTTGAGGTCCTTCTATATTCTGGTTATCAATGCTTTGTCAGATGTATATTTTGTAAATATTTTCTCCCACTCTTTTGGATGACCTTTTGCTCTATTAATTGTTTTGCTGTGCAGAAGATTTTTAGTTTGATATAATCCCATTTGTTTATTTTTCCTTTAGTTGACTGTGCTTTGGGGGTCATATTCATAAAGCCTGTACCCAATCCTACTTCCTGGAGTGTTTCCCTATGTTTTCTTTAAGGAGTTTTATTGTTTCAGGAAGTATGTTTAATTCTTTAATCCATTTTGAGTTGATTGTGATATATGGTGAGAGGTACAGATCTGGTTTATTCCAGTACCATGCTGTTTTTGGTTACTATATCTTTGTACTATAGTTTAAAGTCAGGCAGTGGCCCCACTGAGGTAGGCCAAAGAGATGCATGTGACATGACACCCCTCCGCCTGCCTTGGACCTGGAGGGAGGCACCATGAACCCATGGTTCACCCTGCTGAGGTGAGCTAAGGAGACCCACTGGGGGCTCATTGTACAGCCACAGATTCTGGAACAGGACCAAATGTGTAGTACAGCCACTACCACACCTACTGTCAAGCAAAGACAATTCAACACCACAGTAGCAGCCAGGGCCAATCCACAGGTAACCTACTGCTCACTTGACTACAGTGATATAAGAAGAGTTACCAGTAATGCCTGCAAATGAGGAAGAAATCTTTATCCTCAAAGCCAACCTCAGTATAATAGAAGAAGCAAACTCTTTACCAAATGACCAAACGTCAATTAAAAAATACTAGAGCTACAAATAAACAAGAAGATATGACACCACCGAAGGATTGCAATAATGCTCAAATTTCAGACTCCATGGAACAGGGAACCTTTGAAATGTGTGAAAAAGAATTCTGAGCAATGATCTTAAGAAAACTTGAAGAAATTAAAGAAGACTCAATTAGAAAGCACAAAGAAACAAGAAAAAATATTCAGAATATGGAGGAAATTTACAAAGAGATTAATACCTTTAAGAAGAGTGTAGCAAAACTCACAGAAATGAAAGATTCACTCAATGAAATAAAAAATGCAACAGAGAGCTTGATCAGCAAAGTAGAGCAAGCAGAAAAATTTCAGATCTTCAAGATGATCTTTTTGAAATAAACCAGGCAGACAAAAAAAAAAGGAAAAAAGAATTTAAAATAATGAGGAAAGTCTGAGAGATAGCAGACAACCACAAGCACTCTAACATCTGAATTATGGGTATTCCAGAAGGGGAGGAGGAAGGAAAAAGTATTGAAAGCCTATTCAAGAAAGTAGTAACAGAAAACTTTCCAGGTGGTGAGATACAGAACTTCAGATCCAGGAGGCTCAAAAGTCCCCAAACAGATTTAATCCAAAAAGATTCTCCCCAAGACACATTATAGTCAAATTTGCAAAGCTCAAAGACAAAGAATTCTAAAAGCAGCAAGAGAAAAGTGACAAGTCACTTATAGAGGAGCCCCCATCAAACTACCAGCAGACTTCTCAACCAAAAACATACAGGCTAGAAGAAAGTATAGTGCTATATTCAAAACACTAAAAGAAAAAAATTGCCAGCCAGGTATTCTTTACCCAGCAAGGCTCTCCTTCAGAAGTGAGGGAGAAATAGTGTATTTCCCGGAGAAACAAAAGTTGTGGGAGTTCACCAGCACATGACCAGCCCTGTAAGAAATTCTGAAGGGAATCCTTCACCTGTAATCTGAATAATGATGACCACTATCACAGATACACAAGAAAGAGCAAAAGACACTGTTAAAACAAAAACTCCAGTGAGAAGGAAGCTAAATCATGCCATCTTAACTTTCCAACTAACACTGAAGAGGAGAAATAAAAAGGGAAGTAATGACCAAAAGATACTTAAATAATCTAAATGAGAAGTAGTTACATGACAGGAGTTAAACAACACTTTTCAATAACTACCCTAAATGTGACTGGCTTAAGCTCTACATTTAAAAGACACATACTGACTGACTGACTGGATAAAATGCTAGACCCAAGTATATGCTGTCTTCAAGAGACCACCTCACCTGTAGAGACACACACAGACAAAATATGAAGGGATGGAAAAAGATATACAATGTAAATAAACAAAAATGAGCAGGAGTAGCTATTCTTATATTGGACAAAACAGAGTTTAAACCAAAAAACATAAAAAGAGACAAAGAAGACCACATATAGTGATAAAAGGATCTATCCAGGTAGAAGACATAACAATCATAAATATACATGCACCCAATACTGGAACACCCAGATATATAAAGCAAACACTCTTAGACCTAAAGAAAGAAATAGGCCCTAATACATTAATAGTGGGTGACCTGAAGAGCCATCTCTCAGCATGGGACAGATCTTCCAGACAACAAATCAACAAAGAGACACAGAATTTAATCTTCTGGACCTGGAAGATATATACAGAACATTTCACCCAACAACTAAAGAATATAGTTTCTTCTCATCAGCTCATGGGACATTCTCTAAGACAGACCACATATTAGGTTACAAATCTAGTCTCAGCAAATTTTAAAAAATTGAAATCATTCCAAGTATCTTTTCAGACCACAAGGGACTAAAACTGGAAATTAATAATAAGTGAAACTCTGGAAACTATACAAATACATGTAAACTAAACAATAGGCTCCTGGATGACCTATGGGTCCAAGAAGAAATTAAACAGAAATCAAAAAAATTCTAGAAACTAATGAAAATAAAGATACATCATGCCAAAACCTGTGGGATACGGCAAAAGCAGTACTGAGGCAAAATTATTGCAGTAAATGGTTACATCAAAAGAACAGAGAGACTTCAAATAAATGGCATAACTATGCCTCAATGAACTTGAAAAATAACAATAATCCAATCCTAAAGATACTAGAAGGAAGGAAATAATTAAGAACAGAGTAGAACTAAATGAAATAGAGACCCAAAAAACAATGGAAAAGATCAATGAAACAAAAAGTTGGTTTTTTGAGATAATCAAAATAGACAAACCATTAGCTAGGTTAGCAAAAAAGAAGAGAGAAGACGCAAATAACAAAAATCAGAAATGAAAAGGGAGACATTACAGCCAATACCATAGAAATACATAGAATCATTAGAGACTATTATAAGCAACTGTATGACAACAAATATGAAAATCTGGAAGATATGGATAAGTTTTTAGAAACACACAAACTATCAAGACTGAATCAAGAAGAGATAGAAAACCTGAACAGACCAATAACAAGCAACAAGAATGAAGCAGTAATCAGCAATCTTCCAACAAAGGAAATTCCAGGTCCAGATGGCTTTACAGCTGAATTCTATCAAATTTCTAAAAAGAAGTTAATACCAATGCTCCTCAAACTATTTCAAAAAATTGAAACAGAAGCTGCTCTCCTAGACTCATTCTGTGACACCAGCATAACTCTGATACCAAAACCAGATAAAGACAGAGCAAAAAAAGAAAATTACAGTCTGATATCTTTGATGGAGGTAGATGCAAAAATCCTCAAACTATTAGCAATCAGAATACAGCAACACATTAAAAAAAATTATACACTGTGATTAAGTGGGATTCATCCCAGAGATGCAAGGGTGGTTCAACATAAAAAAGTCAACAAACGTGATACATCACATCAACAAACTCAAGAACAAAGACCATATGATTATCTCAATAGATGCTGAAAATGCATTTCACAAAATTCAACATCCCTTCATGATAAACACTCTCAAAAAATTAGGTATAGAGTGTCTCAATGTGATAAAAGCCATGTATGACATGCCCCGCACCAGTATCATTCTGAATGGGGAAAAACTGAGGGCCTTTCCCTTAAGAATAGGAACAAGACAAGGATGCCCACTCTCACCACTTCTATTTAACATATTACTGGAGGTATGAGCAATCAGACAAGAGAAAGAAATAAATCCAGATTGGAAAAGACAAAGTCAAACTCTATTTGCAGATGACATGATATTATATATAGAAAAACCTAAAGACTCTATCAAAAAACTCCTAGAGCTGCTTAATAACTTCAGTAACATTGCAGAATATAAAATAAATGCCCTCAAATTAGTTGCATTTATATTCTCAAATAGGGAACAAACAGAGAAATAAAGTAAGCCCATTTATGCATGTTTCTCTTGGTTCTGGGGGTCTCAGGTGGCAGGACTACATGTAGCCTCTGCCAGGAGTCCCCCAGGGAGCATAGCCACATGTAGCCCTGCCAAGAGAGTGCAGCGAGGTGAGTTACTCAGGGCATGCCTTGAGCTAGGGGCTGCTGCCTAGTGAGGTGGGCAACCAGAAACCAGACAAAGTTCTGGGACTTAGTGCCTGCACAAAGCAACTTTATTGTCTACAGGTATGTATTAGATATGTTTTAGCCAGCTGTGAGCCACTTCCACACCTCCCCATCTCCTAGGCAACTCAATAGGAAGTCTGTGGTTTGTGGTTAAGCCTAGCAAATTTTTGCTGACCCAGTCTTTTTGCATTTCTGCTGACACAGTCTAAGTCCTGGAGAGCAAGTGTGCCTCCATCTTTAATGTATGTTCTCCTTCATTTTCCTCCACATTTACAATTGTCATGAAAAAAATAAAATACCTAGGGATCAATTTAACCAAGGAGGTGAAAGATCTCCACAATGAGAACTACAAACCACTTCTGAAAGAAATTAAGGCAGACACAAAAATATGGAAAGATATTCCATGCTCTTGGATTGGAAGAAATAACATTGTGAAAATGTCTGTACCACCCAAAGCAATCTACAGATTCAGTCCAATCCCCATCAAAATACTAATGACATTCTTCACATAAATGGAAAAAACAATCTTACCCTTCATATGGAACAACAAAAAACCCTGAATAGCCAAAGCAATCCTGAGCAAAAAAATAATGCTGTAGACATAACACTACCTGACTTCAAATTAAACTACAAAGCTATTGTAACAAAAACAGAGTGGTACTGGCATAAAAATAGACACTCAGACCAGTGGAGCAGAATTGAGAACCCAGAAATCACCTCTTAGGCTGCAGCCATCTGATAGTGGACAAAGGCAACAAATATCTACATTGGGGAAAAGACTGCCTCTTCAACAAGTAGTGCTGGGAAAATTGGATATCCTTATGCAGAAGAATGAAACTAGCTATGCATCTCTCATCATATACTAAAATCAACTCAAAGCGGATTAAAGAATTAAGTATAAGACTTGAAACTGTAAAATTACTAAGGGAAAACATAGGTGAAACACTTCAGGAACTTTGTCTGGACACAGACTTTCTGAACATCAGCCCAAAGGCACAAGCAGCAAAAGGAAAAAAAAATGGGACTATATCAAACTAAAAACTTCTGCACAGTAAAGGAAATAATCAACAGAGTGAAATGACAACCTACTGTGTGGGAGAAAATCTGTGCTAACTATGCATTCTACAGGGGATTAATAGCCATAATATACAAGGAATTCAAACATTTACACATTAAAAAATCAAACAACCCAATTAAAAAATGGGCAAAGGAGCTGAATAGACATTTTTCAAAGGAAGACATACAAATAACAAATAGGTACATGGAAAAATGTACAACATCACTAGTCATCAGGGAAATGCAAATTAAAACTACACGGAGATACCACTTCACCCCAGTTAGACTGGCTATAATCAAAAAGGTGGTGAATAACAAATGCTGGCATGGGTGTGGAGAGAAAGGAATGCCCCTGCACTATTGGGGGACTGTAATTAGTAAATCCACTATGGAAAATAGTATGGAGTTTTCTCAAACAACTGCAGATGGATCTTCCATACAATCCAGCAATCCCACTTCTGGGCATATACCCAGAGGAATGGAAATCATCATGTTAAAGGGATACATGTATTCCTATGTTCATCACAGCTCTGTTTACAATAGCCAAGACATGGAACCAACCTAAATGTCCATCGATGGATGATTGGATTAGGAAACTGTGGTATATATACAACATGGAGTACTACTCTGCCTTAAAGAAAGGATGAATTCGCCCATTTGCAACAACATGGATGAGTCTGGAGAAACTTATGTTAAGTGCAATAAGCAAAGCACAGAGTGATAAATACTGCATGTACTCACTCATAAGTGTTAGCTACGGGAGAAAGAAGGAAGGAAAGAAAGACCACAGTGGTGTGTTGGTATTACATTAGTAGAAGACATATCTTGGGATACAAAGTGGATTGTGGCTGGGAAAGGTAGAGGGTGATGGAGGTTAGGGATAAGTGAGTGGGGGACATGGGGTACAAACACAGTTTGTGGTAATGAGCATGCTGCCAGTATGAATCTGGCCTTCACATCTTGGGCACATAGGGTAACAATCAGCTCTCTATCTCATGAGTATTCATAACCAATAAAAAAAAATATATAGTAGCAACAAACAGAATTTGAATTAAAAATTTTCATTTATAAAAAATGTGATACCCTAGCAGATAACTTGACAAAAGATGTTCAAGTTTCTTACAGTGAAAACTGTTGCTGAAAGAAATTAAAGAAGGAATATAAATGGACAGCTATACTATCCTCATAAATTGAAATATTTAATATTGGGAAGATAGCAGTTCTCTCAAAATTGATCTACAGCTTCAGTGCATCCCAATCAAAATCACATCAGGATTCTTGATAGAAATTGACAAGCCCATTTTAAAATTTATATAAAAAAGTAAAATTATCTAAAGAAGTCTGAAAAAGAACAAAGGTTAACTTATACTGCCTGATTTCAAGGATTTTTATAAAGCCACAGGAGTCAAAAAGTGTGGTATTGACCTAAAGATAAATATCAATGACACAATAAGGAGTCTAGAAATAGAACTATACATTAGTCAAATAATTTTCAACAATGGTGTCAAAGCAATTCAATGGGGAAAAGAACAATCTTTTCTTCAAATTGTGCTGGAACAATTGGATGGAGCAGAGAGGAGGGGAGGGACAAATTATGAATCATGAAGAATCATTGGGTGTAATGAATATGTTCACTGTTAATTTACAGGTGTTTACTTTTCTCAAAAACTCATCAAATTTTACTTTTAGAGTATGTGCCATTTATTGTATTTCAGTTATACCTCAATAAAAGTATAAAAGAAAAAATAATAAAGTCAGGTAGTGTTATGCCTCCGGATTTATTTCTTTGCTCAGAATTGCTTTATCTGTTCATGGTCTTTAGTTTTTTCATATGAATGTTAGGAATGTTTTTTCCAATTCTGAGAAAAATATCGTTGGAATTTTGAGGGGATTGTGCTGAATGTGTATATCACTTTGGGTAATCTGAACATTTTCACAATGTTAATGCATTCAATCCACAAGCATGGGATATCTTTCCATCTTCTTGTATCCTCTTTAATTTCTTTGACAGTGGTTTGTAGTTCCCATCACAGAGATTTTTTCACATCCTAAGTTAAATTTATTTCCAGGTTTTTTTGTTTGTTGTTTTTGTTTTTTTGTGGCTATTGTAAACGGGCTAGCTTTCTTGATTACTTTTTCTGCCAGCTCATTGTTAGAATATAGAAATGCTACTGATTTTTGTGTGTTGATTTTGTATCCTGCAACTTTGCTGAAATCATTTATTAACCCTAAGAGTTTTTTTGTAGTCTTTAGGCTGTTCTCTATATAGGATCATGTTATCTGCACACAGGGACAGTTTGACTTCATCTTTCCCAATCTGGATGCCCTTTATTTCCTTCTCTTCCCTGACTGCTCTGCCTGGTACTTTCAACACTATGTTGAATAGGAGTGGTGAGAGTGGGCATCCTTGTCTAGTTCCTGTTCTTAAAGGAAAAACTTTCAGCTTTTCCCCATTCAGGATGATATTGGCAGTGGATTTATCATATGTGGCTTTAATTGTGTTGAGATACTTTCCTTCTATACTCAATTTATAGAGTATCATGAACAAATGTTGAATTTTGTCAAATGCTTTTTCAGCATTTATAGAGATAATCGTGTGGATTTTGTTTTGATTTTATTGATATGGTGTATCACATTTATTGATTCACATAAGTTGAAACAACCTTGCATCCATGTGATAAATCCCACTGGATCATGGTCTATAATTTTATGTATGTGTTGCTGTATTGTATTAGCTAGTATTTTATTGAGGATTTTTGTATCTATATTCATCAATGCTATTGGCCTGTATGTTTTTTGTTGTTCTTGTTGTACCTTTGTCTGGTTTTGGTATCAGAGTGATGTTTGTCTCATAGAATGAGTTTTGGGAGAATGGCCTCCGTTTCAATTTTTTGGAATAGTTTGTAGAGAACTAGTATTATAGAATTCTGCAGTGAAGCCATCTGGTCCTGGTCTTTTCTTTGTTGGGAGACTGCTGATAACAGCTTCAATCTCTTTGATTGTTATTGGGTCTGTTCAGATTTTCTATGTCTTCTTGGCTCAGTCTTGGTAGTTTGTGTGTCAAAAAATGTATCCATTTCCTCCAGATTTTCAAATTTGTTGGCATATAGTTGTTTATAGTAGTCTCTAGTGATTCCTTGTATTTCTGAACTATCATTTGTAATATCACCATTTTCATTTCTAATTTTTGGTATTTGTGTCTTATCTCATCTTTTATTAGTTACCATGGCTAATGCTCTATCAATTTTATTTATCTTTTCAAAAAACCAACTTTTTGTTTCACTGATTTGTTGTATCAATTTTCAGGTTTCTATTTCATTTAGTTCTCCTCTGATCTTAATTGTTTCTTTCCCTCTTATAGCTTTGGTCTTGGATTGTTATTGTTTTTTTTTTTTTAATTCTTTAGGTGAAGCATTATGTTGTTTACTGGCAATTTTCCATTCTTCTGACTTAACATTTAGTGCAATAAATTTCCCCCTTAGTACTGCTTTTGCAGTATCCCACAGGTTTTCACATGATGTATCATTATTTTAATTAGTTTCAAGAAATTTTTTGATTTCCTGTTTAATTTCTTCTTGGACCCATATGTCATTGAGTATAATGTTCTTTAATTTCCTTGCACTTGTATAGTTTCCAGAGTTTCATTCGTTATTGAATTCTAGTTTCAGTCTGTTGTGGTCTGAGAAAATACATGGAATAATTCCAATTTTTAAAAAATTTGTTAAGACT
Organism: Cynocephalus volans; assembly: GCF_027409185.1. Lineage (NCBI taxonomy): Eukaryota > Metazoa > Chordata > Mammalia > Dermoptera > Cynocephalidae > Cynocephalus > Cynocephalus volans. The sequence goes on along the minus strand of NC_084473.1, from coordinate 247,063 downwards.
TGCTTTGTGACCTAACATGTGGTCTATCCTGGAGAATGTTCCATGTGCTGAAGAGAAGAATGAATATTCTGATGCTGTTGGATGAAACGTTCTGTATATATCTGCCAAGTCCAGTTGTTCTAAAGTGTTATTTAGGTCTTGTGTTCCTCTGTTGATTTTCTGCCTAGATGATCTGTCCAATATGGAGAGTGGGGTGTTCAGATCCTTAACTATTACAGTATTAGTGTCTATCTCTTTCTTTAGGTCTAATAGTGTTTGCTTTATAAATCTGGCTGCTCTGATTTTGGATGCATAAATATTTATGGTTGCCATGTCTTCTTGTTGGATAGATCCTTTTATCATTATATGGTGGCCTTTATCTTTTTTTATGGTTTTTGGTTTATTGTCTCTTTTATCTTATATAAGAATAGCTACCCCATCTCCTTTTATATTTCTCTTTGCATGGTATATCTTTTTCCATTCTGTTACTCTTCATCTCTTTGTGTCTATACAGGGGAGGTGGGTCTTTGAAGGCAGCATATTGTTGGATTGAGTTGGGAATTCAAACCTTTTACATTAAGAGTTATTATTGAAAGACATTGACTCCTGGCATTATACTGATTTTTGTTTGGATGTTTTAAATATCTTTTGTTCTTCTCTTTCTGATTTACTGATTGTCTTCTGTGTTTGCTGGTTTCTTGGAATAGTGCAAAAACTTTTTTTCTCTCTTTATTGTTAACATTTTACTTTACTGGTGGGTTTTGTTCTATCTTGAGTATTCATGTTGGTGACTGTTGTTTTTCAGGTACCAGATCCAGTTTTCCCTTGAGAGTTTCTTGTAAAGCTGGTTATGTGCTGGTGAACTCCCACAGTTTTTGCTTGTCTGGGAGATATACCATGTGTCCTTTGTTTTCAAAGGATAGCCTTTCCAGGTAAAGTGTTCTTGGCTACCAGTTTGTGTCTGTTAGTGTTTTGAGTATATCATCTCTTTGTCTTCTGGCTTTTAGGGTTTCTGATGAAAAGTCTGATGTTAGTCTGATGACAGTTCCCTTATAGGCGACTTGATGCTTCTCTCTTGCAGCTTTTAAGATTCTCCTTTGTCTTTGAATTTTGCCAACTTAAGTATAACATGTCTTGGAGAGGAGATTTTGGGGTTAAATATGTTGAAAGATTGTTGAGCTTCCTGTATCTGAAGATCTATATCTCTCCCTATACCTGTGAAGTTTTCTGCTATTATTTCATTGAATATGTTTTTGATGCCATTTCCTTTTTCCTCCCCTGTGGGGGCATGCCTGGGGTCCTCCCACAGACCCAGAAGGAGAAGGAGCCAACAGGATTACCCCTGGTGTTGGGACCAAGGGATCTCAGGGAAAAGTGAGCCTGCTGCCCACCAACCCAGCCCCATGAAAGAGACACTCAGATGTGGCAGGGGTTCTGTCAGGGCAGTTCCACTTCATTGCCATTACACTGCAATTTATATAAGCAAGCAAGTAGGGGGGTTCCATGAACTAACCAATCAATTAAAGGATCACGTGGGCATGCATTTTGTTCTAACTTGTTGAGCATAGCGATCACGCAGCGTTCACGAGTGTGGAAATACTGGAGGACCAATAAAAACCTTTTAGAGCTATCTTAGGTTATGCCTCCCCTACGTCCCGTGGGCGCCCTCTTCATCCTCTACCCATAGGCACCATGTGGCTCACAGATAATGTTTGCTCCTAAAAATAGGCCCAACATCTCTCCCTATTTTCTTTATAAAAAGAAGAACAACCCTGTAATGGGCAGTTGAAGGGGGCTAACCTCTCAACCATGTTGGCTTTTTTGTGACTGTGCCTGTCTTAGGTTGTCCCCCTCTGGGGATCTAACCCATCATTGGCTAGCCAGCCACTTGTGGAGAGCCAGTAGAGCCCCTTAAAGATTACTGTGGATTTTTTGAAGGGCCATATTGACCCAACGGTTTGGGGGTTTTTTTCTTGGGCCACATTTTCTACCACTTGGGTGAGCATAGTTATGGATCCTAGTTTTTGTCAAATGAGAGCCATGATTTTAGTATAAATTAAAGGACCAAACATTAGCTCTAAGAGGAGGATTAAGATGGGGCCCGCTAAGGCAGATATTAAGGTGGTAAGCCAGGGAGAACTGTTAAACCAAGATCGAAACCAGCCCTCATTGACCTTTCTTTCTCTTTTACGTCTTTCCAAGCCCTCTCTAACCTTTCTCATAGATTCTTTTACTATTCCAGTATGATCAGCATAAAAACAACATTATTCCCTGAGAGCTGCACATAAGCCTCCCTGTTGTAAAAATAGGAGGTCTAATCCCCTTCTATTTTGTAATACAACTTCAGAAAGAGAAGTTAATGATTTTTGCAAATGGGTAGTTGATGTTTTAAGCCTATCTAGATCTATGTCTATAGCCTCCCTTAAAGCTTGTGTATGGGTGTAAGTATATCCTATTCCAGCAGCCCCCACCCCAGCGCCTACAATCCCCAATAAAGTACTAATGGTAACAGCGGCCCCTAGTGCCCTTTTACTGTGGTGAGGAAAGTTACTTGTCCAATATTGAAACATTTCTTCCCCTTTATGCCATAATATTTGGGGAACAATATCTACTGATACACAAGTTTCATGAGATAAGGATTGATTAAACACACAAGCAGTAAGCCCTGATTTGGTGCATAAACATCGCCCAAGGCTGGGTTTAGCCCAGGTGCTGTTGAGGATAATGGTATTGGAACAAAGGGAGGGGTTGTTTACACCAACATATAATCCTTTTTCCAACATATGTTGTATGGTTAAAGCAGGATGGGTTCTGTTGTAATTAATGGTGCACTGGGTGCTGTTAGTGGGGAGGATGGTTACGTTACTTAATGACACAGCCTCAAAATACAGGGGATGAACATCATTACATAACCAACAATCTTTTGTCCAGGTTTGTTGCACTGGTAGGTGATTGGTTCCCCATGTGCCGGAGAGCCAGATGGTCCATAGGATGACCAGGTGACGCATCATGCTGATGTTGATGGTGTTAAGGACAAAGGCAATCAGGATTAGAGCGAAACTCTCCCACGAGGATTAAGAGGCAGGTTCACCCGGGTTGTCGCATAAGTCTCCTGAAAGAGAGGAATTTGCTTCAGGGTTGTTGTTGTCCCTGGGCTGGGTTATTGGTTCAAGGTTTTGAGGTATAAATTTAAAGTTTTTGGCCAGTATCCATATGGGGCAGGGTTCGTCAAAGGGGAATACACACCCAAATCCCCTTCCCATAGTTAGGAGTGGGTCAGGTCCTCTCCAGTGCCCGGAAATGGGGTCTTTCCATCTAACTTGTACTTCGGGCTTTATGCCTTGATTAGACCAGTGCTTTTGAAAAGGTGTCATTAACTCATTTTTGGAAAAATTTAGAAAGTTTAATGTAAATAGTGCTAATCCTAATTGTTGGTGGGGACTAGTGGTACCCACTTTTTGTTTTTGTAATTGAGTTTTTAAAGTTTGGTGATAACACTCTATTATAGCTTGTCCCTATGGATTGTATGGAATACTCGTGGTGTGGTGAATGCGCCAGCTTGAAAGGAACTCCTAAAATGCATGGCTAATGAAACAGGGGCCATTATCAGTTTTAATTTGATTGGGGAGTCCAAGTGTTGCAAAACATTGTAAAAGGTGACTTTGGGCATGTTGAGCCTTTTCCCCTGAATGAGCGGTAGCCCAGCAGGCATGAGAATAGGTATCAACAGTAACAAAAACATACTTGAGCTTTCTAAAAGGAGAGAAATGAGTAACATCAATTTGCCATAATACGTTGGGTTTTAATCCCCTAGGGTTAAATCCTGGGGATTGTAAAGGGGGCACCTGTAAGTAAGGAAGGCAAAACTTACAAGTATGAACAATCTTTTTTTAATCTTTAATAGGGATTTGTGGGAACCGTTTATGTAACAATTATTTTGTTAGGTTCCTGTGCATAGCATCTGAGTGCTATGTCCCTTCCCTTTTGCGTTGTCGTCCATTTGGTCTATATGGGTATAGACTCGAGGGGATTCCCCCAGATATATATGAATCCATTGTAAGGGGTTTCCCTCTTGAACTAGGACTGCCATGAGGATGGTGGGATTAGGCAGAATCCATAATTGCAAGTCTTTGAAGGGAGAGTATCTAGCAAGAATTTTGAACCTCTTGTAAGAGCTGTTTATGTGCACCTGAAAGCAAGATTTGGTCATGAGGCAGGCTGTCCCTTAATAGGTTAAAAAGAGGTAACAGCTGGCCCATTGAAATGGAATCCAGGGCCATAGCCAATTAATTTCACCTAAAAGGCCTTGTAAATCAACCAAAGAACAAGAATCTGGGATACAAAGTTGAGGTTTTAAAGGACTAACGCCTTGCAAGGTTAACTGGGTACCTAAAATTTTAAAAGGTGGAACAACTTGGATTTTATCAGCTGCAACATGCAAGTTACCCTTTGCAGGGAACATTTGCAGGACTTATATGCCTCGGCTAATTGGGAAGTATTTAGGGCTCCTAAGATAATATCATCCATGTAAATGTACATTTCAACATGGGGGAGCCTTACTCCAACCTTACATGTTGGAGTAATTCATGAACATAGTTTTGGCAAAAGGACGGACTATTGGCCATAACTTGAGGCAAAACCATCCATTCAAAATGTTTATCTGGCCCCTTAAAGTTAGTTGAGGGGACCGAAAAGGCAAATTTTTCATAATCCTGTGGGTTTAAAGGAATGGAAAAGAAGCAGTCCCTAATATCTATAACCATGAGGCATAAGTTACTAGGGATGGCCGGTACCCAAGGCAATCCCCTCAGGGGGGTTCCCTGTAGCAACATTCTTTCATTAATTTTTCTAAGATTCTGTAGCAGTCTCCATTTTCCTGAAGACTTTTTAATGAGAAAAATAGGGGTATTCCAGGGGTTTCCCTGGAATATGTATGGGCGAATATGTTTTAATTTTAAGTGTTCTGCGATAAGTTCCTCAAGTGCTTGCAACTTATTAGCTGGGAGAGGCCACTGCTCCACCCAAATTGGGGGTCCTGGTTGCCAACGGATGGGAGGGACCCGGGGGGGGCAGAGGCCTTACGATTGGGGGTGCACCTTTCATCTTGTAAGTGGCTTTCCCTCCCGCATATTTTGGAATTCAGGGTCCCCTCTATAATTTGGGCATGAATGGAGGTTGAACTGCTGCTGGTACTCCTCCTCATCTAAAATGTCATCATAAAATTCTTTATAATCGGTGGTGACATAGGCATCTGCTTGTCCTAGAATGTCTTGGCCTAGGAGGTTTGCATTAAGTCCTGCAGCTATAAGAGGTTTGACTTCCCCTCTTGTGCCATCAGCATCTTTCCAGGGGAGCCAGCCAACAGTTTCTTTGGAGTATTTCCTCTAAGCCCCATTATTTGTGGTCCTGGGACCATCCTCCAGCTATTAGGAACTTCCTCCTCTCTAAGGACCGTGCGGTCAGCTCCAGTGTCAATTAGGCATCAGAAATTTTTTCCACCCATCATTATATCCATTTTGGGTCTTAACCCAAGCACAATAGGCACCGTCCAGTTAGCCCTTGCAGGTTTTTGGGCTTTGTTAACTCCTGTTAGCTCCGTGGGGGGGTCGGTGTGAGTTGCATCCGGGTTTAGGTTGACTGAGAGGGTTTCTAACTTGTTGTGGTGGAAAACGGGGTCCCCCTTGGGATGACGGGGCTAGGGGCTGCCCCTTTTCTAATTTAAAGGATTGCCATCCTTATGAAATTTAGATTTACAATCTGCCTTCCAGTCGTAGCACTTTTTGCATCTTGGGCATGGGGTGGTGGGAGGTTTTCGGCCTTTTGGTTTTGAATTATTTTGCGGACAGCTATTATTAAAGTGTCCCTGTTCCCCACAGCCAAAGCAACAGCCTGTTTTATTACCAGAGAGGCCATTTCCAAGGGAGGTCATGGTATTAAAAGCCTTAGTCATTGCCTCGGTGAGGGCGTCGGTTTGGGCTTGGAGGGCAGTAGCAATGGAGTGAGCCTGATGGCCTTGGGTCCCCACATCCCTAGAAGCGATAATCCACCTTTCCATGGAGCAGTCCTTTTGACCCATGCAGGCCAATTTGTGATCTGATGTCATTCCCTTCCATATCAGCATTTTAACAAACTGGTCTCTTAGGGGCCCTGGGGTAAATTTCCTTTGTATGCTTTTTTCTGCCCTATCCACAAAGGAAGGGAGGTCCTCATTGTTTCTCTGGGTGGTGCCTGATTGCGGGGGGGCTCTCTAGGGCCCTCTGCAAGTTTTTCCCAAGCCACTAAGCAGATGGCCCTAACCTGGTCTTGATATGGAGCGGGGATAGCAGCTTGCTGAATTCCTGTGCTGTATTGGTCTGCTGTTCCAGATAGCATCCCAAAGGTTACTGGGATAACTGGGTTAGCGGCCTGATTCCTCTCTGCCTGAGCAAGGCATTCTTATTTTAAAAAGGTGCAAAATTTAATATACTGGGGACCTGAGAGTACTGCCCTACACAGCATTTTCCAATCCTGGGTGGTGCAAGGTTGGTGTGCTAATCTCTGGAGGATGGTTTCCGCCCATAGGAATTTGGACCATCTTTGGCCACAGCCTTTTTTAGCTCTTTTATGTCTGTAGCCTCCGGGGGGTACCAGGGCGCTGGCCTGTTCCCCACAGGGTTGACATTGAGAGGAAAAGCCTGGGGTTGGTAAGGAAAGGGTGGTGGAATTTCCCAGGGATTCCCCATTGGCTCATGCTGTTTATAGTTAACGTTAACAGGAAAGCTTGAGGCTGGTGGTGAAAGGGTGGGGGAGCCTCCCAGGGATCATTTAGCTGAAATTTGTGTTGCCAACTGGCTGTTATTTGTTTATTGTTTGTGGCACCCTCCTGTAAGTCTTTAGTGAGAGGAGGGAGGGGAGGGTAAAGGCCCTCCCCTGGGGGCTTACGCTGGGGAAAGTCCCGGTCCTCTTATGACCCCTCATGTTCCTCTGGGGGGTTCCCGGAACTATTTGTTGGCTGGAAGGTATCCTGGGCATGACCTTGTGAAGAGACAGTTAGGCCACCCTTAATACACTCCTTTCAAACTTTTCCCCTTGCTCTTCTAAGTCTGGGGAGGTAGGGTTATGGCTGTCACCTTTGTGGCCTTGCAAGAAGCAAAACTTAAGGGCTGAAATAGTAGGTAAAACCTTAAGGGTGGGTCCTCCCCGCAGCAAGCCTCATGCTGCCTGGCAAGGGTTTGTATGCGGTCCCATGTGTCCCAAGAAAACAGGTTGGCCGGGACAATCCAGGGAGCCATGGCTAGAACAGTTTCCCAGGTCTTGGCAGCCATACTATCAGAAATCTCAAGTCTTATACTTTTTAACAAATATTTTAACGCCTTAAAGGCCGGTTCATCCGTTTTGCCCGTGGTATTTCCCATGGTGTTTAGATGTATAGAAACAGAAAGAGAAAGCAGCTGAGGGTTCTCAGCAGGAAAAACCTGACGGGACTGGTGATGGCCAGTATTTTGGGAAAAGGGGATGGCCGGTCCCTCAGCTGGGAGAAGGCAAGGAGGACTGTCACCTGGTCGGGCTTCCACTACTGGAGCCGACTGATATGAGACCTTCAAGGTCTACCAGAGGGTAACCCTGGCCATGACCTGTCAATTGTCCCACACCCATCTGCTTCTTCGCTGAAAGTCACTGAATGGAGAGGGAAAGGATAGTGGGAAATAAGAGTGGGAGGAATAAGAAAAGAGTGAAAACGACTTACCCTATTCACCTGTTGGGAATAAGGAGACTCACCTTGAAAACGTCCGTTACCCCAAGATGGCATTTCTCCAGAGGGAAGCTCCACACTGAGGCTCGTGGCCGCTCGTCGCCTCTCTCTCAAGGCCACACGGTGTGTCAGTTCTTCTTATGTGGTGGGTCCCTGTTTGGACGCCAGCTTCTGCGGGGCGCGCCTGGGGTCCTCCTGCAGACCCAGAAGGAGAAGGAGCCAACAGGATCACCCCCGGTGTTGGGACCGAGGGATCTTGGGGAAAAGTGAGCCTGCTGCCCACCAACCAAGCCCCGTGAAAGAGACACACAGACGTGGCAGCGGTTCTGTCAGGGCAGTTCCACTTCATTGCCATTACACTGCAGTTTATATAAACAAGCAAGTAGGGGCTTTCCATGAACTAACCAATCAATTAAAGGATCACGCGGGCATGCATTTTGTACTAATATGTTGAGCACAGCGATCACGCAGGGTTCACGAGTGCGGAAATACTGGAGGACCAATAAAAACTTTTTGGAACTATCTTGGGTTACGCCTCCCCTACTTCCCGTGGGCACCACTTTCATCCTCCACCCATAGGCACCATGTGGTTCACAGATAATGTTTGCTCCTAAAAATGGGCCCAACACTCCCCCTCTGGAATACCCATGATTTGGATATTGCAGTGCTTGAGGTTTTCTGTTATCTCTCTTCGATTTTCTTTAATTTTTTAAATTCTTTTTTCTTTTTGTCCACCTGTGCTATTTTGAACAAGCCATCTTCAGTGTCAGATATTCTCTCTTCTGCTTCACCTAGCCTGCTGGTTAAGCTCTTTGTTGTGTTTTGTATTTTGTTGAATGAATCCTTCAGCTCCACAAGCTCTGCTACATTCTTTTGGAGGGCATTGATATCTTTGTACATTTCCTCTTTCAGGTCCTGTATACTTGTTTCCATTTCACTGTATTGTTTAACTGAGTCTACTTTTATCTCATTTAGTTTCCTTAGGATTGTTGCTCAAAATTCCTTGTCAGTCATTTCAAGGACTTCCTGTTCTATAGGGTCTAGAACTTGAAAGTTATTATATTCCTTTGGTGATATCATACTTTCTTGGCTTTTCATATTTCTAGTATCTCTCCGTCAGTGTTTAATCATTGTGGGTAAGGCTATCACAGTCTACATATTCCACCCTGCTGTCTGTAGCAATGTCAGGGCATTTTGTTGACACTCGGCTGCCTCAGGTCCTGGGGGTTAGTGGCAGCTGTGGTCTCAGGGACTGAGACTCACCTGGTAGTGGCCTGGGAGTCCTATGTTTAGAGTGCCGAGAACTCTGCAGCTGTACTGCTTCAGGTCTTGGCGGTTCAGCAGTGGCTGTGTCCTCTCTCCTATATGGGAGACTGGAGGCTTGAGAGCTACCACTGCTGCTGCTATCAATCCGTCCCTCACCATCACCCCAATGCCAGGGCCAGGGTCCAACAGTAGTGTTTTCTAATATCCATCTACTCATTTGACATTTTTCCTACCAGTTATAGTGTATAGCCATTTATCATTGATAAATATATTCAATTTCATCACTTTGAGTCTCTACACTAAAGATTATACATAAAATATTAAGGTAGGTCATGCAAAGTCTGTAGGGGATCAAGAGTCCAAGGAATTTATTCACAAAAATTACTGAAACTGAGTTTTATATAGTGTTAAGAAATATTATTTTGTTAGGTGTGATAATAGTATTTATATCAATGTTGTTTTTATCCATTAGAAATAGGTAATAAAATGCCTACAAACTAAACAATATGGTATGCTATATTTGCTTTAAAGTACCATCATAATAAATATAGTTAATACTTGAAAATGATGGCAAAATAATAAAAACTATTGAAGCCTTTTGATTGGTACTTCTGATGTATTTTATTATATAATTGTACTATTGTACAAAATTTTTATAACATTTAAATAAAGTACATAAGCGGTTTTTTATAAGAATACCTAGCACACTGCACATTAACTCCATTTCATAATGAAAAAAGCAAATATATTCCTGCATACTATAGTAATGAATTTTGGGATTCATTATTAGATCTAGGTGTCACAATTGCTGATGAATGTGCAGATGACAGTACATTAAAATTGGGACAAGAATACTCCAAAAGTCCCTCCAAATATGGATAGTGAAGCTGTGAAAAATATTTGTGCTAGATTGTTTCTCTGACTTTATTTCAGAAAGCATATTCTGTTGGACTTGCAGAGGAAAAGAACATAACTAGGGATACAAAATGGAGTGGGGAAAGGGGGATGGGGAGGTTTGTTGGGGATAATTGGGAGGATAATTGGGTAGGGGACACAGGGTATAATCACAATTAATGGTAATGGGCGTACTGCCAGTATTGATCTGGCCATCACATCTTAGGGATAAGTGGTGACAATTTGCTTTGTACCCCATGAATATTTATAAAGAATAAAACAAAAAAGAAGCTATATTCTTACATTGATGACACAATTACATTTTTCTACATTTTACTTAAAATCTGTGAGTTAGCTCAATATCTTCTATAAGTTAACATTATATTCTTCATTTTTTTCTGGACTGCTAAACCACCAATAAAATTTGTCCACTAATAATCCTTACAAACCTCTGATTCTCTTGCACAAATAACCACTATGAACGTTTGTTTTTTAATGTTGTGTTTGTGTCCTTGTCTTGTCCCTTTACTTTCATATCTCTTTAATAAACGAGAAATGGTTTGGTTTTCACATTCTGTTGAATATCATAAAACCATTAAATAACAACCTTATTTTTGACATTTTCCTATTTAAACAACTTTGAACTATACTTTACATAGCATAATAATCACACATTTTAAATGTACAGTCCATGATTTTTAGTATATGTACAGAGCGATGTAATTATAACCACTATCAAACTTAAAGACATTTTCTTTAAACCCCTCTCTCCCAACTATTATGTTATTTAAATCAATGCCTGCAATAGTCTTCTCACTGGACTTCTGATAGTCACTCTAACTTCCACACATGCACTAGATGGAAATCAATGCACACTGTGTCTGTAGAGATTTACTTTTTCCAGATATTTCTTATAATTGAAATCTTCTTTTATAAATTTATTTATTTTGTTTTAATTTCATTTATCAATATACAATGTAGTTGATTTTTGTGTCCCTTTACTGATTCCTCTTTCCCCCTCCCTCTACCTGCTCCCACCAATCAACATCATATCTGTTCACCTGTCTTAACAAGTTTGAGGAATTGTTGTGATTGTTATATCTTCTTCTCTGCCCTTCTGTTTCTTTGTATATTTATTTATTTATTTATTTATTTTTAGCTCTGACAAATAAGTGAGAACATGTGGTATTTCTCTTTCTGTGCCTTGCTTATTTCACTTAATATAATTTTTGCTAAGTCCATCCATGTTGCTGCAAATGGAAGAATTTCATTCTTTTTTTTTTTTTTTTTTTTTTTTTTTTTACAGCAGAGTAGAATTCCATTGTGTAGATATACAACGGTTTTTGTATCCACTCATCTGATGGTGGACATTTGGGCTGGTTCCAACTCTTGGCCATTGAAAATAGTGGTGCACTTCGACATGATGATTTCCAGTCCTCTGGGTATATTCCCAGCAGAGGGATAGCTGGGTCATATGGTAGATCTATCTGTAATTGTTTGAGGAACCTCCAAACCATTTTCCATAAAGGCTGCACCATTTTGCAGCAGTCCCACCAACAGTGTAAGACGGTTCCTTTTTCTCCATAAACTCGTCAGCATTTACCATTCTCAGTCTTTCAGATATTAGCCATCCTAACTGGAATGAGATGGTATCTCAGTGTGGTTTTGATTTGCATTTCCTGAATGCTGAGTGATGTTGAGCATTTTTTCATCTGTCTGTTGGCCATTCATATATCTTCCCTTGAGAAATGCCTAGTCAGCTCCATTGCCCATTTTTTAATTGAGTTATCATTATTATTATTATTATATTTGCTGTAAAGTTTTTTGAGTTCCTTGTATATTCTGGAATTAATCCTTTTTCAGATGTATATTTTGCAAATATTCTCTCCCAGTCTGCTGCTTCTCTTTTCACTCTGTTAATTGTTTCTTTTGTTGTGCAGTAGCTTTTTAGTTTGTTATAATCCCATTTGTTTATTTTTCCTTAGGTTGCCTGTGCTTTTCGGGTCATATTCATGAAGTCTGTACCCACTCCTACTGCCCAGAGTGTTTCCATTATGTTTTCTTTAAAGAGTTTTATTATATCAGGACATATATTTAATTCCTTAATCCACTTTGGTTAAATTTGGTATGTGGTGAGAAGTATGAGTCTAGTTTCATTCTCCTGCATATGAATATCCAGGTTTCCCAGCACCATTTGCTGAAGAGGCAGTCTCTTCCCCCAAGTGTAGACTTGATGCCTTTTTCAAAGATCAAATGGCTGTAGATGGATGGGTTGATTTCTGGATTCTTTATTCTATTCCATTGATCTGTGTGTCTGTTTTTATGCCAGTGCCATACTGTATTGGCCATTATGGCTTTGTATTATAGTTTAAAGTCAGGTAGTGTTATGCCTCCAGCTTTTTGGGTTTTTTGTTGTTGTTGTTCAGAATTGCTTTGGCTATTCATGGTCTTTTGTTATTCCATATAAATGTTAGAATAATTTTTTCCATGTCAGGAAAAATGTCATTGGAATTTTGTTGGGGATTGCATTGAATCTGTAGATCATTTGTGGTAGTATGGACATTTTCACAATGTTAATATATCCAATCCATGAGCATGGGATATCTTTCCATCTTCTTGCATCCTCTTTAATTTCTCTCAACAGTGGTTTGTAGTTCTCATCATAGAGATTTTTCACATCCTAGGTTAAATTTATTCCCAGCTATTTTTTTTTTTTTTTTTGGTGGCTATTGTGAATGGGCTAGCTTTCTTGATTTCTTTTTCTGCATGTTCACTGTTGGAGTATAGAAATGCTGCTGACTTTTGTGTGTTCATTTTGTATTCTGCAACTTTGCTGAAATCATTTATCAACTCTAGGAGTTTTTTTGTAGAGACTTTAGGCTGTTCGATACATAGGATCATATCATCTGCAAATGGACAGTTGGACTTCATCTTTCCCAATCTGGATGCCATTTATTTCCTTCTCTGTGCTGATTTCTCTGCCTAGTACTTCCAACAGTATGTTAAATAGGAGTCATGAGAGTGGAAATCCTTGTTTAGTTTCTGTTCTTAAGAATGATATTGGAAGTGGGCTTATCATATGTGGCTTTAGTTATGTTGAGATACTTTCTGTCTATACCTAACTTGTAGAGAGTCTTTGTCATGAATGAATGTTTAATTTTGTCAAATGCTTTTTCACCATCTATAGACATGATAATATGGTCTTGGTCTTTGATTTTATTGATGTGGTATATCACACTTATTGATTTGCATATGTTGGACCAAGCTTGCATCCTGGGATGAATCCCGCTTGATCACAGTGTATTATTTTGTGCATGTGTTGCCGTATTCTGTTAGCTAGTATTTTGTTAAGGATTTTTGCATCTATATTCATCTAGGAAATTGGACTGTAGTTTTCTGTTTTTGTTGTATCTTTGTCTACTTTTGGTATCAGGAGGATGTTTGCTTCATAGAATGAGTTTGAGAGAATGGCCTCTCTTTCAATCTTCTGGAATAGTTAGTAGAGAATTGGTATCCATTCCTCTTTGAAGGTTTGGTAGAATTCTGCAGTGAACCCATCTGGTCCTGGGATTTTCTTTGTTGGGTCTGATAACAGCTTCAATCTCTGATTCTTATTGGTCTGTTCAGATTTTCTACATCTTCTTGGCTCAGTTTTGGTAGTGGTGTGTGTCCAGAAATTTATCCATTTCCTACAGATTTTCAAATTTATTGGCATATAGTTGTTTATAGTAGTCTCTCATGATTTCGTTTATTTCAGAAGTGTCAGTTATATCACCTCTTTCATTTCTAATTTTTGTTATTTGGGTCTTTTCTCTTTTTTTAGTTAGCCTTGCTAATGGTTTGTCAATTTTATTTACCTTTAAAAAAAACCAACTCTGATTCATTGATGTTTTGTTTCATTTTCTGGGTTTCTATTTCATTAATTTCTACTGTGATCCTAATTATTTCTTTCCATCTGCTCACTTTGGGTTTGGATTGTTCTTGTTTTAATAGTTCTTTAAGGTGAAGTGTTAGGTTGTTCACTTGCCATCTTTCCATTCTTCTGAAGCATTTAATGCAATAAATTTCCCCCTTAGTACTGCTTTTTCAGTATCCCACAGGTTTTGATATGATGTATCATTGTTTTCCTTAGTTTCAAGACATTTTTCGATTTCCTGTTTCATTTCTTCTTGGACCCATATGTCATTAAATAGAATGCTGTTTAATTTCCATGTGTTTGTATAGTTTCCAGAATTTTGTTTGTTATTGATTTCTAATTTCAATCCATCATGGTCTGAAAAAATACATGGGATAATTCCAATTTTTTTGAATTTGTTGAGACTTGATTTGTATCTTAACATGTGATCTATCCTGGAGAATGCTCCATGAGCTGATGTGAAGAATGTATATTCTGAGGTTGTTGGATGGAATATTCTGTAGATATCTGCCAAGTCCAATTAGCCTAAAGTGTTGTTTAGATCTTGTGTTTCTCCACTGATTCTTTGTCTAGATGATCTGTCCAATATTGAATGTGGGTTGTTCAGGTCCCCTGCTCTTATAGTATTACTGTCTATCTCATTCTTTAGGTCAATAGAGTTTCCTTTATAAATCTGGCTGTTCCAACATTGAGTGCATATTTATTTGTGATTGTTATGTCTTCTTGATGGATAAATCCTTTTATCATTATATTGTGGCCTTCTTTATCTCTTTTAATGGTTTTTGGTTTAAAGTATATTTTATCTGTTGTAAGAATCACTACTCCAGCTCATTTTTTTTTTCTATTTGAATAGTATATCTTTTTCCATTCTTTCACTCTTTGTCTATATGTGCCTGTGCAGGTGAGGTAAGTCTCTTGAAGGCAGGATATAGTTGGGTTGACCTTTTTAATCCCGTCAGTCAGTCTGTGTCTGTTGAGTGGGGAATTTAATCCTTTTACATTGATAGTTGTTTTTGAATGGTTTTGATTCACTCCTAGCATTTTATTGGCTTTTGTTTGGATGTCTTAAGTATGTTTTGTTCCTTTCTTTCTGATTTACTGTTTGTCTTCTGTATTTGTTGGTTTCTTGGGGTGGTAGATAAACTATTTTTTCTCTTTGTTGTTAGCGTTTTTATTTTACTAGTGGGTTTTGTTTTTTCTTGAGTATTTATGGCAGTTGTGGTTATTTTTCTGGTACCAAACCCAGTACTCCCTTGAGAATTTCTTGTAAGGCTGGTCATGTGGTAGTGAACTCTTATGGTTTTTGTTTGTCCGAGAAATATACTATTTGTCCTTCATTTTGGAAGGATAGCCCTGCTGGGTAAAGTATTCTTGGCTGGCAATTTTTGTCTTTTAGTATTTTGAATATATCATCCCATTCTTTTCTGGCTTTTAGGGTTTCTGATGAAAAGTCTGATGTTAGTCTGATTGAGGCTCCTTTATAGGTGACTTGACACTTCTCTCTTGCAGCTTTTAAGATTCTCTCTTTATCTTTCAATTTTGCCATTGACTGTATAATGTCTTGGAGAGGACCTTTCTGGGTTGAATATGTTTGGGGATCTTTGTGCCTCCTGAATCTGAGGATCTGTGTCTTTCTCTATACCTGGTAATTTTCCTGCCATTATTTCATCGAATATGTTTTCAATGACATTTACTTTTTCCTCCCTTCTGGAATACCCATGATTGAGTTATTTGAGTGTATAAGGGTGTCTGTCTCTCTTATATTTTCTTCAGTGTTTTTAATCCTTTTCTCTTTTTGTCCACCTGTTTTATTTCAAACAGCCCATCTTCGACGTCAGAAATTCTCTCCTCTGCTTGTTCTAGCCAACTGGTTAAACTCTCTGTTGTGTTTTTTATTTCATTGAATGAATTCTTCAGCTTCGCAAGCTCTGCTACAATCTTTTTCAGGGTGTTAGTTTCTTTTTACATTTCTTTCAGATCCTGTATACTTTTTCTCATTTCATTTTGTTGTCTAACTGGGTTTTCTTGTATATCGTTTAGTTTTCTTACTATTGTTGCTCTAAGTTCCTTGTCAGTCATTCCAAGTACTTCCTGTTCTATAGTATTTTGAGCTTGAGAGTTATTATTACCCTTTTTTGGTATTGTGCTTTCTTGATTTTTCATATTTTTGGTATCTTTCCTTTGATGTTTAGTCGTTGTGGCACTGGATTTCATGGTCCTTTCGTTTGACCCTACTGTCTGGCAATGATTCTGCAGGGACTGCCAATTTGGCACAGCTGCCTCAGTGCTTGTGGGCCTGAAGCTCAGGCCTCTCTGGGCCATGGAGACTGGCCTGTGCTGGGACTCCTGCAGTGATGCCTACTTGTTCCAGCATGGGTGGCTCAGGGCCCTATGGGCCCAGCAGTTCTCAGGCCTCTCTGGGTTGCATGCACTGGCCTGGGGTGAGAGTCCTGTGCAGTGCCTATCTGCTCCTGCAATGGTGGCTAGTGGTGTGTTGGCCTGGCAGCTCTCAGGCCTCTCTGGGTGGCACACACTGACCTGTGCTGTGAGTCCCACAGTGGCACCTACCTGCTCTGGTGCAGGTGGCTCAGGGCTTTGTGGGCCCAGTGGCTCTCAGGCCTGTCTGGATGGGTCACATGGGCCTACCCTGGGAGTCCCATGGCGGCACCTTGTATAATTGAAATCTTAATATATGCAGTCTCTTGTGTTTAATTTCTTTCATTTGGCTTAATTATTTATTCATTTTTTAAGATTCATATTTGTACTAGCATGAATCATTACCACATTCGTTTTGATTGCTGAATAATTTTCTATTATAAAATTTAAATTATGCCACACATTTTTTCTTTTACTCTGTGAAACATATTTGGGTAATTTTCATATTTGACCATCTTGAATAGAGCTGCAGTGAGCCTTTGTGTGAACAGAGGTTTTCATACATTTAAGAGACTGATGTGCTCTGAATGTTAGTGTACACCCCAAACTTTTATGTTGAAGCAAAATCCCCAAAGAAATAGTATTAAGAGGTGGGGATGTTAGTAGGTTACTAGGTAATAAACAATAAATAATGTCATAAATGTAATTTGTGTCCTTATTAAAGAGGCCTGAGGAAGATTGTTCACTTTTTCTGCCTCATGAGGACATAGCAAGAAGGCACCACCTATGAAGCATAGAGCTGTCATCAGACACTGAGTTTGCTGGTGCTTTGATCTTGGACTTCCCAGTCTCCAGAACTGTAAAAATAAATTTATTCTGTTGATAAATTACCCAGTTAAAGGTATTTTGTTATACCTTTAACCCCTGCTGGGTTATATGGCAATTCTATGTAAACATTTTGAGAAATGGTCGAATTGTTTTTCAAAGTGGCTGCACTATTTGATATCAACCCCCAGCAATGCATGAGAGTTCCATATTCTCCACATCGCTGCCAACATTTATTTTTGTCTGTTGTTCAGTTAGAATCATTCTAGTTAATGTGAAGTAGTACCTCTTTGCAGTTTTGGTTTGCATTTCCCTAGTGACTTATGTCACTGAGGCTATTTTTACATACTTGTTGGCATCTGAAATACATAACTTACAAAATGAGTATTCAAACCATTAGCCCATTTTATTTTTTTAATTTTAATTTTTATTTTGGCAATGAGAAAAGTTAATTTTATTTATTTTTTATTTATTTCTTTCTTTTTTAAAAATTGGTTATGAATATTTATGGGGTACAGAGCCAATTGTCACCACTTGTGCCTAAAAATTGTTTTTATCTCTTTATTATATTTGGTAGACTTCAGTATATAATTAGAATACTCACTTTCCTAATTTTTTTCCCGGAGGTTTTCATTGTTTTTCATGCTTTTTTAATGACAGCACTTTCTCAATTACATTTTCAGAATGTTTATTGCTAGTGTATAGAAATACAATTGATTTTTATATATTGATCATATTCTGCTACATTGCTGAACTCATTTACTATTTATGAAAGGTTTTAAGTGAATTCCTCAGGATATCTTTTATGTACAGAATTATATTTTGAGTATTAAAATAAAGTTTTGCTCTTTCCTGTGCAATCCCGTGTCCTTTTTCTCATTTTTATTGTATGATTTCTTTAGGGAAAAACTCCAGTGTAATTTTTATTACTAGTGGTGATAATGAAAGATTGACAGAGAAAACTGAAATATATCACCAGCAGTGGAAACCATTGGAGCATTAGTAGTAGACCCAGAAGAACAGCAGATCTGTGAAATGTCTGACAAAAAATTCAGAATGACCCTCTTAAGGATGTTCAGGGAGTCACAAGTAAATACAGATAGAAAATGAAATGAAAATGAAAATTAAATGGTGGTTGGGGGTATGGTTCTGAGAGCTTTAAAAGAAGGGCACATGAGTGGGTAGTCTTTCTCTTCTCCATCATTTTCTGCCATGTGAGACCCCTGCATTATGGTACGTACCAACAAAGGAGACCCTTCCAGATATGTTCTGTGGACTTTGGGCTTCCCATCCTCTGAAACTGTAAGCAACATATTTCATTTTATTTATAAATTATCCAGTTCCACGTATTTTGTTATAAGCAGTAGAAATGGATTAATGCAGTATGCAATTATCCAATCAGAGTAGCAAAAGTTTGTAAAAAACCAAGAAAAAACAAATACAGCAAATTTAGGATTCCCTCAAACGAAATTACCTTTGCCTAATTGGCATACCTGAAAGAGCAGATAAAGGAAGAGACCTAGAAAGTATAGTCAAGAAAATAAAGACTGAAAATTTCCGAAGTATGGAGAAAGATGAAAACATCCAGATACAGGAAGTTCAGAGGTTGGCAATCAAATTAAGTCCAAAGAGGAACACTCCAAGACACATAATGATGGGATTATTAAAAACCAGAGACAAAGAGAAGATACTAAAAGCAGGAAGGGAAAAGGAATACATGAAATTCAGTGGCACCCTAATATGTCTCTTGACAGATTTCTCAGTAGAACGCCTACAGATTAGAAGAGACTGAGATGCTATATTGAAAGTGCTGTAAGAAGAAAGACTGTCAGCCAAGAATTCAGTCTCTAGAAAAATTTAATTTCAAACGTAAAGAAGAAAGTCTTTCCCAAACAAACAAAAGCCAGGGGAATTCATCAACACTAGACTTGCCTTACAAGATATCCTAGAGGGAGTTTTTCAGTCTGAACGAAGATGACAGTAAAGAGTAGCAAGAAAACAATTGAAGATATATAACTCATTAGTAAAGTAAACATACAATCTCAGAAAATTTCAATGTTGTAAGAGTAGTGAGTAGTCCACCTATATCCTTAGTATATATACTAAAAGATAAACCTACTAAGACAATAACATATACAACTGTATAAGAGATAGGCAATATCAAATGATGTAAATTGGAACAAAATGTCAAAAAGTGGGAGGGATTGACACCAAAGCCTAAAGTTTGCTTTGGTTTTTTATTTTACCCTTTTTAGATATCAAATTTAAGTTGTTATTAGCCTAAAATAATTTTCTACAATCATAACATGTTTTTGTAAGCCTCATGATAAGCATAACACAAAAACTTATGAGACATATTAAAAACAAATAGTGAGAAATCAGGATATTCTGCCAGAGAAAATCACTTAACCAAAAAGGAATACAATAAGATTGGGAAAAGGAAAAAAATAATCTACAAAAGCACAAGAAAAAATATTTTAAAAGTCAGTAGCAAGTCCCTATGTATCAATAATAGCCCTAAATATAAATGGATTAAGTGCCCCAATTAAAAGACACAAAGTGACTGAGCTATAAAACAAGAACCCACAATAAGATGAATACAAGAAATTCACTTTACCTGGCTGAAAGTGAAGGGATCGAAACATATTTTATGGAAATAAAAACCAAAAAAGAGCAGAAGTAGCTATATAATATCAGATAATATAGACCTTTAAACAAAAGTTACAATTAAAAAATAAGGAAGGTCATTATAAAAGAATAAACAGATTAATTCATCAAGATAATATAACAATTCTAAACACATATACACCTAACTCTGAAGCACCCAGTTATATAAAGATATTAGATCTAATGAGTGACAAAAACTCCAACACAATCATAGTCAGGAACTTTAATACCTCACTTTTAGCAAAGGACAGATCATCCAGACAGAACATTAATCAGGAAACATTAGAATTAATATTTTCTAATGGAGTCTAATGGACATTTACAGAATATTTCATCCAACAGCTACAAAATACACATTCTCCTCAGTGGCACATTAAACAATCTCTGGAATAGATCATGTGTTAGACACAAAACAAGTCTCAACAAATTTTTTTTTAAATTGCAATCTTACCACCTACCTAGGCAAACTACATTGGAATAAAATGGCAAAAGAAACAATAGAAATCATACGAATATATGGAAATTAAACAATATGCTCCTAAATAACAAATGAATCAGAGAAGAAATGAAAGAGGAAATTAGAAAATTCCTGGAGACAAAAGAAATGAAAACATAACATATCAGAACCACTGGGATACAGTGAAAGCAGTTCTAAGAGGAAAGTTGTATAACAATAAACATCTACATCAAAAAAAAAAAAAAAGAAAAAGAAAAACTCCAAATAAACATCCTAATGTTACAACACAAGGAGCTTAAAAAAAAAACCCTAGAATAAATAACACCCTAAATCAGTAAAAGGAGAGAAATAACAAAAATAGGAAATAAATAAATGAATTAGAGATTTTAGAAAGTGCAAAGTATCAATGAAACAGAGCTGATTTTTAGCAAAGACAAGCAAAATTTATAAACCTTTAGCTAGAATAATGAAAAAAGAAAGAATATTCAAATAAATAAAATCAGGCAGACAGAAAGAAGGCAGTTGCAGGTGCTGGTGCCATTGCTGCCAGTGTGACTTAACCCCACAGCTTCCAATTACACTACAGTCACAAGGGAGGCAGTTGTAGCTTCCAGTGATGGTGATTCCCCCATGAGGTAATCCCACTGTCACCAAGGACATCACAGACATAAGGGAGGTAGTTGCAACTGCCGGTACTGATGTCAGACCCATCAGATATCCCCACTTCCACTGTAAAAACCTCAAAGCCAACAGATGCTGTTGCAGCCACTGGTTATGCTGCATCACCCACAAGTTAACCCCAGTGCTGCTGCAGACACCACAGACATGATGGAAGCAGTTGCAGCTGTGAATGTCATTGCAGCACCCATGAGGTAACCCCACTGCCACTGTGGATACTGCAGACACAAGAGAGGCAGTTGCAGCCTCCAGTACCCCTGTCAACCAAATGAGGTAACCTCACTGTTACTGCAGACATCATAGATGCCAGGGAGGCATTTGTCACCTGTTATTGCTGCTATGAAGTAACCCCATTGCTGCTGCAGATACCATTGCTGTGTGGGCCACTACTGTGGACATCACAGCTGAGAGTATAAATGTTGCAACCACCACTGCTACATTTGCTGCCATCACCAGGGCTGCCAGGCAGCCATCAATGTTGTGTAAGTAGCCTTTAGCTGCTGAAGCCACCACTGCTGCATGGGAAGAACACCAAAGCCACCATCACAACCACTGCAACTACAAGGGCAGCCTGCTAAAACAGCGGCAGCCACAGTAGGCCTGCTGCTGCGCAACAGATTGTTAACCACCCAACTGAATTAACACAAGGAGGGTCACCAGAGGAGTCCAGGAAAGAAAAGTAATGGAAAAAGCAATTCCTCTAGAAGATGACTAGACATCAATATAGGGACACTAGAAATGCAACAACCAAGAAAGTATGAGCCCACCAAAGGAATTTAATAACTATCAAGAACCAGACCCATACTACAGGAAACCATTGAAATGACTGAAAAGTGATTCCAACTAAAATCGTAGGGAACTTAATGAGATACAATAAGATGCAGTTGGAAGACACAATGAACTAAGCAAAGCTATCCAGGATATGAAGGATGAAATCTGCAAAGAGACTAATACTGAAAAAAATAATGTAGCAAAACTCATGGAACTGAAGGATCATTCAATGAAATAAAACACACAACTGAGTGCTTAAACAGCAGGCTAGAGCAGGCAGAAGATAGGATTTCTGATGTTCGAGAGAGTTTCTTCAAAATATCTTGGGCAGACAAAAGAAGAAAAAAATTTAGAAAGTGAAGAAAATCTGACAGATAGCAGACAACCTTAAGCACACAAACATCCAAATTACAGGTATTTCTGAAGGTGATGAGAAAGGAAAAGGCACTGACAATATATTAAATAAAAATAGGGGAAACGTTCCCAGGTATTGGACAGACAAGAACCTTCAGATTAAAGAGGCACAAAGATCCCCAAACAGTTTCAATCCCAAAAGGCCGTCTTCAAGGCACATTATAGTCAAACTGTCAAAACTTAAAGAAAAAGAGAGAATCCTAAAAACAGCAACAGAAAAGTGTCAAGTCAGCTATAAGGGACTGCCCATTAGAAAAACAGCAGACCTCTTTACAGAAATTCTACAACCGAGAAGAGAATGGGATGATATATTGAAAGTATTAAGAGAAAAGAACTTCCAGCCAAAAGTACTATAGCCAGCAAGGCTATACGTCAGGTATGAAGAAGAAATAGCATATTTCTGAAACAAACAAAATCTTTCAGAGTTCACCACCACATGATCAACCCTACAAGATATCCTCAAAGAAGTCCTACATCTGAAATCCAAAATAAAATGTAATCACTGCCATGAATACACAAGAAAGAACAAAACTCACTGGTAGAACAAAAATGCAAATGAGAAAGAGAAAGAAACTAAATCTTACCATGTCAAAAAACCAGCAAACACCGAAGACAAACAATAAAAGGGAAAGAAATAAAGAAGATATTTAAAACATCCAAATGAAAATCAATAAAATACTAGAAGAAAGACAGTACCTTTCGGTATCACCCCTAAATGTAAATAGACTAAATATCCCACTCAAAAGACACAGACTTGCTGATTGCACTAAAAAGCTAGATACAACTCTATGCTGTCTACAAGAGACTCTCCTCACCTGTAAAGACATACACACAGAAAAGGGATGGAAAATGATTTACCACACAAATTGAAATCAAAATCAAGCAAGAGTTTCTATTCTTATATCAGATAAAATAGGCTTCAAACCAAAAATTATAAAAAGAGACAAAGAAGGCCACTATATAATGATAAAAGGATCTGTCCACCAAGAAATCAACAATCATAAATATATATGCACCCAACATCAAAGTACCCAGATATATAAAGCAAACACTATTAGATCTAAGCAAAGACTTGGACCCAAGTATGATCAGAGTTAGGGTCCTCAACATCCCTCTCTCAATATTGGACAGATCATCTAGGCAGCAAACCAACAGAAAAAGAAAAGATTTATACCACTCGTTAGACCAATTGGACTTGGCATATATTGGCAGAACATTTCATCCAACACTCACAGAATATACATTCTTCTCATCGGGACATGAAACATTCACAAATGAAGTCTCAGCAAATTTTGAAAAATGGAAATCATTCCAAGAATCTTTTCCCAGCACAATGGATTAAAACTAGAAATAAATAACAAGCAAAACTCTGGAAACTATACAAATACATGGAAATTAAACAAGTTGATATTCCTGAACAACATATGGGTCCAAGAAGAAATTAAAAAGGTAATAAAAAAATTTCTTGTAACTAATGAAAATAAAGACACATCATACCAAAAGCTGTGAGATGCTGCAAAAGCAGTTTTAAGAGGGAAGATTATTGCACCAAATGCTTCTTTAAACGAATAGAAAGATTTTAAATAAACAACTCTAAGAATTAGAAAAACAAGAACAATCCAATACCAAAAGTAGTAGATGGAAAGAAATAATTAGATCATAGCAGAACTAAATGCAGTAGAAACCCCCAAAATGAAATAAAAGATCAATGAAACAAAAGGTTAGTTTTTTTGAGAAGATAAACAAAATAATTAGCTAGACTAATTTTTTAAAAAGAGACAAGACACAAATAATAAAAATTAGAAATGAAAATGAAGACTTTACAACCAATACCACAAAAATGCAAAACATCATTAGAGACTAGTGTAAACAAATATATGCCAACAAATTTGAAAACCTGGAGGAAATGCATAAATTTCTGGACACATACAAAGTACAAAGACTGAATCAAGAAGAAATAGAAAACCTGAACAGACCAATAACTAGCAAAAAGATTGAAGCAGTAATCAGCAATCTCACAACAAAGGAAAGCCCCAGACTAGATAGTTTACTGCTGAATTTTACCAAGAATTTAAAAATTAGTTAATATCAAGCATCCCAAAAATTGGAACAGAGGCCATTCTCCGAATTTCATTTTATGAGATCAGCATCTGATACCAAAACTAGACAAAGACATAACAAAAAATGAAAACTATAGGCCAATATCTTTGATGAACATTGACACAAAAATCCCCAATAAATTGTTAGCAAATAGAATACAGCAACACATGCAAAAAATTATACACCTCAATTAAGTGGGATTCATCCCAGGGATGTGAGGATGGTTCAACATACACAAGTCAATAAATGTGATACACCCCATCAATAAAATCAAGGACAAAAACCATATGATTTTCTCAACAAACAAAAACATTTGACAAAATTTGATATCCTTTCATGATAAAGTCTCTCAATGAATTAGGTATAGAAGGAAAATATCTCAACAAAATAAAAGTCATGTATGATAATCCCATTTCCAAGAACCCCCTGAATGGAAAATAAATAAATTAAAAATAAAGCTGGAGGCATAATACTAGCTCACCTCAAATTATACTACAAAGCTATAGCAATTAAAGCAGCATAGTACTGGTATAAAAACAGACACTCAGGACAATGGAAGAGAATAGAGAACCCAGGAAAACCAAGCCAAAAACTGACAGCCAACTGATCTTTGAAAAGGCAGGAAGAACATATATTAAGGAAAACACTGCCTCTAGGGTGTTTGAAAAACTGGACATCTATATGTAGAGGAATGAAGCTAGACTTGTACCTCTAACCATATACCCAAATCAACTCAAAATGGGTTAAAGACTTAATTTTAAGACCCCCAAACTATAAAGCTTCTAAAAGAAAGTATAAGGGAACTACTTGAGGATGTAGGACTGGGCAATGACTTTATGAATATGAGCCCCAAAGCACAGGCAACAAAAGGAAAAATAAACAAATGGGCTTTATCAAACTAAAAAGCTTCTGCATAGCAAAAGAAACAATTAACAAAGTGAAAAGACAACCTACAGAAAATATTTGCAAACTATGCATTCAACAAAGGATTAATATCCAGAATATACAAGGAACTCAGCATCATGGAAATGCAAAGCAAAACCACATTGTGATATAATGTCACCCCAGTTAGACTGGCTATTATCAAAAAGACAGATAATAACAGATGCTCAGAGGATGTGGGGAAAGGGAACCCACCTACACTGTTAGTGGGTCTGTAAATTGGTGCAGCCATTATGCAAAATGGTATGGAGATTCCACAAGCAAATACAGGTAGAACTGTCATACAATTGAGCAATTGCAGTGCTGGGTATATACCCAAAGAAATGGAAATGATTAGGTTGGAGGGGTAACTGTACCCCCATGTTTATCACAGTTTTATTTACAATAGCTATGAGTTGGAGCCAACCTAAATGTCCATCATTGGATGACTAGATAAGGAAAATATGGTATATATACACAATGGAGTACTACTTTGCCATAATAAACAATGAAACTGCCATTTGCAGTAACATGGATGAACTTAGAGAAAATTATGTTCAGTGAAATAAGCCAGGCACAGAAAGAGAAATACCTCTGTCCTCACTCATAAGAGGGAGCTAAAAATTAAACAAATAAATAGAAAAAGAAAGATACAACAATGACAATAATACATTGAACTATCAAAAGGAGAGAACAGAACTTAGATTACCACAGGTGGGAAATGGGGAGGAAGAAAAAAGGAAAGGCAGGATTCATAAAAGGCCATGAAAACAATTACATTGTATATTTTTGAATATACTTATTATCCTGATTTGAGCATCACGATCACATGCAGGTATTGATATGTAAAATATGTACAATCAACTATGTTAAAATAAAAAATAAAATCAGAAATGAAAAATAAGACAGTACAACTGATACCCTAGAAATACTAAGGACCTTAAGAAACTGCCACAAAAAATTATATATGAACAAACTAGAAAACCTAGAAGAAATGGATAAATTTCTGGGTGTATACAACTTACCAGCATTGAGTCATAAAGCACTAGGAAACATAAACAGACCAATAACAAGTAGTAAGATTGAAGTCCTAATAAAATGTCTCCCAACAACAAAAATAACACTAGAAAACCAGACAGCTTTACTGCCAAATTCTATCAAACATTAAAGAAGAAAGAATACCATTTCTTCTCAAACTCTTTCAAACATTAGAAGAGTAGAGAATACATTCAAACACATTCTATGAGGCCAGCATTGCCCTCATACCAAAAAGGGGGAAAAACTCAACAACAACAAGCAAACTACAGACCATACCCCTAATGAACGTACATGCAAAGATTCTCATCAAAATACTAGCAAACAAAATCAAACAACAGATTTAAAAGATCATTCACCATAACAAAGTGGGATTTATCCCAGAGATGAATAGATAGTTCAACATATGCAAATCAATAAATGTGGTACATCACATAAACAGAATGAGGGGAAAAAAACAACACTGAATGATAATTTCAATAGGTGCAGAAAAGGCATTTAATAAAATCCAAAAATGCTTTACGATAAAAACACTCAACAAATTAGGTATAGAAGAAATGTACCTAAACACAATAAAGGCCATAATATGACAAACCCACAGCTAATATCATACTGAATGGAACCTTTTTCTCTAAGATCTGAAACAAGGCAGGATGCCACTTTCCCCACTGTTATTCAATATAATACTGGAAGTTCTAGCCAGGGAAATAAGGCAAGAGAAAGCAATAAAGGGTCACCACATCAGAAAGAAGGAAGTAAAATTATGCCCATTTGCAGATGACAAAATCATATACATAGGAAACCCAAAAGACTCCCTCAAAAAATTACTAGAAATAATAAATGAATTCAGAAAAAGAGGCAGGATACAAAATCAGCACAAAAAAATCAACAGCCTTCCTATGTGCCAACAACAAAATATCTGAAGAAGAAACCAAGAAAGCAAACCCATTCATAATAGATACAAAAAATAAAATACCTAGGAGTAAATATAACCAAGGAGGTAAAAGATCTCTACAATGAAAATTATAAAACATTGGTGGGAAAAAAACTGAAAAGAACACAAATAAATTGAAAGATATCCTATGTTAATAGTTGGAAGAATGGATGTCATCAAACTGTCCATATTACCCAAAGTGACTGACACATTCAATGCAATCCCTATAAAATACCAATGACATTCTTAACAAAAATAGAAAAAATGATCTTAAAATTTGTATGAAACTACAAAAGAACCCATATAATTAAAGCAATCTTGAACAAAAAGAACAAAGCTCTTGAGATCACACTTTGACTTTAAAATATATTATAAAGCTGTAGTAACCAAACAGCATAGTGATGGCATAAAAAAGAAAAAAGATCAATAGACAAAAAGAACAGAATAGAGACCCCAGTAATAAAACCATGCATTTAAGCCAATATTCTTTAGAGAAAGCTTCCACGAATACACAATGGGAAAAGAACAGCCATTTCAATAAATTGTGATGGAAAAACTGGATATCAACATGCAGAAGATTGAAGCTAGTCCCATTTCTCACCATACACAAAAATCAGCTCAAGATAGATTCAGCACCTAAATTTAAGATCCCAAACTATGAAACTACTAGAAGAAAACATAGAGGAAACGCTGCACAAAATGGGAGAAGACAGCACTTTTTGATCAAGACTACAAGGGACAGACAACTAAAGCAAAAATACACAAATGGTACTACAGCAAACTAAATATTTTCTACTCAGTATAGGATACTGTCTACAAAGCAAAGAGACAACCTACAGAATGGGAAAATGTGTTTCCAAACTATGCACCAAACTTGGGGCTAATATCCAAAATACATAAGAAGCTCAAGCAAATTAACAGAAAAAAAAAATTAATTAATTAAAAAATGAGCAAAGAACCTGAGCAGGCATCTCTCCAAAGAAGACATACAAATGCCCAACAAGCACATTTTTAAAAATTCTCAAAATTACTAATCATCAGAGAGATAGAAATTCAAATCAAAATGAGATACTATCTTACCCCTGTTAGAATGGTTATTATTGACAAGACAGAAAATAACGAATTCTGGTGAGGATGAGGAGAAAAGGGAACTCCTATACACGGTTCTAGGTGTGTAAATTGGTACAGCCATTGTGGAAAACAGTATTAAGCTTCCTCAAAGATCTAAAAATAGAACTACCTTACAACCAGCTCTTCCCCTACTGGGTATATACCATCATGTTAAGTGAAGAAAATCAGGCACAGAAAGACTAGCGTTGCATGATCTCATCCATTCATATGTGATTTTTTCTTTTTAAAGCCATTCTTCTTGAAGTAAAGAGTAGAATAATGGTTACCATATGCTTGTAGGATGGGGGTGATGAGAGAGAAAAGGAGAAGTGATAGATTGGTACAATGGTACAAAATTATGCTCTCTACCCTAAGTAAATAATTGTTCAATATATGCATGTATTGAAATGACACACTGTACTATGAAAATATGTGCAAATAAATAAAATTAAATGAAAAAAATTGGAAAAAGTGAAGTTTTCCTCCATGAAATTTTATTTTGCTTTATTTTTTATTATATTTTATTTTATTAATATTATTTTTTTACAGTCTATGATGTGGTTGCAGAGCAGTTGGGAGGGAGGGGGAGAAGGGAAGGGGAAGGAAATGTGATGGAAGAAGGAGGAAAAAGGAGGGGCAAGATCAAGGCCTGTGGCATCCCACTCATTCCCACAGGGGAGACAGGGGGGCCTCCAGCAGTGGCTCAGTCATTACCGGGCTGGGTGCAGGTGTCAGGGGGTGTGTGGCAACAACCCTTACCCCCCACCTCCCCAGCTCAGGAACCCAGGGCGCTTATTGCTGCAGCTTGGTGGTCATCACTGGGCTGGCTGTGGGTGTTGGGGGTGTGTGACTGAGGCCCTCAGCCCCCAACTGCCCCAGCTCAGGAGAGCCTAGGGCACTTCCTGTGGTTGCTTGTTGATCACTTCTTGGCTGGCTATGGTTTGGGGGATGTGGCCAAGGCCCTCAGCCCACCACCACCCCAGCTCAGGAAAGCCCAGAGCACTTCCTGTATTGGCTCAATGGTCATTGCTGGGGTGGCTGTGCTTGTTGGAGTGGTGTGGCCAAGGCCCTTGGTCCCCACCCTTGGGACTGGTTCTGGGTGTCAGGGGGCATGGTAGAGGTTGCTGGCCCTCCCCCTTTTCTGGTTTGGTAGCCCAGGGGACTTTCAGTCCTTCTAAGTGTTATAGGCATTCATTGGTGAAATGAGAGCTTTACTAGTTAATATCAAACTTTGTCTCTGGTTGTGGGTACTTTGTTTTTTCTTTCAGTTCTGTGTTGGATTATTTGCTGTTCCCACCACTCAAATGCTGCACTGGAACTACTTTGTTGTCCTTTGCTTACTTCTAAAGTGGGAGAACTTCCTGTGGGAACCAGTACTTGAGCTGTGTGGTTGAGCTGAATTGCTGCTTTGCTGCTGATTCCCTAGGAAAGGCTTTTTGGGCAGCTCAGGTTTTAATGGTTGACTTTATAAGTACTTCCAGTTCTAGTAAAATCTGGTGCACCTGAGTTGTGTAGAAACACTGGTCTGGGCCTGAGCCTTTTCATCAAACTGCACCCATGCAATTCTATATTCCTGATCAGTCTCCTCTGAGTTGTCCTGTGCTGATTGGGGGGTAGATCAGCTGTCCTTGCTGTGCACCAGTGTTCCCCTGGTGGGCCTGTCTCCCCCATGGCCCATGCTCCAAACATTTCCTATAGGATGGGCCATGCTCTGGTCCCTTGTGATGACTCACAGGCCTCTGGGTGTCTCCTTCTTTTCAGTTGCTGTGACTCCTCGGTCCTTCGTGTGTCCATAGGAATCCTATTAGTGGTATTGCTGGCCTGGGGCCACCAAGGCCCTCTTTTCTTCTGCTACCTCCAAGCAACCTCATCTGAAAGGCACGGCTATCGCTTTTTGTCAGCTCCTGCTCTGTGCGCCCAGCAGCTCCAGCCTGGCAATGGCCAGGATTCAAAATGGTTGGAAGGGTTTTTTTTTTCTTTATCTCGTCATGGCTTCTCCCACCTTCATGCACTCCATAGGTCTCGCCTCCATTTCCCCTGAGCTCTAGCAGCCCCAGCTTGGCTGTTGTTGCTTTGTTATGGTTGTAAATTGGTTGATTTGTGGGAGGGGGTTATGCTAAGGACTATCTTCCACCATCTTGACTGGAAGTTGCAAAAAGTGAATTTTAATGTCTTATTCCTAACCTAATGTGACAAACATCCAGCTATTCAGGATTAAGTGTAATGTTTAGTTTTTCATAGGAGCTCTTTGTCAGATTGTGGAGGTTTTCATTAATTCTGAGTCTGTTTAGGGTTTCAATCACAAATAGGTGATTAATTTAATCATTATTTTTCAGTGTCAATTAAGATAATATCATGTTTTGTTTTGTTTTTAATGTTATGTTGCAATAATTGTTTTTTAGATCATAAACAAACTATGTATTTGTGGCATAAGCCCAAGTGCTTGATATATGTTATTCAATTAAATTTTTTAATATTATATTGAAGATTTTTTTTTTTTGTATTCAAGAAAGATATTGTTCTGTAGTTTCTTTTCTTGTGGATGCCATTCTGTGGTTTTTGTATTCTGGTAATCTTGGACAAATAGAATAAAATAGATGGTGTTTTCTTCTGTACTATTTCTTTGAAA
Source organism: Cynocephalus volans (assembly GCF_027409185.1). Lineage (NCBI taxonomy): Eukaryota > Metazoa > Chordata > Mammalia > Dermoptera > Cynocephalidae > Cynocephalus > Cynocephalus volans. The sequence continues at coordinate 216,359 of NC_084473.1, read as the reverse complement.
GTGTTTTTGAAGCATTTGGCTTTATTTTTTCTTAAAAGTTGGTAGGATTTATCCCCAATACCATCTGTTTCTAAGATATTCTTTGCATAAATATTTTTAATTAATATAATCTGTTTACATGGCATAGGTCTATTAATATATTTTATCTATTCTAATCTGTTTTAATCACTTTGTCTTATATACATTTGATTACAATTTGTATTTCATGTTTCTAAATTGTCTTTGCAATGGATGTAAAAAAATAATATGAAAAATTAGGCTTTGAAGCAATCAATTTTTTATTACTGGTAAACAGAATACACATTATTTTCAAATACTAGAAAATAAAATCTTGAAAGTTTCAAGGTTTTAGGGTCTAAAAGTGTCAATAATGTCTTGAAAGCAGGAATCCTACAGATTGTATTTTCTATCAATGCTGAAGTAACAATTGAAACTACTAATTAAAGTGTAAACAGCAAGTATTTAGCCACATGCAAATTTTAAACAGCATAAAAGCTGGATTAAATGAAAAATCCAAATTAAGATCAATTTTAAGGGGTCAGGGCACTGCTAAGGAGAAGCATGGTAACTGAAGCCAAAACCTGAATCCAAGTAACTACATCAGGTAATTAATTCCACAAAACTATCTTAATATGACTGAAAAAATATTAATTCTAGCCATATTCAAGGACTCATCACTAAAATGAGGGTTAGAATTTCATAAATTTTTTCATAACAAAATTATTTATCAAATATTTAACGTTAAAAATAAGTTGCACCATATAAATCATTGTTTATTTCTTTTTTTTAACAATTTTTTAAAAAAATTTTATTTTTATTTTGTCGATATACATTGTGCCTGATTATTGTTCCCCATCACCAAAACCTCCCTCCCTCCCCCCTCCCCCTCCCTCCCCCCTCCCCCTCCCTCCCAACAATGTCCTTTCTGTTTGCTTGTCGTATCAACTTCAAGTAATTGTGGTTGTTATATCTTCTTCCCCCCCCCGGTTGTGTGTGTGTGTGTGTGTGTGTGTGTGTGTGTGTGTGTGTGTGTGTGTGTGAATTATATATTAATTTTTGGCTCCCACCAACAAGTGAGAACATGTGGTATTTCTCTTTCTGTGCCTGACTTGTTTCACTTAATATAATTCTCTCAAGGTCCATCCATGTTGTTGCAAATGGCAGTATTTCATTTGTTTTTATAGCTGAGTAGTATTCCATTGTGTAGATGTACCACATTTTCCGTATCCACTCATCTGATGATGGACATTTGAGCTGGTTCCAACTCTTGGCTATTGTAAAGAGTGCTGTGATGAACATTGGGGAACAGGTATACCTTCGACTTGATGATTTCCATTCCTCTGGGTATATTCCCAACAGTGGGATAGATGGGTCGTATGGTAGATCTATCTGCAATTGTTTGAGGAACCTCCATACCATTTTCCATAGAGGCTGCACCATTTTGCAGTCCCACCAACAATGTATGAGAGTTCCTTTTTCTCTGCAACCTCGCCAGCATTTATCGTTCAGGGTCTTTTGGATTTTAGCCATCCTAACTGGGGTTAGATGGTATCTCAGTGTGGTTTTGATTTGCATTTCCCGGATGCTGAGTGATATTGAGCATTTTTTCATATGTCTGTTGGCCATTTGTATATCTTCCTTAGAGAAATGCCTACTTAGCTCTTTTGCCCATTTTTTAATTGGGTTGCTTGTTTTCTTCTTGTACAGTTGTTTGAGTTCCTTATATATTCTGGATATTAATCCTTTGTCAGATGTATATTTTGCAAATATTTTCTCCCACTCTGTTGGTTGTCTTTTAACTCTGTTAATTGTTTCTTTTGCTGTGCAGAAGCTTTTTAGTTTGATATAATCCCATTTGTTTATTTTTCCTTTGGTTGCCCGTGCTTTTGGGGTCATATTCATGAAGTCTGTGTCCAGTCCTATTTCCTGAAGTGTTTCTCCTATGTTTTCTTTAAGAAGTTTTATTGTTTCAGGGTGTATATTTAAATCCTTAATCCATTTTGAGTTGATTTTAGTATATGGTGAGAGGTATGGATCTAGTTTCCTTCTCCTGTATATGGATATCCAGCTATCCCAGCACCATTTGCTGAAGAGGCAGTCCCTTCCCCAGTGAATAGGCTTGGTGCTTTTCTCAAAGATCAGATGGCAGTAAGTGTGTGGGTTGATTTCTTGATTCTCTATTCTATTCCATTGATCAGTGTGTCTGTTTCTATGCCAGTACCATACTGTTTTGGTTATTATAGCTTTGTAGTATAGCTTAAAGTCAGGTAGTGTTATGCCTCCAGCTTTATTTTTTTTTGCTCAGCATTGCTTTGGCTATGCGTGGTCTTTTATTATTTCATATAAATGTCTGGATAGTTCTTTCCATTTCTGAGAAAAATGTCTTTGGAATTTTGATGGGGATTGCATTGAATTTGTATATCACTTTGGGTAGTATGGACATTTTCACTATGTTGATTCTTCCAATCCAAGAGCATGGGATATCTTTCCATCTTCTTGTGTCCTCTTTAATTTCTCTCAGCAGTGGTTTGTAGTTCTCATTATAGAGATTTTTCACCTCCTTGGTTAACTCAATTCCTAAGTATTTTATTTTTTTGGTGGCTATTGTAAATGGGCAGGCTTTCTTGATTTCTCGTTCTGCATGTTCACTATTGGAGAAAAGAAATGCTACTGATTTTTGTGTGTTGATTTTGTATCTTGCTACTGTACTGAAATCATTTATCAATTCCAAGAGTTTTTTTGTAGAGGTTTTAGGCTGTTCGATATATAGGATCATGTCATCTGCAAACAGGGACAGTTTGACTTCATCTTTTCCAATCTGGATGCCCTTTATTTCCTTCTCTTCTCTGATTGCTCTGGCTAGTACTTCCAACACTATGTTGAATAGGAGTGGTGAGAGTGGGCATCCTTGTCTAGTTCCTCATCTTAAAGGAAAAGCTTTCAGCTTCTCCCAATTCAGGATGATATTGGCAGTGGGTTTGTCATATATGGCTTTAAATATATTGAGATACTTTCCCTCTATACCTAACTTATAGAGGGTCTTTGTCATGAAGGAGTGCTGAACTTTATCAAATGCTTTTTCAGCATCTATAGAGATGATCATATGGTCCTTGTGTTTGACTTTATTAATATGGTGTATCACATTTATTGATTTGCATATGTTGAACCAACCTTGCATCCCTGGGATGAATCCCACTTGATCGTGGTGAATAATTTTACGTATGTGTTGCTGTATTCTGTTTGCTAGTATTTTATTGAGGATTTTTGCATGTATATTCATCAAGGATATCGGCCTGTAGTTTTCTTTTTTGGTTATATCTTTACCTGGTTTTGGTATCAGGATGATGTTTGCTTCATAGAATGAGTTTGGGAGATTTGCGTCTGTTTCAATCTTTTGGAATAGTTTGTAAAGAATTGGTGTCAATTCCTCTTTGAATGTTTGGTAAAATTCTGCTGTGAATCCATTTGGCCCTGGGCTTTTCTTTGTTGGGAGCCTTCTGATAACAGCTTCAATCTCCTTTATTGTTATTGGTCTGTTCAGATTTTCTACGTCTTCATGGTTCAGTTTTGGGAGCTTGTGTGTGTCCAGAAATTTATCCATTTCCTCCAGATTTTCAAATTTGTTGGCGTATAGTTGTTTATAGTAGTCTCGAATGATTCCTTGTATTTCAGATGAATCAGTTGTAATATCGCCTTTTTCATTTCTAATTTTGGTTATTTGAGTCTTCTCTATTCTCTTTTTTGTTAGGGTTAGGGTTAGGGTTAGCCATGCCATGGCTTGCCAATTTTATTTATCTTTTAAAAAAACCAACTTTTTGATTCATTGATCTTTTGAATTGTTTTTTTAGTTTCAATTTCATTCAGTTCAGCTCTGATCTTAATGACTTCTTTCCATCTGCTAAGTTGAGGTTTGGATTGTTCTTATTTTTCCAGTTCTTTAAGGTGAAGTGTTAGGTTGTTCACTTGCCATCTTTCCATTCTTCTGAGGTGAGCATTTAATGCAATAAATGTACCCCTTAATACTGCTTTTGCAGTATCCCGCAGGTTTTGGTATGATATATCATTATTTTCATTAGTTTCAATAAATTTTTTGATTTCCTGCTTGATTTCTTCTTGGACCCATATGTCATTAAGTAGAATGCTGTTTAATTTCCATGTGTTTGTATAGTTTCCAGAGTTTCGTTTGTTATTAATTTCTAGTTTTAATCCATTGTGGTCTGAGAAAATACATGGGATAATTCCAATTTTTTTGAATTTATTGGGACTTGATTTGTGACCTAACATGTGATCTATCCTGGAGAATGATCCATGTGCTGATGAGAAGAATGAATATTCTGAGGTTGTTGGATGGAATGTTCTGTAGAAATCTGCGAATTCCAATTGGTCTAGAGTATTGTTTAGATCTTGTGTTTCTCTACTGATTCTTTGCCTGGATGATCTGTCTAATATTGACAGTGGGGTGTTCAGGTCCCCTGCTATTATGGTATTAGTGTCTATTTCCTTCTTTAGGTCTAATAGAGTTTGTTTTATAAATCTGGCTGCTCCAACATTGGGTGCATACATATTTATGATTGTTATGTCTTCTTGATGGATCAGTCCTTTTATCATTAAGTAGTGTCCCTCATTGTCTCTTTTTATGGTTTTTAGTTTAAAGTCTATTTTGTCAGATATAAGAATAGCTACTCCAGCTCGTTTTTCTTTTCTGTTTGCATGGTAAATCTTTTTCCATCCTTTCACTCTTAGTCTATGTGAATCTTTATGGGTGAGGTGGGTCTCTTGTAGGCAGCATATAGTTGGGTCCTGCTTTTTGATCCAGTCAGCCAGTCTGTGTCTTTTGATTGGGGAATTTAAGCCTTTTACATTAAGGGTTGTTATTGAAAGGTGTTGATTTATTCCTAGCATATTATTGGTTGGTTGTTTGTCTTAGGTGTCTTTTGTTCCTTGCTTTCTGATTTACTGTTTGGTTTCTGTGTTTGTTGGTTCCTTGGGTTGTAGATAGCGTTTTTGTTTGTTTGTTTTCTCTTCATGAATGCCATTTTTATTTTACTAGTGGGTTTTTATTTTTCTTGGGTTTTTATGGCAGTGGTAGTTATTTTTCAGGAACCAAACCCAGTACTCCCTTGAGGATTTCTTGTAAGGGTGGTCATGTGGTAGTGAACTCCCACAGTTTTTGTTTGTCTGAGAAATATACTATTTGCCCTTCATTTCGGAAGGATAGCCTTGCAGGGTAGAGTATTCTTGGCTGGCAATCTTTTTCTTTTAGTATTTTGAATATATCATCCCATTCCTTTCTAGCTTTTAGGGTTTGTGATGAAAAGTCTGATGTAAGCCTGATTGGGGCTCCCTTATATGTGATTTGACACTTCTCTCTTGCAGCTTTTAAGATTCTCTCTTTGTCTTTGAGTTTTGCCAATTTGACTACAACATGTCTTGGAGAAGACCTTTTTGGGTTGAATACGTTTGGAGATCGCTGAGCTTCCTGGATCTGAAGATCTGTGATTTTTCCTATACCTGGGAAGTTTTCTGTCACTATCTTGTTGAATATGTTTTCAATGGAATCTCCATTTTCCTCCCCTTCTGGAATACCCATGACTCAGATATTTGAGCGCTTAAAGTTGTCTGATATCTCTCTCCGATTTTCTTCAATGTCTTTGATTCTTTTTTCTTTCTTTTTGTCTGCTTGTGTTATTTCAAACAGCCCATCTTCAAGTTCAGAGGTTCTCTCTTCAACTTCGACAAGCCTGCTGGTTAAACTCTCTGTTGTGTTTTTTATTTCACTGAATAACTTCTCAGTTCAGCAAGTTCTGCTACATTTTTTTCCAGGACTTTGATTTCCTCGTACATTTCCTCTTTCAGGTCCTGTATACTTTTCCTCATTTCATCATGATGTCTAGCTGAGTTTTCTTGTATCTCATTCAGTTTCCTTAGAATTACCACTCGAAATTCCTTGTCATTCATTTCAAGGGCTTCTTGTTCTATAGGATCTAGAGTTTGAGATTTATTAACTTTTGGTGGTGTACTTTCTTGATTTTTTGTATTTCTGGTATCTTTTTTTTATGTTTATTCATTGTGGCAGGGGGTTTCACAGTCCACCGGTTTGAGACTATTGACTAAGATGTTGCTGTGGTTGCCAATTTCGTATGGCTCCCTCCATGACTGCTCAGTTAGCCTCTAGTGCCTTGTGTGTATGGTTGCCTCAGGTCTTGGGACTCTCCAGGGAGCCACCTCTCTGGTCAGCGTGGACTCTGCTGGGCTGCTGGATCACATACCACAGGGTGTGTGATCTCTGCTGAGCTTTCACTTCCTGTGCAGGACTTCTCCCTGTTCCGTGTGCTCTGGCCCGGGCTGTTGGATCATGCAGTGGCGACCCCACAGGGTGTGTGGTTTCTGTAGAGTCTCCGCCTCCCTAGCCGGATGTCTCCCCGCTCTGTGCGCACTGCGCTGGGTTTGGACGTGTCTTCTGCAACCCTCATCTATCAGCTGGGCCTTCAAGACCCTGCTCGGCACTGCCTCACCCAGGAAGTCTACCAGGTTTCTGCTAGGCACCGATGACCAGTCTAAAAACAATTTTAAAATTCTGTGTAGACAATCACTCCAAAGGTTGGTTGCCTTCTACTCCTGAGGTTTTAACTCGACGCCATTCTTTGCTCATTTGCTGTATCTCCTTATAACCTGGCCTGTTTCTTAGCTGCTATTCTTCCTTTCCAATCCACCCCATAAGCTGCTCCATTTGCCTTTCTAAACAACCTTGCTCATGCTGTACAGATGCAGGAGTCTGCGGAGAAGTCACAGAACTGCAGCTAAGCCTGCAGAGCTCCTCGGAGAAATGGGAAGATTTTGACATGAAGGCTTAGTTGTTTCTCAGGCTGGGAAATCTAAAGTCCATCTAGTGGTAGCGGCAACAGTGACCCAAGGGTCTCACACCGCAAGATAGTTGAAGTAGAGAGAGCCTAAATCATTGTTAATGTATAGTGTATATTATGGCAGGGGTCAGGGGATGTTTCAATATAAACTTGAGATTTCTTCCTGAGACAATACTGTATGCTACAAATGATCTGTGTAAAATATTTTACTCATGTGTGCATTGTAAATATTTTTGCTTATAGAAAATAATATACTACATACTTTCAAAACTTTTTTACTGCAAACTAAAAAAAGCAGGAAGTTTCAAGGATCCTTAAAATTCCCAAGATAGTTGAAAATATATGTGAGAACTCCCCAGAATCAAAAGTAAATCAAGAGAAGAATTCAGAGGAGCAACCAAACTGAGAGGAAGTGCTGTCCTCAGGACACTAGCTGATCCTATAATCTGCACGCTTTTATGACTACTCCAACCTGCCCCCAGATCAACTGGAATAAACCAAGAAATATACCAACTAGAAACTTTCCAAGTATTAAGGTATCCCAAAATTAAGAACCAAATTATAAACTATGAAACACTCAAGGAATGAAGTCACCACTGTAAAGGTTCAGAGAAATTAGATATCCCTCAAGCTTCAGATATTTCAATTATTTTTTAAATGTTCAAATAGCCCCAGACAGGCTCACTCACCACCTGAGTGGGAGCCCAGGTGAGTGCTGGTCCCACACACTGTCACCACCACCAGCAGCCCATGCCTGAACCCCCAGAAAGACCCACCCACTGCCTGAGCAGGAGACCAGGTGAATGCTGGTCCTGTGCACCAATGCTGCTGCCACTGCAGACCCACACCCAAGCCCCAGAGAGGCCTGCCCACCACCTGAGCAGGACCTGAGGCAGCTGACTGCACACTCAATTGCACTGATACGACAACAATCACAATCAAAACCTACAAATAGAGGAGAAAGTCTCTCCCCTCACAGCCCATGATGGAGTGTGGATGTATTGTCCTCCCAGAACCCATATGGAAATTTGATTCCCAATGTGGCAGTGTTGGAATCTGTTTGAGTCACAAGGGAGGATCCTTCATGAATGGATTAATGCTCTCCCTGGGGTGGGGGTTAGTGAGTGAGTTCTCACTCTATTAGTTCATGCGAGAGCAGGTTGTTTAAAAGACCCTGGCACCTCCCCTCTCACTCTCGCTTGCCTCCTCTCACCGTGTGATCTGCTTGTACCCAACAGCTGCCTGCCAGTTTCCACAATGAGTAGATGCAGCCTAAGGCCTATGCCAGATGCAGCTGTTGTGGAATAGTAAACCAAATAAACCTCTGCTCTTTACAAATTACCCAGTCTCAGGTATTCTGTTATGGCAACACGAAAACGGAATATTACAGCCCACTCTAGAGTAACAGAAGAAACAAATGCCATACCAGATGACCTAACATCAACAAAAAAAACTAGAACTACAAATAAACAAGAACATTTGACACCACCAAAGGAATATGATAATTCTCAAATACCAGAGCCCATACAGCAGGAAATCCCTGAAATATCTGAAAAGGAATTCTGAACACTGATCTTAAGAAAACTCAAAGAGATAAGTGAAGAATCAATTATATAACACAATGAAACTAGAAGAAAATATCCCGGATATAAAGTAGGAAATTTACAAAGAGATTAATACCTTAAAAAAGAAAGTAGCAAAACTCAAACTGAAGGACTCACCCAATGAAATGAAAAACAGAATAGAAAGCTTGAGCAGCAGGCTAGAGCAAGCAGAAGAAATGATTTCAGACCTCATAGATGATCTTTTTGAAATAATCCAGGCAGACAAAAAAAGAGGAAATAAGAATTTTTTAAAATGAAGAAAATCTAAGAGAGGTAGCAGACAACCTCAAGGAGATGAACATCTGAATCATGGGTATTCCAGAAGGAGAGGAGAAATGAAAAAGCATTGCAAACCTGTCCAAGGAAATATTAACTGAAAACTTCCCAGATATTGGGAGAAGATGCAGACCTTCAGATCCAAGAAGCCCAAAGATCCCTGAACAGATTCAATCCAAAAAGATCCTCTCCAAGACACATTATAGTCAAACTGGCAAAGTTCAAAGACAGAGAATTTTAAAAGCAGCAAGAGATAAGTGTCATGTCAACTATAAGGGAGCCTCCATCAGACTAACAACAGACTTCCCAACTGAAACCATAAATGCCAGAAGAAAATATGAAAATAAATTCAAAATACTAAAAGAAAAAAATTGCCAGCCAAGAATTCTATACCCAGCAAGATTATCCCTCATATATTAGGGAGAAATAATGTATTTCCTTGACAAACAAAAATTGTGGGAATTGACTACCACATGAGCAGCCCTGCAAGAAATCTTCAAAGGAGTCCTGTATCCAGGATCTGAAAAACAATGATAACTATCATGGATTCACAAGAAAGAGCAAAACCTGCTTCTAAAACCAAAATGCAAATAGAAAAGAAAAAGAAGCTAACTCATGTCACTTCAAAAATCCAACTAACATTGAAGATAAAAAATAAAAGGGGAAAAAAGCAATAAATGATATTTAAAAATCTTAACAAAAAGCAATATAATAACAAGAGTAAAGCAATATCTGTCAATAACAATCCTAAATGTAAATGGATTGAACTCCCCATTAGAAAGACACAAACTGAGTGAGTGGATTAAAATCTAGGCCCAACTACACGCTCTCTGCAAGAGATCAACTTTACCTATAAAGATTCAAACAGACTAAAAGTGAAAGGATGGAGAATGATACAGTATGCAAACAGAAAATAAAAACATCCAGGAGTAGCTATTCTTATATCAGATAAAATAGACTTTTAACAAAAAACCATAAAAAGAGACAAAGAAGTGCAGGGTATACTAACATTAATAAAGCAAATGTACTTCACGGGGCCTAGCTTCCAAAGCCGTGTAGTTCCAGGTGTAACCTAACTTTTTAAAATTACAGATAGAAATGTTAAGCTTGTGAAAGGCAGGAAACTTTTCCCAGGCTAAAGTCTCTGTTGTAGATAAAGAATTGTAACACAGCAAAGTTGCTGGCTCTAAGGGCAGATGTCCTTGGTGCAGCCAAACCTAATCATTGTTGCCATGACAATTATCTTACTGTTCTTTCGCAACCACCTATGTTCCTTTTCTGTAAATTTCTGGCCTGGAGAATAAATACTGATAGAAGACCCTAGTTCAATGTTCTTTTCTGAGGAATGCCGCTCTCTTGTGGGTTCCTGGAAAATTAAACCTTTCAGGGCTTCTCACTGTTCAGAAGAAATGGTCTTTGAGTAATCCTTTGTGTCTCTGTCATCCTGGGGGAGAGGTGGCAAAGAGGGCCATTATATAATGATAAAGGGATCTATCTAGTTAGAATTCACAATGATCATAAATATGTATTCACTCAACACTGGAGCACCCAGATATGTAAAGCAAACAACCTTAGACCTGAAAAATAGACCCTAAAATGATAATAGCAGGTGATCTGAACATCCCTCCCTCAGCATCACACAGATCTTCTAAGCAACAAGTCAACAAAGAGAAACAGGACTTAAACTACACCTTAGAACAATTGGACCTGGCAGACGTCTACAGAATGTTTCATCCAACCACTACAGAATACACATTTTTCCATCAACACATGAAACATTCTCCAGCATAGAACACATGTTAGGTAACAAATCAAGTCTCAGCAAATTTTTTAAAAATGGAAATATTTCCAAGTAACTTTTCAGAGTACAGTGGATTAAAACTGGAAATCAATAACAAGAAAAATTCTGGAAACTATGCAAGTGCATGGAAACTAAACAACAGACTCCAGAATGACCTATGGGTCCAAGAAGAAAATAAATAGGAAATCAAAAAATTTCCTGAAACTAATGAGAATGAAGATACATCACACCAAAACCTGTGGGATACTGCAAAGCAGTACAAAGAGGGAAGTTTATTGCCATAAATGTTTACATCAAAGGAATGGAAAGACTTCAAATGAATGATCTAACACTATGCCTCAAGAAATTGGAGAAAAAAACCACAATACAATTCTAAAAGTAGATGGAAATAAATAATTAAGATCAGAGCAAAACTAAATGAAATGGCAACCCCAAAATGATACAAAAGATCAATGAAACAAAAAGTTGGTTTTTGAGAAGATAAATAAAATAAACAAACTACTTTCTAGGTTAGCAACAAAAAAAAAAAAATTGAGAGAGAAAGCCACATAACAAAAATCAGAAATGAAAAGAGAGATATTATAAATACTACCACATAAATATGAAGAATAATTAGAGATTATTGTAAACAACTGTACACCAACAAATATGAAAACCTGGAGAAAGTGGATAAATTTCTGGGCACATACAAACCACCAAGAATGAATCAAGAAGGAATAGAAAACCTGAACAGACCAATAACCAGCAATGAGATTGAAGCAGTAATTAGCAATCTTCCAACAAAGAAAAGCCCAGGACCAGAAGACCTTACAGCTGAATTCTATGAAAATTTAAAGAATTAATACCACTTCTCTTCAAACTATTCCAGAAAATTGAAACAGAAGCCATTCTCCCAAACATTCTATGAGGTGAGTATCATCCTGATTCCAAAACCAGGTGAAGATACAAAAATAAAACAAAATTACAAGCCAATATCCTTGATGAACATAGATGCAAAATTCCTCAACAAAATAGCAGTCAGAATACAACAAAACATCAAAAAAATTATACACCATGATCAAGTGAGATTCATCCCAGGGATGTAAGGATGGTTCAACATATGCAAGACAATAAATTTCATACACACATCAACAAATTCAAAAAGAAAATTATGTGATTATCTCAATAAATGCAGAAAAAGCAATTAACAAAATTCAACATTGCTTCATAATAAAAACTCTCAGTAAATTAGGTATATAAGAAAATTATCTCAATGCAATAAATGCCATTTATGACATACCAATCTCCAATATCATCCTACATGGGGAAAAGACAGCTTCTCCCTTATGAACAGGAACAAGACATGGATGCCTAACCTCACCACTTGTATTTAACATAGTATTGGTTGTTCTAGCCAAAGCAATCAGGCAAGAGAAATAACTAAAGGGCATACAGATTGGAAAGGATGAAGTCAAATTGTCCCTCTTTGCAGATTACATGATCTTATATATAGGTACACCTAAATACTCTAGAAAGAAACTCTTAGAGCTGATTAACAATTTTAGTAACGTTACAGTATACAAAATCAACACTCAAAAATCACTATCATTTTTGTGCTCCAGTAATGAACTAGCAGAAAAAGAAATCAAAAAGGCAAGCCCATTTACAATAGTCATCAACAAAATAAAATACCTAGGTATAAATTTAACCAAGTGAGTGAAAGATCTCTACAATGAGAACTACAAAACACTACTGAAAGAATTTGAACAGGGCACAAAAGGTGGAAAAACACACCATGCTCTTGGATAGGAGGAACTAACATCATGAAATGTTCATTCTACCCAAAGCAATCAATAGGTTCAATACATTCCCCATCAAAATGCCAGTGACATTCTTCACAGAAATACAAAAAAGCAATTCAAACATTTGTATGGAACAACAAGAGACCTTAAAGAGCCAAAGCAATTCTAAGCAAAATAAATAAAGCCAGAGGCATAACACTACCTGACTTCAAATTATATTACAAAGCTATTGTAATCAAAACAGCATGATACTGGCATAAGAACAGACACTCAGATCAATGGAACAGAACAGAAAACACAGGAATCAGCCCACATACTTATAGCCAACTGATCTTTGACAAAGTCAACAAGAGCCTATATTGGGAGAAAGGACTGCATCTTCAGTAGATGGTGCTGAGAAAATTGGAAATCTATAAACAGAATAATAAAACTGGAGTTGTAACTCTCACCATATACAAAAATCAACTCAAAATGGATTAAAGACTTGAATATAAAACTCAAAACCATAAAATTAGTAAAGGAAACATAGGGGAAACACTCCAGGAAGGAGGACTGGACAAAGACTTTATGAATAAGTCCCCAAAAGCACAAATAACAGAAGAAAAAAATGAGGTTGTATCAAACTAAAGAGCGTCTTCATAGAAAAGGAAACAATTAGCAGAGCAAAAAAAGACCTATGGAATGGGAAGAAATATTTGCAAACTATACATCTGACAAGATATTACTATCCAGAGTATACAAAGAACTCAAATAACTATACAATAAAAAAAAGTAATACTACAATCAAAAAATGGGCAAAGGAACTAAATAGATATTTTTCAAAGGAAGACATAAAAATGGTCAACAGGCACATGAAAAAATGTTCAGCATCACTAGTCATCAGAGAAATGCAAATCAAAACCACATTGAGATATCATCTTACCCCAGGTAGACCGGCCATTATTAAAAAGACTGAGAATAACAAATGCTGGTGAGGATGCAGGGAAATTGGAACACTTCTACACTGTTGGTGGGACTGTAAGTTAGCACAGCCATTGTGGAAAACAGAATGGCAGTTTCTCAAACAACTACAGATAGAGCTAACATATCCAGCAATCCCACTACTGGGTATATATCCAAAGGAATGGAAATCATCATGTCAAAGGGATACCTGCACTCTCATGTTCATTGCAGCACTATTTACAATAGCCAAGATATGGAACCAACCTAAGTGTCCATTGATGGATGACTGGATAAAGAAAATGTAATATATATACACAATGGAATACTACTCGGCCTCAAAAAAGAAATTCTGTCATTTTCAACAACATGGATGAGTATGTAGAAAATTGTGTTAAGTGAAATAAGCCAAAGAAACAGAAATATCACATGATCTCACTCATAACTGGCTGCTAGGAAGAAAGGGAGAGAGGGATATGGGGAGGGAAGGAAGGAAGAATGAAGGAATGAAGGAAAGAAAGAAAAGACCACCAGAACACATTGAACTTTCAAAAGGAGAGAACAAACCTAAGGATACTAGAGATGGGGAGAGGGAGAGAAGGTGTTTAGGAAGTGATAGTCATGTAAAGGGCATTAAGAAATATCATGATTTGTAAGAATGAATATGCTAATAATAAGTAAAAATATTTTTTTAAGGGCCGAGCCCATGGTGCACTCGGGAGAGTGCGGCACTGGGAGTGTGGCGATGCTCCCACCGCGGGTTCGGATCCTATATAGGAATGGCCAGTGCACTCACTGGCTGAGTACCGGTCACAAAAAAGACAAAAAAACCCAAAAAACAAACAAAAAAACAAACAAACAAAAAAAATTTTTTTAATTTTTTGTCTTTTTTGTGACCGGCACTCAGCCAGTGAGTGCACCGACCGTTCCTATATAGGATCCGAACCCACGGCAGGAGCATCACTGCGCTCCCAACGCTGCACTCTCCTGAGTGCACCACGGGCTCGGCCCAAAAAAATTTTTTAAAAAAGTCTATACATCATAACCAAGTGAAATTTATTTCAGGGATGCAAGGCTGGTTCAGCATATGGAAATCAAATGTGATATAACACATCTCTAAAATGAAAAATAATACAAACAATTGAAACAAAACATAAAATAATTTTTGTGTTTTTTGTCTTTTCTAAACTTTTAAAAATTTTAGCTTAAGTTTTATGACTTGTTCTTGCAAGGTACAGTGGAGTTCTGTTGGTGGTTTTAAGTAATGTTGCTGTTTCCAACCAAAAGCAGCAGAAATCCATTGTCATTAAGCTTACACACACACGAATCTACTGATAGAAAAATAGAAAATCTAATATTATATTAGTTTTCAAATGATTCTGTAAAAATTACCACAATTACAGGTAGAAAAACAAAAAACAGAAATTTTTAATCTAGATTTCTAAAGATCAGAAGGCCAAAATTTATCGTAGTGGGCTGAAATCATGTTGTTTCTTTCTGGAGGCTCTGAAGGAAATCCCATTTTCTTACCTTTTCAGATTCCAGATGCTCCCACTGTCTTTCCTGCTAAGCCCCTTCCATCTTGAAAGCCTTTCTTGCTTTGCATTTTTCTTACACCTCATCTTCTGCTCCTTCTCCCACATTTAAGGACCCACAGATTGCACTGAGCCAATTAAAATAATCCACTATCCAGCATCATTGCCTCATTTTAAATCCAACTGATTAGCAAACTTAATTTTGTTTGTAAACTTAATTCAACTTTGTTATGTAATTTAATATATTCTTAGATTCTGAGTATCAGAACTTGGACATATTTATAGTGGAGAGCATTATTCTGCCTACCAGAAGTTTTTTCTTTTGTTTTGTTTGTTTTTTAACTGCATATTATGAAAATGGCCCTGAATTTCTCCCAGTTTAGTTTTTATCCCGTATACTCTCTTTATTTTAGAAAAACAATTAATAACATTCAGCTTTTAATCATCAAGAATATAAACACCACAATACTTCACTTTATGGTATGCATGCAGTCACATCAAAATGATCACATGGCATTCTTTTTCTTTGTAATTTTCTTAATAAAGGGATACTCTCTCATGCTTTGAAACATATTGAGGTCTCCAGCAGTAAACATAATTCTTTTCAAGTCTTTTTATGGATAGTTTCCATGTCAAAACCCAATGTAAGAAGAATTTTACTGAAGAATTTTGCAATTACTTTACCATGTTATTGCCTGATATGTATAAATAATTATATTATCTAATTGAACCCAGGAATTACAACAAAAATGGCAAACCACCATATTCTCTCCCTTTTCTGAGGTTGATGAGTGTGTGAATTTATTTTCAAAGCCACTTACAGCTCTGCATGTCATCAGTGTAAATACGTAAGAAAATGAAAAAATGTTTCTTGTCTCATATTTGGACATTAATGGCTAAGTCACAATTGAAATGTATGTCACACTAATTGAAATGTATGTTTATAATGGAGAAACTGTATGATTGATTATATGTTACTCTTTCACTGGAAGCCTAATGTGTTAAAGAAACACATTTATCTTAAGTGCCAGAGCTGCACAATCTGTTGTTTCACCAACACACATCTACACCCTCAGCACCATTGCGTTTTGCTCTCAGGTTAGACCCAGGACAAGCACTAGGATTATATTAATTAAAGTCGCAATTACAATGGTCACCACATTTTAAGATTTACTTTTCAGTACTGTCAAAATAGTAGTTGAGTATGGATCACTAACACATGTACAATTATGTAATAAATATGTATATGAATTATTTTATGAATATAATTTATGTATTGTGGTCCATAAACCAAAAAGAGATAGCAGACATTATTAGATAAAATATGACAGGTGAGAATTTAATTTTTTTAATTATGGTGATGTCACAGTTGTGGTGATGTCACAATGGTGGTGATGTCATTAGGGTAGTGATGTCACAATGGAAGAGATATCACAGAGGTGATGATGTCACAATGGTGGTGATGTCAGAATTGTGATATCAGTACTGAGATCAGATTGTTCATGACATAATGATGGTGATGTCATAATTGTAATCATATAAGAATTCTGGTGATGTCTGAATTGTGGTGATATCAGAATGTTGGAAATGTCACTATTGTGGTGATGTCACAATGGCAGTGATGTCACAGTTGTGGCGATGTCACAACTGTGGTGATGTCACAAAGGATGTGCTGTAACAATGGTGGGGATTTCACAATACTGTGGATGTCACAATGTTGGAAATGTCACAATGGTGGTGATGTCAGAATGGTGGTCGTGTCACCCAGGTTATGATGAAAAAATGATAGTGATGTCAAAATTGTAGGGAGGACAGTTTGTTGATGATATCATAATAGTGGCGGTGTCACCATTGTGAGCATATTAGAATCCTAGTTATGTCACAATAGTGATGATGTCACAATGGCAGTGATATCACTATTGTGGTGATGTTACAATGGAAGTGATGTCGCAAAGTTGGTATTGACATAATGGAGGTGATGTCACACACACAGCAATGTCACAATGGTGGTGATGTCACAATTGTGATGAGGGATTGTTGATGATATCATAATGGTGGTGATGCCACATTTGTGGACATATTCGAATTCTGGTGATGTGAGAATTGTGCTGATATCACAATGGTAGAGAAGACAATAGTGTGGAGATGTCACATTGCTGGTGATATAACAATGGAGGTGACATCACAAGAGCAGTGATGTCAAAATTGTTGTGATCTCACATTGGTGATGAAGTTGGAATTGTGGTGAGCTCCGAATGGTGGTGATGTCACAATGGTGGTGATGTCACAATGGCAGTGAGGTCACTATGGTGGCAATGTCACAGTGATGGTAATGTCACAATGGGGGTGATGTCACAATGTTGGTGATGTAACTATTGTGTTATTAGAATTATGGTGATATCAGAATGGCAGTGATATCACAGTTGTGGTGATGTCACAATGGTGCTGATGTCCCAAAGGACGTGCTGTAACAATGGTGGGATTTCACAATGATGTGGATGTCACCATGTTGGAAATGTCACAATGGTGATGATGTCAAAATGGTCATGGTGTCACCTAGGTTATGTCAAAACAATGGTAGTGATGTCAGAATTGTAGTGAGGACAGATTGTTGCTGATATCATAATAGTGGCAATGTCACAATTGTGACCATATTAGAATGGTAGTGATGTCACAATTGTGATGATGTCTCTTCCTCTTACAAGGACAGCAGTTTTGTAGGATTAGGGCCCCACCCTTATGATGTCATTTGACCTTAAGTGCCTCCTTAGAGTGCCTGTCTCCAAATACAGTCTCATTGGGTGATAGGGCTTCCACATGCAAATTTTGGGAGGACAAAACCATTTGGTTCATAATACCCACTGATTTGAAAAACTGTCTTCTTCATGTATTAAATTATTTGGACTGGCTGTTTTATTTTTTTGTTGTTGTTTTTGTTTGTTTGTTTTGTCTGCCTGACATTCCTCCTCCACATTATTCTAGTAAAAGGCCGGTGTGTGACCACGGGTGTCACATGGCCCGAATGTGCCAGCTAGAGTGCTGCATGTCCAGCCCTATGTGGTGAGTGTTTTGTCCAGGGTGGGGAGTGAGTCTCCCGTGATCTCTGTTATGGTGGGAATAGCAGACCTGTTTGTGTGAGGTCCTGGAGTTTCCTGAACTCTCAGGAGTCTGTGTGTATAGGGTGGAGAGAGTTTATGAGCAGAGTGTCCTGGTGGCCTAAAAGTGCAAGCAGTCTGGACACCTCTGAGGCCCACAAACATCCCTCTTCCCAGGATTGATACTGGACAGCACATTTTGTTGTTTTGTTTTGCTTACACTGTTGAGGTTGATTACTTCTATGTGTAGTTGAGTCCTGACGTGACTGAATTTATCTGGCCTGTGTTGGACCTATTTATTATTTCACTTAACTATTTGCAGATACTTGTGCATATACAACAATGTCTGAAATTATAGTAGCTTTACACTCTTTTTTTTAATATCTTGTAGAATGAATCTTTGTTTTTCATTATCCTCCCTTATGCTGATTCTTAGTTTTATTCAAAATTTGTGTCAGCTTCCTTTCCACATTCATAAAGCCCTTTCTGGAAAAAAAAAAGCTTAGGTCTCAGTGGATACCCACTGAGGATGGAACATTCACCCAGGTGGTGAGGGCCATTGCTAGATCAGGCTACAGGTGTGGTGATGGGGGTTCAGGCCACAGCTGCTCCTGTCCCACCTTCCATCCTGGCAATAGGCCTTCAAGTCTCCCCTGCCACCTCCACCACTGGCCCTGGTCCTGCCCCATGGGCATCTCCCAAATACTAATCACAAGATGCAGATCTCAAATACTGGTATGAATACAGATTTAAAGGGAAATAAGTTGTTATGGGTATTTCATGGAAAAACTAGCCAAAACAAAGCCAGAATAGCTATACTCATTCCAGACAGAGTTGACTGTAAGGCAAAGAGCATTTTTAGCAGTAGAGCAAAATATAGACGGACATAAGATTTAATCTTTCAGGGTGATACTTTAATTCTAAATGTCTGTACACCTCAGAATTCAGCTTTAGTGTATATAAAGTGACAATTAGAGTTGTAGACAAATTTATGATCATAGGGGAGGCTTGTCACTTGTCACCATTGGGTTCAGAAAGAGAGTGAGGTGTAGAAAATAAGAAACAGATGAAACAAGATTAAAGTAATAAATGGACATTGAAACCTCAGGATTATCAGGTTAGTAACATTGAAAGCAGAATGCCCCCAATACTGACTTTTCATTGGTGTTCACCAACCCAAGAAAATCTTGACCAACAGCATAGCAAACATCCCACAGGGTGAGAAAGGCTGAATTGTAGCTGGGGAAGGCATGGGGGCTTGTGCAAGCCCAGGCTCTGCTCCAAGTCCCAGAAGAGCTGCAGGGCCCATCCATCCTGCAGACCTAGCTGTGGCTCCAGAGCCTCTCTCCATCTGAGGAGCCTCCTGGAGTTTGTGGTGACCCCCTCAATGCCCTCCCGACACCCCCATGGGCAGGAGAAGACCCAGTCCCCAAGGAAGGGCAGAAGCAAGTAGAGCAGTTTGGGGTCCAGGAGAGAACCTGAGGGGTGTGGCTGGGCACACAGGTTGGGGGGTCTTGGCTGGCAGGGAGATCACTTCCCACCTGCTACCCTACTGCCCCTGGGTCTCTGATACCAGTGGGCAGGGAGCACCATGCTATCCTTTTCCACTCTAATTATATTATTTCCTTGTTTTGGGGGGGGCAGCAGGGGAGGGGGCATGGCAGGATAGCTTTCCCTTCTTACTCCAACTGGAGTTGGATGGCTAGCTAAAGTAGATGGCTAGCTTATGATTTACAGCTAAAAATGTCCTGCTAAGCCCTGTTTTAACTGCATCACATTAGTTTTGGTATGTTGTGTTTCTGTTTTCAATCATCTCAAAATATATTCTAATTCCCCTTGTGATTTCTTCTATGACCCACTGGCTGTGTGGGAGTATATTGTTTAATTTCCACATATTTTTGAACTTCTCAAATATCCTTGTTATTGATTTTCAGTTTAAATCCATTGTGGTTATGAAACATACTTTGTATTATTTCAGTCCTCTTTAATTTATTAAGGCTATTTTATGACCTAGCAAAAGGTTTCATCTGGTGAATGTTTCATGTGAATTTGAGCAGAACTGTCACCAGTGTCCAGGTCCCACTGCTCTCCACTCAGAAACAAAAGACTCACCAGTCCCAAATGTTGATGTGAGGCAGGAAATTTATTACCAGATGTCTGAGGAGACAGGCTAGAACTGCATCTCTGTCTTAGGTTTTGAGGGGGTTTATGTAAGACAAAAGAACAAAGGGAGAAGATAGTGAAAAATGCAACAGGGATTGTGTCGGTGACTATGCACACCAGCATGTCTTAATCTTTGTCCTTGGGCTCAGTCCTGTGAAGCCGGGAGTTAGACTTCTTGACTCTGGCTTTTATCTCCTTTGAAGAGCATCTACAACCTTAAACAAGACTGTTAGTTTTGCAAGTCACTTAGTTATGGTCTTGCTTTATTACGCCTAAAAACTGCAGTGATTTTGCACTGTTCAAACAGAGCTCTTTCCTCAGCATTAAGCTCTAACATGGCTGCCCATATGCTAAGCTAATATTTGTAGTGATCTATCAGAATGTGTATTCTATTGTTGGATGCCATGATACACACACACACACACACACACACACACACACACACACACACTTAAGTCAACTTGTTTTGTAATGTTCAAACCTTCTGTATGCTTGTCAGTCTTTTGCCTACCTGTTCTATACATCATTGAAAGGTGGATATTGACATCTCCAAATATTAATGAAGAACAGTTTACTTCTCCTTTAATTATTGGTTTTTTAAAGAATTTAATGTGGGGCTTTTTTATTAGATGCATATTTGTCTATAATTGTTATGTTGTCCTGATACATTGACCTTTTTATCATTAACAACTGTTCCTCTTTATCTCTAGTAACATTTTTGTTTAAAGTCTATTTTGTGTGATAGTAGTATGGCCAGCCAGTATAGCTGTCTTGTAGTTCTGTTTGCATGTATATATATTTTCATTGTTTAACTTTCAACTTGTTTTTATCTTTGAATTTAAAGTGTTTCTTCTGTATACAGTATATAGTTTGGTGTTTTTGTTTTTTTTTTTCTAAAACCCAATCTGACAGTCTCTATCTTTTGACTGGATTGTATAATCCTTTCACATTTAATATTATTCTTGATGTGGTTGGATTAACATGTGCCTCTCTATTACTCTTAAATATCACATTTAACAATTATTACCTCCATAAGTATCCATCTATGGATTTTGTGCACATTGTGGTGATTCCCTTATCTTTGTTTATCATTGCAATATTATAGTTTCATAGTATATGTTAGTGTCAGGTAATGTTAGTTACTCCCATTGTTCTAATAATTCAGAAGTTTTTTATTCATATATATTTATATATATACTTAATCTGCAGATCAATTTTAGAATTTTTTGTTTTGGTCCCTTCCATTAAAAAAAAAAGCATGTTGAAATTTTGATGGGATAACATTATATTTACAGATTAATTTTGGGAAAATGATCATTATGAGTTTTCTTACCTACAAACATGGTATGTGTAATCAAGTCCTTCTATGTCCCTCTCTAAATCTTTATTTTCTCATAGATTTTACATATTTCTTCTTTAAAATGTGCATGCATGTCATATATCATACACATGACATCTATGTAAAAGTTATATGTTGTTCATAGTAGTTGTTAAACTGGATGTGTAAGACTTAGAAGTTGGCTGGTTCCTGGAACTACTCCCCACACTTTCCCATTCATATCACCTCCTCTTGCCCCTTCCCCTTGGTTTCAGATGTTTGTGTGTTGACTTAGTTAGTAGTTGACCTCCAACTGTAGTTCATGATAGTTTAATTTTTGCACATCTGTACTGATACTGTTTAATTTTCTCCATCTGATGTGGTTTTAGTTTGCATTTCTATAATTGTAAAAGATGTTAAGCATGTTTCATATGCTTATTGAACATTTAGAAATCTCCTATAAGTGGCTGTTACTGTCTCTTGCCTACTTTTCTATTGGGGTCTCTTTTCTTAATAAAAAATGTTTGGTTACATGTGAGGCAACTATTTTCTCTCCATTGCTTCTCTTTGTGCCCTTTAATGATGTAATTTAATGAATAGAATTTTCATCTTAATGTAGTGATATTATATTTATAAATGTATTAATATTTATGAATATTTTCATTCTTAATATTGTTTTGTGTAAGGCTTTTAAAAGAAGAAATTCTCTTTCCTATAACAACTTCTGAGACTTTTACCATGTGCTTTTACATTTAGGTATTTATTACCTCTGAAAATGATTTATTGTGTGGTACAAAGAAAGGGTACAGTTTTTTGTTTGTTTTGCCACACAGATATATCATTGTCCTAGCAGCTTTCATTGGAAAAGGTGTCTTTTTTTCTACTTCTCTAAAGTTCAATACTTGTCATTATCAAGTGTGTAAAATGCAAGAGTCTCTTTAAGGGTTCTCTCTTTAGTTCCACTGGTCTATTCATTTTAGTTCCAGTTCTACACTGATTACTATAACTTTATAATACATGAGTGTGTGTGTTTGTTACAATTATATATATTCAATTTCATTATCAAAAAATATATTTGGCTTTGCTGATCCTCTCTATGGCATATATATTTTCAATATTTTTACACTTTGTTCTTTGCTTGTAAGTTTCTTTTTTTAAGATTTTCCTTTCCAACCTGAGATTGATGATTAGCTAATAAATTCTTTTTCTTTTTTATTTTACCTATTTAAGGCTGGATGTTTCATTTTAAGCTAGGCTTTAAATTCATCCAATTTTTAGCAGCTCTATTGAGGTAAAATTGACATACAATAAACTGCATATATTTAGGTATGTAATTTTATGATTTGACATTGGTACACACCCATGAGGCCATCACTACAATCAACATAATGAACATATCCATTACCCCCAAAAGTTTCCTCATTCCCCTGTCTAATCGCTCCTTTCTGCTCCTCTTCACCACCTTTTAATAAACTTGCTTATATTGACCAGAACATAACAGGAAAAACATCAAAACTATACCAGTCAATAACTGATCACAGAGGGAACACGCCGTGTAACCACCACCTAGGTCAAGAAATGACCTTCCTCTCAGCATCCCCTCCATTTTCCCTAGTGGTAACTGCTATTTTTATATTCCAACTATTATGATTAGAACTTTTAAATAAAATCTATATGTGTATTTCTGTTCCACCTAGGAGCAGAATTGCTGATTCATAGGGCATGCCTGAGTCATGCTACCAAACCATGGTCCAAAGTGACTACCACTGGACACTGTCTTTAGCAGTGATCAATTCCAGTTGTTCAACTTTGCCAATTCTTGAAACGTTAGTCTGTTTTTATTTATTTATTTATTTGCTTCTGTTACCATTGTTTTTGTCCTTTGGTGACTTTTAGTAGTTTCTGCTGGTCTTAATTTTTATTTCTCTAATGACTATTGAGTTTGTACACCTTTTCATATATTTGGCATTTGAATGTCTCCTTTATGAAGTGCTTATTGAAGTCTTGGCTGTGTTTTCTGTTGGGTTGTTTGGTTGTGCATACTGGCACAGCTCTGTAGAGAGGAACATTGGAGCCCATGCCTGGCCTTTCTTGACCACTCACTGTGAGGCAGCCTTTGGCTGAGATGAATATGTTCACTTAAACAGTAGATCCCTAAGCACTATCATATTGGGTACTGTGCATTAGTATCTAGACATAGAGTTGATTTTTCTTTATTGACTGCATTTAGCAAACTTTTATACTCATTTAGCCATTCTGTGGCTTATTTGTAGAATATTTTAGGTTTGTAAAGTACATAAATTCTTAAGCCTTTATTACCTGTTTTGCTGTCTACAACTTCCAGTATGATGGTCAATTGTATTTGACTATATCAGGCACACTTGAATTGTTCCCAACCTGAAATACTGTAAACATTTCATCAATAAATATAACAAAGTTACATTCTATTCCTAGTTTTTCATGTCTTTTAAAAATTATAAGCAGGTGTTGAGTTTTTTCAAAGGCCTTTTATCCATCAGTTGAACCGATCATTTGTTCTTTTTCTTATTGTGGTGAAACAACAGAAGCTGTAAAGTTCCTTCTAATCATCGGCTTAGCTGAATAGCAGCTTCTAAATGTCATGTCTTGTGATGGGATGATTGCCATTCAGTTCAATATATTTTCTAATCTCCGCTTGGTATGAGGGTTATTTTTGTTAGGGTATTGCCAGTTCATGTATAACACAGGTGTGATTAACCCCATCTCAGTTAGAAAACTATGTCGTTTTAGGCTTATTGCCTAAGGTCTCAGACTGACTGAAGAATTTCCTTACCCTGCCATGTTTTTCCATTCTCCTATGGAAAACCATAATGTCCATCCCCTGGGAGCCTGGGCAGGCCTCTCTCCAACCCACTGTGTCACTGGCCTACCTGGTGGGGGAGCCTGTCAAAAGAAGGAATCTCTTTGTCCTCAATTCAGTATATTTGGACCCAGGAGATGCAGAGTTTGATTTTCATCATTGGCCTTAATTGGGTCGATGCATTTTGGTGGATTTGAAACCTGTCTCAGGTGCACACACTTTAATTCCTTGTTGATGACTCCTTGCACACTGAGAATTTCTAACATATTAAGTTCCTGTAAACAACGGTCTTAATTATATGTTTTGTGTCCATGAGAGCTCAAACTACATGCAGCCTCAAATTACATTTCTTTTTCTCAGCTAACCAGTGGGGACTACAGCATGAACTGACTGGTTTGGGACCCTAGCTCATTGACCCTTCTATTTTTTTTTTTTAATGTTTTATTTGATCTTCCAAATTTATTTATTTATTTATTTTGATCCTTCTATTTTTTAAAAAAAATTTTGTCTGTGTAGTCCAAGCCTATATAATAGAATTGAAATCATCTCAGGGTGGGTTTCAGACCCTTTGGGCCCGTTGTGAAAGGGTCTCATCCCTGCATCCCTCTGCCTGGGGGCCTAGAACAGCTTGTCAGATCCTACAGATGAAAAGTTCAGAGACCGGGAGATTGGGGAAGAAACATTTATTGAGCGCCTGCAGTGCAACTCTGGCCCAGGCCATGAGTCAGAGTCAGGCCAAGGCATCAGGCAGTCTCAAAGGCCTGGGGATCTTGGACCTGACCCCTCCCCCTCCCCAGCACAGACTCAACTGAGGTGAGTTGTGCCAAAACAGCACCTTTATTTCCCAAAGCCCCTTGGGAGAAGGTTGTGGGTGGGGAGTGTCTTCCTGGCCTAAGAGGGAACCAGGTCCTATTCAGTACGCAGCAGCTCAGGGTCTTCCTCTTCATGGACTCCTAGGAACTTGGGACTGGCCTGTGGGTGGACAGGGTCCAAAGTAGGGATCTCCACACATCCCTGTGCCCACACCATTCCCTCCTGCCCCTCCTCCCCCACCATGCATCCATGCCTTTGCTTTGGCTGTGTGCCTTCCCCATAGACCATCCCAGAGGATTCCCAGATCCCTCCTTCCCCCAGCCTCCTCCAGGAGCTGTCTCTGCACCCTGCCACCTGAGTCCCACGCTCACTGCCTTTCTTGAGCTGGCCCCTTCCTCTTGCTTGCTCTGGGCTTCGGCAGGAACCTGCATCCCATGCTTTTCCAGTTCCTCCTTCAGCCTGGATGGGAAGGGGTGGGGTAGAAGGGTGAGATGGAGGAAGGAAGAGGGAGTGGTGGAGAGATAAAAGGGTGTGAAGAAACACAGAGACAGAAGGGAGAAGAGGTCCCCTCAGCCACCTTCCTGGGGAGGGGCTGGGGGGACAGGTATTCTGTGCCCACCTCTGTCGTGTCTGCTGCAGCTGCTGGCACTTCTGCTGCAGCTGCTGATGGTGCTCGGCAGCAGCTGCCAGAAGCTCCTCTGCCTTCTTGTTCTCCTCCTGGAACAGCTGCCTGGGGGCCCAGTGGCAGGGTCAGCATAGGCCACTCCTTCCCCCAGCCCCCTCCACCTCCACATCTTACACTGCTGCTGCCACCTCCTGGCTACGGAGAAAGAGCCCGTCAGCGATGGTGGAGGTGCCCTCAGCCCCGCACAGGGAGAACAGCCGATGCTTCACATCCTCCAGCTTCACTTCGAGCAGCTTCTCTGCAGCACGAGAGGATGAATGAGTAGGTGAGGGCAGGTAGGTCAAATAAGGGCCACCATCCTCCTCTGGCCTCACCTTCTTTGAGTAGCTGCTCCTTACTGCTGTCCAGGGCACAAATCTCCCTCACCAGCCGCTCTGGCTTCTAAGGGGGGCAGAAAGGAGGCCAGTCCACACCTCCAGGCTTCCCCCCATGGCTCAGAGAAGCCCGCCTGGATCCAGTCATTTACTCACTCACCATGCCTCACTTCCTACTTCTCTGCCCCTTGGTGCACCAAGCCACAGTCTAGACTCAGGGCCTTGGTACTGACCATTCCCTCTCCCTTATCCTCTCTCACCCCAGATACTGACAGTGCTGTACTGGGTAGGCTCATAGAATTATTAGTGTTCAGGGATTTTGCAAGCACTGAAATTGGCCATGGAGTGTTTGTAACAGAGAAACCTGCAAATTCTTCAAACCCGGGCTGTTGTCTGGAGAGTGACCAGCACAGCTGCAGCTTTTCCCTTCTGGTGGCCTCACTGACTCCTTTCCTGTTGACATTCATTCTCTCTTTTCTTGTTCGGTGCCTGGGTTCCCTTAGGGGCAAACACTGGATGCTTTGATCCGCACTTTCTCCCCTGTGCCTGTGATGATCCCAGATACCAATGGATGTCCTTAGTGGATGACTTGACCTTGGCTTTGTCAGGTTTCCTCCTGACCATTGAACAGACGGATCAGCAGGGGTTGGAGGACAGGACTGGCAATGAGGACACTGGGTGGCTATGAGAGCACAGACAAGGGACTGGATTCAGGGTGATGGTGCCATTAAGACCATCAGGGCTTGCTCAGGAACTGGGTGTGGCAGGTAAGAGGAAAAGGCCTGAGGATGACCCTGCAGTTGGGCCTCGTGCTGCAGGGAAGACGAAGGTGGGAGGAGTAGCTTTGAGTAACGCACATGGAATTCCCAGAGGTCCTTGTGCTGGGCCATCAGATCCTCCAGCTGCTCCTCAAAATCCAACCTAGGGGCCAACCACACAGGTATGAGGGGCCATGGGCTGAGACCTCCACCCCACAGCCTGGCTCAGGATGGGGTCTTCATGCATATACTTGGGGCTCTGTCCATGCTCTGCTGCACTGGGAGCACCTCCACCACCCTGACCCTCCTATGCTCAGCTCGGCCAGCTACTTCTCTAACGCCCATCCCTGGTAGTGCCACACCCACAGCCCACCTGAGCTCCCCAGGCCTCGGGTGCTGGGGTTACCTCAGCTGCCTCTGTTTATTCTTCTCTTCCTCAATCTTGGAGTTCAGGACAGAGATTCTCTCCTTGCACTCCTGCAACATGCTGTGCTTCCTGGGAAAGGGCAAGGCAGCCCTCTCAGCTGTGTTCTCTGAATGAGTCCCCAGGAGGGGAAGGGGTAGGACTTCTGGCTCCCTCTGTTGAGGGCCATTCTCTCCCTCTACACTGAGGTCCTTCTCTGTAGTATGTGTGTGTGCTGGGGGGGAGGTGGGGGGATGACATGAGCACGTGACCCCTGGAAGCATCCTTTTGAGGTTTAGGGAGATCAACATGGACATATTCAAGTGCACATGCACACATGTATTAATATCATCTGACCTTCCCAAATACTTCCAATCTTCTAGTCTTAGGGTGTGCCAAGGTTTGGGGCTGCTGGTCAAAACATGAGCTAGATAAGCCTTCAGGAAGCAGACAGATGGATGGGGGATGGAAGAATAAGGGATGGATGGAGAGAGAATGGACAGGTGGTCAGCTCGATGCCTAATGAACAGGCAGGTGAGTCAGCAAGGAGTCAGGTGACAAAGAATAAAAGACACAGGATAGACACTGGCTGAAGAAACTGAATTGAGAACAATGTGGCAAATCAGTGGTTATCCCAGTGAGTGAGTTACCCTCAGCACTACTGCCTAGGGAAGAAGACAGTCTTTGGCCTCTCAATGTACAGAGGAAAAGAATGGGAGCTCTGCGCTGAGACACATCTCCCTTCCTCTCTGCTGGGCCAGAATGAAGGGGCAGGCAAAGCCAGGCTTGGCTGCAAGCTCATACCTCTGTGCCTCACCCTCCTTCTCCTGGCAGTGCAGCCGCAGGATCCTTAGGGTCTCTGCAGGGAAAGAAACAGGGACCTGTGACTCCATCTAGCATCAGGTTTGGGCAGAGGGAACAGGACAAGATCATGTCCAGTCAGTGGACACCACCAGTCCAACAGAAGCCACAGGAGGGACTAAGCTGAGGCAGGTTTCAAAGATCTCAGCTGCTATAGGGAGAGTGGGCTTCTGCAGTGTGACACAGGCAAAAGCCTGGAGCCAGAGGAGCTGCCAGTACCTTGTTTTTTGCTCAAGATCTCCTTCAGGCGTACTTTCTCTCCATGCACTGGAAAACACAACACGTTCCAAGATCAGAGACTGCCCACTGAACCTGCAGGAATGGGGCTTGCCCATGGTCCCATGGAAGGCTGGGTATAGCCCTGCTGCCAACCACAATGTGGACCCCAAGAAGTGAGCCCCCTCCTCTCTGGTGCCCACTCCCTGAAAGCTCCAAAGGGCCCTGACATTTACAAAGTATGGCTGTGAAGATCCTGCGGATGCTCATGCTTTTACATAGAGGGGAAAGAAAAAATAAAGACACCACTTGAAATGGGATAAGGGCTGTGAAGAAATACATCAAGCAAGAAGGCGCATGTGACCAGGTGGGGGAGGGTGCCATCTTCAGATGGGATGACTGGGCACAGCCTCTGTGAGAAGGGGACATTCAAGCTCACAGCTGAATGATGACATGAGGCAAGAGGAACCCATGTTATCTGGGGGGAACACACAGCAGCCTTGCAGAGCCCCTGAGGTGGGAATGTGCTTGGAGGGTGTTTTCAGAACACTTCCACCAGCAGAGGAGACTGGTAGAACATGAGGCTGGAGAGGGCACAGGGCCCTTGGCCATTTCAAGGAATATTGGAGTACTGGGTTAGGGGATGCTACATGTCTGGAATACTGGGCTGGGGGAGGCTGGAGGCATGTGGGGTCCTCTGGGTGGCCCCTGGCCTGCTTACATGTGTCCAGTTCCTTCTGCAGGTCCTCCCAGACAGTCCGGGCCTCTCCCAGCTCTTCACTGGCTTTCCTTTTTGCTTCACCAAAGAGCAGAAGGACAGACATTGAGTAATCCTCCACCTACACTATTCCCTTGCAAACAATGACATTTCACATTTGTCTTCAAGCACAGATTTTACAGAACAGGAAATGAGGATTTCAGAGTTCAAGCCCTTCTTGCCAAGCTCAGCTGGTAGCAGAGCCAGGTTCATGGGCATACGACTATGGCAGTTTTATGAAGAAGGGTCCTGTACTTAACGCTCTGCTATTCCTGTGGTGAATATCTAGCAGTTCTTGCACCAGGGACCCTGTATTTTCATTTTGCACTGGGCCTGGCAAATCCTGTAGCTGGTTCTGGCTGGCAACCAGGGTACCTGAGCTCACCTTGCTGAACCTCATTAATCTGGTTAATCAGGACTTCAACCCGGGGCTCCAGGCTTCCTCCTACAGGGAGGAAAGGAGGTTGGTTGCTGACAAAGTAGGGTGGGTGCCAGCCTTGTGCCTCTGCTGCTTTTATTCAACACAAATCTACTGATCGCTCCCTGCTAGCAGGTGCTGTGTTGGGGCCCTCATGAAGCTCACATTCTGGTGGGGTCAGGGGGAGAAGGAACAGAAAAAAAGAGATGCAAAGTCAAGTTATGGTAACTTTGGTCAAGAGAAATAAAGAAGGGCAACGGGTTAAAGAGAGAAGGAGTGTTAGAATAAATAAGCTCTGGTGTGCCACTGCGGCAGAGAGGTGATTACAATTAACAACATTGTGTGGTATATTTCAAAAGAAGCTAGCAGAGAGGATTTTGAATTTTCTTACAACAAAGAAACAATAAATGTTTTAGATGATAGAAATGCTAAATACCCTGAATTATTACATACTGTGTATACATATGTTTCTAAACATCTCACTGTACCCCATAAATATGTACCGTTATCATATGTTAATTGAAAAAGAGAAAAAAAAAGAGTGAAGGAGTGGGAAGTGTGAAAGAGTGAAGATGTGGGAAGGCGTCTTGAGGGCCCCAAATCAAGTGAGGGGGCAGGCCCTGCAACTCTTTGGGTGGAGGAGGAAGGCAGTCAGTGCAGAGGTCTGCCCTGAGGGGGAACTGGCTGGGAGGAGCCTGGTAAACAAGTGGGGAGTAGCAGGAGGTGAGGTGGAAGGAAGGCAGGCGAAAGTGAAAACTTCTACATCTAACACAGTATAGTGGGAGCCAAATGGGTGACCAGCAAGGTACTCAGGACAGGGTTTTGGGAAAATATTTTGCTTTCTATATCCTTATACTTCTTTAATTTAGAACCATTTTTAGTTCAAGGAATTCCATTTTTAAAGAGGAAAAAATGTAATTTCCCGAGGTTGTGAATTGCGGGGCCTAGAACTGAACCTGCATCTGCCTGACCCAAAACCTCAGGCTAAGCCTCAGATACAGAGGAGACACATGACCTTTCTGCAACTTTTTCACCATTTCCACCAAGTCTTCAATTTTCTGTGAGGATGTGTCCGACCCTGAGGAGACAAAACCAAACATTTCAGAATCCAGTAGGGTGAGAGACCAGAGGAAGGATCTGACCGGCCTAGGCTGGGACTGAGGTGAGCTGAGGGCAGGTCTCCAGCCAGAGTGGTGCCCCAGCTCCTTGTCTTGAGGTGGACAGTGCACAAAAGCCAGGTTTCCCCTCCAGACTGAAATAGTAACATAGGTATTCCCTTCATAAAACTCAGGGTGAGGGCAGGGGTGTACTCTCACTACTAATGCTGTTCAAAGTTGGGTGGGTCAAAAGCTGGTAATCTAATAATGCAAGGAAAAAGAAGCGTATAAAAAACTGGAAATGAGGAGTCGGAAATCACTCTAACTGGCAGGTGGAATAATCAGTTATAAAGTTCTAGAGAATCTTACTTAAAACTGCAAGGACTAATAAGAAAATATAACATGTCTAGTTAAAATATATATAAATACATATGGCTTTCCTATATACAATCAATACTGGGTCTGAAGCCTCCCTGTAAAATAATATTACATGTGAATTTTTATAATCATTATAGTCACGTAATTTTACTATTTATGGCATTAACATCACAATAAATGTAACCAGATATCAGGAGCCACCTGATGTAAAAAGACAGTATCACCGATTATGTACTCTTGCCAAAAAAATGATACTAATACTCATTAAACCTCTAGATCTCATTACACATTCAGAGGAAATACAGGGATGGAGCAACATGTTCAGTGGCACATGAGGATGCAATTAGCAAAATCGACTGGAAAACTCCATGGGCAAAACAATCCATTTTGTTTAACAAATAAATTCCAAAGGTAATAAAAGATAGAAAGAAAGACCCTTACAGACTAAAAGGGCTTTAAGAGACATATCAACCAATCTCAATGAATGATCCATAATTGGTTCTTTTTTTTTTTTTTTTTTGTCGTTTTTTCGTGACCGGCACTCAGCCAGTGAGTGCACCGGTCGGTCCTATATAGGATCCGAACCCGCAGCGGGAGCGTCGCCGCGCTGCCGGCGCAGCACTCTACCGAGTGCGCCACGGGCTCGGCCCCATAATTGGTTCTTGATCAAACAAAAACACAGTAAAAAATATTGATGACAAATTCAGCAAAATTTGAAAATTAACTAAATATTTGATGAAGTAATTACTGTTGCTGTTATATAGATGTGACGATGGTATTTCTTTTCCAAAGAGTACTTATCTTCTAGAGATATACACGGAAATATTTATGGATGATATGTGAGATGCTTTAAAATGAAATAGTGGAGTGTGTAGTAGGGAGAGGTGACGATTAAAGAATAAGTAAGATTGTCCAAGAGTTGATCATTGTTAAAGCTGGAGACGGGTTCATGGAGTGATTATGTTTTGTTCCCTCCTTTTGTACATGCTTATACTTTTTCATAATGAAAAGTTTTTAAAAATCTTCCAATCACTAAATCAATATAGAGAAGGTAAACAATCTTTCATTACCATATAAGAGTTAAGAAAAGGAGAACAATTAATAGAAAATTACATAAATGGCCAATAAGTACTTGAAAATATGTACTACCTCAGTTATAATTAAAGAAATGCAAATTAACATATTGCACCTAGCAGACTGGTAACACTTGCTAAGTCTGATAATGCCCAGTGTTTGTGACAGTGTGCGGAAACAGGCCCTCATATCCGCTGATACTGAGGAAATCGATGCAGTTTTTTAGAAGGCAATTTGGCTATATCAGCATTTTGAAGACATAATTCCAATTCTAGAAATTTAACCAGATATCCTTGGTGAAGTATGCAAAAGGCATGTTTGAAGACGAAGCACCTACTATGAGCTCATCAATGTGTGCTTCCAAAATTCCTGTGCTGAAATCCTAACTCCTAGTGTGATGGTATTGGGGTCAGAGGCCTTTGGGAGGGGACTGAGCTTTGGGGGTAGAGCCCTCAGGAATGGGATCAGTGCCCTTACAAAGGAGAACCAGAGCGCTCCCTAGCGATTTCCACCGTGACAGGACACAGCGGGAGGATGAAAGTCTACGACCCAGAGAGCGACCCTCGCCGCTCACTCACTCTGCCAGCATCTGATCTTGGACGTCCTACCTCTGGAACCGTGAGAAATGAGCTTTTGCGGTTTATAAGCCACTCAGTGTACGGTCATTCCTTACAGAAACCCGCACTGACTCACGCATTGGTGAAGTCGATTAGGCTTATTTGAGGAACTTGAAGGTGGGACCCGAAAGCATGGCAGTGGCACTCAATGAAGGGGTATATACGCATCTTTGCGTTCACATCCTCTCTGTCCTTGGCCCAGGGCCACCACTGGTGGCCACACCCTGCTCCGAGCTCGCCTTTCCGTGCCGACCTGACTTTGGAACCTCCAGTGTTACAGATGCGCGGTGTGGATCCAGCCCGCGCTGACGTGGGCGGGTCTGCAGGATCCGGCGTCTTCGCGGAGGGCCTGGCCGCAGTCCCCGCCGTGTCGCTGGAGCCTGCAGACCCCTCGGCACCGCAGGAGCAGCCTGAGGGGAGGCGGCAGGGCGGCTGGCGTTTCTCCTCCGTGCCGGCTGCGGTCCTGGACCTGTGACCCCGCGTCAGGCCGCCCGTCCTCCCCGGCGATGGCGGGGAGGGAGCCCCCGCCGCGGGCCTCGCAGCGGGCCGGGCGCCCGGGCGCATCGGGGGGTCCAGCTCGGACCGCGGACCAGCCCGGTCCCACCACGGACGTGAGGGGTCACTACGGTCCTCAGCTCTGGGAGCGCCGGGAAAACGTTCTGTTCTGTTTAAGAGGCGCGTGTGGGCGTTCTCGGGAAGGAAACGGAATGACCGACACCGACAGGACGTGGGGCAAATCAGGCGCGACAGAAACGCGCGACAGGGTGAACCATGCGGCGGGTGGGACCGTCACGACCTCGTCCCTGCGACAAACCCTCAACCCACCTTCCCGCCTCGCCCCGCCCTGCCCGCCGGGAGAGCTCCGCCCCGTCCCGCCTGTCCTCGCCACCCTCCCGCCGCTACCTCCGGCCGCCTCGTCCTGGTCCCCGGCTCCCGCGGGCTCCGCATTCGAGGGGGCTGCTTTCCCCGCCATTTCCTCTCAGCTGTAAGGGCCGCAGCCTGTGGCGCCTCCACAGCTGATTGGACCAAAACTCGCTGGGGGCGGGACGCTGCGCGCCTGCGCACTGCTCTCTCGCCTGTATGGGTGGAGGCGAGCAACGTTTCTGAGGCCGCGCAGGGAGGCCGGCGCCCCTGTCTGGCAGCTAGTGCGCATGCTTAAAGCTGCCCGGCAGGCTAATCCCGACGAGAAGGCAACGGTCACGTGCGGCCTTCCAAGCTTGCGATTGGCCGGTTGAGCGGTCACCTGCGCATGTGTAAAGGCTGCCAAGGGGCGCCCCTAGTGACGTAGCCGGGGGTGGCGGCAAGTGTGCATGTGCTGGGCTGTGGGGACCGCTGTTCGATTCCTGCCTCTGCCGTTATCCTGACTTCGCTCCGTAAGAATGTCCCCGCCTCCGGGAGCAGCGATTGGGAGCTCGGCCATCGCTGACTGAAGCTGAGTGACCTGTGGGCCGCGCCGGCAGGAGCTCGCCAACCCCACCCGATTCATGAGAATCATGAGAACCCTAGGGTTAGGGTTAGAGTCAGGGTCAGGGTCACAGAGTCAGAGTAAGGGTTAGAGTTAGAGGGTCAGGGTCAGGATCAGTGTTAGGGTTAGGGTTACGGCTTGACAGGGGTTAGGGTTAGAGTTAGGGTTGGGGTTAGGGTTAGGGTTAGACCCAAATACGATGGTTTTCAGAACAGTGTTCACGGATCACATGTTGACATATCAGTGGTCTTCAGAGTTTGGGTGGGAGAAAACTCATATCAAGTCTCTAAAATCTCGTTGCATCCTGGGCTTTCCATTACTCAGTGGAATGATCTAAAGATTGAAGTCATTTGGAGGTGTAGATAGTAGAATTTGACTGTTGCAGTCCAACCTCAAATGTATAGAAAGCACTAATCTTTTGTGTGGGCAACTTTGCTGGTATTTTACAAGGAAGAATTTTTAGAGTGTATTCAACAGCTCGTGGAAATGAATCAAGAGTGGGTCCCATATTTAATGCCTGCTCGTCTATGCATTTGTCCTACATTCATTTGAACTGAACCTTCTCTTTAGTCAATAAGCCTACCAAACAAAGCCTGCTCTTTCTCCTCTTGAACCCAGTGGAGCCTTATTTTTCGAGGGGAACCTTTAATCTAGTGTCCCCAAGGGCCAAACCAAATAATGTAAGAGCCCGGGAAGGTGTAACTGCGGACTGCAAGATGAAAGGTAATTGCAGCTCATTTCTTTTGCCCAATGTGAAGCACTGGACAATGGGTGTCAGCAGGTTCTGTGGCTCTGTAGGAAGGATAACCAGCTAACTGAAGTTAGAACTATAAATCTTTTTCTTTACTAGACATGTAAAGACGGAGAAGAGAAACTGGCACCTCCCCCATGAGATGGCATCATCCTTCCAGGAGTGAAGGCAGTGCATTTAGGACCTGGCACACAAGTGGGTGAATCTAAGGTTTTAGAGAAGCACCTTACCATGGATGACCTGACAACTGCCCTGGAGAGGAGCAGAGTGAGGGAGATGTACAGAGTGAGGCTCTGGTACAGCCTGTGTTGTTCATCTAGTTTCTGATATACTGGATAAGGGTGAGAAGATACATATTCCAAGTATGGAGAATGGTCTTAAGCTTGCAAGCTGTATCCTGGGCAAATTGACTGATATACCATACAGAAGAGGAGAAATTGACTAGACAATTGTATTAGCTTGAATAAAAAATACAGGATATGAACTATATGCTGTTGGGACAGGTTATTGCATTTGAATTGCAATAGATTTTTTTGGCTACCTGTTACTAGTTGTGCATAATGCAGTTTGTATTATCAGTGTGTTGCAAGGGTCACTGTTTCCTCATGCCAAAGAAAATGAATTGCAATCATCAGATAAAATAAAGTCTCTTGAAATTCCTCTCTTTGTGGTCATATACCAACCACTTATGTAGATAGGTTCATTTGTTTCCACTTGCTTTTATTTATCTATTTTTAACTTTATTTATTTATGTATTTTTTATTCATTGAAATGTAATTGATTGTACATATCTGTGGTACAATGGTGAATATCAATACCTGTGTACAATATGTAATGCTTAAATCAGAATAATTCATGTATTCAGCATTACACAATGTAAGGGTGAGAGTTAGGGTATAGGGTTAGGGTCAGGGTTAGGGGTTAATGGTTAGGGTTAGGGGCTAGTGGTTAGGGTTGGTGTTTGGCTTAGGGGTTATGGGTTTGGGGGTCTGGATTAGGGATTAAGGGTTAGTGGTGAGGGGTTAGGGGGTTAGGTGAAAAAAATTGAGGATCAAATAAATGGAATCATATTCCATGTTCATGGGTTGGCAGAACTAACATCATCAAAATGCCCATTTTACCCAAAGCAATCTACACATTCAATGCAATCCCTATCAAAATGCCAATGGCATTCTTCACAGAAATAGAATAAACAATCTTAAAATGTGTATGGGAGCATAGAAGATCTCATGTTGCTAAAGCAGCACTGAACCAAAAGAAAAAAATTGGAGGCATCTCTATTCCTGACTTCAAAATATTCTATAAAGCTATACTAACCAAAACAGCATGGTACTGGCCTAAACACAGACAAATAGACCAATGGAACAGAATAGAGAGTCCAGAAGTAAACCCAAGCTCTCATAGCCAACTTATTTTCAACAATGGTTTCAAGAATATACACTGGGGAAAGGACAGTCTCTTCAGTAAATGGTGCTGGGAAAACTGGATATTGAGATGTAGAATATGGAAACTAGACCCCTATCTCTCACCGTACATAAAAATCAACTCAAAATTGACTGAAGACCTGAATTTAAGACCTGAAACTATGAAACTACTAGAAGAAAACAGTGGGAAAACAGTAATAGGAATGGGAGTGGGCAGCGGGGTTTTGGGTGAGCCTATGAAGTCACAGGCAACTAAGCAAAATACACAAAAGGGACTACATCAAACTGAAGAGCTTCTGCACAGCAAGGGATACTATCAACAAACTAAAGAGACAACCTACAGATTGGGAGAAAGTATTTGCAAACTACACATTAGAGAAGGGACTACTATCCAGACTATATAAAGAACTTAACAGCAAAACAATAATAATAATAATAGCAATAACCCAATTGAAAAATGGCCAAAGGACATGAAAAAACATTTCTCAAAAGAAGACATACAAATGGCCAAAAAGCACATGAAAAAAATTTAATGCAAATGAAAACCACGAGATTTCATCTCACCCCACTTATAATGGCTGCTATGAACAAGACAGAAAATAAATGCTGGAAAGAATGCAGAGAAAAGGGAACTCTTTTACACTATTGATGGGAGTGTAAATTGGCACAGTCGTTGTGGAAAACAGAATGGAGATTCCTCAGAGAACTAAAACTAGATCTGCCTTATGGTCCAGCTATCTCACTGCTGGGTTTATACTTGAAGGAAATGCAATCAATGTATCAAACAGACACCTGCACTCCTATGTTCACTGCAGTGCTATTCACAATAGCCAAGAGATGGAATCAGCCTAAGTGCCCATCGACAGATAAATGGATTAAAAAAAACTGTGGTATATATACACAATAGAATACTATTCAGCTATTAAAAGAAATGATATCCTATCATTTGCAGCAACATGGAGAACAGGAAACCATCATGTTAGGTGAAGTAAGTCAGACACAGAATGCCACATAATCTCACTTATATGTGGAATCTAAAAACAAACAAACAAACAAACAAACAAACAAAAGAGTCATTCTCATAGAAGTAGAGAGAAGAATAATGATTATTAGAGGCCAGGAGAGGAAAGGGTTGGATGGAGAAGTGGTAGACTAATGGGCACGGAACCATGCTAAATACCCTAAGTGAATCATTGTGTGTTGTATGCATGTATTGAAACAACACACTGTACCCCACAAATATGTACAAGTAAATGTTAAAATAAAAGAAAAAAACATTGTTCCTATGATATACAAGATAAATATTAAGTAAAAGTAAAAATATTCATCACCACTACAGAAAGCTTCTGGAAACACTAATGCAAATAAAGAATTCTCTTTAAGCACAGGGAAAAAAGGAGATGATATAAGCAGAAATCATGACGAGCTGGTCAGACAGCCCACGTGATTTCTGTGAACAAATAATAGTAAAATCTACTCTTAAGTAGAAATGTATACTATGTTGTACTTATTATTTACTCATTCATTTGTTTATGTATAACATTATACTTATATATTTTGCATTAATATATTAAAACAAAAGTGAATATCAAAAAAAATGTAAAATTTACCTATCCTTGGTTATGTAAATCAAATCTTACTTTCTGAATGGCAAACCAATTCCTTATAATCAAGAAGGATTTGGAGAAACTTCTATTAAATAAATTTTTTAAAGAGGGTCAGCCATAAAATGAGCATTTAATTAAAATAAACACAGGCACGCACTTTCTTTAACCTACTGAAATGTCAACTCTTTAATTCCCCATTAGGAAAATCAAAACCCTGATTATATGCCTTCAAATCATTTGAAGATGTGAAAACACCGTCTGCATTTCAGCCTAGTTCAAAGACAGC
This sequence comes from Cynocephalus volans, assembly GCF_027409185.1. Classification (NCBI taxonomy): domain Eukaryota; kingdom Metazoa; phylum Chordata; class Mammalia; order Dermoptera; family Cynocephalidae; genus Cynocephalus; species Cynocephalus volans. The sequence continues at coordinate 178,221 of NC_084473.1, read as the reverse complement.
AAAGAAATAATTTCTTCTTCCAACTCAAAGTATGTTTAGGAGAAGGACACCTAATAGAAGTGGTGATGCCAATCTAACCAATGTAAAAATACAAAGTGCTTCTAGCAATATTTGCGTACATATAATTTGGCAAGAAAGTTTTATAAACCTAAGATTTGAAAAATAGAACCTATAAGCTCCAACAAAAAAGCTTCATTTGTAACTGAAAAAAAAATTGTAAGAAAATGTCCTTCCAAAAAGAGACAAAAATGACTTTTATTTCCCAAGAGAACTAATAAATAAATTTGTACAACAAAATTACAGTCACTACAAATTGCATTCAACAATTCCATTACTTCTTCATTTCACCAGCTGAAAATCAGAATTCTTTCCGGTTATAAATATAACTTTTTATAACTCTGTTATTACTTACTGTGAATGGAGAAAGGAGGCCAATCTTGTGGCCACAGTGTCGAACAGCCTCTCTGATGTGGCAGGGCTGGATGGCTTGGCTGGGAGAATAATAACCCAAATAAACCTCTGTTCTCTATAAATTACCCATTTTCAGGTACTTTGTTATAGCAACACAAAATGGACTAATACGTGGGGAACTTCCTGTGGGGACCAGCACTTGAGCTCTGTGGTTGAGCTAAATTGCTGCTTTGTTGCTGATTCCGTAGGGAAAGCTTTTTGTGCAGCTCAGGTTTAATGGTTGACTTTATAGGTACTTCTAGCTCTTGAGAGATCCGGTGCACCTGGGTTGTGTAGAAACTCTGGTCTAGGCCTGATTGTTCTCATCAAACTACACCCCATGCAATTCTATATTACTGACCAGTCTCCTCTGAGTGGTCCTACACTGATTGGAGTGCAGGTCTGCTGCCATTGCTGTGTCCCAGTGTTGTCCCCATGAGCTTGTCTGCCCCACTGCACATGCTGCAAACACTTCACATGGGATGGTCTGTGCACCAGTCCCTTGCAATGACTCACTGGCCTCTGAGTGGCTCCTTTTTTTCCAGTGGTTGTGGCTCTTTGCTCTTATGTGAGTCCACAGGAGCACTGTTGGTGGTCTTGCTGGCCTGGGGACCACCAAGGACCTCTCCTCCCCTGCCACCTCCAAGCCACTTCATCTGAAGGGCACAGCTGTGGCTTTTGCTGGCTTTCTCCGAGCACTCAGCAGCTCCAGCCTGGAAGTGGCTGGGGCTTGAAATGGTCTCAGTGGTTTTTTCTTTCTCTCATCGTGGCTTCTCCCACCTTCATGCACTCCATAGGTCTCTCCTCCTCTTCCCCTGAGCTCTAGCATCCCCAGCTTGGCTGTCATTGCTTTTTAATAGTTTTCAATTGGTTAATTTGGGGGAAGAGTGACACTGGGGACCATCTATTCTGCTATCTTGACCAGAAGCCAACAATCAGTTCTGAGAGCAGAACCTAATTGAGACTCTAAAGCCGGGGAAGGGAGAGAAGCCTTGTTAATGGGACACTCTATTAAAGGGAATGAGGGAGGGGAGTAGACCTCTTGTTAACTGGATTAAGTTGTGTAAGGCCCAGAAGAGAATTCATCTGACTTTTGGAAAGGCCAAGAACATGCCTACGGGATTACACATCCTGGGATCCTGAGGCACAGGGAAGTCAGGTAGTTCTCAGCACCTATTTTATATCTCGGTGCCCCAGATATTTGTAGGACTCCAAAAACCGTCCATAGGCCATGACATCAATTCCTCTCAGCTGGTGGAGCTGGCCGTTAAGGTTTTGAACAACAGACATGTGGCAGAAGAAGAAAGGAAATAGAAGAAGATGAAGAAGGAGGTGACCCTTCTGGCCATTGCCAACCAGTCCATTCCAGGTAATGCAGAAGGAAGGAGAAAGCCAGTTCAGGTGAGTGACCCCAGCCCCCAGCATAGGACCAAATCTAGGCCACCAGAGAAAATGAGACCTAATCATTGTACTTACTGCAAAGAAGAGGAACCTTGAAAATGGGAATGCGCCAGCCATCCCCAGACAGGGAAGACAAGGAATCAGCCCAATATCTACCAGCTCCCCTTGACAGAAGAGGAGGACTAAAGGTGTCCTGGGGCCTCCTGATTGGCTCCTCAAGATAAGATCTCCATCACCCCAGAAGAGTCCTGGGTTACCTTGGAAATAGACGGAGAGCCAATCAAACTGTTACTTGACACTGAAGCCATATTCTCTGTGTTGGTTACCAAAGGAGAGCCTTTTACCAAGAGTGAATGCAATATAAGGAGAGTGTCAAAAAAAAAAGAAGTTCCAAGCAGTTTCTGGAGTCTTTGCTCTGTGACGTGGGTTCTAAAACACTGATGCATTCTTTCTTGTATATCCCTGGGTGCCCTATTCCCTTACTGGGAGGGGATTTATTGACCACAGTTGGGGCCACTGTCTGCCTAAACAAGGACAGATTAGAGATAGAAGTCCCTAGGGCACATGGAGCTGCCTTCCCTGCCCTTCTCCACAAGGGCTCCTGACCTCCTGGAGAAATTCCAGATAACATTCTAACACAGGTCAACCCGGAGTCTATATGGTCACAAGAAAAAGTGGGGAGAGCCATAACAGCAGAGCCAGTGGAGGTGGTGTTAAAACAAGAAAGCCAAGGGCCAAGAGTAAGTCTGTATGTTCTAAAACCCAAACCTGTGGGGTGGTGGGGGTGGGGATTCAGCCAGCATTAGAAGTTCTTTTGCAACAGAGATTCATTAGGCCCTGCCAGTCCCCATGCAAAACTCCCATTCTGCCCATAATAAGACCAGGAACTGGAGAATATAGATTTGTACAAGACTTCCAGGCAGTAAACAATTCCACCTAAGACATATATCTTATAGCCCTTAGTCCGTATACCTTACTAGTTAACCTCCCTGGAATAGCCAACTATTACACTGTGCTAGACCTTAAGGATGCCCTTTTATGTATGCCCTTCAGCCCCCCATCCCAGAAATTGTTTGCTTTTTAATGGAAAGACCCTAAAAACCCACCAGAGGCAGCAGTATTGTTGAGCAGTTCTTCCCCAAGACTTCAAGAACTCCCTGCCCATCTTCAGGGGCGTGCTAAATCAATATTTACAGAGTTTACAGTTGAAATAGGGCACTGTTTTACAGTATGTGGATGGTATCCTCATTGCCAGTCCCAGTAAAGGGGATTCTGATCAAAGCACCATCCAGACATTAAACTTTTTAACTGAAAGGAGATATAAGGTGTCATAGAAAACGGTCCAGATTTCCAAGGACTCTGTCCAATATTTGAGGTATGTCCTCTCCCAGGACAATATAAATTTCCTCAAGATAGGAAATTGGCTAATTGCTGATGTCAGAGTCGTGCTGATGTCAGGATAGGGCTAATGACAGAGCAGTGCTTATGTCAGAACAGTACTGATGTCAGAAGAGTGCTGATGAAAGAACTGTGCTAAAAGAGCCACTTGGTTCTTCCTTACATCCACAGGCAGCCACATGGATTCTTAGGGATAACAGGGTTCTGTTGTTTCTGGATCCCAAACTTTGGGCTCATAGCCAAATTCCTTTATAAAGAACTCCATAGGGATGAGTCCGGCCCTTTTGAATGGGAGAGATAATGTGACAAGGCCTTTTTGAAGCTCAAAAAGCTGTTAATAAAAGCACCTGCTCTATGGCTGCCAGATCTTACTAAGCCTTTTGATATCTATGTTCATGAAAGACAGAGTATCACTACTGAGGTACTGTATTAGTCCATTTCTGTGGCTTATAAAAGAATGCCTGAAGCTGAATAATTTATAAAGAAATAGAATTTATTTCTTACAGTTTTTGAGGCTGGGAAGTTCAAAGTTTAGTAAGTCTTCTGTTGAGGACCTTGTTCTGGGTGTTGACTCTCCACAGCAATGCAGGGTATCACATGGCAAGTGGCTGAGCAAGAGCGAGCTAACCTCCTCACTTGCTGTTTTTTAAGAATCCATCAGAATCATGCCCATGATCATCCATCAAACCATCAATGGATTAATCCATTCACAAGGATACAGTCCTCACAATCTAATCACCTCATAAAGGCCTCACCTTTCAATGACTGTAATAGGATTTCCCACTCTTTTAACATTGTTACAGTGGGGATTAAGTTTTCAACACATGAACCTTTGGGGGACACATTTAACCGATAACATGCACCAATTCAAATGCTAAGGCCCCTTAGAAGAGTAATGGCCTATTATTTCTCTAAACAATTTGATGGTGTTGCAAGGACATGGCCTCCTTGCCTTAGGGTAGTGTCTGCCACATGCCTGCTTACCAAGAGGCAAAAACAACTCATGATGGGCCAAAATTTAACCGTATGATTTCCTGTAGTGGATTGAATTATGTGCCCCCAAACTCACTGAAGCTTGAATTGTGTCCCCCCAGTTTTATGTATTAGAAAGTTGGCCTCCACTGTGCCTGTTAAGAGGGTGGGAAATCCTAATATCATCATTGAAAGGTGGGACATGGAATAGGTGATTGGACTGTAGGACCATGGCATAGTAAATGGATTAAAAAATGGTGGTCAGGAGCGTGGCTCTGAGAGCTTTAAAAGAAGAGACAGGAGAGTCTGTCTCTCTACCTCTTGCTCTCTCTCTGCTCTCTCTGCTTCCATCACCACCACCAGATGGACTTTGGACTTCCCAGCTTCAGAAACTGTAAGCAATAAATTTTATTTTCTTTAAAAATTACCCAGTTCCAGGTATTTTGTTAAAAGCAACAGAAATGGACTAATACATTTCCCCATGAAGTGACAAGCATAGTAGGGGCAGAAAGATATCACTGATTAGCCAGTGGCAGAATGTTACAATACCAGACCCTGCTGGTAGATACCCTCAACATCTGTGTGAGCACCTGCCAAACTCTCAGTCCTTCCATCTTGATTCTGATCTCCCTAGATCCCATGTCCCATGATTACTCTGCCACCATAAAAGAAGTATGCTCCAGCAGAAAGGACCTACAGGGTGAACCCCTCCTCAATGCTCAGGAGGATGGGAGCAGTTTTGTGGATGAGGGCCAGAGGACAGCAAGATATGCAGCCTTGTCCCTGCATAGAATCATCAAGGCCAAAGGCTTCCAGTATTTGTTTCTGTTGCTTATAACAAAATACCCAGAACTGGGTGATTTATAAGAAACCAAAATTTATTGCTTACAGTTTCAGATGCTGGGAAGTCCAAAGTCCAGGAACACATATGGTGAAGGCCTTGGTAGTGTTGACAGTGACCCAGGGGTCTCATATGTCAGAAAACAGTGGAGCAGAGAAATAGCTGCTCATGCATTCTCCTTTTAAAGTCCTCAGAACGATGCCCATGACCACCATTTTTATTCCATTCACTAGGCATTGTCCTACAATCTAATCACCTCTTTAAGGCCCCACCTTTCAATGATCATGATAGGATTTTCCACCTTCTTAACAGCCATAGTGGGGATCAAGCTACTAATGCATGAAATTTGGGGGACACAATCTATATCACCTCCCCACAGGGACTTCAGCCCCAAAAGTGAAATAATAGCCCTAACCAGGGCCATGATGCTGGGGAAAGACAAGGTCCTGACTGTACATACAGACTCCAGGTATCCCTTCCCCATGGTTCACACCCACAGTGCAATCTAGAAGGAGAGAATACTTTTAAGTGCTAATAGTAAGGAAATGAAATATGCTTCAGAAATACTGACACTGTTACAGGTGGTAGAAATGTCTTAGATTTCTGTACTGCATTGCTGGGGCATCAGGAAGGGGTCTCAGAAGTGATAAAGGGAAGCAATCTAGCAGCCACAGCTGCAAAGAGGGCTTCACAAGACAGGGAAGTCCTTTAACTACCTTGGCTCCCTTTGACACCTCTCTATGAGTTTGAACCAAAGTATTCCCCTACAGAACTTCAAGAGGTGAGGCAAGATGGGTGTCAACAAAGCTCTATCTCAGGGGCACGGGTTATGAACAAAATGAGGAGGATACAGTTGCATGAACACTTGACATGGACAATTGCCAAGCATGGCCATAACTCCTCTCATTATGGCAAAGAAGCCACACACAACTGGCTCCTCAGGATAATAAAAATCCCATGGCTAAGGGAAATAATAAACAAGCTATCCAATCAATGTGTTTACTGTCAAAAAACTCCAATGCTCCAACCGGGCCTCTGGTACCTTCTCTGGCAGCGGCAGCACAATTAAGGGGAATTTTGCCAGGGGAAGCCTGGTAGATTGACTTCACTGGTATGCCCTCAGGCCCTGGAGGATTTAAGTATCTCCTAATGTTGTAGACACATTCACAGGGTGCAAAGAAGCTTTCCCCCGTCAGACTGAAAAAGCAGGGAAGGTCATAAAGGCCTTACTAAAAGAAATCATTCCCTGGTTTGGCCTGCCCAGGACCATTTAGAGTGATAACAAATCAGCCTTTGTCTCCAACATGGTAACAAAAATGTCCGAGGTGATGGGTGTACAATAGAGGCAACACTCTGCCTGGAGATCTCGGAATTCAGGGATGAGCGAAAGGGCTAATAAGACTCTCAAGGTGATCCTTGCTAAGCTGTGCCAGGAAACTAGGAGAACTGGTTGAAACTTCTCTCTGAAGCCTCATCTCATGTCTGAGCAGCACCAAAGGGAAAGTTGGGGCTCAGACCCTTTGCGATGCTGTATGGAAGGCCTCACCCTGGCAGGCTCAATTCTGTATCCCACCCAGATGGGGAAATAGAAAAGACAGTAAAACATATAATTTGTCTGGAAACTAATATCTGCACTTAATAGTTATGCCAGCTTCAGACTCCCCATTTCCACCAAGGTGAAGCTGCACCCATTACAACCCAGGAATTGGGTGTATCCAAAAACCTGAAAAACTGGATCCCCAAAGGATCAGCTCCTTTCGATGTGGAGTAGGCCCCACCTGGTATTGCTCACTATGTACTCTTCTTTCAAACTGCAAGATGTGACTCCCTGGACACATCACACCTGAGTAAATGAACCCAACCACTGGTGGATTTCACCATAACTGAGAAAAGATGCACCAGTGAGGTTCTGTCAGGGTTAAAGTATCTGTTTATAAGACAGACACACAAAGATAAGTTACATGGGCCTGTTGTTTCTTCTACATTGTTTTTCTCCTTTGGTCCCACCAGCCAATGGCCTCTGAGCAACAAATGCAGTGGTAAAACTCTCCCATATTGTAACCCAAGGACAAAACCTATCACATGTGGGATATGCCATCAACATCCTCTTGCTAGACATCCATGGCCCGTTGCCTACCCCACCCAAGGAACTTATAATATTAACTTCTTGGCCTTGCAGTCTACAACAAAGGCTATGCCTATTGCTGTCCAGCTAGACTCCATGCAATCCATACAGTGTACAAACTTCACACCTCTACTCAACAATGCCTTGAAGAAGGAGTTTTGATATCTGAACTGCTCCACTAAAGACAACATGCTGTGCCTGTACCCAGGCTAGAGGCAATAGAAACAGGTCTTCTATTTACCCCATAACTTTTAGCCTCAATTCTTACCACAGTCCACATAAGACCCACTGGTACCCCCCAAAAGTATACTATAGGATGGTCCCCCTTTACACCCCCTAAATAACTGCAGCCTGTGGGTAGGTTTTGGCAAATTAGCTGAAGGCTTGCTGTCTCCACTCTGCAATACTACTGATCTTCCAAGCTGGGCACCACAACTGATTAGGAAATTCATATAACCCTTTCTAAGAGGGCTTCTGCCCCACAGCGGTATGTCTTCTTATGTGGAGCTAATTCAAATATGCCCCCCGATCATCAATTTCCTAAGGGAAAGTTTTCCTCCTGTCTCCTATCAATGGCACGTCCTTGTATAGACAATGTGGTATTTATAGGACAATGCACACTTGGCAGCCTGGCTCCTGATAGAATAACCTTCCACAATGTAACCCAGAAACCAAAAGGAGCAATTGGCCTAACCCTGGCAGGCATCAGTGTGACCCTCAGATTGAGGGCTCCCTGTGGAGGTTTTGCATATCATGAGGCCACTCTGAGAATTTAACTTATACCCTTGAGTCCCTGCCAACTAGTAGGCAAAGCTCTTGAAAATCTGCAGGCTTCTCTAATTCTCTAGCTAAAATGGTACTAAATAACTGCCATGTCTTAGGTTATATTTTGTCAAAACAGTGAGTATATGTGTCATCACTAACTCTTCTTGCTGTATATGGGTAAATCCTTCAGGAGAAATAGACATCATTATCAAGCAAATTTATGAACAAGCTTCTTGGTTAAGAGTCTTTTAACCAACAATACAATACAGCTGACTTCATCCGGGAAGCTGTCAAGCCTGCAATACCTAGAATCACTTGTTTGTTGCCCTCAAGGACCACTGGTATTGCTGCTTCTATTATTACTGTTTAGACAACACATTTTCAACTTGCTTGTAAAATTCAACATCTCTTGCCTGCAGTAATTCAAGCTTCAGATGACAGTAATGCAACAGTATCAGCCACCACAGAGTTCTGATAGTGACCCCAGGACATAGCTTGGCAGCCTGAGAGTTTGGCTCTTTTAACCAGAGAAGGCCTGACACCCACAGCCAGTAGGGAAAAGTTACAGAAGAATGACCACCATCCCTGACCTCTCAAGAATCAGGACTGGAATACCTCAGGGGGAGATTTGTAACCCAGGGTCCAGGATCCCCTAAATGTGCAGGTAATCACTACCACTAAAATGTCCAAAACGGAAGATGAACTGGTCATAACTCTTTGTTCTGAGTTTCTATTGCTGCAAGAGGTGGCAGAAAGTCATGAACCATTAAATACTAGACTGTTCTCAAAATATACCAGGTGAAAATGGCATACAGACCCCAGAGATGAACTTTGGTGAACTTGCCTCACTTGAATGCAAAAATCTCTGCCATGGAGGAGCCAGGACTTCCACAACTTACCTGGCCCTGTTTCTTTCGTCATGGGTCAACCACAACAGGGAAGTCTCAATTTGCCACCTATGAACTGTAACCTGTACTAGATGGGGGCTCAAAGTTTAGCCCATGGGACTACTTCCTGAAGTCCCACTGTTACCCAAAGTTTACACTCCTTCCCAGGCCCAAATGCAAATTTATCTTCAGAACTGACCACTGAACTATGTCCCATAGTCAGCCAACACAAATAGAACAAGCTTGTATCCTCCATTTACATAAGAGGACCTCAATGAAAACTTGAGTGTACAGCTAGGCAAAAACTTTGGCTGGATAAGACAACCTCTTTACTTTCTCAGGGAGACACTTCTTTGGGAGCAGTCCCCAGTGTTTTCCTTACTTGCAAGTAATACAGCCTTTCCCTCCTGTCTTGGTCTTGGCAGTTTCGCACTCTCTGAGAGAGACAGATCCCCCCCACCACAGTGTGGTAACACTTCTCACATGTGGGAAGGTGTCTTGAGGGCCCCAAATAAAGTGAGGGGGCTGGTCTTTGCTCTCCAGGTGGCGTAAAGAGCAGTCAGTGCAAAAGCTCACCTTGAGAGGGAGCCTGGCTGGAAGGAGCCTGGTGAGCAACTGGGGAGTAGAGGAAAGTGGGGTGGAAAGTGTGAGGTGAGGGTGGAAACTTCTGGATCTAATGGAGAGCAGTGGGGGCCAAATGGGTAACCAAGAAGGGGCTTGGGAACAGGTTTTGAGAAAACATTTTACTTTCTATCTCTTATACTTCTTTAATTATAAGTCACAGGACCCTATTTTTAGTTTAAGGAATTAAATTTTAAAAGAAAGAGAAAGCAAATGGAATAATTTCCCAAGGTTAAGAATTATGGAGCCTGGGATTTAAGCCACATCTTCTTGACTCAGAACCTCAGGCTGAGCCTCAGACACAAAGATACATGACCGTTCTCCAGCTTTTTACACTATTTTCATCAAATCTTCAATCTTCTGTGAGGACATGGCCTGGCTTTTGGGGACAAAACCACATATTTCAGACTCCAATAGGATGAGAGTCCAGAAGAAGGATCCAACAGTCCTGGGCTAGAACAGAGGTGGGCTGAGGACAAGTCTACAGCCAGGGTGGTTTCCCTGATCCTTTTCCTGAAGTGGACAGTGCACAAGAGATCAGTCAGGTCCCTCCATGGTCAGATTTTCCCTTCAAGGTGAAACAACTCCACAGATATCTCCTTGTTAAATCTCAGGGTGAGGGCAGGGTGCGCTCTCACTGCTGACGCTGTTCAAAACGGGGTCAAAGCTCAAGATGTAATAATGCCAGAAGAAAAAGGAGGGTATAAAAAACTGGAAACAAAGTGTCCAAAATAGCTGTAAGTGGTAGATGGCATAATTAATTAGAAAGTTCTAGGAATCTTGTGCAAAACCACAAAGATTAGTAAGAAAATGTAATAAGATGTTTGGTTAAAACATATGTACATACAAGTAGCTTTTCTATGTACAATCAGTATGGATTATAATACTTCCCTGCAAAATAATATTATATATTTATTTGTTTATAATCAGTATGGCACCCATATTTAACTCCCTAATTAATTAGTATATCTAGGAAATTACTATTTATGACATTAATATCACAAAAAATGTAATCAGACATCATGAGCCATGTGATGTAAAACCACAGTATCACCTATTAAGGACACTTGCCAAGAAAAAAAAAGCTGATGCTGATACTTAAAGCCATAGATCTAAATACCAATTCAGAGGAAATACAGGAATAGGACAACCTGTTCAGTGGTGCGTGGGGACACAATTAGTAACATAAAGACTAAAAGTCTTTACAAAAAAAAAAATTCACCCAGTTTGTTTAACAAATACATTTTGAGGGGGAAAGAGGGAGAATGAAAGACTCTTAAATAGTAAAATGGCCTTGAGTGACACACCAACCATGTCAATACATGGTCTCCAACTGTATCTTAATTCAAACAAGCACAGTGAAATAAAATTGCTGACATAATCAGGGAAATTTGAAAACTGAATAGATGTTTGATGAAGTAAAGAAATTATTGCTATTATTTAGATGTGACTTAGGTACTATTTTTCTGAAGATTACTTATCTTTTACAGATATAAAAAACTATGGATGATACACTATGATGCGTGGGATGCTTTACAAAAAGATAGTGGAGTGAGTGGCAGAGAGCAGGTAAGGATAAAGAGAAAACAAGATTGGCCAAGACATGATCATTGTTAATGCTGGAAGATAGGTATATAGGGTAATTATACTTTGTTTCTAAGTTTGTATGTGCTTTAATTTTTCTATAATAGAGTTTTAAAAGTAGTCAGTATACTAATCAATATAGAAAAAGTAAATAATCATGTCTAAAGAAGAGTAGAAAATGGGGGGAAAGGCTAATAGAAAACTACACAAAGGGCCAATAAATATTTTTAAAGTATGTTTTACCTTTGTAATAATTAAATAAATTCAAATTAACATATTTTACCTAGAAGTTGGGCAAAGATAAGTAAGTCTAACAATGTCCAGTGTTTGTGATGATGTGTAGAAACAGGCACTGATCTCTGCTGATGCAGCCATTTGGAAGGTGGTTTGGCTACACCAACATTTTGCAAACATAATTCCTCTTTTATGCATTTATCTGTCAGATGTCCTTGATGAGGTATGCAAAAGGTATGTTCAATGATGTCACAGCAATATTAGTCAAAGAAAAAGCAGAAAGGAACTTGAGTGCCCATCAGTAGAGGACTTACGGTTAACCCACAGGACAGAATACTGTGAAGCCATTGGACAGGAGGTAGATTCATGTGTTAATGTGGAAAGACATCCTAGATATGTTAAAGGAAAGAAAGTGCAAAACAGAGTATTGCAGTATTTTATGTGGCTCTGAAAAGAGGTGAAAGACATGCCTGTCAGTCCACAAATACATGGTTAACATGTCTGCATAATTTTGGGCCAGAATGACGAAAACAAAGCTCAAAGTGTCTGCAGTGGTTACCTGTGGAGGGTACGACTGGCTGGTGAGGGACAGAAAGGAGAGCGTTTAGTACTCAGTACATAGACATCTGCACATTGTTTTAATTAAGAAGTTAGTATTACACACAATTTTATGCCATGTTAAAACTCTTGAACGTCAATGAGAAAAGGTCAAATCTCAGCGCTAATTTTATTCCAAAGAAAAATGAGCAGAGTGCACTGAAAGGAAGCTGGCAAAAGACACGACGGCATGAAGAAGGTGCAGCACTGTGTCCCCAAGTAGTTCACAGTGAGTCACCTCCCTCCTACACCAGCCCCCCGGTCACCACCCCTGGAAATCATTAAAACCAGCTATTTGTGAGTCCTGTTTAAAATAATGTCATTCATAGACAAGCCTGTGCCTGCTTCCCCCTCATCCATCCCTGGCTCTTTTTCTACAGGAATGGGGGCAAACTAGAGATGACATCTTACACCTTAATGTTTTCATGTAAAATTATGTTTGGGTTTTTTTGGTTAGTATGTTGTAAATTCTTTACACTTTTAAGAGGCCATATAGTGGTTTGTGGTATGGATGGACTATAGTTTAACTGTGCTCCCCAATCGATGGACATTCAGGTGCTTTCACATATTTCACTGTTACACACACTGCTCTGAAGAGCGTTCTTGTACATTCATCTTTGCACCCATATGGGAGTCTGAAAGTTGTGAGAACCAAATTGGAGTCACTTTTGCTAAAACAAGCAAAACAAACAAAACCCTGACAAATAGAGCTGAGGAAAGCCTATGAATGGAGGGTACTTATGTACAAATTCCTAATAAAAATGATCACATTGGACCCTGCAAAACCACAACGTTGCACAAAGGCCATCACCACCTTACACAAAGATCCTTCTGTGAGCACATCTGCCTAACAACTGTCCAACACTGCACTGGCATCACTATTGTGACTGATCCTTGTGGCAAGGATAATTATTCCAAAACAATCATGTAATCTTTTATCATTTTTTTCTTTAAAATCTTTTGTCTTCCTTTAACTCCCTGAATACACATAGTTTGCTATGGCAGGTGTGTTTCCATCACAATTCCCTATGCCCAAATAAACTCTATATATTTGGCCTGTTTTGCTTATTTTAGGTCAACATTCCTGCTGATGAGGACGGCATCCCAAGCAACTCCCTTGACCACCCCGAGTTTCTCTTGAGTTTAGCACTAGGTATCAGCAAAGGGCCCCTCAACTCATGGCTCCAGAAGCTTCACTGAGTTCAAAGACTTTGACTCTCCCTTTGAACTCAGTGAAGCTTCTACAGCCAGATGACTTGAGGGGCCCTCTGCTGGTAAAAATGTTCATGACATAGTAAGCAAAAAATAAGGGCCACAGGGACATGGGAATTCTCTGTACTTTCCACTTTTTTTCCTGTAAACCTAAAGCTGCTTGAAAAAAATAAAGTTTATTAATTTCTTTAAAAAAAAACAACAACTAAAAAACCAAAGGGAGAGTCTATTCAGAATTTCAGACCCCCCTTGTTTTGGTTGAGGTCTACTGTACTTTATTTGGGCTGTTCTGACCCTCTTGTTCTTTTAAGAGTGAGGGTGTATCTACAGGGCACTCAGGTGAAGGTAACTGACAGGTCCGCTTCTGCTGTGGTGGGAGACGAAGATTAGGGGTTTGGCTCCATCTGCGTCCTTGGGTAGGAGTTATGAAATTCCTCTCAAATTCCTTCTTTTCTGCTGCTCCACCCCCTCTACACAGCAGGAAGTTCAGGTGACAGGTACCAGAAGTTAAAGAAGGGTTGTTGTTGTTGTTGTTGTAGTTGCTGTTTTTCTCTCCTCCTCTGCTGCACAGCAGGAGGTTTGGGGTTTCTGGCTGAGAATTACATGGCATGCTTTAAAACCACAGCTGTTTCTCCATTAAGGGGCAACCCTGTTGTTGGGCTGGATCACAGATCCCTCTGCCCCATCCTGTGCAGGTCGTGAGTCAGGTGGATGAATAAAACATGCTGCTGGCCGATAGCAGGGTAGACATGCTTGATTCTGATGTGAGCTCCACCAGAGCCACTGCCTTTTATATCAAAAGTACGCAATAGTGGCAATAAGCCAAGGAGTACATGGGCGCACATGTGCAGTCAAACTACTCTTATATAACTTGTTTACAATGGATGTGCTGAATCGTACCCAGCCAGATATGAGGTGAGGGGGCCTGACCATACTGACCCTATTTTCCTCACATCCCACCCCTTCAGGGTCCCTCACATTACAATCTACACATCTGAGATCTTCCATGATGCTTCCCTAGTGAGAATGGCTGACACTTGCCTCCATATAACCTCCGTACTTATTGTACGTTCAATAAACCTTTAGGCTTGTCTCCATAGCTCTATCCTTTCAACTATTAGCCAACAAAATCCCCAGCCACACACATGTCTGATTATTAGTCATCATTGGGGTGATTTTCCACAGGAATCCTGCAGCCACCCGGGTAGGAAACTCGGTGCATATTCAGCAAGCTGACACATTGTCCACATGAACATATGTATGTTTCCAGTCAGCTCTGGTGCCTGCAGCCACAGTACATGAGCAAAAAGACAAAAAGGTTATTGGTACCAATAGAGGGAGATCTCATCCCTCTGGCAGAACACATGCCAGCTCACCATCCTGGAGAGAATGGTCACAGGAACAGGTGCTGTGGCTCTACACAACAGAGCCTCCACTGCCCTTGCAGGTCTCTCATTCAGGGTCCTGACTGTCAGCTAACTGCTGTGTCCACCCTTCAGGGATGGGGGTTGGGAAGATAGCCTTAGTCACTTTTCCAGACCATTCAACTGTTCAATCACTCCTGCTGCCCAGGGATGATATGGCACGTGTAACTTCCCCTGAATAGACAACTGAGAAGCCCACTTCTGTACTTCATGTCCAGTAAAGTGGGTTCCGTTATCACTTTCTATGACCAGGGACCAGCCATACATGGCTATAATGCTATTTAATGCCTAATAGTGCTTACCTGGTCTGGGGCCTTGCAGGGCCATACAAACAGGAGTCCTGTAGCCATATCAATGGCTATAAAGATATACCTGAAATTCTCTGACCTGGGCAGTGGTCCCAAAAAATCCACTTGCCATCAAATCAGGGGCACCTTTCCATGGATTATTTGCCCATTTGTATGTGGCATCTGCTGGGCATGTGGACTCTCTTGAGCACACATCAGACAAATGCAACATGCATTTACTACATCTTCCCATTTTATGGGCAGCTTCCACTTCTGAGCCATTGACTACATGGTCTTGCAGTCAGCATGCTACATTCATCAATGTAGCCAGTGGGCCACATCAGCTCCAGCCATCTTACCTGAGCCAATGCATCAGCTTCACCATTGCCTGGACTGCTAAGGGGGAGTGTCCTGTGACATGGAAAAGAGTTACTCCATTCTCATGTCCCAATTCCCATAATTCTTGCCACATGGCTTGTCCCCACAGGGGTCAGTGGCCTACTATCCATGTTAGTATTTCCAAGTAGAGATCCAAAGGGTAAGACCCTTATATTTGACCCACTCACATTGTTCCAAATTGCCTACCAGCTGTGGAGCCACCTTGGTTAAATCTGCAAGAGAATCAGACGTTAGTAAGACATCATCTATGTAATGAAACATTATAACCATGCAGGGCCTAGTCCACTTAGGCAAGGTCCCCAGCCCTAAGCCATGACAGATGGTTGGTCTATGCAGGTATCCTTGGGTCAACACTTGAAAAGTCCAGTGCCTTCCTTCCCAGGTAAATGCAAGTTGATCTTGACCATCAGCTAAGATTGGGATAGAGAAAAAACATTTGCAGGGTCCAGTACATAATGATAAGTTCCTAGCTGAGTCATCAGCCGGTTCATTAAATCATGAACCAAAGTCTCAGCCATGTGCAAAGGAAGCACTACTTTGTTCAGTTCTTGATAGTCCACTGTCATACTCCAGGTATCATCAGGCTTTTTCACTGGCCATACAGGGGCATTGAAGGGGCTATGTGTGGGATGAGTGATGCCAACTTTTTCTCACTCTAGTATAGTGGCACCTATCTCTGCATGTCCTACTGGCAGTGATATTGTTTCACATTGACTGCACATCTTGGCTTGGGTAATAACTGTGGGTCATGTTTAGCATGTCCCCATAACACAGTCCTCACTGTCTGGATCTGCAGCTGGGATTCTCCAACCATCATTTGCAGGTGTAACCCTTAAAGTCTATCTGTACCCAAGATGTATTCAGCTACTAGAGATACATACACAGTATATTCACGGGGGCCATCATCCTATGCCAAGTGGCAAAGACACAGCTTTGACTTTTAATAGTATGTCCTCCATAGTCATCTACATGAACTGTGGCCCCTGGACACTTATCTAGAGGTTGCCATGTATCAGGCTAAATTCTGTGCTGGTGTCCAGTGCTAACACTCACTGTACATTTGTCTCTGACCAATGTATTGCCAGTTCAAGATGAGGCCCCCAGTCCTTGTCTGCCCCCAAAAGATGAGCACCTTGGCCAACTCCCTAATCAAAACCATCCATCTCCTTCTGTGGAAGTAACCAAAAAATCTTTTAAATTTACTGGGCATACCTTGCCACCTGTTTCTGGATGAAAAGCTGTTCAGGGCACAGTTGTTGCCACAAGGCAAAGAAGACCACATTTGGCTGCCAGTTGATTTTTTCCATATCAACTGCTGCCATAAGCAAGTCAAACCACATCTGCATTTGGCTGGTTCCTTTGGGGCAACAGGCTGAGCATGTTGGGGGGACTTAGTCTTCACCACCTTTTGGACCCCCTTTGTTTGTCTCCTCCCTTTGGCCTCACCCAGACTGGCCATCATGGCCATCACTTCATGTATAGGATGACCAATGTATGGAGCCAGTATGGCCATCAGTGACCCAAAGGACATTGGTGGAGCATTTTGCAGCACTATGTCTCTCATGCTGCCTGTAAAATGCTCATGGTCTGGGCTGTGGGTGTTCACATTAAACATAGACTGTGGCATCCCTAGCTCCCAAATTATTTGAAACCGCTTGGCATACACTTGCCACCTACTCACAGTTCCAGGCAGTTCTCCAGTGTTCATCCACACAGTCAGGATGGCTACGTTCACCCATCCCATCAAGGAGTGGTTCTCCTGTCCCAGTGCATATCTGTGGCTGTTTTATAGCCACTGCCGCAGGGACAGGTGCATGGTGATAGAGGCTAACTTTTCCATCTCGTCACCAGAGCACAGCACACTATCCACCCCTAGGTCCCACAGGCACAGGAGCCAAGCAGCTAGGGGTTCACCCTGTTACTGCCAAACTGTTTCCCCAAGTCAACCAACTCAGCTTGAGTGAAGGGGACATAATTAGTAAATTGGGTCACTTGTGGGTTGCCTACCACTTGTCTACTTTGTCCCATGGGCTGTTTATGTTTCAGTTTCTGATGTACAACAGGTCATGCCAGGGGACACACAGTCTCCCCCAACTCATCATCAGGTTCATCATTGTCCTTAGTGTTGAAAGCAGGGATGACCCATTGCTGCACTTTAGCCTCCAGGACAAATACCTGTGCTTCCAGCAAGTCTGCTTTCTGCTGCAAATCTCAGAGCCTCTCTGCTTCATGGAGGACCTGGTCCATATTGACTCATAGTACAGTGGGCAACAGCCAGACCCTCGTCAACAGGAAAGTGGCTGCCAGGAACCACATACTCGAGGGCAGCCACAGTTCTTCCCCTGCCAAGGGGCTAGTGGCTCCCTTACCTACTCGGAATCCTGATGACAACTATGCCAATTGTTGGCCTTTTTATAAACTATCTTTAAGTACTATCTTATGACTAAAATTCCAAAATAAAAGCTATAAGGTCTTTATTTGTGTCTACGTATATGTGTTTAAGTGTGTTTACACATATGTACATGTATTATGTTGTATGTTATGTCTACATCGTAAACTGTGGCATAATTTCCTCAAGGAATTTTTAGTGAACATAGATAAACTAGCATTCGATAAATATTTTGGTAAATTATATAGTAATTAAACCAAATGCCTTTTTAGTTCACATGACTTAAGTGAATCTATAATAAATAAACTGATTTAAACTTTTTTGATAAAATAAAAACAAATATCTTCAAATTTGTCAACACACGTTTTTGCCTGTGTATACTGGTCAGACAGGACTATATTTGTCTCTGTTAGAAGTTTTAATGTCATAAAATTATGAAGCCAGTCTAGAACAAAATAATTTCTGATTATGTAATCATTTCATCAATAAGACTAATTTAATATTGGTTTAATAAAAATGGCTGTATCTTCTGAGTTATCAGCAAAATGCCCATATGTTCAACTTTAGGTGAACACCTGATATTCACAGGCTATAAAGTGGTCAACAACAGCAATAAAAAGCTTAGAATGATAACTAGCCTTATCTAATATCTCAGTTTTTTATAAGTAATTTAAGTTTAATTGTTAAAATACATACATAAATTAGGTAAATGTAAATGAGGTAAATATTTATAAATAATTTTTTATGTAATTTAAAATCTTAAAGTTATCTTAACTGAAAGATACTCATTAAATTTCCAAATAAGACATAAAAACTAAAGTATAAGTGAACTTAACAAATATAAGTGTGTTCTTAGCTTTAGATTTTATAAGAAAGCTAAATACATTTGGGTGTATTGATATACATTAAACTTAAAGTTATTCCAAAAATTAAGATTTGGGAAAATATGTTTCTAAACTTATAAAATGGTTCTCATTTAAAAAATGTTGACATGTAACAAACAGTTCAAAATTGATTGCTTCCTGGGTTTTCACAAAAAAATAAAGTTCAATTGTTAGTAGTCTAATCAATACACATAATTTTGTTTACAAAGTGTACCCCCCAAAAAAGATGTGCATTTGATTTTAAAAATTATTTAAAAGCATAAAATTGTGTTCTTTATTTTTAAATAATAGTTCTATCCAAATTCAGAGGCTATTAGATGTTGTTTCAAAAAGTAAATTCAAAACTAAAAACAAAAACATGGTAAAGAAAGACCAATCTGAAAAAGGGAAAAATGAAGAAAGTCATGACTATAAAGATGTATTTTTGGTAAGGAAAGTTAAAAAAGAAGAGAATTTTGTATAAGAAAATATTGCATAGTAAATTTTTATCTTAAAGTAAACTTACTATTTAAGAAAAAGGAGGACTAGAAAGTCTAAAGCATGTCATGGAAATGTATGACTAAGGTGTAATAATGGTTCCTGAAGGGTGAATTTATAAAAAGGATTTTGCGTGTGGTTACATTGGACATAATTAGAATGAAATTACAAGTCTTTCTAAAGATTGAACTTTGACATTAAAAATAAACTGATGCAAAACTGAATTTTCTCCCTGTACGTTAGAACAGAAAGGTTCTCTTGAGGTATTGATCTGCTCTTAGTAAAATGACAAATTTTTAAAAAATTTTTTTAATCTGTTTCATTAATAGCCATCTTCTAAACTATAGTTATTTCTTCCTGAGATTCATTTAATATCCCTGTTTCCAGGTTGGAAATGCTGTCTTCTTTATTTAGAATGATTTTCATTTCTTGAGGTAGAATCTTTCTCTTAAAGCTTCTTAGATTCATGTCTCAGGACTTCAAATTATACTGTATCTTGCTGCATGTAACTTGCAGGCCCTACATCACAGTCTGCAGCTCTTTCTTTTTCTCTCCTTGAGAAGGTCTTGTATTATTAACTCTCTTTAACCTGCTTATTGGATGACTCAGCAGCTATCTGATGCTAAAATCTCCTGTCTTGAAGGATGAGAAAAACAATGTTTTTCTCCAGTATATTTTGATTCTGTACTCCTGGCTTGTCCGATTTTTTTTTTTTTTTTTTTTTTGTGGCTGTCTGGTAAGGACATCTGAATCCTAGATTTTGGGGTTATAACACCATGCTCTAACCAACTGAGCAAGTCAGCCAACCCCAAAATGTTTTAACTGGCTTTATTGCAATTCTAGAATTAGGCAACACATCATTTTAGGCAATAGAATAAATGCTTCCTTTGTTTTTCTTGATGTATTTAAATTGTCATTCTCATTACCTTGGATATATTCTTTCTGTGCTCAATTAAGTTTATACCTTTTCATCAGGTTCAACCTTCCATTTATTATCCAAGGCAGCTTCCCATAAGAAGGCGCAATCACACTACAGGAAGTTTATTTTTACCTTTTTGATGACTGGCCTTTAAAAAAATCTTAAGATTTTGTGTTTCTTTTTTTCTCTCATGGCTGGCCAGTATGGGGATTTGAACCCTTGGCTTAGGTGTTATCAGCACCACACTCTACTGAGTGAGCTAACTGGCCAGCCCTAAAGATTTTGTGTTTTATTAAGATAATTTCCTGTGTTATCTTTATTATGCTTTTAATTACTTGGCATAACTGATCATTAAAAGGGTAGTGGTTTTTATATCCTTGTATCTTTTTGAGTTGTTTTTAAAGTCTTTTGGGCCTGGATTGTTAACTCAGTTGGTTAGAGTGCTGTGTTGGTAAGACCCAGGTCAAGGGTTTGGAGCCACATACTGTCTAGATGCCAAAAAAAAAAAGTCATTAGGGCATTACCCTGGTTAAATAAATAGTTATTATTTTACAGTGGCCTGTGATCCTGTTATGACAAGTGTTTTCAACATTTTGGCATGTTTATTGTGCTTCCCCAATATCAAAATTCTAAAGCAAGTTGTTGAGATTTTCTACTTGGGCCTCTGAATACTCTTAAATGGCTTCTTTCTCATCTGTTTGAGATATTAAATGATTTAGCATTATTTGACAAACTATGTGGGATGAATTGTCTGGTGACATAAAATACCAGATCTTTATAAGTTTATATTTATGGGTATGTTGTTAACATAATTATCACAAAATTACATAAAATTCTTAAAACCTCATATATTATCAGTCATATTTTGGTATTTTGTTAAATCTTCATTAAGGGCATATACAGAACCATGACCTTGTGCAAAGGTCATCACAAATTTACACAAAAATACTTTGAAGACCTCTGCTTAACAACTGTCTCTCAGACCCCAAACTGGCTTCATCCTTGTTATTAATTCTTGTGCCCCAAATAATAAAAGTTATTCCCAAACAATTATGTAATTCCTCATCATTTTTCTTTTAAAACCCTTTGTCTTTCTCTATCTCCCTGAACACACACACAGTTTACTTTGACATGTGTATTCTCACTATAATGCCCTAGGCCCAGGAAAACTCTCTATATATGGCCACACTTTTTTTTAGGTTAGCAGGAGAATCTATAAAATAAATTCTGAGAAGTTTACCTGCTATATCAAAGGGCAAGTAAATTAATAGTTGTCATATAGATAAAATATTTTGACACTTGTTAAAATAGTAAGGAAGATTTTTGCAACAGGAACTAACTCTATTGAAGTAGGGGAGAGAGCAGGACATCAACTCCCAATACTACAGGGATAAGAGGAAATTTATAGCCAATGGCAACATGAGGGGGTCAGTGTGTAGAAAATTACGGGGAGATGATATCCAGAGTGGGAGGATTCTTGTCAAACTGACTTATAAAACAAAACAAAACACCAGGGTCCACAGTATGATTCCTAAACCAGCCAGCCATCATAACAAAAACAAAAACAAAAAATACAAAAAATCCCAACAACCTGACAGCAGAATTTTTGCTAAAGGCAGGCCAAGGTCAAGACCAAGTTAAGAAGAGCGATCAGAGGAGCCTGACTAATGTCTGCTCAAAAAGAGACTCTTTGCCACACTTTTGATGGACATTATCAACTGCCCACTGAAAATTTTGTGCATCTACTATGAGCCTAGCAGTATGTACAAGATGTCCCATTTTCCACTGCTACCAACCACTTGTTTTCAAACATCTTCATCCCTGTCAGCCACATATGCACAAGTAGTGTCACCTTACAAACTTTCTGGTAGTAAATATCAAAAGACTTAAGTGAGTGCTTCACCCTTTCTAGAAGTGTATCCTAAGAAAATAATGAAACATGATGTTCACCAATGCATTGTTTATAATTGTAAAAAACTAAAAGCAGCCAAAAAAATGCCTGAGAGGATTTGTTAAATTAGTTATAGCACATCCACAGGATAAAGTTCCTTCAGCCATTAAAACTTATGCATAAAAATTGTATGATAAGCAGGTTTCAAGTTTACCTTTTTTTAACCTTTATGTTGTTCTCACCTGAAATCTCATACAAATTCGATAGTATTTATAAACTTTTGCATTAAATTTTTAAATTATTCAGGTAATTAACATAGAAATAAAAACAAGGAACAAAAATGAAACACCAACACGTGTTTCATCATCATCATCATCATTATTATTATTATTAATTATTTTAAAATAATAGAAATAACTACAGCCCGTTTGGTAAAGACAAGCAGACTTTTTCCTAAGATGTATTTTATGCAGTGCTTTAAGTTTTACTTTTTCACTCAAGTGATAAGTAAATGCTGTCTTAAAATGTGCAAACAACACAAAATTATGTGGTTTAAACTTCCCTGTTATCTTTTGTCCCTAAATCTTTCTGCTTCTTCAGAGCAAACCACCGTGAACAGGCTGATATGTCTCCTCCTCAATCTCTTTTTAAAAGTCAAATATACTCTAATAATATACGTGTGTTTATTTTCTCTTTAATTTTTATTATGGAAAATTTATACGTATGTTGTTACAAAGGATACTGTTGTAAAACCATTTACTCTTCACCTAAATGTGAAAACTGCCTTATTTACTTTAAATATTATTTTTCCTGTCTTTTAAAACAAGTCCAAGGTTTTCTGATATTTCACACTAAATACTTCAGCATGCCTCTCTAAAAATAATTTTTAAAAATTCTCATATAATCCAATTCCAAAATTACACCTATCAAGATAAGCAATGACTGCATAAAATTATTTGGCATGCAAACCATATTTAAGTTTCTTCCAATAACCCCTAAATGACCTTTGCAGTTTGTTTGGGCAAACATTTTTCTGGACATTATTACTAATAGATGAGGCAACGAGCTGCACCTCTGTGTTTATTGTCTGTTGTATGACTAGTGTTTGTCATAGGCAAGACAGAGAGTGGAAAAGCAGAAAATATCTGTCAATGAGACAATTAATATCTTATTAACAAAAAATCCAGGATACAACACAGCCTGTACAGTATGAGCACCTTCCTTTTCACTTTTTAAATTTTTTTATTTTTTAAAACTTACTTTTTATTAGCACATAATAATTGCACACATTTGTGGAGTATGGTGTGATGTCTCACTACATGTGCACAATGTATAGCAGTCAAGTTAGGATCACTGACATATTTTAGAATAATGTCAAATTTACATAAAAGTTACAGAAATTGGACCCAAACACCCCACATGCCCTTCACCAGGTTCCCCACCTGCTGACATGTCTGAGGCTTGAGAGTGGATCGCAAACTCAATGCTCGTTGTCATCCCAGTGTAAAGTTCTGAAGAACAAAGACACTGTCCTATGTGGTGACCACTTACAACAGTCAAAACAAAGTGAACGACAGTGATAGATGTTAAATCCGATCCTCAGATGTCATGAAAATGTTTCTGCACCTCTGCATGTGCCTCAAAATCCAAATATCCTCCCCAGAGTCACAAAGGAAAAAAGCAGCCTCCAGAACCTGTTCTGTGCATCCTACACAATGTTACAATTGATATAATTATCCCAACCTGCTTTTCTCTCATACAAATGTCTCTTGAATATCATGCAGTGTCAGTTAAATATATCTAATAGTTAAAAAGTTGACTTTAGTTAATTTAGTTGTAACTGAATTTTAAATGTTTCTTCTTCATTTTAGAAATCCATTGCACAGGTATTTGCAGTGTGCACCGGCACAGCTTGATTTTGCCATTTTCTCCCCATGTTTTGCTACCACAGTTGGGGGTTCCAGTGACTGAACTCAGACCACATGTGTTTTGTAAGTTCCCCTAGGAAAATAAGTCAGAAAGGGAAAATGCAATTTAAATGCTAACCTTCTGCCACATGGGCTACTGCAAAGCTTTTACCAACTGGTCTTCTTTCCGGCTTAGTACAGAAAGTCTGAGCCTGTGTGTCACTGTCACTGGACAGCACACCTGTCCTTCTTTTGAAACAATCTAATGGACTGAAAATAAAATCTCATGTTTTTAAATTTTCACCTATTGCTGGTGAAGTGAATTAAATGTTAATCTAAATATACCAGCTTATATGAGGAAACTGAAACTGAGATGCCTGCTCAGCACAGTGGTGGCCACAGCAGGTGCTCAATAAAGAGGACACATGAGCATCTGTCCATTTACTTCCTTTTTCTTCTTATCTGAGGACTTTCACTGGGTGCCACACCCTGCTCCAAGCAAGCAATCTGTGCTGATCTCATTTTAGTTTTCAATCTTGCATATTGTAGAATCACCACAGAGCACCTGCTGTATGCCAAGTCTGCATTAATGTAGGAAGTTCAGCAGTTCACTTCTTTCTGCCCAGGTAAATCCTTTCTCAGGTCCAACTTACTTGTTTTTGGCAGCAGCTCCCTGTTGACTTTTTTCAGAATCTGGTTGGGTTAAGGTGTCTAAATAAATAAGTAAATACCCACATCCCCTTTAAGACTGTAAAAGACTTTGTTCTTTCTGGGCAAATCTTGTTAGATACAAAACTTGGTAAGTCTTTGGTAAGTGCACTTTCGATTTCAGCTTTATACTGAAAGGATCGCACACACTCATACTCTTGTTATTCTTTTTCTTTTCTGTTTCTGAACATCTAAAAACAAATTACTTTCTTAAAAGGGTGTGGACAAGACAACGTTTTAAAAGTCATTAAGGTGGTCACCACGTTTGTAGGAGGACCTCAGACTAAGAGAAAAACTGTTAGTGTCTATACAGACAGCAGGTACGCTTTTGTAGTTGCTCATGATTTGGGGATATTGTGGAAGCTGAGAGGTTTCCTCACTTCTGGTAAAGACAAAATAATGAATGAGACATATGCCAAAAAAATTATTAAATACAATACAGTTTTATGCTGTTCTAGCTATTATCAGCCTTTTTCTACTTGGTACCCTACTTGGAGTAGACCCCTCAACATCTGTAGTGACCAAGAAACCCATTTTACTGGACAAGCATAAAACACGTGGGTGCCGTATGGCCAGTCTGGCAGCATTTCCATTGGGCTTCCCATCCCTAGTCCTCTGGACTACTGCAACAAATAAACAGCACTTATAAGACCCAGCTGGAAAAGTTTATGGAAACTTTCCAATTGCGATGGCCAAAAGCCCTGCCTCTAGTGCTTCTGAATGTAAGAGCTACTCCCTGGAGATCACACAAGCTCTCACCTTTCAAGATAATTGCTGGGGCCCCCATGCATTTGATCCCAACTTCTTTTTGACTCAAAATTAATAAAAGGTTGAACTGCTTATTATAAAGATAATATCAAAATTATAAATAAAAATTATGCTCTGACAGAACAATTTTTTCACAGTACACTCCTGGGAGACAAAGACTTTAAGCACCATAACTTACAACCAGGAGATTCTGTCAATTGAAAAAGACATTTGTAAAAAGATTTTCTCCAACCACACTAGAAAGAGCCATACCAGGTTCTTCTGACTAATGCCTGCACTGCCAAATTTAATGGAATGGATTTCTGTATCTCATTTTTGAAAAAATCAGCTCCTGAGTGGTCCTGCACTCCTGCCAATAAATTAAATTAGAAATTCTCAAAATTTAATGTAGATGGCATCTGGGTAGATTGTATTTTCCCAAGACGAACAGACTAGGCCTATGTATGTTTTCCTTTCTATTAATTCTTACTTTATTTTCGTTCTATTTCTCCTGGAAAGACAATTCTCTTGTCTACATTTCCCAGCCACCTGTACAAACTGTATCTCTGGACCCTCCTATTGGTCAGACTTTCTCATTCACCTTCAGTGACCATCCTATGTCTTACTTAATCAAAACAGTGTCTCCTAGTTGGACCTTAGAAATATGTAATGGGTCATCACTCTTAAAACATGCCTTGAGTCTCCCTACCATATGTAAAAGTAAGTTATTGGGACCTATTCCAAAAGGGAAATCTATTACCAATACATAGTAATATAACCAACTCCTGGTTTTATTTCATTATATACAGAAAATTCACCGATAGAAAAATTGTCTGTGTGCCTATCAGATACATTTAATTTTATGGGCTGAATACCTCTGTTTGAGCCTGTAGATGTTTAGAAACCTGGACAAGAGGAGACCAATGTAAATTAGAATATTTGACTGCTCTGTTATCAATAAGTAATAGAACTGAAACTAATCATTGGAATAATGATTAGGTTATCTGCCTTTTATTACATCAACTTGTCAAACATGGATTGGCTGATGAATCATGGAATTCTGAAATTGCTTCCTTAGGCAGATGTTTTGAACCAAGCTATGGTGTATTTGCTAAGAACAAATGATAAGAAACGCATGTGCTGTACTAGAAATTCTTGCAGACTCCACTGCAAAGGCTGTTGCTGTGAAAGAGCACTCGTTAACTTCTCTTTCCAGGGTAGTCCTAGGTAATGGAATTGTTCTGGATTATCTATTAGCTTAGCATGGTGCTGTCTGTGCTATTGCTAAAACTGCATGCTGCATGTGGATAAACTCCTATGGGAAAGTTGAGACCGAGTTGCATAAGATAGAAAAACAAACCACATGGCTATAACAAGTCTCACCGAGTTCCCTGTGGTCATTTTGCTATTTACTTAAATGCTTTTAAGTCTAGGTTTATGGCTTAAAACCATCATGTAAATTTGAATTGTCATATTGCTGTTATCTTTGTAATTTTCTTTTCAAACTTACTGTTGTGTAGTTGTGGACTACCAAATCTTTGAAGAAATACAACTCCTGATAACATAATGCTGCCTCAGAACTTTGAGATGATAACCAATGCCTGTGTAACAGGTAAAATCAAACTGAACAGTATAATCCAAACAACACTGGCCCAGTAGCTCCTCCTTCAGGACTCCTTGTTGCTCAGATTTGGCTAAAAGGGTCTTGACACTGACTTCCAGCTGTTCATTGCCTCTCCTGATGTGTGATCAGACCACATGTTCATCCTGGCTTCAAGGGACACTTAAAACCCGATAACAGAATCATTGATCAGAGATGCTTTCTGAGAAAGCTCTTGATCAAAAGGAGGAAATGTGAGTGTTGATGAAATCACTTTCCCAGAAGAAGAGCTGGGAAAGGCATGAAGGAGGGGGGCTTATGCTTGCTTTTCTAATATAAAAACAGTGTCCAAGGACCTTCTTAAAAACCCATCAGAAATCCCTCTGTGTTTTTCACATCTTTTATGCATCACCTGCTTTGCACATATACATGTTTCTGTGACAAAGGTTCTCATTAGACATTTCTGAGAGGTGCAGTAATATAAATAAAGTGCCCAGAGAAGAAACTGCTCATAAAACATCTCAATCCATGAACTAATAATAAATCTGACTTTGATCATCTGAAACTAATAAACTGTATTACCAATCAGCTTATGTAAACTTCTTCTTTTATGCCAATAAAAGATTTCTCTTACCCTTCCTTCACTGAAGGAATTTGTAGCTTGCCATGGTATGCATTTGGATTATAATACTATTAACTATTTCCAAACAAACTCAACACATTTGGAGATATTTTTCTCTAATATATATATATATATATATGTATATTCTACATTAACAAAAGAAATCTACCTTAACACAATAAATGCCATATATGACAAGACCAAAGCTAACACCATCCTTAATTGTGAAAAGTTGAAAGCTTCCTGTCTTCTATAAGATCAAAGATAAAATAAGAATGTCCACTCTTACCACTTCTATTAAACATATTACTAAAATCCACAGTCAGAAAAATTGGGAAAATAAAGAAAGAAAGAGAAAGAAAGAAAGAGAGAAAAAAGAAGAAAGAAAGAAATTAAGAAAGAAAAGGAAACCAGGTTTTTTAAAAGTGAAATTGTCTCTTTTTACTGATGTCATGATCTTATATATAAAAAACTCTAATGACTTCACCAAAAAACCTTTTAAAACTCAAAAACAAATTCAGGAAGGTTGCAGAATATAAAACCAATATACGAAAACCTGTATTTATATACACTAACAGTGAGCAACCTGAAAAAGAAATTAACAAAATAATCTTATTTACAATAGCATTCAAAACCCCACACATACCACATATTGTACATATGTAATGATATTCAAATCTGTACCCCACAAATACATATAATCAATTATGCTTCAGTTAAAAAAAATTAGGAGTAAATTTAACCAAAAAGGTGAATATTCTGTACACAGAAAATGATAAAACATGATAAAAGAAATTGGAAATGACACGAATATTTGAAAGATATTCCATGTTTATAGATTGGAGTAATCAGTGCTGTTAAAATGGGAGAAAACGTTTGCAAAATATACATCTGACAAAGGATGAATTTCCAGAATATACAAGGAACTGAAACAACTTTACAACAAAAAAGTAAGTAACCCAATTAAAAAATGGGCAAAAGAGCTAAATAGGCATTTCTCAAAGGAAGATATACAAATGGCCAACAGACACATGAAAAAATTCTCAACATCACTCAGCATTCAGGAAATGCAAATCAAAACCACACTGAGATACCATCTCACCCCAGTTAGGATGGCTAGTATCCAAAAGACTGAGAATGATAAATGCTGGTGAGGTTGTGGAGAAAAAGGAACTCTCATACATTGTTGGTGGGACTGCAAAATGGTGCAGCCTCTATTGAAAATGGTATGGAGGTTCCTCAAACAGTTGCAGATAGATCTACCATATGACCCAGCTATCCCACTGCTGGGAATATACCCAGAGGAATGGAAATCATCATGCCGAAGGTATACCTGTTCCCCAATGTTCATCGCAGCACTCTTTACAATAGCCAAGAGTTGGAACCAGCCCAAATGTCCATCGTCAGATGAGCAGATACAGAAAATGTGGTATATCTACACAATGGAATACTACTCAGCTATAAAAAAGAATGAAATACTGCCATTTGCAATGGCATGGATGGACCTAGAGAGAATTATATTAAGTGAAACAAGTCAGGCACAGAAAGAGAAATATCACATGTTCTCACTTATTTGTGGGAGCTAAAAATAAATAAATAAATACACAAGTAACCTGGGGGGGCAAGGAAGAAGACAGAACAATCACAATTCCTTGAAGTTGATACGAGAAGTGAACAGAAAGGACATTGTTGGAAGGGAGGGGGGAGAGGGTGGAGGGAGGGGGGTTTTGGTAATGGGCCACAGTAATCAACCACATTGTATATTGACAAAATAAAAAAATAAAAATAAATAAATAAGTAAAAATAATAAAAAGAAAAATAAAAAAAGAAATTATGATGGAAACATTAAAAAATGAGTTACAAATAGAACTAACCTACTTGAACAGAATGTAAGCAAAACAAAGACTCAAATGCATAAAAATGCACTGGTCCAATAGCAATCACAAAAAGAGGCTCATGGTGGGGGCCTCAGAGGTGCCCAGACTGCCCAGACTTTAGGACACCAGGACATTCTGCTCATGGCCTCTTTCCTCTCCATTAACAGACTCCTGTGTGGCTCCAGGCCCCCACACAAACAGGTCTGTGACTACCACAATTACAGAGTCCACGGGGGACTCACTTTCTATCCTGTCTGAAACACTGTGCAGGGCTGGACATGCAGCACCATGGCTATCAGCTGACCTGTTACCATAACCAACAACCATTCCAAATCCTAACTCAGTAAATGGTGAATAATATATTTTGATTCATTGGGTTTTATATATTGAATGTCTGTGTCTATCCAAAATTTGTAAATGAAAGCTCTAACCACAAATGCAACTTTATTTGGAACTTATGGTGAAATGAAGTCACCGGGCAGGGCCTGAATCCTTCAAGATATCCATCCTTACAAGAGAAAGAGACACCAGGGTTGTCTCTTTCTCTCTTTCTCTCTCTTTCTCTCTCTCTCTTTCTCTCTCTCTCTCCCCATACCCCCAAGGTTATAGTGGAAAGGCCACATGAGGACACAAGGAGAAGGTGGTTGTCTGCAATCCAAAACAACAAAAAAAGGCCTTACTAGAAATGAATGGTTAGCACCTTGATCTTGAACTTTCAGCCTCCAGAAGTGTGAGAAAATAAATGTTTGTTTAAGACATCCAGACTGTGGTATGTTATTATGGCAGCCGAGCACACTAACAGAATGGCTTAGGAGTAAATTAGTCATGTCATAATATAGTGGTATTAGAAGCAGGTAGAGTTATATTTCCATGATACACCAAATCTAGTCGTGCAACATCAAAGAACATCCATGAACAATTCTATTTCAACAGTATTTGCTTCAACATTTTCAAAAATAGTAAAGCCTGATACCATTCTCTGTTTAAGGAAAAGTGTTTTATACGTATGACAGCTTATCAATATCCAAAAAAATTTCATTTAAACAATAAAATAATCAATAACTCATTTCTAGTGCTTGGAGTTATTCAGTATACAGTAATAGCCAAAGTTGAAGCAATTATTTATTAGTAATTCTACCCCACTATTGCAGTGTGCAATATTTCTGAAGTGACTATTATAAAATTAACCTGTGACATTCAAGATACCTTCTGCTTTGAGAAATGAAAACCTAAAACATCACTCTCCCTCCACCACCAAATTCATAATCTACATGTAGGCACATCCTTATGTGACCTCTGTGTTACACCCTTATGTAATCCTCTCCCTTGGTATGAGGATGAGATGTGGAACTTAGCTTTAACTTAGCTGTACATTAGATGTCCCCTCAACCTCACTGAAACTTATATCCTCACCATAACTGTTGAGGGTGGGAAATCCTAAATCCTTAAGGTAGAGCCTTGAAGAGGTGTTTAGGTTGTAGGACTATGCTGTAGTGAATAGATTAAAAATGGTGGTCATGGGTGCAGTTCTGAAAGTTTTAAAAGAAGAGCACATGAGAAGTTGGCTCTCTCTACTCTGCCATTTTCTGCCATGTGAGACCCCACGACCAGGACCCTCACCAGATGTGTTTCCTAGACTTCCCGCCTCTGAAACTGTAAGCAATAAATTTCCTTTTCTTATAAATTACCCAGTTCCAAGTATTTTGTTATAAGCAACAGAAATGGACTAATACACTGAAAAACATGGCAGAGGTGCAGGGCTATAACTCCTGTGATTATTCTCATGTAAGACTATCCTAGCAGACTGGAGTTAAACCCTCCCTCATTAGTATTAAATAAACAGGAAGCTCTGTGTGGTGTACCTATAAAGACGCAGAAAACTACAGGTGGCCTTCAGTTGGCAACCAGTGAGTAACTGAGCCCTCAGGCATACATCCTCAAGGAAACAAATTCTGCCCAAACCTGAATAAGCTCAGAAGCATAGTTCCCCAACTGAGTCTCCAGATGAGAATGCAGCTCTGCTGACATGCTGATTGCAGCCTTCTGAAATCCTGAGCAGATGAACCCATTGAGCAGTGCCCAGACTCCTGACCCACAGAAACTGTGAGATGGTAAATGTGTGTTGTTTTGAGCTGATAAATTGGTGGATATTTCTAGTGCAACTACAGAAATCTAACATTCAATATAATTGTCCTTAAAGAGAGCAATGCCTGGTTTGGGTATTTTAGGGGCCCTTTATATCACCAGTCTTGCTACTTCTACAGTATTGTGCTCTGCCATTCTCAGGCTCCACAGCAAAGGGCAGTAAAATGTAACCAGGGAACTTGTCCACAGAGACCAGTGTTCGGCTACAGAAGAACCATCTTTTTTATGCCTCTCTCTGTCTTTTTTTTTTTAAAGGAGACTTTTCCAGACATGCCACAGAATCCTCCTGGTAAGTTACTGCACAGAGCTCGGTCATATGCTTACACCGGTAAAATCACTGAACAAAAGATTAACATGAGCTAATTCTAAAAAGCACAACCAAGATAAATCCCTGGTTTATCTGTGTATATGTGAGTAAAACAACAAAACAAAGCAAAAGAAGACAAACAAACAAACAAACAAACAAAACAACTCCAAAATCCCCACAAATCAAGACTTCACCAAAAAGTGAGAGATGGCTTTTGGGTAGCCAAACAACAGTTTGTTATCACCTCCTCCCAATTTCACATGAAGGGATTTTGTAAAATATGATAACAACACATACTTTCATAGCTCTACAGATTATATACTGTTTACCAGGTACCAAGTAATATCCAAGTTATTTTAGTTATCTAGTGTATTTCTCACAGTAACCCTTTGAGGCAGGCTCTTTTATTACTCCTTTATTTAATATAAAAATCAGAAGCCCAGAGAGGTCAGTGCTAATGTCATACACAACAAGTGGACCCAGAATTTACTGTTTTGCTCTTTTAGTGGCAAGACACACACATGGCATTCCATCACTGTAAATGGAACCTCAGTTATACAGCACAAGATGCACACACTCCTAACTATGCAGTTGTCACATTTAAAGAAACGAGAAATAGGAACAAAAGGAAAATATCTTTCTCAGAGATGGCTTTTCACTGGCTAGAATGAAATGAGTAATATTGTTCACAGCTGTTTAAATTAATTCAGACACAAGCTGTTGACAATTAGGTGCATGGTTTGTCCATTTGTATGAAAACAATGTTTCTACTACACCCACTGGCTGGCTTTGTATTGCCTTCAAATTTTAGAATAAAATTATTTTCTTAAGAGAAAGTTTGGCAGTAAAGGTCATAAAAATTTACACACTCTGAGAATAAGAAAAAGTATATACTGGAATACTTTAGACTTAATATATTTCACAAGCTACACAGGGGCCAGGGTGGCATTTAATGTATAAATACAAATGTAAGTCACAATATACATTATGTTAAGTGTATATATTTCCTATGTGCATTTATGCTGGATTCCACTAAGGAAAACTGTTCACATAGAATACATATATGTATAAAACCTGTGCACTGGTGGAGGGGGGCTGTTCTGTGCATCTTAGGCTGTTGAGAAGCACCCCTGGCCTCTGGCCACTGGATGGAGTAACTCCTTCCAGCCTCCAGTTATGACAACCGAAAACATCTCCAGACATAGCCAAATGTCTCTGGGTAGGCAATATCAACACTTATATTGAACTACTGGTAGGTGATAAAATATTTTTAAATAGTTTAATGCTATAGCTAACATATCTGTTTGGAAATTTACATCCATATTACATAACTTGATAGTTTTTTCTTCATTTCAAATTCTCTGATATATAATACACTTGGAAGTTTTGTTGAAAGCCTTCACATATTAAAGATATCTATAAAGATGTGCTTTATTCTCCACAGTCACTGAGACCTCCCTCTTTATATGGCATTCCTAATTTGTTGCATTGTTTCTCCCATGACTTCTTTGATTTTTCCATAAATTGACCTGGGGATCAAAGGTGGCAGCACAGGTGTCTCTTCTGTGTGAATTTTCTCATATACAAGGACGTGTATCCTCTGTCATAAAGTTCATCAGGCAAATTAGCTACAGTGGGCCAGTTGTGTTGTAATGTAAACAGATCATGCATACAATGGCTCAACAAAGTTAAGTCTTTATTTCTCGCTCATGTAAAGTACAAATAGAGGGTCTGGAATAGAAGCGAGAAGATCTGCCCTCTGAAATCTATCTCTTCTGTCTTAAATTATGGAGGCCTATTCTCACCAATGGCTCTCAAGACCATCCTGAGGGTCATCTGCAGTTCAGTCCTAGAAGGCCTGAGAAACTAGGAAAAATTTCATAGATATATGTTTGTGCCAGGCCTTAAAATGTTCACCTCTTGTATTCATATTCCCCTGAACAGAGCCCAGTCACCTGGTTCCACACAAAGGCTGAGTGGGCACCTGTTTGTATAAGAGAAAAGAGAGTGGTTTTTGGACAACACATAGCCAGTCTCTGCCATAAAGTCTTTCTACTCTGTGTAAATTCTCTGATGCCTGCTGAGGGTGACTTCTGATAAAAGACATTTCCACATTTATTACAGTCATCCTTCCATATTTGAGGATTCAACATCCATGGATTCAAACAACCATGAGTCAAAAACATTTGAAAAAAATGAAAAGTGAATAATAATACAACAATAAAGTAATACAAATAAAGAACAACACAGTTTAAGAGCTATTTACATGTTATTTATGTTGCATTCAGTATTAAAAGCAATTTACACCAGATGTAAATTATAAAGCAGTAAATGCATAGGTTATACACAATTACTACCCCATTTTATATTAGTGGCTTGAGAATCCACAAATTTTGGTAACCATGGGTGGTCTTGGAACATATACCCTGTGGTTACCGAAGGACATCTGTCCATTCCAAAGGTTTTACTTTTAGGAGAGTTCTCTAATGCATCCTGAGGTGTGACATCCAATGAAAGGTTTTCCCACATTTATTACATTTATGGGACTTTCCTCTTGTGTGAATTATCTGATGCATGGTAAACTCCCACTTCTGAAAAAAAAATTCTCTCTTGTATGTGTTTTCTGATGTACTGTAAGAGATAATTTCTTTTTGGAGACTTTCTAACATTCACCCAATTGGTAGGGTTTCTTTCTTATGTGTTTTTTCTAGTGTTTAGTGAGTTTAGACTTTTTATAGAATGTTTTCCCACATATTTGACATTAAAAAGTTTCTCTAATACCTGAATTGTCTCTTGGGCAATGAAATTCGACTTATCAAAATATTTCCTATATTTCCTCTATTGATTATATTTATAGGAGCTCTCTCCCATATGAACCTCCTTATGTGTAAATAATATTGGCTTATGTGTAAATAATAATATGTTGAAGGCTTTCCCTCATCCACAATGTTCAAAAGGCTGTTGCCCTGTTTAAATCTTGTTATGCTCACTAAGATGCTCATGAGGCCTGTCAATTTTCCAGGTGCATTATGATCATCAGATTTCTCTGTGGCATGTGTCTCATCAGACTATCTAGGAGGAAGTACATTCTGACATATGTTAAACTCATCAGGCCTCATTCCTGAATAAATTTCATTATTTATAGTTAGATTTGAAGTATGGCTTCAGCTGAAATTAAACTTTCTTTTTTAATTCAACTTTCTTCTCAGTTGAAGTATTCCTGTTGGTGAAGACAACATGCCACAAAATCTATCCTGATTTTCTTGACTCCTTTCAATTACATTATCAATTATCTGGATGTCTGAAATGAAAAAAATAAATAACTATATCCATGAACTACACATAAGTGTACCTTATTGAAGGTTAATTTAAAGGTAAAGAAGATTCTTTCTATCTTAGTAGCATGAGATTTTGTAAAAACTGTGGAGTATGCATGAAACAAATGTACTTTACAGGGCCTGGTTTTCCAAAGCCTTGCAGTTTCAAACATTGACCTTGCAAAGAACAGGAAATTTTCCCCAGGCTATATAGTGTCTGTTGTAAGATAAAGAATTGTAACATAGCAAGGTTGCTGCCTCAAAGACAGACAGGTTACTGATTGATATGTAAAGATAGTGGGAAATTGCTGTAAGATGAGAACGTTTGCTAAAATCAAGCTTTTGTTAGTGGATCGACTTAATTGCATTATAGAATGTCACCTTGCTTTTCTTACTGAATGTTACCAGCTTCTATTGTTAAACTTGTTAAACTGTACTGAGCAAAACCCCACCTGTGTTCTCTTCTTGTAACTTCCTGGTCAGGAGAATAAATTCAGGAAGAGAACCCCAATTCAGGGTTAATTTCCCAAATGGAAGGAATGCCTCACTCTTGAGGGTTCCAGGAGATTAACCCTTTTTTGGGGCTTCTCGCTGCTCAGAAGAGATGGACTTTGAGTAATCTTTGGTGGCTCTGTCACCCAGGGGAAAAGGGGTGACAAATCCATGGGAGCCAAAGCAACAAAAATAAATAATGGGGATTGATTTTTGAATATATAGGTTTTTTTTTCCCAATTGACTTAATGTAATAAATTATGTTGATAGATATTCTAATACTAAATTATGTTTTCCTCATTTTCTTTACTTTCTTTTTCAATTCATGTTATTATTTATTTATTTATGGGTGGCTGGGTGCTATGGGGATCTAAACCCTTGAACTTGATGTTATAACATTGAGCTCTGATCAACTGAGCTAACTGGCCAACCTCATGAAGTAATATCTAATAAAAATATTCACCCACTGCCTATTCATAGTTTTCAACTAAGTGTTAATAACTAGCCATTTGTTTACCCTGTTCTTTCTGTATATTTTATTTTTATAACAACAGTGAGTATCTTGTGCTATTTTCCTCATTATTCTGATTTGTAGATGGCAAAGATTATTTGGTCTATCTACTTTTATGTGCAGGTGATACTCCTGTCACATAAGCAGGAATGTTGCTTAGGTTCAGGATTTTCACCCATGTTTCATTAGTTTTCACTCTTTTGTGGAGAATGCCCATAGGCATCTGGGGGGGTTAGAATATAAAATCTCTTCTTCCTTACAGTACAGGAAGACAGTTTCCTTCACAGTCCTCATTTAACATTATTTCCTCTGCTTCTCACAACCATGACAGGTACAGGAAGCTCCAGTCCACCACCCTGGGCAGCTCCTCCCTGTGGGTCTAATACTTGGTTCTGCAACTCAGGCTCTGCCCACTGTCTTTGAAAAATGTTGTTCTGGCTTCTTCTGAGATTGACTGCCACTCTCCCCACATTTCATGGTACTCACACCCGGCTTCATAATTCACTGTTTCTGAAGGCTTTTATTTTGTGCAATAGAGTTTCAGACGTCTTCTAGTTTCAAAGAAAATGGAGTCTCCTGTACATTACTCATTCTCTTTGTTGTTGTAGAATAATTTCCACAAAGAGAAGGGGGAAATGCTAACTTTGAAGTTTACTACTGTGGTAGATTGATTGAATTTTTCCTCAAAAGTTCATAATTTAGAAGCTTAGTTTTTATTGTAACTGTTGAGGGTGGGAAGTTCTATTATGGTAATTGAAAGGTGGGACCTTAAATGTGTGATTGGACTGTAGGACCATACCAGATTGATGATTTTTTACCACCTTCTCTTGATAATTCCTCTCTTTTGTACTAATCTTAATAACACCATTGCATTTTTTCTCCTGAAAATGCTCTGTACTTCTCTACCACATGCCCAGGCTGCAAATTTTTCAAACCTTTATGCTCAGCTTCCCTCCTGGCTTTATGTCATCACTTTTCTGTCATAACTCAGCATAGGCCATTGCAACTAGCTATGCAGCTTCCTGCATGTTTTGCTGCTTTGAAATTTCTTCCGCCAAATACTCTGAGTTAGCACCTTTAGGTTTCACATTCCTTAAAACTTTGGGGTATAAACAGAATGCAACCAAGTTCTTTGGCAGTTCATAGAAAGGGTGATCTTTGCTACAGTTTCCAGTAAGTCCCTTCTCATTTACATCTGAATCTTCTCAGAATGGCCTTTACTGGCCACTATCAACATTCTGCTGACCATCATTTAACCAGTCTTTAATAAGTTTCAAACTTTCCCTGATTTTCTTGTCTTCTAAACTCCCACCAGAAGCTAGGCTTCTTCTAGCCCATTCCTTCAAATTCTTTCAGCCTTTGCCCAATACCCAGTTCAAAATCCACTTCCACAATTTCAAGTATTTGTTATGAGAAACACCCACTTCTCTGGTAACAATTTTTTTGTTACTTTGTTTCTGTTGCTTATAACAAAACACTTGGAACTGAGTGATTTATAAGAACATGAAATTTGGGCCGACCCCGTGGCGCACTTGGTAGAGTGCTGCGCTGGGAGCGCGGCGACTCTCCCGCCGCGGGTTCGGATCCCATATAGGAATGACCAGTGCGCTCACTGGCTGAGTGCTGGTCACGAAAAAGACAAAAAAAAAAAAAAAAAAAAAAAAAAAAAAAAAAAAACATGAAATTTTATTGCTGACCATTTCAGAGGCTGGAAAGTCCAAAGTCCAAGGAACACACCTGGTGAGGGTCGTCTTTGGTGATGGCTTTACAGCAATGCGGGGGTCTCATGTGGCAGAGAATGTTGGAGCAGAGAGAGATTTAGACTCTCATGTGCTCTTCTTTTAAAGCCCTCAGAACCATGCCTCTGAACACCATTATTAATCCATTCAGTCTGGTATGGTCCTACAATCTAATCACCTTTCAACTATCATAATATGATTTCCCATCTTGAAGAGTTACAGTGGGAATTAAGATTCTAATATATGAACTCTGTGGGATACAATTCAATCTATCCACAGCACTCCTCTCCTGACCTCCAAAGTTTATGTCTTTCTCACAGGTAAATACATTCATTCCATCCCCAAAGTCTTAATTTGTTTCAATTCAAAAGTCCAAAGATCAAAGTCCCATCTGTGAAGTCAAAACAAGTTATCTACTTCCAAGATACCATAGTAGATTACATATTTCCATTCAAAAAGGGAGAAATAGGCCATATGAAAGGGTAACAAGCCCCCAATAAGTCTGAAACCCAGCAGGACTAGAATCAAATCTCAAAGCTGGGAAATCATGATCCTCGACTCCATGTTCAGTGTCCTATTCATGCTGGCGTGGGGGTTAGTTTTATAAGTACTCAGGAAGCTCCACTTCTATGGATTTCCTTGCCTCAGGCCATGTTTCATCTCTCCCAGCATAGCCTTTCACTCTGGTAGCTCCACAATTCCGGGGTCTCTATGGCAGTCCTGCTGCTGTGACTACACCGGGCATGGCCTTGATGGGGTTTTTCTGCTGCAACTGTGACCCCACATTTCCTCTCTGCTGAAATCCTTATGTGGTGACCCCACCCCTCTGACATCACTTCCTGGGTTCCCACACTTTTCCATAATCCTTGGAAATTGGGGTGGAGTCTCCCAAGCATCCATAACTCTGGCCTTCTGTGAGCCTGCGAATGTAACACCATGTGGATGCCACCAAGTCTTCTGGCTTGTACTTTGAAAAGCTCTGGGTCCAGCCACACCTGGCTCCAATGTAGCCATAGCTGGAACAGCCAAAGAAGCTGAGGTGCTGGCACTGGAAGCAGCTTACTGAGGTGGCCCTGGGAAATGAGCCCATGGAGGGTGCCTCAGGCCTGTTCCCCATGAACATTTCATCTCCCTAGACCTCTAGGCCTATAATGGAAGGGTTAGCCCCAGAGTCTTTGACTAATACAACTCTCAAACAGAAATCTCAGCATTTCAACATGAAAACCTTGGTTCACTTGGTCTTAGGACCCAGAATCATGTTTTTCCTCCCAAGTCCAGAACCAACCCTTTCTCACTCCTATGCTGGGACTTCCTCAGCTTCATGATTTCCGACATGGTGGTACACAAGTTTCACTGCTGGGCCTCTTATTTCACTTTTTTGTCAACCCCTAGCAGACCACCTCTGTAACTATGACATTAAATACCAGCTTTAGGGCACTGATTTCCAAATTTGTATCTGCAACTGTGATGTTCACTCTCAAATCTATATTTTATATTCATATATGTATTATATGTCAAAATTGAAAAATAGTTCATTTGAACTGAAGCTACACCAAAGTAAACAATAATCTTTCTAAAATTGCCTACTCTAAAAATTCTTCCTAAATTCTTATTCCCCTTTTTTTCTCTCTCTCTCACTTTGATTTAATATTCCATATGAATTCAACACAACTAGTTAACATATTTTCTTGTTTCTCTGGTCAGAATGTAAAGTCTATAAAAAAGGAACATTATTTAGATCATTTCTGTTATAGGAACAAGTAAAAAATCACAAGTGCTTATAACCTGCATGATAAAGAAGTGTTAAAATAATAAATGTCTGTGGTATAGTTTGAATGTCCCTCCAAAACTCATGTTGAATATTGATTCCCACTGTAACTGTTAAGAAGGTGGGATAGTCATCTATGGTGTTGGAAAAGTAGGCCTTCAGGGAGGTGATGGATAGGGAGGGCTATGCCCTTGTGATGCATTGATCCATTCATAGATTAATAGCTTAATGATTTAATGGGCTGTAAGTAAGTAGACTGGGGGCTTTACACAGAGATGAAAAAACCATGTGGACATGCTTCTCTCCCTGTGATACCCTGTACCAGCTCCAGACTCTGCTAAGAATTCCCACCATGTAGAAGGCCCTCATCAGATGCATCTCCTTGACCTTGGTCTTCTCAATCTCTGAACTGTAAGAAATACATTTTAGTTCCTTATAAATTACCAAGCATCAGCATCAGGTGTTCTGTTTTAAGCAATGGAAAACAAATGGATAGCCTGAGAAACTATGTCCATGAGAATGGAGGACACAGGGGAAGTGAGAACATTGAAAAGTTAATAGCAAAAATAACTGTCAAAGTAGAAATGTAGGGATTTGATTTTAAGTATATATAAAAATGTATTCAGCAAAATAAGAGGTGAAGGTATACATGTGAGAGCCCTCCTTGGAGATTATACAACATATGTGTTTGATTCATGCAAACAAGCTGTTCTCAGTCCTGGGAGCTGGAAATAATGGTGTGAACAGCTGAACATGGCAAACATCCACTGGGATTTATACCTTCCAGCCTCCCTGCCATGTGTACACTGACTGACCTGGAAGGCCCTGGTTTGGGGGTTCTTCTACACTCCATGACACTCACATTCTCCATGTAATGGAATTATAATTAAATAGCATTAATTTTAAATTGAAATGGCTTATTTGTTTAGTAACACAGAAAGTGTTGCTCCTGGGAGTTACTGGAAAGTAACTCACCCAACGACTGGAGGCCTCTAGCACTATGTCCCTGTATAGGGTCCTCTGAGCAGTGCACAGGTACTGCTACTTCTCCCAGGGAAATTTCACAGCCATGTTTTCAAATGACACCAGTCCCTGTAATTCCACATTTCTTCT
Organism: Cynocephalus volans; assembly: GCF_027409185.1. NCBI lineage: Eukaryota > Metazoa > Chordata > Mammalia > Dermoptera > Cynocephalidae > Cynocephalus > Cynocephalus volans. The sequence goes on along the minus strand of NC_084473.1, from coordinate 137,611 downwards.
CAAATTGAGTCACCAGTCCTGGGTCACAAGACAGAAAACTGAACATCCATCCTTCCCTGTGTGTGTGTGTCTTACGTGTACCTTATCTAAGATGCCGCTTCCCTGTAGTCCACATGAGTGGAGAAAAAAATCATAGTAGAAGTCTCCTGGGATTGGAATAACTTATTAGTTACTAAAATTTCTGTTACAAGGCTGACATTATAGATTTAGAATCATTCTTCTTGCTAGGGATAAAAGTATGAATAAAATTTTGTTCTTCCAAGAAACTTATAATTTGATATGAAGACATAAGTATGAATACATAGAAGAAATAATGTGTTAGATGAACCAATTTAAATGCATGTTCAATGTGCATTGGAATAAAAAGGATGTAGAAAATATGGTTCTACTTTGTATTCAGTCTGCAATTTGCTGAAATGCCAAAGATGTTTAGCTCTTCCATGGGAACACATTTTCTCATGAAAATGAGGCAACAGCAAAAGTGCGGTCACAAGAGCAAAAAGAACACACCCCCCCCCACGTTAATGGAACCACACGCAGCACCATGTCTAGGTAAATGATTTGGGGCGGTGATGAGATATAAGTGCAATACTGAAGCAACTGATTACAAAGTAATTATGTATTTAAATATTTTACTTAATTCAAACAACAAAATATTTCATGCACTTATTGTTGATCTTTAATTATGTATAAATTAAAAGCACTTCTACAGGCATCCCCAAATTCCCTACACACAAAAAGGTTGCTTGTGCTCACCCCAGGGTGAACACTGCCACTTCCAAATCCACAAAATCTAAATAATTAGGTCCCGTAAAAACAGGTAAATTATGTGACCAGATCTGCATTTTGTCATTCAATAGGAGAATGCAGAAAGGCTGAAGGTAGAGTCAGAGGGGAAGAAAGCAGAGTGACAAATGGCCATCTACATAAAAACACAGGGCAGTAAGCATACAGAAGAGGGAAGTAATACTATAAAAGGCAAAATAAAAAGCAAGAAAAAATGTGGTTGTGCCAGTTTTGCACATCAAATCAAATTTGTTGTGCAGAGAGTAAAAATGGAGTTTTACCCACAGGCTGTCTACCTGAATGTAGCCAGTTAGGTACTGGTGCAGTAAAGAAAAATTGAAAAAAATGAAAGAAGAATATAAGGGGCAGAAGTAATACAGACCTGACACATGGACACATTGTGCTTGAAATATCTGTGGGAATGTCCACATGTTGAATAGATTATGACTCCAGAGTTGAAGAGAGAGCTGTAAGCTGAAGATACAAATTTGAAAAGTATCAGAATCTCAAAAGTACCTGAAGCCATAAGAGTAAATGAACTTAAAATATTTGGGGGGAAAGAATACAACAGAAGACAAGTACACAATTTGCAGGAACACTAATGTTTAAAGATAGAGGAAGATAAATGACTGTAAAGACTGAGAAAAAATTTTCTGAGTTTATTTCATGAATAAAGAAAGCTCAATTTTAAGCAGTCTACCAGTGTAATTTATCATATCCATAGTGTTATAGAGAAAAAGCCTTTGATAATCAATATAGACATCTAGATGGAACCTTTAGAAATACACTACAGATTTTTATTGTGTCACACACACAAAAAAAGGCTAGGAAGTCATCACCTCATCCTAACAACAATTTAAAAGGTAAAGAGGCTGAAAAATCAAGAACTCTTCTGGGATCACTAAGAGAGAAGAGGTTACAAGGTAAGCTGCAGCCCCCAAGATTAGAGAGGCAGACAGGCAAGTACAGAGTCGTGGCTTATAGGAGCAGAGACTGACTAGCAGAAACCACCTTGGGAACCTGTGCCTGAACAGGAAAACCTAAAGTGTGACTGACAAGCTGCCAGAGGCTAAGTGTGAACAACACTGAGGGTTAAAATATCCAAGGGAACCCAGTTATAGGTGGACACCACAATATTGTGAAATTTACTCCCAAGACCTAGACCCGGTTTCTACAGAAAAGTGTAAACAAAACTCCCTCTCTTTTCCACCTGTGATAGGGAAAAAAGAAAATCCTTTTGAAACATGCCAGAGCACTTAGTTCTTCTTACAAGACGTACCCTCAGGAGAAAGTACTTAACTGAAGCCTAAGCTGCCGTACCATTATCAGAGACTAACTGACCTGGGTGAAGGAAAACGCCCAACTCAAACCCACTCTAGGATTCCACATGGAAGAAGAGAATTATCCAATTTCAGCTTACTGCAGCCACCCTGTCTCATCTAAGGGAAAAGAAAAAAATAATAAATTGAGAAACAGTTGTGAACTTCACAGTCAAAAGAGTGAGAGGCTCGTTAGGACATGGAGACCGTATTAGTCCATTTTTGTTGTTTATAACAAAATACTTGGAACTGGGTAATTTATAAAGAAAAACAAAATTTATTGCTTATAGTTTCTGAAGCTGTGAAGTCCAAAGTCCATCTGGTGGTGGCAACAGTGACCCAGGGGTCTCACATTGCAAGATGGTGGAAGCAGAGAGAGAAGAGAGAGAGAGAGAGCAGAGTGATAGAGACAGACTTTCCTCTTCTTTTAACGCCCTAAGAACCATGACCCTGACCACCATTTTTAGTCCATTCACTACTGCATGGTTCTATAATCTAATCACCTTTCAAGTCTCCACCTTTCAATTACCATAATAGGATTTCTGACCATCTTAGTCACAGTGGGAGCTAAGTTTCTAATACATAAAACTTGGGGGACACAACTCAAGCTTCAGGGAGTTTTTTGGGGGGACATAATTCAATCCACTGCCAAGACTCAATCATAGAACTAAACATTTCCACTATGGTTTGAATGTTTGTGTCCCCTCAAGATTTATATGTTGAAACCTAATCCCCAGTGCACTAGCATTGATGCTTTGAAAGGTGATTAAGTCATGAGAGAGATTAGTGCACTACAAAGGCTAAGAAAAGCTTCATTGTTCTTCTCACAATATGAGGACACACGGCAGGTGCAATCTATAAGAAATAAGTCATCACCAGACATTAAATCTCTTGGAGCATTGATCTTAAACATTCCAGCCTCTAGAACTGGGAGCAGAATAAATCTGTTGCTTATATATTACCCACTCAAAGGTATTTTTGTTAAGCAGCTTAAGCAGACTAAGATAACTTCTCATTCTACACATCTTATGAACACATTACTGAATTCGTATTTGCAGCACTTCCTTTTACCTACTCCATTACATCTGGCTATAAGGGAAAAAATTAGTGGATATTCTGAAAGACAAAAAACAAAACAAAACAAAATAAATAAATAAATACAATTTGAGTGACTGAGCAAGAATAAAAACCAGACATGGCTATGATTTTGGAATTATCAGACCAAAAATTTTCAGAAACTCTGATTAATATGCTAAGAACTCATGAGAATAAAGTAGAAAACATTCAACAACAGTTGGGCAGTGCAAGGAGATAGAAGTTTTTCAAAAGAACTAAAAGGAAATGCTACAAATCAAAAACACTATAACAGGGTTCCAGATGGATGACTAGGGTCATGAAGCTCTCACCTCTGACACAAAGAGAGTTCAAAAGAATGAATAGATAATCACATGTTGAATAGAGTGTCTAGGAGAAAACATCAGAATTAAGGAAAACAGTAAAAAAGACTCCTTGAAGTTCAAAACTCGAGATGTCAGTATAGAAGGAAAAGTGTCCAACCACAGCAACCTTGCCGAGTGGTTCACTCCAGCTGAGAAGCTGCAGGGTCTCTCTCTGGAGTCTGAAAATCCAGCTGTGGCACCAGAAACCCCTCCCCCAATGTTGCCAACCCCAGCTGAAAAGCTAAAAAAGAACCCCAGATTCTCTGCTGAAGGTGCAGTGTCCCACTTGAATTCCTTGTGACCCTACCCAGTGTGCCAACTTCTGCTGAGGAGCTGCTGAGTGCCTGATTGTCTCTCTCAAAATCCAAAGTCCTGGTCCTGACCCCAACAATTCCTCGAGTGTTGCACATTTAAGCTGAGGAACTTCAAAAGTACCCAGCATCTCTCTCAGGGGCACAGATCTTAGATGCAACACTAGCAAGCCCACCCAGGGTCCCTCAGTCCAACTGAGCAGCTTCAGACCACCCCAATGCCTCTGCAGAGAGTCTGAGGTCCCAGCTGCAGCCCCAGCAACCTTCCCTAAGATGGGTCACTTCAGATAAAGGGTGAAGACTACTCCAGTACTTTTCCCAGAGGTCCTCAGTCCTGTCCATTACTCTGTAGATCCCACCCACTTTAGCCGATGAACAGCCAAGTGCCAAATCACCTCTCCTGGAACACAAAGTTTAATGGCAACCCCAGCCACCTTGTTGCACACTTCATCTGAGGAAGCACTGAGCACACTAGCACATCTCCCAGGAGTTCAAGTTTCCACTTGCAGCCTCAGGACCTCCTCCCCGTGTCACTTACTCCAGCAATAAGCTGCCAAGCACCCCATTGTGTAGGCAACAAAGGTTCCAGGCCACAAAACACACATTAGGAAGTTAAAATAATGGAAATCATACGACCCATGCTCTCAGACTACAATGAATTTAAAATATGTTCTCTGATACCACAACTGTGCTATCAGAGCAGAATGATAACTGGAAGATTGCCAAATAGAGTGGGATTAAACAATATATTTTAAATAATACATGTATCAAAGAAGAAATCTAAAGACAAATTTAAAAATATTTTTAACTAAATGAAAATGGAAGCAGAACTCACAAAAATTTGTAGAATACAGCAAACACAGTGCTTTGAAGGAAACATATGTAATTGAATGCATATATTAGCAAAAGGTCTAAAATCAATAATTTAAGTTTTCATTTTTGGAAATAGAGGGGAAAAGAGCAAATTAAAGGGCAGAGGAATAGAAATAATGAGAATTAGAGCAGGAATCAATAAAATTGAAAACAGAAAAACAATAAGGAAAATCAACAATAGCAAAATGCTGGTGCTTTAAAAAGACCAATAAACCTGACAAGCCTATAGCCCACTTAACTAAGAAAAAAAAGACAGAAGACAGAAATTACTATTATCAGAAATGAAAGAGGAGACATCACTACACATCTTGTGGACATCCACATTATAATAAAAAGAGAAATACTGGGGCCGACCCCATGGCGCACTTGGGAGAGTGCGGCGCTGGGAGCGCAGCAGCGCTCCTGCCGCGGGTTCGGATCCTATATAGGGATGGCCGGTGCGCTCACTGGCTGAGCGCGGTGCGGCTGGTCACAAAAAAGACAAAAATAAAGAGAGAGAGAGAGAGAGAGAATTACTGTTAACAAGTGTCTGTGCACATATTTGATAACCTGGATGAAATGGACAAATACCTGGAAAGACACAATTTACAAAAATTCACACCAAAAAAATACCTACGCAATCTAAATAAGCATATGCCTATTAAGGAAATCAAGTAAATAATTAATAAACTGCAAAACAGAAAGCACCCAGCCTAAGTGTGTTCACTGGTGAAATCAAGCAAATCTTCTAAAAAAATTATACCAATTTCCTACCACATGGAATACTTCCTAATTCTAATTAATAAAAACAGGATTACCTGTATACCAAAACCAGATGAAGGTATTAGAAGAATAGAAAACTATAGACCATTTTTTATCATGAATATACATGCAGAAATCCTCATCAAGATATTAGAAAACCTTATCTAACAACGTGTAAAAATTATGAAAAATCCCAAAGTATAATTTATCACAAGCATGCAAAACTGGCTTAACATTTGAACATCAGTTAATGTAATCCATCACATCGAAAGATTACAAAAAAAAAGCAGATGATCATATCAATAGAAGCACAAAAGCATTTGACAAAATATAGCACCTAACATGATTAAAAACTCTCAGAAAATTAGGTATAAATGGAAAGTTCTTCAACTTGATAAGGACTATTTACATGAAACTATAGCTGATATCTTTAATGGTGAGAAACTAAAAGTTTTCCCACAAAATCAGGAATAATACAAGAATGTACCTTCTCACCACTCCTTTCAATGTCACACTGGAAGTATTGGCTTGTGTAATAACACAAGAAAAGAAAAGAAAATGTATAAAGATTGGAAATAATTAAATAAAATTGTCTTTGCTCCCGGGTGACATGATGATCTATGTAGAACAAAAAAGATAAAAACAACAATAAAAACCCACTTGGAACTAGTAATTGATCATAGCAAGATTACAGAAAACATAGTTAATATACCAATGTCATCCTCTTTTCTATATAACAGTGATGATCAAGTTAATTTTGAAATGAAAAACACAACATTATTTACATTAGCACCCAAAAAATAAAATTGCAAGTCTTTAGAAGTTAATGTTTAGAATACTTAAAGAATTCCCACAACTCAACAACAACAAAAACAACAAAGACAGACGACAACCTCCTTAAAAACTGGGCAAATGACTTGGATAGACATTACTCCAAAGAAGATATTAAAATGGTTAACAAGCTTGTGCAAAGATGCCTAACATCATTAATCATTAGAAAAATGAAAATCAAACCTCAATGAGATATCACTTTATACCAAATAGAAAATAACAAATGTTGGTGAAATTAGAACATTTGTACAATGCTCATAGAAATATAAAATGGTGCAGCCACTATGGAAAATAGTAGAATGGCTTCCCAAAAAATTAAAAATAGAATTACCATAATATCTATAAATATAACTTCTATGTATGAGGGTACTTCAAATCATTCATTAAAAAATAGAAGTAAACTATAATATGAATCTTTTCACGAACTTTTGAAGTGCCCTTTTATATATCCAAACTAATTGGTAGCATGATCTCAAAAATATATTTGCACACCCATGTTCATAGCATCATTACTCACATAGCCAAGAGAAGAAATCTAAATGTCAGTTGATGAAAGAACAGATGAGCAAAATGTGGTATATACACACACAAGAATATTAGTTCATCTTAAATACAAAGAAAATCCTGACAAATGTGACAACATGAAAATATGAGGATGTTAGAGTGAGCAAGACTGAAGCCATGATGGGACCTAGAAAACTGCTTAGGCTTTAGAAAATTTTTTAAAAGACAGCGTTATCTATTCTCTTTCCTCCAACCCTCTAACTTACCTTTCTTGCTAAGTGGGAAAACAAGGCTGCTAAAAGCTAATCAGTGCCTTGAAAAACTAACAATTCTTCTTTAAAATTTGCAGAATTCTGAGAAAAAGCTGAGCAGAGGCACCAACAAGGAAACACACGACTGACTATGAGAAAACAGCTCGCTGGACTGTGCAGAAAAGGAGGGGCTGGCTCTCTGTTAAAACTTCCCCCTGTTCACTCCCCTCACCTTCTCCCCTAAACCCCTTTGATAAATCTGAGCCTTTGAGAAGCATTTGCCGACCATCTCCTCAGGTCACTGGTGTTCCTCAATAAAGCTCTCTTTCCTTTTCACCAACATTTGACTTTTGAGTATGTTGTTTCTGTTTAGTGGAAGGCAGCCAGACTTGGGCTTGGTTAACAAGGACAATTTTTAAACTAAAACAAGCAACTCCCAAAATGACAATATTCTGTGGTCCCACTGATAAGTCAAATTTTAATAAATAAAATGTAGAACAGTGGGTGCCAAGTACTAGGAGAAGGGAAAATTTGAAAGTTGTCACTTAATGGGTACAAAGTTTTAGTTTTCCAAGACCAAATACTTAGGGGAGCTGGCCAGTCAACTCAGCCGGCTAGAGTATGTTGTTATGACAAAGGCCGAGGGTTCAGATCCCTGCACAAGCCAGCCACCCTCCACTCAGATGTTCGGAATCTTGCCGAGCATTTGCTGTAAATGTCCTCAGGTGTTCCTTGTTACTTCTTAATGTAATTGCATATGGGCACCCAGGTCTCCAGGGTTGTGGACTTAAGTATAAAAGACTCACAGCTCTGATCCACAGTGTTTCTCAGAACTATCAGAGAAGCCCCTAGGACAGTTGCTCCTAGATCTGAATAAAACCCATTCATTTTTCTATACCCATGGCTCCTAGAACTTTTTTTCCCTATTACCTAACTCACAGACCTGAGTGTGGAGGGTTTGTAACCCAATCTGTGCAACAGACTCGAGGGGTCTGTAAGCCCTAGCTTTACAATGTCTCAAGAATGAAATCTTATGAAGTATGTTCTCTGACCACAGTGGAATTAGATTAGAAATGAACAACAAAGAGATATCCAGAGAAGACTCAAAAATTTAATCATCCGATGACAAAATTCCAAATAAACTGTGACTAAAAGAAGTACTCACAAAATAAGTTGAAGTGTTTTTGAAACAAAAATATTGTAACGATAATATTTCTGGCAAATTAAAGGTGGCTGCAACTTCTTTCCTACTTTTCACTCTGTGGTAGAAATTAATTCCCCTTGAAACTTGCCTAGACCTGTCAACTTCTTTGGCCGACAGAATGTAGCAAAACTCATTTTGAGACTTCACAGGCAAGGCTGCAACAGCTCCTGCAGCTTCACTTCTGTCTCTAGGAATGTTAATTTTGGAAATCATCTTGTAAGAAATCCAACCACCCTGGTGGAGGAGCACATGGAAAGATGACGAGCAGCTGTGCTCACTGACAGCCCCACAAGTCTCCAGCAGCCCCTGCAGCCACCAGTGAGCCTTCATGGGCAGCAGCCCAGCTGTGCTTCCACAGGATCCACCCCAGCTGCCACCTCACTGCACTTGTGTGGGAGACAAGCCTGCCAGCCAGACTACCTAAGCCAAAGAAGCAGAAATAATAGTAAATTGTTTTAAGCATTCAAGGTTTGAGTGTCAACTTTTAAGCAGAATAAAAAACTGAAACAGAATTTGGTGCTTGGGAATTGGGTGTTATAGTGATAAAAAGCTGAAACATGTGGCATTGTCTGTGAGATTGAGCAGAAGCTGGGCCTCAAGGAGAATGTGCCAGCTGGAAGGGCACCAAGACTCTTGATGAAGCCTGAGAGACAGTGAGATAAATTGCACTGGAAATGAGAAAAAACCATGTGGGTCAGGTACTGGAGGCTTGTGAGCCTCACTGTTGCCTCCCACAAAATGGAAAATTGATGGGGTGTCTCACCATCAGGGGTTTGCTAGAAGACACTTCTGGGAAGAATGTGTGGAATTTGCTATCTGATCTCCCATTTCTGCCATTAAGAAAATATGAGAGGAGAGAGATGAACTAAAAGAAAATTCAATTTTTGAATAGAATTTAGAGAAAATATAAATGAGCCAGGGAGCCACCTGGTTAGCTCAGTTGGTTAGAGCATGGTGCTGTAACATCAAGGTTCAGGGTTTGATCCCTGTACTGGCAAGCCACCAAAAAAACAAAACAAAACAAAACACACAAACAAACCAAAAACAAAACAAAACAAAAAAATGGGCTAGGCCTTGCCGGGTTTGAAACAAAACTGTTTTTCAAGACCAGCTCCACCTCTTTTCCCTCAGAAAAGTTTTAAAGTAAGAAATGGCTTTGTGGCAAGGATCTACCCCAGTGTTTTGCAAAACTATAAAACATCAAAAATATTTTCAGTCTTCTAAGGATCTTAGGGTGTGAATGAGAGAGTGCCTGGTAAACAATAGGGCTTCTGAGGACATTATTTCATTGCAGCCTTGGAAAGAAGGGGAGGCCACAGAACAAAGGGTTTGCCTCAGAGTGTGGGGGGTAGGTTTCATCTAATGGATTTCAGGACATAGGAAGCCCATGATTTATGAAGAAAAGATAACACTAAATCATTTCTTATATCAAAAGGCAAGAGTCAAAAAAAATAATGAGAAATAGGACGTTGGATCCCCAACTTCCTATAAGCAAGAAATAGGCAAAACAACATCTCTTGCTTTATGTACATAAACTTTATGAAAAGTATGCATCTTGAAACCAAACATTTTTGGTCAATGATGTATAGAAAACAATGTACATAATACATATTTATTGTAATACAATTTTCCAGTAGTGGTTGCCAATGAAACATCTTTCTGTGTCCATTTCTTCATGAATTTTCCTCCCCAAATGACCATGGGCTTTTCCATTGCACTTACTTTGGCCAATGGGACACCAGTAAATGAAACACAAACATAGTTTTGAAAAGTATTTGCCCAAACAGAGTTTCCCTTCTTGGAATACTGTCATCTTGGGAAGAAGCTCAGTATTCACCTGTTGGATTTACAGGGACCAACCAAGAGTCAGCACAAACCATCAGACATGTGAGTGAAGTCCTCTTCTAGGAACCAGCCTCAGTCAAGGCACCAGAAGACTCCAGCCTCAGCTGTGCTCCAGGTGACACCAGCACAGGTACTGCCCAGCCGAGCCCAGCCCAAAAGGCTGACTCAGAATCATGATAAGATAAAATGGTTGTTTTTAAAGCCAGGAAGTTGATTTGATATACATCAAAAGCTGGTAGCTCTAATTTCCCAGAATTCAGTATGTTTTTAACATATTGGTGAGTAGGAGAAAGAATTAACTACATGCCAATTACAATCAATAGAGCTTCACAGTCATACATGGAGGTTTTCATAAGCATGATAAGTGTCACCAGGATGGACATCAGTGAGGTGCTGGCACTAAGGCAGGTCATGTGAGTCACACAAAGAAATTGTCATGAGATCATTGCGACTATGTTTTAAATGTTCACATCATAAGTCTCTTACTTATACATGAGTGTGGTATTATTTTATTTATATTTTAAGAAAGTAAGTAGGAGTAACAATGTGATTCAGTCTAATTTTCTCATTTTAAGTAGTGGAACAAACTTCTAGTAGTCTGCTGTAGAATTTATGGTTTTCAAGAACAGATTACTGACATTAAGTGAGAAAAAACTTGTATTATTAACCCCATGAGCTCATACAATCCACAGAAAGCACTGGGGAAAAACAGTAATGTTCAAGGCAAAGTTTTGTAAAACACCATTTGTCCTAAGTTGACTGCAGTTTCTCAAATTGATCTCAAAAACAAACATGAGTTTTGACTTAATTGTGTAAACGCAGATAACACTAGTCAAAAAGTCAGGATGCCTGACATCTACAAATCAAGTGACCTTGGGCAACTTGCTCCTCCAACTGTTTATTTATTTATGTTTCTTATGCAGCAGAAAGACCCTGGAAAACCCTTCCTGAACCACCAGGAAGAACCATCAGGACAGAGGAAGCATCAGCACATCTCTAGATACAAAACATGGTGCCAGAGTAGGTCTGAGAGAGCTCCAATTCTGGAAAACGTGAGGGTAGAGTGAGGTAATGGGAGTGTGCTAGGAAGCAATGTAGTCACATCTTCTCAGCTGTGACATGTCATTCCTCCATCCCAGACCACACCCTGAAGACCCCTCCAGTGAGTCACATTTTCTAGGCCCTTGTCTATCCCTCAACCAACTCACATCTCCCTTCTAAAAGTTAGTCCGAATGTTCCAATATGACCCAGTCTCTGGCAGCTTCTGGAGAAGGCCGTCACACTCACGTCCTGCTCACTCTAGGCAGGAGGCTCAGTCGTTACTTGGGTCACGTGAAGATAAGATCTTCACCTTTCTGCAGTTCTTCATCTGCTCTGAGGGCTGGTGAGAGGGCTCAGCTCAGAGAGATGTTCTCTCAGGCGGAATTCCTATCCACAGGGTCCCCCTGTAAAGCTAGGGCTTACAGACCCCTCAAGTCTGCACAGATTGGGTTACAAACCCTCCACACACAGGTCTGTGAGCTAGGTAATAGGAAAAAAAGGTTCTGGGAGCCATGGGTATAGAAAAATGAGTGGGTTTTATTCAGATCTAGGAGCAACTGCCCCAGTAGCGTCTCTGAGAGTTCTGAGAAGTGCCGTGGATCACAGCTATGAATCTTTTATACTTAAGTCCACGACCCTGGACACCTGGGTGCCATATGCAATTACATTAAGTAGCAACAAGGAACACCTGAGGATATTTACAGCAAATGCTCGGCAAGATTCTGAACATCCGAGGGGCTCTGACATTTTCCTATTTTTCCCAACACCCCCTTCACAATGCATAAGAATGACTCTGTTCCAAAGCAAATGGGACTGTCATTCTCTTTCATAGAACACACTGTCCCTGGAAACAAGGCCTTCATCCATTTTTGAAATGTCAAATCAGGGGAGCTAAGCATGGTATAAACTAGAGGAGGAAAACAGAAACTTCACTGCTGGAGAGAAACCGACACCCACAGACACAGCTGTCACACGGCAACTCAGTCTGCACACACTGCACAGTCACTTCTCTGGGAATTTGGGGCATTTCCTAGTATTCCTAATATGCTCATGTTACAGATGGGCAAACTGAGTCTCATGTACATTACTAACAGGCTCCTTCATGACAGAGCTGGAATGTGGCCTCACTGCACACCTCCGTCCCCTCCACCATTTTGGACTTGACCACCCTGTTCGTGAACATTCTGGAACCAGCTTTTGTAGCACACACCTGGCCTAGCAGTGCACCGTCTTCTGACAAAGCATTTATTGGAAGCACAGCCTGAGTCGCCCCTGCCCCAGCCCCGGCCTGTGGGTCCAGGTAATGTCACTGCTCCATCCCCCTAAGTTCCTACTGTCCCCTCCAGAAGCCACCAATGCTGGATGTCCCCATCATCCCCTCTAAACTTCAACACCTCCTCCACACCGCACTGTGCCCACGACCCAGCTCTGGTCTTCCTGCCCCTTCCTCAGCTCACCCTCGTCCCACCCACATCCTCCAGCCCTTGGGGTTTGGGGAGGGGACGGCTCATCACCACCTCAGCCTTGGGCAGATGGTGCCAAGGCACAGTGGGAAGGGCTGGGCACAGGCCCAGGCGCAGGCGACAGCGGCTGCTCACCTGAAGCTGTGGGATGAGAGACACGGCCGCGGAGAGAGGAACACAGACACACGACGCCACCCGGAGCTGGTCACAGGCACGTCCAGAGTCAGGGCCGGCTCGGAGTGGGCCCCAGAGAACACGGCCACAGAGACGCCGTCACTCCTGGAGACGGACAGCCAGGGCCGCTCCTCCCGGGCTGTCCCCACAGACCCCGCAGCGCTGCAGGTGGAGGTGGCGCGGGCTCGGCACCAGCTTCCCTGGGGATGAAGGAGTTGGAGGCCTCCCTGGCGGAGGCGGCCCGGCTGCCCGCGGTTAAGAATCGTCGTCAGCCCGAGAGAACCTGCTCTGCGTGGCCGCAGCCTCATCCTCGGGAAGGTCAGTCCTCATGTCTGCAGGGTGCTGGCTGCCGTGAGGGGCACAGATGGTGAGGTCGCCCAACTCTTTCCCTTGTGTGCCCCTTGTCCCTGATGGCTCCTCTTCACCCTCCATCTCACCGCCTCGCCCCTACCTCAGATGTCCCGGGGCGGGTGCCTCCTCCCCACCCCACTTCTCCAGGGCAGGCAGGGCTGTGCCATCCCTGGGGCTGCTGTAATAGGCTCCTGTGTTTGGTGCCCAGTAGTGGGGTTGTGGGGATGGACCTGGGGGGAGGGGAGATTGTGAGGGGAAGGGACAGCCCTCGCGGTGGGGCCGGCAGGCTGCCATCCACTAGGCAGAGTTGAGTTCACTGTGTCAGTGAAAAAGGGAAGGACACCCACAATTAAGTGACTGGGATGATGCCGACCATGCCTTAGAGCGCCCACCTTGGCTAGAGGCCAAACCCCAGGGGCTGCTACCCATACGGGTCATATCTGCTGTCACAAGCCGCCCCAAAACCATCTCATTTGCTTCTGATTCTGTGGTCAGCAATTTGCTGGGGCTTGGCTTGGGTCTGTCAAGGGCGGCTGCATCATCTGGCAGCTGCACCAGGGCTGGGGTCTAAGGTGGCCCTGTCCACATCATTCCAGAGCCTCTCGACATCTCACCGGGAGCATCAGTGAGGGTGGGCGTAGGGAGGCTGCTCCTGCCACTCCTGCCACAGACTCGTGTCACTACACAGGGACTCTGGAGCAGAGGATATGTTCACCTGCCCATGTACTTCTCGTTTGACTGACTGAATGACATCTGGGACCCTCTGGACATGGACGATGACCACTCTGTCCCTGCAGGGCCATGCTGAGGGGTGGGGTGGGAGGCGTGGCTGCTCACGAGGCTGTCATGCCAAGGTCATCAGGAAAAGAGAGGACACACTGGGCTGTGGTGTTGGAGCTGGGGTGCGTGTCCCTGTGTTCCCCATGAGTGAGGGTGCCCTCTACTCAGAGGCCTGGGGGCTGCTGAGCTCTCAGCTGCTCAGAAGCAGTGAAGCCTGCAGCAGCCCCGCCAGGCAGGAAGGAGGAGCTCTGGCAGCCAGGTGTCCTTCCATGCTGCCACCTTCCACCCCTTCCACTGGCCCGTCCACACCTGCAGGAGGAAGAAGTGCTTCTTGATTCCTCTGGGGCAGGAATGAAACAGAGCTCCCTACACCCTCATAACTACGCTATCTGCTTCTGTAGAATTGCTTGCTTAACCTAAGTAACTCCATTATGCCCCCTGTCTGACCTGCAGACTACCCCCCTTCTACATGAGAAACCATTGACCTTTTCATAGAAACAAAAAACAATTAGAAACAGGAGCCATACGCAGTGAATTATTACCTGGGAACAGGAACCAAACACAATGAAAACCGGTATGCTTGACTGCTTAAACAGCTCACTCCTGGCCCCTGTGACCTAGCTCCCTAGCTTGCTTTGTGCACCTGGACAAACCCGTGTGCCAACGGGATGTAGTTTTCACCTTTAAAATCCCCACAAGACCAAAGCCCAATGCCGCTCTTCCTTGGTTGCTCTTTGGGAGATGGACACTGGCCGGCTGGATTGAATAAACTGCCCTCTTCTGCACAAGTGGTGTGTAAGTGCCTTTCTTGTGGGAGGTTGCCTCACAACAGGAAGAGGCCCGATGGCACTGCTGTGGTGGCCTGCACTGTGACATGACCTCCTCCAAGCACCTCTGTGTCTTCCCACAGTGCTGTGCAGGCCAGGTAGCTGCCCAGAGGCCACGCAGGAGGCCACGGTGTCTGTGCCCAGTGGGTGGCAACAGCCAGTGCACAGCCCAGGGAGGTGGGCACCCCACCTGAGATAAGCCTGAGGCTGCAGGGGCCCCTGCTGGCAGCAGCCCCTGTCTGCAGCAGGACAGCAGAGCCGACCTCCTGACCATCCCTCTGGGAGATGTGGCATGGGGAAGGGCTTCCCGCAGCATTGCTGAGGTCCTGGCCCCTCTATGTCACTCCCTACCATGTTCCTGCCATGGGCTCAAATGCTTGGGGTCAGCTGTGGGCTGCGGGACCCCAGCTCAGCACCCTCTTCCCTGCTGAGCTTGCACCATCAGGAGGTGACAGAAGGCTGGAGCACATGGCATGTCCCACGTCAGCACCCCAGGGCACTGGGCCTGGTACAGGAGGCCTTGGTTGGTGCCCACAGAGATGGCGGGGATTGAGGCAGTGCTGGCTGTGAGCTCCTGTAGCACCATGTCCCTTTAGCACCTGCCAGAGAATGGGGCACCCTAAAAGGGGCAGCCAGAAAGCAGCCTCCCTGCTTCAGGGCCCCCCAGAAATAAAACTGGTCCTCACCTGTGTGACCTGAGACATGCCCCCTACTGGGCCTCATGGCCTCAGCATCCCCAGGGACAGCTCTTCTGCTTAGTATCTGATGGGGTCCTGGAGACCATGGACAATTCCTGATTTCCTGTTCTCAGATGAGGCCCAGCAAGGATGGGGACTCTGGATACACTGAGAGGGTGCCCAGGTGAGAGCATGTTGGTCCCTGTGACCTGCAGCAACCCTGCCAGGGACCAGATGCTGGGTGGTGGTGTCAAGACTTGGTTTTTTAGACCCTCCCAGCATTCTCTCAGGTGAAGGCCAGTACATCTGAGTCCACAGGGTTTGGTCTGCATGCTTCTGGAGGCTCCTCTGTGTGGTCCAGTCCCGTCCCCTCATCACATGCACCTTCCCTAGCCCTCTTGCCCATCTGGCTCTGCCTCCACATTCCCTGGGGCTGCAGCAAGGCAAGGAGGAGGTGGGTACAGTGCTGCAGGCCCACATTGGGCATGTTGAGCTGGAGTAGGTCACCTGCATCTGGAGGCAGAGGAGCTGGGGACCGAGAAACACCTTCCAGGTCCTGGTCCAGCTGTACACCCAGGATGGAGAGTTGGTGCTGTGGGTGGTGGGTGGGCGGCACAGTCAAAAGCCTGGGCTCTCCTTCCCCATGGCCCCACATGACAACTATTGTGCGGGCTGTGCCTGACCCACCCAACCACAGTCCAGCCCCCCACCCTAGCCCACAGGCTGTCCTGGCAGTGGCAGTGCTGGCCACCAGCCAGGGGCCGGCAGATAACCTCCATCGAGGGAGTGCTCCATCAGTGCCCACCTCGCCTCATCATCAGGGAATCCTGTCACACTCCTGTTTGTCTCCTGGACAGGGAGGGGTGGTGCCTGCTCTGTTCCTGCACTGACTGCACACAGTAGGTGACTTGTCACTCTCTGAGAAAGAAAACAAGCAGAGTCCATCCCTGTCCACCCTTCACAGGGACCCTGAGGCATCTCAACCTGCAGTTGATGCACCAATGTGCTCCCTATTATGTAGATTCTCATCTTCCCACTGAGGAGATTCTCAGGACAGGTGGGTGCAGCCACCCCAGCCCCATATGCAGCTGGGCACAAAGGACTGAGGTGGATGGCTGATGTGAGAGGAGGAGGCTCACCACGTCCCTGTCCTGGGCCCCACATCAAGTCATGGGTGAGGATTGATATTGGCAGGGCCTGGCTCTCCTCCCCAGGGCACCTGTGACCCCATTCTTAGGTCTATGACTCCTTCCCTCTGGCAGGAGGAACCCCAGACCTCAGCCCTCCGGTAGGAATGACAAGGTGTGTGGGGCCAGGGTACTGCCAGGACCCTCCGTCATGACCCAGAGTCCACTTACATTTCCAGCTGGTCCTGGTGTTGGAGCGAGCAGGACTGAAGCCATGTTGGGAACTAAAACCCTCTGGGCTGCAAGGGGCAGGGGATCTTTAAAAGGACAGTTTTTTCTTTCTCTCTCCCCTCTTTCTTCCCATCCCCTGACTTTCTTATCTTGCTTGTTAAAGAGGAGAACAAGGCTGAGAAGCTAATCAGTACTTTGCAAAGCTAACAGTTCTTTCATTGACACTTTTAGAGTTTTGAGAAACGATTGAGGCCAAATGACTGGAAGCTGACCTTGGGCACCAGCCAAGTCAACCAGAGCTCTGTGAAGTGAAACTATGCAAAAGACTGCAGGAAAGATGATTCTACACTAGAGTAAATCAAAATTTTGCAAGGTCCTGAGATAACAGTGAAGGTGAGAACTGGAACCAGAAGAAGTCTTGGTGAGACCTCCTGACTCATAGACTTGGAACCATCGTAGCTCAGGTACCCTTCTCTCCTGCTTTTCAGCTCCCATGTTCCATTTCTCAAGCCATCATTTAGGAGCCCCTAAGTAAATCTAAATCTTTCAGATGGGATAACCTGCCATCTCCTTCAGCTGAATACATCTGCTTTTCTAACACCAACCATTTGATTTCTGAGTGTTTTTTCTCCTCCAGGGAGTGGGCAGGTGGACCTGAGTTCAGTAACACTGAGAGCAGCCATCCCCATCACAACAGGGGTGGCTGCATCCAAATCTACAGAAGGGTGGCACATCTGTGCTCTGGACAAGACCTGCTATGACCCCTACTGGGAATGGCTGACTCCCAACTATAGGGGAAGCCCAGGAGGACAGGAATTTGGTCTGTCCTGTTTGATGGCTTATGCTAAGTGCTTACAAAAGTGACTGTACATGGCAGGCACTTCATATATGCTTGCTGAATGAATAAACCCCAACCAGCACCTCCCAGATACCCGAGTGGACCTGGGCCCATCTGCCTGCCCCCCAGAGGCCTCTAGATGGAATCCCAAACCTCTTACAAATGAAAAACCCAGTGCTAACCAAACCCAGTGGCCAGTGTGAGCTGAGGCAGGGGCTTCTTCATGGGGGAAAGGGAAATAGTTAACACGAGCAAACTTCCAGTCCTTTCTGCAGGGGCAGACACTGGGTAGGCACTTTCCATGGCTCATTCTATCTGATTCCTGCAATGACCCTCTTGGCCTGGTCCTTTTGGTATCCACTTTTCAGAGGTGCAAACAGCTCAGGTGCAGTGACAATCTTAAGCCACAGCTAGTTGGAGTCAGATCACCTCTGTGCCATAGAGGAGTGGTGCTCACCCTTCCAGCAGCAGGTCCAGCACCCAGTGGGTGAAGGTTAGGGCTCAGCAGGAGCACAGGAAGGTGGGGGTGTGGGAGGGGTCACTGCCCAGGTGGCCGCAATTGGTGCTCCAGCAGCTTCTCCAGCGTGTCTGGCTGGACCATCCCGATACAGCAGACCTCCCCTCTCTGGGGTGGGACAAGGTGGGGTCACACTGTCAGGGCAGCTTGGATGCCCAACCTCCTCCATGGGAACAGAGTCACTGACCCCATGTCATAGAAGGCACTGAGGCTCCAAGAGGTCTTGACATGAGCTGACTTGCCACAGGGCTGAGACGTGGCCAGCTATGAGCTGCAAGAGTAATAGAACCACACTTGTGTCACTTCACATGATGTGCAGCTAAAGGCAGAACACTGGCATGAGTTGCAGTGAGGGAAATTAAGCTTTCATTACAAGGCCAAGTAATGGAGTGCAGGTGGCTAAAGCTCAGAAACATCCTGATCTCTGAGAATGCTTACAG
Source organism: Cynocephalus volans (assembly GCF_027409185.1). Taxonomy (NCBI): domain Eukaryota; kingdom Metazoa; phylum Chordata; class Mammalia; order Dermoptera; family Cynocephalidae; genus Cynocephalus; species Cynocephalus volans. Next base: position 119,040 of record NC_084473.1, on the reverse strand, counting down.
GCAGGGAGTTATAAAGAAAGTGCTGGGGGTGGGGGAAGGGGCTGTGTTAGTCACCAGTTGACTGTTCTTAGCGGCTGGATCTTTGAACACAAAGAAACAGGATCTCCATGAACAAAGACACAACTTTTAGTTTCCTTTATCACTTACCAGGCTCCTATCAGTCTGGGTTCTTGACAGTTCACCTCCTCAGCAAATTGCGAGGGCTGGGAATGTTCTGGATTTTTGTCCTATAAAGACATCCTGAGGATGTGTGTCAAGATAATGTCTCCTGTCCCTGGAGCTTAGCAACTCTGTTTTATGTGGCTCCTCCTCCTCATCAGTTAGGTTACATCCCGTCCTGCCCAGCTGTCTTCTTTGTACTTCCTTACTCAATTGCTAGTTGTAAATCCCAACTTCTTAATTAGAGAGTCTGTTCCCAGGTCCTAAGTCACACCAGCTTGAGGGACCAAGGCCACAGCTCACTTTCATTAAACTTTTGGGAGGGATTTACCCAAATGGGGTGTCCACTCAGTTATAGAATCCAGGATAACTTGACCACAAGGCTGTGTTCAATAATTATTCAACAATGACAAAAATGAAAATGGTAATAATTACAACGGTGACGATTTTAACAGTGGCAGTGACCATGTTGGTGATAACAACAGGAATAAATGTATACCCAAGGAGGTGGCAGAGGAGCACAGACCTCCCCAAGTGAAGCAGGACCAGGGGTGCTCTGGGACCAGAGCAGAAAGAATGCAGTGTGAATCGGTTCTGTGAAGGTGAAGGACAGAAGATAGGTGGGAAAAAATGCAGGAGAGCGGGGGACAACAGGAGACTCGTGTGGAAAACTTCGGGTGAGCCTTGGGAAAAGAGGAAACCACTCCCAGAGCCCAACACCACCCAGGTAGAGTGAGGGTTAGGGTTGGTGTTGATGTTGAGTTTCGGGTTGAATTAGGGATGGGGGTTGGAGGTAGGATTGGGGGGGTTAGGATTAGAGGTTATGGTTGGTTTTGGGGAGTAGGGTTAGGATTAGTGGTTAGGGGTTAGGTAGGTTGGGGTTAGAGATTAATGTTACAATTGGGGTAGGGTTAAGTGCTAGGGTTAATGTTAGTGGTTAAGGATAGGCTTGCTGTTGGGGTTAGATTTAGAGGTTAGGGTTAAGGCTTATTATTAGAGTTCAAGGTTTAGATTTAGGGTTAGGGTAAGGTTAGGGTTAGGTTTCAGTTTAGGGGAAAGAGTTGGGTTTAGGGGTTAGAAGGGATTGGAGTTAAGTGGTAGGGTTTAGGGATAGGTAATATGTATAACCTGTTAGGCATTAAGGACTATGGTAATAGGGTTTGTTTATTGTTTTTTGGCTTAGGCTCAGTGGATAGAGTTGAAGATAATGTTGTGTTAGGGAAAAGGTTAGGGGTTAAATATTAGGTGTTAGAGGTTAGGGTTAAGAATTAATAGAAGGGGCTGGGTAGTTAGCTTAGTTGGTTACCACATTTTGCTGATAACATCAAGGTCCAGGGTTTGATCCTTGTACTGGCCAGCTGCCAAGAAAAAAAGAGAGAGAGAATTAGATGCAAGGCCAATTGGAAGTTGGTATCATCCCAATCACCAAAGACAGTGGCCAAAATGAGAAATTTATGGATGGAAAGAAAGCTCTTTAGGGCAGAACTGGTGGCTATACAGGTGTGGGCAGTGAGGATAAAGGAGATATTGGAGATAAAATCTGGACATCTATCTCCACTGAGTGGTTAGATGCTGGTCTTGCTGTCTGAAGAAGGGGATACTGACAAGGTCAGATTCAGGTAAAGAGCTTGAGGGCCTGTTTAGTGACACTGAGGTCCAGGTGTCCTCAGAGCACAGATTCCCATTCTAGAAAGAGCCAATTAGACAGGCTCTGTTCTTCGACCCAAGGGCATGTTTAATTCATGGTGAGAGGTACTCAGGACTTCTGCATCCCACCATGCCTGATGTAATCACTATCCAGTGAAGTCCAGCCTGAGCACATCCACACTGTAGGTGGAAACTCCACTGCCCAAGTGGCCACCATTGTCCTGCATGTCCAGGACCCAAGCCTTCTGGGGCACCAGAACCTTCCATGTGTAGAAGGGCCTGGAAGTTGAAGTGACCAGTGAGGAGTGGCATAAGTAGGTGAAGAGAGATGCTTAGGGGGAAGCCCCTATTTATGTAAATGAAGATGGTCCTTTTCAGGTACATGGGATGACTCTGAGTCAAGGGCATTGGTTGCAGGGAAGCCAGAGAGAGTAGGTTCTGAAGGGTAGGACCACCAATCCTCCCAGGAGGAAGTCCTGCCCAATGGAACCCTTCATACCCATGAAAGATCTTGTTAGACCAGGATATCAGGAACTTCTCAGAACACAGACAGTTTGTACAAAAAAGAAAGATGAGACATTTGCCTAGTGAGAAACACAGCAGCAACCACTAGGTGGGAGGTAGGGAAGTGTGGCGATCTGGGTTTACAAGACTTCTGCTTGAGAGAAGAGTGCCACCTCCAGGAGAGGGGTCACAAGAAAAGTGTGTGTCTGAGTCCAGGATATGACCTGCTCGGCCTGAGGGGCCTGGCAGATATCTGAGCGGATGGGCATAGTTATAATCTACCTAAATATTAGTAATGACACAGACACCACCCTGACTACTGTATGGGCTAATTTCTGTCCTATCCCAACCCCCCTGAAAAAATTATTTTACAATCTTAAACCCAGGAACTTCAAAAGGTGATTGCATTTTGAGATAGGGTCTTTAAAGAGGTGGTTAGGTTAAAATGAGTCTGGGCCCTAAAACAATCTGACTGTTGTCCTTACAAGAGGGGATTAGGACATACGTAGACACACCAGGGGTGATTGTGCACAGAGGATGACCATGTGATGAGGAAGAGAGAAGGCAAACATTTGCCAGCTAAGGAGAGAGCCTCAGAGAAAACCAATCCTGCCAGCACCTTGATCTTCAACATCCAGCCTCCAGAACTGGGAGAAAATACATGTCTGTTGTTTAAGCTGCCCAGTCTGTGGTGATTTGTATGGCAGCCCAAGCAAACCCATACAAGTAGCCAACATGAAATCTAGAGTAATGTGATGGCTGTCTCTATTCATACCAACAGGAGACTTGTTATATTCCATTCAGTGAGGGGGTGCTATCATTCACAGCTTCTGCCAAAGTTACTGATAAGTGTCCATTATGAGTTAAATTGTGTTCGCCCTTCCCCCAAATTTATATGTTAAAGTCCTAAACCACAGTACCACAGAATGTGATGTTATTTTGCAACACTGCCATTGCAGTTGTAATTAGTTAATCCAGTATGACTGATGTCCTTATAAATAGGGGGAATTTGTGCACAGACCACACAGGGAGACCATTATGGGAAGATGAAGGCAAACATCAGGGTGATGATTCTACAAGCCAAGGGATGTCAAAGATTGTCAATACACTGCCAGAAGCTAGAGGAGAGACATGAACCAGATTCTCTAGGGTCAGAATGATTGAGATGACCTCCTTTTTGAACTCCCATGTGAATTTTAATTGCCAGCCTTATCGATTTATAGAATTAAAATTTCTGCTTACAGACAAGACTCAAAACATGAACCCTAAAGTGCATGAAGTGTTAATCTGAAACACACTGTATCAGGTGCCCTTGCTGCAAAGGAAGTGGTTTCTAGTAAGAATATAGGGAGACCCAGGAGAAAAGGGGGTGTTCACAACAAGAGACAGAAACCAAGGTCTCATGTTAACTGGGTTACTATGAGCCTGGTTAGTATTAGTCTGTTTCAGGTGGCAAATACATGGCACATTGCCCTACAATGGCTGTAGGGTTAAAATTTAGAATTTAATAGGTTCATATCAATAGATTGTAATAATAACCAGTTCTTTATCTGGGAAAGAGGGACAAACCTTTTCCAACTGTGTAGTACTATGAAGACAGACAAATTAGTTTATTGGATGAGAACAAACATTTTCTAATGGCTTGGAAGAGAGCTACTGTAGAGCTAGGGCTGGATCTGAAGCTCACAGACTCCTCGAGCTCATTCACAAACCCTTCACATGCAGGTCTATGAGCTAGGTAACTGGACACAACAATCCTTGGAGTCTTGTTTGAAGAAGGAATAGTCTTTATTCAGCACACACTACACTACAAGCTAGGCGGTAAAAAGCAGAAACTCAGAAACTCAACTGCTACTGGCAAAGTCCAAAGGAAAACTGAAACTGAGCAGCTGCCAGCAGGGTAAACATGCTCTATTGTTAGACATGAGCTCTCTGCCACCAGCCTGCTTCACAAACTGCAGAACACACAAAAGCAATAACTAGAAAGACACACGGGTGCACACGTGCACTAACTCCACCCACACACAACTTGGTTACAAGAAACATCAAGGAAGCCTGACTAAATTATCCTATTTTTCCCACTGCTACCATATTAATTTCTCATTTGTTTAACCATTTAAAAGAAAATAGATACATGATTTTTTCTTCCTCTAAAATGCATCTGCAAAAATAAACATGGGTTCTATAATAGTAATAACTATATGACAACTAAAAACAGTAAAATTGCTTGTTATATATTAATATCATGCGGTAATTGGCCTACACTCGAATTTCCCTGTTATACCCACAATGCCTCAGGTTGTCAAACCAGGATTTAGTAAAGAATCAGAATTCTACTTCGTAATAACGTGGAAAGACACCAGTCTTGATCCATCAGGTCCTGCTCTCCTGGTAGCAAAAATCCCTGCTGGGAAAAGAAACAAAATCTTCTCCTTCGCTCCCTAAAGGATGATGACAGAGGCTTGTGGGAAACGTAGTCTTGCCCTCCCGAACGTCACCAGCACAGGCGCACTGAACAGCTGCTCCAAGTTCCTTCTGTACTTGTGAGGCTCCGCTCGTGCTGCCATCTGGGAAATGTAGTTTCGCCCTGCAATGAGATAACAGCACAGGACTATGGGAAGGGCTTTTCGGGGTTCTTTCTGCGCGCATGTGCGGCTCCTCCCACTCCGCCATCTTTTGTCTGGAAATTAGGGAGGCTTCTGCTGTCCTCACTCTGCTCCTCAGATCCTGGGGTTGGATTGTGAGTCCCTGAAGGTGGGTGGAGGGTGAAAGAGGAGCCCGCGGGCCTCGGGGGTCCTGGGGAGTGGGACGGTGTCCCGGCACCTGGGGGCAGAAGCGCTGCGGGCCTCAGGTGGGCGGGGCCTGACGTGCAGCGCGAGCGCGGACCTGGGCCGGGTGGGGAAGGGGCGCCCGGGCCGCGCTTTTCAGATGGTTCAGTCAGAGGACGGCGATGCCGGAAGGAGGGCGGGCGCTGCCGGGTGTGCAGAAGCCGGTTCCAGATGTCCCAGGACGGGGGCTCAGGTCCCTGGTGGCGATGGGAACGTGGTTGGGGGTGTCTGAAGACCGCAAGCCTGGGAGGTGTGGGGAGGTCAAGTTCCAGCTCCGCCATCAGGGACCTGGTACCAACCTATGGGACGTTCACTTCACCTATCTGTAACGTGAGCGTGTGGACATTAGTGTAACACCCCAGATCCCAGGGCTGAATCTGAGGATTGTGAGGTGTGTGCAGACTGTCACTCTGTGGCTGCTGTGGTCGTGGGTGTCTCCGTGTCTCTTCAGCAAGTCACGTTTCTGGTCCCTCCTGCCCTGTGTGGCCTGCCTAGCGCTCCTGGTTTGAGTTTACAGAAGTTGATACACAACCTTGTTTCCAGGACAGTGACTTCTAGGAAGGACATTGGGGCACTGGATGTTGGTTCCATTTTCTTTGGAGTGAAGGAGGTGTGACAAACGTTGAAGGACGGTGTCCTGTGAATATGAATCCCACCTGGGGGGGCATCATTGTGCCCGGAACCCTCTCAGTACTGCTTCAGGGCAGAGGCAAAAGAACCCCAGAAAGGTGAGGATCCCAGCTTTGAACAGTCTAAACAGTGATTGTGTCTAGTGCTTAGAGCGCACCAGAGTTGACTGATAATGGCTCATTCAATGGATATGTGAGACTGGATGGTATCGGAAGGTTTGGGCCAACTTTTGGAAGGGAGAAGTGAATTAGACTGAGAAAGAGAGGCAAGGACCCAGGAGCTGTTACTTATTGAAAAGGGTTTGAAGGTGTTCTGTGGGGTGCAATAATAACCTGTCACAATTGAGAGGATCTGTCTGCAGTGCTCTCTGAACACACTCCCATTCCTTCAGTCTTCCCTCATTGTTCCCAGTGACTGAGCTCTCTCAAATCCAGCCTATGGCCAAATTTGGCAACTAGAGATATGCTTATGGTTCTCTATCTTCATAGTTCTTTTCTGGTCATTCAGGAATAGTTTTCCCCCATATTTCTACCTTGTAAGAAAAGTCAAAATAATTGGATATGAGGAAATGTGACTTGCTCAGGGTCAAATGAATTGTTGATGTTAGACATCCTGACTTTTGGGCTAGCATTTTCCAATTTGCCACATTTAAGTCAAAACAAGTGTTTGTTCATTTTTGAGATTATTTTTGTAATGCTGAAGTCAACTTAGAGCCAACATTGCTTTAACATACATTGCTTCAAACATCTCTATCCTTTTTTAACTCCAGTACTTAGGATTATGTCACCTCAAAGGGTAAATTATGTAAGTATTTCTTACATAATGTCAGTAACCTATTCTTTAAAATCAGAACTTTTGCAGGAATATATTGGAGGCAATTTTACATTATTTAAAATGGGAAAATTAGACTGCACTTCCCTTCTACTCAAAATCAGTTTCCTAAATGTAATTAAAATGCTAGTGTGCTTCAAAAAGTTCATGGAAGGATTTCTATTCTCTTCATTCTATTTTCCCCCAAACTTTTGAAAGTACCCTGGTACAGTGCATTACTCACTTTTTATGTTGTATGTTTTTAAAGTAAACAACTTGTATGTGATGTAAAAAAAAAAATACAAAACAAAACTTACAACTTAGTTTACTGATGTGCAAATAATTGTGTTTTATGAATCCCATAGCCTCTATTAGGGCTAGAAACTTCACTGAAATACACGTGGTGAACATTCATTGTGATCTTTCAAAACTTCTACCTGTGGTTGTGAAGGTATATTGAATGTATTTGACTTGTAATTTAAGACTTTCTTCTCCACATAATTTTGTTAAATATGTTTTGAGTTTTGGGGACTTAGATGTATCATTCAGTATTTGCTGTGTAAGAAACAAGTCAAACATCAATGGCTTAAAAAACCCAGCCATCTAATTTTTTTTGAAGTTCTATGGATCCCCATCTTGGGGTGCATTTAGCAGGGCAGTTCTCATTCTAGTGTTCCCTTGATTACACGTGTGGATTTAGTCACCTTGTAACTTGACTGAGGCTGTTTGGTTAAAGATGGCTTCACTCACATGTCCTGTGGTTTGTGCTGACCCTTGGGCCCTGTGTCTCCCCAGCCTTCTTCACAATATGACTCAGTTTAAGAAGCAAGCACCAATGGCCAGTACTTTACAAACGTATGTTTGCATGACATTTTCTAATGTGCCAGTGTCCAAAGCAGGTCACATGACAAAGACTAGTTTATTGTCAGAACATGCTATATGAGGGCTTGGGTACATGAAGGTCAGTGTACCAGAAGAAATATACATTATATGTATTTTGTTTACCTATATAATCATGGGCAGCGTGTGCTGGGTTACAAGATGCACACTATACAGATATTTACATACATAAAAGGAAGATGTGTTGTAATGGAAACAATTTTCTGGAGTCATGTGTGAACTTAATACATTAATAGGATAACAGTTAATACAGCCAAATGATTTCTACGACATTAATTCTAGTGATGTCACAATGTGTTTTTCTTTGGTTTCAGGTGTTAAGTTATATGTTTAGGTAATATTGAGTTGTGCTAAGTCAGTAGGCTACGTATGTTTTCATTGACCCAAAAATAAATTGTATGTGTAATGTGTAGCTATTAATGTTCTTGTAGCCGCATCTTTAATGGGGTCTTGTTGCCCCTTATTGAGGCATGAAGGACTGTTCTCTCACATGAAAGCTTTTTGTTTCTCTTTTTCAGCTAATAAATAGAGAGTTTTCAGAAGGAGAATGTAGAACCAAGCCACAACAGTTCTCTCTTTAGTCCGTTCCATTCTCTTTTCTCCCAGCTATGCTGCCAGAGTGTGCTATGGGTTTACAAGAGCAACAAAAGATTAATAAATCTCTGGTGAGTTTTTTTATTATTTATTACTCAGTTTTTTTTAATTATGTGAGCTTTATGGCATGAATAAATTAAAATTGAAAAGTATAGATGAGAAAAACTCAACTTGAAAGAAATGTACATTCATAAGATAAAGTTGGCATGTAGATACAGCAGTTTCTAAGACCTCAGAGTCACCCAAGTTGAAAAAAAAAATAAAATTTTTTGCCTGATCTTTGTGATGTCGTGGAAAAAAGGCAGACACCTTGTTTACATGATTGGAATGGAACCTGAGAAGAGAATCTGCCAAATTCTCTTGGGATGTGAAGACTTGGTGGCACCAAATTCTGCAACACCATCAATGTTAGAAAGTTTTTCACTGTTTACCTGGAAATAAACATTTCTCACTTTCTGCAGTGGAAATTGTTACCTAGTTCTAAGGCACAAGTAGCTTGGTAAGCTTTTTATAAAGTTTCTAAAATAAATCTAGTTCCATATGGCTTTGGAAGGCTGTACTAGATTCCCAGGCAAAACCTAGAATTATAACCTAAATTACAGTCAAATCCAGTGACTATTCTCTAGTCTTTTTCTAACTTGAGTCTTCTGCTACATTTTGAACTACTGTTCATGATATTCTCCTGGAAATTCCTCTGTGTTAGTTTATTACTTTCTCTCATGACTTCACTGATGGTTATTTCTCTTCTGAATTCTTCCACTTTCTTCTTTAAAACATAGCTTATCAAAGTGCTTCATCCTGGGCCCTGTTCTTCTCATGTGAAATTCTTTGTCACTGATTCAGTCCTCTGTACTTTACACTCCTCTTTCTCTCCAGGTGGTAATTCCTCCCTAGTCTTTGATCATAGGTTGAACTCTGTTGAATACTCATTTGTAACTATTCATAATGCACCTCAAGGGGATGGCTTGTTAGCTCAGTTGTTTAGATCATGGTCTTTTAACACCAAGGTCAAGGGTTCAGATCTCTGCACCAGCCAGCTGCCAGGAAAAAAACCCAAAATATCACCTCAAGGTCAACAAATCTAAAATTAAAAACACTTCTTCTTCTGTTATATGTGTTATCACTACTACCCAACCACTGACACAAGCCACCAAAATGAAATTTCCCCTGGACTCCTTCCTGTTTCTTGTGTCTAATTTTATCTTGCATTACGTCCTGCTACTTTTGTTTGTTTGGTCTTTTCATTTTATTCTAATTTCTATATACACTGCCCGTATAGGGAGAGATGTTTGTACTCATAAAGACAGTAACTTTGTTCCACTGGAAATATCATTCTTGTAAAAACCTGAGGGTAATGTTTGCTGGGCTATGAGGTTCAATCCCTAGTGAGCTGTGCTTCTAGCCAGCACCTGTGGTGACATCCTTAGGTGTCCATGGGGAGAAAGCCTTCAGGAGTGACTGGGACATGTTTGAACAACAGTCAGTAAAAAGACATGAAATAATAAAAACAAAGTACAGATTTTTATAATGTCTACTTTTTGCTTCTATAAATGTAGAGCAGTGATTCTATTTGTAGTTTTTATTAATATACAGTTATCTGTTTGCAGTTCAATACGACCCATCATGTTTTCAAACTTTCTTACAGATTGTGTTTTATTCTTCTCCTATTTCAGTTAATTACTTAAAAATGAATGAGAAAAATGTGTGTGTGTGTTAGTCATCAGTATGTTTTTAAAGTAGAACTGTAGCTAACAGCTAGTTAAGAATAAAAATTGACAAGCCAGTTAACTGAACATTTTCATTCACAATTGTAGTTTGAGACCTAACATAAGATGTGAAATGCTTTCATTCTTTTTTTAAAATCTAATATTCAGTGTGAATCTACAGTCTGCATGTTTAGAATCAAAGTACTACCTAAGTTCTCTAATAACTTTTTTGGTGTTCCAGTGATCTGCTGTGCAAGAAAGTGTCACAAAACTTCATGGCTTAAAATAAGAACATCTTATTACATGTCACAATATTTTCAGTTAGTAAATGAGACAGAGTGGTGTGGGTTCACTGCTACACAATATCTTTTCTCTGAGCTGGAAAAACTAGTGGCTGGGAACACTGAACAGACATCCAACCCTCTCTTTGTGGCCATGTTGGACTTCCTCACAGAGTGGCATTCTCAGAGTAGTCAGGTTTCTCTGGCTTCTGCCAGAACAAGTGTCCAAGAGGCCCAGGCAGAAGCTGCAAGGATTCCTGTTATCTCCACTCACATACCAAAGCATCTCTTCCAGTGTATTCTTGTAGTCAGGCACATCACTAAGACCAGCCTTGATTCAAGGGGAAGGCAATTAGATTCCACCTGTCAATAAGAGGAATAGCGAGACTTTGCAGCACTGTTTAATAGACCACAGTCTGCTCTCTGATCATAAATTTCTACTGCATGCAAAATGTACTTTGCCCCTCTCAAGAGCCTTAGAAATATTTTGGCACTGTGCAGTTGACAAAAAGCCAAACTAAATAAGCTCCAGTGTCCTGTCATCTTTTTAACACACATCCAGCTTACAGTGAACAGACAGGCATGACCATGTGTGCACTTTTCTTCAGACAGGGTTGGTGAGAAGGGGCAGCACCCTGAGGGCACTGGTCTGAGTAGTTACTTATTCCCATCAGGCGCCTGCTTTAGTATTTCATTAGGGCCCAGTCCTGTCCCTGTAGAAGATGCTTTGTGCCTCTTCACTGTGTCCTCTGGGCTCTCCCCATTCTCTGTCAATCTCTTCCTTGAAGAGTTGGGTTTGCAGTTGACTGACTTTCTTTACCTATTTTTGGTTATTATATGTTGGATCCAACATCCTTCTTTATTTTACTTTTTTCTGACTCTGGCCTTTTGATACAGGAAATTATCTGGTGTATTCACTGCCATAAAAACATGGGTTTCCATTGTGCTAAAATCCATTAGACCAATGCTACCCTCACACATTCTGAGTCAGGCCCTTTGTTCTCTGACCTCCTCTTCTCTCCATGGTGGCTATTTCCTTAGAAGTTTTATTGTTTACTAGGCACTATCTATGTGTCAGATCCTAAGGTACTTAGAAAGCTAGAAATGTTTTTAGTCTTTTATCTTTTTTGGAAAACAATGGATTTGATTCTTGCCACAAAACAGTTTGGAAATATTTTTCTGGGAAAAATGGATGGAAAAATAGCTTTATTTCAAACTCAACAAGTCCTGGCTCCTTCATATTTTCTCTAAATTCTGTTTGAAAATTGAACATACTTCTTTTCTCACTGACAGAGAGAGGAGGCCAGGTAGCACTTTTCCTTTGTGCCCAAAAGTCTCCTTTGGCAGACTGAGATGGTGAGATACCCTGTCCATTTTCCAAGTTATGGGAGGTGGTAGTGTGGCCCACATCTTTCAGTATTCCATTTATTTCTAGTAATATAATTTGACTTGAAGATTCTTTTGCTGGTATCAATATTTCCACTTAAGCTTTTCATAATTTATGTTGCTATGTTAGATATGTTTCCATTATTTTACATTTTGTCTGTTTCTTTGTATTTCAAATGTAGTTCTCTAGACAGCGTACTGTTGGGTCTTACTTTCCTATCAAGTCTGACAGTATTTGCCTTAAGTAGAATATTTAATGCAATTACATTTAAACTAGTTATTGTTAAGGTTTAATTTAAGTGTGCTGTTTTGCTGTTTTCTATTTGTATTTGCCTCATCTGTCTTTTAATCATCTGCTTTTCATTTTCTAACTTTTTATCAATTAATTCTTAAAAAATGTTTTATTTTGGTTCAGCTATTGGCTTTTAAAATAATTTATTTTTAATTTTGGTAAAAAGCATATAGCATAAAATTTACCATTTGAATCATTTCTTAACCTTTATGTAGTTTTAAGTATATTGACACTGTTGTTCAGGAGATATCCACAAGTTTTTTATCTTGGAAAATTAAAACTCTATATCCATTAAATGGCAACTCCCAATTTCCCCCTTTTCACACCCTCTGGCAACCACCATTCTACTTTGTGTTTCTAATACTTTGACTCTAATCAGTGGGATCATACAATACTTGCCATTTTGCAACTGTCTTGTTTCACTTTGCATAATGTCCTCAAGGTTCCACGTTATAGCATCTGTCAAGATTTCCTTTCTTCTTAAGGTTAGATATTATTTCTTTGTATGTATAGACCACATTTTATTTATCCATTCATTCATGGCTGAACATTGAGTTGCTTTCACCTCTTAACTCTGAGTAATGCTGCTGTGAACACAGGTGTGGAAATATCTTTTTGAGATTCTGCTATTAATTATGTTGGATATTTTTGCAAAACTTGGATTTATGAATCCTATGGTAATTCTGTTTTTAATTTTTTGAGAAGTCACTGTACTTTTTTCTAATAGGGGCTGCATCCCTTTATATACTCACATAAAGCATACAAAGTTTCCAATTTTGCCAATACTTGTTATTTTCTATTAGGGTGAAATGATAATTCATTGTGGTTTTGCATTTCTTTAGTGATTAATGATGTTAAGTGTCTTTCCATGAGCTTGTTAGACATTGGTATATCATCTTTGTAGAAATGTCTGTTGAAGCCCTTTGCTTATTTTTTAATCAGATTATTTGTTTTGTTGTTTAGTTGTAGGTGTTTTTAAAATGTATTCTTGATGTTAATTTCTTAGGAGGTAGATAATTTTCGACTTTCTTTTCTCTTTTTTGGTTGCTAATGTGAATAGTATTGTGTTTTTTGTTTTAAATTTTACTTGGTCATGGCTGGGGTATAGAAAAGTGATTGACTTTTGTATATTAATGTTGTATCCTGCAACCTTGCTGTAATCAGTAATTAATTCCAGGAGGTTTTCTATTTACTTGCTAGGATATTTTATACAGATAACCATATCATCTGCAACTAACAACAATTTTATTTATTTATTTCCCAGTCTGTAAATCTTTTATTTTATTTAGTTGTGTTATTGCACTACCCAGTACTTTTAGTATGATGTTGAAGGAGTGATGAGGATACATTCTTGCTTTGTTCCTGATTATCTGGGAAAGCTTTGAGTTTCTCACCATTTAGGGTAATGTTAGCTGTAGTTTCCTGTAGATAATCTTTATCAAGTTGTGATGTTCCTCTCTATTCCTAGTTTTTATGAGAATTTTTATGATGAATCAGTGCTGTATTTTTTCAAATGCTCTTTCTGCATCTATTGATGTGATTATGTGATTTTTTGTTTTTTCTTGTTAGTGTTTTTATGTTATCAGTTACACTAATTGATGTTCATATGTTGAACCACCTTTGCCTATCTGGGATAAATACCACTTGGTCATGGTGCATAATTCTCTTTAGACATTGTTGGATTAGGCTTGCTCATATTTTATTGAGCTTATTTGCATGTATTTTCATGAGAGATAACAGTTTGTAGTTTTCTATTCTCATAATGTCTTTGTCTGGTTTTGGTACTGAGGTAATGCTGTTCTCATACAATGAGCTGGGAAGTACTTCATCTTCTATTCTCTGCAATAGATTGTAGGAAGGTGGTATATTTTCTTCCTTAAATGTTGGCTTCAGTTCTCCTGTGTACATGTCTGGGCCAGGTGCTTTCTGTTTTGAACATTATTATTTTCTCAATTTTCATAAAAGATACTGGCCTATTCACATTGTGTATTTTTGTTTGTGTGAGTTTTGGTAAACTGTCCTTTAAGGAATTGGTCTGTTTCCTGTAGGATGTCAAATGTGTGCAGAGTTGTTCATAGTATTTATTATTTGTTTAATGTCCACAGGATCTGTAGTGATGTCCTGTCATTCTTTTCTCATATTAGTAATTTTTGTCTTGTGCTCATTATCTTTTTAGTTAGCCTGGCTATAGGCTTTTATTTTCTCTCCAGGTTTTCATTTTCAATTTTATTTCTTTTCTAGTTTTTATTTTCTTCTGCTTCCTTTCAATGTAATTAGCTCTTTTTTCCCCTTTGTATCCAAAGGTGGAAACATAGATGATTGATTTTAGATTTTTTTTTAAGTACACATTCAGTGTCATAACAATTTGTGAGAACACTGTTATTTCTGTATCCTACAAAGTTTGGTGTCATTTTCTCTCTCTCTCTCTTTTTTTTCTTCCAGTGGCTGTCCAGTATGGGAATCAAAATCCTCGACCTTGGCATTACAAGGCTGTGCTCTAACCAATTGAGATAACTGGTCAGCCCCATTTTCACTTTCACTTATTAAAACTATTTTTAATTTTCTTAGTTTTTCATTTTTTTTCTTTTTTTAGCCCATGTATTAGAGTGTGTTGTTTAATCCTACTCTCTTTGGGGATCTTGTAGTCATTGCTCTGTTAGCAATTTCTAGTTTATCTTTTGTGGTCTGACAGCACATATTGTATGATTTCTATTATTGTAATTTTCCTAAAGTGTGTTATGTGAATCTGAATATGGTCTTCTTAGAGATTTTTCTTATGTGAGTTTGAGAATGTCTATTCTGTTATTGTTGGAAGTACTTTGTAGATATCCATTATATCCAGATCATGTTATTGAGTTTAATTATGTCTTTTATGGCTTTCTGTCTGCTGAATTGGTTCATTTTTGATAGAGGGTGTTGAAATCTCCAGTTTTGATGGTGGATTCTTCTATTTCTCCTTGAAGTTCTATTACGTTTGGTGTCATGTAGTTTGATGATCTATTGTAAGGCACATACACATTAAGAAATGTCCTCTGGGAGAACTAACTCTTGTATTATGATGTAATGCCCCTTTTTCTTCCCCTCTATCCTGTGTTTAAAGATAAAGTGTTTCTGCAGATTCTGTACTTGTTCTTTTTTTACTTTCAACCTCAGGTTCATTCACTCTGATATCTTCATATAACATGGAAATTTTGATACTTTTCAAATCTTTGTTGTCAGCTTAACTTTCTCTCTTGAATGTTGGAATAATACATCCAATTGCCACTTGGGCAATTCCACAGATATTTCAAGTATTATGTATTCAAGTTTGTTTCACTTTTGCTCTTTGTATTTTCGTCCCATTTTTCAAACGTTGCTTTGCAGTTCCAGGACCTAACTAGCTGTACTTACGTAGACAGCCTGAGAGTAAAACTCTTCTTTTTAATTTCTGCACAGCAAATTACTATCATGTTCTGTTTCTGCTTTTTCATTCCCTGTTTCTTTTTTATAGTGTTGTCTCTCTTCTGTGTGCTTATTTCTCTTGTGTTGTAATGTAGTTGGTCTTCTGTCACCCTGTTTTCTTTTTCCTTCTGACTCTCTGTAAAACCCTTTTCCATTCTCCTTGTAGTGTATGACTATTAAAATACAAATAAAGTTATGTACTTACAGGACCACATTATTTGCTCCCTGTGGTTTAGAAAGTTGCAGCGTGTACAACCTGGTGTGGACACAAGCAATCCTTTGGCACATAGGAAGGAAATTTTGGAATGCCTTTTTAATGTACTTTTAATTCATAAGTAGTTAAAAAACAATTACATAAAGTGTTTTACTGTTTGAAATAGGTCCCATATTTAAGTGAAGAATCATTCTATAATCAGTTGTTTCAATATTGCTTTTCCCTTATGCTGCCCAAGATCATTCACTCAGACATGGTGCTGTGTGTAGTTCCATTAATGTGGGGTGTGTTCTTTGTGTTCTTGTGACTGGGCTTTTGCTGTTGCCTCATATTTATGAGACCAGGCAGTTCACATGGAAGAGTTTAACATCTTTGGCATTTCAGTGAAGTGCAAACTGAATACAAAATAAAACTATATTTTCTATTTCTTTCTTGTGCCAGTCTATATTGAATTTGTGTTTAAATTCGTTTAACACAGTATTTCAGGTATGTATGTATGTATACTTATGCCTTCATTCCTGTTTATATTTTCCTTGGAAGAGATAAATTTCATTCACACTTTTATCACTAGCAACAAGGATATTTATTAAGGTATAAACTAAGTTTTGTAATATTGTATTTATTAATTGATAACTTATTACAGTGCCTGGATATTTGTTTTTTGATTTTTCTTCCCATTCTGTGGAGTACAACAAAGTGGCATCTTATATAAGACACATACAACACATGCAGACACAGAGGTGTGAACTCCCAGGTTTCTGTTTTGTGACCCAGAAATGTTGACTTGAGTTGAGAACAATGTCATTCCAGGACGTGGTATCATTTGAGGATGTGGCTGTGGACTTCACCTGGGAGGAGTGGCAGGAACTGAATGATGCTCAGAGAACTTTGTATAGAGATGTGATGCTGGAGACCTACAGCAATCTGGTGTCACTGAGTGAGTAAAACTCCCCAATAACTTTCAGGAGAAACAATTTCTTTTTTGTTCATAAATATAGGAACCATTTATAGGATTTTATGCTGTTTTGGGAAGATTACATTTCTTGTAAAAGTGTGCTCTCTTTCTCATGAGGTTCAAATTGGCCTCTTTATCACACAACAGCTGAAGCTGAGCACTTGCCATTCTTCTGAGGATAAGACTTAGCAGTTTTACAATTACTTCCCATTAACAGAATACTGCATTAACAAAGCTGAGGTGAGGGCCGAGCCTGTGGTGCACTTGGGAGAGTGTGGCACTGGGAGCACAGCTCCCGCCGCGGGTTCGGATCCTATATAGGAATGGCGGTGCACTCATGAGTGCTGGTCATGAAAAAAGACAAAAAAAAAAAAAAACTGAGGTGATTGTAAACTTAGAAGGAGGAGCAGAGCCATGGGCAATAGAATGCCCAAAGCAGATCCTGCAATATTTGTCAGCACATATAGTGCAAAAGCCAAGAAAAGTAAAGCTCATTACATATTGGCAGTGTTCAGCTGTTTCTAGCAATCTTTCCCGTAAGTCCCAGATTTGAGGATGGCTCACCTGCCATCCTGTATTACATAATGTCCAAGGTGGGGTGTCCCATGTACATCCCAATATTTTATTTGGCTGAATCTGTTTTGTATATACCCAAAATCTATTTCCTAAATTTCTCTTCTTTGACATTTATTTTTCCTATTTGCTTTCTTAACATTTTCGGTTGTGCTTGTGTCTTCAATTCTCATGTACTTTTTTTTATATGTATGTTTGTTTTCTATTGTTTCTGACAGAATACCTGTAACTGTAATTTATAAAGAAAAAAATCTTTTTCTTACAAGTCTGTTCTGGAGGCTCAGCATTCTAAGTTCAAGGGGTTGCATCTGGTGTGGGCCTTTGTTCTTGTGGGAACTCTTCACAGAATCCCAAAGTAGTGCAGCATATCACATAGCAATTCACTAAGAGAATAGGAAAAGAGGTACAGCAGTGAGCCTTGTACCACATCAAAAATCATGAAGTTGAGGAGAACCCTGCATGGGAGAACAAAAGGGGTGTCCATGATTTTGAAGGAAAACCAGAAGATTCTGGGTGCCAAGACCATGTGAACTAAGGGTTCCATGTTGAGGGGATAAGATTGTTGATTGGGGGTGGTTTTGTTTCCTTCTTGGAAATTATTCAGTTTTCTGTTTTCTTCCTGGAAATTATTCAGGAAAAAAACCAAAATGAGAAATGTGCAGGAGACTCATTTTATGAGAATAGAAGACCACCAAAACTTCACTACACAAAACAAACGATTTCACAAGAAATAAATTATCAAGTGGTGGTCCATGTACCAGAAATTGGGGATAGAGTGCAAGTTGATTTGAGAAGGAATCAGAAGAACATATTTCAAAGATGGTGGGAACAGCCTTGGATAAAGAACCAAATATTTTAGAACAGAAGTGGATGTCTAGGGTGGAGAACTGATGTTTCCTTTATTCTAATGGTTTATGAGAAGTAGAGGAAGTCAGGTTAAGTGGAAAACTTGGAGGAAGCTATCTTTATCTAGGGTGGAGAAAAGGATATTTTATTCTTTGAAAAACTTCCACATTCCTATAGTCATTTTCTAAGGAAGGAGTGTAAAGCATATAAACATAAATGCAAAGTCCTTATCCTCAGCCTTGTTCCTGCATATGTGATAAAAAATTGGCTCACTTCTGTACCTGAAAGTGGCTGATGATGGAAAATCTAGCCATCTTTGTTGTGAAATAATGAGAAAATATCAGCAGGAGACACCATTCTTGTAAAATGAAGCAGAGAAAATGGTGTAAATAAATGAAAGGTTCTTAGTTGAAAAGTATGTGTAGGCATAAATTAAAAATTCTTAAATATTTACTCGTAAATTAAGATTTAAAAATCAACAGCAAAGGAAAGAAAAACATGATATAACATTAGAAAATAGTACAATATTACATTGTCAGTAAGAAAAAATTCCATAAACTCATGAAACCAACATCTATTATTGATTTTTAAATAAAGTCTTTTGTTACTAGGATTGGAAGGCAGTTCTGTACCTTTACTTGAGTAATCAATGAGCTGTGCTTATGTGTAGTTCATTATTAGTTACTTTTTTCTCATTTCAGATGTCCAGATAGATGATGACCTCATGGAGAGGAAGCATGAAAATCACAGTAGATGCTTTCAGCAAGTTGTAATCACCAACAGCAACACATCAGCTGAGGAGAGAGTTGTGTTAGGAAAATCATTTTATTTGAATTCATATCATGTTTTAAATCAGATTATACATAGTGGAAAATATTCAGGAAAGGGAAATGAGTTTTACATATGTCAGAATGCACTTCTTCCTAGAGAGCCTGATGAGATGCCTGCTGGAGAGAAATCTGATGATGATCATATAACTAGAAAATTGCCCAGACATCATGAGCATCTTAGTCAGCATCCCGATATTCAAATTGGGAAGCAGATTTTAGAATACAGTGGAAAAGGGAAATCCTCCAACAGAGAGCCAATAATATTTACACATCAAAAGATTCATATGGATGAGACCACCTATAAGTATAATGAGTATGGGAAAGGTAAGTCAGCTGTCATCGTCCAAGAAATAAATCAGGTAGAAAGGAAAGCTCTTCAATGTGGTATATGTGGGAAAATGTTCTGTAAGAAGTCTGAACTCACTAAACATCAGATTACACACACAGGAGAGAAACACTATAAATATACTGAATGTGAGAAATCTTTTGCTAAGAAATTATACCTTACCTCACACCAGAGAACAGCTACACAGGAGAAGCTTTATGGTTGTAATGAACATGAGAAAAATTTTTGTCAGAAGTCAGACCTTACAGTGCATCAGGGAACTCACACAAGAGAAATGTATTATGAAAGTATTAGCTGTGGAAAAAGCTTCTGTCAGAATTCACTCCTCAGCCATCCTGAGAGAATTCACCCAGGTGAGAAACCATATGAATGTAGAGAATGTACAAAATTTTTCTACCATGTGTCAGCCCTCACTGTATATCAGAGAGTTCACACAAGTGAGAAACCACATAAAGAATATAATAAAACATTTTACAGTAATAAATGTAAAACCTTTCTCCAGAAATCACACTGCAACGGTCATCAGAGAACTCACACAGGTGAGAAACCATGTGAATGTAAGGAATGTGGAAAAACTTTTAACCAAATGTCAAGCCTCAGCATTTATCGCAGAACTCACACAGGTGAGAAACCATATGAATGTAAAGAAACCAGAAAATCTTTTAACCTAAAGTCAGATTTCAGCAGGCATGAGAGAATTCAGACACTTGAGAAACCATATGAATGTGGAGAATGTGGAAAATCTTTTAACCAAAAGTTTTACTTAAGCATTCATCAGAGAACTCACACAGGTGAGAAACCATATGAATGTAAAGAATGTGGAAAAGCTTTTAGCCACAAGTCAAGCATCAGGAAGCATGAGAGAATTCACACAGGTGAGAAACCATATGAATGCAGAGAATGTGGAAAAGCTTTTAGCCAAAAGTCAAGCCTCAGCACTCATCAGAGAACTCACACAGGTGAGAAACCATATGAATGCAAAGAATGTGGAAAAGCTTTTAGCCACAAGTCAAGCATTGGGAAGCATGAGAGAATTCACACAGGTGAGAAACCATATGAATGTAAAGAATGTGGAAAAGCTTTTAGTCTAAAGTCATACTTCAGCATTCATCAAAGAACACACACAGGTGAGAAACCATATGAATGTAAAGATTGTGGGAAACCTTTTGCCCATAGGTCAGACATCAGGCAGCATGAGAGAATTCACACAGGTGAGAAACCATATGAATGTAAAGATTGTGGAAAAGCTTTTACCCACAAGTTATCTTTCAGCATTCATCAGAGAATTCATACAGGTGAGAAACCATATGAATGTAGAGAATGTGGAAAAACTTTTAACCAAAAGTCAGGACTCACCATTCATCAGAGAACTCACACAGGTGAGAAACCATATGAATGCAAAGAATGTGGAAATGCTTTTAACCAGAAGTCACACCTGAGCAGGCATCAGAAAATTCATGCAAGTGAAATACCAGAAGGATGTGATGAACATATGAAATTTTTCTACCATGAGTCAGCCCTTGTATATCAGACAGTTCACACAAGTGAGAAATCACATAAAGAATATAAAAAAAATTTTTACAGTAATAAATGTGGTAAAACCTTTCTTCAAAAGTCACACTGTAGCAGTCATCAGAGAATTCACACAGGTGAGAAACCATGTGAATTTAAGGAATGTGGCAAAACTTTTAACCAAAAGTCAAGCCTCACCATTCATCAGAGAACTCACACAGGTGAGAAACCATATGAATGTAAAGACTGCGGGAAAGCTTTTACCCACAAGTCAGGCATCAGGAAGCATGAGAGAATTCACACAGGTGAGAAACCATATGAATGTAAAGAATGTGGAAAAGCTTTTAGCCAAAAGTCAAACCTCAGCATTCATCAGAGAACTCACACAGGTGAGAAACCATATGAATGCAAAGAATGTGGAAAAGCTTTTAGCCAGAAGACAGGCCTCAGCAGGCATGAGGTAATTCATACAGGTGAGAAACCATATGAATGTAAAGAATGTGGAAAAGCTTTTAGCCTAAAGTCATACTTCAGCATTCATAAGAGAACTCACACAGGTGAGAAACCATATGAATGTAAAGCCTGTGGGAAACCTTTTGCCCACAAGTCAGACATCAGGCAGCATGAAAGAATTCACACAGGTGAGAAACCATATGAATGTAAAGACTGTGGAAAAGCATTTACCCATAAGTCATCCTTCAGTAGGCATCAGAAAATTCATGCATTTGAGAAACCACATGAATGTAAAGACTGGACAAGCTTTTACCCACATGTCAGACATCAGGAAACAGAGAATTCACACAGGTCAGAAACCACATGAATGCAAAGAATGTGGAAAAGCTTAACCAAAAGTCACACCTCAGCAGCCATCAATTCACATAGGTGGGAAACCATGTGAATGTAAGGAATGTGGGAAAACAGTTTACTGGAACTCACTAGAATAGACATGAACATATTCACACATGGGAAAATCCCAATTCATGTAATGGCCATGGAAGAAGGTTTTGCCATAAATCACGTCACATTTCATCAGAGAACTCACACCAAGAAGATGCTCTATAAATGCACAACTGTCCCTTGGTATTGGAGGGTGTTTCCAGGAGACTGTTGATGAAAACACTTGCAAATGATGATGCCCCTTCTATAAACGGTGTACTGTTTCAATATTACCTATGAGCTTTTTTCCATGTCCTTTACATCTTGAGTAGAATATGTTACTGAATACAGAAGAATTCCTTATAAATAGTTGTTATACTGTGTTGTTTTTTAATTGTTATAGTTTTTAAGTTTTTATCGGTGGTTGAATCAGCAGATGTGCAACCCTCAGATATAGAAGGGGGACAGTAATTCTGAAAACATCTTTTTTCAGCAGTTACAGGGCTGGCTACAGTTAGTGTACTGTTGGTTAGAGCATGATGCTGATAACACCATGGGTCCCTTTACTGGTCAGCCACGGGGGGAGGAAGAAAAGAAAAATAAAAACTCACACTGCAGCAATCATGAAATAATTTACATGGGAAATTTTGCATGGATGAGACTGAGTATGTATTTTCTAAAAACACCTTTTTTCTCTTGTACACATGCCTGCAATCTCAGCATTTAATTATTGTGTGTGGAACCATGTAATTTAGCTGTGTTCAGGGGAGTATAGTGGTTATAAACATTACTTCCAGGCCAGGCAATAAAAAAAAAATGCCATTGTCCCTGATTTCTCATTCTTTGGGACTGAAGGGCAGATGACTCCTAGGGTAGAGTTAGGCCATAGGTGGGAAAAATTCACCCTAATTTAAGACAGACTGAATTGAAGAAATGATAGTTCTTTCCAACTCTATCCCCAAATCTTGTATTCATATTTTATGTAAGAAATGCTTACTATTGTTTGACATTTCATGTGTGATCTCTTTGTGTTCCAACACAAATAGCCCATTGTGGTAACTGACTTTATGAACTTTCTGAGAGAAGTTACCAGTTCTTGAATGAGAATATTCACACAGAAGAGAAACCTGTATTGTCACCTTTTACACCCAAGTCTGCTTATGGGAACGTTCAATTATGGGGAGAAACAGTGCAATACATATGGAACAACTTACCAGGCAGGGACTTCTCATTGAGCAGTGACACTAAGTTTATCTTTATTAGTATCTTTAATGTGTCAAAGCTTTCAACATAACTTTCATTTTTATATATCAGATAATTTGAAATGAAAACTCTATGTTATGTGAATGCAAATTTTCCAATAGAGTTGATAAATGTAGGATCAAAACTATTTTAAAAGTTTTGACTATCTAACAAAAGTTAAATATAAGTGGTGATATTACCTGCTGAGGGACATTTGGCTATGTCTGAAGACAGTTTTTTTTGTCATAAAGGGAAGTTAAAAGGTCTAGTGGAAAGAAGCCAGAGATGGTGCTACACAGCCTACAATGCACAAAACAGCCCCAAGTATGCTGCACTTATGCATATGAGTAGTATTTGGTAAAAATTTATCTTGATAGAAGCCAGCACACCTACAGATTGGAAATACTTACACATAGGATAATAGTGACTTAGATCAGAATTTTTCATTAGCCTATTATTCATTGTTACAAATCATACTTATTCTTTATGCCCCTTATCCAATCTCTACCCTTCCCCTTCCCCTCCCATTTCTAGTCACCATAGATTTGTTCTATCCATCTGATAGATTAGCTGATCCTCTGTTGGCTTGTTGCATAGATGATCTGTCCAGTACTGAGACAGACGTGATCAAGTCCTCCCATTGTCATAAATCAGATGCTTCTTTTACTCTGTAGTGTGCTTTTTTTTTTTTTTTTTTTTTTTTTTTTTAAAGAGATGACCGGTAAGGGGATCTCAACCCTTGGCTTGGTGTTGTCAGCACCACGCTCAGCCAGTGAGCAAACCGGCCATCCCTATATAGGATCCGAACCCGTGGCCTTGGTGTTATCAGCACCGCACTCTACCGAGTGAGCCATGGGCTGGCCTTGTAGTGTGCTTTTTGAAGAGAGTGTTGCTTTTTTTTTTTTTTTTTTTTTTGTCTCCACTGGTGCCTCTCCTTGTGTCAATGCAGTTGGGAGTGTGGTGTATCATGCACAGTGGCTGTGACTGCTGCTATAGAGTGTAGCTGATTTCGCAGTAGCCATGGCAATTGTGTTGGCTATGTGGGCTGCCTGCATGAAAATGGTGTTTTTGGTATGCTCTGTACCTGATTGTGGCTGGGTTCATCTTCCCTTGACTACATGCCTTAGTACCCTGGTGTGGCCCAGGGTGGTGGTGGTGGCCTTCCTAGTTCCAGCTTGGTTCAGCTTTCCCTAGCTCCAGACCTCTGGACCCTAGCAGGGCCCAGACAGTGGCAGCTGCTTGCCTAGTCATGGCTGTGTTCAGCTTCCTCTGACTCCATTCCTCATTCTAAGATGTTGTGGAGCAGCTGGGGAGGAGGGGGAGAAATAGGGTGGGAGGAGGGGGAATGAGGTGGAGCATGATTGAAGCTCGTGGCCTCTGTCATTCCTTCAGGGGAGGCCAGGGGGCTTCTAGCAGTGACTGGATTGTCACTGGGCTGCATGCAGATGTTGGGGGTGTGGTTCCAGCCCTTGGCCCCCAATTGCCCCAGCTCAGGAGCCTGGGGTGCTTCCTACAGCAGCTCACTGGTTGTCACTGGGATAGTTTTGATGTCCAGGTGATGTGTCTGAGGCCATTGACTCACCATTGCCCCAGCTTGGGAGACCAGGGCACTTTCTGTGGTGGCATGATGGTCATCCCTGGGCCGGTTGCAGATGTTAGGGGGTGTGGCCAAGGCCCTCAGCCCTCCACTGTCCCAGCTTGGGATCCCAGGGCACTACCAGCATTTCCTCAGTGGTCGTCAGTGGACAAGTTATGGATTTTGGGGGGGCATAGCTGAAGCCCTTGACACCCTACAGTCCTGGCTCAGTACCCCAAGGTGCTTCCTGCAGCAGCTCGGTGGTCATCACTGGGTTCATGGATGTCAGGGGTAGTGGTGGTTGAGACCCTTGGTCCCCCACAGCTCCATCTCAGGGGCCAAGGGTGCTTCCTGTGATGGCTTGGTTGGATGCAGATGTTGGGGTGTGTGGCTGAGGCCCTTGGCCCCTCAATGCCCTGGCTCAGGGGCCCAGGATGCTTCCTGTGGAGGCTCAGTGGGTTATCACTAGGCTGGTTGTGGATGTTGGGTGGGCATGGCTGAGGCCCTCGGCCCTCCCACCTCCCTGGTTTTGGAACACACGGGCTTCCAGTCCTTCTAGGTTTTATAGGTGTTCTTTGGTGGTCTTAGACCTTGACTAGTAAAGATCAAGCTTTGTCTCTGATCTGAGGATATATATTTTTTTCTTCCACTTCTGTGTTGGATTACTCACTGTTCCCACCACTCAGACTCTGCACTGGAATTAATTTATTGTCTTTGGCTTACTTCTAAAATGGAGGAACTTCCTGTGGGGACCAGCACTTGAGCCCTGTGGTTTAGCTAAATTGCTGCTTTGCTGCTGATTTCCTGGGAAAGGCTTTCTGTGCAGCTCATATTTAATGGTTGACCTTGTATGTACTTCCTAGTCTCATGAGGTCTGGTTCACCTGGGTTGTGTCGAAACTCTTGTCTGGGCCTGAGTCTTTTCAGCAAACTGCAACCCCAGCAATTTTATATTCCTGACCAGTCTACAGAGTGGTCCTGTGCTGACTGGAGCAGATCAGCTCTCTGTGCTGTGCACCAATGTTCCCCTGCTGAGCCATCTCTCCAACTGCCCACACTCCAATCACTTCCCATACAACAGACCATGCACTGGTTCCTTTTCATGACTCACTGGCCTCTTAGTGGTTACTTTTTTCTGTTGTCTGTGGCTCCTCCTATATGGGTCCACAGAAACCCTGTTAGTTGTCTTGCTGACCTGGTGGCCACTAAGTTCCTCTTCTCCCTTGCCAATTTCAAGCAACTTCATACAAAGGGCACAGCTGTGGCTTTTGACATTTCTCACTCCATGTGTTCACAAGCTCCAGCCTTAAAGTGGCTGGGGCTCAAAATGGTGGGAATGATCCTTTCTTTCTCTCATTATGGCTTCTCCTGCCTTCATGAACTCCATGGATCTCTCCTCCTCTTCCCCTGAGCTCTAGCAGCACCAGCTTGGCTGTCATTGCTTTTTAATGGTTGTAAATTTGTTGATTTGCCAGACAGAGTGATGCTGGGGATCATCTATCAGCACCACACTCTCCCAAGTGAGCCATGGGCCAGCCCGGGGATCATCTATTCAGCCATCTTGACTGGAAGGCTTACCTCAGAATTTTTGATATTAAATGCCTCTTTATATTTTGTTAAATTTATTGCCTAAAGTACTGTTGGATCTGCTGCCGGCCAACCCGAACAGCCCTAGCCTCATTATCAGTCTCTCCCTTGGTGGGCAAGCAAATTGCCCGGATTCCTCTTTCCCTCCAGTCCCTGTTGGGAGGAGATGGGGGAAGAGAGCTGTGAAGAGAGGTGAGCACAGCCGCCGGCCCCAACCAGCCCGTTAAAGGACACTCAGATGCAGCAGGTATTCTGTTGAGCAGTTCCATTTATTATCACACAAGCACTTGCTTTTAAAGGCAAATGGAAAAGGGAGGTTTGTACATCCTTCAATCAGCTTAAAGGTTACGAGAGCATGCATCCTGTCTCAATGCCTAGCTATTGCAATCACACAGTGTTCACGAGCACGGAAGCGTGTATTTGGCCAATAAGGGCTAAGGCAAGGTTCCCACAGACACTCCCACCCTACTTCCTCCCAGCACTGTCTTAGGCTGCTGTCGGGCCTTAAAAATTAATGCCACCTTAAGTGACATTACAAGTGGCACCATTATGGGCCCATAAGGGCGTATTAATGTGGCAGCCTAAGATGGCGCCAGGAGGAAGTAGAGTGGGGGTGTCTGTGGGAACCTTGCCTTAGCCCTTATTGGCCAAATATGTGCTTCTGTGCTCATGAACACTGCGTGGTTGCAATAGCTAGGTGTTGAGAAACGATGCATGCCCTTGACCTTTAAGCTGATAGGATTATGTAAAAAACATTCCCTTCCCCATTTGCCTTTAAAAGCAAGTGCTTGTGTGATAATAAACGGAACTGCTCGACAGAACCCCCACCACTTCTGAGTGTCCTTTAACTGGGCTGGTTGGGGCCGGTGGCTGTGCTCACCTCTCTTCATGGCTCTCTTCCCCCATCTCCTTCCAACAGGAACTGGAGGGAAAGAGGAATCCAGGCAATTCACTCGCCCACCAAGGGAGAGACTTATAATGAGGCTAGGGCTGTTTGGGTCGGCCGGTGGCAGACCCGACAGGCTGCCACATTAATACACCCTTGTGGGCCCATAATGGTGCCACTTGTAATGTCACTTAAGGTGGGGTTAGTTTTTAAGACCCGACAAAGTACTTTGCTTCTTACCTTATTCCCACCCTCCTATTGTAGGTGATTTGTAGGAAATTTGTATGGCCATTATTACAAAACTCTCTCAAGTAAATGTATGTTTTCCTAATGTTTGAAGCTAACACAGAACTAGTCAGTGGGTTGAATAGAAATACTTCCATGAGAATGCACACATCAGGCACATAACTGTTAAGAGATTAAATCTGCAATCATTTACACTGCTATGAACAGTAGTAGTTATCATATTCTATTTAGTGGGAAGTAGTGTCTGGAAGGAAGATGCATCCTTTATTCCTATTACTCATGTTTTTAAATGAGACCACATAATAGATATGCTTCAGGAATATCTTTTGTTTACATCCACAGTGATGGAGTGCTATGTTTGTATCTTGCCACTGAGGGGCAACAGAATAAATCCCAGTTCTACTTTTGTATTGCCTTGTGCGTGGTTCTACTTGTACATAGGTCTGCAGACATAGCAATGGCCCCAGAGCCTGTTTTCGATGAAGGAGCCTCCTGGAGTCTGCAGTGGCCCCTTCTCTGTCCTCAGACCCCTAGTGAGGGAAGGAAACCCAGGCCCCAAGGAGGAGTAAAAGTAAGACAAAATGGGGTCCAGCATAGAACCTGAGGTGTGGCTGAATGCAGGTGTTACAGGTCCCTGTTGGGCAGAGAGGTCACTTCCACCCACACCCTTCTGTCCCCTAATCTCTAGTAACAGTGGGCAAAAATTACAGCACCGGTATTTCTTTATCATTATCCACTCTGTATTATTTTCTATATTTACAGCTATAAATTTTATTCTAACCCCTTTATAAGTTTTGGTATGTCATGTTTTTGTTTTCAGTCTGAAAATGTTTCTAATTTTTTTGTGTGTGACTTTATGGCTTACTGGCTGTTTGGAGTTTGTTGTTTAATTTTCACATAATTGTGAACTACTGAAATATTCTTCAGTTTATCATTTGCATTTAAATCTATTGTAGTCAGAGAATATACTTTCTGTGATTTCAATACTCACATTTATTGAGGCTATTTTATGGCCTAGCAAATGGCGTTTTCTGGGATCCTCCCATGTGCACTTGAACAGAGTGTATGTTCTGTTGTTGGGTGGTGTGTTGTATGTATACATATCTGTAAAGTCATGTTGCTTTATAATGTTGTCCAGGACTCCTAAACTATTGTCAGTGCTTTGCCTAGTTTTTCTATCCATTAGTGAAAATTGCCCTAAACTTCTTCAGATATTTATATAGAATAGTCTACTTCTCTCTTAACTTCTTTCCTAATTATTTTCATTTAATGTTGGGTTTCTGTGTTTGATGCTTGTGTATCTATAATTGTCATGATGTTCTCATGACTGACACTTTTGTCATTGTAAAATGTCCCTCTTTATCCCCAGTAACACTTCTGTTTTAATATTTATTTTGCCTGATATTAGTATGGCCAGACTGTGTAGCTGTCTTTGGGTTCTGTTTACATTTCATGTCATTTGCCATCCATTAACTTTCAACCTATTTGTGTCCTCGAATTTTTCCTATGCACAATATTTAGGATTTTCTTGTTTGTATTTTTAAAAAATTCATTCACA
The DNA here is from genome assembly GCF_027409185.1 of Cynocephalus volans. Classification (NCBI taxonomy): domain Eukaryota; kingdom Metazoa; phylum Chordata; class Mammalia; order Dermoptera; family Cynocephalidae; genus Cynocephalus; species Cynocephalus volans. Next base: position 90,616 of record NC_084473.1, on the reverse strand, counting down.
CCATTCCTGCCTTTTAAAAATTTTATTTTATTTTGATTGACAGATCATCACTTTAAATGTTCACAAGGTACAATATGATGTTTCAACACATGTATATATTGTGAAATGATAAAATAAGACTGGTTAACATTCACTACATCACATACTATTTCATGGTGAGAACATTTAAAATCCACTGTTAGCAACTTTGAAATATGCAATGCATTACTCTTAGCTATATTCACCATGCTGTGCAGTACATCACCAGAAGTTATTCATCCTGCCAAATTGAAACTTTGTACCATTTGAACAACATGCCCAAATTTACCCTTGACCCCCAACCTAACCCTCAGCTTCTGGTTATCTCCATTTTATTTTCTGTTTCTCTTAGTTTGACTTTTTATAGACTACATATAACTAAAATTATGTGGTATTTGTTTGTTCTTGAGCCTGGCCTATTTTACTTAACACGATGTCCTCTAGATTCAGCCATCTTGCCACAATTGACAATGTGTTTTTTCCTAAGGCTGAGTAGAATTCCATTTTTTATATGCATGACAATTATATTTCTTAGTCCATTTTTGTTGGTATAACAGAATACCCGAGACTGGGTAATTTACAAAGAACAGAGGTTTATTTGACTAACAGTTCTGGGACAGCTGCATCTGGCATGGGCTTCAGGCTGCTTCTTCACATGGTGGAAAGTGGCAGGCAGCCAGTGGGTACAAGCTGATCACAGGGTGAGAGGAAATAAGAGCAAGAGGAGGTGCCAAGATCTTTTAAACAACCAACTCTCATGGGGACTAAAAGATCGAGAACCCACTCACTAACCCTCCTCCCCCAGGGAGAGCATTAATCCATTCATGAGGGACCCAACCCCATGACTCAAACAACTTCCAGCAGTGCCATATTGGGGATCAGATTTCCACATGAGTTTTGGTGGGGACAACACATACAAACTATCAGTTTTATCTGTTCATTTCTGTTGTTTTGATATGTTGCCTGTTAAGAATAAAGGTGTAATGAGTATTGGAATGGTGACATCTCTTTGACAAACTGATTTCAATTCATTTGAATGTATACTCAGAAGTGGAGTTGTTAGATCTATGGTAGATTTATTTTTAGCTTTTTGAGAAAACATTACACTTATTTCCAAAATGGTGATCTAATTTACACTCCCACCTACAGTTCATGAAGATTTCTCTTTTCTTCACATGCTCATGAAATTATCTATCATCTTTTTGATAATAGCCATTCTAACAGGCGTGATGTGTTCTCATTGTGGTTTTTAAATTGCATTTCTCAGCATTAGTGAACTTGAGGATTTTTTTCATACTTCTACTTGCCATTTCATGTCTTCTTTTGTGAAATGTCTATTCAGGATCTTTGCTCATTTTTGAAAAGGGTTATATACATTTTTTGTTATCAAGTACTTTGAGTCTTTTATATGTTTTGTGTACTAACCATTTATCAGACATACAGTTTGCAGATATTTAAATCTGTGATGTCTCCTCACTTTGTTGTCTCATTTTCTGTGCAGAAGCACAAGTTACTCTAAATATCAGTTTGTGCGTGTGATTTATTTATTCTCATTCACTGTATTCTCTAATTTCCACTGGATATAAAAATGTTTTGATAGTGTATCAAAACTTCCTGTCTAACACAGGTGTGATTAACCCATGTCATAGAAAACTGAGAGGTTGAGTTTTAAGTTTGTTGCTCTAGGTCTCAGGCTGGCTGTAGAATCTGTCCACCATGCTGTATTCTCCCATTTTCCATGGAAACCACGTTATCCAGTCTGGAAGCCTGGGTGGGCCACTCTCATTAACCACATCATGTCACTGACCTGCCTGATGTGGAAGCCTGTCCAGAGAAGAAATCTCTTTGTACTTAATTCAATGTATTTGGGCCCAGGAGGTGCACACCTTGACTCCCTTCATTGATTTTCATTGGGTTTCTTCATATAGGGGGATTTGAAATCTACCCGAATTACATACATCTGAAGACAAGTTTGATCAACTTTCTGCACACGAAGAATTACATATTCCTGTTGAAAATGCCAGTTATGTATCTTGTGCCCATACATTGACAAACTACACATTTCTATTTCTCAGTAAACCAGTGGGAACTACAGCATTAAACTGACTGGCTTTGGATTCCAGCTTGTTCACCCTCTTTTTAAAAAAAATAATGAGGGTCTGGTGGGTTTTAGACTCTCTGGACTCATGTCAAGAGCATTTCAGGCCTTATCTCTCTGCTTTGGGGGACCAGAATATGAACAATCCAGAGACCAGGAGGTTTGGGAAACCCTCTGGCTCAGGCCACTGGCAGAGTCAAGCCAAGGCTTTATCCAGTTTCAGGACCCTAGAAATGTGTTATGGTTCTTCCTTCTTAAAGCATTCCTTTGGTCTCCCTAAGATATTTTTTAAATGTTATTGAAACCAATCCCCAAAGGAGTCATCATTAACAATATATAGTAATAAAACTAACTCCTGGCTTACATATAATAATTCACAGAAAGCAGAATTGTCTGTCCTTGCATCAGGCACATTTCCTTCTGTGGGTGGGTTACCTCAATTTGGGCCTCTAAATGTTTAGTCAGCTGGACAGAAGGAGGCCAGTGTGGATTGGGATGTTTGACTGCTCTGTTATCAATACATAATGAGTCTAAAGCTGATCAATGGAATATTCATTGTACTAGTCCCCACCCCCTACATCAAGGGGTCAAGTGTGTTTTGCTTGGTGAATTATGGAATTCTAGATTAGCTTCCTTTGGCAGATCTCTTCAACCACATATATTAGACACTAATGAAGGAATGATAAGAAACCTAGCTGCTGTTCTATGAATTTTTGCAGATTCCATTGTAAAAGCTATTGCTGAGCAACAGCACATTAACATCGATAGCCAGGGTACCCTCAGATAATAGAATTGTTCTTGATTATTAGCTCAAGAAGATGTTGTCTATGTTATTGCTAACAATACATATTGTGCCTTAGTAAACTCCTCTGGGGCAATTGAGATTCAGTTGCATAAAATAAGAGAACAAGCCACAAGGCTACTGTAAGCCTTACCTAGTTCTCCACTGCCATTGGATTTATTTAATCGAATGCCTTTAAGTCTAATTAATGGCTTAAAACCATTACACATCCTGGAATGATCATGTTTCTGGTATTTTTATTTTGCATTTCTTTTTTAAACTGTCTACTCATTTATTAAGTCTGTATAGAAATGCCATTCCTGACAAAATAATGTTTGCCCAGTGCTGTGAGATAACAAATGCCTAAAAATTACATAAATCAAACTTACAGATAAAATCCAGACAACCCAGGCCATAAGGAACTGTTTAAGTCCTCTTCACTTCTCACATGTAATTAGAAGGCTCCTGACACTGACTTACAGCAGTTTATTACCCCCAATTGGAGACCAGATCCACTGACTGGAACATGTTTATCCCAGAAACAAGGGACACATAAAATCTGACATTAGACCTAGTTGATGAAATTAATTTCTGTAAAAGACAGAAAAATTAGAGCCAGAAAATGCACAAGAGGTGGGGGCTCATGCTTGCTTGTCTGAGGTAAGAAGTTTTCCAAGGACCTTCTAGACTTCAAGGATAAACTCACTTTTGGCTTTTCTACTCCTGATTCCCCACCTTTAATTATGAAGGTCCTTCTTTCCCATTCCAGTGAACGTCTCTCAAATCTGTCTTTCCTTTGACTTCCCACTACCCCAGATAAGAAACTCATTTCTCCCTGGACTACTATGCTAGCCTGCTAATGTAGAACACTCCCACTCTCTCTCCCCTTTGATCACTCCCTCACAGTGGTGATAGGCTTTTCTTCCCCAAACACATCTATTTATCTCCCTACTTAGAAAGCTTTCTAAGTTTACAGCATAATACAGAGTACGCCGTCTGCATGAATCCTTCCCTATCTCCTCCTTCAGAACAATTTCCCCATGCTCCTGTTCTTCATTAATTCTGCCACTGCAGCACACATCACAGAATTCCTTACTTTTTTTTTTTTTTTTTACTTAGTTTTGTATGTGGCTCACTCCCCAACTGGACTATAAACTCCTTGAATGTAGTGGCTTATATTACTCCTCTTTATATCCCATATAGCAACTAGCCCAGTGCCTTGCACATGAAATGGGAGCTCAATAAATACTGGGATGAACTGCAAGTGATTAAACAATACTACACCCAGACAAACTAAAGAAAATGAGAATCTTTAAAAGCCCATTTCAATACTGGGTTGTTTTCTAATAGAAACCTTTTATAACAAACATTCATTCATTCAACCATATATTTAGTACCTATTATATACTAGACACAAGATGCGTACACTCATGCAGCTTATGTTTCAGTGTGGAGATTAAAAAACAAGCATATAGATAAATTGAAACATAATTACAAAACATAAATAGGATGCTATCACAGAATATAAATTAGGAGTAGGGCTAGTGATTTTGATAAGGTGATCAGGGTAGTCCTCTGAAAGGTGACATCTGAGCTAAGATCTGAAGTAAATGCCTAAAATTTGATACTATGCTGCAGGAGAAATGTCTAGTGAATCATGTGTTCCTTGTAATTTTTGCAAAATAGACTTACTAAGAGATCATGTATGTGAATTTATTGGTAGTTTAAAAAAACATATCGATATGAATCAATATAAGAAGGATTTAAAATTAGATTATAATACATACAAAAACATGAATAAGAAGTAACAAACTACATTAGTTCATTATTCCTAAGTAGAAAATAAAGCTTTACATCTACTTCAACGTATATATTCAAATTTTTAATTAATACATACTTTTTCTGAAAGAAAACAAAATTTTAGTACTTACCCTTACTTTAATAACTCCATGTTGTATAGCTGGTGATGGGTGGTTAGCAAGGACTAGCAGTGTATCTGCTTGAATAAGCTTGTCCATCACATCTTCAAGCATAACATCAGACAGGATGAGAACTCCACTTAATAGTTCATATAAGCCACAGCACATAGGTACCAAACAGTCTTCAGTTACACTAAACCAGAACCCAATATAAGTGAGAAAAGTTCATGAATTGCCTTAGGAACTGTGCTAAGGAGAAATAATTTTCACATGTGAAACATGTTCAGATAAAAAACACTTCCTAATTTAACCGTAATTAACAAAGTAACAATATCACTGATATTTTTAGTCATACAGTCTACTAAACACTATTCTATTCTACCTGTGATATCTAATACAGTAGTCACTGCTACTTATGCTATTTAAACTATTTAAAATTAAATAAAAATTCAGTTCCTCGGTTCCACTAGCCATGTCCCAAGCACTCAGTAGCACATATGGCTAGTGTCTACTCTACTGGACAGCACAGACAAAACATTTCATCATCACAGAAAGTTGCACTGGACAGTGCTACTTGACGTGCTATTGGAAACAATAATAAATCTTATAACTTCCCTGAACTAAAGAATTTTTCTCTAATAACTAAAAGGCATTAAATAAACCAAAAGAGATTTTTTCTTTGAGAGCTATTTATGGTTTAACCTTTGGTTAAATATGGGAAAGGTTAGCCCAAGGCTTGCAATAGTGCTGTGGCTTTGCTGTAATGAGGCCAGTTCCTTTAGGTAATCTGGTCAGCATGGGCAGGACTCGTCCCTAGGACTGTCACTGTCTGATCTGGGTTCTGCTCCCAACTTTTTATGATCTACTTTGACTACTAGAAATCCCAATGTTCCTTTTGGGACACCATCGACACACACTTGGGCTAAGAGGACAGCTTCCCTTTCACAAAAGATTTTTGCAGACTCACAGCTACTGATGAATGTATTCTCTTTGCCTTTTTTCAGTGTGTTGAAACTCCCCAAAGCACTCTGTTTCTTTAGTTGGGTAGTAACAAGAGTATATGCAATATTTTGTAACTTGTCAATATTATGACCCAAACTTCCAGTCAGTTTTCATGGCTGCATTGGTGGTGAAGAAGAGAGAAATGCTGGTAGGCTTCTGGAATGCAGCATGTGGGCAGCCGTCTGTTGTGGTATAATATTGGAGGAACTGTTTCCTGGTAAGAGCAGGTAGATTTTTAAGTGGGACCATTTCTTTTCTGCACAATAAGTCACAACCACAGCAAGAGAACATTTATCTAGCACTGTTAAAGAATCCACATAGGTTAATTTCCCTAGTAACTAATGCTTAAAATTCTTAAATGCCAAACTATCTCTCTTTTAACCACTTTCTTTTACAGTATTCCCAAAACAAATGTCTTTTCTAGTCTCCTTAACAAAATATAATACTGACTGAATAATTCAAAGGCATTAGGATTAATGGTTCTATTGTGGTGAAATTAAGTGAGTGAAGTGAAGCTTAGTTTAATCTCAGGATGCAGTGACTAGGATGCAGTTTGACAAGTGGAAAGAGTGTGGGCTTTGCAACTATATGTAACCGGATGCAAATGACAGTGCTGTTAGTGAGGTGGCCTTAGTTAAATCGCGTACTTGTACCAAATGAGGGTTAGTTTCTACAAATGAAAAATGAGCGTTCATAATATCCACTTTGCAGTGTTGCTTTAAGGATTGTTAGAGCATATTTGTGATGCACCTGCACACTGCCCAGTATATGACAGGAACTCAATAAATGGTAGTGCTTGTTCTTATTATGAGACTAAAGGGCTCTAGACTGTTCTCTCTCCTCCATTTCTGCAGCTACTTCTTGCTGCTATTGGAGAGTTGTAACAGTTTTCTCTTTTCTTGCTACAATTATCCAATGTTACTTCTTATAGTCTATAGAGGAGGAGATCAGAAGAATCACTCTCCTTGTAAGTGTAGTGTGAGAGTAGTGCATGCTACCTGTAGTGGATTGAATTATGTCACCCCCAAACTCACTGAAGCTTGAATTGTGTCCCCCAAGTTTTATGTATCAGAAACTTGGCCCTCACTGTGACTGTTAAGAGGTTGGAGAGTCCTATTATGGTAATTGAAAGGTGGATCCCTGAAGAGGTGATTAGATTGTAAGACCATGTTGTAATGAATGGATTAATAACGGTGGTCAGGAGCATGGTTCTGAGGGTTTTAAAAGAGAGGAAAGTCTGTCTCTCCTCTCTCTACTCCTCCATTTTTCAATGTGATACCCTGCCATCACTCAAGTCCCCATCAAAGAAAGCCTTCATTAGATGTGTTCCCTGGACTTTGGACTTCCCAGCCTCTGAAAATGTAAGCAATAAGTTGTTTTCTTTATAAATCACCCATTCCAGGTATTTTGTTATAAGCAATAGAAACGGACAAATATACTACTCGAGGTGTGGTCCGTGGACCAGCAGCACAGAATCAGCACCACCTGTGAGATTGCTAGAACTTCACATTTTCAGGCTCCACCCTAGACCTAGTGAACATGTAGAAGGGAGGGTCCCAGGAATCTGTGTTTTAACAAGCTCTACAGGTGATTTTTTTGCATGTTAAAATCTGAGAAGCACTGATATAGATTACATAAGCATTGAATGAACTACTTTAGAATGTAGGCTTTGTGACAATAAAATAGTTCCATGGCTCAGAAGATTTCCAGTTATTTCTGAATTTTGGCTGGAGAGCTAAAGCTGCCAAAAGATTCCATTCAAAAGACAGAAAATATAGGTGCATGATTGAACCTGAAAATGTTTCAGAGTGATGCATTTGATTTATAAAGATATCCTATAGATAGAATAGAGAGTGTGATATGAGGGTTGTACAAGTGCTTGTAAGCATTCCTGCTGATGATAAAGTCCAGGACAGGTGTGGGCAGACTGCTAGATAAGGAGAGGCGACAGGCCCCAAATCAAGGAATGTGAGGCTGGAGTACTGGATGGCCAGTCATATGGCAAGTGAAGTTGTCTAGAATGATTGGTTTAGGTAGAAAGAAGAGACAAAGACAAAAAAAAAAGCTTTTGAAAACAATGGAAAATTAAATCAGAAGCTTAATAAAAGACAAATGACTATGATAAGAGGAGCCAGAGAATGCCCAAGTAAGAAGGCATGAGCCTCACTTGTTTTTTAAGTTCTCCTGAGGACCTGTGCTGTAACTCTTCAAAAAACAAATGTACTTCACAGGGCCTGGTTTTCCAAAGCCTTGCAGTTTCAAATATTAACCTTACAAAAAACAGGAAATTTTCCCCAGGCTATTTAGTCTCTGTGGTTAGATAAAGAATGGTAGCTCAGCAGGCTGCTGGCTCAAAGACAGATTAGTTACTGTTGATATGTAAAGTTACTGGGAAGCTACTGGAGGGAGAAGGAATGTTTGCTAAATCAAGACTGTGTTAGTGGATCACTTAATTGTCTAATAGAATGTCATCTGACTTGTTTTTACTGAATGTTACCAGTTTCTATTGTTAAACTTGTTAACTGTACTTAGCAAAACCCCACCTATGTCTGTTCCTGTAATTTCTTGGTCTGGAGAATAAATGCAGGAAGAGAACCCCAATTCGTGGTTAATTTCCCAAGTGAAAGGAATGCCTTGCTGTTGAGGGCAATCAGAGATTAACCCCTTTCTGGGGCATCTCACTGCTCAGAAGAGATGGGCTTTGAGTAATCTTTGGCAGCCCCATCACCCAGGGGAAAAGGGGTGACAAATCCTTGGGAGGCAAAGCAACACTGTTCTAGGTCTCTTGTTAAATTGAGTGTGAGTTACTGATACCAGAAAGCAGTGAAAATGGATCCCTTACATATATTCTATAATTTTAAAGTTTAATCTTCTATTTATTTAGTCTGAATATCAGATGTAGCTATATTGCTAAAACATATACAATTGAATTGCCTGTAAATATTCAGAACTATAATGGGAAGGGTTGTGATTTCATTATTGCTATTTTTACCTTCAGGTGGTGAAACAGTAAAACCCTATGGATTTATTTCCATAAATCCAGGGCTAGTCAGGGACTTTCCTCTGCTGTTGGAGTGCCTCAGATATACACGATTGATTTTATTTTCTCCTGAAAAATCCTGCCATCTAGAATCAAAAAAATTTTTGAGACATCCAAATTTAGCAAAAGGATAAAACAAAATATAACTTCAAAAACAATTAGATTTTGACAAAACAGATGTGCAAGGAGAAAAAATTACGGGAAACTTTATACTAATGCACACTCGTGTGAGTTATTGATTTTTGTTGTTTATTATTCCTGGACAGATTTTTGTTGTTGTTTATTATTCCTGGACACATTAACTTTTCTTTGAATTTCAACTGCACTTAGTTATTTCTATGGTTTAACACTTAAATGTTCATTCTTTTATATGTTATGATTTCTCAAGGACATGGTTCTTCTGTCTAGTCCTTGGGGATGGGACTGTGTCTTATGTTTTCACACATCCCCTTCAGTGTCTAACATGAGTCCTGGACTATTACTCCCAGCTTAACCTTCCTCTCTGAGCAACACACTTGTAAATTCGATGGCTTGGTTTCTTCATGTACCACAGATGCAACCCATCTACACTGGCATCATCTTTCTGCCCTCAATGCACTCCCCATGTCTTCTCTGCTTAGTTTGGCAGAAGCCCACTCCGCACGCACAACTGGAGCCACCATCAACAACCACCTTTCCTTTATCCATGGCGAGTCATCGCCAGGTTCTACAGACTTTATTTCCTGCATCTTCAACTCTTCTCATCCCTACCACAGTGCTATGGTGCAGGCTTTGTCATGTTTCTCACCTGATTACCATCATGGATCTCTAAATGACACCCCTAATGGACATCTCGTCACCCTCAAATCCTCACAGCTACCAGAGTTCTCTCTCTCAAAGGTTGGCTCCTTCTTAAAACCCGCCAGTAGCTTTCTGCTGCCTCCTGACCACCTTGGATAAAGCCTAAGCTTCGTGTATACAAGTATCTCCATGATTTGTCACCAGGCTGCTCTCCAGTCCGACTTCTTACATGAGATTTCAACAATGCCAACTTCTCATGGCTCCCTGTTGTTTCCTTTGCCTGAAAGGCCTTCCCTTGGACTCCCAGGCATCCTTTCAGACTCAGAGCCACAATCACCACCTGCAGGAAAGGCCCCGTCTGCCCTCATCATGTTCTGTGCTACCAGAATATGAAATATTGACTTCTTGCTATGCTTTTCACACGGTGTCATGCAATTATCTGTTTATGTCTCTCTCCCCTCGACTAGGCTGTAGGCCTCTTCACATTCCATTCATTTTCATGACTACCCAGCTCCCAGAATCTCACACAGCACTTTCTCCACTAAATGTGCTGAGCCCACCACAAAGATAAGCCATCTAATTTCATTTGAACTTTTACAGCTGCTCAGTCACTTCATTCGTGTACTACATTTCTTAAAATGGCTGTTGACAACCAGTTTTCTACTCTCAATTTACTACCTGGCTTTCTCACAGGTTCACTCTTGCTTGCTTTCTTACCACATTACAGTTTCCTAGTTCTTTAAAAACTCTGATTATTCCATCTTTCTCTTATACTGACTCCTCTTTCTTGTCCCATCCTCTAAACAGTCATGTTACCAGTAATTCTGTCCTTAGCTTCCTCTTTCCTTCTCTCTTTAAACACTTTTCTTCAGTGGCCTCATCTGTTCCCAGGGCTTCAGCTCACTTCTACATGGGTAGCTCCTTGTAACTCCCCCCACATTATAACCCTCCTTTCCAGTTGTCTGCTAGATAATTATGCTACGAATAACTACATGGCACCTCGAATGCAACATGTCATTACAGTGTCCCCTTTCCTAACATCCCAGAGCCATCCTCCTACCTTCCCATTTCTCCACTTACCCCTCCTTCCAGTTCCACCGCTACTATGCCCAGATTCTATTATTTTGTTTCTTACAGAGTACTATAATTGGTCTTACTTAACTTAGTTTCTTATTACTCTATTCTACTGCAATAATTTACTTACATCATATCCCTTTGCTCAAAACACTTTCAATGACCTCTAACTAGAATGCAAGTTCAAATTCTCTGGCCTTACATTCAAGGACCCATTTATTATGCCCTTATGGGAAATAAATAAATACATGATAATCATAAACTATATTTATGGCATAATTTCTCATTTCTCCTTTGTAGATCCCCCATACAAAGGTAGAATTCATTAGTCCTTATTTTTTCCCTTTCTATTTTTCCTCCCTTCAAGTCATTCTGTCTGCTAATTCTTCAGACTACTTATCAAATTCTACCCAAATTCTTTAATGCCCATGTCAGAAATTATGTAATCTATTAAATATTCTCTCTCCACTGAGGTCTGATAAAACCCTCTCTCCTTTTGAAATCTCATTTGTTGTTCTTTTGTGTCTATTAGGTACTTACCAAATATTATTTTGTATTGTAATTATTTGAGTGCATGTCTCCTCTCTCCTCTTGGCATTTAGGCTCCCTGAAGACAGAGACCATGTCTGCTTCATTCTATAACCCTTGGCCCTGTTCCAACTTCAGTATGTAATTAGAAAATCATTCAACAGCTTCTCTGTACTAGAAACTTTTCTAGTACAGAGAAGCCATTGAATGAATATGAATCAAGTGTGAAGAATAAAATGAAGGTACAGATAGCCAAGCTCCAACAAAAATGACTGTACCTACCTATGTGCAAAGAAAAGGAGAAGTTTGTGGGGTTGTGACAAATGTAGGTATTAGTACAAACTGCTAAAAGGAAATTGAAGGTAACTCAATAATTCCAAATCTGGAGGCAATCCACAGATTTCTGCTATAATTTTCACAAATGATCTACACACCTCTCGGGGCATGGATGGAAGCTGCCCCTCTTTGTGTTCCTGAAAAAATAAAATCAATCTCTCTAGATTTAAAGGCAACTGCCAACTTAACTGAGGTTTTTCCTTTAAGCAAGATATTCTTCGTAAGATAGAATTCCATGGGTTTGCTACTCTAGTCTGACCATATTTACCATTGAGCTGCTATTTCTCAATTCAAGCAAACTTGCTATTAAAAATTCACTAAAACTGATGGCAACTTATTTCTGGTCCATTTATCTTTACTAACTGAGGCAAGGTTATATTACAGCACTCACGAGCATGGACTCAGAAGCCAAAGTGCCTAGGTTTGCATTCTGGCCCCTCCACTCACACTAGCTGTGTGGTCTTAGGTATGTTATTTAACATCTCCATGCCTCAGTTTGTCTATAATATGGGATAATATGAGGGTACCTCAAAAAGTTCATGGAAAAACAGAACGGAAAGATAATACAAATTTTTCCATGAGTTTTTTGAAGTACCCTTGTACTAGTGCTACTTCATAGGGTTATTATAAGGATTAAGTAACATAAACTATTAGAACAGTGCCTCACACAGTAAGCTCCATATAAATATTAGCTTCTGTTAGTGCTATCATTACTACTATTAATATTACTACTTCTTTTTCTTCTGCTACTACTACTATCACCACCGTCACCAGCACCACTACTCCCACCACCACTACTATGGGAACAGGAGGGAAATTTTCTGATAGACAAAACTAGTTACATCAACATAATGTGCTCCAGATTACAAAGCTCTTTCTCACAAGAGCTCTGTGAGAGGTTTTATCCCTCATTTCTAGAATATGAGGCTCAAAGTGGTTATTTGACTAGTTTAAACCACACAGAAAATAAGTAGTACAAGTAAAATTTAGACTCAGGCCTCTGAACTCTTTCTACTGCATCATCTACTGCCTGGAATAATGAGACGTGGTAGAATGCCAAGTAATTACTAAAAATAAAGAGGGATATAAATAAATTGTTTGGATCCTCCAATTCCGCCTCACCAGTGGGTAGCAGAAGCCTCTAGATCAAGGGTACGGGAGGTAAATCTCCTCATCTTCCCTGTCCCTATGTCCAAATACACCTCCCTACATCCACTCTTCTTCATTTACCCTTGTGTATTGCAGAGTCAGAGGACTTATGTTAGCTCTGAAACAATTTAGTCTGACTACATCAGATTTAAGAAGAGAACACTGAGTCTACAGAATAAAACATAAAACCCCTGAAACTCCCATTTAAGGAGAATCCAGATCTATTAATTCTCTTACTATATTGTGTTTCATATTTGCTCCCTGTTTTTACATTGCCATTTTTATCACCTTTATTTAGGTTCTTTATGTTGTTCTCACAAACTAATAAAACTGCCTCACATCCAATACACTACCAATTTATTAATCTTCCTGAAATACCATAAAGACTCTGAGACACATTAAAGGCAAAGACTAAGTTCATTTCTTTATATACTTCCCACAACACCTAACATAAAGCTATGCTTAATACATAGCTATTAATTTCAAAAATGAGGTCCTTGAAGGAAGAAGGGTAAAGAAATACACTTTTCAGGAAAAGGAATTGGTACCAAGATTTTTCTGGCATTTTTATAAATAATATGGAAGTGAAAACAGTAAAAATATTGAAAATATTGAAATCTCCAAGTTTATAAGTGTTACTTTTCTGACATGAAAAGACAATAAGAACAACCACTGTAGTATGAACTTACAAAAAAATTGGCCAATATACAAAGAAACAGATTTAGAGGAAAACCGATGCATAAATGATGCATAAAACATTCAGTAAGCAGGGGCCTCAGAGACCACCACATTGTATTTCTGAAGACACTAGTCTAATTTACCACAGAGGCCACAAAAGGAAATAAAATGTTTTCATTTTTTTAGAGTTCACTCATTTCACAAATATTTTTGGGGTGCTTATGTGTGCCAGGTACAGTGTGATCAACAACAAATATATCCCTGTCCTCGGGAGGTTTACAGAGGAAACCTGTTTATAATCTCATAAACAACATAAAACTAGCAAATTACATGTGCATGGAGTGAGAGTAAGTTCATAAAAAGGGGAAGGAGTTAACTTAGATGGGAAGGGCAGAGAAGGCTTTTCCCTGTAAGTAAGTTTTAAGTTGTGCATGAAGAATCAGCAGGAGTTGGCCAGGAAAGAATGAGATCAGAAACTTTTAAGGCAAAAAGAATGTGGTGCACTTGAGGTGGGAAAAAGCCTCACTTGTGTAGGAAGGAAAGAAAGCCGGGAGCGCCGAATGGTATAAGATGAGGCGGGAGGGCAGCCAGGTCACAAAAGCCTTCCTATGGATGTTGTCACAGATTGTGGATTTTAGCCCAACTACAATGAGAAACCCCTAGTGCCACTGAAGAAAAGGCGCTAAAAACATAAATCATTACTGATCCCATGGAACATCTATAATTATCTAACCCGACAAAATTCTACTAGATGCCTCATACATTAAAAAAAAAAACTTGGAAAACAGTCCAATATACCAACCAAGCAGATAAAAAGGACATCTATGAAGACAGAGAAAAAAAATTTAACTAGAAGCCAGGCCAGAGCAAAGACACCACAATATAACTGGTAAATTTAGTGCCATATTTTAACATAACATTTTGGATATATTTTCAAGATGCTAATTCTAGCATATAATATAGGCCTTCAGCAAATTCACATTTATTAAAATAATACATATTTGTAAGGTGTTATTTAAGGGACATGGAACAAGTTAAAATTCCTCGACTATTGTGGCTGTTCAAGGGACCACAAAATTATTACTATATCCCCATATAAAGAAACATCTCAGAAATTCAGTAGTAGTTGTTCTTTTGTAACTGAGTTATGAACGATGACAGCGTAAAGATTAAGGTGTAAGGGGCAGGAGTTGAAAAACTCCTATTTCTTGAAAGAAGACAACCAGGAGAACAGAGAGGATGAAAAGGAGCAAAAAAATCCCATTGAAAGTCCCACAAAAATCTGATATCCATAGCACAGAGTTATTAATCAGAAACAACTACAAAAAACATATCTAAAAGTAAAGTAACACGAAAAGTACCTGCAAAACCTGACGGGTCAGTAGAAAGTGATGAACCACTCGAGATTTCAATAACTTTCATTAACGGCTTAATGTTCAACATCTGCTGGTGGTGATCTGCTCCGATGGGGACTTCCAAAGCCGCGAGTAGGGTTTCCCAGACACCTTGCTGAGAAAATAAACACACTCCAATTAGCACACAGTTACTGAAAAACATGCTTTTTAGAACACACACAATATAACAATTTAACACTGTGTATATATTTAGTGTCAAAGATTAAATTTGTCTGAAAAAAACAAATCATAAGATTTATTCTCTACTGTGTTTTTTTGTTGTTGTTGTTGTAACAGGTCATTTCTAAACACCTATGTTGAATGCAATGCTGTATTCAGTACTTTAGTATGTTACCCTTTCTGTGATGTTAAATGATATGTAAGTATTTTCAAAAGGTGAGTGATCTTGAGAGAATTACTCAAATTAGAGAAGCCTACACATGACCAATATAATTGCTTACAAATAATTTATGTTCAAATAGTGTTATCGAAAATGTATAAATTTCAATTCTAATTGGCATATGCATTTAGCGAAATAATTTTGGAATAGTACTAAATTGAAAAGTCACAAGCAATGTGAAAATTCTGCATTTTTGGATTTATTTCTCAGTCCAAATAATAAAATTCTCTACACAATTACAAACTGCATCTTCAAAGATGCATACTTTAAACGTGCTTTAAAATGCTCCTGCCATATCTAGTCAACCTTAAATCATCCACAATACTAGAGAAAAAGAACTTACATAGACAACTAATATTGAAAGATAATCTTCACCTCACCTTGATACCCTAATTGACTTTTCAACACAGCAGTTAACAAGAAGCAAAATTAACCAGCTTGGGTTGCAGGTCTCACTATTTCTCCTGCCATTATTGGACTGTAATGAACAATGAAAAGACCAAGGAATTGATGGAATTAATCACACGACACTCACCAAGGCCTCTCTCTTCACAGATGGAGCCAAGATGCCCTAAAAGAAAAAGCCACATGAAAACTGGGAGACAAGGCAGCCCAAGTAGGAAAACTCGATTCGAACAGGTTTGAAAAATAGTGCCAGTGTAAACAAGTCACCACCACCAACAACAAAACAACAAAAATCAAACTGAGCTCAAAAACAATTAATTAGATAAATATTTCAAATCTAAGTGTTTTATTACTTTTGAATTCAATAAAAAATGTTTTATCAGAAAACTCCAAATTTGCTTGTTCTTTCAAAATAATAAATAAGTTCATTATCCCTCATGATTCAGGTTAGATTTCCCAATCTGCAACTGAGCATATTCTTTATTATATATTTATACTGCCTTTGATCTAATTTGTTTACGTATGCTATCCCTGAATTTATTTGCTTTCTCTCCCGGCAATATCACAGATATTTTTTATCTATCTACCTATCTATATCTATGGTTATTTTAGGTTTAAAAGAGAATATTCAAAATGAGAATCGAAATCACAATAAATTACAAAGTTAAAAAAATTGACAAATACCATAAATACAAAATACAGAAAAACAGCAATAGTTTTGTTAGCTGCTTTTGAATACCTTTCTCTTATGCTCTGTAGCTGCACACTTTTTGATTGCCTCTTCATATAACAGTAATTTAGTACTATATTTTTCTATAGGAAGAATAGAAAAATAATTCTTTTCTCTAGTACATTTGAGCTAAATTTATTTTTAATAATGACAGATAAGAAAACATTTTTTTAGCTTCACAACTTGTTATTGATACTGTTGAATTTTTAGAGACTGTTGCCAAATTTGCAAGTAACATATTTTTTAATAATTCTAAAGGTATATACCTTGAATTGCATTTTTAAAAATTATGTTTGATGATAATGTTGTTATATTATACTTCTAGACAATCTAGTTTTTTGCAAAACTCACCAATACCTACTAGAACCCTGCCACACTCCAGGGGTGGCTGGGGGGACACAGTCTATATACTATAACTAAGAAGACTATGTGAGCCTATATGATTAAGAATGTTTATAACTAGAGCAGAAAGGAAACAGCCCTGCACTCATTTCCTGGCTGGGACCTTGTGAAGACCAGCTTCTCCATTCCAGGTGTTGAGATTCAATGCTCAGATCTAACATCTATCTATGTTGCTTACTTCATGCTTATGATGAGGCCTTGCCCTACACACCAGAATCCCAGCTCTGCCTTCTGGCCAGCATGGCTCCTGAAAGGAAAAAATTCAGCACCAGTTAAAGGATGAGACACAAACGCAAGGCAGCTCACCAGAGAAGGTTTTTTTATTCAGCGGGCACATCTGCTTTTATAGGGTTAGAAGAGAGCTAATAGGTTTGCTGAGGACACGGGGCGTTCGGGGATTGGATGGATTGTGTAGCTAAGGGGCCAGGAGCAGGGAGCCTGTGCTGATTGGCATGTGATTCGCACCGGCAGGAAGGTATTGTGGTGCCGGTGGGAAGGAGAAGGCGGAAGAGAAGGGTAGCCAGCGCCATGATGGGGCATGGCCGAAAGGGTTCTCATACGACCTAATATTCCTCCCTTTTTGTTTTGTTAGGAAAAGGGTGACGTTTCTCTTTCTGGCTACTTCCTGCTGGTAGGGGGCGTCATTTGGGAAGGGGTTGGAGTGTCAGGGAGGAATATGGTCAGGAGACCCCATAATATGGTGGAATATAAAAGAACCTCCTGGGGGGTGAAATGGATGAAAGTTCCCTGCAGCCATAAGTCGATAATCTGTTGAGTCCACTCCTGATGTGTAAAAACTGGGTGTAGTAGCCAGGCGTCGGAGGAAAGGGCATCTAGGAAGGCAATCCATCACATCCTGTATGTTTCATCAGCATGTGGTGAGGAGTTTCCGAGAAGAGACGGAGGGTTCATCAGTAGCTAGGAGTTGGTAGTTTCTAAGTAAAAGCTGGTTAAAAGTCTGGTTAGAAATTTTGCCCACTTGGGTTTGTAAAAACTTGAGTATACAAGGTAAAAAAAAGGCATACCAGAAGGATTACAGAGAGGGGGCCGAGGATGGGCCAAACCCAGGTTAGGAGAGGGTTGGACAATAGAGAAGAGAATGGGCTGGAGTCAGGTGGGGCACACAGGCTGGTAGCTAGTTCAGTGAGTTTAATGAAGTTATTTTCTAGCACACCTGATTTGTTAATATAATAACAACATTCTTCTCTTAGGAAGAGGCAGGTGCCACTTTTTTCCACTGTGAACAGATCAAGGGCTCTCCTGTTCTGGAGGGTCACTTGGGCAAAAGAAGTTATTTGTTTTTGTAGGGAGGCTAGAGATTCTGCCGTGGATGTGAGGGCCCTTTCTAACCTGGATTTAATATCTTCAACAGCCCACAGAGAGTGGCCCAGGGCTCCTCCCGAGAGGGCGGCACTGGCGACAGAAATGGTTAAAGACATACCAACCAAGATAGGGAGGAAAGCTGCTCTTTTCTGTCGGTCTGGGGGATTAAGAAGGTGAAACATTTCTGAGCTGGTGTATAGGGTGAGCTGGGGCACAACAGTTACGAGAAGGCAAAGAGAAGTTATGGTGGAGAGGAAAGTGGTGATAAGGGTTCCATTGCACCAAAAAAAGGTTCCAGGTGATGCATGAGTAGTATTTGTGAGGTTAAGACTGTACTGGCAAAAGGGGTCATTGAAAGATTTAGAAATAGTGGGGCCACAAAGGCATGTTCTAGGGAGGAGGGTGTGGTTGCCATCCTCAGGCTCCCACAAAGGAACATTGGGTAGGGGTGAAGAGGGCAGTGGGGCCTGGGAAGGGTTTGGATGGAGGAGTGAGTCTGTGTTGTTGACTGGGACAGTGGCAAGCAGGGGGCGAGCCAAGGAGGCGCACAAAAAGCAATTTCCGGGGGAAATGGATGGAACAGTCTGGTTTAAAAAGGACAGGGTATCAGAGATGATCTGTAACCATGTATATATAGGGGAGCCAGGGGTATGAAGGGAAGGGGCATTTTCTAAACAGGATATGATGTTCTGTTCATGATGTTTTATGTCTGTAGAGACAAGAGATATAGGGTCGTGAAGAGGAACATACTCGTGGGATATTTCAAAAGTTCCACAGGGGTGTGAAGCATAGCCATTACAGTAAACAGAAGCAAGGACCTTGGTAGCCCGTCAGCTCTCCCATGGGTCCTGGATAGTTAAAGAAAACTGTCATTTGCTGTCATACTGAAAAAGTCTACCAGTAGGCTGTCCCATATACCCTAACCCCCAGTGGATCTTACATGACCAATACGGACAGCCGCCATAGGTGTCAGGCCACCAGCGGCAGTAATCACAGGTCTGATCAAAGAGGAAGCAAAGGTAAGGGCAGTTGGCTTGTTTAACTAACTTGGAATTGGAAAGAGTGATAGTGACAGCCTCGGAGCAACCTTTGATGGAGCAGTCCACAGTAGCGGCCAAATGGGTGACTTTGGTGTTTTTTTGTGTGTGTGTATGATTCTCTCACCTTAAATCTCCATACATAAGATGGAGAAGAAGAGGAACTTTGAGGAAGTATAGAGAGAAAGAGGAGGAGGATATAAAAAGTGTTAAGAATACTAAGAGGGAGCATCCTTGTGGTTGAGGAGAGGAAAGGCAGGAATGCGGGAAAATCGCAATTTCAGGGGATTAGATGGGTCAGGAGTACAAGAATAAGAGGGATAAGGAGTAGATGGAGGGGAGCCTCGGGACTCTTCTGAGGCTCTGGGCGCTGGTGGGGATGAGGTTCCGGGTGTCTGGTTTTAATCTAGAAATGTGAATCCAGGGAGTAAAATGGTTACCAGGTAAAGAGAGTTTGGCGGCTGTAGGGGTGCAAAGAATAACTGGGTGGGGGCCCTTCCACTTGAGTGTGAGAGGTCATTTTTCTTCCAGGGAGTTGTAATATACTAGTTGTCCAGGGTGGAGAGGCAAGAAGTTTTGAGAGGAAGCAGGGTCAGGAAGAAGCCAATCTTGAAATTTCCAAAGTTCAGAGCGGAGATGGAAAAGGAGAGGTAAATTGAGGTCTGGCGGTATTGGACCCTGTAAGGGAGTGAGCCCTGGAGGCAAGAGGGTACATCCATACATTATTTCAAACGGAGAAAACAGAGAGGGTTTTTTGGAAGAGCCCTTATCCTGAGTAAGGCCAACGGGAGTAGCTGAACCCAGTCCAGGTGTAGTTCTAAGGATAATTTTGTTAAAATATTTTTAAGAGTTCTGTTGGATCTTTCTACCTTTCTGGAAGCCTGGGGATGATAGGGACAGTGTAAGTGCCACTGAAAAGAGAGAGCTTGGAAAACTTTCTGTGTAATCTGAGAGATGAACTCAGGACCATTGTCTGACTGTAATGAAGTGGGCATTCCAAACCTAGGGATAATCTGAGAGAGAAGGATGGATGCCACTGTAATAGCCCTTTTATTAGATGTGGGGAAGGCCTCTACCCATCCAGAGAAGGTATCTACGAACACTAGGAGATATCTGGTGTGTCATGCAGGCGGCATGTTAGTGAAATCCACCTGCCAATCAGCTGCAGGTGTGTGACCTCTGGCCTGGTGGGAGGGGAAAAGTTTAGGTTTTAAAGGAGTGTTGGGGTTAGTGCGCTGGCAGACTTTACAAGTAAGGGAAATTTCCTGTAGGAGGGCTTTATCTAAAGGGATGAGCATAAAGAAAGTTTGTAAAAAGATTGTTAAAATTTGGGGCTAGTGTGGAAGAGAGCATGGAGAAGCTGGAACAGGGTCGTATTGTCCGCGGGGGGTATGTCAGTGAGGGCGGCTAAAAGGTGAGCAGGTTTATGTTCAGGATTCATGGCCACTGTTCGTGCAGCCACGTCAGCCCTGGAATTGCCCTGTGTGTTAGGGGAGTTGTCTTTCTGATGAGACTTGCAGTGAACTACCACTAGCTGGACAGGCAGACAAGAGGCCTCTATAAGTTTGGTGATAAGGGATGAATTAGTGATTGAGTTTCCTTTTGTGGTGAGTAGGCCCTGTTCCCTCCACACAGCAGCATGGGACAACAGGATGTGGAAAACACATTTGGAGTCAGTGTAAAGCATGAGGGATTTACCTTGGGCTAAAATACAGGTTCTTGTAACTGCTATAAGTTCAGCCTGTTGATTGGTAGAGCCTGGGGGTAGGGGTTTGGCTTCTATGATTTTGGTGAGAGAGGTTACAGCATATCCTGCATAATGGGCCGAGTCCTGTCTGAAAGAAGTACTGTCCATAAACCAAATGTAATTGGGATGAGAGAGAGGTCCTTCTGAAATAGAGGAGTGACAGGGCAGGAAGTTTTCTAGGGCCTCCAGGCAATCATGGGAAGGGGTGCCTATACCTGAAGGACAAGGTGTGGGAAGTAAAGTGGCAGGATTTAAGGGGGGGGCACAGAAGAAAGGTGATGTCAGGGTTTTCGAGGAAGGAGGTGAGAAGGGACAAAACCCTGGACAGAGGGAGGGATTGAAGTCCCCTGTATGTCAGGAGATCCTTTAAGTGGTGGGGGGAAAGGATAGTTAATGGTGCCCCGAAAGTTAATTTGTATGCCTCCTTTTGTAAGAGCTGTCTGGCAGCTAGGGCCCTTGTGCAGGGTGCCCATCCATGGATGGTGGGATCTAACTGCTTAGAAAGGTATGTTACGGGAGCAAAGGTGGGTCCATAATTTTGTCCCAACACCCTGAATGCCTGTCCTCCCTTCTCATGGATGTACAAGAAGAAAGGTTTAGAGAGATCAGGAAGATGAAGTGCCGGCGCCTGTACAAGGGTCTGTCGCAATTTTAAAAATGGATGGCGGGGGGAGGAGAGTAGGGGTTCATCAGGGGGACCCTTAGTTAGGTTATACAGAGGTCTGGCCAGGAGGGAATAATTTGGGACCTAGGCTCTGAAGTATCCAGCTAATCCCCCAAATGACAATATTTCAGCCTTTGTTGGGGGAATGGGAAGGTCCATGAGAAGTTATTTTCTGTTAAGTGTAATTGACTTTTTCCCTGGGGAAAGGGTGTTGAAAGGCGAGTGAGTGGGCCAGAGATGGCCCTTTTTTGTAAATCCTGAATGATGGGGCAAAGGCCAAGAAGGGCTGTGGTGGTCAGGGGATACTGGGCCTGGCATATAAACTTAGTGGGGTCCTTAAGCCTAATGTGTATTGGAGAACACTTTGCAGTGGAGGGGCTTGACGTGTCCCAGACAACTGTGTTGACAGGCTCAGTTAATGTTGGAAAAGGAGGCTGTGAGTCCGAGTCATCGGCCAGGAGTGCTGTAAAAAACCGTGTGGTAGGCGAGTCAGGGGAGGTGATGCTGATCATAACCCTGAGAAGGGAGAGAATATCTCTTCCCAGTTGAGGGATGGGACATTGGGTCATGACAAGGAAGGAGTGTGAGAAGGGTGTGGAAACATCTTTCATGGTGCATGTTAATAGGGGGGTTTTATGAAGGAAAATCTGTTTACCTCCTACCCCGACAATAGGAGAGGTGGAAGGTGTAGTTGGGCCCCAGAACTTCCTCAGGACTGAAAAAGTGGCTCCGGTGTCTAAGAGGAAGGAAATGGGGCACCCATCCACCACAAGCCACATCCTGGGTTCCTGTGTCATGATGGTCATGGTCGGGAACAGAGACCCAAAGCCCCATCAATCTTCTCCTGCTGGTGTTCGCAGCCACCGCCGCACCGCCGTTGCTCTCTCCAACGCCAGCGCCGCCTCTTGCTCGCTGAGCTCCAGCCCGAGGAGAAGGGGGGGTAAGTAAGGAGGTCTCTATACCATGGCTCGTACAAAGAAGACTGCCCGCAAATCGACCGGTGGTAAAGCACCCAGGAAACAACTGGCTACAAAAGCCGCTCGCAAGAGTGCGCCCTCTACTGGAGGGGTGAAGAAACCTCATCGTTACAGGCCTGGTATTGTGGCACTCCGTGAAATTAGACGTTATCAGAAGTCCACTGAACTTCTGATTCGCAAACTCCCCTTCCAGCGTCTGGTGCGAGAAATTGCTCAGGACTTCAAAACAGATCTGCGCTTCCAGAGCGCAGCTATTGGTGCTTTGCAGGAGGCAAGTGAGGCCTATCTGGTTGGCCTTTTTGAAGACACCAACCTGTGTGCTATCCATGCCAAACGTGTAACAATTATGCCAAAAGACATCCAGCTAGCACGCCGCATATGTGGAGAACGTGCTTAAGAATCCACTATGATGGGAAACATTTCATTCTCAAAAAAAAAAAAAAAAATTCTCTT
Source organism: Cynocephalus volans (assembly GCF_027409185.1). Classification (NCBI taxonomy): domain Eukaryota; kingdom Metazoa; phylum Chordata; class Mammalia; order Dermoptera; family Cynocephalidae; genus Cynocephalus; species Cynocephalus volans. The sequence goes on along the minus strand of NC_084473.1, from coordinate 67,681 downwards.
CTTCCTGTTATTGGTAGTTCTGAACGTTAGATATTTTTTTTCCATGGGGTCAAAAGGTACCTAAGTATATGGTTGCAAGTGGAAAAATAGGGGACAGAAGTCAGGTATTGGCAGTTTTTCCATTTTCATTTGTGTGTGAATTTTTAATATAAATGCGGGGACATAAAGTATTAATGCAAGTCAAAATGTTTGGGTGAACAAGTTTCAGCAGTTCAACTTTATAACAATTATAAATAAACCTGTTAAATTTTTCTGGACAATGCCAGCATTTGGATTTTTTTAAAATAAGTAAATTTCTTATTGATGGCAACTAAATGGCGTTTGTAGCATTTTTATCATACAGTAGGTTCCATCCATTCACTATACTTTTCTAACTGAGTTGTCCTACATGCAAGTACATGTTTTTAACGTTGTCTGTCTTCTGTGCTGTTCCTGTAAGTTTGCTATTAAAATACATTAAACTATTAAAAAAAATCTTCTCCTGCTAGTTCCAACAGGTTGGGCTTAGATTGCGGGGTAATTGGCCCCTCTCCCCTTCGGGCGACAGGGCAATCAGATCCCCAATGGCCCCTTTTGTGGCATTTGGGACAGGGAGTGGTTGGAGGCCGAGGAGAGGGGCAGGCTTTTGCCCAATGTCCTTCCTTTCTACATTTAAAGCAGGTTCCAGGGGGCGGCTTATGGGTTTGTGGGCGCCTGGGTTGCGGCTGTTCTTGGATTATTTGTGCAAGAATCGGAATATTTGCCTGATCAGCTCTCTGCTTGCGGTGTTCCTTTTCCTCCTCTCTATTATGGAAAACCTTAAAAGCCACCATAAGAATTTCAGTCTGAGGAGTAGCAGGCCCCTGCTCTAGCTTTTTAAATTTAGCCCTAATGTCGGGGTAGCTCTGGGCTAGGAAATAGGTCATTAAAACATGACAACCATCTGGGGTTTCTGGGTCTCGATTGGTATATTGTTGAAGGGCCTTGGTTCCTTTTTCTGTATTACTTCCTGAGCCTTTTGGAAATTTATTGTTGTGCCAGCGGGAAGGAGAAGGTGAGGCCGGCTACAAGGCAGGAAGCAAAAACATCACGGGAATTTATGCCAATACGAGTGTTATAATCCCATTGGGGATCCTGTTCTGGAACTGCATTGGGACCTGTAGGGTGGTTAGGATTAGTTCTGTGTGTTTCATCTGCATGGGTTCGGGCCAATTCCCATACACACCTTCGCTTTTCAGGAAGGAGAGTGTTAGCTATCAACATGTATATGTCATGGTGTGTGAGACTGTAAGCCTGCAGGATCCACTGAAACTCCCTAACATAGGTGGTGGGGTCAGTGGTAAAGGAGCCCAGTTTCTTCTCTAATTGTGTGAGATCAGAGATGGAAAAAGGTACATGAACTCTGATTACCCCTCTGGGCCAGCCACCTTTCGAATCGGTGCAATAGTGGGAGGGATCGGAGGGAGCCCCTGTGATCTAGTCCATGGAGGACTAAAAGGTTTTGCAGGGGGAGGGGAAATGGGGGCAGCTGTGGAATTGGAGTGGAAGGGGAAGCTGAAATGGAAGAATGGTGGAGAGGAAACTGGGGCAGAGGGGGAAGTGGGAGCAGAGGGAGGCAGGTGGTATCAAAAGTAGGAGGGTCAAGAAGGGGTGGGGACTTACAGGCCAGGAGGACTTGGGAGAGAGAGCATGAAGAACAAAGATGGGGGATCTCCTTCCACTTTTTGAGGTGCTGGCAGTAGTTAAAAAGGTCACGAAGGAGGTCTGGGTCTAGGGATCCCTCAAAAGGCCAATGGTTTTGGTTGTCCAGGGGCTACTGGGGCCAATCTTGAGTGCAAAATCTGGTCAAGAGCTTTGGTTTAATATCTGGTGTAAGGGAGAGTACAGTAAGGTTTCTGAGTAAGCATTTGAGGGGCGAGGTTTCCGGAAGGGATGAGGAGGCTCCCATTGTGAAGTGGACAGAGATAAAGAAATCAAGAGGAAGAGAAAAAGAGAAAATGAGGAAATGAATCCGCTGGCTGGAAGTGGGTCAGCAAAATCCAGGAGGTGTCCCCTGAGGAGTTTGTGAGCCATGGAAGTTCTATAGGAACCAGATTAGGAGGACAGTGAGGGTCGTCACCCATACACACTTCAAGCTCCCAGGAGGCACAGTGCTGGAGGCCATGAGGAACCCAGTACTAGGATTTTTGGAACCCGTTTTAGCATCCAGAGAGAGAGCAGAAAGGAGCCTCCACCCTGAACCCTCACGCTCAAAGGCTCCTGGAGAGAAGGGAGTGGATAGCCGGAGGGTCTGTCACTACCATAAAGGTCTTTATGGGGTGTAACTTTATACCTCTTAAGGGTGTTGGAGTCTAGTTGGTTGATAACTGCTCCACTGTAGCCCAGAGGAGGGTGGCAGCCTTATAAGGCAGACTTACCTAAGGGTGGAAGCGGTGGTGAGTGTGAAAAGCCAGTGCCCGAAAAGGTGGACGACGGCGAGCTGCCTTGGTTGAGACAGAGACAGGGTCCACAGTGGACAATCCTATCCCAGTTTCAGCACCAATGAAAGAAATAAAATTCAGCACCAGTTAAAGGATGAGAAACAAACGCAAGGCAGCTCACCAGAGAAGGTTTTTTTATTCAGCGGGCACATCTGCTTTTATAGGGTTAGAAGAGAGCTGATAGGTTTGCTGAGGACATGGGGCGTTCAGGGATTGGATGGATTGCATTGCTAAGGGGCCAGGAGCAGGGAGCCTGTGCTGACTGGCGTGCGATTCATGCCGGCAGGAAGGTATTGTGGCACCGGTGGGAAGGAGAAGGCAGAAGAGAAGGGTAGCCAGTGCCATGATGGGGTGCGGCCAAAAGGGTTCTCATACGACCTAATAGCTCCCCCACTCAGAAGTATGTCCATTTCCTTCTCCTGGACCTGACTCCCCAGACTCATAGCAGGCTCCCCTTTCAGAGTTTATGAGAAATATAAGCTCCCAACAGATCCAAATGAGCCCATATGCTCTTGACCGAGTAGTGTTTTCAGCCAGCCCGAGTTCTGATCTTGACCTTCCAGCTCAGCATTACTTGTGGCTGTTCAAAACTATGAATTGGAAATACCTACAGATTTTCATTCATAATTAACATAACATTGAAGTAGTAAATTCATTCTTTTCTTCAGAAGAATTAGATGAGTATTTAAAAGTACATGTCTCTATTTATAGTAGCTAAAATGTGGAAGCTACCTAAGTGTCCCTTGAGGGATAAATGGCTAAGCAAAATGTGGTGTATCCATACAATAGAATATTACTCAGCTTTAAGAAGGAAGAAAATTCTGACATAGGCTACAACAGAACCTTGAGGACATAATGCTAAGTGAAATAAGCTAATCACAAAAAGACAAACCCCATAGGATCCCACTTATATGAGGAACTTAGAATAGTCAAAATCATACAGTCAGAGAGAGAATGGAGGTTTCCAGGGGCTGTGGAAAGGGAGGAGTGGGGAGTTGTTGTTCAATGAGTAGAGAAGTTTGGTTTTACAAGATGAAAATTGTTATGGAGATGGATGGTGATGAGGGCTGCACAACACTGTGAATGTACTTGATGCCACTTAAAAATGGTTACGATAGTAAATTTTATCTTATGTGAACTTTACCACAATAAGAAAAAGGGGGGAAAGTACGTATTACATGCCTCTGCTTTATTCCATATCTTCCAGTCAAGCAGCAGCTCCTCTAACAGTTTCACATCTTGGATTATAGCACTGGACTCTATATCCACCTTAAACTCTCCATTCTCACTGATAGGAGTAATATCTTCACCGCAGCAAACTTCAACAAGGGTCTATGGAAAATCAGCATTAATATAACATGTACTAACAATGACTAATCAAAGAGTCTAACAGAAACATTAAGCTTTCAATCTTAGCAGTCATAACATTAAATTCAGAGGAAAACTGGTAAATAATTCAACATTTCACAAAGTATCTTTAATTTGTTTTGTAAAACAACTCAAATAAATAGAAAACCCCAACCTTTCAAATATTTGTGATTACTCAGTTTTAGACATGGAATAAAACAAACTACATCTATTTTTATTTTTTCAATTGAATTAAACTGCTGTTAGCCCTTAAACCCTTTTCAAAAAAGTAGTAAGGATTCATGCCACACATGTGTGGATCTTGATAGTTTAAAGAGTTAGGTGTGGAGGGCAGGGTAGAGGAACCATCTTTTGCCTCAGTATCCCTATCCTCAGAGAGAAATACTTTCACAATGTTACCAAATGCTGACTGCCAGAAAAAAGTTTAAATATATGATGATAGCGGGATCATAATAAAAACTAACATGGACATCTGTGACTTTAAAACTAACTCTGTAGCAGCATTGCCTAATGGAATGGTGTGTCTCTAGGTATCTGGAGAACTGGGTTCTTTCCCAACACTGTGGGAGCTGAAGCAAACAATTTCATCCATCTACAGAATGAGGGGCCAGGCTGGCAGGCATCTGTGGTCCATCCAGATCTAAAATTCTATGAGTTTATTTTTTTTCTTACTTTTCTAAAACGCTTTAAAGAAAAGAAAAATGTAATCATTTAATGACAAAGAGCCAGAAGGGTACCTTAGTTTGAGTAAATGTACCCTAATGAGTTTCCTTCATTTACTTCAGGAACAACTAAAACATAAAAGTCTTCCACTATCACTGGAAGACTTTGATGAAGAGATGAGTATCACTGCATATGAAACTGTGAGAATAAATTTTGTGAGGTCATACATTCAAAATGTGATAGCCAATGGTACATTTTTATTTGATCAGCACCTGATGAATCATGGAAAGTCCATGACAGTTTTCTAACTCCTGTACTCTCTGTTGGTTGTACTTAATTAATGAGAGTATAACTCACAGCACTAACACTTGAGTTTCTTCACAACTATTGAGTCCAACAACCTAAAAAAAGTAGATATATTTTTCTCCTGATCTGTTGAGAGTAAAAGTTTAACATGTGCAGTTATTACCTTTATGTAATATCTAACAGTTTCTATGAAAGTTTATTCTTTAATACTCACATTATAACCATTTAAGAGTTGTGAATAAACAAAACTGAGCGAAAGGCAAAAATTCCATTCTCTTTAATCTCCTTAGTATATTATAAATGGACTAAAATAACATTAACAACCTTAGAGGTCAGTAGCATTTTATAGTTAGTGGTCTGAATTGTCAACAAAATTTTTCAAGTTTTCAGTAGAATAGTCGATCAACAAATAGACTCTACATAAAAAGACATGACGCTTGCCCCCCATGGGGCCTACTGTCTAGACAGAGATAAGATCTACACGTAAAAACCATGTATCATGCTTCATACTTCAATTCAGCCAACACTTTCTGACAACTGCTGTACATAAGAAACATACACCCATTACCATGATAAAAAACAAAGAAGAATGAGACAAAAGAAATGTCGTGAGAGCACAGAAATCACTTCTGACCCTTACCTGCTTGGTTTAGGAAGGCTATGAGGAGAGGAGATGGTCTGGAAGGAGAGCCCAATCCTGGAAAAGCAGAGATAAAGGGGTGGTTGAGATGCAGCCTGGAGATGGACAAAGGCCTGCACTGCAAGTCCATGGGACACCCAGGAGGCTGCAGACTGCCTGTTTGGCCGATGATGGACATTAGGCTCAAATGGCAGGCTATGCATGTAAGGATTTCAAGAAGACTGAAGTTTATTTTTGTAGGGGAGGGAAGGATGCCAAGTTTCTAAGTTTTAAATGTGAAAACATACTTTAAGTATTGGCAAGATCCTACTATACGTAAGATAAAAATTTAACCATTTTCTTAGGATCCAATCACTGTATCAGTAATCATAGCAAAATTATATTCAAAACCTTTATGAAAGTGGAAAAACCAAGGATAAACATTTTGAAATTGTACAATGATATAAGAGGAGATTACAAAATGTTAATGAGGAGTTAAAGAGCTTTAAATTTTAAAACACTAGGGGAAAATCTATTTTTCTAAACAATACATGCAAAAAAAAGTATGCAAAAAGAAGAGGAGGAAGAGACAACAGCTTACAGAGCATGGTAGGTCAAGTGCTAACAAGATATTTATAAAAACACTAACAACGAACATTGATATGCCCCTTATTGCAAAATTAATCAAGGTGGACCTGTTAAAGAAAGAAAGCCAGTTAGGGAGGTGGTGTGAAAATTTGATAAGGTTGCAGAAGCTTTACTTAGGGGTAAAAAGAAGATGGCGTTCTGAGGATAAAGGAAGATCGAGGCTGCTTTAATTAAACAGGGATATGGACCCTGAGAAAGGAGAAATGATTTCTGCCCCCTATTATGGATTTTAGAAATCTCTGAAAAAGTCTATATTTAACTATTGGCTGCCTAACTCCGCATCAGATAAGTTATTGTCCTTGCCCTCCAGTAACTAAATAGAACAGGTATTAAATGATTTACTCTAAAATGGTACTTATGGCCTAAGTCAAACTTTTTATATTTTTCTTCTTTAAACAAACTCCAGACCCAAATAAATAAAAATTTCTTAAATTTCTAATTGACCTTTGGTTTTCCCCCCATGCATTAGAAAGCTTTAAGAGATGTTTCTTTTTCATATGTGAAAGGACGAGTCGACACCAGTTGACGATCCACCAGAGAGAGCTCGTTTTATTAGGCAGCACACACATATATATATATGGCTTTAAGGGAAAGCTGATGGGTTTAAAATACAATCCCTATTTAGCATACCGCATGGGGCTTGGGGGGGAGCTGATTGGTGTGTGATTCGTGCCGGCGGGAAGGAGAATGCGGAAGAGAAGGGCAACCAGCGCCATGATGGGGTGCGGCCAAGAAGGGCTTATGTGATCAGGGTGTGATCCCTTGGGGCATTTGGGTTCTTACATTCCTCCCTTTTTCTTGTTTTAGGAAAGGGGACGTTGAAGTCATTGAGCTACTTCCTGCTGAACTGGGGCGTTGTGGGGGGGGGCAAAGGGAGGAAGGTACATAAATACCCATTATGAAACCCCAGAAGAGGGTGGAGAAACAAGTAATTTCAAAAGGGGAGAAGTCCATAAGCGTTCCTTGAAGCCACAAGTCGCACATGCACTGGTTCCATTGTTTGTAGTCAGAGACTGGAGGGGGCAACCAGGCGTCGGTGGCGAGGGTGTGTAGGATGCGTTTCCTCTGTAAGGTGGTGTCTCTTCAGCATCGGCTGAGGCGCTCACAAGATGAGGCGAGGGGTTCATCAGTATCTAGGAGCTGGTAGTTTCTAAGTAAAAGCTGGTTAAAGGCCTGATTAGAAATTTTTCCCACTTGGGCTTGAAGAATGATGGAGGGCAAGAAAAGGCAGGTTATGAGGAATAACAGCATTCTTCTCCAAGGAAGATGCAAGTACCTCCTTTTTCTGCAGTGAGGAGGTCTAGTGCTCTATGGTTTTCAAGGGTGACCTGACTGAGCTAAAGAGGTGATTTGTCTCTGTAGAGAGGAAAGAGATTCGGCAGTGGAAGTTAGAGCCCCTTCAAGTTTAGTATTGATGTCTTTGACCACCCATAAACTGTGTCCTAAGGCTCCTCCCGACAGGCCGGCTCCAACAGCTGATGTTGTTAGGGAAATACCAACCATGATTGGGAGGAAGGCGGCCCCTTTTTGTTTTGAGGGTGGGTGAAGAAGATGGAACAGTTCTGAATTGGAGTACAGAGTGAGTTGAGGGACGATGGTGACAAGAAGGCACGGGACAGTAAGATTAGATTGGATGGAGGTAGAGAGGGTTCCATTGCACCAGAAGAAAGAGCCTGGTGGGGCGAAGGTGTGGTTATAAATGGTTGAGGAAGGGAAGCATTTAAAGGGATGGCCACCAGGAGCGGTCGCATGAGAGAAAACAATTTCCGGGAGAGAGAGAGAAAGATGAGTGTTTCAGAAATGATCTGTTGCCAGGTGTAAATGGGTGACCCTGGGGAGATAGCAGAGGGGCCTGAAAGCTCCCTGGGTGAAATGAAAAGAACAGGAGAAGGCCAAGGAGAAGGTTCATGTCTCCGGAATTGGGGGTAAGGCTGAGGTCCGGGATAGGCAGAGTTTGAAAGGGTTGGTAGGATGAGGGATACACTTAAAAGAATGGTGTGTTAAGTTCTTTTGCAGCTTGTTATTGGAGTTCTCGGTGGCTGAGGGTGGACCCTGAGTGTAAGGCTTCAGCCTGAAAATATGAATCCATGGAGTAACATGATTATCTGGCAGGGCAAGTTTAGCAGCAGTTGGAGTGCAAAGGAAGACAGGACATGGGCCTTCTCACTTAGGGGTTAGGGGGGTTTTGGGTTCTGGGGAAGTGTAGAATACTAATTGGCCTGGGCTGAGTGAAAGGTTATTTTTGGAAAGTGACAGATCTGGAAGTAGCCTGTCCTGGTACTTCATAATTCGGTGTGAAGGTGGGAGAGCAAGCGTAAGGCCATGGTGGGTGGTATGGGTTCTTCAGTTGCTGTGATCCCCAGGGGTAGGAGGGGCCTACCATACATGACTTCAAAAGGGGAAAGATTGGAGAGCCTTTTTGGGAGAGCTCTGGTCTTGAGTAGAGTGAGAGGTAGAAGATGGACCCAATCAAGGTGTAATTCCAGAGACAATTTAGTTAGTATGTCCTTTAAGGTTCTGTTGGTTCTCTCTACCTTTCCAGATGCCTGAGGTCAGTAAGGGCAATGTAGGTGCCAGGGGAGAGAGAGTGACTGGGAGAGTTTTTGTATTATCTGGGCGGTAAATTCAGGTCCATTGTCAGATTGAATGGAAGTGGGCATCCCAAATCGTGGGATGATTTGGGAAAGGAGAGTCTGGGCTATGGTGCAGGCCTTTTTATTGGATGTTGGGAATTCCTCTACCCATCCTGAAAAGGTATCAACAAACACCAAGAGGTATTTGAGGCGCCGGACAGAAGGCATGTGCGTAAAATCGACTTGCCAGTTGGCCGCGGGTGTGAGACCTCTGGCCTGGTGGGAGGGGTATGGCCCAGGTTTGAGAGGGGTGTTAGGATTGGTACGCTGGCAGATTGTGCATGAGGAGGAAATTTTTTGCAAGAGGGCTTTGTCAGATGGGGTGATTGAGAAGAAGGCTTGTAAAAACTGGGATAAAGCTTGGGGGCTAAAGTGAAACAGGTCATGGAGCAAGCGAAAGAGAGAGGACTTATCATCATTAGGCGGTTGAGGCTGAGAGGGTGTCTGTGAACCTTGGGAGATGTATGGAAGAATGGGAAGTTGCTTTTGTGTCTGTGGGTGCATTGCTGCAGTGCGTGCAGTGAGGTTAGCCTTACAATTCCCGCAAGTGATTGGGGAATCGTCCCTCTGGTGGGCTCTGCAATGAATCACTCCTAATTTACAAGGTAAATGGGATGCCTCAATTAATGTGGAGATTAAAGCTGAGTTGGTGATTGTGTTACCCTTGGTGTTAAGCAGACCACGTTCTTCCCATATGGCGGCATGAGAGAGAAGTATATGAAAGACATATTTGGAGTCAGTGTATAAGTTAAGAGTTCTTCCTTCAGCTAGAACACAGGCTCGCGTGGCGGCAATAAGTTCGGCCTGCTGGTTGGTAGTACCCTTGGGTAAAGGTTGGGCCTCTATAACAAAATCAAGGGAGACTATGGCATACCCTGCGTAATGAGTGTTTCCTTCCTTGAATGAGGACCCATCCGTGAACCATGTGAGATCAGCGTGAGATAGGGGTCCCTCAGTGATGGAAGAGCGTTAAGGTATAAAATTTTGAAGGCTTTCTACGCAGCTGTGCAAAGGGGTGTTGGGGGAATCTGGTATAGGCAGTAGGGTGGCCGGATTTAGGGGTGGGCAGGTAGTGAAGGATAGGGCAGGATTTTCCAGAAATGAGGATAGGAGGGTTAGGATTCTGGAAGGTGGGAGGGATTGGAGAGCCTTATAGGCAAGGAGGTCTTTGAGGTGATGTGGTGAGAGAACGGTGAGAGGTGCCCTAAATGTTAATTTGGATGCCTTCTCATGCAGTAACTGCCCCGCTGCTAGGGCTCTTAGACAGGATGCCCAGCCTCGTACAGTGGGGTCCAACTGTTTTGATAGGTATGCTACGGGGGCAAAGGAGGGGCCATAATTCTGTACTAGAAAGGAATGGGAGAAAACGGATTGAGTGCCTTGAAGGCAGCAGGTTAAAAGAGGGGTTTTTGGGGGAAAGATTTGTTTACCTCTTACCCCAACTATAGGAGAGCTGCTGGAGGTGGTGGGGCCTTTATATTCCCTTAAGACCGAAAAGGTGGCTCCAGTGTTCAGGGAAAAGATATTGGGTGGCCGTCCACAACCATGGATACCCTGGGCTCCTGCTTTGTTATAAAGATGGTCGGGAAGGGCCCAAGGCTCCGTCTGTCCTCTTCAGCGAGGCCCACCATAGGTGGTGTCCATGGTTCGGGGGACTGTGGGGCAGTTGGTCCCTCACCCCTTCGGGCGAGGGGGCAATCAGATCCCCAATGTCCCATCTTTTTGCATTTTGGAAAAGGAGTGGTGGGTGGCCTGGGGGTGGGGCAAGCCTTTGCCCAATGCCCTTCCTTTCCACATTTAAAGCAGGCTCCAGGTGGAGGCTTAGAGGTAGAGGCTGTGGGAGGGCGCCCAGGGGGTTTGATAAGCTGGGCCAACATCTGGAAGTTGGCATGGTCAGCCTTTTGTTTTCGACGTTCCTTTTCCTCCTCCCGATAATGAAAAACCTTGAAGGCCACTGACAGGATTTCGGTCTGAGGGGTTGCAGGACCCTGCTCTAATTTTTTAAGTTTAGTTTTAATGTCGGGGTAGGATTGGGCCAGGAAATAGGTCATAAGGACATGCCGGCCATCTTCTGAGTTGGGGTCTAAGTTAGTGTATTGTTGAAAGGCCTGAGTTAATCTATTGAGGAACTCGGAGGGAGTTTCCTCCTTTTTTTGGACAATTTCTTGAAATTTTTGGAAATTGACGACCTTGCAAGCCGATTTTTTGAGGCCAATTATTAAGCAAGAGGCAAAACGGTCTCGAGCCTGGATTCCCTGGGCTGTGTTATAATCCCAATTAGGTTCCTGTTCTGGGACTGCTTGGGGGCCTGGTGGGTGATTCGGATTGGTACGATGGGTATCAGTGGCATGGGTTTGGGCTGTATCTCAGACCCTGCAGCGTTCCTCAGGGAGGAGGGTATTGGCTAGGAGCATGAAGATGTCATGGTGGGTGAGGCTGTAGGCCTGCAGGATCCATTGGAATTCTTTAATATAGGTGGTAGGGTTGGTAGAGAAAGAGCCTAGTCTTTTTTCTAATTCTGTAAGGTCAGCTAGGGAAAAGGGAACATGGACCCTAAGTACTCCTTCAGCCCCAGCTACCTCACGTAGTTGGGCGATTGTTAAAGGGGCAGGGGGGTCGTCCTCGGGAACGGGTGAAAGGGGGGCTTAGTGGGTCAGGAGTAGGGGAGGGTAAAGATGGAGGAGTGGATGGCGCAGGAGGTGCAGAAGGTGACGGGGGAGGAGGAGGTCGGTAGGGTGGGAGTTCATCAGCAGGGTCGAAGGTGGAAGAATCGAGGGGTGACTGTGAAGATGGTTTACAGGCTAAAAGGACTTGAGAGGGAGCACAGGAGGAGCAGAGGGTGGGGTTCTGAGCCAAGAGGCGAAAAGCCTCGATGTAGGGGATCTCCTTCCATTTTTTTAGGTGCTTGCAGTAGTTAAAGAGGTCTCGTAATTTGGTGAGGAGTTTGGGCTTAATATCCAGCCTGAGGGAAAGGTTGGTGAGGTTTTTCAGAAGGCATTGAAGTGGAGAGTCCCCTAGGGAGGAGGAGGAAGCGCCCATTCTGGTCTCTTAATGGGAATTTAGACAGAAATCGGACAAAAATTAGTGATAAGACAGATCTTTCGGCCAGTTGGGAAAGGCAGGATCCTAGAGGGCGTCCCCAGTAGGTCATGTCAGTCCTGGCAGGTTCAGGTACGAACCAGGAGGAGAGAAGGGAGGTGTGGGTTGTCACTCAGACCTTCACTTCTCTAGGGCAAAATCCCGGTGCCTGAAGGAATCTAGTGCTAGGAATTTCTGGTCAGGTCCCAGACCCGGGAAGTGGAGAGAAGAGAGTGGTGGACAGGAGGGTGAAAGAGAGGAGAGAGCAGAATGGGGCTTTTAGCCTCCAAAAATGAAAGTAAAAGTTTACCGGGGCTTTGGAACCTGTTACAGTTTGGGAATTTATGGTGGTCATGAAGACCGTGGTGGGGTGGGGTATGGGCGTTAGGGGCTACCGGACGATCACGGCTAGACTCCGTGCAGTAGACTGAAAAAGGGCTGGTGCCCTTTAGGAAAGGGGGCTTACCTAATGATGAGCCGGTGGTGAGCGGAAGGAGCCAGCGTGGAAAAGAGTGGACGAGTGTGGACCATCAGTGGTGAGTGGTGGAAGGGAGGTTGGTACTGGTGGGATGGAGTTCCTGGGGGGCGACCCGAAAAGTGCTGCCGCTGCGATTCGAAAAGTGTTGCCGCTCGAGGGAGCCCCGAGGGGTGACCCGGAAAGTGTTACCGCTGCGATCCGAAAAGTGTCGCCACTTGAGGGGAACTCCATCCCGGGTTTTGGCACCAAATGAAAGGACGAGTCGACACCAGTTGACGATCCACCAGAGAGAGCTTGTTTTATTAGGCCGCACACACACATATATATAGGGCTTTAAGGGAAAGCTGATTGGTTTAAAATACAATCCCTATTTAGCATACGGCATGGGGCTTGGGGGGGAGCTGATTGGCGTGCGATTCGTGCCGGCGGGAAGGAGAATGCAGAAGAGAAGGGCAACCAGTGCCATGATGGGGTGCGGCCGAGAAGGGCTTATGTGATCAGGGTGTGATCCCTTGGGGCATTTGGGTTCTTACAATATGTACCTTATTTTAAAAAATACATTTCTTTCATCTCATTACTACAGCATGCATTTTTCTTTTCAAAGGCAATTTAAAATTCCATACATTTAACATTTTAATTTTTCTAATAATATTTCTGGATAATAGAAAACTTTCTAAAAATCTGCATAAATTAGAAGACAGCATAATTATCTGTGGCAGAAAGCTTAATGACATCTTTAATGTGTGATTTTTTTAGTGCCAAAAATCTAATATAGTTGAGTGCAGCTTTTTTTTTTTTTTTTGGTAGTCAAAAAGAAACTCTTTATCAATAATAAAGGAGTAGTTTCTTTTTAGACAAAACTATAATTAGTGGTGCTTATCCTAGCAAAGAGAAAAACAAATATACCCGTTCCACCAATCTCGTGCAGAATGCCTTGAATAGTTTTTCATTCGGTAGGCTGGAGATTCTTTAGATGATGAGGTTTTAATAAGATGCTCTGAACTTCTTTTGAGCTGAAGAGTCTTTGAGAGCTGAGTTTCCATCTGTCCTTTAAGTTGAATCACTGGCTCATACACGGTATACTGAGCAGGACAGTAAGTTGTATAAACAACTGAAAGACTTTCCTAAACAAAAATATTTTCCTTCAGTAACTAAACAGTTTGAAAAATACATCAAAGTGAAAAGACACTCAACTCATCTTTTTCTTTGTTTTAAAAAAGAGCTACTACACTAAACCAAGATGAACATGAGGAGCCAGGCTGCTTTCCTCAAAGGAAATAATCAGTTTCTCTGAGTAGTGATCACTAGTATAAACACATCAAGACTGAGAAGGATTCAGCTTCGATCCGTTTAGGAGAAACACGAAATTATACTGAACTGTTACTACTACTAACAGCTCTGTCTTACCCCACACTTATTCCATACCGGGCATTGTCCTAAGTAATCACTTAGAAATATTGGGAAATGAGTCAACTTACCTGAAATTTTGGCTTTGGATTTGCTCATAGGCTGGCTGCTCATTTAAAAGTGACTCTAAAGTAGATTAGTTTTACTACTAGAATAAAATCTCGGAGTGCCAGCGCACTTAAAAACAAAAGCCAAAAAGTCTTTCAAACGAGAGTCCTGTATCCAAGAAAAGTGTCCTTTAAACCTGGGGAGATGAAGTCCTGTCCCAGACAAAGGCGGGCCGAGGGGACTCGTCACACAGACGCGCTCACAGAGCGCTGGACAGAACTCTTCCGTCTGACCGACGGTGTGACAGGGACCGCCCCCATCCCTGACTGCACAAAAGCCACTGGGGATGCGAGTGCCACAGCAAACTCAGGAGACGCTTGAACTGCGGGGACGATGAGGGGACCGCTCCCCGCCCCCGCCCCGCCCCGCCTCCGATCTCTCCGCAGCAGCCGGAGAAGGCGAGCGCGGCACAGGGAGGAACGGCGGCGGCTCTCCTGTCCCCGCCAGCGCCGGGCACAGCCGTCTCCGTCCCCTCCCTCCACACTCGGGACTCGGGGACCCTCCCCAGGCCCCCGCGCCGCCCTCTCAGCCTGGCGCTACCTCCCCTGCCTCGGTCTGGGAGTCACAGCCCCTCACCCGGGCCTGCCTGCTCCGCCACGGCGCGCCTGCCCCGGCCCCGCCCCTCCCTCGCCGGCCCCGCCCCTCCTGCCCTGGGCCCCGGCTCCTTCCCGGGCAGCCTCCTCAGTCCGCCGCTGCAGCGCTGCTCTGCGATCTCGTCCCCACTCCGTGGATCTGGAGAGCGTCTGGAGCGCCTGGTAACGCCCACAACGGCTGACAACAACGGCCGACAACAGCCACATCCGGGCTTCCGCCTCCGGCAGAGGGGAGGAGCTGAGGGAGGAGCGCGGACGCCGGAGTGGGCGGGGCTGAGGGAGGAGCCGACGCCGGAGTGGGCAGGGCCAGGCAGGGTGTGATTTGTGACATGTGGTCATTGTGCCTCGGTCACAGACTCCTCCTGAGAGTGACATGAGGTTGTCCCCCGACCATCGCGTGGCCTCCGTCCTCGCGGTCAGGCACGTGCCGTCGGCTCACAGGGAGCTCAGTCTTAGCGTCTGTGACATGCGTGTCAACGGCAGGAGCAGATTCTGCTCAAAACTCACGATGAAAAGACGCGCTGGGGACTCGGGCGGCGTGAGAGCCCGGCAGCCTCTGTCCCCTCCTCACGCCCGTCCTTATCTTGTTCCTGCTTCTCTTTTTCCCGTTTGCGTCCCCGGGAACTGCACTCACTTCCTCCTTGAGCACAGGACACGGAAGGGCCCACGGAGCCCGCTGCCCCTCCGCGTCCCACCCGCCCCGTCCAGAGCCCCCCCCCCGACTTCTCTCTCCACACACGTGCTGCTGTTTTAAAGACATACGAAAGCTACTGAGTTAGAGCGAACACGAGAAATAATGCTGTGATTCAAGAAACCCCTAATCAATAAAGCTGATGAAAGTTTTCAGAAAAGTGAGGTTCCCTCAAGTATTGATTTCCTTAATTATAAACACGAACTTTTATAAAAGTTTCCTCCATGTATTCAAGCCCATTTCCTAGGGGTATGGAGTGGAGCACAAAACACACATGCACACATGCACATCTGCACGTACATATGCACACCTGCATGAACATGTGCATACACACCTAATTGCACACACCATACAATGCACACCTGCATGCACACATGATTACACAACCATACATATGCACACATGATTGCACACACCACACATCGCACACCCTCATGCACATGTACACATGATTGCACATGCCATGCACACGTGCACACACATGATTGTACATGAACATGTGTACTATCAATATGTTTCAATAATTTTTTTTTTTTAAATTAAGAAAAACATAGAGCCATTTGCCCCTGGGGACCTGAAGACAACACCAGTGCTGGCCTGGCTGTGGAGCCAGAACCAAAAGCCCTGTTTTCTGTCATTCAGAGGTAGAATCAGGTGGCCAGGCCTCGGCCCTCCTGTACCTTCCTGCGCAGGCTTGACAGGACGCAGAGCAGCCCAGGAGCAGAATGATGGCTGAGCTGAGCTATCTGCAGGTCCCTCCTTGTGGCTTTGTCACAGCAGCCACGAGACGTGGCCGCAGAGCTGGGCCAGGGTGGGAGGGATCCCTTGGAGAATCCCTTCCATGGCAAAGCACAAACACATGTGTTTCCTGTTTGGGGTACTAATAAAAAACTTAAAACACTCAATTTCCTTGTGTGTGGTATTTAGAATAAAGGTTTGTAAAATTAAAATACAATTTAAAAATGAATATGTCAGTTTTATGTTTTGACCCATTGTCGGAGGGGAAAAAGTAAGAAACAAAAGGGGAAATGTGGGACTTTGACAGAAGTGGATAAACGCAGGTGCACGCAGCACAGGGGCCATCCCCGTGTGAACAGACTCGCAGCAGAGCACGTGTCTGACTAAAGACATATTTAGAAAAAAAGAACATCTCTAGATCAGTGAGATAAATGATATACCATTTAAACTGGTATATCACAAAAAGAGGGACTCCGAATGCCAATAGACACGTTCAAAAAGGCCTCAAGATAGTCAACAGGAAAATGCCAGGTAAGATCACGGGAGATCCTCCCCACACAAGTGTGGCGGAAACTAAGAGGCCTGTGGTGACAAAGCTGGCGTGGGCGCTCACGCCGCTCCTGGAATGCACACTGGAGCAGCCGCTTCCGAAGCTGCCTGGCAGAGTCTGCCCGAGCTCCACACAAAGGTGACCTGCGGCCCTGCAGCTTCGATCCTGGACGTCTGCCCTGGATGAGTGTTTATGTCAGCAAAAGGCAGGGGCAATAAAAGATTCAGCGTGACCGAGTGTCAAAAGCATCCTGTTGGGGTAAAGAAGCCAGACTCAGAGCAGTGACTGCCTGACTTCTCTCACATAACAGGCGACGTCAGGCAAAACCAACTGGTGATGAATATTCTTTATAATATTATGGTCTTTCTTTCTTTCTTGGAGGAGGGGGAGGGGGTTAAGGAGTAGTTGGGTAAGGGACACAAAAAGTCATCATAATTTGTAATGATGAACATGTGAAGCTGGATGGTCCAAATTCCTGGGCCTGGACTAGGACTGCTGTTTGACCTGTGGTCAGTCTTCCGGGATCTCCAGGCAGACAACATCGGACCCCAAAGGCTGGCATGGGACAAAAAGCAGCTCTCTGGTGTGTGGATGAGTCCCAGATCTTCACCTGGGGCCCCACAGGTGTATGCCTGAGTCCAAATCACCCTCCTGTGCCCCATGTATGCCGCACCCCAATGTAACAATGGGAATCGACACACAAAAGAGATCTCATTAGGGGGGCATCCCCTGTTAGTTTTCGGGACAGTGGTTTATTGCAGTGATCTTTCAGACAGTGATTCAAGTAATAATGTAAGTATTTCAAAGACAAGCTACAACTCTTCAGGATTCAAGAATCACAGACTCTTTGAACAAGGGGCTTAAAAGGTGGGCGTTGTTTACAGATAACCATGGCTAACGTTTGTAGCACTCACCCCTCACAGAATACTTCTCCCATTATCACTCCAACCTCGTGACAACCCTGTAAGTGAACATGACTACATTTGCTATTTTTCAGATAAAGTAAAAACAGCTTGTAACTGATGGAGTTGTGGCTAAGCTCCTCTTTTCTATTTCAAAACATCATGTTTTTTTTCACTGCTTAGTGCATGGAAAAGTAGGGAACTTTCTCACGAACGCACATAGTAATTCCTACTGTATATATAAATATAAAAGTGTAAGTAAAGTCTCTGAAAAGTATCTGCATCCATTAATATTTCTTATATAATTAACAGTATACTATAGTTGAGTATCAATCATAATATAGTATACTAAATACAATATTGTATGATTATACTGTATATTAGCATTTTATATGTTTACATTTATGGATAATCATGTATAGTATATTATGTATCATGTATAATAACATAATCTACTGATGTAGACTATAGAGGAAAAGGAGGCTTGTGGTTCCTTTGCTTTCAAGATATTCTGGAGCAGAGGGGCCTCTGTGACGACCTGCTGCTGCCCGTGGCAGCCTGGAGACCTGTGTCCTTTAAAGCCCTTTCCCCACCCATCCCACCGACAAGCACTCAATTTTCTAAAATGTAATTCGTCTTATCTCTGGACAGATTCCCAGGCTAAACACTAAAATCCAAATTTCTGGCGGATATTCTCAGGCCATGGGAATTCTGTTCCCAGCTGACTCTGGCTGCTTCTAGAGGACGACACACAAGGAGCACCCTTTCGTCTCCCACCACCTCCAATACAACACCTATGAAAACGCAGGCTGAGGAGCAGCCTCCGGATAGCTGAGACCCCTGATCTCAGGCCAGCACGTCGAAGAGGCTTTCACATGTTGGTTACAGGAAAACGAGGAAGCTGGAAATCCTTTAAATGATGTTACTAAAACGTCTTCCCACACAGGCACTTTGTAAATAGCTTTTCTAACATCTTAAACTTTACATCTAGAGATCCAAGCATGTTTTAAAAGGACAAACTTGCCGTGCATGCACACACGCTTAGATGTAAAAATAGGGGTTTCTATGAGAACTTGAGGACCAACTTCAGGACCAAGTTAGAAAAACAGCAGAGACGAAATTAAAACCAGGCTGTTCCGTTCTCTTCCAACACGGCACCTCCTGCAGCACTGATTACATCATAAAAATGAGAAGTCCCAGTGAGATGATAAAATATCATTCTTTTTCGCTATTTGTTAAATACTTTTATGTGATATGTCCTAGACAATTAGGTAAATCTTAGAAAATGAAAATAAACCTTAGAAGCCACATCACACATATGTAATGGCCAAAATGTTCCATCCACAAACCAAATTTATTCAGAAGTGTAGATACAAAGGAAGACCTCTATTGGCCATGGAGAAGAGAAGTGTAAAGAAATCCTGTGTGGGGAGAAAGAATCTGGGAGACGCCATGGAGGAACACAGAGGAAGGACTTCCCAGCCCACTTAGTATACAGGGTATGGACCGTCTTGGTGTCTCTCTTTCTGTATTTCCACTTGAGTATCCACTGGAAGACTTACTTTAGATTCCAACTCCAGCTAAATATTTGCAAGCATTTCCACAAATGGATAGAATGCTTCAACCTACTTCACAAGTACCTGTTCTAATAGCAGGTGAGTGAATGTATATTACTCATATTCATGGTGTGGGCAGAATGGATTCACAGGAGTCTTGACCCTCATCTGTGGACCTGATAATTGCATTTATTCTCATATATTCCAATTGGAACAAATAATTTGGAATGAGAATTGAGAAAGCACTCAAAGAAGCCCTGTACACTATTATGTCAGTGCCAAAGTGAGGGTTAAGATAACTTAATCCATGTTATCACAGATGCAGCAGATATGTTATTTAGGGCATTATTGGAATGACATTGATGAAGATACCCTGGGGTAAATTCCTATTCAGCTTATTTCAAATCTTTTTAAAATAATGAAAAGAGTCAAGATCTCTTTTGTTTTATATTTTAGGTCTTATTTCAGGGTCAGCTTGGAAAATTATCAGATACTCTTGTGAGAATTATCTGAAATTATTTTACTAGTTTGTAATAGGGAAGACATGCACATGGTACAAAAAGTATATTTAAAAAGTACAGAAGGGTTTTTAAAATATAATTAAAAAGTAAGTCTCCTTCTAACCCCCGTCCTCCAGATACCCATTTACTACTCTCCAAGAGATAAGCACTGCTACTGATTTGGGATGTATCCTTACAGAGATATCCCATGCTTAAATGAGTGTATAATGTTCAGCTTTTCTTTTTTTTTTTTAACAAGTGATAACGTAGTGGTACCCGGTTGTATAACTTTATTTTCACATAATATGAGGGTACTTCAAAAAGTTTGTGGAAAAATAGAATTAGAAGATAATACAAATCTTCCCGTGGAATTTTTGAAGAACACTTGTGTATCTTAGAGACAGCTTCATAGGCGTATCATGGAACTTATTATTGTTTTCTTTTCTTATTCTTTTTGGTGGTTGCTGTGGTTTCTGTTTCTTTGAGTGGATGTATCATAACTTATTTAACCAATCCCTCACTGATGAGCATTTAGTTTATTAGTCCAAATAGTACTGTAATAAATATCCTTAAATATAAGGGTACTTCAAAAAGTTCATGGATTCACATTATCTTTTAATTCTATTTTCCCACAAACTCTCTGAAGTACCCTCGTATATATTGTTTTGCCCCGTGTAATATACTTGCACGATAAATGAAATTGCTATCCATAGAGGTTGCTATCCAGAGTTGTATTTCCCACAAAGAATTCTGAGAGTAAAATTATACTAATCCATAAAAATTGTAGTAATTATCAGAAAAACAAATACTGTTAGTTACATGATTATGAATGACTTCTAGACTACAGTTATAGTAATGCCCATGGTGAATATTCCGTTCTCTTGATTCTTTAAGGTTAATAACCTGTTATCTGGTACCTACTGTGCTTTAAAGTCACTTAGCTTACCATTTAAAGAACATGGAGGCTACTTTTTAATCCCTAATTTAAATAATAACCTAATACTATTATTAGCTAACATGTGTCAGGCACTGTTCGAAGTAGTTCATATATTTTAACTCATTAAATTTTCACAGCAATTATAGAAAGCAGTTATAATTTTTACATCAATTTATGGATGAGGAAACTGAGGCCTAGAGATATCGTATAACTTGAGAGTGTTAGTAACTGTTAGGGCTGGGATCTGGACTCTAGGTAGTTGGGAAGCCAGAGCTTGTAACAAACCATGAAACTATCCTGCCTCTACTGAGCATTTTAATTTTTTTGAAAATTCATGTTACATGCACACACATCTACCATTTGTTGAGTTGGTATTCATACCCTCATTGCAAATTATCTTTCAATTTCTTGTGTCTTTTTGTCCTTTCAAACCTGCCTTTTACAAATGAGGCAGATGAGAATACTAAGTTTTTGTTTTTGTTATTGTTTTGTTTGGGGACACCTAGAAAATTAGGAACTGAGTTGAAATGGTCTTTTATGACAGTCCCTGGTATCATAAGTAAATGTATAGCAAGTTTACATTTTTAGTTTTAAATTGATGGCCCTTCAAGTTATTTCAGAAATATGCCCAAGAAGCTCCCAGAAACATTTATAATAATAAATGTTTAAATCTTTCTAAAACAAATAGTTTCTTGCAGTTCTTCCAACAAGCTCCCTTGACACTTTTCATCTGCACACAAGTGGCTGTATTCTTTTGTACCTTGGCATACAGGCTTAGGTGAAATATTGTGGACATAAAAATTGCACTTAGTAGATCTGCTAGGAAGGGATCATGTAAAAGTTATCTTTGATTTGTTCCTGGAACTTTTTTTGTTTAGAGATGTGGTATATGGCACCAGTGATATGCATCCTAAGGGAAAAAATGAACCATTTTATAAAGGTTTATTTTCATATTGTATAAACTGTAGTTCTATTGTGTGTTTTTGATTTAGTGACAATTTGTGTTTTTCTGTCACAGAGCAGGCCTGTGGTGTTGAGGCTCCCAGCCAAGCCATCCAGCCCGGCCACATCAGACAGGCTGTTCGACACTGTGGCCACAAGATTGGCCCCTTTTCTCCGTTCTCGGTAAGTAATAATAGAGTTATAAAAAGTTATATTTTTAACCTGAAATAATTTTGATTTTCAGCTGGTCAAATGAAGAAGCAATGGAATTGTTGAAAGCAATTTGTAGTGACTGTAATTTTGTTGTACAAATTTGTTTATTAGTTCTCTTGGGAAATAAAAGTCATTTTTGTTTCTTTTTGGAAGGACATTTTTCTACAAAAATTTTTTTCAATTACAAATGAAGCTTTTTCTCTTGGAGCTTATAGGTTCTATTTTTCAAATCTTAGGTTTATAAATCTTTCTTGCCAAATTATATGTACCCAAATATTGCTAGAAGCACTTTGTATTTTTACATTGGTTAGATTGGCATCACCACTTCTATCAGATGTTCTTCTCCTAAACATGCTTTGAGTTGAAAGAAGAAATTATTTCTTTGCTGTCTTTGAACTAGGCTGAAATGCAGACGGTGTTTTCACATCTTCAAATGATCTGAAGGCATATAATCAGGGTTTTGCTTTTACTTAATGGGGAATTAAAGAATTGATATTTCGGTAGGCTAAAGAAAGTGTGTGCCTGTATTTATCTTAATTAAATGCTCATTTTGTGGCTGACCCTCTAAAAAAATTTATTTAATAGAAGTTTCTCCAAATCCTCTATTATATGGAATTGGTTTGCCATTCAGAAAGTAAGATTTGATTTACATAACCAAGGATAGGTATATTTTACATTTTTTTGATATTCACTTTTAATATATTAATGCAAAATATGTAAGTATAATGTTATACATAAACAAATAAGTGAATGAGTAAATAAGTACAACATAGTATACATTTCTACTTAAGAGTGGATTTTACTATTATTTCTTCACAGAAATCACGTGGGCTGTCTGACCAGATCGTCATGGTTTCTGCTTATATCGTCTCCTTTCTTCTCTGTGCTTAAAGAGAATTCTTTATTTGCATTAGTGTTTCCAGAAGCTTTCTGTAGTGGTGATGAATATTTTCATTGTTACTTGATATTTATCTTGTATATCATAAGAACAATTTTTTTTTAATTTTAACATTTACTCGTACATATTTGTGGGGTACAGTGTGTTGTTTCAGTACATGCATACACCGTTCACTTCCTACTTAGGGTATTTAGCGTGGTTTCATACCCATTAGTCCACCACTTCTCCTTCCACCTCTCTCCCTTCCTGGCCTCTGATAATCATTATTCTTCTCTCTACTTCTATGAGAACGACTTTTTTTTTTTTTAAGATTCCACATATAAGTGAGATTATGTGGCATTCTGTGTCTGACTTACTTCACCTAACATGATGGGTTCCTGTTCCATCCATGTTGCTGCAAAGGATAGGATATCACTTCTTTTTATAGCTGAATAGCATTCTATTGTATATTTATACCACAGTTTTTTAAATCCATTTTTCTGTCCATGGGCACTTAGGCTGATTCCATCTCTTGGCTATTGTGAATAGCATTGCAGTGAACATAGGAGTGCAGGTGTCTGTTTGATACAGTGATTGCATTTCCTTTAAGTATAAACCCAGCAGTGAGATAGCTGGACCATAAGGCAGATCTAGTTTTAGTTCTCTGAGGAATCTCCATTCTGTTTTCCACAATGACTGTGCCAATTTACATTCCCATCAATGGTGTAAAAGAGTCCCCTCTTTTCTCTGCATTCTTTCCAGCATTTATTTTCTGTTTTGTTCATAGCAGCCATTATAACTGGAGTGAGATGAAATCTCATGGTTTTCGTTTGCATTAAAATTTTTTCATGTGCTTTTTGGCCATTTGTATGTCTTCTTTTGAGAAATGTTTTTTCATGTCCTTTGGCCATTTTTCAATTGGGTTATTGTTGTTATTATTATTATTTTGTTGCTGTTAAGTTCCTTATATAGTCTGGATATTAGTCCCTTCTCTAATGTGTAGTTTGCAAATACTTTCTCCCAATCTGTAGGTTGTCTCTTTAGTTTGTTGATAGTATCCCTTGCTGTGCAGAAGCTCTTCAGTTTGATGTAGTCCCTTTTGTGTATTTTGCTTAGTTGCCTGTGACTTCATAGGATCACCCAAAAACCCATTGCCCACTCCCATTTTTTACTGTTTTCCCACTGTTTTCTTCTAGTAGTTTCATAGTTTCAGGTCTTAAATTTAGGTCTTCAGTCCATTTTGAGTTGATTTTTATGTATGGTTAGAGATAGGGGTCTAGTTTCCATATTCTACATCTCAATATCCAGTTTTCCCAGCACCATTTACAGAAGAGGCTGTCCTTTCCCCCAGTGTATATTCTTGAAACCATTGCTGACAATAAGTTGGCTATGAGAGCGTGGGTTTACTTCTGGACTCTCTATTCTGTTCCATTGGTCTATTTGTCTGTGTTTAGGCCAGAACCATGCTGTTTTGGTTAGTATAGCTTTATAGAATATTTTGAAGTCAGGAATAGAAATACCTCCAATTTTTTTCTTTTGGTTCAGTACTGCTTCAGCAACATGAGATCTTCTGTGGCCCCATACACATTTTAAGATTGTTTGTTCCATTTCTGTAAAGAATGCCATTGGTATTTTGATAGGAATTGAATTGAATGTGTAGATTGCTTTGGGTAAAATGGACATTTTGATGATGTTAGTTCTGCCAACCCATGAACATGGAATATGATTCCATTTATTTGATCCTCAATTTTTTTCACCTAACCTTCTAACCCCTCACCCCTCACCACTAACCTTTAACCCCTAACCCAGACCCCAAAACCCAACCTCCTAACCCCTAAGCCAAACACCAACCTTAACCACTAACCCCTAACCCTAACCATTAACCCCTAACCCTGACCCTAACCCTAACCCCTAACTCTAACCCTAACCCTTACATTGTGTAATGTTGAATACATGAATTATTCCGATTTGAGCATCACATATTATACATAGGTATTGATATTCAACAGTGTACCACAGATGTGTACAATCAATTATGTTTCAATGAATAAAAAATACATAAATGAATAAATAAAATTTAAAAATAAATAAAGCAAATGGAAACAAATCAACCTATCTACATAAGCAGTTGGTATATGACCACAAAGAGAGCGATTATTTCAAGAGACTTTATTTTATCTGATGATTGCAATTCATTTTCTTTGGCATGAGGAATCACTGACCCTTGTAACACACTGATAATACAAACTGCACTATGCACAACTAGAAACAGGTAGCAAAAAAAATCTATCGCAATTCAAATGCAACAATCTGTCCCAACAGCATACAGTTCATATCCTGTATTTTTTATTCAAGCTAATACAATTGTCTAGTCAATTTCTCCTCTTCTGTACAGGATATCAGCCAATTTGCCCAGGATACAGCTTGCAAGCTTAAGACCATTCTCCATACTTGGAATATGTATCTTCTCACCCTTATCCAGTATATCAGAAACTAGATGAACAACACAGGCTGTACCAGAGCCTCACTCTGTACATCTCCCTCACTCTGCTCCCCTCCAGGGCAGTTGTCAGGTCACCCATCGTAAGGTGCCTCTCTGAAACCTTAGATTCACCCACTTGTGTGCCACGTCCTGAATGCACTTCCTTCCCTCCTGGAAGAATGATGCCATCTCATGGGGGAGGTACCAGTTTCTCTTCTCCATCTTTATTTGTCTAGTAAAGAAAAAGATTTATAGTTCTAAGTTCAGTTATCTGGTTATCCTTCCCAGAGAGCCACAGAACCTACTGTCACCCATTGTCCATTGCTTCACATTGGGCAAAATAAATGAGTTGTAATTCTCTTTCATCTTGCAGTCCCCAGTTCCAACTTCCCAGGCTCTTACATTATTTGGGTTGGCCCACAGGGACGCCAGATTAAAGGTTCCCCTTGAAAAACAAGGCTCCACTGGGCTCAAGATGAGAAAGAGCAGGCTTTGTTTGGTAGGCTTATTGACTAAAGAGAAGGTTCAGTTCAAATGAATGTAGGACAAATACGTAGACGAGCAGGCATTAAATATGGGACCCATTCTTGACTCATTTCCACAAGCTGTTGAATACACCCTAAAAATTCTTTGTAAAATACCAGCAAAGATGCCCACACAGAAGATTAGTGTTTTCTATACATACTGAGGTTGGGCTGCAAGAGTCAAATTCTACTATCTACACCTCAAAATGACTTCAATGATCTAAGGAGATCATTCCACGGAGTAGTGGAAAGCCTATGATGCAGGATGCAACGAGAAGTTTTAAAGAGGCTTGATATGACTTTTCTCCCACCCAAACTCTGAGGACCACTCCTCTGTCAACATGTGATCCGTGAACACAGTTCTGAAAACCAGCGTATTTGGGTCTAACCCTAACCCCTGTGTAGCCCTAACCCTAACCCTGATCCTGACCTTGACCCTCTGACCTTGTAACCCTGACACTTACGCTGACTCTGTGACCCTGACCCTGACCACGACCCCGACCCTAACCCTGACTCTAACCCTGTCCCTTAACCAATAACCCCTAACCCTCTGCGAAGGTTTCCGCTCTCGTGAATCGGGTGGGGTTGGCGAGCTCCTGCCGGCGCGGCCTACAGGTCACTCAGCTTCTGTCAGCGATGGCCGAGCTCCCAATCGCTGCTCCCGGAGGCGGGGACACTCTTACAGAGCGAAGTCAGGATAACGGCAGAGACGGGACTCGAACAGCGATCCCCACAGCCCAGCACATGCGCACTTGCCGCCACCCATCCACGTCAGTAGGAGCGCCCCTTGGCAGCTTTTACACATGCGCAGGTGACCGCTCAACCGGCCAATCGCAAGCTTGGAAGGCGGCACGTGACCCTTGACTTCTCGGCGGGATTGGCCGGCCGAGCAGCTTTAAGCATGCGCACTAGCTGCCGGGCAGGGGCGCCGGACATTCCGCGCACCCCCAGGAACGTTGCTCGCCTCCACGCAGACGAGAGAGCAGTGCGCTGGCGCGCAGCGCCCCGCCCCCAGCGAGGTTTGGTCCGATCAGCCGTCGAGGCGCCACAGGCTCCGCCCTTGCGGCTGAGAGGAAATGGCGGCGAGAGCAGCGCCGTCGACTGCGGAGCCCGTGGGAGCCGCAGACCGGGCCGAGGCAGCCGGAGGTAGCGGCGGGAGGGCGGCGAGGACAGGCGGGACGGGGCGGAGCTCTCCCGGCGGGCAGGGCGGGGCGAGGCGGGAAGGTGGGTTGAGGGTTTGTCGTGGGGACGAGGGCGTGACGGTCCCACCCGCCGCATGGTTCACCCTGTCGCGCGTTTCTGTCGCGCCTGACTTGTTCCACGTCCTGTCGGTGTCGGTCATTCCGTTTCCTTCCCGAGAACGCCCACACGCACCTCTTAAACAGAACAGAACGTTTTCCCGGCGCTCCCAGAGCTGAGGACCGTAGTGACCCCTCACGTCCATGGTGGGACCGGGCTGGTCCGCGGTCCGAGCTGGACCCCCCGATGCGCCCGGGCGCCCGGCCTGCTGCGAGGCCCTCGGCGGGGGCTCCCTCCCCGCCATCGCCGGGGAGGACGGGCGGCCTGACGCGGGGTCACAGGCCCAGGACCGCAGCCGGCACGGAGGAGAAACGCCAGCCGCCCTGCCGCCTCCCCTCAGGCTGCTCCTGCGGTGCCGAGGGGTCTGCAGGCTCCAGCGACACTGCGGGGACTGCGGCCAGGCCCTCCGCGAAGACGCCGGATCCTGCAGACCCGCCCACGTCAGCGCGGGCTGGATCCACACCGCGCATCTGTAACACTGGAGGTTCCAAAGTCAGGTCGGCACGGAAAGGCGAGCTCGGAGCAGGGTGTGGCCACCAGTGGTGGCCCTGGGCCAAGGACAGAGAGGATGTGAACGCAAAGATGCGTATATACCCCTTCATTGAGTGCCACTGCCATGCTTTCGGGTCCCAGCTTCAAGTTCCTCAAATAAGCCTAATCGACTTCACCAATGCGTGAGTCAGTGCGGGTTTCTGTAAGGAATGACCGTACACTGAGTGGCTTATAAACCGCAAAAGCTCATTTCTCACGGTTCCGGAGGTAGGACGTCCAAGATCAGATGCTGGCAGAGTGAGTGAGCGGCGAGGGTCGCTCTCTGGGTCGTAGACTTTCATCCTCCCGCTGTGTCCTGTCACGGTGGAAATCGCTAGGGAGCGCTCTGGTTCTCGTTTGTAAGGGCACTGATCCCATTCCTGAGGGCTCTACCCCCAAAACTCAGTCCCCTCCCAAAGGCCTCTGACCCCAATACCATCACACTAGGAGTTAGGATTTCAGCACAGGAATTTTGGAAGCACACATTGATGAGCTCGTAG
Source organism: Cynocephalus volans (assembly GCF_027409185.1). NCBI lineage: Eukaryota > Metazoa > Chordata > Mammalia > Dermoptera > Cynocephalidae > Cynocephalus > Cynocephalus volans. The sequence goes on along the minus strand of NC_084473.1, from coordinate 40,079 downwards.
TCGGTGCTTCGTCTTCAAACATGCCTTTTGCATACTTCACCAAGGATATCTGGTTAAATTTCTAGAATTGGAATTATGTCTTCAAAATGCTGATATAGCCAAATTGCCTTCTAAAAAACTGCATCGGTTTCCTCAGTATCAGCGGATATGAGGGCCTGTTTCCGCACACTGTCACAAACACTGGGCATTATCAGACTTAGCAAGTGTTACCAGTCTGCTAGGTGCAATATGTTAATTTGCATTTCTTTAATTATAACTGAGGTAGTACATATTTTCAAGTACTTATTGGCCATTTATGTAATTTTCTATTAATTGTTCTCCTTTTCTTAACTCTTATATGGTAATGAAAGATTGTTTACCTTCTCTATATTGATTTAGTGATTGGAAGATTTTTAAAAACTTTTCATTATGAAAAAGTATAAGCATGTACAAAAGGAGGGAACAAAACATAATCACTCCATGAACCCGTCTCCAGCTTTAACAATGATCAACTCTTGAACAATCTTACTTATTCTTTAATCGTCACCTCTCCCTACTACACACTCCACTATTTCATTTTAAAGCATCTCACATATCATCCATAAATATTTCCGTGTATATCTCTAGAAGATAAGTACTCTTTGGAAAAGAAATACCATCGTCACATCTATATAACAGCAACAATAATTACTTCATCAAATATTTAGTTAATTTTCAAATTTTGCTGAACTTGTCATCAATATTTTTTACTGTGTTTTTGTTTGAATCAAGAGCCAATTATGGACCGTTCATTGAGATTGGTTGATATGTCTCTTAAAGCACTTTTAGTCTGTAAGGGTCTTTCTTTCTATCTTTTACTACTTTTGGAATGTATTTGTTAATCAGAATGGGTTGTTTTGCCCATGGAGTTTTCCAGTCTGAATTTTGCTGATTGCATCCCTACGTGCCACTGAACATGTTGCTCTATTCCTGTATTTCCTCTGAATTTGTATTGAGATCTAGAGGTTTAATGAGTATTAGCTTCATATTTTTGGCAAGAGTATGTAATAGGTGATATTGTTTTTTTACATCAGGTGGCTCCTGATATCTGGTTACCTTTATTGTGATTTTAGTGTCATAAATAGTAAAATTAGGTGACTATAATGATTATAAAAATTCATATGTAATATTATTTTACAGGGAGGCTTCAGAACCAGTATTGACTGTATATAGGAAAACTATTTGTGTTTATATATATTTTAGCGAGACATCTTATATTTTCTTATTAGTCCTTGAAGTTTTAAGTAAGATTCTCTAGAACTTTATAATTGATTATTCCACCTGCCAGTTAGAGTGATTTCCGACTCCTCATTTCCAGTTTTTTATACCCTTCTTTTTCCTTGCATTATTAGATTACCAGCTTTTGACCCACCCAACTTTGAACAGCATTAGTAGTGAGAGTACACCCCTGCCCTCACCCTGAGTTTTATGAAGGGAATACCTATGTTGCCATTTCAGTCTGGAGGGGAAACCTGTCTTTCGTGTACGGCTCACCTCAGTCCCAGCCTAGCCCGGTCAGATCCTTCCTCTGGTCTCTCACCCTACTGGATTCTGAAATGTTTGGTTTTGTCTCCTCAGGGCAGGACACATCCTCACAGAAAATTGAAGACTTGGTGGAAATGGTGAAAAGGTTGCAGAAAGGTCACATGTCTCCTCTGTATATGAGGCTTAGCCTGAGGTTTGGGGTCAGGCAGATGTGGGTTCAGTTCTAGGCCCCACAATTCACAACCTTGGGAAATTACATTTTTTCTCTTTTAAAATTGAAATCCTTGAACTAAAAATGGTTCTAAATTAAAGAAGTATAAGGGGATAGAAAGCAAAATATTTTCCCAAAACCCTGTCCTGAGTACCTTGCTGGTCACCCCTTTGGCTCCCACTATACTGTGTTAGATCTCAAAGTTTTCACCTTCGCCTGCCTTCCTTCCACTTCACCTCCTGCTACTCCCCTCTTGTTTACCAGGCTCCTCCCAGCCAGTTCCCCCTCAGGGCAGGCCTCTGCACTGACTGCCTTCCTCCTCCACCCAGAGAGCTGCAGGGCTTGCCCCCTCACTTGATTTGGGGCCCTCAAGACGCCTTCCCACATCTTCACTCTTTCACACTTCCCATTCCTTCGCTCTTTTTGTTTCTCTTTTTCAATTAACATATGATAATGGTATGTATTTATGGGGTACAGTGAGATGTTTAGATACATATATATACACATTATGTAATCAGGGTATTTAGCATTTCCATCATCTCAAACATTTATTGTTTCTTTGTTGTAAGAAAATTCAAAATCCTCTCTACTAGCTTGTTTCGAAATATACCATATGATGTTGTTAATTGTTATCACCTCTCTGCAGCAGTAGCACACCAGAGCTTATTTATTCTAACACTCCTCCTCTCTTTAACCCCTTGCTCTTCTTTATTTCTCTTGACCGAAGTTACCGTAACTTGACTTTGCATCTCTTTTTTTCTGTTCCTTGTCCCCCTGACCACACCAGAATGTGAGCTTCATGAGGGCCCCAACACAGCACCTGCTAGCAGGGAGCGTTCACTAGATTCGTGTTGAATAAAAGCAGCAGAGGCACAAGGCTGGCTCCCACCCTACTCTGCCTACTCTGTCAGCAACCAACCTCTTTTCCTCCCTGCAGGAAGAAGCCTGGAGCCCCGGGTTGAGGTCCTGATTAACCAGATTAATGAGGTTCAGGAAGGTGAGCTCAGGTACCCTGGCTTCCAGCCAGAACCAGCTACAGGTTTTGCCAGGCCCAGTGCAAAGTGAAAATACAGGGTCCCTGGTGCAAGAACTGCTAGATATTCACCACAGCAACAGCAGAGCATTAAATTAAGTACAGGACCCTTCTTCATAAAACTGCCATAGTCATATGCACGTGAACCTGGCTCTGCTGCCAGCTGAGCTTGGCAAGAAGGACCTGGACTCTGAAATTCTCATTTCCTGCTCTGTAAAATCTGGGCCCCTCTAGGTTTGCTTGAAGACAAATGTGAAATGTCATTGTTTGCAAGGGAATAGTGTGGGTGTAGGCTGTACTCACACAATGTCTGTCCCTCTGCTCTTTGGTGAAGCAAAAAGGAAAGCCAGTGAAGAGTTGGGAGAGGCCCGGACTGTCTGGGAGGACCTGCAGAAGGAACTGGACACATGTAAGCAGGCCAGGGGCCACCCAGAGGCCCCCACATGCCTCCATCCTTCCACAGCCCAGTATTCCAGACATGTAGCATCCCCTAACCCAGTACTCCAGTATTCCTTGAAATGGCCAAGGGCCCTTCCCCTCTCCAGCCTCATGTTCTGCCAGTTTCCTCTGCTGGTGGAAGTGTTCTGAAAACACCCTCCAAGCACACTCCCACCTCAGGGCCTCTGCCAGGCTGCTGTGCATTCCCCCCAGATAATAAAGGTTCTTCTTGCCTCATGTCATCATTCAGCTGTGAGCTTGAATGTCCCCTTCTCACAGAGGCTATGCCCAGTCATCCCATCTGAAGATGGCACCCTACCCCACCTGGTCACATGCGCCTTCTTGCTTGATGTATTTCTTCACAGCCCTTATCCCATTTCAAGCAGTGTCTTTATGTTTTCTCTCCCTTCAATGTAAAAGCATGAGCACCCCCTGGATCCTCACAGCCATACTTTGTAAAGGTCAGGGCCCTTTGGAGCTTTCAGGGAGTGGGCACCAGAGAGGAGGGGGCTCACTTCATGGGGTCCACATTGGGGTTCAGGGCAGGGCTATACCCAACCTTCCATTTGACCATGGGCAAGCCCTATCCCTGCAGGTTCAGTGGGCAGTCTCTGATCTTGGAACGTGTTGTGTTTTCCAGTGCATGGAGAGAAAGTACGCCTGAAGGAGATCTTGAGCAAAAAACAAGGTATTGGCAGCTCCTCTGTCTCCAGGCTTTTGCCTGTGCCACCCTTCAGAAGCCCACTCTCCCTATAGCAGCTGAGGCCTTTGAAACCTGCCTCAGCTTAGTCCCTCCTGTGGCTTCTGCTGGACTGGTGGTGTCCACTGACCGGACATCATCTGGTCCTGTTCCCTCTGCCCAAACCTGATGCTAGACAGACTCTCACAGGTCCCTGTTTCTCTCCCTGCAGAGACCCTAAGGATCCTGCGGCTGCACTGTCAGGAGAAGGAGGGTGAGGCACAGAGGTATTAGCTTGCAGCCAAGCCTGGCTCTGCCTGCCCCTTCATTCTGGCCCAGCAGAGAGGAAGGGAGATGTGTCTCAGCCCACAGCTCCCATTCTCTCCCTCTACATTGAGAGGCCATAGAGTGTCTTCCGCCCTTGGCAGTAGTGCTGAGGGTAACTCTCTCACTCACTGGGATAACCACTGATTTGCCACATTGTTCTCAATTCAGTTTCTTCAGCCAGTTTCTATCCTGTGTTTTTTATTCTTTGTCACCTGGCTCCTTGCTGTAGATTCACTTACCTGCCTGTTCATTAGGCATTGAGCTGACCACCTGTCCATTCTCTCTCCACTCATCCCTTATCCTTCCACCCCCCATCCATCTGTCTGCTTCCTGAAGGCTTATCTAGCTCATGTTATGACCAGCAGCCCCAAGCCTTGGCACACCCTAAGACTGGAAGATTGGAAGTATTTGGGAAGGTCAGATGATATTAATACATGAGTGCATGTGCACTTGAATATGTCCATGTTGATCTCCGTAAACCTCACAAGGATGCTTCCAGGGGCCACGTGCTCACGTCATCCCCCCACCCCCCAGCACACACATACTACAGAGAAGGACCTCAGTGTAGAGGGAGAGAATGGCCCTCAAAAGAGGGAGCCAGAAGCCCTACCCCTTCCCCTCCTGGGGACTCATTCAGAGAACACAGCTGAGAGGGCTGCCTTGCCCCTTCCCAGGAAGCACAGCATGTTGCAGGAGTGCAAGGAGAGAATCTCTGCCCTGAACTCCAAGATCGAGGAAGAGAAGAACAAACAGAGGCAACTGAGGTAACCCCAGCACCCGAGGTCTGGGGAGCTCAGGTGGGCTGTGGGTGGTGCACTACCAGGGATGGGCATTGGAGGAAGAGCTGGCCGAGCTGAGCATGGGAAGGTCAAGGTGGTGGATGTGCTCCCAGTGGAGCAGAGCATAGGCAGAGCCCCAAGAATATGCATGAAGACCCCATCCTGAGCCAGGCTGTGGGGTGGAAGTCTCAGCCTGTGGCCCCTCATACCTGTGTGGTTGGTCCCTAGGTTGGATTTTGAGGAGCAGCTGGAGGATCTGATGGCCCAGCACAAGGACCTCTGGGAATTCCATGTGAGTTGCTTGAAGCTACTCCTCCCACCTTCATCTTCCTTGCAGCACGAGGCCCAACTGCAGGGTCATCCTCAGGCCTTTTCCTCTCACCTGCCACACCCAGTTTCTGAGCAAGCCCTGATGGTCTTAATGGCACCATCACCCTGAATCCAGTCCCTTGTCTGTGCTCTCATAGCCACCCAGTGTCCTCATTGCCAATCCTGTCCCGCAACCCCTGCTGATCCATCTGTTCAGTGGTCAGGAGGAAACCTGACAAAGCCAAGGTCAAGTCGTCCACTGAGGACATCCATGGGTATCTGGGATCATCACAGGCACAGGGGAGAAAGTGCGGATCAAAGCATCCAGTGTTTGCCCCCAAGGGATCCCAGGCACCAAACAAGAAAAGAGAGAATGAATGTCAGCAGGGAAGGTGTCAGTGAGGCCACCAGAAGGGAAAAGCTGCAGCTGTGCTGGTCACTCTCCAGATAACAGCCTGGGTGTGAAGAGTTTGCAGATTTCTCTGTTGCAAACACTCCATGGCCAATTTCAGTGCTTGCAAAATTCCTGAACACTAACAATCCTATGAGCCTACCCAGTGCAGCACTGTGAGTATCTGGGGTGAGAGAGGATAAGGGAGAGGGAATGGCCAGTACCAAGGCCCTGAGTAGACTGTGGCTGGGTGCACCAAGGGGCAGAGAAGTAGGAAGTGAGGCATGGTGAGTGAGTAAATGACTGGATCCTGGTGGGCTTCTCTGAGACATGGGGGAAGCCTGGAGGTGTGGACTGGCCTCCTTTCTGCCCCTCTTAGAAGCCAGAGCGGCTGGTGAGGGAGATTTGTGCCCTGGACAGCAGTAAGGAGCAGCTACTCAAAGAAGGTGAGGCCAGAGGAGGATGGTGACCCTTATTTGACCTACCTGCCCTCACCTACTCATTCACCCTCTTGTGCTGCAGAGAAGCTGCTCGAAGTGAAGCTGGAGGATGTGAAGCATCGGCTGTGCTCCCTGTGCGGGGCTGAGGGCACCTCCACCAACACTGACGGGCTCTTTCTCCGTAGCCAGGAGGCGGCAGCAGCAGTGTAAGATGTGGAGGTGGGGAGGCTGGGGGAAGGAGTGGCTTATGCTGACCCCCCCATTGGGCCCCCAGGCAGCTGTTCCAGGAGGAGAACAAGAAGGCTGAGGAGCTCCTGGCAGCTGCTGCCCAGCACCATCAGCAGCTGCAGCAGAAGTGCCAGCAGCTGCAGCAGATGCGACAGAGGTGGGTACAGAATCCCTGTCTCCCAGACCCTCCCCAGGAAGGTGGCTTAGGGGATCGCTTCTCCCTTCTGCCTCTGTGTTTCTTCACACCCTTTTGTCTCTCCTCCACTCCCTCTTCCTTATTCCATCTCACCCTCCTACCCCACCCGTTCCCGTCCAGGCTGAAGGAGGAACTGGAAAAGCATGGGATGCAAGTTCCTGCCCAAGCCCAGAGCAAGCAAGAGGAAGCGGCCAGCCCAAGAAAGGCAGTGATCCTGGGACTCAGGTGGCAGGGAGCAGAGACAGCTCCTGGAGGAGGCTGGGGGAAGGAGGGATCTGGGAATCCTCTGGGATGGTCTATGGGGAAGGGACACAGCCAAGGCAAAGGCATGGACACGTGGTGGTGGTGGGGAGGGACAGGAGGGAATGGTGTGGGCACAGGGATGTGTGGAGATCCCTACTTAGGACCCTGTCCACCCACAGGCCAGTCCCAAGTTCCTAGGAGTCCATGAAGAGGAAGACCCTGAGCTGCCCACTGAGTAGGACCTGATGCCCTCTTAGGCCAGGAAGACACTCCCCACCCCCAACCTTCTTCCAAGGGGCTTCGGGAAATAAAGGTGCTATTTTGGCACAATTCGCCTCAGTTGAGTCTGTGCTGGGGAGGGGGAGGGGTCAGGTCCAAGACCCCCAGGCCTTTGAGACTGCCTGATGCTTTGGCCTGACTGACTCTTGGCCTGGGCCAAAGTTGCACTGCAGGTGCTCAATAAATGTTTCCCCAACCTCCTGGTCTCTGGATTCTTCATCTGTAGGATCTGACAAGCTGTTCTGGGCCCCCAGGCAGAGGGATGCAGGGATGAGACCTTTTCACGATGGGCCCAAAGGGTCTGAAACGCACCCTGAGATGATTTCAATTCCATTATATAGGCTTGGACTACACAGACACTTTTTTTTAAAGAAGGATCAATGAGTTAGGTTCCCAAACCAGTCAGTTCGTGCTGCAGTCCCCACTGGTTAGCTGAGAAAAAGAAATGTAATTTGAGGCTGCATGTAGTTTGAGCTCTCATGGACACAAAACATATAATTAAGACTGTTTACAGAAACAATATGTTAGAAATTCTCAGTGTGCAAGGAAGGCGTCATCAACAAGGAATTAAAGTGTGTACATCTGAGGCAGGTTTCAAATCCACCAAAATGCATCGACCCAATTAAGGCCAATGATGAAAATCAAACTCTCCATCTCCTGGGTCCAAATACACTGAATTGAGGACAAAGATTCCTTCTCTTGACAGGCTCCCCCACCAGGTAGGCCAGTGACACAGTGGGGTTGGAGAGAGGCCTGCCCAGGCTCCCAGGGGGTGGACAGCATGGTTTTCTATAGAAGAATGGAAAAACATGGCAGGGTAAGGAAATTCTTCAGTCAGTCTGAGACCTTAGGCAATAAGCCTAAAACTTGACATAGTTTTCTAACTGAGATGGGGTTAATCACACCTGTGTTATACATGAACTGGCAATACCCTAACAAAAATAACCCTCTTACCAAGCGGAGATTAGAAAATATATTGAACTGAATGGCAATCATCCCATCACAAGACATGACATTTAGAAGCTGCTATTCAGCTAAGCCGATGATTAGAAGGAACTTTACAGCTTCTGTTGTTTCACCACAATAAGAAAAAGAACAAATGATCGGTTCAACTGATGGATAAAAGGCCTTTGAAAAAACTCAACACCTGCTTATAATTTTTAAAAGACTCATGAAAAACTCGTAATAGAAGGTAACTTTGTTTTTATTTATTGATGAAATGTTTACAATATTTCAGGTTGGGAACAATTCAAGTATGTCTGATATAGTCAAATACAATTGGGCTTCATACTGGAAGTTGTAGACAGCAAAACAGGTAATAACAGCTTAAGAATTTATGATTATGTACTTCACAAACCTAAAATATTCTACAGATAAGCTGCAGAATGGTTAAATGAGTATAAGTTTGCTAAATGCAGTCAATAAAGGAAAATCAACACTGTCTACATACTAAGGCATAGCACCCAAAATGATAGTGCTTAGGGATCTACAGTTTAAGTGAACATAGCATCAGGTGAGAATATGCACCTCAGCCAAAGGCTGCCTCACAGTGAGGGGTCAAGAGAGGCCAGGCATGGGCTCCAATGTTCCTCTCTGCAGAGCTGTGCCAGTATGCACAACCAAACAACGCAACAGAAAAAACAGCCAAGACTTCAATAAGCACTTCACAAGGCAGACATTCAAGTGCCAAATATATGAAAAGGTGTACAAGCTGAACAGTAATTAGAAAAATAAAAATTAAGACCAGCAGAAACTACTAAAAACTCACCAAATGACAAAAACAGTGATAACAAAAGCAAAAAATAAAAATAGACTAACATTTCAAGAGTTGTCAAAGAAGTTGAGCAACTGGAATTGATCACTGCTGAGGACAGTGTCCAGTGGTAGAGCCACTTTGGACCATGGTTTGGTAGCATGACTCAAGCATGCCCTATGGGTCAGCAATTCCGCTCCTAGGTGGAACAGAAATATACCTATAAATTTTATTTAAAAGTTCTAATTGTAATAGTTGGAATATAAAAATAGCAGTTACCACTAGAGAAAATGGAGGGGATGCTGAGAGGAAGAGGCTTGAAGAGGCTTTCTGGGGTCCATTTCTTGACCTAGGTGGTGGTTACACAGTGTGTTCCCTTTGTGATCAGTTATTGACTGGTATAGTTTTGATGTTTTTCCTGTTATGTTCTGGTCAATATAAGCAAGTTTATTAAAAGGTGGTGAAGAGGAGCAGAAAGGAGCGATTAGACAGGGGAATGAGGAAACTTTTGGGGGTAATGGATATGTTCATTATGTTGATTGTAGTGATGGCTTCATAGGTATGTACCTAAGTCAAATCATAAAATTATATACCTAAATATATGCAGTTCCTTAGCTCAGCACACAGGTCTTCGCTGGATGTCACTGTGCAAAAGCATCTCAAGGACAGGTTTATGCCAGGCCAGGTGCAGGGCACACTCCACTTCCCAAATCCTAGAGGCAGCTCTAATGCTTCTGTCACAGTCACCAGGACCCTTCATGCCCCTGAACCCCACTGCCCTGGCCCCGCATCCTGCCATAGGTTAACAGAGAGAAGACAGAAGCTAACCTGTCCATAGACCCCTAGGATGGTTTAGTTAATAGCATGAAGGAAACAGCGAGCTCATTGAAAAAACATTCGTAAAAACTTTTTAGAGAAGACGCTAATCTTTACATACTTTTCTAGTTTCCTGCTGTTTGACAACCAATGACCTCAAATCTCCCTAACAGTCCAGGGGGACTGTTACATTGCTTACAGAGAAGGAAAAGGAGAGATCACCGTGTCCTCACTCCTGGACACTTCATGGCACGCATGACCACCGTGCTGAGGTCCAGCTTTCCAGCCATTCTGCTACCAGGGTCAAAACATGACCGTCACACAAGTGGAAAATCAACAGGTGTTGGAGAATGTACCCAGCACTCAGCAAGTGTTGGAACTGGTGAAATGTCAAGACTGGTTTGAGAGAGCCCAAGGAAGGGCTGTCAGTAGAGTGGGCTGGTCAGCCATGGCAGCGCTCGAATGAATCTGCTAATAGATGCGAGAACGGTTCCTGTCACCGTGCAGTAAGTAAAGCAGAGCCTCCGGGGCACTCACTGCACCTGACGGGAGTCTCACTCGCATTTCTCTCAGGTGCCCTGCACTTCTGCAGAGTCATGCACACCCTGATTGGCAGGGAACATGACGAGAAATAAATATGCCACCTCCCTGCAAAATCAGACGCTCCCCCACTGCGCTGGCCAGATGGATGTCACACCTGTGACCCCTCGTGCCTGTTGCAAGTTTCGGATGATTTTTCCGCAGGTGTCCATGAGATTCAAGTGTGTTTGATTCTCAGTTTGCAAAGCGCACAGCAGATCAGAACCTGCAGTGCAGTGTACCTGTGCTTAAGCTGAAATCACTCCGAAGATTCACTTGCGTTTGTTACAGCACATTTAAGAAGGGGGTCGGGGTGGGCTCCACTTGGGAGAGACTTCAGTCAGGGCCGGTCAATGATTCAGAGCTGAGGGGAGTCAACGTTAGTCTTGCAGGTGGTACGTGTCTGTGTCCAGAGGGTTTCACCGGTCCCTCGTCTCACCCCTTGTAAGTGACAGAGCTGGAACGTGATCCCAGCAATGCAAATCCAACCTCATTCGCTTTCTGTCACCACGAAATACCCTCCTGATGGCCCCTGCTTGCACAGCAATTAGTACGTGCACTCCTGGCTCCGCTAGTATATTTTTGCCTCTGAATTGACAATTAAGGTTGGCCCAAAATCCAGCTGGGAGAACAATTCCGGTGACATTCCCAAACACCTGTAAATTCCTGAGCCTCTTAAAGTCCTTGTCGTGGCCACTTCCGGCTGGGACCGTGGGCTGTCTCTGCCCCGTCCTTCTCTTTTCTGCTTCGTGCCCCTGGTCCCTGTGGGCGGCGACGGACCTCACTCCCTTCCTGTTTCTGTAAGACAAACAACGAAGTGCTCCTGACACGTGTTTTCCCTAGGGAAGCATTTTCCCCCTGAAATCTCCCGAAAAAACAGGAGGACATGGCTGAGAGGCTGCAGAGCAGGGCAGTCAAGTCCGATGCCAGCTGCTCGCACCCGGCCCCAGGACCCGCCTGAGCCTGCGGTCCCCGTGGTCCCCGTGGTCCTCGCGGTCCTGCAGCCTGGCCTCCCCTACTGTTACCGGGCACAGGTCCGGCTCCTGCCCCCTTTCAAGAACAAGCCACTCAAAAGACAAACGTCAGTGGAAACGGAAGGCAGCTTTTATTCGGGAACACCGGGGACCCGGGCAGAGCTGCTGGGCGAACCCGTCTCTCGTGACCCTGAACGAGAACGCCAGGCTAAGGCCGTCTCAGGGACTCGGATTAACTGAGGGGTTTTAGGAGGGGCCAGGGGGAGAAAACGTGGGAAAGAAAAGCAGGAGGGAGGGGCTGCGAGCGCGGGCTTCATGCGAGGACCGGGGCCAGGTCTCGCCCAGACGCCACCTGGTTCTGCTGCGTCCCGCTGCTGGCTCGGGTCTGGGGGTGCGTGCACGTCTGCAGCTCCAGGCTGACTGCAAAACAACTTACACTTACATAAGTAGTGTCATCTGGCCCCATAACCAAGGTTCAAAATATCAAATAAACGTGGGGAAAAGGGAAATCAGAGAAACGCATGCCAAGAAAAAAACTGTCCTTGAAAAGTCTGCCTACAGCCCCTGTGGTTTTAGGTCCCAGCATGGCCTCAGCCCTGCTCACTCCAGCACGAGCTCCTCCTCCTGGGCCCTGAAGAGCAAAAAGAAACACCGCATTCCTGACATTTTATTCTGTCAGTTCCCTCAAACTTCTGTCCCCAAACATGGCCTGGGCTTTGTATCATCTTTCCAAGGAGTCAGACAAAACCTGCAGACGCCAGGCCTGCAGGGCAGCTCTCAGGTGACAGCCCTGTGAAGCGTCTTCTGACGGCGCCTCGGGCGGGGTCGGGATGCCCGCCTCATGCAGCGGGACGTGCTGGGTGGCACCAGCAGGCGGCAGCTGTGCCAGGGGCACGGTTGTGGTCCCCAGTTAGGTTCATTCCTCGCTCAACCCTCCTGTAAATATTGGTACTTCTTACTTTAGTAACTATAAATAAAATAGGATGTAAAAGTATTATAAAATATGCCAGCCAGTGCCTGCAAACAGTGGTCATTCAGTAAGTGGTACGTGATGTGGTGGATACGACCTCCACTTGACCTGCTCTCAGGTTCTTCACAGTTGTGCCAATCCCTTTGAAACAAAGAGCATAACACACTACAAGATTCAAGATAGTCATAGATCACACCTTTAACTAAAGAAAATCCATAAAGGAAGTTATAATTCTATGTGTATATTTTTAATACATATTTCTTGGGGATCACTTTCCTAAGTTGTCTTTACAACTTTTTTTATTGTGATAATTTTCTAATAGGTACAGTATAGTATATAAACTATGTATAGTATGTACTACATACTGGTATGGATATACATATAACATAATCTAACAACCGTCTTTGAATTATTGAAGTTTTCGGTTTCTAAGACCACTCAAGTTTATCTTATCGGCTTCCTCCAAAGGGGACGTCCGCAGCTCTCCAGCCACGGTGTGCTCGTGAATCCTGGGATCTCGTAGTCGCCGTGGAAAGTTTGAACTTAGTTTGCATATTTATTTATTTATTTTTGCATATTTTGTTTGTTTATTTATTTATTTATTTAAATTTTATTTTGTCGATATACATTGTGGCTGATTATTGCTCCCCATCACCAAAACCTCCCTCCCTTCTCCCTCCCCCCTCCCCCCCGCCAATGTCCTTTCTGTTTGTTTGTTGTATCAACTTCAAGTAATTGTGGTTGTTATATCTTCTTCCCTACCCCCCCGGTTTGTGTGTGTGTGTGTGTGTGTATGTGTGTGTGTGTGTGTGTGTGTGTGAATTTATATATTAATTTTTAGCTCCCACCAATAAGTGAGAACATGTGGTATTTCTCTTTCTGTGCCTGACTTGTTTCACTTAATATAATTCTCTCAAGGTCCATCCATGTTGTTGCAAATGGCAGTATTTCATTCGTTTTTATAGCTGAGTAGTATTCCATTGTGTAGATGTACCGTATTTTCCGTATCCACTCATCTGATGATGGGCATTTGGGCTGGTTCCAACTCTTGGCTATTGTAAAGAGTTCTGCGATGAATATTGGGGAACAGGTATACCTTCGACTTGATGATTTCCATTCCTCTGGGTATATTCCCAACAGTGGGATGGCTGGGTCGTATGGTAGATCTATCTGCAATTGTTTGAGGAACCTCCATACCATTTTCCATAGAGGCTGCACCATTTTGCAGTCCCACCAACAATGTATGAGAGTTCCTTTTTCTCCGCAGCCTTGCCAGCATTTATCGTTCAGAGTCTTTTGGATTTTAGCCATCCTAACTGGGGTTAGATGGTATCTCAATGTGGTTTTGATTTGCATTTCCCGGATGCTGAGTGATGTTGAGCATTTTTTCATATGTCTGTTGGCCATTTGTATATCTTCCTTAGAGAAATGCCTGCTTAGCTCTTTTCCCCATTTTTTAATTGGGTTGCTTGTTTTCTTCTTGTAAAGTTGTTTGAGTTCCTTATATATTCTGGATATTAATCCTTTGTCAGATGTATATTTTGCAAATATTTTCTCCCACTCTGTTGGTTGTCTTTTAACTCTGTTGTTTCTTTTGCTGTGCAGAAGCTTTTTAGTTTGATATAATCCCATTTGTTTATTTTTCCTTTGGTTGCCCATGCTTTTGGGGTCGTATTCATGAAGTCTGTGCCCAGTCCTATTTCCTGAAGTGTTTCTCCTATTTTTTCTTTAAGAAGTTTTATTGTTTCAGGGTGTATATTTAAATCCTTAATCCATTTTGAGTTGATTTTAGTATACGGTGAGAGGTATGGATCTAGTTTCATTCTCCTGCATATGGATATCCAGTTATCCCAGCACCATTTGCTGAAGAGGCAGTCCCTTCGCCAGTGAATAGGCTTGGTGCCTTTGTCAAAGATCAGCTGGCAGTAAGTGTGTGGGTTGATTTCTGGATTCTCTATTCTATTCCATTGGTCAGTGTGTCTGTTTTTATGCCAGTACCATACTGTTTTGGTTATTATAGCTTTGTAGTATAGCTTAAAGTCAGGTAGTGTTATGCCTCCAGCTTTATTTTTTTTTTGCTCAGCATTGCTTTGGCAATGTGTGGTCTTCTATTGTTCCATATAAATGTCTGAATAGTTTTTTCCATTTCTGAGAAAAATGTCTTTGGAATTTTGATGGGGATTGCATTGAATTTGTATATCACTTTGGGTAGTATGGACATTTTCACTATGTTGATTCTTCCAATCCAAGAGCATGGGATATCTTTCCATCTTCTTGTATCCTCTCTAATTTCTCTCAGCAGTGGTTTGTAGTTCTCATTATAGAGATTTTTCACCTCCTTGGTTAACTCAATTCCTAAGTATTTTATTTTTTTTGGTGACTATTGTAAATGGACAGGCTTTCTTGATTTCTCGTTCTGCATGTTCACTATTGGAGAAAAGAAATGCTACTGATTTTTGTGTGTTGATTTTGTATCCTGCTACTGTGCTGAAATCATTTATCAATTCCAACAGTTTTTTGGTAGAGGTTTTAGACTGTTCGATATATAGGATCATGTCATCTGCAAACAGGGACAGTTTGACTTCATCTTTTCCAATCTGGATGCCCCTTACTTCCTTCTCTTCTCTGATTGCTATGGCTAGTACTTCCAACACTATGTTGAATAGGAGTGGCGAGAGTGGGCATCCTTGTCTAGTTCCTGTTCTTAAAGGAAAAGCTTTCAGCATTTCCCCATTCAGGATGATATTGGCAGTGGGTTTGGCATATATGGCTTTAATTATGTTGAGATATTTTTCCTCTATTCCTAACTTATAGAGGGTCTTTGTCATGAATGAGTGCTGAACTTTATCAAATGCTTTTTCAGCATCTATAGATATGATCATATGGTCCTTGTGTTTGAGTTTATTAATATGGTGTATCACATTTATTGATTTGCGTATGTTGAACCAACCTTGCATCCCTGGGATGAATCCCACTTGATCGTGATGAATAATTTTTCGTATGTGTTGCTGTATTCTGTTTGCTAGTATTTTAGTGAGGATTTTTGCATCTATATTCATCAAGGATATTGGCCTGTAGTTTTCTTTTTTGGTTATATCTTTACCTGGTTTTGGTATCAGTATGATGTTTGCTTCATAGAATGAGTTTGGGAGATTTGCGTCCGTTTCAATCTTTTGGAATAGTTTGTAAAGAATCGGTGTCAATTCCTGTTTGAATGTTTGGTAAAATTCTGCTGTGAATCCATCTGGTCCTGGGCTTTTCTTTGTTGGGAGCCTTCTGATAACAGCTTCAATCTCCTTTATTGTTATTGGTCTGTTCAAATTTTCTACGTCTTCACGGTTCAGTTTTGGGAGCTTGTGTGTGTCCAGAAATTTATCCATTTCCTCCAGATTTTCAAATTTGTTGGCGTATAGTTGTTTATAGTAGTCTCGAATGATTCCTTGTATTTCAGATGAATCAGTTGTAATATCGCCTTTTTCATTTCTAATTTTTGTTATTTGAGTCTTCTCTCTTCTTTTTATGTTTAGCCATGCTAATGGTTTGTCAATTTTATTTATCTTTTCAAAAAACCAACTTTTTGATTCGTTGATCTTTTGAATTGCTTTTTGGTTTTCAATTTCATTCAGTTCTGCTCTGATCTTAATGATTTCTTTCCATCTGCTAACTTTAGGTTTGGATTGTTCTTGTTTTTCTAGTTCTTTAAGGTGAAGTGTTAGGTTGTTCACTTGCCATCTTTCTATTCTTCTGAAGTGAGCGTTTAATGCAATAAATTTTCCCCTCAATACTGCTTTTGCAGTATCCCACAGGTTTTGGTATGATGTATCATTGTTTTCATTAGTTTCAATAAATTTTTTGATTTCCTGCTTGATTTCTTCTTGGACCCATATGTCATTAAGTAGAATGCTGTTTAATTTCCATGTGTTTGTATAGTTTCCAGAGTTTCGTTTGTTATTAATTTCTAGTTTTAATCCATTGTGGTCTGAGAAGATACATGGGATAATTCCAATTTTTTTTGAATTTATTGAGACTTGATTTGTGACCTAATATGTGATCTATCCTGGAGAATGATCCGTGTGCTGCTGAGAAGAATGAATATTCTGAGGTTGTTGGGTGGAATGTTCTGTAGATATCTGCCAATTCCAATTGGTCTAGAGTCTTGTTTAGATCTTGTGTTTCTCTACTGATTCTTTGCCTAGATGATCTGTCTAATATTGACAGTGGGGTGTTCAGGTCCCCTGCTATTATGGTATTAGTGTCTATTTCCTTCTTTAGGTCTAATAGAGTTTGTTTTATAAATCTGGCTGCTCCAACATTGGGTGCGTACATATTTATGATTGTTATGTCTTCTTGATGGATCAGTCCTTTTATCATTAAGTAGTGTCCCTCATTGTCTCTTTTTATGGTTTTTAGTTTAAAGTCTATTTTGTCAGATATAAGAATAGCTACTCCAGCTCGTTTTTCTTTTCTGTTTGCATGGTAAATCTTTTTCCATCCTTTCACTCTTAGTCTGTGTGAATCTTTATGGGTGAGGTGAGTCTCTTGTAGGCAGCATATAGTTGGGTCCTGCTTTTTGATCCAGTCAGCCAGTCTGTGTCTTTTAATTGGGGAATTTAAGCCTTTTACATTAAGAGTTGTTATTGAAAGGTGTTGATTTATTCCTAGCATTTTATTGGTTGTTTGGTTGTCTTAGGTGTCTTTTGTTCCTTGCTTTCTGATTTACTGTTTAGTTTCTGCGTTTGTTGGTTCCTTAGGTTGTAGATAGTGTTTTTGTTAGCTTGTTTTCTCTTCATGAATGCCATTTTTATTTTACTGGCGGGTTTAGATTTTTCTTGGGTTTTTATGGCAGTGGTAGTTATTTTTCAGGAACCAAACCCAGTACTCCCTTGAGGATTTCTTGTAAGGGTGGTCATGTGGTAGTGAACTCCCACAGTTTTTGTTTGTCTGAGAAATATACTATTTGCCCCTCATTTCGGAAGGATAGCCTTGCAGGGTAGAGTATTCTTGGCTGGCAATCTTTGTCTTTTAGTATTTTGAAAATATCATCCCATTCCTTTCTAGCTTTTATGGTTTGTGATGAAAAGTCTGATGTTAACCTGATTCGGGCTCCCTTATATGTGATTTGACGCTTCTCTCTTGCAGCTTTTAAGATTCTCTCTTTGTCTCTGAGTTTTGCCAATTTGACTATGACATGTCTTGGAGAAGGTCTTTTTGGGTTGAATACATTTGGAGATCGTTGAGCTTCCTGGATCTGAAGATCTGTGATTTTTCCTATACCTGGGAAGTTTTCTGCCACTATTTTGTTGAATATGTTTTCAATGGAATCTCCATTTTCCTCCCCTTCTGGAATACCCATGACTCGGATATTTGATCGCTTAAGGTTGTCTGATATCTCTCTCAGATTTTCTTCAATGTCCTTGATTCTTTTTTCTTTCTTTTTGTCTGCTTGTGTTATTTCAAACAGCCCATCTTCAAGTTCAGAGGTTCTCTCTTCAACTTCGACAAGCCTGCTGGTTAAACTCTCCGTTGTGTTTTTTATTTCGTTGAATAACTTCTTCAGTTCAGCAAGTTCTGCTACATTTTTTTTCAGGACATTGATTTCCTTGTACATTTCCTCTTTCAGATCCTGTATACTTTTCCTCATTTCATCATGATGTCTAGCTGAGTTTTCTTGTATCTCATTCAGTTTCCTTAGAATTATCACTCGAAATTCCTTGTCAGTTATTTCAAGGGCTTCTTGTTCTATAGGCTCTAGAGTTTGAGATTTATTAACTTTTGGTGGTGTACTTTCTTGATTTTTTGTATTTCTGGTATCTTTTTTTTTTGGTGTTTATTCATTGTGGCAGGGGGTTTCACAGTCCACCGGTTTGAGACTA
Organism: Cynocephalus volans; assembly: GCF_027409185.1. Classification (NCBI taxonomy): domain Eukaryota; kingdom Metazoa; phylum Chordata; class Mammalia; order Dermoptera; family Cynocephalidae; genus Cynocephalus; species Cynocephalus volans. The sequence continues at coordinate 22,058 of NC_084473.1, read as the reverse complement.
ATGACTAACTAGGATGTTGCTGTGGTTGCCAATTTCTTATGGCTCCCTCCATGACTGCTCAGTTGGCCTCTAGTACCTGTGTGTGTGGTAGCCTCGGGTCTTGGGCTTCTCCGGGGAGCCACCTTTCTGGTCAGCTTGTACTCTGCTGGGCTGGTGGATCACGTACCACAGGGTGTGTGATCTCTGTTGAGCTTTCACTTCCTGTGCAGGATTTCTCCCTGTTCCGTGTGCTCTGGCCCCGGCTGTTAGATCGTGTAGTGGTGACCCCACCGGTTGTGTGGTTTCTGTCAAGTCTCCGCCTCCCTGGCCGCACGTCTCCCCACTCTGTGCGCACTGTGCTGGGCTGGGGCATGTCTTCTGCACCCCTCGTCTATCAGCTGGTCCTTCAAGACCCTGCTCGGCACCACCTCACCCAGGAAGTCTACCAGGTTTCTGCTAGGCACAGACGACCGGTCTCTCTGGGTGCCTTTGTAGCACTATGTAGATCTTTCTCGGGTCTTGTTCACCTTTGTATCCCCCTGGTATAAACCGAGTCTAGCGCCCACCTGCAGCCTGCTCTCCAGCAGGCTCAAGCGGACCTGGGGACTCTCCTACCACACTATTCCCAACCAGAAATTCATTAGGCTTTTTTCCAAACTGGTGGCCGCAGAGATGGTGTCTGCCTCCCAGTGACGGGGGGTTTACCTGGGGCCGGAGTCCAGGGTGTGGTGGAGTGACAGTCGGCCCGCCTGTACTTCCTTGCCCTCCCGACACTGGCCGGGGACGCCCCCTGCCACCAGCCCCGCCAGAGAACCATGGAGGGAGTGGGAGGGGAGGCCGGCCCGCAGGCTCCGGAAAGCCCCGTGCCGGGCCTAGCAAGTGGGAGGGCTCAGTGATGGCTGAGCTGGGCGGGGCTACCCGCAGCTGGGAAAATGGAGGCAGCACCAGGGCGGTGAGTGGCCTGGTGGTGCAGGCGGGAGCCTGGTGGGCATCCACCGCCCGAACAGAGCTGTGCCAGGGTTTACTCACAGTGCTGTGCCAGGTCGGGCGCTCACTCTGTCTCTGGTTTGTTGCCTTCCCCGTTCTCGCCGCTGCCACCTCGGGCTGTTCAGTCACAGCGCAGCTCGGGCGCTCCCAGGAATCTTCTTTAATGCCGGCCTGAAACCTCGAATCCTGAATAGGGCAGCTGGCCGCCTTCAGCACAGCCCCGGCCTCCGGGATCCTGGCTGCATCCACAGCAGCCCTGGCGCTGTGTTCCCTGTTTCGAGACTCGCTTTTGCAGCTAAGAAACAGCTCTTTTCCTGCTCCACACTTCAAAGCTGTTGCCTGTAAGTGAGGCAGCCTCTCCTGCCGGGGGCAAAGTGGCGGTCACCCCCCACGACCGGCCAGCAGCAGCGGTCCTCCCTTAAGAGATGGCGAGAGGAAGGTCCACAAGTTTCCCGGCTGCCTGAGGCCCAGTGGCCGACTTTTCCACCTCAGCTACTCCGCGCCAGCCACCGCAGCCGCTGCCATCCAACCCAGGGAAGGATCCCTGAGAAACCTCTCTCCTTTTTCCACAGAGCATGTCCTTCAGTCTTCTCCTGCTCAAGATACTGCTGCTCCTCCTCGACCCTCTGAAGGCCTCCGCTACTTCAAAAAACGGCCTAGTTTGCATATTTAGATGTACATCGAAAGAAAATAACAGAATGTATCTTTAAAATGTGCTGTGGAGTGCTTTTATCTGAAATTAGAATTTGTTGGTTCTTAGGGATTCTGAGTTTATACACTTTTTTAAGAGTGCAACATACTTTGGCTGTTTATTCTCTAGAAATCAAAAGCAGATTTATGGCAAAGGAGAAAGTGAGGCTTCGGGGAGTCTGGACTGAACCATTCCAGCCTGTGTCACCCTGGAAGGTCACTTTAGAACCCCCTCCCCCACTTTCTTTATATTTTATTGATTCATTTGCTGAACAAATTCTGATCAAACTACTATTTTGTGTGAGGAACTGTGTTGAGATCTGCAGGAGAATATAAAAAGTAAAATCAGTGGCTGCATCCACTTTTAAGGATCTATTTTTGAAGACAGTTTTGAGATATATAGAAATAATGAAAAATACAATATGCTATTGCTCTCAAGGTTTTAATATTTTTTATAGAGAATGCAACCCAAAAGACTGTTAAAGAGCTCTTGGTTCCTGAGTCTCCACCTCTGATATTTTCTTAGGACCCAATATTTCCCACAATTTAATTAACCAGAACAGTAAACACAAGTAAAATGTATCTTTTAAAAAAGTGTCCTTTTAGGAAAATCTCTAATAAGACTGGCCAACGTATACTAATAATTTAAATAAATCAGGTGTCAGGACAATCTCTTTACCTGCTCATGACTGATGGGTAATCACCATGTATGGTTTGCACAGAAGCTGCATGAGCTCTAAACTCACATTTTCATCCTCTGGGGCACGTGGAAGGTGGAAAGTGTGACTGGAGTTGTTCACTGTGGGCTCTGGCTGTTTGCACAGTAACTTGTGTGCATCTCTGAAGTGCGATCTCAAGTGGTGTGTTTGAAAAAGGCTTGGACAATCATGGACTTTAATTCGGGGCGTGTGTGTGAGAAGTTGTGTGACAGACTGGGTCTTACAAACCAGGAACTAAGGTCCAGAGATGCTGACTCACATCCCACAGGTGATCCTGATCCAGGTATGGAGAGAATAAGGCTGGGCTCCAGCATCCAGGTGTGCCTGTGTACTGGGCAGCTGCAGCTTCTGATAGCTCCATAGCTGTGACGGTTTTGGTCGCTGAGGGGTGTGTGTGTGTGTGTGTGTGTACATAAAAGACATATGTATGAGAGGGCTTCAAACAGCTCAGCTCATGGAAAACTTTGTATAAGCTGTTAATTACATTTTCCATGAAATTTTTGAAGTACCTTCATATATACATTGCAATACATGTATATGTAAATATTTTGAATTTTTAAGCATTTTTAAATAAGGTGGATGACTAAAATAAATGGAGTATATTCCATGTTTACGGATGGGAAGAATTAATACTGTTCAAATGTCCACACTACCCAAAGCAATGTGTAGATTCAGTGCAATCCCTATCGAAATTCCAATGACATTTTTCACAAAAATACAAGGTAAAAATCCTAAAATTCATTTAGAGCCACAAAAGACTCTGAATAGCCAAAGCAATCTTGAGCAAAAAGAGCAAAGCTGGAGGCATCACACTACCTGACTTAAAAAAGTTCTATAGTTTTGTAGTAGATTTTCAAAGCTACTATATAGTAACTGAAACAGGATGGTACTGGCATAAAAACAAATACATAGACCAGCAGAACAGAAAAGAGATCCTAGGAACAGATCCAACACTTATGGTTAGTTGACTTTTGACACACAATGGACAAAGAACATTCTCTTCCATAGAGGGTGTTGGTACAACTGGATATTTACATGCAGAAGAATAAAATTGCAGCTCTACTTTATACCATATACAAAAAGCAACTCAAAATGGATTAAAGACTGAATGTAAGACCCCAAACTGTGAACTACTAGAAAAAAAGAAAAAAAAAAAAAAAAAAAAGGACATAGGGGAAAAGCTTCATCACACTGATCTGGGTAATGACTTTTTGGATAGGGCCCCAAAAGCACAGGCAACAATAGCAAAAATAGAGAAATGGGATTGCATTGAACTCAAAAGCTTCTGCACAGGAATTAATCAGCAGAGTAAAGAGACACCCTACAGGAATGGGAAAATGTATTTGCAAACTGTATATCCAACAAAGTGTTAATATCCTAACTATATAAAGAACTCAAACACTAAATAGTAAGAAAACAAATAACCAGATTAAAAATATAGGCAAATAAACCTGAGCAGATGTTTCTCAAAAGAAAACTCACACAAATATTCAATAGATATATGAGAAATGTTCAACTTCACTAATCATCAGGGAAATGCAAGTTAAAACCACAATGAAATACTGCCTCAGACCTGTTAGATGGCTGTTATCTAAAGGACTAAATGTAAGTGTTGGAGAGGTTATGGAGAAAAGGGACCCTTGCACACTGTCGGGGAGATGTGAATTCGTACAGCCTTTATGGAAAGCAGTATGGGGTTCTTCAAGAAATCAGAAGTAGAACTACCATATGATCCAGAAATCCCACTCCTGGTTCTATATTGAAAGGAATGGAAATCAATACGCCAAAGAGACACCGGCATTCCCATGTTCACCACAGCACTATTCACAATAGCCAAGATGTGGAATGGACCTACGTGTCCATCAGCAGATGAATGAATAAAGAAAATGTGGTATTTATACACAATGGAATAAATACTATTCAGCCTTAAAAAAAAGAAAACCCTGTCATTTGCAGCAACAGCATGGATGAACCTAGAAGACATTAGGTTAAGTGAAATAAGCCAGACACAGAAAGACAAATACACATGATTTGACGTACATGTGGAATCTAAAAAAGTTGAACTAATAGAAACAGAGTCAAATGGTGGATACCGGAGGCTGGGGAGATATGGGTCAAAGGACACAAAATTTCAGTGGGACAGAAGGAGGAAGCTCAAGAAATCTGTTGTACACTGTGGTGACTATAGTTTATTACAATATATTGTGTATTTGAAAGTTGCTAATAGAGTAGATTCTAAGAGTTTTCACACAAAACAATGCTAAGTGTGTGAGGTAATACACATGTTAATTAGCTTGATTTAATCATTCACCATGTCTGCATATATCAAAGCGTCATGTTGTGCACCATAAATATATAAATGTTTACTTGTCAATTAAAAAATAAAATAAATGGAAGATGATTAAATTGGCATGATTTAAAATGATTGTACAACTATGAGCACATTAAATTTTTTTAAGCCCTTTGCTTCAGACTTAATGTTACTCTTCGAACTGGTTTTGTGTCACATCTTTGCAAAACCGCCTTGCCACAGAATGCACGCAGAGACAGCCACAGGGGCAGCGGGTAAACGTGATTTGACATTCTTTTTTACAGTTTGATCTCTAATCACCTGCATAATGTTATTGCACATCAACTTAAAGCAGGAGAAGCCATTATTTTTAGAGTAAGAGCAAGTACACACCATACGAGTATGTCTCGACTTACAGCACTAAATACCATTTGAGTTCCCTCTGTTCATGTTTCTTTAAGGCAGATATGGTGGAGTGAAGTTATGTTTCAGCCCACCCCTCTCTGACATTAGAGAAAATGACACAGAGGGGACTCAGGAGAAGATTTGAGTTCAGTGACACCGAGTCTGTGGGAAGTAGAGCCATTGGCCTGGATGGGGTCAGCAGGAGGTCGTGGGTGCAGCTTTGGGACCCTGGGCAGGGGCAGAATGCAGAGTGGGTGGCCCCTTCTGAGCAAAATCATTGCTGCTGGAGTGAATTAGGTAGGTGGCTGGGACCCTTGAACCCGGTCAGAAAAGTGTGTCAGGGTGAAGACAGCGCAGACGTAGCACGGGTGACCACAGATGCAGGTGCCACAGGCCTGGAGAAGTGATGGGTACTGAAGGTGACCAGGAATTCTTGCCGGAGGAAGGGCCTGGGCCTCCCAGTGCTGTCAGGAGCGACTGAAGAAACACGGGGAAACTGAAATGCATGGCTTGCCTGTTGAATTAGAAACAAGAATATTCAATATTAAAGAGAGTATTTGATACAAGTCCAGTTTCTTATTTTCTGGTGACAGTTTAATGACTACTGTGATTGCCAATATATTATGGCAGTAAAATACACATAATCTGACAAAGAGAATTTATCTTTAGACATCTATTCTGGAGAAATGAGTTGAAATTTAGGAGAAACTTTATATACTGATATTTGCTTTGCAGTGTTACTTATAACTTTAAAACGTTGGAAGCAAAATGAATGTCAGATACAAATAAGGCACCCAGTGCAGTTTTCTAGGAGGTGACTGACCTGCACCAGAGGTGACAGGCACCACCTGCAGCCTGAGGTGTTTCAGAAGGGGCTTGGGGTCGGAGGGTGGGGACAGGAGTCTAGGGGAAGGGGCAAGGATTTGAAAACAGAACTTAATGACCTATTTCCACGGAAGGGAGAGCGGTTCCAGCTAGGGCCCCTGCTGCGTGGACTCCAGGTCGAGCTGTGACTGTGGCGCTAGTGGTGGGGGAAGCGGAGGTGTCCACACCGAGGCGGGGCTGAAGCATAGACAAGGCAGGTGCTGGTGAGGAAGGTGCTCCTGGAGCTCCCGGGCGCTGCTGGGGAGCGAGGCCGTGCAACCAGGCAGCAGCTACTGCAGCTAAACTTACATCAGATCCGCAGCTCCATCCCTCCCCGTGGGCTCAACAGAGACACATCTCTGTGCCCACTGAAATAGCAACACTCTTCATCAGTGCCCCTGGAAACAGGTGTCTGTCACCTGTAATATGGATAAAATAAGATCATGGTATTCTCACAGTGGGATGCTCTATAGCAATGAGAATAGGTAAAAGTCTTCCAGTAACGTGGCTGAACCTCACAAACATATTTAGTGAGAGAAGCCAGACAGACAGCAGACAGCCCCTTCTGGCCCTTGCAAGCCCCAGGGCTGGGTCTGGAAATGCCAGAGTAGGATACATCAGTCACAGCCATTCAGTCAATGATTTAAAGGGAATCTGTCATTTACTTTAAATTAAATTTAAAAAACACAAAATTATACGGATATAAAGCAATTGCCATTTACTAGTCTCAAACACTGAAAAGCAAGTGTCAGAAAGAACACTTTGTATGGCACAGTCCCATTTTCTGCTAAAAGCTTCGTGTGTATGTGTCTTTGTGAAAGCCAAAGCATGTCAGGGTTACTTGGAGAGGTGGCGTGGGGTGAGGGGGCTGGGGAAGGCACACGTGTCTAGGTTACATTCTTCTAAACAGAGTGGATTTTCATGGTGAGCACGTGCGCCTTCCATAGTGAAAACTAGCATTTAAAATTACAGCAGACGAGTACAGTAGGGGAAAGTAGGAAATCCGCTCTATTTCTGTATTTTATAAAAAATACTTTGGGGGCCAGCCCCGTGGCACACTCGGGAGAGTGCAGCGCTTGGGAGCACAGAAGCGCTCCCGCCCCGGGTTCGGATCCTATATAGGA